>NC_073736.1:5351496-6765871 GCF_023634155.1 Falco peregrinus | reverse complement strand
CATGTGAGACCCTTTTGCAGCGAAGAGCTATAGGTGTGTGCAGCCAGGGTAAGGTTAGGTAATCCTTCAGATACCTAACCATCAGGGTTCATCTGCATAAGCCTGCTCCTCTTTGACCGCTCAATTACCACTGCTTTGCATAAAGCGATTTCCTTAGCACAGGCTCGCTTTCGAGGCTTTGCCAGTCCTCAGGCCAGGTGCACACACCAGTCGGTTTGTTACCAGCATGTCACGGCTCTGCACAGATTCACATGGAGCCCTCACCGTACGGTGCATTGGTTTTAACTGGTGGGCACGCGGGGACCTGTGCCGGAGCCTTGCTGCTCCCCCAGCCCCTGCTCTCAGGGTGGTGGCCACACGCTGAGGTCTTCCAGCAGGGACTTCCAAAAGTGACACCAGGAAAATCACTTACTGCCTGACTCTTTGCTTTTCATCTCACCTAGCTTCTAACCTTCTGCTTTCAGGATGGCTACATAGATTTTATGGAGTACGTGGCAGCTCTGAGTCTGGTCCTGAAAGGGAAGGTGGATCAGAAGCTGCGGTGGTATTTCAAGCTCTACGATGTGGACGGGAACGGCTGCATTGACCGGGGAGAATTGCTGAACATCTTCAAAGTGAGTGGGCTCAGCTTTTCCCGTTTCTATCACGGACAACTGTCATCAGTCACAGGTAGCTAAGAAGGTTGTAACAAGGGTATTCCAACCCAAAAGTCAGCTCCCTGGTACAATTAGCAGGCTCTGGCCCAACCAGCTGCTTGTCCCCCGCTGGTGCTCCTGCCAGGCTGGCTGCCCTGGCCAGACCTGTCTCGAACACCCTCCACGGGCACCTGCACGCTCCGACACGCAGCAACCCCTTGTCTCTTTGCACATTGCTTAACCACGTCCACTGAAACCCGGGCTGAGATAAGCACTTGAATTTAATCTAAGGATTTTCAGAGGTGAACAGCTCCTGGTTTGTCTCAGTATGCCCACTTAATCTCTTAATGCATTGATTGCCTTTTAAAGTTATTTTAATCTCCAGATTTTTAGAAAGGACTTACTCCCTTTAGAACCTAACTGCCTGCAAAAAAGTTTGGCTTCTCATGTGCAGTCACTCAGCCACTTGTGAGAATGGACACCCAAACCTATGCAACGCTCAGTAATTGTCCTCTGTGTCCTTCTTTCCCTCCAGGCTATTCGAGCTATCAACCAGTGCAATGAAACGATGACAGCTGAGGAATTCACAAACATGGTGTTCGACAAAATTGATATAAACGGAGACGGTGAGGAACTTTCTTATGCAATGCCAAATACTGCTTCCACCTTCCCCGGTTCAGTCGGCCAGAGCAATTCCAGATGCTGGATGTCCCAAAACATGGGGAGAGCCAGCAGAGAGCAGCTCCCTGTGAAGGGTTGGCTCCCCAGCCGCTCCGTGGGCTGCAGCCAGCCCGAGGGGATGCTGCAAACTGCCCCTCGCCATGCCGGCGGGGATCTGCACGGGGTTTAGCTGTGATGGGGTTTGGGGAGTACGACACGCAGACCCAAGCCCTCAGGAAAGGTCCCATTTTATAGTCGGTGCCACTGCTGGGGGGCTGCTCCGAGGCAGCGGCGGGGGGAGAAAGGCTGCAGGATTTAACGGACCTTTTCTGAACGTGCTCTCGCAGGCGAGCTCTCCCTGGAGGAGTTCATGGAGGGCGTGCAAAAGGACGAAGTGCTGCTCGAGATCCTCACCCGCAGCCTGGACCTGACACACATCGTCCAGTTGATCCAGAACGACGGGAAGAACCCGCACGAGCTGGAGCAGGCAGCGGAGCCTGCCCAGTAGGCTCCCAGGATGCTTCCCTGCATCTCTACCTTTCCCCCCTCACATTACTCAAACAACTCGGGTTGCGGTGGTGGCAGCCGGTGAGCTGTCCCAGCACCAGTGTGACCGCGGTAGATTCCCCCGCTAGCACAGGGACCAGGATCTGCTCCGAAGGCGCTGCTGCCCTGGCAGATGGTGTGGGGAGCCTGGGGCCCACTGGGACTGCCTGGCCCAGCCTGGCCCCGCTGCGCCAGCCGGTGAGGGGAAGGCTGCTGTGCGGAGAGGGTGCTGTGACAGCTGCTCGTCACGCTGGAAGCCCACAGCCACCCCTGGGCTGCCAACGGGGCCCTTTGCTGGCCTGGGTGCTCTGGATATTGCTGCTGAGCGGGGGTAGAGTCTCATCCCCCCTGGGAAGGGGGAGCGGCACCAGGCGATGCAGTTAGATAACGCACCAAGGGAACCTCAAATTTCACACCAAGGCAGTGGCCAACACCAGCGTCTGTGGGGGACGAACCGCAGGGCTGCCTGGCACCTGGCCCCGGTGAGAAGGGATCCCCAAAGGACCTCAACAGCAGACCTGAACCTTCTCTTCCCATATATATTTCCAGAGCACAAGATCAGCGGTTTTGGTCATTCCGTCTTTGATTTGTTATTCTGTTAGCAATTGTTAGGGATAATTAAGGTAAAAACATCTATGAGCTAGAAAAAGGGGAGTGGTGAATGCAGTGGATTTTCTTTGTTTAAAAGCATTCAAAACATAGAATGGTGCCTTTTTATAACAACCATCTGAACTTCAGGGGCATGTTTCTCCTTGAAATATCTGGAAGGGCTGCAATGGCAGTAACCTGAGAGGGAAAAGTTTTGATGTTTGTAGGAATATTCCTGCATGTCTTATCACCTCTATGACAAACTTAAACTCTCCTGTCAGTAACACTCTGTGGCACGCTCGAGCATCAGGTGGTTTTAAGGGCAGCAGCAGCAGCAAATCACCTGCATGGAGTTCAGAGGGGTGCGCTGCTGGAGACGGGCTAGGCACAGTGTCCGTGCCACGAGTGGCCACAAGTACCTGAGTATTCCTGAGCAGGCAACGGGTACCATCACCCCCACAGCACAGTGGGCTCAAGTACCATCCCCTGTGGAATTAAACCCAGTCACCTCTTAATACAGCATCCTGGGCACAGCAATCTCACCTGCTGGTGCCACGAGCAGGGGCCGTGCCCAGGAGGCAGCATACGCACAAGGGAGGCTGCGGCAGCAGTAGCCTTGCCCCCCCCCCCCCCCCTCTGTTCCCGCACCCAGCGGGGGCTGTGCCTCAGCTGCTCCTGGAGAGGAGGTTCCTCATCTGATGGGAGCAAGTTTCAGGTGCAGTGAGGCAATACAGGACACCAGGAAGGATTTCTTGTCCAGCTGAAAGACTTGTTACTTAGCACTGAATACTTGCAATGCATAAGCAACTTTCTGACCATCTTTCCTGTGCATCTTTTTAATTTTTTGTGTTTTACCTGGAAGCTTTTGTACTTCCAGTGTTATAGTGAACTAATAAAGGTATTTTACAACATTATTCCAGGCTGTGTTTTTTCTCTCTTTCAATCGATCGTTCTGTTTCCAGCAGGACAGATTAGCTGTCTTGTACAAGTGCAGGAACCTTTGTTTTGGCTTTGTTAAGGTAGTTCTTTTGCAAGAACAGCACAAGCGTGGGGAGAGGTCTGTTTTCTTCAGAATCAGGGCAGAAAAGGGGCTGCTCCCTGAGGTTCTTGCATCCCGTGGGTGTTGCCTGCTCTTCTGAACCTCATCTGCATTGAGCAAGCGTTGCTTGCTTTAATAAAACCTCACCCCCTGGGTAGTCCTACAATTCTTTCTTCCAGAGCTCTGCTTTACCCTCCCACATTTCCAGGCACCTCCTGCTTTCCTCCCTGCTGCCTTCTGGGCCACGTGTGGCAGCCCCACAGGTCCCTCCTGCCCCTGCTCTCTGCCCAGACAGGCAGCGGGTGCGGGATGCTCAGCCACGGCCCCTGACAGCCCGGTTCGGGCTCCGGTGGTGCTGGGTGGGCGCACAAACCACGGGTCACAGAGAGGAACCCTTTGATGGGCCAGCTTGTCCAGCCACTCCGCTTACACCAGTGCAAGAAAGAACAGGCTGCAATTGTCTTGTTAGAGCCAGGCTGAGCTGTTTACTCAGGGTGCAATACTTCTTGCAACAACATTAATTCCCCCTCAAAAGACCGGCACAAAAGTTACCGCACTTTGTCTTTACAACAGCAGCGAGGAGGGAGCTTGAGAGACACGGTCAGTCCTGCCCGTGCTTCCTTCAGCTCTCTCCTCTGCGTGCCCCAGAAGCTGCGAGAAGCAGCCCTGACAAGCCCGATTTCTATTTATAAAGACAAAGTTATTCTAAAAGGGCTGTCTCAGAACTGCTGGCTGGCCGAAGGCACCTTTCAAACCTCAGCGTCTCTCTCCAAAGGATGTTATTTCAGCCTCTAAGAAAGCAAATTAAAAATAATTAAAAACGAATATTGTGACTCTCTTTGCCCTAACTCAGGCATAATTATTTCAAACTAGTGGTGGCTGTTTGGGTGCCAGCACAGACGCACTGCTCACTCTTGTGACAATATCCCTGGTGATGAGGCAGCACAGCCCCTCTGGTGAGCATGGGAGAGGCTTTTTTTGGGAGCTGCCGTGGTGAGGGGCTGGCAGGGCTGCACAGCAGGTCCCACCTCTGCCCCCCCTTTGCCATGACCTGGGACAAGTCTCTGGTGCCAGGTTTGTTAAGAGTTACAGCTACACTAAAAGCTTTCGGTTTTTCACCATGCCATTTATCTCAGCAGGGTAATACGCTCGAGATACTTCCTAAACTCCTGAGGTGCACTTTCCTTTGAAGAGGAGGAGGAACGAAAGGTTTCCCCATACTGCCAGAGCTGAGCATGGGTGCTGGGAGAAAATGACAGTGCGGCAAGACCACAAAAAGTCCCCATAGCGATCAGCATGGGGATGTGTAAGCCCCTGCCTGGCCACTCTGTTTTTCAGCACGATGTTTTCAAGGGGAGGCTGCACACGGGTGCTTTGGGAATGACCTGGACACAAATCTTTCCTCTGGGCAGCCACCAAACTCCAGCTACCCATGGGCGAACATCCCCTCTCAGAACATCAAGTGTATAGACAAATGAAGAATATGGCTAAGCATCAAGTTCAATGTAATTATCCTCTCTTTTTCTCAGCCTCATCATTTTGCTGCTCAGCACTTTCCCCAGGAATACACCTTCTGTAGTATTTTAGGATGCGATACCCCCCTGGCTCCTTTTCCCTGGTGCCTCTCCCCATCAGCCCCCTTCAACAACAGCCTCACCTTCAGCTTTCTAACCCGTTTGTTTCACCTTCAATCCTACCCAACCTCAGGGGCATCAAACATCAGAGCAGATGGTAGAAGCTCAGAAAAATCACACAGCATTTGCCTTTTCCAAACCATCCTGTTTCCCAGTTTAGACCAAAAAGAAATCCGATCAGTCAAATCCAATTCTAGCTGGCCTGTAAGTCTGGAAAATGGATTATGCAAAATGCCTGGCAAACAGCTTGATGTGAATGTTGAACTGAGTTTGGGAAGAGATCAAAGTGTTTATACCTATGGATTTAAAAATAGGACTAAGACTAAAGCACTTTGTGATTTCTTGACAAAAGATTATGCATTCGATAAGAGGAACAATTTTCCACTGGGTTATGCCAGCACTCACACAAGCGTTACCGGCCGTGTGCACCGCTGCCATGCTAGGTCTGCCCAGGCCAGGGGATGTGGAACCACCTGGCTGCCAAGTCCAACACTTGGAGCCCTAAATTCTTCAAGGTTCCCATTTCAGTCCCAGCAGGGTTAAAACAGGGGCCACGTGACTGCAGCGCTGCCAGCTCACTTCATTGTATGCATCCAGAGAAATTATTTTTAACTATACACTTACCTTTTTTGTTGTCATTACACGTAAGTTAACCAGAAAGACTCCTTTCTGACTCTGCATCCACAATAGCAGCAGCATCTCTGCCTTACACTTGTCTCATCCAGGTTAGCTGTCACACCTCACAACTCCCTTTAATTCATTTACCTAAGTCTTAAAGGCTACAGTTTTGGTCAGACACTCAGGTGCTCACACAGGTCTTCACCTTCAAAGTGAAAAATAAATACTACAAAGCAGAATTGTAATAAATGATTCTTTATTAAATTCATGGTTACCAAATTTCTGCCAACTGCCCAAGTGCTCAGTGTTAGGATGCCCTCTACCACCGCAGCAGAGGACTGCCGGCGTGGGGGGGCCAGCCAGCTCCTTCCCCGCCTGATCTGACCAGCTGAACAGAACAAGAGAATTTCAAGCACTGAAGCAAACCTGCAGAGTGCAGCTGTAGGAACTAAACATCCACTTAACAACTGTGTGAGAAGCAGAGCGTGTTAATGTTGGTTGAGATGCTGAAATTTAAGGAATTAGATACTTGTATCCTCCCATGAAAACATTTGTCCACAAGTTGGAAAAAAATCAGTAAAGTGAATATTTTCTTCCAGCGCCCCAATTCAGAAGTTAAGATTTTTCTTTCTGATCTCTGGCTGATAAACTATTGAATTAAACGAGCTTTAAACAGCTGCCTTACAGCATGAACTAGGAGTCTAATCAGTTCCTATAAGTAAGCATGTCACAAGCTAGTGCGTATTTACAGAGAACTCTTAGAAAGGTTATTTAGAAGTCGAAATGTATATGCATTTGAACTCTAGCACTGATTGTGCCTTATCCTGAATACTTCCTCTAGTTCCTGAATTTGAACATCGGTCAAATTGATGAGACCACAAACCAGCAAACTAATGAACTAATGAAAGATACTGCAGTCATAATTAAAGGCCACAAAAAAAGGATTGCAAATCTTTTCATGGGCATGACCTGGCCCCCTGGTCCCATGGGAAAATTAAAATAAAACAATCTCATGTTACTTCCCTGGGGAAATTTTTCTTGCAAATAAGCCAATACATTTAATAAAGGTGAGCCAAAATGTTGGTTCAACACAAAATCTCTTTCCAGATACACGTATATATGTAGGAATGTGGATTAGAATAGCAGAGCTCAGCCTAGAACCTGTGCAAATTTTATATCTATAGTTGGTGGCTAAATTAAGTCCAGTGTAAAACCACTGTACTACTGCCATAGCTCCCTCAGGTTTTCTGTCACTTGTTCCAGCCTGTGGTCCTGCCGATAAAGCAGTGCTAGTCCTCTTGTTACAGAGGCACCGCCGAGCAAAACCCTGCTCTTCCCTTCTCTCCCCTTCCACACAAAATTCCTCCCAGTGCAGTGACGGTCCTGGAGCTCCTGGAGCTCATTCAGTCTCCACAGGGCAGGAAAAGCTGTTCTAGAGTGATGGTTCAGTAAGAAACAGGGGCTCCAAAAAGGAGCAGAATCACACTTGTGCAAATCTGTCCTCTGAATGTGACTGTCAAGAAGTACAGTTTCCACTGCTGCTCACTGTTTGGAAATTGCATTTTTCCAGCCCCACAGAAACCCAGGTCTCTGAACAGGTACAAGGAACAAACTCCGGTTCACACGGGGGAGATGCAAGGAGTTCCTGCTCCACCTGTCCAGCCCAAACATTAGGTTTTCCTCAGCTCTGTCTATTGTTTTGGCTATCGCTTATAATCCAATTCTCATTTTTGATAGTGATATGCTAGTGTTCAATAATTTTACGTTAGTGTAGTCTACTAAACATGCATAAAGGCTGCCAGAGCACCTCTTCTGGTGTCTCTTTGGGTTTGATGTTGTTTGTATCTCTGCAGGCATGAGTGATGCAACTAGTCCGCACTGGAGACAGTACCACTGTGTCAGGATTTCTCACTTCCCCATCCAGCCTGTCATCAGAATAAAACCCTGCCCAGGATCCACTGCAGGAAGCCACAATAAGTTTGTTCCTTGGGGTGTAACCAAAAACCAGAGCTGGCAAACATGGTATTGTGTACACAGAAATAGTTATTCATGGGCCAAAAATAGTCTCTGGGTACCAGCAGTATGAAGCACATGGGTTTTAGATTGAGATATGGCTTCTTAAACCACTGAAGTTTTCATCTGGGTGCTGAGATTGTAATAAAAAGGAAAGCCACTACCACCCTAGAGTAAGAGAGCCACAGTTGTAGTCAGCATCGGGTTTTCAGCTGTATCAAACCCCAATTTTCTCAAAACAAAGCACTCTTTCTTCTCTGCTCAGAGATCCATCCCCCAGGGTTTACATCCATTTGCAACATCTTCATCACCCACTTGTCTTTCCTGGCCCCATCAATGAACTCATCAAGAGATAACTGCCCTGTGGGTGAGATGAGGAGGACACAGGATGGGAAGACAAAACATGACAGATAAGAAGGTGGCAGGAAGTAAAAGCCATCTGAGTTTCAGAAAATATGCTAGTAAGACAAAAGTCAGGCTTCATTTCCCCATGTAGGGGAAGGCCAGCTAGCTGCAAGACAAACCACCGCGCTGTAACCCAACGCATTCACACCTGCCCCGTCCCGTGGGCTAACATGGAATGGGGCAGTAGCTTGCACATGCTCCTCCAGGACGATTGCAAGTCTGATCCTGCATGCTCCAGTTCAACTGGAGCCACTGTCTTTGCTCAGGCTAGTTGTGCTGGGCCTGGGACCAGTGCTCTGGCTACTGGGGCTTTCAGAGGATGAGAACGGTGTGGCAAAATCCCGACAGAACAGTGACCCCTCTGCACTTTACATTAAAATAACAATGAAAACTATTTCGTCCTGCAGCACCAAGTTTCTCTTGATTCTAACAAACAGACCAGAACCAAACCCAACGTGTCTAACATGACTAACAATGCTGAGTGACTTCTCGACAGATAGCCGTGATTAAAGCTAGCCTGCCCAGCACAGATAACTCCTCACTACGCATGAATGCGATCTGAGCCATCAGTCACTTACCATCCCCGTTCTCATCCACTAACTGAAATATCCTGTCCACCACCTCCTCCGGCGTGAGCAACGGGGTCCTCTCCTCCACCTCTGACCGACACACTTTCTTCAGCTTGTAGATAGACTGAAAAGAAGTCCACAGATTAAGAGAAGGGCTGGAAAATGAGAAGCAGTGAACTCCATTATCTTCCCAATAGCGTAAAGGTCTCTCACACTGGCTGCGGTTTTAACCTTTCTAGAAAGGTCTGCCACTCAGCAGCCTCAGACCTGTAATGAAACCTCCAACCTTACGCTCACACACACCGCAGATTATTTCATTTGCTCTTTGAAGCTGCTGTCCTCCTGTTTTCCCTACGCATATTGGTGAGACCTCAGGGTTCCTTTGCAAAGAGAGTTTCAAAAACCGGGAAAATCATCTGACATTTGAGAGTGATTTTTTCCCTAACATCTGAGGCCAGGCACATCTGGACTTACCCAGCCCTCTCTCCCAGGGAACTTGTGGCCCAGCTGCAAGATCAAACCTGTATTAGCACATATTTTGAACCATAGTTTCTGTTCCACTTTGTCACTGGAAAGGGGAAGATTTTATCTATTCCTCCCATGACAATCACCTGTTCATTATTAACTTTACTCCTTAGGCTGACAGGTTTTGTCTGAAGTCTGCCCAGAAAGGGGATTAGCAAGGGCCTAACACAGCTCCGGCCAATTCCTTGCTGACCTCAAAACTATAATTGAGCTTCCCCAGATGCTCCCACACCGCTGCTGCTGCTGCAGGTAACAGGCTGGTCAGACTTCCCAGTCTGTGAAAAAGGAATCTGTGGAAAGCAGGCCCTTTCTGCTGTGTCCTTGACATTGCATTTCACCCAAGATCCTACAACGTTTGATAAGCATTAAGCCTCACAAGCACTGCTGTGTGAGGGTAACAGCACCTGTGGTGCAGGGGTGATCCAGCACCATCGCCAGGGTATTCACCTACAGTGACACCCAGGTGCCCTGTGTCTGGCTGTCTGCTAAGCCCCATGCCTCCCCCCCACCCTCACACAGTCACTAAACTGTGCTTCAAAGCTAAGCACAGAACACGGCAGAAACCCAGAAAGGAACAATTACAGAAGCGGTTTCTGTACTAATTTGTGCCCTCAGTGCATTCTCAGCAGCTCCTTGGGCAGGAAACTTGGCTCCTGTAAGGGACACGGGGCGAAACCCTCTTCCACTGGCCAGTGCCACGCATCTTGCTGTAGGAAGGTGGAACGGGAAGGCAGTGCAGAGACACAGGAGCTCCACTACAGCACCCAGGTGCTGCACTTCTGGACAGCTTCAGCAGCAGCAGGGGCCAGGCTGGCCACAGGGGGTATAAGTGATCCCTCAGCCACACCATCGGGCTCCAAACCACTGAACCCTTTCACCAAGGTCAGGCATTTTCACTTCATCACTCCCCACAGCTGCCTTGAAACCTAATTATCACCAAACCCATATAACATCATTACATTGCCAAAGAACAGCGATTGCTTAAAAAAAAGTGATTAGGCAATGCCTACTTACCTCAACAATTTCCAGCAGCTCAGGTTTATCTATGCAACCGTTCCCATCCTTGTCATATACTTTGAATGTCCACCTCAGCTTGTGTTCCAGTTTTCCTCGTAAAACAAGATTCAAGGCCGCTACATATTCCAGGAAATCGATGGTATTATCCTGTCGAAACAGAAAAGCAGCAGCTGAATGACACTTAACTGGGTATGGCTGATAGAAAACTGCTTACAAAACCTGGAGAAAAACTGCCAAAAAGATAACCCCTGGGACAGCTATTTATTTATATAATCACTTTGCAGAAGAGTTGTGCCAGCCCAGGCCATCAGCAAGCACAGCCGTACCCCTCCGCACCCAGGATGAGCCATGAGGAGCGTGACAGTGGAGAGCAAAGCAATCCTCCTGCAGTGCAATAAGGGGGGACACCCACCAGGACCCCAGGAGTGAGCAATTTAAACACCCCAAGACAAGACAGATTACATGGAGGATGGGGAGGCGGATGAGGACCAGTGCAGGAGGTGTTGACTTTTTGGGAAGGGATTGCCCTTCTCAATGTTCTCAATGACCACAGCTGCTTCATTGCTGAGACCGACACCCAGCCATGACCCCTTCCTTCCATCCTTGCCTCTCGTTTGATCTTGAGTCACCAGAGCAAGACTATGACAATGAAAGGTCACCGTTCAGGATGGAGCAACAATGATACCCACAATAAAAGCTTCACATCGAGTGCTCATCCTCCTCAAAACCCAGAGGTGGCGGGGAAGCAGGGCTCCTCGGCAGCCTCCAGCAGATGGCCGGCATGCAGATCAGCAGCACCCCAGGGCTCAGCCCCGTCCTCATCCCCGTACCCCCGCTCAGCCTTCCCACCCAGTTAACAGAACCCTCTGGAGGATCTGGGCTGTTCATCCCCCCCCCACAGGCTCTGCTGGGGGCACCAAAACCTCCGCCAGTTACTTACTCCGCAAGTGAAAACTGCTGCTCCTGGGCTGTGGAGGCCAGCAAGCATAACAAGGCAAACAGAGAATTGTTTGTTTTCTTACCATATTCCTAATGATCCTTTAGATTGTTGAGTCCTGCTCAACTGATTATATACCATGGGCATATTTAAGCAAAAGCATGAACCCAGGACTAATTTAGCGTTCCTAATAAATGCAAGTACCAGCAGCCCTTGAAAACAGATTTTCAGCCTTACTAGGCAACCCTATAAACTAGGAACGGGACTTTGCTTTTTATGTGTACCATTTGCTCTGCAACCCTTTCTGAACAGCTTTCAGAACTGAATTTGGACCTGGACTTCGAGGTTTTTGCAGGAATTTGGGTTTTGCCAGCTTCAGATTCTGAGACAAGTCTGACCTGCCCATGCCTTCCATAGCTTCTTTATCCTTTCCCAAAAAATTACTTTTGTTGTTACCTCAGTGTGACTTTGCCTCTTGTTTTAAAGGAAGCTTAAGGGAAATTGGTATATCCGAGATGACAGACTTGTCTCCTCTTTTCCCATCTTGATACACAGCAACAAATAACCCTGTATTTTGAATATGATCAAGACCTTCAGGAAAAAAAAAAACAACCAAACCTGAACTGTTCGGCCACCGTTGCTTAGCCATTTCAAGATGAGAAAGGCAACTGTATCACATTTCTTTTGAGTATCTAAAATATCGCAGGCTAGTATCACGCTGGCTTTTGCAGCAGCACAGGGGTATGCATGAACTGCTACTAAACCAGAAAGCCCACTTTTCCCAGGTGTCTAATGACAAATACAGCAAAGGGAATCAAAACCAGAATGTCTGAATTGTTCAGCATTCCTTTGCTTTTGATCAGCTAAAATCAATATTTTGTTACCTGCCACCTATTCATACTGTATATATGCTTCCTTCAATGTATAGCAAGCCTGAATAGGACTTTTCTCCACTATAATTCCCTCTTTATCATAACAGATAGATATTTTTTTCCATGTAGCAACTTTGGCTATTTGAGGACCTTTCAACAATACAGTCTCAAAATGTAACTGCCTAAATGTCAACCTTTTAATCCCTCCTTAGTCCCTTAAGGGTACATTCTGTGTTTAATTTGCGTACAGACCTATGAGAAGGTAAATCCATACCAGCCCACACAGTAGTGCAGCATGTGCTCCTTCTGCCCCAGCAGATCCATCCCCCTTGCCTTAGTCTCATGAAGCATGGCAACAATGGTGAGAACTGCACCAAACCACACCCAATTTACAGAAAATGTGCAAACTATGAGACAAATAATTGTAAAAACCCTTCACCACTTACCCCGTTCTTATCAAAAGCTCTGAACATGTTTTCAATATACTCTGCTGCTTCACGGTTATCCTGGACCCCGAAGAACCGCTTGAATTCGTGCATGAAGAGGGTCCCACTAGGACATTCAACCACAAATTTCTTATACCATTCCTGCAGTTCTGCAACATCAATCTCCGTCTGCTCCCCTTCGGCGTTGGTGAACTGCTGTCCCATTTTGCTCCGTAAAGCAAAATTAAAAAAAGAAGGAGCAAAAGGAAAACGCTGCCAAAGTCCTTTGCTTGTACGGTCCTTTTATCACCTTTAGGTTTTTTTGTTCTTTTTCTTCTCCCTGTCTTGTTCCTTTATTTGATGCCAATATTGTGTCTTGCTATTTCACCTTTTTGTGTGTGTTTTACTTTCTTCTTCCTCTTTCTCTCCTGCAGTTTTCACCACCACGGTCTTGTGTGCTCGCTTGGTGATTGTAGAATTGCTTCTCTGCATTAGGGCAGTATAACATGTGGCATCGGGCATGTATAAAAATAGCTAAGATCATTAGGAGATTCTCACCCATGAGTAAGAGACCTTCAGGTGTTCTGAGCTGTGCCCTATTTAGGAGCAGATCCCAGAGGCTCAGGGTCCTCCAGCACTTTAATGCCTTCATAACAAAGAAAATGGGAGCCAGTCTTCCCTCTACACATGACTTATAACCCCATTCACTTTACTGTAGTATTTCTAGAAAACAAAAAGGGATTGTAAGCAAACTTCCCTAACATTAGTTTTTTTGATACCAGCATGTATCACCTGCTTGTGGGGGATACCCAATGTTTCAGTGAAATAGGACGGAGTAACAAACAACAATTGCAGAGAGCAAACCCTAAAAAAAATAAGACAAATCAAGTAACACTGCTCACATGAAAAAAAGCTGCTAATGCATAAAGTTAATTGAATACCTACTATAGGCTTCACTCTGTACAGATCAGGAGAACCAGTAAATACACACAGACAAATATGCACATTTCTCTCATTTCACAATTCATTCTTAAAACTCCCAGGAGCAACAGGAACATTTTATTGCCTGATATTTTATTAAGTATGGACTTTTCCTTTTCCCCTTCCCTCTCTTGTGCTTTTATCTGCTGAAATACACTTCCTGCTTACTCTTACCACTTCTGTTGCAGGTACAACATACAACCACCCCAGCCTCTTTCTGTCCTGCAGCCGCTCCCCCCAGCCTGGCAGCACAGCTCACAGCCACCCGCAGCCAGAGATCAAGCCCCCCCTCGCTCCGTGCAGCCTCCTGCTCTTCTTTCCTTTCCTTACTGGAGCCACCAGCTTTTATCCGTATCACACGCTGTGTTCTGCATCCAGCCATTATTTGTGTCAGCCAGAAAGCAATGACCTGTAGGTATAAACGTGTTTGAGCCAGCCCGGCATCCAGGTGGGATTCCTCTTTTAAGAGGATTGGGGTAGTATTGATAGGAAACAATAGATTCCCTATTATAGCAGTGCTAAGGCCCAGAAGGATTTAAACTGTTCACTTTTTTTGGATTTCTTTTTTTCCCCCTGCTACTTTAGAATAGAAGAGTTTCTCAGGTGGAAAAACACTGGCTAGGAATCAGTCTAAAATTTGATACTACAGAACAGTGCAGCAATTCATATCCTCCTGTAAGAACAGGGTTTGCTCTGAATCTACTCATACCTGTAAGTAACCCATCAGAGGTACTACATGTACATACAGATTTGCGGCAGTATGGTATAACTTTGTACTTCTGTGCATAAGGGTACCCAGGCAATGCATGGCTTCGCTCTTAAGAGTCTTAAGCAAGAAGAGGCTACAAGCAGTACAGCAGCAAGATGAAGATGGGTGGCAAGGACCAGAGGGGTTGCTAAAAAGGTTAAAACTGCTCTCTTTCAACAAAATGGTGCATTTTAACCTAATAATGTAGAGGAATCCCGTTTGCATATCTTTGTGCCTAGAAGAATGCAACACAATTAGTAAACTCAGCCCGTCCTTTTGTAGATGCTTTAGCCCCTGGCTCCAGGATCACTTGTCTGCAGCAGAGCAGCTTGAGGTCTGGCTCGTCCAAAAAAGTTATATGGGATCTGTCCCCCAGCATTTGTCTCTTCGCTAGACCTACGCGAAAGAAGTCTTTAGCAGCCACAGTCAGTGGTACTTATACGATACTTCTGTTGCATTCTCCGTTTCCCCATGCTCAGTTACCATATACCATGTAAAGAAATAGCTTTTTCCTTCAACCCTATTTCTTGAATCATCTCTGCTAGCATCAGGTGAGGGCATGGGTTTTCTTTAAAGCAGCAGAGGTGCTGCTGCCGGGACAGGGGTGCAGAGGGCTCATCGTGCTTTTGCCTGGGGCGCAGTGGGGAGTTTTGCACGCGCTGGTGTGAAGCCTTCCACCATTTTGTGCTGCCCTCCTGCACCGAAGCTGCACGCTGGAATGCGAGTGCCGAGAGCAGCAAGACTCCACATGCCCAGGACATTGTCTTGCCTCATTGCATAATTTTGTTTTGCCTTATGGGAACTTAGTGATCTGTTCCCAGGAGAGAAAATGGTTCCCCTTTGTTTTGATGACTACTGCCTTTTCCAGGAGGAACAAAGGGCTGTGAGAGACCTGGGTTACAAAGCCTAGCCCCTGCTATTGCAGGTATCATGACATACAATCATGTTGATAAAAGTACTGATGTTAATTTGGCACTGAAATAGAGTAAATCCTATAGCTCCTGGTATGAAAATTCCTCTGCCTATACTCTCATTGTCCCAAGTGTGTTCTCTGCAGACTGTACTGAAAGAGCTGCTGTCTCTCAGCCAGCATGATGTCACTTTATGAAGTATTGTTTATCAGCCAAAGGATTTCTTCATTTGATTTGGAAACAAGATGCAGATACAGGTAAACATAAGCAGACAGAACTAAAAAGAAATAGAATGCTTCCTAGAAAACACTGCAATAAAGAGGTTGGTGCTATTTGGCTGCCTGAAGGGTTAGGATCAATCCTTTATACTTCAGAGTGAACACTTTGGATGATCAGCTGCAAAAGGTAACATCTGATTACATGTCCTGCCTAGCGAGCCATCCCTAGATTATCACCTATACAGCTCAAAAGCTGCAGAGTTTCACAGCCAAGAGCATGGAAAAAGACAACTTACTTCCCGTCAGTTCACTAACCCAACACGCTGCCACATGCTTCGGCAGAGGCTGGTAGAAACTCAAGAAAAAAAAAACCACCAAACCCTGCAGAGAGCTGGGAAGACTCATTTGTTTGGCATCTGCGTTACCACTCGGTGGAGGCAGTGGAGGCTGTAACAAAGGCTGCAGGGTGCAGGTGGACGCAGCTGCCCGGCCTGAAAGGACCAACTTAGTGAAACTGGAGGCAAGGCGAGCTCATTCGCCCACGCCAGAGCAGCTCTCGCCTTGTTTTGCCACATTGCTCCATTATTTTAAATACTCCAGCCCTGACCTGCCCTAAGACCCCTCTCGGCGGCTTGGGCAATCTCAAGTGACCTTACAGCAGGCCAAGAAGGAGCAAAGCTGTGCCCAGGGCTGGTCCCAGCTCTCTGACAGCACAAGGCATGTGGGTGAGTGTGCAGCATCACTGCTGGTGTCTGCTTCCAGCGCTCCCCGAGCACCAGACCACAAAGAAAGCAAACCTGAAGCATCCTTAAATTTACCCACAGACAGCAGGAATGCAGGGAGGATGAGCGGCAACTTTTGTGCTGACCCATCTGAGAGATCAAAGATCCCTCATACTTTGGCCAGAAGCTCAGCCCAACAGCTCTGTGTCTCTTCCCAGTTGCTCACCGAATTGGCTGGACCGTTGCATGTTTTTATACAGCAGGAACAATGATGTGGTAGAAGCTATTAGAGGAGCTCCTGCTCCTTGTTTTGCATGTAAAAATGGTCCGGTATAACTGAGCAAATGCAGCTAAAGCCCACCACGGCCGTGCTACCCCAAAAAGGGTAACCTTAGAGTGTCACCTACTGCCTTTTGCTTATTGCCAGAAAGATTTTACTACATGCAAACTCCTGGTAAAGCGTTACCGCGGGGCAGCTGTATTTCAGTGATGAATGAAGCTTGAAGTATCTGCCTTGCACCTGGCACCTTGCAAGGCAAACTTTCCAAGAAAAATGCCGAATTAACGTTGTCTTTGTGGGTGAAGATTTTCAAGATGTTGTATAGTTCCGAAGCCTTGGCACAGGATTGAGCTTCGGATGCGAGTCAGCATCTCCCAAACGGGGACGCAGCACCATCCCTAATGTTCATGATGGGAAGAAGGGAAATTCCCACTGGCTTTTTCCGGCTCATTGAAACCGAACAGTAAAGTATCGTATGATCTCTTGAAACCAAGATTCACCGCTGAGTCACGGCTCTCCACCTACGAGAAAAAGCAATGAGACCTGCGGACGGCGGTAGGGGGCTGCAGCCCGGCCGAGGGGCCACGCCGCGGAGCCCCCCCGCAGCCGCATGTGGGGCTGGCGGCACGAAGGGAGCTTTAACCCTTTCCTGAGGCAACCCCGCCGGTCCCAGCCGACTTGAGCGTTTGCTCTTCGCTCCGCGCTGGGCCAAGCACCCTTCGAGCCGCGACCCCCGGCCCCAGCGCTGCGCAGGGGGCGGGCGGGGCGGGGCGGGGCGAGGGGCGGGGCGAGCGGCGGGGCGGGGCGGGGCGAGCGGCGGGGCGGGGCGGGCGGCGCGGCTGCGCCCGGCGCACCTGGGCAGGTGAGGGCGGGCGGTGAGAGTCGCGGCCCCGCTCCCCGCCGCTGCGCCCACGCGTGGGCCCCGCTGGGCGGCACGGAACCCCCCCCCACCCGAGGAGTCGGCCCCCTGCTCGCCGGAGCGGTGAGTTGCTGTGGGGTCGCGGTGCTCGGTGGGGACCGGCCCCGCCCGGCGGTGGTGCGTCCTCCGTGGGGCTGGGGGGGGGCGCTGGGAGACGCGTGGGGCGGCGGGGCCCCGGCGTGCGTGACGGGAGGGTGTCCGCGGGAGGGGGCGCGGCTCGGGGCCGCAGCGCGGGGCGGGGGGTCCGCAGGCAGCCGGGGGGAGCGAAACCCGCTGAAAATGCTGATTTGTTGCTCCATTCCCGCTCCGCGCCCGCGGCTTGGGCCGGGTTAGCCCAAGGCTACGTCTTTCAAGTTGGTGTAAACCCAGGCCTAAAGTTACGGGAGGATGAGATTTGCGCCCCCCCCCCCCCCCCCCCCGCCCCGGTCACCCACGGGTGCTTTCGGACCCCACGCCAGGACCCCCGTTACCGCTCACGGCTCCGGCCCCTTCCAGCCTGCAGCGCCGGGCTGGGGTTGGGGGCGCTGGGCAGGGAGCACGGCGGGCCGCGGGAGAGGTGATGTACGGAACCCCGAAGCGTGGGAGCTGTAGGTTCCGCTGTGGGGAGGTAAGTGTCGGACACTGGGATGAAAACCCAGCCTGTTTCTCTGTAGGAAGGCTAATAAGGGTTGAGCTGCTTGTCTTTGAAAATAACGCATACATATCCATGAAAGGTGGGATAATGTAATCGAAGATAACAAGCACAGAATGAGGTCTGTGGCATCGCAGCAATGGACCTGGAGAAGACCCCGTCCTCCTTTAGGGGCTTGAGCAGGGTGGAGCAGGAGCACTGCATGCACCCAGGCGGAGGGTGAAAAATATCTGTGGAGGAAGCCTGAGACAGGCTGCCGGTCACCTTTTCCTGCTGTGCTGCGTCTTGTTAACCTGGCTGGCACCGTGCTGGAGCCCCGAGAGTCACCGCCGGTCACCGGGGATGCCCCTGACCTTGGCCACTCGGTGAGGTGGCTGCAGCGTGCCTGCTCAGTCCCGAGTTCGCTTGAGTTGTTCTTGGGGTCATCATCTTGCCTCCATGGAAAAAGTCTCAGTTATAATAACTGGGGTGCAGGGAATAATTACGTTACTGACTAGAGATGCATTAGCAGCAGAGGGGGTGCTAATTACACCGCCACCCCCCAGCCAATTTGAGTGGGAATGAAGCAAACTGGGTATGTGCACTGGTGGGTGTTGAGTGAGGGCCAAGGCTCCCTTGGCGAATCCAGCTCGTGGTGTGATGACGTTCCCCGAGCTCACCCTAGCAGCTCTCTGAGTGGGACCAGCCTCCGGCATTCATGGATCCCACCGGATCGAAGTTGAAGGTTGTAGGAGGCTGACTCACCGTCTGAGCTGAGCAATGGGATTCAAGTTGATTTGCTCTTGGTTATTGTGTCAACAAGTCTGTGGTGATAACAGGCCATAAAGCATTGTAATGTCACGTATTGACAGATGCTGTCTGTGATCCTGTCTGTGATCCAAGGGACAATTCAAACCTCGTATGGCAGCACCAGCACACCTTCCATGTGACCGAATTTGTTTTGGTTGATGAGAGGCATGAATTTTCCTCCTTGGTGTGTGGGTTTGAATTTATTCCTGGTCTGGCAAATGTGTTGTACACTGAGTACGTTAGTAGAAGAGGGGACTGCTTGGAAAGTTAAGTGTAAAAGAGATTGTGGAAAGAAGCTTTAGTTAGGATTTCTTCATTATGATGAGAAGTCACTTTTTTTTTTTTCTTTTCTTCCTTTACAAGGAAAATCGATACCTGGTTTTGGTCTCAATTATAAGTCTGGGATTAACCTGGACTTCGTGTCTTTGCAAAAACACTACTGAAAGTTTGATTCTGGTAGCATTTTCAACATGGATAACTAATACAGCAGAGCTTCAGAAACACAAAAATAATTTTGACAGTTGCTTTCTGATCCTTTGCAGTTCCTGGGAAGCAGTCTGCTAACGTGCGCAGGTCCTTGCTGAAGCATGTTTTCCAACTATTATTAAAAGATGATTTCCAATTGAATCTAAACTTTTTCTTTGCTTAACAGATAAAGTAAGTTTTGTTAGATTAATTTTGTATGAACACTTGCAACTGAATGGGATCTGCAGGCATTTGAACAAATAAAATCTGTTCCTAGACTAGTTCTTGGATAGGGTTTTTTAATCTTCTCTATCTCTGCTACTAGACACATTTTGCAACTCCTACAGCAGTATTCAGGGCTTATGGCAAAGGTTTTACTTATCCTGTCACTGCTTTATTAATGGGAATATTTCTAATTTCTCACATCTGTTTCAAGATTTGCAAATGAATATGGGAGATACACCTTCTAAGCACACATGTAGCATAAAAGTTCCCTCCCAACATCTAAAGATACCAAATGCTCCCTCTTCTTGCAGAGGGACAGTCGTTAATTTTGTTTGTTGGCTTTGTATCTGTTCTGCACAAGAAAAATATTGTTGGTTGGCTGCAAATGTAGTAGCAACAAAGGGCTACTTAACAACAGATTTGATCAGTTAACTACAGCACTTTTTAAAAAAAACCCAGAAACCTAAACCTTAAGTCATCATCACTTGATTTTTAGCACAAGTGCTGGCAGACTTGCAGTTACTGTCCTTCTGGATAAACATCCTGGTTATTATGGGTCAGCAATGTTTGTGAATTATGATACTGCATTCAGAGCATTCATGAAAAAGTCACAAAATGACTCTGAGGCACGCTTGTCTGATAAAACAGGCCCCTCCGCTTCAGCCTGATGCTTCCACCTTTACCTCAGCTGGGGCACATTAGTTTTTCCCTCCTCGATGCAGGTGTGACACACTGGAGAAGAGCAGGATCAGATAGGCCCTTCGCTAAGGCGTACGTGGAGGCTTTTGAAATTCTGCTGCCTGTTCTTGCTGTGGCTTGTTTGTGGCTTTATCTCCTGTGCAGCCTTCACAGCTCAGGTTTGATCGGGGCTCGCCCTCCGCGCACCCAGTTAACACAAATAATGCGCCGTCTCTGCTTACCTGGAATATTTAATAATGAGTTGTTGTTCTTGTAACAGTTATGTTCCCCGTTTAGTGATGCGTTTGTAATGCCTCCTGTCAGAAGAGTCATCTAGCTGGATCTGAATGAGCTGTTTCAGTGTGCAGTAACATAACAAACAATAGCAGTAACACAGCATAGGGTCCTTTTTCATTAAATTACTTTTTTTTTTTTTTAAAGCATATGAGTCTCAACTAACTTTTAGCAGTTGGTCTAGTATTATCCCTGTCTTTTGCAGACGATGGCGTTACATCCGCGAAGAGTTCGCTTGAAGCCGTGGCTGGTAGCCCAGGTGGATAGCGGTATGTATCCTGGCCTCATCTGGCTAAACCGAGAAGCAAAGCGGTTTCAGATCCCCTGGAAGCATGCGACTCGGCACAGCCCGCAGCACGAGGAGGAGAACACCATCTTCAAGGTGAGGGAGGGGAAGGCTTGGATATATCATGGTTCTTAAACAGAGACAAAGGGCTGAATTGTTGGCTCAGGAGCTGGACAGGCATCTCAGTAGCTCTTTCCAGGCACATTTTGTCCTATTTCTTTGACCTCAGAAAAGCCACTTTGTGCACCTGGATCCAGACTTGGCACAGCCTGAGACGGTGTTGAGTTCTTTAACTCTTTCCAACCACCAAAGGCCAGACCATGTCTGATTGCCTAGGCTCTGGAAGATTACTGCTGTTTACTTCATCTGCTTGGTTTAGGATGTGGTAGCTGGCTTGTTCTTAGCAGCAAACCATTAAGTACTGTTAGATAAATCTTGAGATGTCCACCACAAACTGTTAGTACTCATCACTGCAGTCCCTAATAGTCTCATCCCAAGGGATTCATTATAACTCCTGCACTCCTTGGAGGAATTTCTGACCTCTGCCTTGGAGGGATCTTGGACCAATAGTCCGATTGTGGGGTGAGAGAGGGAGAGGGCCAGCTGGGTGTCTGTGGCTGCTCTTCCACTCCATTTTAACCAAGCCCCTTCCTCCTGTGCAGAGTGAAGCTCACTGTCGAAAATGACTTCTGGTTTTGGACCTGAGACACCTAGAAAAACTCAGTGCACAATCCAGTACAATTTATACTTTCTTAACTTGTATGAAGATGCACATTCAGAATGGCTAATGGTTTTGAAAATTTGGATTTACATCCTCTTTCTCCCCTTTCTTTTAATGGGAAAAATTATTAAAGTGGGAATTGTTATCAGAAGAGCTATAGTTAAGACTTCTGCAAGAGAAGAATTTTACATTGAATTTGTCTGAAAATTTGATTTCTGATAAAAGCTGCTCCGTTGAGAGGGCTGGACTGAGCACAGTGTACTTTGTCCCCAGGCATGGGCTGTGGAAACGGGAAAGTACCAGGAAGGAGTCGATGAGCCAGACCCTGCAAAGTGGAAAGCCCAGCTTCGATGTGCTCTTAACAAAAGCCGGGAATTTAATTTGATGTATGATGGCACCAAGGAGGTGCCCATGAATCCTATTAAAATTTATGAAGTGTGCGATATCCCGCAGTCCCAGGGATCAATCATTAATCCAGGTGAGGGCCTTGCTGACACAGGGCTGGTTACTGAGCAGGCATCTGTCCAACGCAAGTTCCTTTCCCTCTGTGGCATTAACTCTCAAGCTGCCTGTGCGTGCAGCGGAAAGCAGCTGCCATGCGTAAGCCCGGTTGTACTTAAACTAGGAGGACTTTGAACCACATCGTACCTGTACTAAAATTATTAAAGCTGTACATGGTTGCATGTTTTCTGCTGAACGGCCCAATATTGGCAACAGTTTGCCTGTATCCTTAGCTTTCCACAGTTATGTATTAAACTGAAAATAGTATGTTGTACAGATCAGATTTTCCCTTTTTTTACTTATTTGGAAAATACACAAATAAATTCCCAGTATTGTGCAGAGCCAATGTGAGGATTATATTACTTGTTCAAGAAATGCATCGCAGTGTTACACACTGACTACCCACAAGAACGTGCTTGTTTGCAGGTTCCACTGGCTCAGCTCCATGGGATGAAAAGGATAATGATCTTGATGATGAAGAGGAGGAAGAACTGAATCAATCTCAGCATGTCCCTATTCAAGAGACGTTTCCATTTCTTAATATCAATGGTTGGTGGTGTAGGCTAATGTGTTAGTGAAGGTATTTGCTTGTAAATTGGTGCGTGCTTGAAATAAAATCTCGGTTTATTGGAGAACTGTTTCCTTTTTGTAGATTCTCCAATGGCTCCAGCCAGTGCAGAAAACTGCAGCCCTGAAGCTGTGTGGCCGAAGAATGAACCTCTAGATATGGAAATGCCCCCAACTGCACTGCAGCATGACTTCTTCAGCAGCCCTGAGCTCTGGATCAGCTCTCTGCCAAGTATGTATATGGATTTATAGTGCTTCCATCATCACACTTTAAAAAAAGACTACTTTTTTTTTTTTTTTTTTTTTTTTTCCTTTTTACCTGTGGGTCTTTGCTTGTTAGCATGGAGAATTGTGTATAGTTTAAACATCCCCTGGTGTAACATAAATTCTGTGGTGTGTCTCTGCTGCTGATGCAGCACATGCAAAGGTCCAGGAAAGCCAGCCTGACAATTTCTCTCTCAGTGACAGACCTAGAAATCAAGTTTGAATATCGAGGAAAGGAGACCGGAGCGACGACGACTGTAAGCAACCCGCAGGGATGCAGACTTTTCTATGGAGAGCTGGGTCCTATGCCAGACCAGGAAGAGCTCTTTGGGCCTATTAGTTTGGAGCAAGTAAAGTTTCCAGGAACAGAGCAAATCACCAATGAAAGGCAGAAGATCTTCACAAGTCGGCTGCTGGATGTTATGGACAGGGGACTGATCCTGGAGGTCAGTGGCCATGCCATCTATGCAGTCCGCCTCTGCCAGTGCAAGGTGTACTGGTCTGGTCCCTGTGCGCCTTCCTCCACCACACCAAATTTGATTGAGAGGCAAAAGAAAGTCAAACTCTTCTGTCTGGAAACTTTTCTAAGTGGTAGGTAACTTCTGCTTTTGGAAGATAGCTTGGGATACTGGCCTGGGCACTTGGCACTGTTGTTAAGGGTGGTTTGCACTGGGGCTCAGCCTGGATGCACGAATCTGTTTGCTCGTGTGTGTGTGTGACAGCACTTCCCTGACTCCAGCGGACCATGGAGCAGGTGCACATCAGAAGAAAATGAACTTACACTCATGTAATGCTCTGCAAAACATTGGAGGATCTTGATTTTAAAGAAAGCTCCTCTGGGTGCAAGAAGTAAACTGTAGTTGCGTATGTACAGCGTAATGTTGTGCATACAATTGTGTGTAAGAGGTGGCTCTGACAAGGAACGGTGTGTAGGTAAGACCTGGGATGATACAAGGGGGTGGGAGATGATACAACGTGTTTCTAGTGGAAAGAGGACAACTCTGCAGCATTCTGCTTTTCTTCCTAGAGCTGATTGCCCATCAGAAAGGACAAATTGAGAAACAGCCACCATACGAGATATACTTCTGTTTTGGAGAAGAATGGCCTGATGGAAAGCCCAGGGAGAGGAAGCTGATTGTGGTTCAGGTAGGAACTGAGGCTGAGAAGTGACACTATGAAGCAAGGCTGGGGCTGGTGCGTTGGCCCTGGATTGGTGCCCACGGATACCTGAGACCTGTTCTTTTCGGTTGTGGTTACTGACACCAGGAAACCCCAGTAAGGCTGGTGGGTTTTGTCACAGCAAATACAAATGCTATGTGCGCCGAATAGCATCAGTCTGTGATGTGCTCTAGGTTCTTGTGGGAGCCGTCCCCTGCATCCAGGGGATTCCTGCAAAATAACAGGAATATACTGCGTGACCGTTAGGCTAAAACAACTGGCTTCTTCCTGAACAGGTCATTCCAGTTGTGGCCCGCATGATCTATGAAATGTTTTCTGGTGACTTCACACGCTCCTTTGACAGTGGCAGTGTGCGACTCCAGATCTCTACTCCTGACATCAAGGACAACATCGTGGCTCACCTGAAGCAGCTGTACCGGCTGCTGCAGAACCATCAGGAGGGGTGGCCCATGCAGGCCCCCGCCATGCACATGGCGCAGCCGCTCCCAGCACAGTGACAGGCGCTTGGCTTTGCCCTGTGGTTTCTTAGGTTGTACATACAGAAAAGTATTTCCTAACGAGTGCCTTGCCTAAATCTGAATAAAAAGCTGTAGATCTGGTCATCTAATTAAATTTCAGCAGTCTATGGTGCTTTTGTTTTGGAAGTGTTCAAAACAGGGGATTACAGAAGTCCTCTGGCTCCACCACTGCTTTCAGCTGTTTGCTTAAGCAATTGATATGTATAAATTAGATTTTCAATTCTGTAATATTTTTTTAATCCACTATCGATACATTGTATATAAGTACTGGATCATTAGAGGGAAAAAAATAATGATCTGTGCTCTATTAAAACCGCCTGGAGAAGAACATCTTGTCTAGCTTTATTCTCTCTTTAACTGGTCTGTAGCTGCCAGCTGGGAGGCTGACACTTCTTCCAGTGTGCTTATTTTACAGAAATGTCTGTGTACACACATATATACTTAAAAAAGCCCAGCTCTGTACGGTCTGAGAAGCCACCTGATGCTGGAAGCTCGCTAATAGTGCAGCTCTGGAAGCTGGGAGATGGCTCTGGGCTGTGCCCTGCCGTGCCTCGTCGCTTCTCCAAGCTCTGGCTTAAGTGGTGGCAGCGGCCTGGTCCCACACCGCGCTGGCCTTGTCACAGAGGCCGCAGGGGCCCGGAGCTGCCCAGGGCGGGCGGCTCGGCCAGGGCCCAGGCCCGTCCGAGGAGACCTAGGCCCGGGCGGAGCGGAGCGGCCCTGCCGGGCGGGACCGGGACAAAGCGGCGCAGACCTGCCGGGCGGGACCCGCACCGGGGCAGAGCGGAGCGGCCCTGCCTGGCGGGCCCGGCGCCGGGGCCCGGGCGGAACCGACACCAGGGTCGGAGCCGGGGCGGAGCGTCCCTCCCGGGCGGGACCCAGCCGCTCCGCCCCGGACCACCGCCCACGCCAGCGCCGAGCCCGACCCGGAAGCGCTGGGGCCGGCGGTGCGTTCCCGTCGGCGCAGGGCGGCCATGGGCCCGGAGGCCCTGGCGGGCAGCGGCCTGTCGGCGCCGCGGCTGGTGGCGGCGGCGCGGGAGGAGCTGGGGGCCGGGGCCCGGCGGCGGTTGCCGGCAGGCCGCGCCCTGCAGCTGGCCGGGGAGGTGCTGGCGGTGGCGGCGGGGCTGAAGCCGGCCTTGCTGTACGACTGCGGCGCGGCGGGCCCCGCCGAGCTGCGGCGGTACCTGGCGCGGCTGAGGGAGGCCGGGCTGGCCCCGGGCCGCCTCCACTTGCTGGGCGCGGAGGGCGCGGCCCTGGTGCTGCACCCGGGCCTGGCCCGGCGGAGGCTGGCGGCCGTGCTGCGTGCCCGCCCGGCGCCCTTCATGGATGTCTCGGCGGGGCGGCGGTGCCCGGCCCTCTGCGGCCCCGCGGAGGCCGAGGCCATCAGGGGCCACCTTGCCACCCTCCTGGCACACCTAGGGGCTGCTGAGGCCGCCAGCGCCGGCCCCGTGTCCTCCAGCGAAGTTGTCCCCGCGGGCTGGAACCTCTGCACCATCGTTGGGGTGCTGCTGGGCTACCCGGCGGCCTACGCCTTCTCTATGGAGGAAGACACCGAGAACTGCCTGGCGCTGACGCCGCTGAGGGTGTTCACGGTCCAGGCCTCCTGCCCCAGGATAAGGGACGGTCTCAGGGTCCAGATCTACTCCTTCAGCATCCCGGAGAGCCTCTGCATGGAGCTGAAGGAGGTGCTGGACGCCTGGTGCGATGAGCTGAAGGAAGCCTTCAGAGCACAGAGTGACTTTGTAGGACTCTGCATTTCCAGCGAGGTGGTGTCTCTTCCAGCAGTTGCCTTGTAGAACTCAGACTCTTTGGCCTTTCTCACTCGCATCAGGAAGTGAGGCGAGGCATCTGGCTCCCCGTGTGCACGGCCCACTGAGGCTCCTGCCAGAGGCCCCTGAGCACCAAGGGCCGACCTTTGATGATCTCGGGCCCCCGACCTTGTAGGCCAGTTGCAAATCAAATATGTGTACTTGCCAGAAGAGCAGCGTGTGGATGTCCGCGCTCAGAGCTGCTCTGCAGCCTGGATCCTGGCTGTGGTGAGCATCATGTAACCTCAGGGTATGTTTATTTGCTGCCGACAGCTGAGGATTAATAAAAAAATCAAACACCGTGTTATTTTAGATTTGTGGAGTTTTTTGTAGGCTCCATATCATTTACTACTAGTGCGAGGTGGTGTCACACACTGCCTTGTAGCTAAGCCTGTGCTTGAACCAGGGCCATAAAACCTGCACAGTGCAGCTTCTAAAGGGGCTTAAAACCCCTGTCTCCGTTGAACTAATGTGGTGCTGGCAGTGGAAGGGAGGCAGACATGGCTGCAGGGACATTTGGCCACGAGGCAGGCCAGACGAACAGTAGGGTGAACTGGGAAAATTGCTCAGGAGAGGTAGTGTGTGGGGGAGTATGAGGGGGCTGTGCTAAAAAGCCTCCCTGAGCTGTCAGGTACCAGTAGGGGTGGCCCAGGTTCAAATACCTCCCATTTAGGGAGGCAATAAATAAAGGGAGAGAATTTTGTAGTCCTCTCAGCTGCTGGGCATGAAAACGGGGGAGGCTGGATCCCAAGGGCAGGGGGTGCCCCCTCCCTCCTGCCCCGCGTGAGCCCCAGCAGCGGCAGCTGGAGTGGCTTTGTCCCTCAGCAACACAGGGACTGGCAGCGCAACCTTCAACTGGAGCCAAGTAACTAAGGCAGCCGAGGGAAGGGGTGATCTCCCAGCTTTTATTGGAGCCGCAGGGGTTTGTCTGGAGTGAGACCAGGTCAGGACATGAACCAAACATGTAACTACAAAACAGCAGAGTGTGCGCTGCAGCGAGAGCACGTTTCTGTTGGTGAAGCACAAGTCAGTTCCTGCAGTGAAGTCAGTCATTGAGAAGGTACTTCATGGTCTGTAACTTGCGAGGAAGGTGGCTATAGCCATTGCTATCATTGCCACCAGGAGAGGGATCCAGTGACCGTGCTGTCTCTGCAAGAAGCAGCAAGTGTTACTAGGAAATTAGTGGGAAGAGGAAACTTCTCATCCCAAGCAAACATGTCATTCATCTTTCCACACTGCACAAATAAATGGGAATTTTTCCCAGACCGATCTGCAGCCCCGGTCTGAAAGTACTGAGAGCTGGGGTGAGGAACGCCTCCCACCTTTCCCTGCTTGCTCTGGAAGCGGTTGAGCTCATCCCGGCACTGGCGCAGCCTGGTCAGGCAGGAGCGGTACTCCTCGCTCAGGGCCTCCAGCTCGGAGCGCAGCTCTGCGCACTGCAAGCACAGCAAGGGTCCGTTAGCAGGAGGGATCCCCTCGCTTTTGTACACACCGAGACTGGCGGGACTCCCGCAGCAGCTGCAGCGCTTCGCCTGCGCATGGGTGCTGCAGCGACAGGGGATTTTCGCTTCTGCTACCTGTATGTCCGTATGTACCTACAGGGGACAGAGCAGAACTCAGTGTTACTGGGAATGTGGTGACAAAGGCAATGCCTGGTCTGTTACCATCCCATGACCTGCTTGGCTTAGTTGCCATCTTCCACATCACATGGGAGAAAGAAGCAATAATTATTTTTATGACTGTAGAAGCATGCAGGTCAGGAAGAAGATGTGGAGTGCAAACTCATGGCAGGGTTTACCTCTTATTCTGAAATTCAATATGCATTTCACCAACTGCGAGAGCAATTGCAGAGTCCTTTAAACACTCCAAGACATGGAACAGATGCCTTCATTGCACTGCACAACAAAACCCAGGGAGCACCTTTTATCCTGAAGGGCCGTGCAGCATGAGACCCTGCTGCCTTCCTCGTGCGTGAGCAGCAGCTGTGGAAGGAGGCGGCAAGGGCCAACGCGGGGGCAGCTGCCCCACACCCAGCTGTTCCCTTTTGCTGTGATTGTGCTTTACAAAATCCCTTCCGCAGGTGATACTGGGTGATGCTTGATGTAGGTGGTGCACTCACTGGCACGGGTTAGTAGGACAAGCTCTTCTCCCGTGTGGCTCTAAGCTCTGCTAAAGTAAGTTATAAATCCTTTTTTGTAAATCCTTGCTGAGTAGTGCTGTAAGAACTGCGGGGCTGTTGGTTGGCTGAAGGCATGGTTAGATGGGAAAGAACATGTATGAGGTCTGAAAGCCTTGAATTTTTTGCAGCCCGGTTGGAAGGGCATTACTTTTGTTAGTAGTCCCTTCCTGTTATTTGCAAGGCTTTTGTTTTCCTCCTCTCCTTCCTTTGTGCTCAGGGTTTCAGCTCTTAAAAGCATGGCTTTAGCTTTTTCTCCGTGAGACTGTTGACTCCTGTCTGTGAGAGCAGAAATGGGTTTGTATGGGGAGGGCCCTACTGCCACGGCCCCGGGTGCCAGGCTACTGGTGCCCTCCCCTTGCATGGAGATGCTACATTAGGGGTTTAGGTAAGGCTGGTACCAGGATAAAAATTCAGCAGAGAGAATCCTTACAGGAGATAGCAAGCTTAGGCTACTTCCAGGAGCTTTTGTGTGATGTGTTGTGCTTCTGCTGGAGCACTTGCACCAGCAGCTCGCTCCCTGGCAGGTAACTCAGTCCCAGTTGTGATTCAGTGACTTCCTCACCTCGTTCTCCTTTGCTGTAAGTTGGGATGTCCTTTTCTGCATCTCATCCGTCAGATTTTCTTCTCCCTCCTCCTCTGGCTGCTCTAATAGAGTGTCTGTTTTTTCCTTGGCAGGAGTGAGAGGTGGGGTCTGCGTGGTGAAAACCTGGTCTAGAAAAGAGTCAGGCTTCTGATGAGAAACAGGTCCAGGCTTTGAGTTTGCTTTAGATCTTGTTTACCCAGCGCAGTTTAAAGATAACATTTGTGTGCTATGCACGCAGCAGAGGACACAGGAGCAGAGTTAATTATCACAGTTCTGGCTCTGCTGTAGCTGCAAGTTAATAATCTTCAGAACAATATTTCTAAGCAGTTGCCAGAAATGGAGGGAAGGGAGAGTTAAAATGCCTTTTATTACTTCCCCCCCCCCCCCCCCCCCAAGTACAGCTGTAATTGCAGTTATAAACTGGAATGTATTTTGTTTGGAAAAAAACCGGGTGTAGCCACTGAAGTAGAATTTGCAATTAAATCGATTTATTTTTTTAAAGTGTTTGCATCATAAATACATTTTAATGTTAACTAGCAAAATCTAGTAACTTGCTTTGTGCAGTTTAAAATAATCCTTTATTCTAAACCAATGCAGACTTCTTCTAGAGTCAGGTCTAATGTTCCCGTGGCCAGTGAGAGGAGTGCTAGGTGGGAGTTACAAAGTGTGCTGACCTTGCCTTTGCACCGCAGCCTCCAGGGTCTTCTGTTCCTTCCTCTGGTTCTCTATCAAGTCTGTGAATGCAAAAAGCTGCTTGTTATCTTCCGCATCGCTAATGCAGGCCTCTTACTCTGCACATCTTTTGTGTTACTTACCGTGCAAGTGGCTGATTGTTGCCTCTAGCATTACCTTCTGATTTTGTTCTTTTTGCAATTTATCTGAAATGGAAGGAAAATCAAGGCTGGGGTAAATCTCTGTGTATCTCTATGCAAGGATGGCAGCTTTCCCCTTCTATATGTGTGTAAAATGGAGTGGATATTACTGAACTTTCCTCTCGGAAGGGATGTGATCTTTTAAATTTTTTTTAGCTGTTAATTGCCTTTCCAGCTTTGGCAGCTGTTTCTAGTGTGCCTTACATTCTATTAATATATGGCTTATTTTAAAGCTGCTTGTGTGAGGCCTGTTATGAAAACAGAACTACCACCCATTTACTTTTCCTTGTGTTTTCAAATAGCCATGTGAAGTATGTGTGAGTTTCCTTGCCTTTATCTGAATTGGTGGTTTGGGAGCTATTAGCAGATACTTACAAGCTGGTAATCCCTAGCACCAGGCAGCAGCCCCTCAGACAGTAAGGGGCACCAGTGGGCTTGCATTGCTGGGTTTGATGGGTCTGATAAGGATGCAAAAGTCCTCATCAAAGCTGAGGACTCCTCTTTGATTTTTTTTTTTTTTTTGAGGTCTCCCATTCCATCCTTTCTTCTAGAAGAGTCACTTGACTTTTTTTGAAGTCCTTGAATCTAGTTAGAAACAACTTTAGGAACCCTTTGGAAACCAGAAGCTTGCTTGGCAAGATGAGGTGTGCAGTACGTTCAGAGAGAGCGAGCCTTCTGCCTGTGTGTGTGTACTTGGCTTTGCACCAGGACTTTAAGAGTAATTTCGTTATATGCTCTGTTGGTCTGGAGAATGGAGCCCCCCACCATCCCCAGCAGACAGTACCTTCGATGGTGCTGATGTGCTCGGCCTTGAGGTGGTTGTCCTCCCGCAGGGTGCTGGCTTGCTGACGGAGCGTGGTGTGCTCACTCTGCAGGCTGCGCAGAGCTTGCTGGAGCTGCTCCTTCTGCGTGGCCGCTCGCTGGGGGCGAGAAGAGCCCCAGCATCAGCCCAGCCCTGGGCAGCCCGTGGGCCAGCCAGCTGTCTGGCAAGGAAAGGTGGCCACGAGCTGAGAACCGAGTTGTGCTTGGTCAACAGGGACTTATGATCTAGTGATCTCAACCTGGGGGCTTCCCTACTTTGCAAATGGGAAAATGTGAGCTCCCATGGATGCTGTTCCTGCGGGGAACTGGCGTACCTGCAGTTCGCTTTGCAAAACGTGGAAGCTGTTTTCCAGCTCGGTGTGCGCCTTGGTCATTTCGGCTTTGAGCGTAGTGTAGTGCTCCTTCCAGAAGGCAAGGTCCTCTCTCGTCGCTGCCAGGCTTCTCTAGGGAAGAAGGCAAGGACCCTCGGGTGGGCTGTGACCCATGGCCGAGTGGCACTGTGCCAGACTGCCCTGAAAGACATCCTCGGGGCTGGGGCATCGCTGCCTGTGCACCAGGGCCACGATAACCCGCGTGGGGCTGATGCCATCTGATGGCCAGAGCGAATGTGGGCAGAGGCTTTGCTGTGGGGCTGAGCTCCTGTGCTGCCAGGAGGATTTAGAAGCCTGGTAGTATCTGGGATAAGATTTACTTGTTTTTCTAAAAATACCAGTTATCCTGTAGGTCAAAGCAAATGGCTACCTCTTGGGGAACATCCATTTTCATATAAAAGAGCATCTCCAGAGGAGGCACCTCTGGAGACCTTGTCCCCAGATGTCTGTGTGTGGCTTGTCACTCCCTCTGTGTGTGCAGTGCAGAGGATGGGCCAAAGGGATGGTGGAGGGAGAAGGGATTACTGTTAAAACTGTCAAACAACAGTGTATTTCCCCAGTTGTGTGCTGGTTTTATAACCTGATGCGTGGCTCACAAAATGAGCCCAGGTTATCACTAAACTGCTTTGGACTTTGCTCAGTAGCTAAAAAATGGTATTTTTGCATCTTTGTTGCTAATAACAAGCTAGTCCTTGCCTTTCCCTGAAATGTGGGGGCTCTTTGTCACTGTTGGGACTTGTTTAAAGCAAAGCCAGGTGTAAAACATGTTGCTTACCTGAGAGTTTTGCAGCTGCTGCTCTGTTTGGAGTTTGTCCTCCAGCATCTTCTGAAGAGCCTCTTTTGCCTTCTGCTCGTAGGTCTGCTTCTGGTCCTCCATCTCTATCAGGATCTTCTTCACACACTCCTTTGAGTAACTCTTGAAAGGAAGCATTAAAGTACTTGAAGGGTCTCATCTGATGTATTCCTAATCCTGCTAAATTTGAAGATTAGCAAACCCAGAGTGTGTAAATGCTATTGCTGATTTGCTGTATAGCATTGCTTCAGCAAAGAGGAAAAATCGTTTTCAGATCCATATCTAATCAGATTGCTCTAGAAACTGAGACCCAACCTAATTACATGGTTTGGTATTTCATTTTGGTGCCTTTATTCTCCCATGTTTGTTTCTCAGTCAATCAGACATTACCTGGGTGCAAGCCTGCAGCTGATTTTCAAGCGCCCTTAGTTTACACTTTAGTTTATCTTCATTCAGCTGACCCTGGGGAAAAAACACAATTGAATTGATATGTGGAATCATGAACTATACAATAAGACCCCAGTATTTTGTTAGCTTGCGGTTTTGATCCCCTTTCTCACTCCATCTGTAATAGTGTGGTCAAAGTCTTTTCAATGCTCAGAGCTCAAATAAGCCTTCACCATCTCAGAATAAATGGGATATGGGGGAAGTAAAACTTCTATGCATTGAAAAATTCTCCTGAGGCAGTTCTACTGGTTGCTGGGTGCAGGTATGTGCAGCGAGATGAGAAGTTAAGAGCAAGGGGATTTCAGGTTCGTCTGGACAGGTCTGGCAGAAGCCTAGCTGCCGCCTGTCCCCATGTGCAGCCCTCTTCCCTGGCTGGTGGTTCCTCCTTGCAGCGCTCCTTGCCTAAAGCTCCAGCTGGTGCTAAGGTCTTGTCTTGCTGGTTCCCTTAGGAAATAGGTTGGGTCTGCATTGCAACATCTAGCAGTTGGGCAGGGGGATAGAGGACAACAGCGATGATTCATTTTCCTTATTATAATCTCCTCTCGGTGTTAGTCAGGCTTCTTGGGTTTTGTGAAACCAAACTGCATGCAAATTCAGATAAAATTTCTAGCAAAGAGTTCATGTAGGCTGTTTTTCCACCACCAGTACTGAGAACGCTGGTATCCTCTCAGCTTACTGCTGTTTGAAGTCAAGCCTGTGAAAACAACCCCTTGATGCTGCAGGAATGGCTGTTAGACCCAAGCAAAACCAGATTCTCTGGCGTCTTAGCACTGTTTACATTTGCACAGAAGTTTACGTTCCCAAAGACCAAATCTTCCCAGTTCAGTTGTTGATACAAAGAACTGAAGGCTCTGTCCTCTTAGAGTAGGTGGAGTTTTGAGAAGTATTTTCATACATGAAATATTATGCCTAGTTTTTCCTCTGCAGTGTAATTTATTCTGCTCTCTGCAAAGGTTCACGTTGGATGGCGGTGGTGTTACGGCTGTTGTGCACAGATGTAAATGACTGTGCAAAGTACAAGGCGACAGAGCACTGGGCCCTTCCTACGCTTTAGAGCAGAAATGTGGTGGTGAACTCCTTTCATGGAGATGCAGCTTATAAATTGGCAAAAACATATAGTGTAAAGATTTCTCTAAATGGCATAAGCTGTCTGTTAGGGCTGTTAGCAGAACAGCATGGCAGTGAGGAGTGACTGCATGTGTGCGTATATGTGGGAGGGGATAAGAAATTATGCTTCTGACCAGTAAAGTTATGAGCAAATCTCGATCAAGCGCTTATATTGAAGATTACCTACATGAAAGGGGTGGCTTAAAAACCCCCCAAAAACCCAAACACCCCCCACCCCAAACAAAATAAATAAATAAAAAAACCCCAAAACACACACACAACCCCCCCAAACAGAAACCCCCACAAAACCACAAAAAACCAAACCCAAAACAAACAAACAAACAAACCAACCCCAAACCAACCAACCAAAACAACAGCAAAAAACCCTCTGCCAGCCACCACTGTCAGATGGTGGTAGCTTTTCCTCTCTTTGCAGTGGCTCTGGTGACACTGTTTGAACGCTGCCTGGGGATCCCTGCACTGAGCCTCACTGGAGCGCACAAAGACACCGATTTTAAAGCAAGGCGGAGAAAGGGACTAGGGCTAATGTGCTCAAAAATACGCCCACTCTTGCAAATATAGTATTTGAATCCTGTGCAGCCCTCTCCTTCAGAGAGTCAGAGGTTACCTGAATGGGCAGCTCCAAAACCTCTCCCAAACTCTTCTGCGTTTCTCTACTGCTGTCATTTAAAGTGCCATGTAAGTATTTTAAATTGGTTTTGGCTGACGGCCGTAGTGTTTTGGTTGTTCTGTGATCAGTGAATTCTCTGATACTCCTTCCCTTAATCATATTAAATAGTTGGTTTAAAGCAGTAACAATCAATGCTGTTTCTGGAAGGCTTCCAGTTTGCCCAAACACAATGCTGGCGCTAGAAAAAGAACTAGTAGCGATGCACTGGAAAAGACAAAGAGCTTAAACTTTACAGAGCTGCGAGGGACTCCCAAAAGTCAGGCTCAGCTTCAGAGGTCAGGAGGGGAAGAATAATATATTAAAGTAGCGATTTTCTTCTGTATTAAGAGTAATTAATTTCAAGCTGTTCTCTTCTTAATTATAATCGAGACTTACTTAGCTTCCTTCATCTGGCTGCCTTTTTGAATCAACTAAGCAAATTTTACCACAGATGGGGGACTTAAGGTACAGACCTGTAGTAGGAAGGTCTCCCTAACCCAGAAGTAAAATCATGGGAGGGGGGAGGAACTGAATGCTTTATCCCTTCAGTTTAATGACACCCCCGTCCTCCTGCGGAGTATTCACTTGCTCCATCAAGACAGAAGCACCCATGAACACAAGCAGCGCCTCAAAAATTACTCTGGGGCTGTTTCAAGAGCTACTGCCGTAGCGTTCACATGTGTGCAATAGCATTTCTTTGAAACCCAAAATATTAGAAAGGATTAAAAAGCTGCTGCAACAAACATTCAGCATCTTGCCTCAGCCTGCAAGTGGGCAACCAAGCCTCAGTTTCCACAGCACAGGGTTAAGGTATAGGACCTGTCCATACCTCCCCTTGCCAGCACCTCCTGGAGCAGCCCCTTGCCCCTGCCCGCAGCTACCAGGAGACTCCCTCCGAGCAGACAGCAGCTGCCTTGCTTGCCCTGTTGTCTCCATTGCCAGCGGCAAGTTAATTTTTAGTCTGCCAAAAGGCTGAATGCAAGATGCAGCAGCAAAGTCTCTCTTCTGCAGCAGAGATAGCAAGAAGCAAAGTGCACCCACCTGTTTCTAATCTGAGGTTTCATGGCTACTTCCTGCAGAGTGTGTCAGGGTGTTTTTTCCTGCTCATATTATATTTGAAGAAGCAAGCGAAGGCGGAAGTTTCTAACCACAGAACATCTAACGCAAGTTTTTTGTACTATCTCACCCAATCATTCGCTTTTCTGCCCCAACAGAACTTTCAAACTGCTTTTTTAATGGCACAATGAACTTTAAATTAATATTTGATTTAATAATCCTTTGTAAAACACTATATATATTGCATAAAATGCATCACCTTAATTTTACCCCCTGATAACAAAAAATTTTTCCCTTGGTCCTTGTTCAACACTGCCCAGAGGATTTTCTTTGAGCTGCGGGGAAACAGGTTGATGAAGGGCCATGATTCCACAGTGCACTTAAGGCTAAGCAGGCGTGTGAGAGCATCGTGGTACTGAGTCCCTCGACCTGTGTTTGGGGCCCAGGACCCATCTCTGAAAGGGACAGGGGCAGTGGTGTGTTCGGAGGATGTCCCTGCGCATCCCAGTGAGGAGCACACTGGTGGCTGGCAGCTTGGCAGGAGCTGCGTGTGCTGGGCGGGTGGGTTAGCTGTTGTGTGCTCAGGTTAAGAAACCGTCTGGCTTTTCCCCCATCCAGTACTTGGGTGCACCGGTTTGGTGCACCTAAAATTTTTAGGGGAGGGGGAAGAAAAAAATAAATTGGTTCAAGATACTTGAAACTTGTTTTGACTAGGAAAGAAAACTTGGTGGAAGATGGTTGTTTGGGTTTATTCTGATTATTTGCTTCCATTTACATGCTTCTGTTCTTTATTTAAGAACAAGTGGGAAAGGCGAGTATAAACAACCCAAACCTTACAGGAGAAACGGGTTTTACATTTCCTGTTGATCTGAAAGCAAAGTACTTTTGTAACTATTTTTAGGGCACAAAAGGGAAAACTTCAAGCAAAGCGACCCCCTAACTTCTGAGTTTATATTCAACCCTCCCTAAAAGGAAAGGCGATAGCAAGGAAAGAGGCAGAGCAAACAGCTTCTCGTGGGGAACGGTTCTGCGTGGTGTCTTCCCTGTGAGGTGACAACGTTGCATTTAAAACCTGTAACGTTTCCATGCCTGTAGAGGCACCGAAGCTGGGCAGAGATAGAGCTTGGCTCCGAGCGAGGAGGGGAGACATGTGGGGTGCTCCTGCTTCTGCACACAAGCCCCCTCCCATCGAGGCAAAACCTCCCCCCAGCACCAGCAGGAATTGCCTCCTGCAGCTCTCTGGTACCTGCCAGGATTTTTCTGATGCTTGCAGCAGCGTGGAGAAAAGCTCCTGCAAAATTACCATCTTCTGCTTGAGCAGCAGCTCACGGTGCAGGGCCTCCTGTGGGGAAGAGAGAGCTGGTCAGCGGGGACCCTCTGCTCCCCTCTGGCTCGGGCCCAGGGCTTGGGCCACTCGGGGGGTTTCGGGCAGGTCTTTGAATTCAGTGGCTTATCTGTAGGTTTTCTTGGCCACATTGAAATCTGGTGTGTAACACCCATTTGGTTAATAATAATTAAAAACAAGGTATTGCTGTGCTTGCCCAAGACCTGTTTTCCCAGTGGGTACTTCACATATTTGGTACCTACCTTCAGGTAGTTGGACAGCTGCACGATTTCCTGAAAGGGAAAGGGCAAATGTTGGAAAAGGATCGGGTTGTTTCAGTTTGGAAACATTTTATGAGCTGGCTACAAAATCCAAATATTTTGAAGTACAGCTGAAGTTGACAGGCTGTGTCTGGGTGGAGGAGCAGAGCCTGCTGGGGATTCGTTTGCTTTGTCCAGGGAAGCAAAAATATTTTCTGCAGCAGCGTACAGCATTGGGGTTATGGCATCTTTGCCATGCAGTGTATCAAATCGGGGCAGGGACTGAATGAGAACAGTTGATATCCATGGGACAGGAGTGCCTTTTTCTCCTATGGGAGCAGTGTCATTATTTTTGAAACTATAGAAATTTAGCACTAGTCAGTGTCCCAGTCAGAAATTTTAGAAACTGATTTCATTTGCAGGAGTTCAAGGTTAGTTGTTATCTGTATTTTCCTTACCTTATTTAAAACTGCTATTCCACAACTAAAAAAAAAAAAAAAATAAAAATTGTGTTACTGAAGTACGGGGATGCAGGGGTTTGCAGCAGTCCATGGCTCTGGACACCAGCTGCTCGCCCCCAGCCCCAGCAGAGTGCAGGTGTTTGCCCAGCCAAAGCCGGTACTGGGGTGAAGCGCGTTTGGGCATCGGGGGCCGCTGCCCTGCGGTATCTGAATTCACAGCCCAGGGAGCTGGGGGAGGACCGGCTTACTCTGTCTGCTGGCTTGAGTCTTTCACTCCTGCGCCTGGGTTTGTAAGGGTCTGGGTTCCTGTGAAAGCAGAGCGAAAGGATGTGAACGATCCCTGCCCTGTCTGAGGGGCCGTGATGTTCTTCTGTTTGGGTGTCTCTCTCTGCTCTCAGACGGCATTGCATCTAGGATGGAGAGCAGTTCTTTAAACAGTGCCCAGTAATGTAGCGCAATAGGGACAAGAGGCAGAGTCCTGCTCAGATGGACAGAGAAGTAGAAGTTAAGTAACCCTGCTGACTGAAGCTAGCCCCCAGACCCCTGAATAGTCTGGGGTGCTTACAGGGAAGTTGTAGGGCAGAGCATTGCTCAGCAGCACTGGTGGTTAAGCTGTGAGCTGGGCTTGTTTATTCCTCCACAGGAAAAATAGTCTTAACACCTGCAGTCTGCAAGGGAAACTCCAACCAGGATGGTAAAGCTTAGCACAGGTGTGGGGCTGCTGACAGGGGAGCTCGTGTTAGGGGGGAGCCACCAGCTCGATGGAGGCTTAGAGGTAGGAGGGAAACGTGGCAGCTGCTGCTGTGCCGGGAAACCCGAGCATCCCTCACCTACCTTGGGTGTTCATGGAGGCACCTTGCCTGGGGACAGCTTCTGCCGAAATGCCGAGGGGGACACTGAGGCTGAGCGGGGGGTGTGCAGGAAGGAACGTGGGGCAGCTCCATGGGTGCTGGAACAAGAGGGCAAGCGCGAGTCAGCATCTCACAGCCCATTCTGGAGAGGAATGGAGGGGAAGGGGCTGTGGCTGGGCCAGGCTTTGTACCTGCAGTGACCTGTGGGTGAAAAACATCCAGGAGATGCCAAGAAACCATGGCAAATCCATGAGGACCTGCTGCTTTTGCTGCAGCAGCTCTAGAGCTCTGTGGGGAAGTGGAGGAAACCTGCTGGCTTCTGTGGGGGTGGGGCACACACACCCCAGAACAGGACAAGGAACCTCCTCAAAGTGTCTTGAGCTGTTTTTGGAAAAGTTGAGGACTCATGGTGGCAGTGGGCTGGGTCCCTGGGTCAGGTCTCTGCTAACTATTTGGCCTCCTTGGAGCAGAGGTACCTGTTCTGCAGCGCTTCCCCCCAGGGCTGGGGAGCAGAGTGCTCACCCCCTCGCCCCTCTGCACGCCCCCCAGCCTCTTGCCCCTGGCTACCTCTGCAAAACCAAACAGGGGAAGGTGCCGTGCATGGGCCGTGTGCATGTAAATGCTTGTTCCAGATTCCTGCTGTCTAGCGGGTGATTAAACCCGGAGAACCAAGCGGCAGCAGGAGGCAGGTAATTGCTGTGCACGCTCCTGTGCTGCGAAGGGAGCTTGAGGGTGTGCCTGTGTTAAGTCATCTCGCGTTCCACCATCCCTGCTCACGTAGCTTTGTGAAGCCTCTAGGATGAACTTGCAATGTACCGGGAAAATTGTTTGTTTTGCATGGGGATACCAATTTGGAAGGAAATCTGTTTGGCTCTCAGGTTGGGGTGTTTTGCGCTGCATCATTCTATAGGTGATACTCAAGGTGGTGAGCCCTCTGGGTTACTGTGTTAGCTGTGCAGCACAGGGTAGGTAATGAGTACCAGGGAGTTGCCAAATTCCTGCACCCCTCCTGCTAACAGCAAAGGTGATGGAGGGAAGCCAGGTGTTTAGAGCTTAGTTTTCAAGGGTAAAAATAATTTGTGTAAGTGCAAAACTGTAGTCTAGTGGCTAGGATGTGGGGCTGTACTTGGAGAAACGGCAGAAAATCTCTTGTCTGGTTCAGGGTTTGGAAAACAGGAGAGGAGTATGCTGGGGGTGAGGTGACAGCATTTACCTGTTCCCAGCTCTGCGGTTTATAAGGAAATGCACGTTTTTGTTTGTGCATTCTCACTTACTGGCTGTACTGTGATTTGGATCCCAATGCTGTTGCGATCGTTGGACAGGTTGTGGATGCTTTAGTGGGTGCTAGCTGGAGCAGGCAGAGCAGTGAGCTGTGCTCCGGGGGCGGGCGTTACCTGGAGCAGGTCGGGTGGTCTTGACTCCACCTGTGAGGAGGGGTCCAGCGGGATGCATGCTTTAGGCTCACGTCCCAGCAGTGTCTTTCCAGCATCGCTTGCCAGGTTTCTCCTTCTCAGGAATTCCTTTTCCCGAGGACTCTGCAACGGCTCCTCCACTCCCCTCCCGAGGCGCCGGCAGGTTGTCACATTGTTTCGCCGTCGCAGGGTCTCCCGCAACTCATGCCGCCGCTCGCACTTCTCATCGTAGCTCTCGCTCAGGCGCCTGTGCTGCAGCCGTGCCTTCTCAGGCTGGCTGATCATGTTGGGTGCAGATCTACTGGTGAGACGCCCCCTCTTTTGCTCTGGGGTCCTCTGCCCTGATGAAACCAAGGGAAAAGACGTGATCTGAGTGAAAACTAGTTATTTCTAAGATTAAGTGAATGTGCAGTATTGGACACTGATCCTGGAGTCTCGTGCAGTGGATGCAAGTGATGCTCCTGGAGAAATCTGTTGTCTGTGAACTTGTGTGTAAAACACACCACACTGCGCCTGCGCATCCCTCGGGTGGCTGCTGACCCAGGGGGTGCTGAGAACAGAATTTCCAACAGTTAACACAACCTCATGAAGTTGGCCTGATTACCAAGCAATGATGCTTCCACTGCTTCCCCTGAGAGAATTCCTTTCCTAATAAAATAAAATCCATCTGTTGTTCAAACAAATTCTTTTGTGCATACTTCTAGAGCTCTTTAGGCAACATAAAACCCAGGAAGAAAGATAGCTGCTATTTCTGCAGTAAACTTCTTCTAAGTGTGTTTTTCTTTTGCCCGGGTGTGGGTTTTTTTGTTTTTGGGGTTTTTTTTGATGGGCCCAAATATAGTGGTGCTGTGGTGTGACTTACTGTTCAAGCAGTTGCATTTTATTTCTTAGTAGTAGCTGCCTTTTCTGTGTGCCGACAGAGATCTGGAGCAATGGAAACCTTGTAGTGTTGTAGGGGTTGGGTGGGTTTTTTTGGTGGTGTTGGTTGGTTGGTTGCATTTTTTTAATGGACTGCCTGGCAAAGTCCCTGCAGGTCTGAGCACACCTGCTCTCTGACGGCCACAGCTGCAAAGTGCTTTTCTCCTGGTTGCTCCCTCCCTCCCCAGCTCTTGGGTCAGGTGCTGTGTACCACTTGACCCTCTGCTTGCCCGCCCTACGGGCTGCAGCCCTGGGTCTGCGTTAGCTAAGCTGTGACTTGGTCCCTTCACTGCAAATACAAGAGCAGTGACTGATCATTGCGATTTGGGATTAATTCATCGTTAAGCTGTGCTCAAGAACTGGGGGCACAGGCTCTCAATGGTACCAGGTTGCCTTGGGCACGAATTCTGCCTCTGTTTCTGTGGCCTGGCCAAAGGAGGAGCTCCTCTGTTTCAGCACTGCTCCACTGTCTGTGTGCATGACAGGGCATAGATATGAAACCGCCTCCCTCCCTCTGCACAGCTGCAAGCTGCCAGTGCATTGGTTTTTACTGTACTTTGGTCATATTGAGTGTATCGGGGCCTTTGCATCAGTCTAAGAGAAAGCTGAGCAATAACTTCTCATGACTGCTCCTCTTCTTTCCTCCCCTTGAGCAAAAGCCCTGTCCCCTTCTCTTCCTTTACCCCATCGGCAGGGAAGAGGCTCGTCACCCCCGTGCATATCCCATGAGCATTTCTCAGCGGGTGCCAAGCCCCAGGGGTCTCGGCCTGGGAGCTGCTGTGGCCGTGTCTGTTGTGGGGCTTTTCTCATATTTAGTAAATCATGTTAATGTAGGAAGAGGGGGGCGGAATTTTGTCTCAGACTGCAGGTTAAATATTCTCCAGTGTCAAACAAAACCGCCAAAACTTCATTGGTCTCATTCGGTCTCGAGCAATTAGGAAGTTGTTGAGTCTAATGGAAAAAAAAATGGGAACAAGTAAACCCCATTTACATAATACTTCCGTGCTTTTTAGTCTGCCTTAAAATCTGCTCCATAATTCTTTTTATTGTCCTTGTGCTGGCTCTGGTGTACTCAAAGCTCATCACTAGTGCACCTCTTCGCTGCAGGGGCTCCCTTTGGAAGCGGAGTGGCACTTTTGGGCCGTCAGCTCTTGCTCTGGGCAGGGAAGGTGCCTGCAACCCCCCCCCGCCAGGACACTGCTCCCGGCGCTGCGCCACGGGGGTGGAGGCTTTGAGACCCCTGAAGCATGGCACTGCACTTCTGTTCATTTTTATTTGAATATTCTCCTCTTTGAATAGTTTCTGAAGCAGCTCTAATTTTAGCTTAATTTTTCTGAAGGATCCCAAAATTATTTCATTATTCAGGTGTTTCTTATTGTGATGTGCTTACAGCTAGAGGGGTATAAAAGGCTGAGCAAGTTGTTCCTGTGCAGCTTTCATGTCCGTACCATAAGGATCCCTTTCCTTTTGGAGCACACGTGCTTTCCTTGGCCCGACAGGCAAGGCAAGGTCTGGCCAACAGCTTCACGCAGAGAAATGCAGGTTGGATGTATGCCAACAGCCCGCAACGTGCTCCCTTGAAGCTGGGTATGAAATCTGTAGCTTGTATCTGCAGTGAAACTTCTCCAAACTCTTCAGGGCGCTTGAAAAGCATTTTTCAACCAATTTTTTCTTAATTTTAGAAACTGTTCAATTGCATGTTCAATCCCAGACTCGGATGTCCTGCTCGCTTCCCACTCATCCAGCTTGTCCTGTTGGGAATAGCTGAGCCCCTCTCCCACCTGCACTGCCTCTGGCTGCCCAGCCTGTCCCAAGAGCAGCTGTTGTAATAGCCTCAGTTAACCAAAAAATGTGCTTTAAAGGAAGGTAAGGCTTAAAGAAATACACAGTCCATTACTCACCCCAAGCTGAGCAAACTGTTGAGGCCTTCTTGACAAGCTAATACTCTATTTCCGCCTTCTGTTACCCCAAACTACCCTCTCTAATTAAAAAACATGTCCTTTATCTTTGCTTGCCAAGCTGTTGCGCTTCTCGCTTCAAGGGAAACCAAAAAAAAAATAAAAATACTTCTTGCTGGTTCATGTTACAACCTCCTGGTGTCAATCCTGTCGGCTGAAAGCGGGGTGAAAAAAGAGGGGAAAAAGGTGGGTGCTGCTGCCTTGGGCGCGGCAGCCTCTGCGCCCCTCTACCCCTCGCCAGCCCCAGCGCTGCGGGCACTTACCTGGCCCGAGGGGTCCCGTCCTACCCTGTGAGCGCAGTGGAGGAGCCAGGGGTTATCAGGCACGAACACGCTCCAACTGTCATCTTCACGCCAACCACCTCATTTTGCTGCTCTCACTCTTTTTCTTGCTCTGTAAAACAGGAAACGTTGCAGCCGCAGCCGAGCCCCGGTTCCTGTCTCTGCTGACAGCCCGGCTGCGGGGCGCAGGGGCCTGCCTCGCGGGGGATTCGGGGTATCCTGGGACCCCAAGGTGTCTAGCTTCTCTCTACGCAGAGCTAGCAGTTATCTTTTGGGCCATCTGCCTTTACTAGTCTCCAACAGGCGGAGGTTGAGCGCTGGTTCGCAGAGCTGCTTGTGGCACTTGGTGACGGAGTCTCCCCGAGCTGCTTTGGGGTAGAGAAATCCAGACTTAGGGAAGTACAGTAATGCTATTATTTTAAGGCTTCTTGCAGATTGGAAAGGAAAAAAAGTGTGTATCGGCAGCTGAGGAGAGGTCATGTATGGCAGAAATTCATTAAGGTCTTTAGGAAGTGAAAGCAGCGTTAATGCAAATCATGCAGGGAGGTTGGTTTAACCAGCTGGGCGCTGATAAGGGCTCTATGCCTGTTTGCATGGAAGAGGAATGTAAGTAAAAGCAGAGATCTTGTAAAATAATACAGAATTTATTTTTTTCAAAGACCAGCCTAGAAAGGGATACATGACCAAAAAAAAAAAATAATCCCCGTTTCAAAGGCCCTCTTGTAGCTTTGGGTGGTTTGTGCTGCTGGCCCTAATCCTTGTTCTGGGCCACGGCTCAGCTCGCCTCCTGCAGCGCTCAGCACCGCTGCTGCCGTGGCTTTCGATGGGGGAGTGGTTCCTGCTGGTGAGCAGGACACTGGCAGCAGATCCTGCCACCTGGAGCTTCTCTGAAGTGCGTCTTGGTTGGAAAAAGCCAGTTGCAAGAGTTTGTTACTAAAAAGGATGTTTTCATGCTGTGTGTTGTAGTCTTCTGGTGCATCCCGTCTCAGGCTGCCAGGGTGCATCAGCATGGGGCTGCCCCAGTGATGTGGAAAAGGGCGCTGGAATAGCTGGATTAAAACCCAGTTCCCTCGTGCCTGGCACAAGGTGTCCTGGCGTGCTCGCTGCCCCGGTAGCTATGTTCTTTTGATGTTTTCCACCTTATAGTTGCTCCTGATGAAGGAGTCAAGGAAGTCGGGGGCTATGGCATGAAGGAGGAGCAGGCTGCTCACCGCTGAGGACGGGTAGTGCAGCTCCCGCTGGCGCAGCGTCCCGCTTCTGATGATCTCAAGCGCGCACTCCTCCTTCGGCGCTGGTGTGCCCCGGATGGCATGCGAGACTGCTCGGACAGCGTTCTCTGCAGGGATGGGAGGACAGGGAGGGAAGGAGCAGTGTCAGATGGAGGGGCTGCCACAGGCACCACCAGCCTAGTTGGGGTGTCTGTAGCTTCCTCTGACAAACTCTGGGGACCAGACCTACTTAACGAGGCTTAGAATAGTTCAATAACAATTATGGCGATATCCTTCCCATTCCTTTCACCTCTTGAGTGACACTGGATGGAATCCCCACCTCCCCTGGGTTTACTTCAAGGATAGCAGAGTCAAAGGTCTCGGGCCACACTTTTAAGGAGCGGAGGTCCCGTTTCCACGATTGCCCAGCCACTGCAGGCTGAGGGTCCAGCAGCAGTGGGAAGCAGTGTGCTGAGCAGCCCAGGGCCGGAGGGTGGCTGGTGGGCTCAGCCCTGTCTGAAATGCACGGAGTTGCGAGGCCCCAGTGATGCCGAGCTTACCTGTGTCGATGTAGCCCAGGATGCAGAGTGTGATGGAGACATTGACCTGGTCTGTGATGAATTCGTGTCGCAAGGAGCTGAAAAATCCATCTAAGGCGAACTTTGTTGCAGAGTAGGGAGCAGCAAATGGGGAGCCAATTTTACCTGGAGCAGGGACACAAAGTCGGGGTTTGTGTACTGGGCAGGTGTCGAGCTGCATGGCTCTCTGTTCCTCTTGCCCTTCAAGTAACTATAATATTGTGATTTAGGGTGACACAGTAAGCTGTCACAAATGCTTGAGAGAAATAAACAAATGCAGGAATGTTTAAAATGTAACATATGGCATACAGTGGCATAAAGTACCTTCAGTTGTGGGTGATTCTGTTCTTGTATTCCTGCGTGCATACCCACGTATAGCAAACGTGTGTGTAATCTGTGGCCACGCACATAAAATAACCTGCTGTGGTGTACCGTTGACTCCAATGCACGAAGGTGATTAGTGGGTGCAAAGAGACTAGCAGGACAGGGCATAGAATATAAATGGCCCAGAGGACTCAAACTGTGCATCTGGGATACCTTACACTGATCCTGACTCCCAGCGGGGTGGCTGTCTGCCTTATGGTCCTTATTCTGTCTTTGAAGAAGAGCCGCAGCAGGGATCCCTTGCAGGCAGAGGAAGGGATGCGGGCAGGGAGCGCCTGGCGCCTTGTGTGCTCACCTGCCACGGATGAAACAACTACGATGCTGCCCTCGCTCTCCTTCAGCATGGGCAGCGCAGACACGGTCATGGCCACGTAGCTGAGGAAGTTGATCTCCAGGAGCTTTCGTACATGCCCAACATCCCCGTTGAAGTAGCTGAAGTAGGAGTAACCGATGTGATTTAGGATGAGCATATCGAGGCCTCCTGCAAGCAGAGCATGTTTGCTATTGGCAACCAGCATCTCAAACCAAAGCAGCTTCTTGGTGGCCAGGATGGCCCCACAACGTAGCACGGGGTGTGCTGGGGAGTGAGGAGGGGCAGCTCCCCGCCACCTACCCCAGGTGTTCTCAGCCTCCCTCACCACCACCTCGGGGAATGCGGTGTCCTCCATAGAGCCACTCACATAGCGGGCAGACGCGGCGCCCAGCTGGAGGCACCGCTCCACAACCTGCAGTGACAGCGAGAGCGGTGTTGGCAGTGGACTCCCCTCCGCAGACCCCCCCATCCCACGAAGGCTGAGGCTGTCTTGGGGCAGATGGGCAGTGCATCTCTCTGTCCCACTGGAAACCCGTCTCCCTTCACGGGAGGAGGCACATTGCTCAGAGAAATGTTTCTGGCTGCAGACTTAGATGATGGCACATCTGAGCCAAATATTTAATATTTATAAATAGGAATGTGATTGCTTAATTTGGATTCTGTTGTATACGGGATGCAAAAACGGTTCAGGCTTTAAGAAAGGGCAAGGGCTGAGCAGACCAGGACTTGGGCAGACTAGTGTTGTCCTTGGTGGTGGCAGAATTCATAGCTGAAGACTGCGGAGAAAGAAATGCCATGCTGTTAGCATTGAATACGCAATTTGTTGCAGTGGGCTCTGTGTGTGTTCAAACAGGCTCATGCTGGGGAAATGCTGTGGTGGATCTGTAGGGTATCTGACATCTCTGCGTGCCTGGGCCAAGGTGAATATCTGCATTCTGCCTGCCTGTGGGGTTCTGGATTGCAAATGTGTTTTGCCAGCCTGGCACACTCTGCTTGCCATTTACTTTCTGCAGCTTGGCCTCCGTCCGTGCCGTGAGCAGTAGGTGGGCCTCCATGCGTGCCAAGTGATATGCCATCTGCTCCCCGATGCCACTGCTGGCTCCGGTCACGATCACTCGTTTTCCCCGCAGCATCTCTGGAGAGGAGGATGCAGAGCTCAGAGCTGGCATAGCCCACACCATCACCCCGCATGCAGGTACCACAGCTCTTTGCCCCTCGCCTTCAGGTGCAGGGAGCTGCAGGCAGCACCACTGCCCTGCTGCAGTGTGCGCTGCTCATGCAGACCCTGACCGGAGCCCGGTTGTTAATCCTGGTTTGGTGGGGAGCACGTGTGAGGCTTGAGCTTTGCACCCAGCCTGGTCTGGGAGCAGCTTTAGGAAATGGCGAGAGTTGGGTAATAAAAGTATTAAATGTTTAAAGTGGAAAATTCTGTATTTCATAGAATCATCAAATGGTTTGGGTTGGAAGGGACCTTACAGACCATCTGGTTCCCACCCTCTGCCATGGGCAGGGACACCTGCCACCAGCCCAGGTTGCTCCCAGCCCCGTCCAACCTGGCCTTGAACCCTTCCAGGGATGGGGCACCCACAGCTGCTCTGGGCACCCTGTGCCAGCACCTCGTCACCCTCACAGCAAAGAATTTCTTTCTGATATCTAATCTAAATCTCCCCTCTTTCAGTTTATAGCCATTCCCCTTGTCCTGTCGCTGCATGCTCTTGTAAAAAGCCCCTCCCCAGCTTTCTTGTCAGCCCATTCAGGCACTGCAAGTTGCTCTAAGCTCTCCCCGGAGCCTTCTCTGCTCCAGGCTGAATAATTTCCAAAATGCATCATCTACTGGATCAGACACCGTGTGTCCCAGCAGATCCAGTATAATCCTGTGAGGTTTCCCGTGCAGCACAGGGTGCTCTGACCCCTTGTCCCAGGAGCTGCCTGAACTCCCCTCCGAGCCCTCAGCCCCCTGCCCCCCGTGCCTTGGCTTTTCCAGCTGTGCTATGAAAGGCCCTTCAAACGGCCTGCGCGCTCCTGCGTGGGCACACACTGCCGCTCTGGCAGCAGCCTTGCTGCCTGTGGTTTTAAAGCATCTTTTTCCAATGACTTACCTTCATTGAAATTCTCGGGTGCTGAATAAAAATAAAAGGCCAGTACCAGTCCCAGCAAGGGAATGAAAAACTTCAGGAGCAGCCCCATCCCTCTGCAGCAGTACAGGCAGGAGCAACAGGCTCCGTGGCTCTGGCTGTGGGTGGTGAACGGGGCTGGGAGTGATTGCAGTTTTGCACGGGTTCTTATCTTGCACAAGTTTGCTGTATCTGTTGGACCTTTTCTTTGTGCTTCCTGTGATTTAGCAAACATTAACCTAACAGAGAGTGTCGCTTTGGACTTTAGGCTGTCCCTGGCACCCTTGTCCTGCCAGGACTTTCAGGTGTGGTTTCTTAAGGCACTGAAAAGCTTCTAGCTCCATAGAGCGGTGGGTGTGTTGTTCAGTGCCAGCCTTTGGGGCTGGGACACCTGCGTCCCCTCAGTGCAGACCTCCACGGGATGGATGCCCTTCCCTCTCTCTCCACTTCTCAAACAGAGGCAACGCTTCCCTTCCTCGCAGGCTGCTGCAAGGGTTTCTTGATCAGCAGTATCACTGTGGTACAGGTTAATGTGAAAATCCAGAGAGCAGGGCTGGCAAAGTTTGTGGTTTTAGACCTTACTGGTACTCTTGGCTTATCCTGCATGGTATCGCCATTGGTGTAACACTGAGAGTTTGTTGGGTTTGTTTTATACCTCAAACGTTGCACTCTTGTCTTGAGGAATCCACCGATTGCAAAAGGCAGTAAAAGAGCCAAGCAGGTGAATAATAAAGATCTTTAGCTTTCGTAAGGGTTGAGTGTCACACTGCTCAGCATCTGCTTGGGCATATGGTGAATGGGTTTGCAAATAACTTTCTGAAAGAGAAAGTTTAAAGGGCAAAACCTACTCTGTGTGCACTGGTTTGTGTAGGCGATCCTGGCGTAAGGAGAACAGAAATGCCGGTTCCTGATTTTCTTTAGAAAGTGAGGGGGAAACTGTCCCGAGGAGCGCTTCAGCGGGAAGGGTTGGGGGAGGTTTTGTAATTGGTGCTGGGATGGCCAGGACCGTGGTAGATGTAACTGCATCAGCTAGGGCAGTGCTGCCAGTCGGGGAAGCAGTGCAGGGCTCGCTGCGGGCTTGGCCTTTGCTTTGGCACTCAGTGTGCGTGGCTCCTGGTGCCCGAGCGCTCGGCTTAGGGTAGCAGTTCAGCAGCTCTGTGCATCTAGAAGGCATTTTCCAGTTATGATGTTTGTGTAAGAAACTGTCTACCAAGTTTGCGAAGTTTTGCTGGGGGTAAAATTTGCATTTAATTGAGCCATTAAAAAAAAATAGGCTAAAAGACGGTTATTCCTAAAATAATGAAGGACTATTGTAAGGCCTTCCTGTCAAAGTGGAGTTACTCGCAGCAGCTTTCGGTAGTGGAGAAAACGGGGATAAAAAACCCCCACAGAACACACAGAACTGTTAGTAAATTTTATTGACTGAGTAGTTTGTGCCTACGTTTTCCCTAGTGTGGGGAAGGGAATGGGTCTAACCAGGTGGGATGCTGCAGATGCAGGGGATCCCCCCCGCCCCGAGCCGCCCCCTCGGGGGTGCCGCGTCTGCTTCCAAGTGCACCCCTCCTTCCGAAAGCGCAAGCAGAGGCTGCGCGGGGGGGCACACGGGACACCCCGTCCCACCGCGCGAGGTGAGGCGGCTGCAAGCGCCGTCCCCGCCGGCAGAGGAGGGTGTTGCACCGGGGAACCCTCCCGAGCCGCCGGTGAGGGCCGCTCCGTTAAGCCGGGCGGTGCCGGGGGGGGGCGGGGGGGACAGCGCTAATTCTTCTCCGCGCTGTCCAGGCGGTAGCGGCTCCTGACCAGGTAGTCCAGCAGCTCGGCGGCCCAGTCCCGCAGGAGCAGCGGGAGCCGCGTGGAGCCGTAGCGGTAGTAGAGCTCCCGGCGGCGCAGCGCTCCGCCCTTGAGGATCTCCAGCGCGCACTCCTCCCGCGGCGCCGGCGGCACCAGCAGCCGGTGCGCGGCTGCGCGCACCGCGTTCTCTGCGCGGGAGCGGAACGGCGTCAGCCGGGGATGCTCCCCCCCCCCCCCCCCCCCGGGAGATGCTCTGCTCCCCCTCGGGATGCATGTTCCTGCTCGCCCCGGAATGTTCCTGCTCCCCCCGGGATGCTGGTCCTCAGCCTGGCTGGGGGTGAAGAGCCAGCGGCGGGGCGGAGGGAGGCCGGCGTGCGCATGGGGAAGCGGGGAGAAGCGGGGCTGGGGAAATGTCTTGTGGAAACCGGGTGTATCGGTACGGGGGTTGGGGGGGGGGCGCGTCGCTTGTGGGGTTGAGCCCAGCGCCCGCAGAACGCTTCCAGCCGCCCACGCCGCATCCCCGTACCTTCTTGTCGCATCAATAGGTGGGATTAACGGGAGAGAGGTGGCTGGCACATCCATGCGGGCTCATGGAACGTTACACTGTGCCGGCCGGTATGCAGTGGCTGGTTTAATGTAGCGTGGGGAAAGAAGTGAGTTTTGAGACTGTTTTTTGGTGGAAGAGAGGTGGACCCCCCAGAGAGTGGAGGGTTTTTGCATGCACTCACACCACAGCAGGGCTGGAGGGAAAGCAGCAGCGCAGGTAAAAGGGGAGAGCTGGTGGCAGAGGGAGGCGAAAGGTGGGATTAGAAACTGAGAAGGTGATGCTCAGCTCCTGATCAGCCGGATCAAACAGCACTGATCTTACCAGTATCGATGAAGCCAAGGATGCAGAGCGTGATGGAAACATTAACGCTCTGAATGCTGAATTCCTGCCTCAGTGAGCTGAAAAATCCGTCCAAGGCAAACTTAGTTGCAGAGTAGGGGACCGTAAAGGGAAACCCGACTTTACCTGGACACAGAGTGAAGTTCTGTTACAGCACAGAAAGCTGCTCTGCCTGAACCTCTGTTTTGCCCATCGTCAGATAAAGTATTTTACCCCAAAGGGACTTTGCTGTTGGTGCAATATCATCCTGGCACCTGAACAGCAGCACCACAAATGTTCCCCTCAGCCTCTGGCTCTTTTAAGGTCTTAAGGCCTTAACACCCATGGCTCATGTCTCTGCTCAGGGTACAAGCAACCCGCAGTAACTATGAAACCCTCAGAGGGGAGAGATGGAGCAAAGTTTGAGTTCTTGTCTCTGGACACTGAGCTAAGCTGATCACCAGAAGACTAAAATACCAGCTGTGAGTGGGGACATCTGTTAGTAATTTAGTTTCCTGACTGAAGGGAAATTTATTCAAACAGAGTCATGTTTTTGTGAATAGAATCAGTCTAACTCACTCCACAAATATTAGCAGGAACTTGACCTACCAAACCAAGATTGTCAGAGAACCAACGCAGTGAGAAATTACTGCATTTCCACTTTTCTCCATAAAATAGGGGGTATATGAGCTCTGCTGCTATAATGAGCCTGACACCAGGGTGTGGGGTTTAATTACAGGGCTGGTCAGAAAGCAAGCTGGCGCAATTGGATTCTATCAGAGAACAAATTCCATCAAGAAAATACAAAAAAAAGATCTCGATGGTTTCTTTCTTTTTTTTCCTTTTTTTTTCTTTTTTTTTTTTTTTCCCCGCGTGTGTGTGGTTTGTTTTTTCTTTTTGAGTGTATTAAGCAGTTACGGCTCCTTTAGGATGCCTGGTGTCTCTGCATGCTACTTCTGAAAATCAGCCCATGGTGCCTTTTGACTGAATCCCATGTCACCCACCTCACTTCCCACTCACCTGCCATGGATGAAACAACTACGATGCTGCCCTCGCTCTCCTTCAGCATGGGCAGCGCAGACACGGTCATGGCCACGTAGCTGAGGAAGTTGATCTCCAGGAGCTTTCGTACATGCCCAACATCCCCGTTAAAATAATCGAAGTACGACGTGCCAACGTGATTAAGAATCAGCATGTCAAGGCCTCCTGCAAGCAGAGGAACAGGTGTTAGTGCTGGGCGGGAGAGGGCTGCAACCAGCAAAACGGAGCCTTTCCGGGGAGCAGAATACACATAATCGAAAGAAATCAGGTTTTTGGGTCAGAGCTGTGGCCTGTCTTCTCTGGAGTAGGGCTATAGTCCGGATGGTGGCTGCCAGTAAAAATTTTGCTGTGGTTTTGTTTTTTGGCTCAATACAAAACCACCATGGCACAAGAGCAATCACCCTTGGGCTGTCTGTGGGCCTGGGGTGGGGGAGGGAGCGCTCCATGCAGAGCTGAGACACTATGTTTCCGCAGCCGTGACCCATGCCCACAATAGCGAGGCTGCAAGGGGCCTGATGGACGGTTTCAGACCGCAGTAGCTTGGGGTGATGAAATCCAGGATTATGGTACTGTTACAGGATGTTATGAGGGCACAGCGCTGAAATCGGGAGCGCAGTTCAGTTTGAGCTGGAGTGATGAAGCTGGGCAGAACTGGGGACAAATCTTCCCCATCTCCATGTCTCCTGTGTTGTTTTTTGTTTTGTTTTTTTTTTTTTAGTGGGTGCATGGCAAAAAGCAGTACGGCCAAGGTGAGAAGTGATGTTCTGCTGTCGCTTGCAGCAAGCAGGCTGTAAACGTACCCAGCGAGGTCTCTGCCTCCTTCACCACGTGCTCGGCGAAGGCCATGTCCTCCATGGTGCCGCTGATGTACCGCGCAGAGGCTGCCCCCAGCTCCCGGCACCGCTCCGCCACCTGCCACACCAACACCACATGTCAGAAACCCCCTTCCCTGCCCCGGGCAGCAAGAGCATCTGTGCTCCCTGTGATGTGTCCCTGCCTTAGAAAAGTGGTTTGGAGTTTTTGGAGCATGTTTGGAGCCTTTTAAGCTTCAAAGGGAGCCTGAAAAATTCTTCCTTTGGTGAATGCGTTACCCAAGGCAGTCTGGCTCTTTATCCATGCGGTCTGTGCTGGAGTTGCGTGCGTGCAGGGTGAGCAGGAGCCTGTATATCACTGCAGTGGAATGAGGGTGGGTGTGTGCACTGAGGGAGCCTGTGTGTATGGGGGTATGTGTACGTAACCATGCAAGTTCAAATAACCTATATGTGCTACACAGAGTGCGTGCATCTGTAGGAGAGGGACTTCTGTGCATGTGGAAGCCCCAGACAGCACAAGGATGCATCCCCATGAACGTAACCACCTATCTGGTATGTGTGCCACGGCAATTACGTGTGCATATATTAATGTATGTACCTGTGGTGTGAGATTGGCCTTCACATGTTTGTGTGTGCACTGCTATGAACACGCATGTGTGAGTGCTCAGCTTGCCATTTACTTTCTGGAGCTTGGCTTCTGTCCGTGCTGTGATCAAAATGTGGGATCCCATCCGTGCCAGGTGATATGCCATCTGCTCTCCAATTCCAGTGCTTGCTCCAGTGACAATCACCCGCTTCCCTTTCAGCATCTCTGGGGACCAAGGCACAGGAATTTAATTTATCCAAATGCTATTTAAAACTAAAATAATAAAAAAAAAAACCCGAAAAAAAAATCCCTTTAATGCCTTCAGGGTAAGTAGTTAATTGGAAGCTAAGTGAGCCTGCAAGTGCAAAGTGTCCCGTACCAGGACGTCTCTTCCATCTGCTGGAAAAAGCAGCGCTGAGGAGCAGCTGCAGCTCCTCACTGAATGCAGTGACACAGGGACGGTGCTCGAATCTTTCAGCAGTTTTTTCCACAAGTCAGGACACCGTTTATAAACGCCCTGACTGTTTTGTAATAAAAATCATGGACTAAGTGCATGCTTCAAAACTTGCAATCCAACCTGTAGAAGTCATGTTTATAAATTCTTCTGCTATACACTGGAAAATGGAGTGCTCAGAGCCTCTCCGTCTCAGACCCCTCTCCATCTCAGACCCCTTGGCTCACCTGCTCCCTCAGGAAGTATTTCTGCATATTACTTGCTCAGTTTGGTTTCCAATCTTTTTTTTGAAACAACTTTCCAGTATCAGCGACCACACAAAGGCTCAGACATGGTTTGGTCCAAGCGCTGCACAGTTTCTATGCAAAACACTCAAACATGGCTTTTAGTATTTTTTCCTTAAAGACAGATTCACTTTTAATACTTACCCGGTTTGAAATTCTCCCTCGCAGAATAAAACCAGAAGGCCAAAACCAATCCCAAAAAGGGAATGAGAATCTTTTGCAACTGACCCATCCTACTGTGGAGTCAGGAAATAAAGCATGAGAGAGAAGAAGGGAGGGAAAAAATCCCTCTGCAGAGCTGCTCCAGGGGGAAACAGCAATGCCAATCCTTTAAAACCTGTTAGCGAAGGAGCTGCAACTTCCAAAGCACTGGAAAATCACGGGTGGATGGATGAGTGAAGCAAACCCTTTGATCTGCTTCCCCGCTGGAGCTGGCGAGCCTCGGCCTAACCGGCGGTGCTGTTTGGGTTCTGCCCGGCTCTTTTCATATTTCCTGTCCTACGTTAAAATGCTGAACTTTGCACAACACCCTGGAAGAGGTGTGTCTTTGCTCAGCAGCGTCAAGTTTCACTTGGAGAATATTAGAGGCAGCCCAGTGCAGGTGGTTAAACATTGTCTCTTATTCCTGCTGGCACGTCCGTGGGTCCGTGTGGATGTGCAGTCCGGGTCCCATTGCTCGCAGCGGGTCAGGGACTGGGGGCTGCTGTGCGTGTGGGGGGGGGTGCAGCAAAGGTCCTGTGCTCCCCAGGGCATCACTGCTCCATGACCCGAAGCAGCTGCCTGCCGCCGGGATGCTGGGCAGCGGGGCCCAGCAGTGCGTACCACCTCTAAATGGCTCCAAAAATGCTGTGCAGAGGCAGGGTTTATTTTTTTCATCTCTGCCTGCTCCTGTGAGCAGATGAGGGAGCAGGGGCTGAGCTGAGCCCACCACCGGGGCTGTGACCACCCCAGCTCCGGGGGGCCATGCAGGCACAGGAAGGTTTGCAATGCAATATTGAATGCTGTTTTCTGCAGGGAAAAATGGTCCTTGCTGCTGTGGTTCCTGCTTTGAGTTTTGCAAGAGTTTTGTTCTTACTTTTTAAGCGAATATGGTCTGAAGAAAACCCACGTAATATCCGCTAGCTCCCTGAGCAGCAGCAAATTCACAGCCATCGATCTTGCGCAATAGGTGTAAGCTATGTTCCAGCTTTGGTTTGGCACCGGTATCTTTGTTGTGGAGTACCAGTACCGGCTGTGGTACATGGGATGGGGACGCACTGCGGGAGCTTTGTGTGCCCCTGGATCTGCTCGCTAGAGCTCCTGAGCCGGCGGAACATTGTGTTTGCTGGGACAAGAGCCTGATCTGCAGTGCAGGGGCTGCACCGTGCTCTGATATAAGTGGGCACAATGCCGTGGTTGTCCCTCTCAGACCCCCCCCTACTGTAACCAGTCAGAAAGAATTATGTAAAGAATTATTTTTTTCCCCCTATCACAGCTTTAAAATAAAGATGGTTTAATTTAATGGCATACCTGGTATGGCAGTGGAGCTCTCTGGCATTGCTTCTGCTTTATGGATTGTGGGTTTTTTTCTGCCTTCCTACTTCTGTCTCAACTTTCCCTCTGATAAGAAGCACTCAACCCCCTTTGGTCAGGTTGGACCAGTACAGCCACTCTGCCTCTTCCTGCCTCCTTTTGCTTTTAACTTGGGTCATGGTCATGGGGCAACCATTTCATTCCTTGGCTTGGGAGAAAAAAAAAAAACAAACAAAAAACCAAAAACTCATTAACCTTACCTCTGCTGTGGTCTTGTCTGTGTTGCCAGCAGGGAGAGAGGCTCTTTTCAGATGTTGTCTTTTATTACTAGCGTTAGGATACTGCAGTAGAGCAATAACTGTCAACCTTTGTGCACTGGCTGCAAGCACGTTGGGAGGGTATCGTGCTCTTTGCTCTGCCTGGTGTGAGGAGATGCGTGGCCGGAGGCAGCCTGGTGACTATGGAGCCGAACGCTGCGCTTGCCCTGCCGGTGTGGTGTTTGATGGCAATTGTCTGTTTGGGTTGGGTTTTTGTGTGAAACAAAGTAGCTGATAAGAAAGGACTGCGATACAGAGTATTTTGGACATAACTTAAACTTTTTATAAAAGAAAATTTTGTGTGTGCCATTTAGGGTGTCCTGTGTGAGGTGAAGCGTGGGGCGGTGCTGGCGTGGTCCCCGGGAGGGCTGGGGGCTGCGGCGGCAGCAGGAGCTGCCGGATCCGTCCCTGCTTTGCTGTCCGCGTGGGTTTGCTCTTTGCCGCCTGTTGCCCTTCCAGGGTGCTGCCGCTCCTCACTCCTACTCGCAGCTTTTTCTGGGTTTGTTTTGCTGAGTGCAACTTAAGAACTTGTTTTTAACCTTTTCCTGAGGGCGGGGAGCGAGGGATGGGAGAGGAGGGCAGGAAGAAGTGACTGTGGAGAAGCGTTTTCTGATCTCAGCTGGTCCTGGCCCTGCTGCTGCCAAACACTCCTGCTCTGGCAGAGGGGAGCTGGGTGGCACGGCATGCCCGCTCCGCAGACAGGGCGCCCCGGGGGGAGGGGGGCAGCCTGTTGATTCTGAAACAGCTTCACCCAAGTTTTCCTGGATGTGTCCCCCTGCTACAAGTCCCTTCTCTATTGCTTGTTTTTTTGAAGCCGCGTTGTTCAAGGGGTGATGCTAGGCGCTGTGCTGCTCTGTGCAGGGGGGTGGCTTCATTTTGTGCCCCCGGAGCTCGCTTGGAGGAAATGGGTATGGAAAGGGACTTGTTCTGACAGCAAACGGGCAGAGCAGCCGAGGGGGGCTGCTGGAGAGCCCCCGCAGTGCCCACAGCCTGTGCTGCCTGGAGGGAGCGCGTTCCGGGGTAGGGCTGAGGCTCAGGCAGGTTTGTGCGTGCAGCTCAGAGACTCTAAAGCACTTGGCAGAAATTGGGATACCGCTTCTATTTTTTCTCTTTTGAGTAATATTTGGCTTTTTTCAACCCATCATCAAATCTTTGTTAAAGCAGGGCGTTTTCCTCCTGCCACCGCCCCTTGCTCTCCTTTATCACATAGACATTAAAATGTTAATTTCGCAGACCCGGCATACTTTACCATGAACACAGATTTAATTCCTTTCTTTACAGATAGGGATATCACCTTTATAAAGGGCCACCCTCAGTGACACTTTAGGCTGATGTGCCTGTCAGCGGGATGCTGTTGCACCATGACAGACGTGCGTGTGTCCTGGCACGGCTGCACGCCGTCTCACTGTGGCTTCTGGGCATGGCCCGCGGGCAGTGCTGACACCCTGCAAACTCCATCACTGTCCCGGCTGCACCGTTCCGGGAAAATGCACTCTCAGGTCCCAAGGGAGACTTGAGGTGATTGCAGGACTGTGTTTGTTTTGACATGGTATTTCTACTCACTGCCGGTTTAGAGAAAATACTGTGATGTTCAAGTCATTTCTAAGCGCGACATTGATTTTCTTCCTGTGTGACCAAATCAGGAATTGCTGCTTTGATATTTGATTGTTGGTGCTGTGGCTGCTTTGAGTCTTGGCCGCTGTCCATGTTCCCGGTGCCCTTGGTGTTGGGTGGCAGAGGCTGATATGCTTATCTTGGGCCCCTAAATTTAGCCTGGCCGCTCTTGAAACATCCAGAGTCCAAACCACAAATAGCAAGTGAGGGCTTCTAAAGATGTTCGGCTCATGCCCTTGAACCAATTGGCCTGTGCAGGGAGGGCTGCAGGGTCTTAGGTGGCCTTCAACTTTGTGTGATGAAAGCCTGGACAAGAGCTCCAAGCTGAAATAAGATCTTTGAAGGATGGGTGCAGACAAATGCTCACCAGAGCTCATGCCAGCTGCAACTTGCCTGAGGATTTAATGCACCAGGAAAACATCACGTTTTGTAGGTTAGAGTAAACTAGATTCGGCTGAGTCTTAAAGAGAATAATAGAAATAAACCTCATGCAAACTTGGCAATGTAACTCCCACCTTGGGCAATGTGTGGCTCTCCTCAGGAGCTTATCCCTCAGGACTTCAGTTTAACTTAGCCTTAAATGCTCCATATGCTTCCACACCATAGCTTGCCTCAGGTGTCCTTACTAGTACTGACTGTACATCTTATTCCATCTGGTTGCTTTCTGGTATATCCCAGCAGTTATAATTAAAATTTGCCTTTGCAGTTCACACACAGGCTTTCGGAATGACTCTGCTGTGCTCCGCTGCCGATGTGTGTGGATGTTCTTTGCTGGTTGCATGGGTTTGCATTTGTGGCCATTGTGTTGGCCAGGGTTTGCTGCGATTGTCTGGTGTCAGGATAGAGCTGTGAGGGGTTGGAGATGGGGCTGGGAAACAGGCCGGTTTGGAGAGTCGTGCCGTGGTTTAAAGGCAGGGAAGTTTGCTGAAGCTTTTTAATCTACTGCACCTGGCAAGTCCGTCATTCATCATAGTTAAAGTGATGTTAAATGGATTACCAAGCTTCCATGCACCCCGAATTTATTGTTGTGTGGTTTTAAATAAGACTTTATATGGTCATTGTGGTAAAATCAGCCATTAATACATGTCTAATTCATCACTCTGCAGAAAGCGGGTGCTGTCTAATATCAATGCAATTCTAATATCAGTGCAATCTGCCGTGGAAATGGTAACGCGTAGGCTTGACCTCTCAGGCTGAACTTTCAGGGTAATATGTGGGTGGTAATGACCTCTGAGATTGCAGTACGTCAAGAGGCAGGAGATTGTCTTCTGCAGGACATGATTTTACCAAGTTGGCTCCAGAACTGCCGGCGCAGTGCGGTGGTTTAGCTGTCTAATCCCATTAGCTGTCTTAGGAGCAGCTATTTTGATTGTTCCACAAACCTCTTTGCTTTAAGCTCATAAACCCTGTGACTAGATAACTGTGGAGAGGAGATGTGGGCAGCAGGGTGCTGGCATGATGTGAGGAGGCCACATATGTGGTGTGAAGGCAAACCTGAGGTCCAGAGCCAGAAGTGGTGGAGGTCAGCCTGGCTGCGTTCACCTGGAGCTCCCTGGTTGCCTCTGGACTCACAAGCTGGGCAGCTCTATCTCCTCATTTTTAAAATCTTCCCTTTCTCCTAGGGCAGGATGAGACAGCTATAACTTGTAGAGAAGTCCTAATCTTGGGAACCGAAGTGTGATTAACGGAGTTTGCAGCTGCCTTGGACAAAGACGTGATTGTCATCTCAGTTTAATCCGTTTGTCAACTGTTTAGCTCTGCTTGTCGCAGCAGTGATGCTTCTAAATGACAGTAACGCGTGAGAGCTCAGACCTGGCAGTAATTTTGTTTGCAGCTGGCAGACAGCATCCACACACACCGGCAATGGAGCATGGCAGAGTCACTCCGAAAGCTCGTGAATTGCAAAGACAAATTTTAACTATAAGCACTGGGACGCAGCCACAGACATTCAGGCCCTTGGTTTATCCATGCAGTAAGTGTGCCACAGGGAATTCCAGGTCAGCCTTCCCTGTCCCTGAGGGTGTGCTGCAAGCGTAGGACCTGTTTAAAGCTGGAATTGGGGAGGAGGGGGAGGATGACAGAGATTCATCAGCTGATGGCTTTCTTCAGGCCTGAATTCTCCTTTCTTGTTTTCCTATGGAATTACCATTGGTATCAATGAGATGTTGGATTGTTCAACCTTGCCAGAGACCGAAGGCTTGGTCAGGGACTATATGAAGTGTTTCTTGAAGGCCATTTTTAATTGGACTCTCCTCTTTTCCCCATAAGGAAAAGGAGCCTCATACTTGATTCAAAGCTTGAAGAGTTTTTGTGAGGACTCGGTAAGACTCCTCCTCCGCAATGTGCTGCTGGGTTTATTTTAACAGAAATAATTGTCAACAAAATCGATTGTTGGTTGTACATTATGAAAATGTAAGGGTGAACTTGTCTGCGTTCTTATGTGCTGGGATTCTGATCTTAACTTGTGCAGCTCTAGGAAGAGCCATGCATTCGGCACCGGTGTCAGGCAGCATTCCTTTTCCATAATCTCCTGCTGTTTGTGTCAATTGTTTTGCTTTTAGCTAAATAGTGGCATATTGCTGGTACATCTCCCCCCAGTTTGTGTACAAGGTGTGTAGCCTGCTCCTGCCTCTGCCACTGAGCGGGTTAAGAGGGATTTTCTGCCCCAGTCATGACTGGCAGGACTCTTTCCCTTCTGCGCCTTGGGCAGGATCTTTCAGCTGTAGCTGTCTGGAGGGTTAATTTGAGCAACGTGACATAGTCCTGAATGCAACAGATTCTTACCAAGTCTGGGAGAGATTTTTAAATAGGTGAAAGTCCTCCAATATTAGAGTCTGGCAGTGCTCTGGGTGCAGCCCTGAAGTGTGGATGTGTTTCCATACCCTCCAGGATGACTGTGCCATTGTGTGTCTCCATGCTTCAATTTTTCCATTTGTGACACCCCAATAAGCCTGGAAGCTAGTATTACTCTAGCTAGTATATTCTGTATTAGATGGCTGTAGTGGCTTTGTGAGGGAGCCCAGAAAAGATAGAATATTTAAATTATTTTTTTTTCAGCTATGCAGCAGCTGTAGCCTGTTAGGAGGATGGCTTTTTTAAATAGCTCTGGGCACAAGGCACAGATCTGTGCCATTAAACCCAGATAACCCTCTCTGCAACTTGGGCATGTCTGTCACCGTGTGAGACAAGTGCCCCCCTTCCCCAATGGCCCGTGTCAGAAGGGAGGTGCTGCCAGAGGTACAGGACCACCAGCCCACTTGCTCCCAGAGCGGTCTCACCGAGGGGGGCTTCATGGGGAGGGTGAGGCCACCACCCTCAGCTCTTCCCTGGGGCCCCCCAGCTGCCCCCGGAGTGGAGCCAGAAGCACAAGTGAAACCAATTTGCCCATCGGTGAGAAGGCTTTGAAAATAAACATAGCTAGAAAGCACTGGTACTGTATAAAATATTTATTGATTTTGCAAAATGTTGTAAAATGCAACTGTAAGAAAAATAAGAAACCGTGCTGTGCATCTTGCACATTTTTATACCAACAAAAGGTATTTTTCCCCCCACTGCTGCACAGCAGCAAATAGAACCGTTCACTCCTTCCGAGCCCGGTGGTCTCCTCCAGGCAGCCCTTCTCCCTCCTCGCTGGAACCACCGCGGGTACAAGCAGACAGCAGAGTCTCTCGTGCGTGGGGCGCTCAGGACGCATGCGGTCTGGTCACCAGGGCCCTCTGCACCACCGCCGCCTTCGCGCCCTTGCCCAAGATCACATCCTCCCGTTTCTGGGCGAGCATCTGCCCTCGCCTCGGGGCAGGTGTCCTCTCCTCCTCCTCCTCCAGCCTGCCCTGGGCGGTGAAGGGGCTGCACACCGTCTCCACCAGGCCGATGACCACGCCGAGGAAGGCCAGCACGCTGCCCAGCACGTACAGCTTCACCATCTTCCTGCCGGGCTTCTGGCTCAGCATCTCCCTGGCGAAGGGGATCAGCTCCTGCACGGTTTCCATCTCCCGGCGGCCGCTCGGAGGGTGCCGGTTCTGCAGGAGAGGAGGGGGCACGTCAGGCACCGCCGGGCGCTTCTCCCCGCGCCGCTCGGACCCCCCGCCCGCCCCCGCCCCGCTCGGAGCGCGCCCGGGTGATGGATGTTCCGCCCCGGCGGGGGCTGCCCGGCAGCGCGGACCCTTCACAGCCGCCCCCCCCACGGCGTGGCCCCGCGCACCCCCTTACCCAGAGCCGGGGCGGTGGGCGAGCGCTGCGGGCTGGCTCGGCTCGGCAGCTGCTGCCCGGCGCCACCGCCGCCGCCTTATATGGCCGCCGGGGCGGGCGGGGCCGGGGCGGGCGGGGCCGGAGCAGCCGCCAGCACGGGCCGCCCCCCGCCGCCTTGGCCGCGCTTGCCCTTGATCCGGCCAGGCTAAAAAAAACCCTTTTTATTTCTTTTCCTCCCCCCTCTTCTTTTTTTATCCTTCTTTCCTTTTTTTTTTCTTTTTTCTTTTTCCTTTATTCCCCTGTCTTCTTCTCTTCTTTCCTCCTCTTTTCTTCCTCTCTTATCTTCTTCCTTTTTTCTCATCTTCTCTTCTTTTTCTTCTTCTTCTCTTCTTTCCTTCTCTTTTCTTCCTCTCTTCTCTTCTTCTTCTTTTTTCTCATCTTCTTTTTCTTCTTCTTCTTCTCTTCTTTCCTTCTCTTTTCTTCCTCTCTTCTCTTCTTCTTCTTTTTTCTCATCTTCTCTTCTTCTTCTCTTCTTTCCTTCTTTTCTTCCTCTCTTCTCTTCTTCTTCTTTTTTCTCATCTTCTCTTCTTCTTCTTTTCTTTCCTTCTCTTTTCTTCCTCTCTTCTCCTTTTTTTCTCATCTTCTCTTCTTTTTCTTCTTCTCTTCTTTCCTTCTCTTTTCTTCCTCTCTTCTTCTTTTCTTCTTCTCCTCTTCTTTTTTCTCATCTTCTCTTCTTTTTCTTCTTCTTTTCTTCTTCTGTTCTTCTCAACTCTTCTTCTTCTTCTTTTCTTCTCCTTTTCTTCTTCTCTTCTCTTCTTTTTTCTCCTCTTCTTTTTCTTCCTTTTTTCCTCCTTTTCTTCTTCTTTTCCTTTTCTTCTTCTTTTCCTTTTCTTCTTCTTTTCCTTCTCTTCTTCTTTTCCTTTTCTTCTTCTTTTCCTTCTCTTCTTCTCTCCATCTTCTCTGCATCTTCTCTTCTTCTTTTCTTCTTCTACAAAACTCATTACTCTTTCCCTCCCCCCACCCCCCAAAAAATAAATTGACCTCAAAGTCTGATTTCAGAGCCAAGACATCATACGTGCAACTTGCAGTGCAGCTCCATGCCTGCTTCTGTAAGAAATGTTCAATATATTAGCAGGAGCTTTGCTGAGCCAGCCCTTTGGAGCAAGGGAGAGAGTCTGTGCCCATAGCTCATAAAATATTACAGCGTTTGGGTCTAGAGCTTGGTTTGTGCATGGTCCCATTCAGCAAAGAGGTGTCTTTGCTTTGCTGCCCTTTCTTGCAGTGAAGTGGGTAAAAAAAGTGCCTTGGGGAGGCGTAGCAAAGGCGTTACCCAGGACAAGGCGTGAAGACGTTAAAGGTTTCTATAGGTGGTTCATGGCAAAGGGAACCATTAGATAGCAGATAGACGTGACGTGTGACAGCACATTGATGTCTTGGAAATGAGAGAATAACTGGGAATTCCCAAGCTAGTGAAAGTTACTGTTAAGACCCTGTTTTTCAGTTTTCCTACACTTGATGCTGAAACTCTGTAATACCCACTTGTGTCACTCCTTGTGATTCACCTAAAGGACAGCACATTTCCATTTTGGGGAAAAAACAGAAGGCTCCACTGTCACACTTCTTCCCTGGCTTGCTGCCGAAGAGCGTTGCATCAATAACACACAGCAAATTACATCATCTGCTGGCTCCGTCAGCACACATATACTGCACTGGCTGGGAGGGCCATATGCATTTCAGTGGCTGCTGACCTTAGGGAAGTTGCTAAAGCCGCAAGAAGTTGTTGGGATTTACAACTTCTGATTTTGCATGGCAGGTGATGGTGTCTGGACAGATTTCTCACGTGATCCGTGTGGCTGAGGGTGGGAATTGTGCTGCCAGGGCAGCAATACAAACTACCCCACGGTGTGAGCTGATGCGATAGCAGTGTTTTTAAGGAGCGGTTGGTGTGTGGGAAGAGGTGAAGGCTCAGAGGGAGCCTTCGGAAGATGCTGTAAAGGAGGCTGCAGCCCAGCGGCTCCCCAGGCTGGATTTCCTGGAGTGGCACCCCGGGGTGTTCGAACCCTGGCGAGGCACAGCCCGGACGGTGGGCAGGCGGCCCCCAAAGCAAACTGGAGCTGGAGGGGGCTTGTCCTCAAACCAGGCAGAGAAAAATGGGGGTTCTCTTACTCCGTGCCCCCAGCACGTGGAAAAGGACTGTGGCACAGGGAATGGGGGTTTGATGCTGCTGAGCTGGGTTTTATCTTGGCCCACCTGGGAGAAACCTCCGTGTGATGTGAATGACTGGGGCTGTGTTTCCCCTTCCTGCTGCTGCTGCGACATCGCTGGTGCCGCAGCTGGCGCATCCGTGTGCCTGGCAGAGCCGAGGCTGAGCACTGCTTCTGTTCTGGGTGTGGGACGGGGCAGAAGAGAGCTCTGAGAAATGGGGGAACTGCTGGAGCGTGTGTTCATTAGCTAGAGAACTTCCTTCTTTCATTAGAGGTTTTGAACACCTTCCTTTCTGGAAACCTGCCCTGCGAGGTGATACTGCCCAAATTCTGATCGAAAATCACTGAACTGGCTCATAAGGGTTGGATCAGATGATCTTTAAGGTCCCTTCCAACCCATTCTCTGATTCAGTAATTAAAACCAGCCTAAAGTCTGGCTTCTGTTGGGGTCACAACTCCAAATTCTTGTTTGCACTCCTCCATGCTGTCTTCCTGCCATCTTCTCCTGCCCTGCCCGGGGTTCCGGGCATTAACGCCCCACTTGGCTCCTGACGGTGGGAACGCGGGCGCTGACTGTCCCGCCTCACAAAGGGACAAGCTGCTTGAGTTTGTTTGGGGTTTTGTTTTGGTCGCCCCCCCCCCCCCTTCCTTGCTGAGCTCTGCTGTGGGCATGTGTGGAGCAGTGAGTCACCCCTCGCTCCTCACATCCCTCACGTGGGAGGGTGGCTGGTGGCTTTCCCCACTGCCACCCCTCCTGCCACCCGCAGCACCCGCCCTGGGCGGGAGAGCATTGCACAGCAAGCAGAGCGCTCCAAGGAAACACTGCTGGTGAAAACTTGGGGATTTTTCTGCAAGTTTTGAATGTGCTTAGGAAACTGGATTGCAGGACTGGCTGTAAAAGTTGCTAAAGACTTGTCTATCCCTCCTCAGCGTCTGCTTTTTTTTTTTTCTTTAAATAAAAGGTCCTTATCTTCTCTGCCAACTTGGCAGCAAAGGTTGCAGCTGATTCCTGCATTCAAGCTGTTTTTTTCTTCTGCAACGCTTTGAAAAATGACCATTGCAGAAACGATAGCTGAAGGAGACAGCAATTAGACAGGGAAAGTTCAAGGTCACCGTACCTCCAGCCAGGGCTGGCTGCATGGCGAGGCTACCAGCTCTTTGCAGTGTAAGATGTGCTCTCGCCTTCCAGCCCCAGAGCATGACGAGCAGTGTGAGCTGCTCAGGCCCTGCACAGACACTCGAAAGCAGCATGTCTGTGCAGCGCACAGCCCCAGAAACAAAGGTCAGTGTGAAGTGTTGGAGTAGTGACATTTTGCCTAAAAAAAGTTGAGGTGTTTTTTTTTTGGTTTTCTTTTAGCTTTTTTTTGGGTTTTTTTTTGTTTGTTTGTTTTTTTTTGAGGCAGGATTTTCTTTGCCTCCCGAGCCTTCTATTTCAAGGTCTCTTTTCCAACATGAGGGCTGGGAATGGTACTTTTTAATTCATTAAATACTGATGGAGATGTCCGTGCAATCCTGAAGTACTAAGAGCTGGAGCTGTGGGGGGAGCACAGAGCTCAGGATAATTCTAAGCATTAACCAAGCAGCTGATAGTCATCTGTGGCAAATGCCTCTTATAGCAGCACTCAGATTGTGTTGATTTAATTAAATAATATTTAATTCAATTTTGTTTTGAATCTGAGTAACAAAGTCTGTGCAAGCTCGTTGTGTGGACATTTAAATTGGATTAAGAGTAGATAAAAGGATTAATGATTAACACTAAATTAGACTAATTTTAGCTGTTCCTAATCTTATTTAGGAGAGTCTGCACAAGGAGGTTGTCAGGTTTAATTGCAGCGTTGATTAAACCAGGCTTTATAGCTGGGAGAACTGCAGGAGTTTAACGTCATCTGGAAGAAGGGCTCTGCCTGAATGTGTAAAGCAGTGTGAGCACTTCAGGCTTAACCTAAATGTTGCTGGCTGGGGGAAGGCCCAGGTGTGTGACTGCTCGGGGTGCCTCAGTGAGACGATGCTCCGCAGCCTGGCTCCACTCACCGGCTTCGCACGCGCTGAGCTTGGCTGATGCCTGGTGCGCAGCGCTGGAGCTGCCAGCTCGTGTAACGCTGCTCTGAGTTTGCTTCGGGGGCGCAGGCGAAGGTGCGCTGCAACCATTGCTGCGCCGGGGCAGCTCTGCAGGAGCCCAAAGTGAAGTCGCCTGCTTGCACGGCTTGCTTCGCACAGGGATGACCTTGGTGCTGCTGTCGGGAACCAGAGCACCGGGAGTGACGCGATGGGTGGGTGTGCGTGAGGAGAGGAGCAGGGAGCATTTCCAGCTCTGCAGAAGGGCTGGAGAGGGGTCGCTCCCCGGGCTGTGAGCCCTGGGGCTTGCAGGTGGCTCGGCTCTGGTTTCAGCTGTGGCCCTTGGCCGGCGCTCAGCTCCATGCTGGCAGCGTGGCCACGTCCTGCGCAGGGGCATGGCAGGCGCTGGCCATGCCGCGGGTGCGTGCTGGTGGCTTGGCAGGGAGAGCTACGCTGGGAGGTGCTGGAAGGGAAACAATCGTGGTGTAAGGACCAGCCCCTGCTGCCAGAGCATCTCCATATGAAGCTCCAAGGAATCTTTGGGACAGCTGGCCTGCTCAGGCACAAGTATGCTGTATGCGTTGTTCCCCCAAAACACTTGAGTCAAATGGGGTATAAAAAGAAAAGGAAACCCCAAAGGCCAGCAAGGCATATTAAGGGCTTGTCCCTATTAAAAATGAATAAAATGATAAAACTTTGGTTTCATTACTCCGGCAGTTTGCGCTGTACTGAAGCACTGCGTGCCTGCTCGAGCCGCCATGGGCACAGAGTGAAGCCAGGTAAATGTGAAGTGTGGGATGGCCACGTGGCTCAGCCGTGGTGACCCAGCTCTGCTGTGCCATCTGGAGGAATGGTAGCTGCCTCCTGGAGAGGAGGAGGTCACAGAGAAACAGCCACAGGGACTTTGGTGCTTTGCACCTAATATCACCCCGTTTCGTGCAGTTTTGCACCCTGGTGGTCCTCCAGCTGACCTGTGGAAGGCCTGGCCAAGTTCCTTTGTCTGAATCCAAAATATTTTTTTTTTTTATTTTGTATTACTTACCTTGGAGGAAGACATTCAAATGCAATTAACACAATGCTTTTGTTCGAGAGCTGTGAGTGTGGGAGGCCAGCCCCACGGCGAGTGGCACCTTGGCCTCGGTGGCTACTGGAGGTCCCTTCCCAAGCCCAGCCCATGGCTCTGGGTTTTGTAGAGTTGTGGAGGGGAAACTTGAGCCAAAACACTGAGCTGACCTCTGCTTCTTGGAGGCATTTTCCAAAATATAGCGTAGTATCATCTCAGTGGGTCTCAGCAAGAGCACTGCTGAGGTGGAAGGATGTGTTGCCTCATCTGCCACACGTCCGTGTGGGACAAGGGTCAGGCTCTGCTGAACTTTGTCACTGGTAAGCGCGAGCTCTGCGGTGGGGCGTGCTGGGACGTGGGGCTGTGCTCACCTGCTCCAGCCTGATGTGCCACCCGGGGAGGGGAGCAAAGATGGGGCAAAACACTTGTATTTTACCCTGGCAGGATCAAACCCCATGCATGGTGAGTCCCTTGTTCCAATTCCAGCAGGTGGGTGGAGGAACAAGCTGGCAGCCAGGAGCAGAAAATAGCGTGATCTCCTTTTCAGTCACCACTTGCAGTGTCAGGGCAGATATAGGGCTTTAAGGGGGCTCCTAAATACCCCATTGGTTTAAACTTTCTGCCAGCGATGGCTGCAGGTGGAGGCAGGGTAGCTGTGCAGAGGGGCTCACTGGCTGGCAACAGTGGGAATGCAGAGACCCCCTCCCTGCTCCATCACCATAGCCTGGAAAAGCCAAAATCCTGCAGAAAACAGCCGGACACTTTCCTAATGGAATATTTTCCCCTTTAGAAAATGTGGACGTGACAAAACCAAAGATGTTCCCCTGCAAGGATAACTTTATCGAACCTGGTGGAAGCAGGCAGGCTTCCCAGCCCGCTGATCCTGCCAGCATTGCTGCCCTGTGGGTGTGCGCCTGGGGAGGGCTGTGCTGCGGGAGGTGGGCAGCCACAGACCCCCAGCGCCGTGCAGGCTCCTGTGCTGCTGGTAGCTGCCTCCTACAAAACAGCAGCATTAAGTATTGTTTAATTTTGATATGCTCGAGCTATAAATGCGGGCTCCTGTGCTGAGCTTGTGTGCATCTGAGCATGTGGAAGGGAGCTGGCAGGGAAAAAAAAGAAAATTCTGACCTAAGGGCGAATAGTGACAGCCTTTGCTTTAGCTGCCACCGGCCCGGTGCGTGCTGTAGCGGGGCCACAGAAGACGGCAGCAGCTTAAGTAGGCTGAGTTGGAGGCGCACTGCTCCCAGGGTAACTGGAACTTGAACCTAAACTAGGCCAGCCAGTTTTCAGTTCAAAGTTTTATTCGCTTTCAGAGCAGGTGTAGTTTTCAGGACATGAATTGGAATTTCATTAGAAATTCCCGAAACGCTTTTAAAAGAAAATACGACAATTAGCACAGAAGGTGTTTTAAATCGTCTGCATATGCTGGAATGAGGAGGTGGTTTGCTGGTCAGGTTTTAATTAAAATGGAGAATGAAAGATTAGGTGGAGGAAATGTTTTATTACTGAAATCAGCAGAGAGAGTTGTCAAAAAGTTATGACATGGGACAGCATTTCTTACCCCAGACAAAACCAGTTTCCCTTTTCCCACTTCCAGCTCCAGGTCTCGTGCCACCTTCCAGGTTTTTGCCACAAATGTTTGTGTGGGTCTAACAAGACGCACGCAGGCAGTACCTGGCCTAAGGATGGAAAGCATGGGAGGTTTCATCCCAGATCTGGGAAGGCAGGGGCCAGAAGGACTGGGACTCTGGAGTCTGCCCTCCCCTGTGTCAAGATCCTGCTCGGCATCACTGAGCAAATCACCCCTCTTGTAATAGCAGCCACCTGTATAGCAAATGTGCTTTCAGGAATTGTGTTTCAGGCATTTATTAATCCTTCAATGAAAAATGCAACAGCAGCATTAAGTATTGTTGAATTTTGATATGCTCGAGCTATAAAATTATACTCAGTTAGCATCCTTTTTCCTTAATGGAGGTTTTGTGTTTCAAGAGATTAAGTGTTCTTGCATGCAGTGCTCTGCCCCGATTGCCAGTTACCTTTGTGCTCCTCTGAACTCCAGAGAGAGAAGTTGGAAACTAATCGAGCATGATCATTCTAGACTGGTCAGTGCTGACTAATTGGTATCACACCTTGGCTGAGTCAAAAGCTACTGAACTCGGATGGGTTCCTTGGAAAAGCTCCTGAAGGAGTAAAGTGCCTGTAATTCAAACAGAAAGCAAGTGTCTGATCAGAAGTAAAACAAAGCGACTCATGCAGGAGTCACATCCTTTTCAGCTCTGGCTGCCGCCGCCTGAGTGCATTTGTTACCGAGTTCACTCTGGGTGCAGCACCCGGCGGGCTGCCCGAGGATGATGAACCCGCGGTGCCTTCCTCTGCTGCAGCTCCATCGCCATCGGAGCCTAGAAAGACTGTGGGGAATGTGACCACACGTGGTGGTGGGGCTCTGGCTGAGGACCCTAGTTAGAAATGCAGAGGCTTGGCAGGGATTAGCCATCGCAGAATGTGAGCTTGTGACACGGAGTGACACACGTGTCCCCAGCTGGTGGGGCTGTTCTGCCCCCTCCCTTGTTTTTGGAGGGAGATTGGTTGTTGAACAGCTGGCTGTGAGTCATTTCTGTTCCCAATGCTGTGACCTCTTCCCACCTGAAACTTAAAATCAGCCCAGCAGCACCTTTCTTGGTTGCTGCCAGCGTGGGAGGGACAGGGTCCTCTAAATCATGTCCCCTTCAGCCCACCGCTGGCACGAAGACCTGATGCCAGCCCACTGCCACGGGTACAGGATTGCACAATGTGGAGCTTTTCTGCCTCTGACAAGTGCCTCTGGGTAGGAGAGAGAAGCTGCTTAGCAGGTCACACACGTGCACCACAGAGCAGGAGCTCAAATTATCCTGCCCACACCGATGTCACCAGGTGTGAGGAGGCAGCAGCTCGGTGATGTGTGGGAGCTCCTCAGGAGCTGGTCACACATCTCAACCTGGAGAAGAGACAAGGCGCAGGGGATCCCTGATGCAGCCCCCTGGCCCTGATGGGACTCAGGAGATCGGGCTGCAGTGCTGCTCCAGGCCGTACTCTGCAGGCTTTACTGTGGACAGATGACAGCGTCGCCCTGGGTACCAGGGAGTGAGGACGTGTTACAGATTGAGACACATCAAGACAGCACAGCCAGCTAAATACAGAGGAGACATAATAGTAAAAATGCACTATGAAAAATGAAATATAAATGTTGTAGCAATCCTCTGTGATCAGTGGGAAGGAGCAGAAAGATGCTGCTGGGACTTCCAGTGCCTTTTCCATTTAGCCTACTATGGCACCAGCCTGTGCTGGGCTGTCAGAGCCCGCAAGCCTTGGAGGGCTGGGTAAGACTTTCCCTGGGAAACAAATAAAACTGCACGAAATGGTGCTCCGACTCATGGGATGTACCCTGCCCTAACACGGTGTCAGGGGACACTGCTGCTTTTTTTCTTTTGTGCTTTTATTGATCTGCAGTAGATATTTTGAAAATGAGACTGTTCCTTGCTTTTGTTCTTGTTTGAACTTGCAGAGCCTGAAATTCCAGGTGATGGATTACCTTGCTTTGGCAAGTCACTGGAGGCAGGCTGGAGGAGCAGAAGATGATGAAGGTATTTTGGTTGTGATTGAGGAAGCACTTCGCAGTTCTTGTTTGTGTGGCAGAATCGCAGTGTCCCATGCTTTACAGTAATTTGGGGTGGAGCATCACCATTTCAGAGCATATTAATGCTCAACATTGCTGAGCTCTGGCAGAATCAATAGGTGGCATTTACAGTCTTCCCAAGAGCAGCTTCAGCCTCCCCGTTAGCCCACCACTGCTTTAGGGTACGGCTTTATACGGGGCAGAGCAGGCACCCAGCAGTGGATGTTTACCCAGGGCTTGCAGGAGTGCCACCTCCAGCATCCCCAGCAGCCTTTCAGAAACCCAAATCAGTCAGATCTTCCTCTCCTTTGCCTTCTCCAGCATAGTCACCCACCAGAGGAGGAGGCTAGGGTTTGGTGGGATTTCTTGCAGAGGCTGGGGTGGGTGGTTAGCGCTTGGCTGCATGAGGTTGCACTGTCGATGGGTTTGACTGCATGTGGGTCGGCTCACGGCCAGAGTACAGGAATGGTGACGGCAACTCGCGGCTCGTCTCATCTCTCAATTTCTCTGTAAAACATTCCAGTGTTTCTTCCCGTTTCCTTTTCACTGCCAGGTGAGATGGGGAGGAGGCATCATTGCAGGAGGAGGAATGTGGTGTTACTGCATTGCTGAGCAGTAACAGGGTAAGGGCAGGCACACCCCAGCTGCTGGCACACCTCAGCGGAGGAGAAGCTGAGCCAGTGCTTCACATATTGTAGCCTTAGGGACAATATTTTTTTTCCCAGCTCCCTATATACCTTTTCTCTGAGCTTCTGATCCTTGGCTTGCACATGCCTGTGTTGCTAGCATGGGGAATGGGGAGGAAGGTAGCGCACGCCAGCAAAGCAACAGGAGCAAAGATCCAGAGTCATCTGTTGTGCTCTGCTCAGCCGCTGAGCAGTATGGGAGAGGATGTGATTTTGGGGTTGTTTCAGTAAAGTAAATGGAAAAGGCTTGATGCAAGTTTTTACGGGGATGAAAAACTGGTTCAGCTGAAATGCAGCATGTCAGCAGTGCCTGGGGGGGTGGGGGTGGTGTGCAAGCTGCTGAGCTGCGCTCCCAGCTGCATTCACTGAACACCCTCAGTTTAAACACATTTGTTAAAATTTTGGTACTTTGCTGGCACAGTAAAACAAATAAACTTCTGATAGTGTTTCCATTAATACTCATGTAAAGCACCAGTGACCACTCAAACAGAAACTGCAAGAGAGCTCTAAATTAAGTCTGAAGTAGAGGAGAAAGGTTTCTCATCAGCTGGCATGCAGCGAGGTACCCAAATAAGAATTCTGTATCTTAAAAAATCTGGCACACTGACTTTTTTGACTGCTGATGAGTTCACAGGACTGCATTTTGTAGGTAACTCTCAAGGACCTCTTGGACAATCCTGTCTCTTGAGAAATCCCAGTGCTGCGGACCGGAGAGGGGCTGTGTGACCGAGCCTGCCTGTAACACCCGGGCGCTGTGCTTGAGGTCGCCTTCACACTGAAGTCTGATATATGAACACACGATGTGATTACAGTTCACGTGGACATCCCAAATTAGGCTTTAAATTATCAGGTTGAGGTGCTGATAGCAGCACTGCCTTGCCATCACGATGCAAAGCAAAATGTGCAAAACCTGAGCGGGTGGGTAAAGCCGTGCCGGGGCTCTGGAGGGAGCTGGTTTCAAGCCGACTTGGTGGTGTCCTGGTGGTGTCCGTGTGAGCCCGGGTGGGTTAGCTGTGATGGGCTTTCACTTGCCGGTTACCTGGCTTACACTGCCGTCATCCTCGTCTGAAGTGATTTATGTCTGCGGCCATGCGCCCTGTCTAGGAGCTGTCATGAGTTATACAGTAACTGGGCGTGTATGTCTGAGGATCCCTGAATCACTCCCTTTATCGTTACTGCACCCACAGGCACCTTCTCTCCCAGGTGAGGCAGACGCGTGTTAAAAGCCAGGAGAGGAGAGGGCCGGGGCTCAGAGGGCTCTGGCGGTTGCAGGTCGGCTGCCGGGGGCACGGAGGGGGAGAGCCCTTGCTGTGAGCCAGGGACGTGCGGGACACTGCGGGGACCGGGGACGGGGTGAGGTTTCTGGCTGCTGGGGGTGTGCTGGCAGCACTGCTTCCCCTGCACTCTCCCGCCGGGCTTCGCCACAGAGACCCTGCAGGAGACACATATTCTGCAGGGAGTTTTAAGAGTTGGTTTTTTTTTCACAGAACGCGGCTTTGGGCCATCGCGTGTGCTGGCGAGTTTTGATCTGGAATCGGTTCTGGAAACGCAGGGCAAAGGGTGAGGCTGGAGGACAGAAAATGCGGTGTGCCTGGGAAGAGGTGGCTGTGGGGGTGTGTATGGGGAGTGTGCCTGTGCCTGTGTGTGTTGTGTGTGCGTGTGTGCATTGTGTGTGTGTGCGCACCTCATGCTCCTCAGGGCATCGTCTCTAGCCCTGCATTGCGACCTGGCATTGGTGCCGGCTCCCTGCCCATGGCACATCGCGGTGCTGGGGGCTGTGGCTTCTCCATGTCCCCACGGAGCCGGCAGTCAGCAACTCCAGCTTTGCTGCGAGCAAGGTGCTGTGCTGGTACCTGTGGTTCACCTCAGCAATAACATAAAGATCCAAAGATAGTGTTTGGGGAAGAGGGCAATCTCATACGGACTTCAGGGGAATCTTGTGCGTGCTTCATGAGTTAGATGAAAGGCTGGGATTCTTTGTACATTACATATAATCTGAGCATCTGATTTTCCTCTTAATTATTCTTGATTTTTCACCCATCTTATTCCGTTGTAGATCAATTGAAATTATCTCCCTGTAAACTGAGGAGGAACGTGGAGGACCTGGACTGAGCTTTAGCCTGGCATTTTCTGCTCATTTTTGCTCATGCTGAAAATTCTTCCCTAGGTGTGTCCCTGGCAGCATGGAGTCACGCTGCCAGCTTTGGCCGTGGGCAGTATTTGTCCTCTTGGGTAAGGCTCACCATCCAGTGTTTCTGAAAGGATACGGGGGAAGCTGACTAAACAGAAACACTCCTAATGTAAGCTTTGTATTAGCAGCAGTATTGTGGCAGCAGCTGGGAGACCGGTGTTTGATAATGGTGCTGGTGTTTGGCAAAAGGCTGCTCTCTGACCTGAGCAACCCACTATGGGGCTGGCTGTGCAGGTATATAACAGGGGCCACCAAACAGGGCTGTTCAGTATGATGGGCAGGGAACTGAGCATCCCTGCAGCCCAAACGCTGGGGTCATGGCAAAGAAGTTTCAGAAATAACTGTTAATACAAAGCACTTTAAAAGTGCCTTTTTCATATTAAAACTGAAGGTAATTCAGAGGCAAAGTACCTTTGTCCTTTTTGCCATATGCATTGTGTAGGTCATCCCACGCATGACCTTGTAGTCGGCCTGTTGTAGAAAACAGCCGATGTGCAGGTTGATGCCTGTGTGCCACCCTGACACAACCCCAAGTCCTGTTTTCCTGCTGTTCCAGCTGCCCCGCAGCTGCTGGGCGCACAGCAAGCCTGCTCCCGTGGAGCCTGCTACCCCCCCGCCGGAGATGTCCTGCTGGGACGAGTCCACCTCCTGAGAGCCTCCTCCACCTGCGGCCTCACCAAGCCCGAGACGTACTGCACACCCCACGGAGAGGTACGTTCACCTCCTCCCTCTGCGCTCCTAAACCTCACGTAGGGATCTAGTGCCTTTACCCATCCTGTCCTTCCTACCCTTTTGCAGGGATGCGTTTAACCTGTTCCAGGTGTTTATCCCCCTTCCAACCGTGCTGGGTTGTTGCAGCATCTCTGGTGTCCCCTCAAGCCCTTCTCTACCATCCCAATGGTTGAGAAGAGGAGCAGAGCACAAACGCAGTGGCAGGGAAAGGGCAGTAAAGCTCTGGCGCGAAGCACTGGAGGCAAAGGAAACTTTTGCATCCGAAATATCCCAAGCCTTCCTATCCCCAGACTTTTTAGTTATAAGTTAGACTCGTATTTCACTCATCAAAAATGGGAACATTTCAGGTCTTTCACAAAGACTTGGAAAAGCTCCTGAGCTGAACAACTGTTTTCAATTACGCTGGCTGTGCGGGGGCAGGAGATCACGCTGGGCAGGATGACGTTTCAGCCAGCTGCGGGTTCCCAGGCTCCAAAGCTGCCACCAGATCAGAGGAAGAGTTTAAGGATAAGTCTGCCCGAGCACCGAGCTGAAAGCTGCAGGGGTGGTGTCCCTTCCTAGAGCTTTTTTCTGTCAGTCTGGCAGTGTTAACCCTGTGAGAACCGTGGGAGGAGATGGAAAGGGAGAGGGTTCAATGCAGGACAGGCAAAAAGGGTGTTGGAAAAGATGCTGGAGAGGAAAGGAAATGGCAGACCTCCAGTGTTTTCTACAGTGAAATCCAGCTTGAGAAAGGCAGCCTTCTTTGGGTTTTAATTCCCTTTCAAGTTGAAGGCCAGGACGTGGCAGTAAGTGGATTTGTTGCAGAACTGGTGGTGTTCTCCTGGGCCGGAGAGATTTTCACTCCTCTGTGGGCTCAGGGGTGGCTGTTGGCTGGTGTGAAGCTGAGGCAGGTCCCTGGCCCTGAGGGGTGCGAGCATCACATCCTCCTGGATGCTGGGCTGGCTGCGGCGTCTGTCCTTTGCCGGCTTGTGTTCCAGGCTGACCGTGGTGGTCAGGCATTTCCGCCGTTCAGGCTCCCACTCGCTTTTTTGGGAGCTGTTTTGCTGCTCCCAGGGAGCAGGGCTGTTTGCAGACCCCTGCTGCTTCATGCAGGTGCCGTGGCCCACGGACAGGAAAAAAGCAAGCAATTAGTTCTGCTCTGACTTCATCTCCTTTTTTCTTCCTCATTTCTGTTTATACTTGAGGAACATTGTACATACATGTACCTCTGAAATCTTCGCTTAACATTGACCTTTGACACGTGGCGAGGAGGCTTGTACTGTGGGAAGCAAGTGTCTGCAAAACCCTGATGAAGCTGGTCGTCCTAATGCCAGCTGGAGTGGACTAGTTATCCCCTTTGCCTGGCCTGGAGAAGAGTGGTCTTCAGCTGTGGTCACCGGCATCACCGGTGATCTCTGAAGCAGGAGCTGCGCATCTCTCTGAGGGCTGTTGTACCTCCAACAGAAATGATCCACTCGCTGCAGAAGTAGTGAGTGAGGGCTCAGGGCGGTACTGCAGAGGAAGGCAGGGAGCAGGATTGCAGCAGTCTCTTCTAGTCTTCAAGCCCCTAAAATATTTAGTTTTCATATTCCTTATACCTTGCCTTATGAGTACTAGAGTTAAATGGAATATGGAACAATTAATGCCGGTACGTTGAACTGGATTCTCCAATTCTAGCTTTGGGAACGGGACTTTGCTTCTTATATGTGTTCCTGTCCTTCACTGAAATGAGAGATTCATCATTACTGCTAGCAAATTCCTCAAAGACCCTTAGTTCCATTCTGCAGCTGTAATGGCTAATGGGGGCTTTCAGTATACCAGCTCCTATCTTTGCAGGAGAAATCCCCATGCATTGAGCATTTCCTAATTTTTTCCTCTCTTTTTCTACTTACCTAATTTAAGCAAAAATTAGTCCCCTGATCTCAGTTTTCCTATTCTTATCCCATAAAAAGTAAGCACATATAATTTATTGGTTCTTATGGCTTTTTTTATTTTGTTACAGTCCTCGCTCTCGTTTTGTTGCCAAATAGGTACAGATTTGGAGCGGGTTTTGCAGTCTCAGCAGAGGGCATGGGATGAGGGGTTGCTCTTGCTGGCTGGTGTGGCGGTGCCAGCTGGCGGGCCCGTGCTGTCTGGCCCCGCTGCCTGCCCACGCCGCCCCCAGGGTCCTCTTTTGCAATCCTGGTGGGTCACTCACAGTGGGCATCAGTTTCAGCCTCTGCTCCATTGTCTGCTCCGGCTCCAAATCCCTCTAACCTTTATATTTTGCACTACTGATTGCTCCATTCCTTGGCTGTAGGCTCAGTCTAGCGAAATCCAGGAGGGACACTCAGCATTGCCATTTATAGCGCAGGGGACTGCAGCGATGATTAGAAAAGTGATGGGGGTGGAAACCAGGCAGACCAATGCTCTGGCTTGGAAATCATTTAGCGCTTGGGAACTGGCTGTTCAACACAGCAGGGGAAGTAAAAGCCAAGAGGGAAACTGAAAATAAAATAGAAAAATAAGTGAGTCTGAATTTGGAGTTGTAAAGGCGCTGGTGTATGTGGAAAGCAGCTCATTGACCAAGGTGTGTTTCATGGCCCAGTTAATTAATCTCTTTATTTAAATGCTAAGTATAGCACTTTGGTGGGAATATGGAGCGTCTCACACTGCCTAGCTCTAGCTAGGGAAGGCATGGTGTGGCTTTCACGTGGATTAGCAGGTTCCCAAGTCCCCTGGCCTGGCCCGGCCCTTCCAGGTGACAGCACAAGGGCTGTGCATACCTTCGGCTCTCTGGGTACCCGTGCCGTCGTGTGTTTGCACCCCGTGAGATGAGTGCTTCTCTAGAGGGAGAGCATCTCTTTCCTCTGGGCTTGTGCGATGCTTTCAGTTTTAAAGACATATTCAGAACTGGAGAATAACTACAGGCTTTTCTGGTTGGTTTCTTAATCTAGAAGAGATTCTTCAAATACCCTGCATGCTGCTGTGAAATCTTTTGCCAAAGAATAGGCAAGAGAGGAGCGAAGCTGGGTGTCCTTGTGCTTGTGTGGCTGCTCCATTTCCTGCATCCTACAGCAGAGCAGTTTGTGTGGGGTGACTACGTGGGTCCTCGTGCCCCAACCTTGGGAGGTTTTGGATATTAAAATGTTGTTTGCATAAGGTCAAGGACAAAGATTTTCTGCCTTCTCTCACCTGCTTTTCGTGGGCACTTGGTGAATGTGAGGGATGAAGGATGGGAAGTCACCTTTGTTACCCCTTGTGTCATGGTGAGGTGGGGTCATCAGGGTAGGAATTGAGAGGCACCGGGGAAACCGAATCCGTACCTGAGTTGGTGGGAGGGGAGTGGGAGCCACGGGGCGGGAGAGCTCCTGGCGCGGCAGCGGGTTCCTCCTCCTGCTGACAGATGGTCGCAGCTGCCTGGCAGGAGTTGGTCTGTAGCATCTCTCCCTGTGGTGTCTCAGCACTGAGTCGTCTTTGGTTGCCTCCAAAAATACAGGCCAATGTCTGTGGAGGAGAGTATGTGCAAGACTAATGCTTCTGCCTGCTTTATTGCTAGCGTCTGATGGTTACATCTGCTTGCCCACCTGCATGAGTCAGTCGGGGAGCTCGGTACTGATCCAAGACATGCTGCCTGCTGGGTGCTTCAGCGGGCCCTAGGCGTGTTGGAACAGGGGAGAGCATGCTGAAAAGCCACTGTGCCTCCCAGCTCATTTGCTTTCCAGACCCACGTCGTCAGTCAAACTCAGGATTTTTTACACAGAAAAATGCATCCACAAAATCGTCAAATAACCATGGTCAGACGGGACTGCAGGAGGACCAATGCCTTGCTCAAAGCAGGGCTTCTGGTTTGGGGTATTGCGACATCATGTCAGGGGTTTGGACCGAATAATTTGTATTCCCGACCTGTTGAAGGTAATACAGCAACCAGGAGTTGCTGCTTAGTGCTTATCTTATTCTGGCATTCAGACACACCCCGCTCTTTGCAGCAGGGATATGTCCCTACTTGCAGTGAATGTGCAGAAGAAAAACCCTATTTCCCATTATTTTTTCCTCCTACTCTTCCCTTCTCTGTATCTTTTTTGCCACATGACTGCAAATTGACACATATGCTGGGAGACATCACGTCATTCCCTTGCAGACAAGTTGCAGAGGCAACAGGACCCCGGCAATGTGTGCGGGGCGTGGAGATAAGCTGGTGCAGTATAGGTTTTGCAGACTGTCATCCTGGCAGATTTAAAACGAAGTTTTGCTGGGGGAAAATGATGTGAGAACAGACGGGGTGAGGAAAACAGGCACCCACATGCTTGCGTTTAAGCAAAGGAAATGAACTTCTTTTCCTTAAAGCCCATACCTAGGATGTTTGTGCACCTTGTGTCTCCTTCCCCATCTCTGCTGGCGCCTCTGAATTTGGGGGTCACCAGTAAAACCAAGCTGAGGGGCAGAGCCCTCTAGTTGTGTTTTGAGCATGGCCTTGGAGCTCGTTTTCCAGTGTGACCTCTGACTAGCCAAGCAAGGATGTGACATTAGATGTTACGGCTAGGAGACAGATCGGTGTTTCAAAACCAAAGCAGTCCAGTGCAGCAGACACCAGCTGCTCACTGAGATGTTCAGCTGTGATGCCATAACCGTGGGTAACTTCTACCACCTCTTCCCATGGGAAATGTATAGAGTGCTTTGCAGGTGAGACAAGCGCTGCTCTGCAAGCCTGGCACAGCGGTGTCCTGCAGCTGGTGTTAACGGGGAATGAAAATGGGTTGAAAGAGAGAATTGCGTTTAACAGGTGCCTTTGCTCCCAAGGTAACTTATTCTTGCTGCCCACCCTATTTTTTAATAACCCTTGATCTCTCTGTATGCAGATAAATTCCCACTGCTTTCCAGACTGTCCCCAGATACACTAGGAACTATAATCACTGTCCTTATACAATATTAATTGTGCAAGACCACACGAGGCTGCCGTATGGGAGGCTGCGTGCCAGGAGCCCGACTGACACAGTGCCTCTCACTGACACGCAGCTGGGCTAAATGCGGAGCCACCAAGGTCTCCGCAGCTATGAAAGGTCTTCATTTCATGACTGGAGAGAAGCAGCTTCCCATTTTTGCTGATGAATAACTTCAGTTTATTTTGGGTTGTGCACCTATGCCAGGAGGTTTTATTTCAAGGGCTCTCTACTCATATTAAAATGGCAGCTAAAGCTACTTAAAATACTTTGGTCAGAGTCCATCAGCTTGAAATTGTTTGAGGTTTTCTGCCCCTGCATGAGCGGGGAAGCATGGGAGGCTGGTCAGCAGCTGGTTCACAAGGTCAGAACAGGAGCAGAGCACCAAAAACCCGCAGCAGAGCTGTGGAGATTGCACGGGTGAGGGCTGGCTCTGCGCCCCTGTACCTGCATGCACCACACAGGAGTATCCCAGCGCATCATGTACTATAAGGGCATTTTTACAATAGCTAGTTGTTCTACATGGCTATTTTTTTTTTCTTTCCACCATTTATTTCTGAGACATGAATCTGTTTATTCTCAACATACTAACTTTCCCTCCAAAATGACAGCGTTGTGGATGACCTTTCCAAAGGCTGGGATGAGTTTCCTTTAGTCTCTGAACCTCCATAACCCGTACTGTGGGCAACTCTTAAGTGTAGCTTGGAGGCACAGAGGGCAATCAGTGGTTTTCACGCAGACCTACAACCTCTTTTACCTTCCTGTAGACCTTTTCAGCCCCACACCCATAGCTGCTCAGACACGTACCGATTCCCTTCTGCTGTGGTCCCGCATGGGCTGGGGCGCTCGGTGCCTGGCAGGGAGGGGACGACGTGCTGGAGAGCCCAGGGCTGCCCTGGAGGTCGGTGACCCAGCTTAGACTGTGACCTCTTCGTTTCCATTTGTCACGTAGCCCAGCAGCCCCAGTCTTTTCCCGGCAAGCCCAGCTCCGAGGGACCTACTGAGCCCATTGCTACGCTGGGAAAAAACCAAGAAGGGGGGAGCTGGGGAAAGGTGTGAGCTGGGGAAATCTCAGCCCGGTGGTGGGCTGTCATTTTTGGTAATTCCCTCTGTCCTGAGGAACTTTGAGACATATAGTCACAGTCAGGAATAGCAAATCCTGCTGTTGTGCAACAGAGGGGTTTCACAATTCTCTCCAAGGACGTGAAATGGATTTTGCTTCTAGTGTTAATTTTAGCTTTAATTAAAAAACACGGGGGTGGGGGGAAGAGAAAAAATAGGAGCAGGTTTTTGCAGGGAGCTCAGCTCCCTGGCTGCCTGGGGAGGGTCTGTCTCACAGTTTAAGCCCCATTTTGACTTGGTGCAGCATTGTTAAGTGTCCTTGCAGCTTCGTTGCCAGGATCACATTGTAGCTACTAGAAGGCACTTGTGACTTTGGCCCTGTGAATGGTCTAGTAAGTATGCATGAATCACTCCTAATGAATAATTTAGCTGAGATTAACCTTTCCCCTTGCAGAAAGCCTTTCTTCTCCCTTTGCTAATCACAGTCAGAACTGTTGTGAAGTTTAATCATTATTAGGAATTGTTTGCTAGATTACTTCTGTGGATAATTCCTGTAGCTTCCTGACAATTTGCTGCTAGTAGTCATTATCTGAAATGAGTTTTTCTGCCTGGACCCGATTATATTATTACTGATTCTTACTGGCAGAGCCAGGAGGAGTTGGTAGAGCCAGGGAAATTGCATGATTATATATTTTTGAGTTCTCTGTTTGCTTACTTTGCAATATTGTTATAAATATTGTAGTTAGCTAACTCCTGTGTGGGATATTTATAGACAGAGAACATAAAGACTGTGGAAAATATTATGGAAACAGATCAGTTTAAAGTGACAATCTCTCCTCAATAGCTGCCTAACTGCTGAAAGGTTCCCAGGTCTGGGTTTAGTTCCTAAACCCAATCTATGCCCTGAGCCCCCATCTGTCTGGTGCTGTCCGGCCCCCTCGCCGTGTGCCGCTTGGTGCTGCGGCATCAGCATGGCCTGGGCAGCTTTGCATCTGGTGTGGTACCAGTTAGTGCTTTCTGGTCAAGGGCAGCCTACTCCTTGTGTGGGTTTGTGTGAGAGCAAGCAAAAAGGTAATTCTGGACAAAATTTTCTGTTAATTTTTCTTGAAGTTAAAAAAAAAAAAAAAAAAAAGCAGTTCTTATGAAGCCAAGTCCCTTCTTGTAGGAATAAGCGACCTGGCTGGCTTAGATGAGCCTGGTTCAAGAGTAAGGCAATACATGTAAGCCATGAATTAATCTTTTAAAAGGGAAACGAGAAATGTTGGTGGCCCACTGGCCACCACCTCCCGCTGCCTCTTGGAGCAGGGATCTCTCCCTACCCCAGCATGTGTGTAGGGTCATCCTTGGTGTTGGGGTTGGAATTGGCTGATTTCTTGTAAGTATCAGATGGAAAGATTTTAGCACAGAGGTGATTATAAAGTGCTACTTGTCACTTGTCACGCAGTGTCTCCGCTCCCCCACTGAAAGCTGATCTCATCACTGGGATCCCAAACATGCTGTTGTCTCTGGTGTCACCTTATGCCACCCCAGCAACTGCCAGCCCTCGCAGTGGGGTATCGTGTTGCCTTCCCCGTGTCAGCGGTTAGGCTTTGTGCCAGACGTGCTCCCCTCCTCTCCCCCAAACCCGCTTTCCTTCCAAGATGACCCTTCTGGGCCGTCCTGTCCTGTGTCGCTGAGACCAGCGCCGGCCATCGCTGGCAAACACCACACTCCATCTTCCCCAAGTTCTCAGGCTTTGGGACGTGTCGGTGTGAAGCACGTGTCCCACTGCCCCGTTTGGGTGGCTGCTGCCCAGGCCGCTGGCAACTGCAATTTCTAGTTGAAATGTTTTACATCACTTTTGCTTTTGGGACAGCGTTATCCCATGGCTTGACCAGCTCTGTCCGCCTCAGTGCGCAGCCCTGGGAGCCTTTGTGAAGAGCGGGATCTGCTCTTCCTTTCCATTTCATCAGCCTGGAGATGCCAAGCCCTTCGTTTTGTGCCTTGAGTACCAGCCTTCCCCGCCCCGGCAGCCTCTGCACCCCCTTGCGTTTGCTCCACTCCGAGCATGGGTGGTACTGAGCGCTCTGGACAGGGCCTGCCTGTGTCCCCCATGGGATGCTGCTGCAGGCTCTGTCACCACCTCCTATGCTAACATCCCTCTGGGACCTGCCCTTCCCCACCTTGGCCTCACCTGGGTGCCTACCCCCTGTTGTGTGGTGGTCCTCGCCCAGCCTGCTTGCCTACCCTCTACCCTGCACCTGCCTCTCCCCTCGGCCAGCGTTTGGACCTTCCCCGCTCCCCATCTCTTGCTCAATCACTTCCCTGCCACTTTCTACCCATTTCTGAGCCTGCTCGTGCGGCCCCATGCTAGTGGCTGCATGGAGCGTTGCTTGGTTAGTGAAAATTTGGGTATTTGTTTGCTCCTCAGGGACCCTGTTTTCTCCTGTCCCCATGTTCCCTGTGCCACATCTCTGCTTGCTCCTTGAATTACTTGCTCAAGTGATGGGCTGAACTTTGAGCCACTCGACTTCCCACCCGCTGACTTCTCACCCGCTGAGCTGTTTGCTCCCGCTCTGCTCCCCAGGGGCACTGAGCATCGCCCAAGGCTTCTGGATGCGAGAGAAAGGCCTTTCTGTTCACCCGAACAAGCAGCCCCCTCGGCTGTGTGGAAAAGGCAAACTGGTCCTGAAAAGCTGGAAAGAGCTTTCTAACAAGCATTGTCATTGTGGAAAACAGGGAGTTTGCTTAAAAAAGGCATTTGTGGTGGTTTGCCAAAAATGTGTTTTAGTCGAAAGCATTTTGGTTTTAGTTTTCAGTCCATAAAACCATGAATTGTGTTTTTTAATGGGGTGTGAAGGAGACAACTTGAGTCCTGTGTACCGTTAGTCTTGCTGATTGCGGTTCTTCACGTCTCTAATAAACCAGCTTTACTGATGCTGAGTCTGTGCTACGCTTGGGCCCCTCGCCTGCAGGGTCCGCAGCGGGGTCTTTCCCTCTGACTGAGCCAGGACAGTCAGTTCCACCTGCTCTTTCTCTTCCAGTGGAGCATGCGATGCTGCAGGTGTGACTCACGGCTGCCGCACGCCTACAACGGCCACCGCGTGGAGAACGTCCTGTCCTCCGCTGGGCACTCGCGCTGGTGGCAGTCCCAGAATGGTGAGTACCACTGGGCATGCTGAGGTCCCCAGGACACTACAGCTCCTCATCCCTGGCAGTAAACAGCACGAAGGGAAGAGCAGGAGGTGTTGAACCAATAGATTGGAAGGAAAGGAGAAAATAACTGACTTGGCTCAGGCAGCGAAGCAACTTATTTTCCTTGAAGCCCTCAGTCTGCACCTCTGAAGCTGCCTTTCTGTACCCGCAGGCATCGAGCGCGTCTCTTTGCAGCTGGACCTGGACCAGACATTCCAGCTCAGCAGCATCGTGCTTCACTTCAGGGTTTGTGTGCAGCATCTCTGCTTGTGAGGAGGTCACAGATGATGGCAGATGGGCCCCGTTGGCTCTCCGCGAGATGTGGGGTTCACAGTGCGCAGCTCCCTTTGGGCTCCTAATAGGAAGCATGCCAGGGTCCCCATCCCTCCTTTCTCCCTGTTTTTCATGGCCATTCTCCCGGGTGCTTGGGAGGAGCAGAGCAGGGTGATGGGTTCCCATCCCATGAATGTCTGCTGAAGAATCTCCTTGGTGCTGGTGTGTACTTTGTGGCTGCAGCAGGGCTGACCGAGGGGAGGTGGGGACCCACAAGTTGTTGGTAAACTGCAGGGGAGGGGATTGCCCCAGCACCCTCCTGAGACCTGTGCCTGGAGGGAGGAGGAGGAGGAAGGCATCCCTAGACCCCAGGGTGGGAGCCAGCTGGGATGTGCGGTGTTACAGATGTGCCTCTTTCCCCATTCTGCAGTACCTGCTGCCCACTGCCATGCTGATAGAGCGCTCCACTGACTTTGGCAAGACCTGGGAGGTGTACCAGTACCTGGCCTCTGACTGCGCCGCCGCCTTCCCCCACATCCCCCGGGGCTCCCCGGAGAGCTGGCAGGATGCTCGGTGCCAGGTGCTGCAGGGGTACCCTCTGCATGGCGGCAAGGTAGGATTTGTGGGGTTTTGTAGCAGGGACTGCCATGTGTGCCCGTTCTCCCTGCTGTGACCCTGGGTTTGGGGTGGGTGGTCTGTGCAATGCTGCAGAAACACGTGGTGGCCTGGAGGCCTTTTACACCTATTACACCTGGTGAGGGATGGAGCCTGTGGACATCTAGCATGGCTAAGGGGAGTCCTTGGGAGGAATCCTGCTCCTCTGGGAGGAAAGCCCTCACTGCTTTGTGACAAGCGAGGTGTTACATTGGTTCCTTGCAAAATCCTCTGCACCTCTGAAGTCTTTTAGCTGTGTTATGTGATGTTCTGCAGAGGCAGGTCCAGAGCACGTGCTTCCCAGAGCATAAGAAGAAAGCACCTTGTGTTTCCTGCTTTTTAACATTTTTTTTTTTCCTTCTAAGGTGAAATTCAGTGTCCGAGACCTGGCATCTACCATCACTACCTCTTACAGCCAGACCATTGACAGTAAGTGACTGGCCTCTTTCATATCTGAGAAAGGGAGAAGGGGGGTGATGCACCTCGTGCTTCTTCTTACACGTGATGGAGAGCGCTGAGACAGGGTAACCCCATGGGGGAGCAGATTCTCTGCAAACAGGGCCTTGAGCTGCATGTTAGACTGCTGCCCTGGTGCCTCTGAGGTAGCAAGGAACAGCGTTTGGTCTTTGCTGATGACTCCAGCTGCTGCTCTTTGTGCAGCTGCCTCTGTCCCTTGCTCCAAGCCCTCCACGTGAACCGCAGTGCCCTTCTGCAGCCGGTGCCTGGGTGCCTGCTGTGCCCTCACCCCTCTCCTCCATCCCCAACAGGGCTGGGGCAGTTCACAAACCTGCGGATCAACTTCACCGAGCTCCCCCACATAGCGCGCCAGGGCTACCACTCGCCCAGCACCTTCTACGCTGTGACGGAGATGCAGGTGCTGGGGAGCTGCTTCTGCCATGGACATGCTGACCGCTGCGACTCTTCGGGAGACCTGCACGCTGCGGTGAGCATCTGGGCAAAGCAAAAAGCCTAGAGATGAGCTCTGTGGTATCAAGCTCCATCACATGCCCTGAGACAGCTCCTCGGGAAACCTTGACTGGGATGACCAGTGGTGGGATATGAGAGTCTTTCCTCTCGCTGGAGTCTGCGTATAACTGGGGGAAACTGCCTCATTTTGCCTGCAGCAATGGGGTGGTGGCCACGGGACAGCAGCCTGTGCTACCCCCACAAAAAAACCCACCTTTTTTGTGTTGGGAAGAAGGTGCAGGGGCTTTATAAGGAGTTCCAAAGCTCAGTGGCTGTGGGAGGTCATGCTCTGGGGGCAACTGCTCCTGCTGGCACTGGGTCTCTCGGCTGGGCAGAGGATGTGCAGGAGGTTTCAGCAGGCTCCTTCCTGCCCAGGAGGATTTGCCAGTGCAGGTTGTTAGCTGTTGTGGGATCTTCCTGGCCTCAGCTTATGATTGCCCGCTGATCATGGTTGTCCTTGGGTGGGTGGTAGAGGTGGTGGGAATCACCCTGTCACTGCGAGTGAGGAGCAGCCTGTCCCTCGTGCTGCCGCAGCCCTGTCTGGGTGCTGGAGCTTCATCTCTGTGCGGGGAGCCAGGGCTGCGCGGGGGCAGGAGCGGGCCAGCCGTATGCCGGGAAGGTGGGGGGAGGATGAAGCTCTGAACTGAGCAGCTCCCATCCAGGAGGGCTAAAGCATCATCTCTGCAGCAGGTCCACGGGCACTGTGTGTGTCAGCACAACACTGCCGGTCCCAACTGCGATCGCTGCGCTGCCCTCTACAATGACCGGCCGTGGGCACCCGCGGAGGACGACGACCCCCACGAGTGCCAGAGTACGGCGAGTGCCTTTCCCCGCTCCTCTTCCCGAGACCTTTCCTAAACCCTTCCCAGATGTGAGCAACGGGAGCCAGCTCCGAGACCTTTTACTGGGACGCGTGTGGGGCTGGATGTTAATGTGGGTCCCTGCAAAAGGCACCCCCGACACGTTTGCACGCGGGGCTTTGCTCCGCAGGGCTGCGGGCGGGTGGTGCTGGCTCACGCACTGCACCAGCGCTCAGCCACACTGTCCGACCGATGCCACTTTCTCTGGGGCAGCGAGCGGGTGTCACCGTGTCACACAGGGGACTTGGGCACCCTCTAGTGCTGCAGCTGCCACTTGCCGGAGGGGTTTGCAGGGTTGCAGCACTACCTGGGCTGTTTTGTTGGGCTTTTTTAGGGTGCAACTGCAACGGTCACTCGGCATCGTGCCGCTTTGACCCGGAGCTGTACCGTGCCAGCGGAGGGGTGAGCGGGGGTGTCTGTGATGACTGCCAGCACAACACTGAAGGCAACAACTGTGAGCAGTGCAAAACTAACTATTTTCGCAACCAGCAGCAAGATCTCACCCATCCTGAAGCCTGTTTGCGTGAGTGCCCAGTTATCCCCCCATAGCACCTTTCCTGGAGCCCCCGGCCTCCCCTCAGCTGTCCTATTTCTTGCATGTTTCCAGCCTGTGAATGTGACCCGGATGGCACCATGCCAGGCTCCATCTGTGACCCGCTGACAGGGCGCTGCGTGTGCAAGGAGAATGTGCAGGGGGACCGCTGCCACCTCTGCAAGCCGGGGTTCACCCAGCTGGCTAACGCCAACCCCATGGGGTGCCGCAGTGAGTATACTCTGAGACACCCCCTGCTTCCCAGCCTGCTCCCACCCCGCCTCTGTGCTCAGCATCCTCAAGATGAGGAATCTGAAAAATCTGAATGGGATCTGGTTCCTGGCCAGCTTTGATTTGGGGTTTCCAAGTCAAAGGCCTGTTTTGCAAAGGCTTATAAAACCTCCTTGCTCAGGCTGCCTCAGGTATCGGTTTGGCAAAAAGCAAAGGGAGGTTTTCTGGCAAAAAAGCAAAGGTTGGGCTGGAGGGAAGCTGAGGCCTCTGGGGGTGCCGAGTCCTGCTGCAGCGCTTGAGGGGTTAGCACAGTGTTGGAGCAGGGCTGTGGGTCCTTTGTGCAGCGCGCAGGTATGAAGGGAGAGACAGAAGAGCTCACCTCTGGGTGGTTGCAAGGTCCTTCTGTAGACCTGGCTTTGTGGGAAGCTGGGCTGGTGCTCTGCACCCATTTTTAATATGACAAAACCCTCCCTGTTTCAGGATGCACCTGCAACGTGCTGGGAACGCGGCAGGACATGCCCTGTGACGATGAGACGGGGAGGTGCTTCTGTCTGCCCAACGTGGTGGGGAACGACTGCGACCAGTGCGCGGCTGAGCACTGGGAGATAGGGAGTGGCCAGGGCTGCCAGCCCTGTGGCTGCCACCCGCACGGCTCCCACAGCCCCCAGTGCAACCAGGTACCACCCAGCCCACCCTGAGCATCCTCAGGGTAGATTCAGCATCTTTCAGCAATATTTCTTTTTCGTTTCCCTGCCTTCTTTCATGCATGCACCTGCAAGCTTGCTCTATTTCTTCCTTTCCCACCTCTGCAAATGCTGCTGCAAAGGGCTGCTGGTGGCTGTGGTGGGTTTGAGCTGCGCAGCCGAGTGCCATGGCCAACGGAGCCGTGTCCCCACTGGGGATCGTTCAGAGCATTGAAACCACCTGTTGGATGGTTCCATCATCCCCTCCCATCCCATCCATGGGAGCCTCCACAAAAAGGGCTGTCTGTTCCCTGGTATGTCCTGCTCTTATTTTCCTTTTTCCATTTCCTAGAAAACACTATGACAGGCTATTCAGGAAAATGAAAGAAGGTAGTAATTATTGAGACACGATTAAGCCATTTTAAAAGGCCTGATATTTAGAAAGTAAGTCCTAATAAGAGATCTTCATTCAGGCAAGGCAAGTTAATTATCCTCATTTGTCAAAGAAAAGCGTGTGTGTCACTTCAGGCTTAAGAGACAACTGGGAAAATTAAAGTAAAATGTAAAAAAAAAACCCCAACAAAACCGTGACAAATTCTAAGAGCCAAAGACATGTCCCAAATGAGCTCAGTGCAGGGAGGAGACCTGGGATTGCAAAGTGGCTGCCTATGGGCTATTCCTTTGTCTTTGAAGCAAAGCTTAAAACTCTGCTTTGCGGTGCTTGGGCTGTGCAGAGACTGTTGGCATCGCTGTGGCAGAGCCTGCAGCCTGGCAGGAGCAGCACGGGCATGTCCTGGGGCGCAGGCTGAGTAGAGGTTGTCTGGCTTTAGTGTTGGGAGCAGTCGAGGGAGGGCTTTCCCTGGAAAGTGCCCAGAGCTGGGTCTCCCTGATGTGTTTCTCTTTCCCCAGTTCACAGGACAGTGTCCGTGCAGAGAAGGCTTCACGGGACGGACGTGCTCTGCCATGCAGATGCAGGTTTGCCCAGACAGGCACTACGGAGTCATCCAAAGAGGGTGCACAGGTAGGGAGCATCCGTCTCGCTTTGACGTGGTGTTTCTTAGCGCTGTGAAATTAGAGGTTATCTGGGAAAGAGCACCTGGCCCGTGTCCTGACATCAACATTTCCCACGTTATTTTGCAAGAGAGCTTCCCTGTCTGGAACAGTCTCCCAGTTCATCCCCATCTCCCAGTTCATCCCCATCTCCAAGTATCCACCAGTACCCTCCCAGCAGCCCTGGGCAAGCCCCTTGGCCATGCTGGTCTGGTTCTGCAGGGTCAGGGGCTCGGCAAGTTGCTGGGCTTGGGGGCTCTTCCCGTTCCTCTGCCATGCCACCTTCTTCCCAGGTGCTGCAGGGTCTGACTGGTGGAGCTGGGCTTTAGATTGTGTTGGCATCCAATTAACAGGGTCTGGTTTTATACATACGGGGGCTGACAAGAAAGCTGGGGAGGGGCTTTTTACAAGAGCATGTAGTGACAGGACAAGGGGGAATGGCTATAAACTGAAAGAGGGGAGATTTAGATTAGATATCAGAAAGAAATTCTTTGCTGTGAGGGTGACGAGGTGCTGGCACAGGGTGCCCAGAGCCGCTGTGGGTGCCCCATCCCTGGAAGGGTTCAAGGCCAGGTTGGAGCAACCTGGGCTGGTGGCAGGTGTCCCTGCCATGTCAGAGGTTGGGAAAGAGATGGTCTAGATCTAGATGAACCCAAACCATTTTATCATTCTATATATAAATTCATTTTTTCTTGCCTTTTGGTGGGCTTCACCTCTATATCTCTCCACCTTTCCATCACCCAGAGTGTGACTGCGACTTCCAGGGCACCGAGGATGTGGGGTGCGACAAGACCACGGGCCAATGTCTTTGCCGCCCAGGTGTCACTGGCCCCCGCTGCGACCAGTGCCAGCGGGGCCACTGCAACACCTACCCTGGCTGCGAGCTGTGCCACCCTTGCTTTCGTGCCTATGACGGGGACATCCAGCGCCTGCACCTGCGCCAGGCTGGCCTCAGCAACTCCACCTCACGGATGCCCCTGGGGAGTGGGGGCTCCCGCCTCGGCCCCCGCCTCTCACAGGCAGAGGCCAACGTGCAGCAGGGGCAGAGCATCCTCGGCCACTCCTCTGTGACAGAGCAGAGCTTTGCCCAGGTGGGCAGTGCGCTCGCTGCCATCAGGTGAGGGAAAGATGCTGTTAATGGGGTGCATCCCTTAGCCGGGAGGAGCTGCTGGCTTTTTTCAGTCTGTGCGCTCGTCTTACTGAGCTCCTTGCATGTGTTCTGATTTCTTTCTGTACCTGAAAGTCTTGCTCTGCTCATGAGGTCACCAGGGGTGCAAGAGGACAGTGCTTCCGTATATGCCTGTCCTGTGCAAAATGTTGCAAAGGCAGGAGGCTGGCGGACAGGCTCCGGATAGTCAGCATCCTCAGGGCTTACTCAGTGTGCCTGGTCTCTGGCTGGGCACAGCCCTGCGAGCTGGCCTGGTGTGGGGGAGCTGCAGCCCGGCCACACTCTCTGCCACCTCTGCAAACCTGCAACGCCACAGCGTGTCCTCGGCTGCCAGCTCTCTGGGCTCAGAATTGCCTTTTCACCGGGTGCTGGCAGTGTCCCAGCCCAGATGAGCCCTGCTCTGTCTACAGGTGCTTTGCTCTCTACTTGAACTCACATTTTCTGCTTTTTCTCTCCCAGAGAGCAGGTCCAAGGCATAAATCCTGATCTTCATTTTCTGGATGAGACTGCCTCTCTATCAAGGGAGCTCGAAGCCCTCAACAGCAGCTTGCTCATCACTAACACCCAGTATCAGAGCAAGAAGACCCAGTTTGAAACCAGCCACAGCACGGATCTGTCAGGTACAGTGCTGCAGCTGTAAAATCTCTTAATTTGCAGCCATTAATTTAGCTCAACGTGACTGTGCCTGGTGGTTTCCCAGTGGCTGGGTGGATGAGATGGAGTTTTTAACCTGCTGTCAGCTTAGGAACAGCAAATAGATCTTCCCTCCCCAGTGAGAGGGGTGCTTCCTACCCAGCCCCTGGCCCATGACCCAGGGTTTCACTCTGGTGGGTTTTTTGCTCTGGTTTTGGGGCTAGGCAGCCTGCTCCGCAGGCACTGTGTTCCTCTCCCCCAGCCAGCACAAACTCCGCTGCCGCTGCTGGGGTGCAGCAGAAGCGGTGGGAAGGGGGGAGCCCCGCTGGGACCATGTCACCGAACCTGGGAGGAAGCTGAGATAATGACGGCTGTGTGCAGATGGAAGGGATGGAGGGGTGGGGAAGAGAGCCAGGTGGCTGTCAGGCGCTTAGGAGAAGAGCTAATTAAGCCCTGTGATGATGCTGGTGGTAGGCTGCCATTATATCCCTGCTACAGCTAATTCTCTCCCAGTGTCTTGTTGCTGCCCCCCCCCTCCCCGCTGCAGCGGCTCAGCTGGCCGGGGACGTATGAGCCGTGGCGAGCGGCTGCTGCCCGGGCAGGTTCGCTCTGCACCTCGCCGGCCGAGCAGGGCTCACGGTCCGTGTCCTGACCGCTCTTCTTGCAGGCTGTACCGGAGGGGAAAGGTGGGCCCTGCTCGGAGCCAGGGAGGGGGTCCTGCCCCACCAAAGCCCTTCTGGGCTGCACGGAGCGAAGCCTGGGATCAGCACGTGCACGTTGTCGTGCTTTAGTTTTGTTTCAATTTTAACCCCAACCCAGAGTTCAGTCCTTCAAGGAGAGCTCTGCAGCTCACCAGAGGAATGGCTGAAAGGCATTTGGCAATAACAAGAGCTTTCTCATTATGCGTTAGTGACTAATCATGCTGGCTGTGTCCCGCTCTCTCTGTGCACGCAGTGTGTAGTCAGTGCCTTCATTTAGGTGACTGTGCTGCATTTATGAGTCACGGAGGCATTTGTGTCGTTTATCGGTTTTATTCCTGCAGGAGCCTTCAAGACAATCAGATCTGCTTATCAGACATCCACCAATGCCAGCAGCCTTGTTGCTGGTGCCTCTGGGCTGCTGGCCGAGTCCCGGGAGAGCCGCAGGAGTGCCGCGGGGCTGGAGGGGGGGCTGGCAGAGGCCACCTCCAGGCTGCTGGCCCTGAAGGGCGAGATAGCCTCATCCCCCAACCTGACCCCTGTCATAAATAAGGTGAAGATACAAAGCAGTTTTCTGACTTCCTTGCTGCAAATGTCTAGTTTTCGAGAGGGCCCCGTGGTGCTCAGGAGGCAGACGTCTCATCCTACAGTCATGCATCTTTCCTCAAACAATCTGGCATGGCAGGACAAAGTCTCTGTCCAGAGAGGCTCATAAATGGCATCCAAACAGCCTGATGCTTTGGGGCATCAGTGGAGAACTGTTTGAGCATCCCTTCCCCTGCCTGGAGATGACAGATACCAAAGCATTGCCCCCTGCCCCCTCCCCAGCACACACTTTTTCCTCCAAGGACTCTCTCATGTGTCAGTTCTTGTATCTCAAAGACCCACTTAATTTCTGGATGAGGTTTCTTTTATTTCTCCTTTGCTGCTTTGTTATTGCCATGGAGATCCATTTCGGTGTCTCCTAATGTACGGTTGCTGTGGAGACCACCAACCTCCCCTCTCTGCTTTTCAGGGCACCAACATGTTCCCAAGCGACCAGCCAGTGCTGGTGCTTGCACTGGCTCTGGGTTTGCATGTGCCCCTGCTGCAGTGTGCTCTCTGGTGGGTGGTAGCTCCAGAAGATGCTTACGATGAAAACCATTGATGCCCAGGCAGAAGGGCAGGGTCTTCTCATCCCATTCCCCCTCCCAAAGCAAACTACACAGGTTGGAGAGGGTTCCCCTGCCACGAGGGATGAGGTTCTGCCCTGAGAGTAAATGAGGTGTTTGTTCCATGCAGACATGCTCTGTTATGCTTCATGAGCCACTGGGGTTTAGCCCCTCGTTGCTCCTGTTTATGCTCTGGCTTGGGGTGGTGAGGAGATGCCGACCTTGTCTCAGGTGAGGGCATTCAGCACTGCCGTAGCTCTGCCTGCCCTTCTCTGACACAGTTATGGTCTCCAGTCATTGGGGCTGTGCTGCAGGCATTGCCGCCAGCCCTGCTGGGATGGATGGCTCCATCCCTCACCCCATGCCGAGCTCCTGCGGCACGAGCACAACAAGTTCCCCAGCTCCCTTGGCGAGGGTCTGTCAAAACTCTGAGTGCTGTGACGTGCTGGTTTGCCTCCCCAAGGGCACCGAGGTCTCACCAGTGAGCCCAGCGCCCTCGCTGCCCCACCACTCTCTCCCTCTCCAGATCTGCGGTGGCTTCCGAGTGGAGACGTGCACACCTGCCCGGTGCCAGGGGCTGCTCTGCCCGCGGGACAACAGCACTACCTGCGGGGCCACCCGCCCCTGCCGCGGCATCTTCCCGCTCGCCAGTGCGGCCCTCGCCACGGCTGGGGAAGCTGCCAGGGAGTTTCGCAGCCTGAGCACCCGGCTGCAGGAGACGGTGCAGCTGGTGAGTGTGGCAGCCCTGCCTGTCCCACGGCCGAGCCCCGCACTCGGCCCTGTGGTATCAAGCAGCAGAGCCTGGGGACGCAGCTGCGGAGGGAGTGAGCTGTCATAAATACCCAGTCGCAAAGTCTGTTGGAGACTTGATCAGTTGGGCGGCTTTGGAAATTCAGGCATTTTTGCGTAGGAGACTTGCTGCTGCGTGTGTGGGTCCTGCCTCCCCTCAGCACAGGAGCCGCAGAGCTGAAGGCACGTGAGCGGCTCTGGAAATGTCACGAGGAAGCCTGTCCTCCTCCTGGTTTGGGATTAGCATGGCAGAAGGGCTGGGGCTGCAGCAGCCTCCCTGATTCCGCAGGTCTATCTGCTCTTACCATTTGATGCAACCTAGTAGAGCACGTGTGTTGGTGCTGTTGCAGCTTCTTTCTAAGGTGCTTGCAAAGATAAAGTGAGTTTGCAAAATAATTCAAAATCCATTTCAAAGGTGTTTTAAAAAGCTAAACAGTACCGTCCCTCTTGGACAGCTTCCTTTGCAAAGCCAACCCTCAATCTTTGACATTTACAAACCTTTAAAGTGGTGGCATATTAAGAATGAGGAATAGCGTAATTTCAAAGTGCCTTGCCCAGTTCACTCAGAGTTGAGGTAGGGCTGTTGGGCTTCCACATCAAGAAGAAATAGCTCCATCAGGATATTGCTGTTTGCAGGTTAAAACGACAGAGATGTCTGCAAACCAGATTCAGAGCAGTACTCGGCGGCTTGTGGAGCAGATGACCGTAACGAGGACCCAGATAGAAGGAGATGTGCGGCGCATCCAGCAGTTCATCCAGCAAGTTCGGAACTTCTTGTCAGGTAGCACTCTAGAATCTGTAAAGCATGTGTATGCAGGTTGATTTGTGTGTGGAAAAACCCTATTTTTTACAGTAATGTTATGTATGAGAGTACAGTACAAGGGAGGCAGCTGAATGGCTCACCCCCAGTTAAGCTCTCACGTATCCAGTTTATCTGCAGGTGGGTATTTATGTCACAAAGGTAGTGCACATCCTCTGAGGCAGCAAGGCAGGCTTGGACAGTGTTTTCTGAAAAACAGAGAAGAAATTTCAGCAGTACACAAGTCTGACTGTCAGCAATTGCAGTTTGGCCAGCTGATTTGCTCAGGCTGAACTGTGCGTTCAGATTGACGCAAATTAATCCCGACTGTTTTATCTGTGTCAACTTCCCTGCAGTGCCACCAGGGCAAGTCCTGTCCGCTTCCTTACAGAGGTGTTTGGGAGCCATCTATGAGGTCCACAGAGCAGGAGGTACCGCATGGCCTTGACCTTCTGTACCTGGGACTTTGTGGAGGGGTCTCCAACATCCCCCCAGGAGCAGCTCTCAAATATTACCTCTAAAACAATGAGCTGAATTAAGGCAAGTGGGAAGCCGTGGAGGAGGTGGGCTTTTGTCTGTAGCACGGACCACAGCTCGCTTCGAGTCCCGCTCTCTGCCACGGTGCCTTGTGCCATCTCCAGGGCTCGGGGGCAAACCCATCCCCATGGCGGGCGCTCCCCCAGGATTTGCGGTCGGCATTGACCCGACACAGAGAAGCTCACCGGCAGTGCTCCCTGACAGGAGATAAACAGACTAACCTTCTCTGGAGCAGGCTATTAATCGGACGAGAATTCCTTGTTGTCCTATAAACCAACGGGATGACTTATTGTTCGCAGACAGATTGTAATAACATAATGAGCCTCACGAGCATTAGCTGAATAAGAGAATCAGGTCACTCAGTGCTGCCTGGTGTTAATGATGAGTGAAGATATTTGAGCTAATCGCTGGGCTAATGTCCCTTGGGCTCTGCCTGCTTCTGATTCCTCAGATTTATTAACTTTTATTTGTGAAATAAAAAAGGGCTTGTCTTGACACACAACCTCATCTGCTCAGTGAGGTGTACCTGACTGTGCCCTGGGCTTAGCCATGGTGTTCTCATTGCCAAATTAAAGGTGTCATTGCAGTCCCTTCCTGAAAGTTTTGCCGATGTGAATGAGAAGCACATTGAATTCAAGGGGATTAGATTCAGGTGGATCCTGGCAGCTGTCTGAAATGAAGAGACTGTGTGGAGAGCACGCATGGCTGGCTGGCTGCCCTCATCCTCCTTTGCATTTGTACTCCCACCTTTCCCCTCTCCCTTCTCTGACACTGTCTGCCCCTTTGCTCTGTAGACAAGGACACGGACCCTGCCACTATCCAGGAAATCAGTGAGTCTGTTCTCTCCTTACGTCTCCCCACGGATGCTGCTGCTGTCCTGAGAAAAATGACTGAGATCCAAAAATTGGCGACTAAGCTGCAGTGCCCAGAGAGCATACTTGCCCAGACAGCCGAGGACATCGCAAAGGCCAAGCAGCTTCAGCAGGAGGCTGAACAAGCCAGGTCGGTTGGGGTTCAAGGGTTTTTGGCAGCTGAGGGTTACTCAGCTGGAGTGAACGTGGTGGTTCTCAGTTGGGTTGAAATCTTGCATAATCTGAAGTTTTAGGCCAGGATCATCTTATGTCCGTATGGTGCCTAAAAGAATGAGTCTGCAGTCTCCACAGACACCTCCCTGGTGCCCCAGTACCAACAAGAAAACCTGGCTGCCAAGAATAAGTAGTTGCTGTTATAGATACGAGAACAAAACAAGGTCTTTACCAAAAGTAATGGAGGCTTTTCTCTATCTCTTGAGTCCCTGTGATGAGAGATGACAGGATTGCCCTAGTATTACTTGATATCGGTGACCTACATCCTAAATTGCACAAGAGAGCATGAGGAGATTAAATGGGCTATTTGTTTTCTGGGTGAAAGTTGGGAGGATTATCCCATGGTTCCTTAAAAAGTAATTACAGAGTGTCCTTGCAAATTTGGAGCATCTACTTTGTCACATGTTGACTTGCAGCAATATCCCAGAGAGAAGGTTAGTGGGATAAGTATGTAAACTCCTTGGTAGTGTCTGACACCTGCTTAACCTGCTGGAAATGATGAGCCAAGGGAGCCTGGCTTTCCTGAACAGCCCCACTGCAAGCAGAAAAGTATTCACTGAAACCGGTTCAGTGGTTATTGCTTTCCCTTCAATACTTTTTCTTGCACTGCCTCAAAATAAATGCGTCTAACTAGTTTGAAGGAAGGTGTTTCTCTCCCCTTCTCAGTTTGTCTCCTCTGCATGGGGGTATGAGGTGGAACTGACACTTCTCTTGAAACCTGCTGGAGTGCAGTGTGTCCAGATGTGGGGGTTTGTGGCTTTTGTGTGAGAGAGGTTGCAACCTTCTCAATAACCATCCTGATGCTTCTCAAGCTTCCTTCTTTTGTCTCTGCAACCTTGACTTCCAGTCCATGCAATTACCCGCACTCACTCCTGGCTGTTTCCCATGTTTCCCCAGGAACAGGGCGAATGCTGTGGAGGGCAACATGGAAGAGGTGGTCAGGAACCTGCGGCGAGCAAACACAGTGCTCCTGGAGGCCCAGGGCGCTATCAGGGGCTCTGGCTCTTCCCTTCGGTTCATCCAGGAGCGCATTGATGAAGTGAGTGATGCTCAGTGACTTCCAGATAACGATACTGTGCCCTGCTCACTGCTCCTTTGAAACTTCCCTGCTTGGTAGAGTCCTGCACCATGCAGCCGGGAAAGGGGATCTGGTGATGCTTTTGCTGTAAAAATCTCTTCTTTCTGCTGTGCCTCACTTGTGTGCTTCTCCAAGCTCCAGTCATGGTCCCTGCTGGGGCCTGCAGGAGCTGGGGCTGCTGCGCTGCCTGCTGAAAGCCCACTTCTGCGACATACCTGTTGGGCAGCGCAGAGGAAAAAAACCATCAGCAGCGGGGTTTGGGGTTTGGATTTGATTTCCTTAACATGGAGCACTCTGCTTGTAGATTGAGGCTGTTCTTGGTCCAGCTGACAAGAGTGTGAAGTCCATGGCAAGCCAGCTGGACGTGCTGATGGAGAGGCTCTCACAGCTGCAGCGCGGCGCGGACCAGAACCGCCTGCGGGCCACCGACGCGCAGCAGACGGCTGGGGTGGCGGGCGAGCAGGCCAGGGGCGCGCAGCAGGTACGGGGCTCCGGCTGGCCACCGGCCGGGGTGGGCACAGCTGCCTGCCGCCTCCCCGCTGCCGTTAGACAGCAGAGCCGGCTGCGTCCTGGCGTGGGTTTTAGACAAGACAAAGAGGTTTTCCTGTTCAAGCTGTGGCTCGCCTGCTGTTGTGTCACTTATTAATGTCACGCACGGTATCCCACTACTGAATTTTTCCAGGACCTTTCTCAATCCTGATGCCTTTTGCTGGAAACTTATTTTTGCTGTATCTCCTGCCTGAGGCAGAGCAGCCCATACAGCTGTCGGTCAGCATCTTTGAGAGAACATCACAAACTGTGAAGCGTTTGTACGATAGCACAGTGACAGAGCTCTAGCACAGTGTCTGTTTAATATTTAAAATGGTTTCAACACTGGAAAATCCCCTTCCCCCCCCCAGTCTATTCGCTTGATACTACCTGTACTCCTTATTTGCTTTTCCACAGGCTTTCGAACAAGTGAAACAAATGTACGCTGAGCTGAAGAGAAGGATGGAGCAGAGCCCAGCACTGGGAGAGCAGGGCAGCAGGGTGCAAAGCATAGACCTGGAGGCACAGGCTCTTTTTGAGGAGACTTCGGCCATAATGCTCAGGATGGAAAGTAAGACTCTTTGTGAACTCACTGTAATGATCTCATGCACTGGGGAAAGGCTTTGGACTCCCAGAGGGGTGAGGGGAAAAGAATTACGAGGAAGACGACATGCTTTTGGCAGTGAGACGGTGCAGATTTGGGCTGTATCTGCTGGTGCTGTGCCAGTAAATTTAGAGTTTGCAAGGGGGGGCGTGCCGCCGTGGAAGGGACCCCCTGCATGCGGTGCCATTGTGCCCCCCTTTTCCTCCACGTGCTCGCTTCCGTTTTTAAGCATTCAAAACTAATGGCTTTGTTCGGAGCAGTCGTTTCGGGGTTTTTTTTTTGGCAGGGGAGAAGGGGGAACGCAAGATGGTCGGCGTTTTTCTTGCCCCACCAGAGCTGTGCAGGAGGGAGGTGGAGGCTCAGCCCAACCTGCTGGGGAGGGCAATGGCCTTGGTGTCTCCCTCCCGTCCAGCTGCACAACCCTTTCCTGCCCTCTCTCCTCAGCTTTACAGACAGAAATTCAGGAAAGCAACAAGGCTTTGGTGTCCAAGTCGGCCAGGCTGTCGGGCCTGGAGGAGCGGGTGGGCAGGATCCGGGACGCCATCAACACGCAAGTGGCCTACTACGAGAGCTGCTCCTGAGCGGGCGCCCCAGCGGCGTTGCTTTCCTTCTCTGCAGACACTGACTTGTGTATTTATTCCCATTTTCTGGCTGGAGTTCTCATGTGCCTATTTTTAGCAAATGGAGTCTCTGTACCTCTGGAAAACAGCTGCACTGAGCCAAAGGAGCAACCCCACGGAGAGGGCTAACCTTGGCTGGCCTGGCCGAAGCTGCCCGGTGGTTGGGGGAAACGGGGGGAGAGACATCGGTCTCCGATGGCAAATAAAAATATCCCCAAAGCTGTTATTTCCACAGGGCTTTATAAACCAAGAAAGTATTTCTTTTTCTTTTGTTCTTTGTTTTAGCCAATTCAAGCTCTTCAAGCTGAGTTTCATGGTTCAAATTAAAACCCTCATGTGGGGTCTTTTAATACCTTTATCTATATTACAGTTAATCCTTAAAACTTGCTGTGGCTTCAGTACTTCTCTCCTAGATCTTTCTTCAAATAACCAGACCACAGAAATGGAGGATTTTATCTCCGTTGTATCTATACAAATAAGAGGAACACAATCTCGTACTCAAAGGTGAAGTCAAATGTCTTGTTTGACTTCCCACCACAATTTGCTTATTTGCCAGAAAAACACCAGAGTGAGCAGGACTGCAGATGCACGGGGAATGCTTTACAAGGGACTTAACAGACCATTTCCACATCAAATTTCTGTGAATAACCAAGAGGCACTTTACAAAACAAAAGTCAGCTTTATTAAGCAAGTATTTATTGTGCAATTACAGACTTGGAAGCAGGAAACTTAGACCTTGCTGTGATTATTATCAGACATATGGAGGTTGCTAGCAGGTTGTCTCTCCTCTTGTAGCTGAAGTGAGAACTGCGCAGCCCGGGCAGCTGGTGGATGCTGAACTCCAGAGTGCCGAAGCCTGAGAGTAACCAAAACCCAGGGAGTGAATAGGGTGAAGACTGTAAAAATAATTGACCTGCCACTGAGTAAAACTCTACATGGCTTTGGTTTATAGGATTTACATTGTGCAGTGCACTTCTTATGCATTGGACAACTAAACAGTGTACAGAAACAAAAGCTTATAGCACTGAGCAATGTATGGATAATATACACTGAATATGCTAGCAGTAGCCTCAGACTTTGCGTTGCCTTCTCCCAGCTTTAACGATCCAGAAACACTCCAAGGTCACTGCATGGATGGATTCCTGGGACTAACGTGCTGCTTGTAACCAGTCGGTTGCTGCTTTCTGAGACGCTGCTGCCTGCCTGCTCCTGGCAGGACACAGCCTCCTTTCTTGCTTGCACTGCTGATGTCTGGCTTTGAAGTGCAGAAAAGAGTAAAACAGCCCTTCTGTTTCTGCAAGAGAGAGAAATTCTGTTGAGGATTGAACTTGTTTCACTAGACTGCTGCCTTCAGAACGTGCTCTGTTAATAAGCAGTAGCATGGGTGTTAGGGACAGCTTAGATCTCTTTGTGTGCCCTAGTTATAAAGGGTTGTTACATGTCTGATCATTGGAATGGATCTTTTTGGAGCCTATAGTAGATTTTACTTGCATTTGTCTCTTCTAGTAATCCTTTGTATATTACAGTCCCGTTCCTACAATCTCATCAGTAGGCAGTGCCATAAAATATGACAGGTAGCTCACTTTATGGAGCTTTTGTGGAGAGCTGTGCTAGCATATGCTCACCTTTGAGGAACATTCTTTATTGCAGGATCTAATAGCAATGCTTCTTACCGCTCATATATCATGTGGTACAAATGATAACGATTTAGCTAGTCCGGAATTAATCCAAGCTGTAGTCAAACAGGATTTTGAGTGTGCTCTGCTCAGCTACAAAGCGAACCCCTCCATGCTCTACTCTGGTGACAAAGCACCTTCAGCTGACCTGCCTGGACCCAACCTGGGAAAGGGCACAGCCCCTCGGGCTGCAGCGATGTCCCGCCTGCGCTCAGCCGCGGGCCAGCAACCTGTTGTCAGCCCTTTGCTCGTGCCCATAGCTGAGACCCAGCTGAAAAGCCCCAATACCAGCTGATGGAGCTGTTTCATTCCAGTGTGATTCCCAGTGAGTAGCTTTGAGTAATAGTAGGGTTCGATATGACAGGTCCATGCTTGGCTTCCCCGCACACATTCCTGGGGCAACCCTGTTGTAAATGTAGAAGTCAAATTCAGAATCACTGGGCTGGCCTTAATGGAGGCTGAAAGATGATTTCTTCCTTAAAAGATGTTTTAGTTAAGGCTTTTTCTGTTGCAAAAAGCCTGTAAGTCAATTTATTTCATGTACAATCACTTTGCTGTTTCTGCCTTTCCCTTTTTTATGCCATAATGGTATTAATTAAAAGCAGCTGGTGATTGGGTTGCAGATCACTTACCGCTGGCGATGTGGGGAGCCCAGTGGCTGCCTCCTTATCACATGATCAAACAGACTCCAGTTTGCCCAGTGCCACAGTGAGAAGAGTGTTTACTGGTTTTCATTGGAACAATAACTTCTGATTTGAAATGACTGCTTTGAAATGGAAGAATCGGAAAAGAAAAGAAAAAAGAGAAACAGCAATATTTACAATCATTCTGCAGGTGAACTGAAATTGTGTTTTTAATGCAAAGAACATCAGCTGCTGAAAGCAAAGCTTAGCTGGGTGCGAGTCAACACTGCAGCAAAGGCAGGGTCCAGTCGCTTGGCACCAGCTGAAAAATTGGCATCAGCAGCTTTAACCACCGGCAGTTTCAGTTTCTGGAAAGCAAATGGGCTGGAGCCACTGGAGCGTGGCAGCGGAGCCTGCTGCCTCAGCTCCCTGAAGCTTTGCCACGCTGCCTGCGCGATGTGCCTCACCTGATGCTGGTACGAGCATGGAAGACGCTTGGCTGGGCACTGCTACCTGGCCAGCCAAAGCATCTGCTTCTGTCCTTATTCCTCCCTCCTTTCTACTTCCACCTGGGCTGGCAACTTATGTGCCAAGGAACTCCTTCCCGAGATGGTTATTCCCGTACACCTCATTGGAAGTTATGGCTAATGACTGGGATACCTACTGGGATTTTGCAGATTTTTTAAGCAGCACAGTCTCGGAGCAGAAGGAGGTCTTTGTTTTCTCGTGCCCCATGCAGGCTGGACTGCAGCCACAAGAAGTTCTGGTGGGTGGGCTATAGTTATCCGGCAGGACCAGGTGGCTGCCCGCGGGCAGTGCTCCGTTCTCCGAGTGGCTTTGCAGCTTCGTCTCTGTCATTCCTGTGTCTTGCTCCAGCTGCGTGGGAGGGTTCGGGCAGCCCTGCGTGGGGACCAGGGGGAGCGATGCATCCTTGTCTTCATTTGGTGCTTCTGGCTGGGTGGCCACCATGGCTGTGTCGGGTCTGGACGCCTCTGAGACTTGTATAACCGGGGGGCTGTTTTCAGCCGCCGCATGACCGTTCATGTGGAGCTTTCTCATGTGGTGCACGACGGCTGCGGCGTTGAAGGCTTGCTGGGGAAGAAGACAAAAAGCCCACAGTGAGCACTGGGGGATGCCAGGCTGGGTGGGTGCTGCGGGCCAGCAGACTGGCCCCCTGAGGGCAATGGCTGTGTGTGGGGAGGGGGGGGACAGTACTGTCCCGGTTAGCACGCACTGTCTGTTTGCACAATATGTGGGAAGTGGGATGTGCTTGTTCCTGGCGTAAACATCGTAGTTTCCACTGAGTGCAAACTGCTGATGCTTTTGAAGATTACAACCACTTCTACATGAGGAAATCGGGGGGAACAGCTGTAAATTACCCCACAGTGTGAAATGGAGACTAGAGCTGAATTTTGAACATATTTAAAATGCTATTGTACACGTGCTTCTTAATGGCATTTTTCTCTCCACCTAAATTCTGACTAAAATTCTTGATATAAATGAAGTACCAACTTATCTTTGAGGCTGAAAGGAGGAAAAGCTGGGTTAAGCTCCCTGAAAGACCTGCTGATGGAGCATCAATTTCACTCCCTCAGTATAAAGGCAATTATTTCTTTCCCCCTCCCCATTACTTTCTTGGTGAGGCCACTCCAGCGCAATGTTTGTGGCGAACCTACCAGTATGTGTTGCAGCAGGGAATATTGGTCCAAACATAGTATAAAGAGGAACCACACACAATTTTCAGGCAGCCTTTGGAGGATCTCAGCTTTTGGGTGCTTACCCACAGGGCTGAAGCCTTGCTTATTGCTAGGTGGCAGCAACTGGCGTTTGTTAGCGAAGTGGCTCTAGGCTCCCACCAGCAAACGACTTACCCTCCATTTGCTCTTTGCAAAGTTTTTCTGAATCTGAGCGCTGACAGATGGGTATATGTCACGGTGAAGGGCTGTATTTCCATTAATCCTGCAGATGGGGAGAGAAGAAAATGGGCTCGTAGGCAGATGGCATTTGTAAGGCATTCCGCATTCTGGAGGCAACTAACTGCTTTGTACGTTCAATCAGCAATAATTAAACCCAAAGGAAAAACAGCAACAAAATGTAACACAAACACACACTTCAAAGCTTGGAAAAGCTTGGGATGGGATTTCTTCTTTGCCTCTGTTTATGGAGGCAAATATGCACAAATTGCATCTTTAATTATTCATCATTTTCTTTCTTTGCACACAAAAAAGGAACACCCAGGGCCACGCGGGGGCAGGTGGTGACGTTAATAAGGGGGGCTGGGGAGACACCCCTGTTCGCAGCTACCACCGAGGACACGGAGCCCGATGCGGAGGCTGGTAAATCCCCGAGGCCACCAGCTACTGCCGGGGCCCCGGTCCCCTCACCATGGGTGCCGCAGGGCTTCTTCACAGGTAAACCTCTTGTTTGGGTTTTTCTCCAGTAAGTGTCTGATGAAATCCTTGGCTGTGTGGGAGGGGAGGAGAAGCAGAGAGAAAAGGTTATTTCGTCCGTGTTCCGAGGTGCGATCCTAACAGACGGGGCAAACGCTAGTGCATAAACATCGTAAGGGTCAGCCCCGGGAAGGAGGTGTTGGTACAGCTTCATCACTCCATTAAAGGGAGATTTTTGTAGTGAAGGGCTCCAGATGAAAAAATGTTAGCCAGGGATGTACCAAACTTCACGCTTAGATTATGTGAATTTGAGATGAATTATTCAGCTAAAGAATAACTCTAAAACCCATAAGACACTGCAAACTGAGCAGATGTAGAAGTTGCTTTAAAGAGCACCTACATCCCTCCTTTTTAAAAAAATCTTGTTTTCTTTTTTTGAAAGGAGGGTTGTGGTGTTTGTTAATAAGTCCTAACAAACCTCCTGCTAGTTTTGTTTGTATGTACAAAAGATTGATGTTCAAAATACGCTGCTAAGATGCTGGCTTCAGTAAACTCGGTGCAGGCGAGCTCCACAAGCAGATTAGTCTGGTGGAAGTGTGCAGTGGTGGCTGACACGGCTCGCTGCGTTGCTGCAAGAAAGTGTGATTTGATGGGAAGACAAGCAAAGGGGAAGAGAAAAAACCCCAGAAAAATAAGGTTACCCGCCCTGGAGTTCCTCTAATTCTAAGGGAAACCTAAGCCCACTCTGAGGTCACTTATCATTTCTGAAAAACTGGGTTATGTTTAAGAGAGGCTTCAGCCGAGGATGCTGCATTACAGGCAGGTTGCAAAGTACCCCAAGCTCTGCCAGTGCAGCCTGGCTTTGGTGTCATCCCCCCACTACCGCAGTGCCAGGAGCCTCTGCAACCGATTCCCATGGCTGGGGGGGTTGCTGCTGTGTGGGTGACTCAGTTCAGTGATTCATCCTTTCCCATCCCTGCCGAAGCAAGCGAAGGGCGTTCGGGGGGTGTCCGGGGTGTGTGGGGGCTGGTGCAGGCTCGTGCCCACAGGTCACTGGGCTCTGGGTGGCAGCTTGTGGGGGGAGCGCAGGGCTTTACCTGATGGAGCTTTACCTGACTCGGAGATATCATCCCAAAACGGAGACTCGAACTCATAGTAGCCTTCCTTAATCTTTTCAAACAGTTTGGATTCGGTCTCTTCGTAGAAAGGAGGATACCCGCACAGCCTGGAAGAGCAGAAAGCAGCGGTGCTTCAGCACTGCCGCCCGCATCTGCACGGCCACGCTGGGCACGCGCGGGCAGCACGAGTGAGTGAGCAACAGAGGTGGCTGCTCTATCCATCCATCTGTCCTCACAGCTAAGCATATCGGTAAAGCTGCAGAAAAGAGTTAAAAACTTAACTACAGCAGCGAAAGGACAAAGCCACAGCTGGTACATAGCTGCGTGGTGTGGGAGGAAATGAAACAAAAAGTATCGAGGGAGACTGAATGATATTTGTAGGCAACTGAAAAAAAATCCAAAGCATAGGATGAGGCACATAATGGAGGAGATGTGATTCCTTTCATCTCTGCTCCAGTACTTGATTCCCCACATCCCTTTCATTTCTATAGTCTAGTGAATCTGTGCAAAGGCAGAATAGAGCGCTGCTGTATTTCCGCAGCAAAATGGGAGGTCTGGTATCACCTCCACTTGCACCACTGCTCTGCAGAGGTGTATGAAGCGATGAAGGAGTTGGGAAGCTCATGGAAAAATAATTGGGATGCTGCTTGCTCTTACTCACAGGATGTAGGTGATGACCCCGATGGACCAGCAGTCTACGGCTTTGCTGTATGGTTTCTGGGCAAGGACTTCAGGAGCTGCAGAACAGCAAAACCAAATGAAAATTCTGAGCAATAATAAATTATCCAATAGTGGGAAAAGCAGTAGCTTCTTGTACACTCGGCCTCTGAGGTGCCAGTGCAAAGAAACAGCCAGTAAGAGCCCTATTTACCAGTTGGATTGGTCTGTGCTTTTTGTATCTATTTTGTGCCATTGAATAGAAAGAACAACGGACAATTTCTGCCTGCATCCTGAGGTTTTAACCAGTAAGCTGTGGGTGAAGCCAATACAGTCTGGTGGACGTGAAGCAAAATCCTATTGTGTTAAAATTATTTCCGTAATTGTTTGATAAATGCATGACTAACACTGAAATATATTGCTTTGAAAGTTATCTTTTTCTTTGTACTTTTAAACATTCTGAGATTTTTCAGTCTCTACCCTCATTTGTAATGCAGTCTTTTACGTGGGCCATGCAGTGCATCTGTGGGTAACATGTTGTTAATGTAATTATATATTCTTTTCCTTTCTTCTAGGCAATGCACTGTATGTGCGCAACCTTTTTTCCAGACAGTCCACTGGCACGAGCCCACTCCTGGTCCTTACCAACGTATCCCGGAGTCCCACAGGCAGTGGACATGATGCCGTTCTGTTCCATTTTAGACAAGCCAAAATCCGTGATCATGATTTTGGAGTTCTCTTCAGGAGTAAGGTAAAGAAGGTTTTCAGGCTGTGAATGCAGAGCGGTCAGAGGTTGAAATTTATGGTAGAAAAATGGAAAGGAACAACAGAAAGTCGTGGGGCAGAGCAGGCAAAGCCTGCAGTCACGCCAGCTCCCCGAGAGGTCCCACCTTCAGGTCACGGTGAACTATTCCGTTTTCATGGAGGTACTTCACTGCTGTCAGGACCTGGTGGATCACCACACTTGCATCTTTCTCAGTGTAAACTCCTCGTTCCAAAATTCGGTCGAACAGCTCTCCCCCGGATACCCTATGGAAAGGGTAGTTCAGAAAGAAAAAAAATTTAAACAAAGCTAATCATACTTTTGTGTTAAGCAAGCTAACCTTCTGGTCATTTTACAACTCCACCTCTAGCAAAACTGTTCCTTGGGCAGCAGTTTTTGTGAGGCTGAGGCTGATGGAAGCTCTTGAGTGCAATTTCAGGGTGCCAGTAAGCGGGACTGGTGAGCCCAGGGGATTTGGTTAAGGGCACGAGGCACCTCCCGGCAGGTCTGACCGCAGGCATCCTGCTCTGCCTCCAGGCTCTGGTCCACGGATATATGTTTTTATGTGATTGTTTCCTTTAGCTAAATTTGCAAGCTAGCAGTAGCAGCCGGGTGCTCAGAGCTGATGCCCGCAGCAAGCTGCTTTCTCTGTAGCTGACATGTTGCCCATTTTCATTTCTAGAAACCCTGCATGGCACAGCTTTAATTAGAAATACTTCTGTCTCTGCCCTGCTAAACTGTGATGAATTAATTTGCATAAACAGATCCTCATCTTGGTTTAGAAACTTGCTGCTAAAATGAGCATGGGCCAAGGCAGTATGAGAAGTGTCCAGGTTAGTTCAAACCACGCGGCTCTCGCCTGGTGAGTGAGGGGTGCTTGAATCGCTCCTGTGCGTGCAACTTTTATGTGTGAGGGACTCCTGTGTGTAGGGGCAGAAATGCAGTGCATCGCCCTCGTCCTGCCACTCCTTCCTCTGTGGCCTGCAAAGAAATGGCTCTGCTGATACTTACAGCTGCATGACCAGGTAGAAGTGGGTTGTGCTCTCATAAATATCTTCTAAAGTCACGATGTTTTCATGCTTTATTCTGCAAAGATAAATGTGGGTCAGAAACAAACCTGGCAAGGACGAAGGTGGCTTTTCAAGTGGAGAATCCAACAGTCCTCTTGCTTTAATTGCCAGTGAAAGTTCACTGGGTTGTTCTGTGGCTGATCTCCCTCACCCTGCGTGGCAGAGGATCGTTGATGTGACTGCAAACTCCCTTTGGAGCACCAGGCACCAAAGCAGAGGACCAGACTCTTTGTTTCTAACAGCTGCCTGCTCTGCGTCAGGTGCGTTTCTTGGACTGCAACAGCGTTTGCTCTGTCCCTCCTTCCCCTGCGTCTGCTCTGCTTCGTCTATTTCCTTCCACAGATCTGGGGCAGCACGGCTGTGTTGGGGTTACAAACCCAGCCAAGGAATGATGGAAGAAACTTTACTAATCTACTAATTCACAGTAATCTTTATATATTCTTTTAAAAAGAAAGACTTATTTCTTTATCTTATTCTTACTGTAGAGCCACACGTTTTAGGAAGGGACATTTGTTCTACTTTACGTTACAATGTCTACGTACTCACTTTTTCAACACTGCTATTTCGTTCTCCAAGCTGCTATCCCTTGTGAGAGGAGACTTCTTGATGCATTTCAGAGCAAAGAGCTTGCCAGTGCTTCTTTGCTTCACTAGGAAAACTTCTGAAAAGGCACCTCTGCAGAGAGCAGAAGAAGTTGTACTTCAGTATATGCTGCTGCTGTGAACAGGAAGGATACTCACAGAGAGAAAGAGGAAATAGCAAGAAAAAACAATACGGTACTCATTTAACTCTAAGTGGATGCTGGTTGTAAAGCTAGAACTGCATCTCCAGCAGCCCCGAACTTAGGATATTCAATGCAAGATTATGCAATATGTAGAAAAAAAAAAGCCAGCCACAGTTTTCTCTGTTTGTAGAGAAAAGATTATTATTGCTTAGTTCATCATGAAGCTATGTTGAGGCGGTGGACAAAAAAGACCCCTGCAATGAAATGAAATCGCATCCTTCAGCACTGCCTCAGTCAAGAGTTTTACCCCCGCCTGTGCCAGGCTGTGGGTGAGCTTTGGTGCTGCCCAGTCCAGGGCACACCCGGGGGGGGGGGGGGGGCAGGCAGATGGCAAACGTGGTTTCAGCGTTCAGGGATGCTATTGCAGCAAACCCAATAAACAAGGGCAGTGCCTCGGGGGTGCAGGAGGAGGCTCCGTCACAGAATCATTTAGGTTGCAAAAGACATTTAAGACCGGCGAGTCAAACCGTCCTCCCCGCAGGTCCGGTACCGCGGCTCACAGCTCGCTGCTGCTCCAGGAATTGTGCGCTTGAACCCATTGGGACGGGGGTGGATTTTCCTGGGGGAAGCGTGAGCCCAGCCGAGGGGCTGTATCCATAGCCACCTCGTGCTGGGGTGGTCTGCAGCTCGGCTGCCCACTGGGGTTAGCAACCCCCCCGTGGAAAGGTCTCAACAGCCTCCACTCTAAGAGGGACAAATTCCTGCTTAATACAAATTGTGTTTCCTCGGAGTCCCCATCGGCTTAGAGCCGTCCTTCACTTTCCCTGGTCAGCGTCGCCCTGAGGACTGAGATAGCCAAACTGCAGTGAGGAGAGCCCAGTTAAACTGCAGTTTGGGTATATCAGCCAATGTTCTGTATATCCAAAGTGCAAAACAACTGGATAACCTCAGTTAATATTCTAATTCGTCATCTGCTGTGTTTTCCTTTCTGCAGACACTGCTCGTACCGTTAGTGACAAAGTGACAATGAGTGTCATGTACGTTCCTGATAAGGGTTCAGCCCAGTGCAGCGATGAGCAGGTATTTATAACATGTCTAAAGCTCACAATCCTGTTAAAGGTTTGTCTTGGGCAGCTGAACACTTGTCCTGGGGTAGTGACAGTGCATACTTTGCCAGGTCAGTCCTCAATAATCCTTATCAAATGAGCAACAGATTAATTGATGGCAGTTAAATGGAACTTGCCACTGAGTCTGCAAAGCCCTGCAGGGAGCCGGAGGGCAGAGCGAGGAAGGTGAGCGCGGAGAAAGCACCTTCTTGGTTGGGAAGCTATTGCAGCAAACCCAATACGCAAGGGCAGAAACCCTCTGTCTCCTGTAACCCCCTACACAAAGAATGCAGCACGCTGTGCCGAGGGATGGGCTGAGCACGGAGCTGTACCCATCTGGCATGCGGCGCTTTGCTCGGGTGCCTTCGCTAGCAAGTGGCAGCCGGCGGTGACGCAGGGGGCTCCTCCTCCTCCTGTGGGCCCTTGGGTGCTGCCAAAACAATGTGCAAGACCACTGGGGTTGCAGGGAACTCGGCTGTGCCAGGACTGGTTCCTAGCAAGGAACCCCCCTGCTGAAACCAACAAAAAGCCCCATAGATTTTTGGGAAAGCATTCCAACAAATTAATTAGAATCTTCACATCGCTCTGTAAATGATATGTAATAGTCTTCTCTCTTCTGGCCCAAAAAGCAGGTGGTGTTGGGAGCTTTTCCTTGTGTCACACATTTTTCTCCTTTCATCGATATAAAGTCTGAAGGCTGTTTCATGGAAATGCCTTTTAAGTTCCCGAGAGCATTCAGGGAATAGACAGGGACGTCCTTGCTAAGGTCCCTAATCCAACAGCTGTGGGTGCTGGGGGAAGGCGATGGTAAGTTACCAGGTAGTTTTAGGTCCTGGATCTTCATTTATGTTCTTCAGCTAGCTGAAGTGGTGCATGTGGAAAAAATCCCAATTTCTAATGCTAAATTTTCCTATTAATGTAATAGTAGGAAATGAACAACCTACAAATCAGATGCTGGGGCATCTGTTCTATGTATCTGTCCCAAACAGTTTATAATAATTATACCCCTTATTAAAAAATGATAAATCAACAAGTTGACTAGGAGAGAACAAAGCTTTTTCTAATCTCATTTCTTTAGAGAAGGCTGCTGGATAATTCAACTGATTTCTGAGGCTGACCAGGAACATGATAATTTAAAATGTTGCTGAGCTCTGGGGTAGCTGTTTTTTGGGAGCTTTGTTGTGGTTTCTGAAGTCACAGAAAATTTGGCTGTGACAGAACTTGCTGGTGGAGGTAATTCAATTCCTCCTTCACCACCTTGGAAATGTTTCCTTATCTCATCCGCATGAATAGGCAAATTAAGCCGTTAGCCTACAGAGAAGTATTGTATAACTTGAACATCCTTTTTCTTGTTTCATCCCTCAACTGAGTCAGAGTTGAGAGGCTAAATATATGACTTATTGTTACAATACCTCTCTCTGAGCCATCCCTTGACCTTGCTTGACCTTGCGGCAGCAGCAGACCAGTGTGCTCAGTGGGAAAAGACCAAAACTTAATGAAGCTGCTGTTCAGGCTTAGTGGGAAAGGAGGAGAGGGCAGAGCTGACCGGGAGCCTGGGGCTGGTGGGGAAGTTGCTGCTTCGGTGCTGCTTGGCAGGCGTAAGCCATGAATCAGAGCATCAGCAGCAACCGTGCAGCAGTGACGGGGCACCCCCACACACACCTGGAGACTGGGGTTTGTCTCGGAGGGAGCTGCGTTCTTGGGACATTGGCCAGTGCCAGATGGGAGCCGCTGTCTAGAGGTGGCCCTGCCTGGGAAGCAGCTGCGGTACTTACGATCCCAGGGCCTCCATGAAAATGAATGTTTTTCGGATGTTGCTCGTCTGTTTCTTCCAGGAGCTGCTGTCGTCCTCTTCCTTGCGACCCATCTCCTCCAGAGTGGAAGCAGGGAACGCTGTGAGGAAGAGGAAGAGGAGTGGTGACTGATGTGGCAGGTGCTCGCATGAAGAAGACGACTACCCAGGAGCTAGCTGGATTCAGGATCCCGTGAATGGCTTTTGCTTGGTCAGAGGAGTCGGACTTTTCAAGCATGTGAAATTTTGTGCTGCTTTTTCTACTCACAACTGTTTGTGCTGCACGTGCCCTTGACGGTGTGTCCCGCTTCAGCCATCAGTGCAGCATAATACCAGATCAGCTGGGTAGGAGCTGGTGGCCATATGGTAATACTTTCTTGTCAGTATACTCATTTAGCGCGTGTTGGCAATTACAAATGTTTATATTGTGCTTCATATTTAGTGGTTAAAAAACCCCTTCTTGAAAAGTTGCTAATTTTACCTACAGCATCTATGACTTAATGGATTAAAAGTTAGGTGCAAATAGCAATGGAGATGGATTATAGTTGAGCTGCTTTGTTGCTCAAATAATAAATAGTTTAAAGAGCTCATGACTGCAGGGAGGGGAATTGATAGAAAACGTTTTGTTGATCTGTCTTGTGCAGTTTGTGCTGCTGTCATCTTTAATTTTTGTTAATTGACAGATTGCTTTTGCTCTGAGTCATAACCTTCCCATTGCCTTTTTCTGGCAGGGCTGCAATGCCAGGGTGCTGGCTGGTGGGAGAGCGCCGGCGAGGCGAGGGGGTGCCCAGCCTTTAGTGTCCTGCCCTGCTGGTGCATCTCTGTGCTGCAGACGGGGAGCAAGCAGTGCCAGCGTGCAGGGGGTGGCGAGAGCAGCTTCCAGAAAATGCAGCTTTCTGGAGTCACCCAGCTCTGCGGGGCGGCAGCTGAGCTCATCTCGGCGTTGGAGGACAGAGCTGCAGGACATCTGGTTCGTCGGTAAATGCAGCCGTGGGACTCCTGGCTGATCCACATGTCCGAAACATGCACCGCCGCTCACGGGCAGCTTGCCCTTGGTCAGGTCCGGGTCCCCCACCTCCCCCCCACCCCCACTAAGCTCTTTAGATGCGGGCTGGGCAGCCCCGCTGTAATGCAGAAAGTGACACTGTCAGCCCAGGGGGAGCTCATCGGGACGGTGGGAGAATTAGAGCTTGCACAAGGTCTGGGAGGTGTGAAATGTTATACAAACATCTAAGCCCCATTAATAAGATCAGATCTAACATTACAGAACTGGAAGTACACTGGAAGGTGAGAAAGAAGCCCTCAGGCTAGAAAAAAATAATAATAAAAAGAAGTGGCTTGTCTACACTATCGGGATACAAAAGAAATGGGCTGAAAATATCCCCAGGCAGCAGGGGCTTGGGTGCTGATGGCAGCACGCTCAGCACATGGAGCAGCCCCTTGGTATGTGGAGCATCGCACTCCCTGAGAGCAGGAACACCTGCCCCAAAGCCTATGAGATACAGCCGAGCCTTTGAAAGATAAAGCCCTTTTTTTTTTTTTTTTTTGTGTAAAAATAAGTGTTTGGAAGAGGCAGAAGTATTAAAGCAGAGAAAAAGCTGAAAGATCGTGTGTCATGACAGACATGTTAGATACTGAATTCCTCCTGAACCTAGTTTATTTCCTTAATTAGCACAGTTTCAGGGTTTTAAGCTCCTTGACACAATTTTTTAAAGGTTAATTTAACATTATTGAAAACAAAATTGGCTCACTTGTAAACAGTTGAAGGCTTCAGTCCATAAAATCACCAAAGGCCAGGGTACACCTGATCTTTATTTACCTTCTGGTTTCTGATGCATGTGTAACTCCTAGAAATACAGCTCCTTATCAAAACCAGCCATACGCTGCTGTTTAGGATCTGTGAAGATCAAAAGTTCCTCACAAAAATGCCCATGAGTTAGTAGAAACATTTCTGCTGGTATTTTGAGCCCCCAAATGAAGCTTTCTTTCGCAGTCATCCACCCATCCCAAATCTCTACAGATCTGGAATGTCAAAAAAAGAGAACTTTCAGCAGAGACATGCAGCTGCCGGTGGAAGGTGAGTTTCACCCACTTTAAATAAATACCAAATGTATGATGCCAGTACGGTGTTGAATGATGGGTAAAATTCAGATGACCTCTCTGAGGTCTTTCCAAGCCTACTGTCAAACAAAGAATACGAACTAAAAAAACAGAAAAAAACCAAACCCAAAACCCAAGTAGGTCGGCCTGGCCCCAGGGACAAACGGTATTTTAGTCTCCGTTCCCATGCAGCTCGGCTGGCACAAGGTCTTTGGGGCAGCCCGAGAGTGGCGCGGAGCAGAGATCCCTCCTGGGGAGGCTGGACCATGCTGGCAGCCCCAGGCAGAGGTGGCTGTGTGCCCCCCAGCAGAAGGGGACAGTGGAGCCACGGACACCCACTTCTGTGAATTTGGCCCATTGGAGCACGTGTCAAATTTGCCCAACATTTGCTCATTGAAGCTTGATTCCCTGAGTATTTTCATGTTTAATTCTTTGTGAATTCAAGTTTCTTTTTTAAAAAGGATTTTGCTTCCATAGGAAGGTAGTACCGTGTTTTCTTTAGCCTCCTGTGAATCATCTGTTCATCTTATAGTTCCTCCTTCTGCCACTCTCTGCGTACGGCAGTTGGTTTTGCTGCTGGCTGCAGGGAAGGCTGGATGAATAGCTCTGACTCCCTACACGTGTATTTGATTTCCTGCTTTCTCAGTTTCCCTGTGCCATCATGAGCAACTCATCTCCTGCCTCCCCTCGCCTTCCTGTGAGGAAGGGGGATAAATGCTGCTATTTTGAGAGCAAAATAACGAAATGTTTGAATTGCCCAAAATGAAAAGCTGCATATGTGCTGGGGTGATGAATGCTTGCCCACCTTCCTCCTTCCTCCTACTGGGTCACGTTCTTCTCAATACTTTTTCCTCTTTTGATACACGAGAGAGTGTTTGTAGAGGGGCTTGATGCAGGATGCAAGGGCCTCGGTCCAGCCACGATTACGGGCTGATGAGACCCGTGACTTTCCTGATGCAGGCTCCGGGAACTCCTCTGACTTTCTCTCTCAATGTAGTTAAGCCACTTGTTGCACCTCACAGCAGTTTGTGAGAAGGTAACGTTTGATTTATTTGTTGTCTGGTTTTGGTTATCTATTCAGGCACTGGCTCAGCGATGCCCTGACCTTTCTCAGTGCTAGTACACAGCATATGGGTACGTGGGGTTCAACGTATCTGCTCGCTTAGCTGAAGAAACTTTACTTTCCACAGGAATAGAAAACATCATAACAAAAGTTGGGCAAACAGACTCTGTGCTTGGGTGAGCAGGTTCTCCTGCCATATGATGTGTCTGTCTGTGCGCTTCCATCACGCTCCTGACATACATTTTTGTCAGATCCATCCTGACACCCCGTTCACATCTGCATCACCCCTGGATTGGTGGGCATGTCTGCCAGCCACAGCAGTGGGATGCACGGACAGAGTGCACCCAGTATGCACTTGAAAAATGCATCATTTTAAACACCTAATCTAGAGAAGGGTCCGTGTTTGCCCTTTTGCCCATTTACCTTTTGATAGTGCAGGAACAGCGGTGTGTTAAGATTACATAATAAAATGGAATTAATGTAGGTAAAGACCTTTGGAGATTAAAATGAAGTACATAACATTGCTTTAATTTGTTTAGCTTCCCTCTTTCCCATCATAACAAATTAAGCAATATACAGGACTCCAGTCTGATTGAGTATGTGCTGAAGGTAGTAAATAGTTTCAATATTAATGTCTAACCTTTGGGCCCTTCTACAGACTGAGTCAATAAATGTGACTGCTGCTATACTCTGTTTGATCCAGCAAATGACACATCATTGCTTAGAATGTAATGAATGTTATTATGACCTTGCTTAAATATTTTCTGAAGAAATTTGTTCCGCTTTCACATCTCACAGTAACAAATCCATCTGCAGACAGACACTCAGCTTCTGAATGGATATACTGCATTAGCAAAATTGTTGTAAGACATGATTAATAGTCTTGTGACAAAGTTACATGTGGAGGGGGAAGATACATGCTGCTTTCATGGTTTTGCCTTTAGAATTAGAAAGAAGTTTACAGAAAAAAAGTCAAAGGGCTTTGGTTTAAAAAAGAACACCAAAACAAGCAATCTGCATGTGAATGAATGAACTGCCAGGCCAGCCTCTGTGTTCAGGGACAAAAGAACAAGAAATTGGAAACATGAGCTTGCTCTTAGAAACAAACCCAGGTTAAACACTCTGTCGATTCAAAAGCAGTGTGTTAACTTAGCAGTCCTTGATGAACACTTACAAAATCACAATTTTCATTATAAACGTTTCAGATTCCTTACAATACCTTTGAAGTAAAACGTCAGAAGGCAGCTTTCTATGAAATTGCTAAATATAGCACGAGAGCTGGAGGATACTAGACTAACAGCCTGTGCAGGGAAGTCCTCCAGCATTTTCCTGTTACAAGATAAAAATCGATTTAAAAACCCAAACCAAACAGGTTAGCCAGCATCCCACCTGCTTCACTGCACAGAACAGACAGGAAAAGCGAACGGCTATGAAGGAAAATAACGTTTTGCTTACCCAAGTCAGCACAAAGCGAGCAACTCCCGTCCGCTGCTGCTCCGGCTCAGCTCCCGCGGTCTGCGGGGATTAGAGCCCCCAGCTCAGCGCAGCGGGAGGAGGGATGGCTGCGCCGTGGTGCTGGTGCTGGTAACCAGGCAGCACCCCACACCCCACGGGGAGCAAATCCACCAGCACGAGCTGCCTGTGGGTGTGCGTGTGCGTGCACGTCGCCGCTGCCGGCAGCAATGGGGCACGGTGGGCAGCGGCAGCCGCGCCCCGCACGCGCCGAGTTGGGTATTGAAATGTTCCTGGGTGGAATGCAAATATAATTTGCTTTAATCAAACAAATGGCTTCTTGGTATTTAAAAAAAAAAAAACAACCCACCCACCCTGTTTTCTTTTGTGTGGTGTTGGGAGATCGCCGGGGCTGCACAGTGTGGAGCGGGACAGTTTCCCACTGGGATGCTCTGGCACCCCAGCCCTCCCATCCCCAACACGGGGATGGCGATGCTCTCCACCATTTTTAGATAGTACAAAACCATGGGGAAAAATCATTGCAGCAGAGATTAATCTCCATCACCAGAGTTTTGGACTATTTTCAACCATACAATGGGTTTATTTTGACTTTCCAAAACTCTGTGTGTGTGCCTTCCCAAGAAGCACGGCACATATGAATATAGGAAATATTCATAATTCTTTGAATCTTTTATATAGTGTAGGATTTTTAGAGATGGCAATAACAGCTTTACTGACTGCACTCTCAGTTGATTTACACTGCCATCTAGAATAATGCATGAAAAAAGTGCATATCACTGCGAAGTTTAGTTTTATATGAGGAATAAATCAACTCTGAGGCAATGCTAGAAAATCACATTATTTTTCTTAAGATTTTTTTCTTCAGCAACTTAGTTCCAAGGCAAAGGCTGCTTGGTATTCTTCATTTCTTTGTTGGCCAGGCTCTGTCACTGTGAACTTCATAGTGTTAAGGATTTTGGTCAGAATTTCTGGATGGGGATTTGAATGCTAAGGTTTTCTTTAGTGCTAGGTTTCAGTGGAATTTGCATTGATCTGATCTTGAAATCCATGTAAAGCTTCACCTATTCCTCCCTTCAATGTCTTCCATGAGGCAGCACCACAAGCTGTTGCGTGTCCTCGGCCGTAGCTCCTCCTGCGTCCCGCTGCTGGCATCCTGGGGGAGACACCAAAATCAGAGTGACTTGAGGTCATTTATTAGGCTATATATACACTGTACATATAGATATAGGCCCTATAGATATGTGGGCGTAAACATGGATGTACAGGTCAACGCCTCTGGTCCTGCTGCCACAGTGTTTCCACTTGCACCCTGGTGTAGCAGAAACCCTTGGCAGGGAGGCACGGGATAGACCTGGGGTGGGAAAGGTGCTGGCCACTTCTGCCTCTTGCTCTTTCATTCCCATCTCTTAATTCCCATTTTAAGGTATAAAACCAATTTAATGCTTTCAGTATTATTGTTTTGGTCACATTCAGTTCTCAGCTAGTTTCTTCTTATTTTATACAATTTTGGATGTTCTTATTAACTTCTTTTACTTTACCAAAGGCTTTTGGTCATTGTATCCTAACTAGAAATTTAATAGCCAGTTAAAACTCGTGTTGTGAGATAACACAGAAACCGAGGACACCCTGGACCACGGGGTGTGGGGGCGTCGAGATCGATTCTGCAGAAGGAACCCGCGCACCTGCAGCAGAGCCAAGCGCTGCCCGCAGGCGCCGTGAGGCGGCCGGTAGATGCGCAGAGGGGAGGCAGAGGAGGAAAGCAACAAGTCATTTCTTTATTGAAATAGGTTCATTATGATCATAATTCCAGTTAGAGTGCCAATAAGGAGAACAAACCGGCATCTCTGCCTGAGCATCCATATTCCCTGCCATGCTGGTGTCTGACCTCTGGCTCTGGTTTGCCCTGCGCGGGGGGCACCGAGTCAGCCCAGGCTGGGTTAGTTGTAGGGTGGTAAAGAGGAAATTAAATTAAAAATGGCGTGATTCGTGATAATGCAGTTGCTTTGGGAGAATTTTAAGGCAGAGATAATGAGGATGAAAGGGAAGCATTTGCTGTGCTCCAGTCCTTGGAATGTGTGGTGTTATTAGTTGTGTTGAGGAGGAGGAGGGGGCGGCTGTGATAAACTGGAGTGGGTACGCACACCTTTGTCTTGCTCTTGTAGCACTTGCTGTAAATGTATTATAAATCCTACAGGAAGAACATGACTGCAGCAGGATGGTACTAGGGACAGCCGTCAGTTAGGAGGAGGAAGAAACTTGCCTGAAAAAATGGAGCAGGGCTCTTCAGTATGCGAGGACTGCAATGTTCTCCACATCAAGAGTGTTCAGAGTTTGGCCTTCAGAAACACACTGCGAAAAACACCAAGAATCCAGTGGGAGCGAGAGGGAAAAGCTCCCTCATGTGCTTGGCTGTGGAAAGAATCAGTCGAGATGGTGGCTCTCGACCTTGCCCGACAGAATCTAGGACAACAGGCAATTCAGTTCAGGGACTTTTGCTGAGCTCTCAGTGGGCTCGAGTTAAAATAGCAGTTATTAACCAAAGACACTCAGAACGAGCGACAATCTACTTTTTAATGGCATGAATCAGAAGTGAGGAGGTGTGATGGAAGCCAAGAGCACAATGTGCAAATTACAGCAGCCTGTTTGCAGAGGTGTTCGAAAGGCGCCGTCAGTCCCAGCCCTGCGGGCTCTGCTCTTCTGGTGGGAAGTGACCTGGAACACTTCTGTCAGTTTTTGCAAAGAAGCGAGAGAAGAAAATACCTCCTGAATATTATCAGTGAAAGGGCAGCAGGGCTGTTTGTGCAGGAGGCGCATGCACTGGGGTGTTCAAACAGAGCAGTTTTGAGATGTGACACCCTGAACGTAAATACACGCTCATAAAGCAAATACAAAGAGCCAGTGTTGGTAAACTCAGGATTTTCCAGTAGCTTGACTCATGGGTTGTAAATCCTTGGGCCTGGCAGCCCAGAAGTGCCGTCCACAGGTGGACGGGCTGCCTGGCCGCTGCCTTGGCTCTGCTGGAGCATCCCTGGGCTCCCAGGCTGGTGCCAGCAGAGAGCACTGCAGCACAGCCCATGGAACAGCATGGCCTTTGGAGCAACAGGAAAAATTCAAAATAAGGACTTGTACGTGCAATGCAGATGGGATTTCTGAGCGGTTGTCTGGGGAAAGGCATCATTCTAGATGAGCTCCTTGAAATAACGTGCAATTCGATAACGTATTCCTCTCGAGCGGAATCTATAAGCATTATCTGCTTTCCTTTGTTGCCTTAAAACAGAGGCACTGACTAGAAAGCAGGGAGGTTCCCTCATTTGTAGAGTGATTGGGAATGAGTTGGTGTGGAACTACATGCTGCTGCTTTGAATGCCATCGTCTCTGTTGGAAAGAGTTGTTCCTTTCTACAGGCTTTGTTTTTATAAATAAAGCAGTTAAATTGGCAACCGAGTTATCGAAAGAACTTAGCTGCAGGTTTTGCGCGTTCTTCTTAACCTGGTAATTATGATCCTGGGAGCTAAGTGGTAACAATTCATTTTCAAACGGTGAAGAATCGTGTAATTAGCTCCTGATAGGCATGCGCTGTTAATTAAGCTGTTCAGTGGTACATTTACTGTACAGCTTGATTATCTGTCCCTAAATAATTCCAGCTAGCATGTCTCTCATATTGCCATTGTTTTCATTAGAAAACTGTCTGTCTGGGACATGTCCTGACCCACTATACAAGCCACCAGCCGAAAATTTACAACCCCCCCCAACCTAAAGATCAAACATTAAGGGGTTGGGTTCGAGAGTGAATTTCTTCAACCAAAGAATGGGTACTTTTGAATGCTATTTAGTCTGTATTGCACAACGCTATCCACATGAGGTATATCTGATCGTGTGCCCAGACGCGTGCCCGTCTGGCTTGCCAGCTTTCAGCCTCGCGTTCCTGGTCTGCACAGCTCCTGCCGTGTAGTGCACTTCCCATGTTGATAGTTCATACTTGGAGTTGACTAATAGGAAGTAGCAGCCAATTAGGAACCTAAAAGGGCCTTTCATTAGCTTTTTGAAAAATTAAGTACTAATTATGTAGGTTTGAATAGATGTTTACTCAAGGGGTTAATTATGCATCCATAAAAAGCAAAACTTAATTTTGTGCATCTGGGGAGGAGAGGCTCAGGAAATCATGGTGGCTGCTGGCTGGTGAGGCATGCGAAACCTTGGAAAGATCACCCTTTCCAACTGCTGCCATGGCCGCTCGTCTCTTTGGAGAACCACAGAGGGACTGACCATCCCTCACTGGAAAGATGGAGGTAAGTGCTGAAAAGTGCAGACTAGGAGAGCCAGTCTCCGCACTTCACCTTATTTTCTGCATCCTAACCATGTAAGTGCTGTGATACATAGAGGGCTGCTCCTGGGCTGCCTTGCCTGGTGCTCCTGGGCTCTGCTCCCCACTGCCATCCCCTGGGCTCGTTCTGGCCGTTGCCCTGGGAACTTAGGCTGGTGCGGGGCCAGGGGCTGGGACCACGGTGGAAAGCAGGCTTTGGCCTCGGCAGTGTGCCTGGCAGCATCCTCTAGAAGTCTTCAGTGAAGTGCCTGTTCTAAATGGGAAACTGGACACCTCCCTGCTACGTAATCCCAATGAGGAGATGGTTAAATATATCAGTTGTTACAGAAAAAAAAAGGTATCAGGAACAGTAAAGTTCAGAATTTCCAGAACAACTATTTTTACACCATGTGATGGCTGTTAAACACCAACGTTACTAAGGCATTCCCAGTAAAAATATAGCTTTCTTTTTTTGGTCAAAAATTAAATCTTTTGGTTTACTGAAATCTGGCTGAAAGACTTTACCAAGAGCAATTTTTCTTTGTCTGCTTATTACTGTGTGCAGTAAATAATCAGGGAGATAAAGGGATTGTAGAATTTAGCTTAAGAAAGAATCCAATTAGATTCTTCTGGGCCCGTCTCATATGGGATTATGTGTGTTTCTGTTAAGATTTTTTTCCCTCCTGGGCCAGATAACAGCTTCAAATAACTTTTTCTATTTTATCTGTGATTACAGGCACAAAACCAAGAAGAAAACCCTCCTGTGATACACCACCACCACCACCACCTTCCTGATCTGCCCAGCACTCTGGGGGGAGGATGGAGACAGCCTTGATCTGGGGTTGCATTCCGTCCCTCGGTGCAGCCAGTCGCACCCCAGCCCTACGCGTGCCTGGGGATCACAGAGAACTCCGGGAAGGGCAGCCAAGGTGTAAGGTCGAGATGCTGAAGTGCTGCCTATATCACTGCTGGAGAAGTATGTGGGAGTCCGGCCAAACCAGCTCCACATTTTGAGGTATCACTTGAGAAACATCATGAAACTGGGAGAGCACCTCGAAGTGTCAGAAAGAAAATGGGCATTTGTAATAAACTGATATCCCGGCTGCTTTTGTGTTACCCAGAGTTTGTAGGTGGCTCCGCGTACCTGCAAAATACCCTCTCGAGACAGAGGAACTCACATGGTGAAAATACCAACAAACACACTGGCTAGACATCACTGTTTGGGAGGTTGTTAATGAAATAATTTTTCATGACTCCCTCTGGATTACCTGCCGCTCTCAGGTACAGTGTGATGGCGTTCCAGATATTTTTCACATGGGTGATATCGTCAGTGTAATTGCAATGTACTGTGATTTACAGTTTCCTGGGCTCCCTGTTGCTGCTTCTCTGGGGCTTCACAGCAAGTTTTAAGGAAGGTGGGACCACCCTACGGACCGAAAGGAACCGTCGTCCACAGGGAACATCGAGCAAACGTGCGGCGAGGCAGAGCAGCGGGACACGAGGCCTAATTTTTGCAGGAGCAGGAGTGTTTGTTTTGCTTTTTGAGTGATGACAAGTGAGCAAACAAGATCTGAATTTCACATCTGCTCCAAAGACTTCTCTTACTCTCTGTAAGTAGCCAAAACATATCAGGAGTTGGTAAGACAACATGTCTGATGGATTTATGCTTTTTTTTCATCAGCTTGCTAAAAAGTGGAAGCTAGATGACAAAACATTTCATAAGCAGTCACGGAGTCCATCTCTCGGCATGTGGGAGTACTGATAAAAGCCAGCTTTGCCTGAAATTGTAAACTGCACTTTAATTGCCTTGATTGCAGCTCTGTAGCATCATCCTTACATTTCCCACAAGGCTTGGGTGACCATCAGCACCTGGAAGTGTTCACGTTACTCACCTACGCCTAAGATGACCAGAGACGTGGTTTTGTACGATTTCCCGAGGTGCTGTTACTCACAACGGGCCGGTCCCTGGGTCTGGTGATGTTCAGAGACATTTTTGTCTGACTGGTTCCTGCTAGATGTAATTATTCTGAATATCTGCTTTCTGACCATTTGCAAATATATGTGGGATGGCTGCTGGCAGCTAACATGTCTGCTGTGACACAGGGAATATATCCAAGCCTATTTAAATAATTTTTTCTCTGTTCTGTTTAAAGAGATGGCAGTTATCCTTACGGGTAAATAGACTACCTTCCAGGTACTCTGTCATCTTTAGACACACCGCACAGTTCGTTATAGCAGCACTAAATCAAAACCACTTCTTGTCAGATGGAACCTGCCCGCCTCCTTCCTATGAAATCTGACAGTTACACGGCGGGTAATGGCTTTCCTGCTCAGGTGACCCGCCGGTCCCTCTCAGCCGCACGGTCTAAGTGGGTAATTGGGATGGTGACATAGTGTCTTGGTTTTTTTTCCCTAGAAGCACAATTTTTCTAAGCACGTTAGAGAATAAGGCAAGAATAGCTGAGTAACGAAGGGGATGCATTACTCAGGTATGTGCTGGATGTCCCTGGCATTTGGCGTGCCGGGAAGGCAGACCACAGAAGGTGGTGAGGGAATGGAGCCGACGTGCCCGGAGGCTCTAGCCCTAGGCACACCCCGGGGTTTGCAGCCTTTCTTTAGCTAAACCCTTTTCACAGCTGTTCCCAGATGCGCAGTCTCTGCTCCTCACACCACCACAGAGGCACAGTGCCTGCAGCGGGGGCTGTCCCCACTCCGGCACCCCAGGTCCCCTCATCCCACACAGGCTCATGTGTCTGGATGTTGTGAACTGCATGGCAATAGTGAAAGAGGTGCTTAGACATCAATGGGCTGAAAATGATTATATATTATTAAGGTCTAAAAGCGAGTCAAGCTGCCTAGGTGGCCAAGTGGAAGAAGGTGAATTTTAGGTTCATTTTTCCCATCCCCAAATATCCAATATTTTTAGTGAAATTGGCGGCAAGAGAGTTGTCTCCCAGTGAATGACAATGATTTAATGTACAGTGATGGACATAAACCCCAAAGCTAGAGTGGTGCAGGCGTGTTCTTCAGCCCAGCCTTTTGCCAAGGATCTTTCATGTAAGACCAGAATTATGACAATGCTTAAAACTGGCATGAAAGTGCTATAGCTTCTGACATCTGAGATTTATATTGATTGGTTTTGTACCAGAGCCACCTCCCTCCTCATGAAGCTGCACATCAGCTTCGAGGTGCTGGACAAGAGACCACCTGCCTTTCTCCTGATTTATTGCAAGAGTCATCTGGTGCCATTTGATTCCTCCCGGTATGAAACCATTCATTATTTATATTGCAAAGAACTAGAAATAGCTGTCAGGTGTCTGTTTTCACATTGGCATTGGCAGAAAGGAACGCAGAGTATTCTGAGCATCCTTACCAACATGCAAGATGTAAAAGAGAAACTGCCTTGAGGCCACCTTAGAAGGAGCAAAACGTGGAATTAAAGTGTAATTTCTATGTGAGATGCTGCTCGGGGCTCCCGTGCTGGCATGCAGAGCACCAGCGCGCTGTGGGGAGATGCACGTCCTGCTTACCACCCCCCGTATGCTCACAAACAGCTCTAGACAGCACAGAGAGGACTTAGAACTTACTTTTTTTTTTTTTTTTTTTTTTTTCTGCTTAAACCAGTCTGTATGGTTTGAGCTCCAGTGACCTTGGTCTGGGAGGTTCACCTGAGTTTACACAGTTGATTTGGTTTTGCTTGGTGAACAGGTTTCTGGGCTGTGACCCTTAGTGTTTTACATCGTGGTTTCATTTCAAGCTTCCGGTTCATGATAATGTCACAGCTCAAATTGCAACTAAAGCTCTAAGCATCTCTCACAAGGAGATGGGGGGAAATCACAGAAAGAGTTTGAAGTACAAGATGGTGATAGCACACCACCACACAAGGTGAAGGTGGATTTAATATGAAAACTTCATGGTTACGGCATCGTATTTTTTATTTCTTGTGTGCATGTGGGCACACAAGGCAGTGCTGCCTTCTCTTCAGTTACAGTGTAAAACCAGATTTGGAAAGCGAGGCGAAAGGACAGACAGGGTGGGAGCTGGAAGGAGGTATGGGATTCAGAGCCAGGAAAATCGGGCTTCTTTGGAAAAGGTGGTCCTTCTGCAACAGAGAGGCCTCTGTAGATGTAAATGCAGACTTTAAATCATTCTCACATGGTGTTTCACTGAATTAATGTTAATATTTTCTGCAGATAATTAATCGAGAAGCAGATGAACAGTGAAGACGACTCTACCAGATACTTCCTAACAAAGCATTTTCTCCTTACTGTCTTCTATTGCCTTCCTACTCTGCTTAAAAAAATATATCCAATCACGTATGATATATTAGTGCAGATTGCTGCCAGCGCAAGGAGCCAAACGGTGAGTATCCTGGAGGGTGCGGATGCCAGTTCCTCAGAGAACAAGAGGGACACTTGCCAAAAGGACGGCAGTTTCTAGAACTTACTAATGAATTTGCAGAGACATCCCAAAATGGTATGTCCAGGCATCTCACTAGTAGGATAAATATTTATTCATCTTGTTTTTACTTTATGCTCTTGTTCAGCACAAAACACTTCATATTTGATTTATTAAGTGTGAGTGACCGATTTTACCAGCACTGGGGTGCACCAGCGGGACACGGGTCTGTGGTTCTTACCAGCATTTCGATCCAGTTGAGCAGCTGCCCTTGACCCTGCTGTTGGCAGGGTGACACCGTTTGCTTTAGATGACCTTTAATTGCTGCTCTTTCCTCTCCATTGTCTTTTTAATGTGTTTTGGATGCACCTTTAGCAGACAGCGATGATTCTCTACAGACCTCTCTGGGTACCTTTTATCAGAAGCATAGCACAGGGTGCTACTGCTCTCTGCCTCTTCCCATGGGAATGGACTTTCACAGGGACCGTATGTTTTACTGTGGAAAAAAAAAAAAAAAAAAGCGGCCATACGCATGCTGTTGAGTTGCAAAATGTTTACTCTTTGAGCAAAGGTTTTGCCACAGAACGGCTTTTGCTGTTGGGAGACAGCAGACTATGGGAGAGTTTTGCAGGATGCTATGGGAATGGGATTTCAACCCAGTGCTGGCGTATGGCTCACTGGGAGCAGGCAACGTGGAATCCAACTCTACAACGAGGAGAGTTACAAAGCAGGTACGTTTATTGCAGTGCAGGGGGGATCACTCCTCCTAACTTGCACCCCGTTTCAACAAGCAAACAGGTATTTATTTTAAAATGTCATGCATATACCTGAGGTTTCTGAAATCTCAGAATCTCCTCCCTCTGGCGCCTCTTCAAGATGTACTTTTTGCCTTCTTGGGCAGTTACCTAAAGTTCTTGTTTATCTTTGCATACCTTAGCAGTCTTTGTTATTTGGTTTCTGTTATCTACTGGAGTTCTTTATACGTCATCCATTATCCAGCTGTTGTTCAAGGGTAACACATCTACTGGGCAATGATGAGCCCTTCCTTACGGCCCGCTCTAACCATGCCAATTTAATGCGTGCCCACTGGGCTGGTTTAAATCTGTATCAGCCTGATCCTCCAGCAGGGATCCATCCTCTTCGGGGTGGGGGCCATTGCAGTAGGAGGTCGCTTTTTCTTCTAGCAGGTCCCCTGTAGCAGCAGAGCTGGAGGTTTGTCACTATATCACAGGTACAGTCCCACAGGCTGGGCTGGCACCGTGGTCATGTAACACCCCCCACCCCCGTGCCTCACATTCTGTCAATAAAATCATGTTTATTAGCAAAAGTTTGTTTGAACATTATTAATCTTTGAGGCTTGGTATTTGCTTGCTTCTCTCCCCATACTGCAGAAGTCTAGGCTTACTTCTCTCCCTTAGGAAAAATAAATTAAAAAACTTTTTGTGCAAGAGAAGGAAGAAAAAAATCAGACCATTTTCCCAAGGCTACAGAATTTCTCAGATATCCATTTCAAGGTGTTTATTACAGCCTTTCATCCCATCCCTTCACTGTTGAAACTAAATTTCCTGCCTGGCAACAGATGGGGTGCCAATTTATTTTTAGCAGTTTGTTTGCTTTGCTTGAACCCTTACCAGTATCCTGCTTTTAAGCCCTTGAATTACCCTGGGGGCTAACGAGCTGGGCTGAACTTCTCTGCAAGGAAATTCAGGAGAGAAGCTACCTGTGACAAGGAACTATCCTGGCTGCATAAACCCAATGTTTTACTCCATCTAGGGGACCTGGAGTATGTTTTGACTGTTAACTGGCATGCTGAGCAGGCAGGTATTAATTTATTTTTACAGGAAGGAAAACAGCAGAGATTAATGTCACCTCAGCAAGGGCTGGATGAGCGTGTAAGGTCGTCTTCAGTCTTAGCTCTCCACAAATCTGACAAAAGATAGAAATGCATCAAATAGCCTTAGGACAGGCATGTCACCCCCGTTTGCATGATCCTGTGCATACATTTTTTCCTGGGAAAGCAACAGTTCTATACAAAACTTCTCGTTGCTTTTGTCTACATAAGGGCAGCTGTAAACACCACAAACTTCCTTGCAATTTAGGAGGAAAATAAAGGAAGTAAGATAAATATATCATTCCTCTGTGCTTTTCAGACTTTTGAACCTTCTAGTGTCATTTTTTTGTATGAGACATCAGGTGTGTTGGCAATGGACCAGCCCGTTGGCCTTGCTAATCTAATAAACCCCCTGGATTAAAACCGTTTCTGTGGGCAGCAGCCGGGAGCCGCGGCTCCATCCCAGCCCCCCATGCTACCCCAACGCGGCCCCTTCCTGCGGGGTGGAGAGAGGTGATGGGGCAGCGAGACACAGGGATGCAGACAGAGAATTTTTGCATCAAAATTAGAGCATCCCACTGTGCTGGAGCCTATTATGTGTTAGGAAGGGGTTACTCCTGCGAAATATATTCACATATAAATAAAGTAATATTGTCCTCTGCCTTATGAATTTGTGAAAAGCTAAAGCGGAGTGAGGAAAAAGGCACACTGCTGGGAGCAAGGCTCTGCTCAGGTGGGGCAAAACGCAGCACCTGTGCCAGCCCCTGGCACCTGCTTCCCTGCTCTTGGCTCTGCAGAGAGGCCAACCACCCCAGCTGCCGCCTCTGCCCCTCACGTTTTGGCCAAACAAACAAAGCCAAGTCCCGTTCTCACTCATCACCACAAGCGTTCTGCAGCAGGACTTGCTTTCTTGCTCTCCGGGCTGGGAGGTACGCATATGGATGCACAAATCCACGCAAAAACTCTTTGGAGGACTTTTTAATGCTTTCTGTAATGAATGTCACAGGGATCATTTCTTTAAATCGGCCAACGTCTCTGCAAGCTGTCAGCTGCTGCTGCACAGAGAACAAAGCATCTCCCTTGCCTGCTACTGAAAAGGTCTTAATGAAGCTCTGCCCGTTTCTGGGGAGCCTAAAAATCTTTGTGCTCATTCCAGCATAAAGGTGTATACAAAATACCAGAGTTACCATGTCTCTCTCTCGGGGCCTGGCTAGAAAATGAATTGCTTTTATTGAAGATATTTTTCTGCTGGTCTCCTCTCACCCATTTGTTTAGTTGTTTGCTAAAATGATCCTTTGAGTTGCAGAGAGCTCTTTTAGACCCCTCCTTTTGGTTTTCTCCCCCTAAATGGCTTTTAATAATTAAGTGTAATGGAGAAGCTTTGATTGGATTCCTCACTCAGATGGTTAATTAGGTATACCTAAATAAGTTACAAAATTTATTCCTTTGGACTCAATTCCTTTTCCTTTATCCAAACCAAAATACACCATTCTCTAGAGATTTCTTGTTTGAGAATTGACTGAAGGTAATTATTTCACATAATTAAGATCACTAAGCAAAGTAATTTAATTTTCTTCCCTGCCTCTTCCTCCCTCCAAGAAATGTAAATGTCTGTGTAACACTAGATCAATAAAAAAAACCTTTTCAAAGGTTAAGTTGGCCAAGTATGCTGTTAAGTTAGAAGCGACTAGCATGACATGAAATCTAGTAAAGATGTTTAGAAAAGTAATGAAATTTCCAATGGAATGATTTTTTTTTTTTGCCTCCCCCAAGGATTTTGGGGTTTAGGTCAGTTTTTTTTGTTTGAGTTGGGTTTTTTTTTTTTTCATTCTGCTAAGGGCAGAGCAGGGACAGCAGGTACAAAGACATGACCTCTGTGGCCAGATGAGTTGTATTGAAATCAGCTGTGCTGGGGCAGGGCTGGCCTGGCTGGGACCCAGCAGGTGAAGGAGATGTAAAATCATTGGAGAAAGGTGAATCGCATTGAAATGCTGAGGCTCCATGAGTGACATGTGCAGCAAACTCTATTTAGCAAGGACTGTACGAGGGCAGCAAGAGAGAGATGGAAGTTCAGGGCCTTGCAAGATTGGAGAAGTTGGGTAAGAAAAGGTATTTGGTGTTTTTACTTTCTTTTTCCTTCTTGGGTTTTTGTGATCTCTGAGTGTGGTTGCTACACAACTTAGGTACAATATGGTTAGGGAAGAAATTTGCTCTGATCTTTTTGTTGGTGTGAGGTAATGGGGGAGGAGAAGGTTGTTTTTCTCTAAATCATGTTTTTCACATTTACTAACCTTTCCTTTTAAAGCTGGAGAAGGGATGAAGTTGGGAACTTTCCTTTTGTGCTTGTTCTTGGGGCTATGAGACAGGGACCTCTTCACCAAACCCGTTTTATGTAACCAAAGAAACTGTAAAGCAATGAGGTTTCTTTGTTCAGCGAGACTCTGAGTCCTTCAAGTTCCTACCAGTTTTACCCACTTCTTGGTTGTGGTTTTTTTTTGTCTCTTTGCAAATGTTTCTTCTTGTATGAGCTATATCCTGTCTGCATCCCATGCTGCCTGTGCAGAGCTGGTGATACTTGTATAGAAAGCATCTTTTTGTAGTTCCCTTTCCCTCTAGCTCTGTGGTGTCTCAAACTGCAAGTTCAGAAAGTGCTTAGTCTCCCAGTGTGGGTCTGAGTACAGGCAAGCAAAAAATAGCGATGCTAAGTCTTAAGCAGCTTTTAAGGATTTAAACTTTATTCAGTCCTGTATCCTGGGCTGTGCCTTAAGCCCAAACCTCATCTGCAGTTGGGTCAAACCTTCCTGACCTCGTTCGTGTTGCCTGAATGCAAAAGCCTTGGGCTGTGCGGGAGCTGGCAGCTCCCTCCAGGTGTGCGGGCAAGGGGGTGCTGAGCCGGCCGTCTTCTGGTGGTGGTGAAATCTCTCACTGCTGCTAAGGAATAAGCTACAGGCTGAAATGTTGGGGCTGTGTCTGCATGTTTGGGGTAGTTCTCCTTGCTGAAGTGATTTTTAGAAGGCAGAGTCTCTGCCCACGTGTTTACTACCTTGCGCCGCTTTGGCCTCGCTGTTTGGAGTTTACTGGATGCTATTGCTGCTTTTTATGGTTGTTTGTAATATGATGAATGCTTTAGAGAAGCAAAACGTCTGGGGCTGTTTAAATGTGACTTTGCAGAAAGGACAGATCCTGAACAGCATGTCCAGGTCTCTAATAAGTGCCTGCAGAGCATTTGGGAACAGTGGTGACTTTCCATAGCACCACGTTTCCCACCTGTTAATTTCCAAAGCTTAGCTCAGTTGTGTTTTTTTTTTTAATTCCAGTCACTACTGGATAATAATGACTACATGCTTTTATTAAAGCTTTCTGGTGTGTGTTTATTACAATTTCTGTTTTACAAGGGCCACTCACTGAAATGCACAAGCACTTCAGCAATCTGCCAGTGCTCGGCTTTGAAGGCAGTGTAGAGACGAATACCAAAGATCTGCTATCTTAATTAGTACAAGAGGTTACGGAGATGTTAATACCTGATTGTACAGGGCTGACAGAAAGGATTAAAGGTGGTGGAATTAGTTGCCTGTAAAACAGAGGGTTCTGGACGTTACTGTTTTTCCTGAGCTCAAGTTTGCAGGCTGAGGTGAAGGTGCTTGTTGGTAGAGTCTGAGCTGGAGCACGGGGAGACGTGTGGCTTGAGCTTTGGCTGGGGTGGGAGCTGCCAGGAAGGTCTTAATTCCTTCAAGCTTTGGTGGTATCAAATTCTATCAGAAATAGTTGAAATAATGCCTATGCCTTGTGGCTATGAAATATGATCTTTCAATTTGTGTTTTGCAAACAGCCTTGCTGCTGGGAAGCTTTTGTGGGGCACCAGCACACGGCATGTGTCTTATCAGCACCTATTCCTGTGGCCTGAGCAATGTGACTGGTGCCTGCGGCACCTGCCTGAGGCTCGGTACGCAGCAGCCAGGAACGCATCTTCTCCAGCACCGTGGCAAACGGGAATGGTTGTTTCTGTAGTGCTGGGATGCTGAGCAGCTTGTGTGTGAGGGTCAACACCAGGGAACAGGCACCTCAGGAGCCCAGCTTGCTGCAGGGCTGTGGGCCAGGGCGCTTACACTGGGGAAAGGGTCACTCCAGCGGGTGTTTGTGGCAATTAATGGAAATTGGATACTGGACAAGATGTACCTTTCGCAAACCTGTTCTCTCTGGCCTTGTCCAATCTCTTCTTACAGATTATGTCATGAAATTCTTGAGATGCAGTCAGTCCCCTGTAACAGCCAGAAGCCCTGCTCGTAGTCCTACAGCAGTCGCTGTGTGGGCATGGAATAAGAGATGCTTCAGTCTTATTTGTAGCCCTTAAGGTTCTGTGGTGTAGGAGCCTTAAGCCCACACTGCTTCCACAGTCCTTACCCTGAAACGTTTGTACTTTCAGGCCCCGATTTGCAGTAAGGTGGTTTTGGCTGAATCTGTCAGGATATCTGTATGTGACAAGTAATACTCAACCTGTCTAAAGGTGGTGAAAATCTTGCTGTAATTAATTAACTTATTGTATTTTATGATGTTTGGTGTGTCTCCTTGGCACTTAGAGGATCTCAGATCTTTGATCTGGAGGGTGTGATTTATTGGGCAATTATACATCTACACACCATCACTCATGCTGGAAAGAGGCCCTGTGATCTCATCAGTCTGGGAGAACGTGACATGGAAGGACTTTTATCAAATGAAGGGGGGGGCTGATGGATGGAGAAGTCAGGGAAGTATTGATTCAAGCCAATATATTATTTTCTACATTAATATTGTGCAGACAGTAGCAAATAGAGACCCTGTGCTAGTGTTGGTGTTTTTTCCATAATGAAGAATTACCCTTCTGTGAAGTTTCATTTCAATGAGGAATGATGTTTTGGGACGTTAAATGATTTCTTATGGAAATGTTAGTTCTTTCATTATACAAAGAAACGGGCAAAATGCACAATTATTTTTCTTGTGCTATCAGGAAGAAATGATGTGAGGTGAATCCTCCTGGGAGCAAAGTCTGGGAGAAGAGTTTTCTGGGTGTGCTGCTCTGCTTTGGGAGAGGGCTTAGAATATCAGATGCTGCAGGTCCTGGCGGGGGTGTGTGACTCTTGGAGCCCATCTGAGGGAGCACAAGTGACGTGTTTTGTCTCTCCAAGAACAAGCTGCAGAAGATGTGGTATGTTTATATAGGTGCGTTAAAAGGAATGGTGGCCCAGGCCATCCACTTGCAGGTAAACGTTACTGTAGGTCTTGGGCCTGGATGGTGGTTATGGAAAGGTGAGATCAGGAGAAAGTTTCTAATCTTTCACCCTGCTGACCTTCCAAATGGCTCCTCGTAGGGGCCAGAAGGTGTGTTATATGCCACAGGTTTTGCCCTTCTTTTTAATTTGAAGGTCATTCCTTGGAGTTTAGCAGAAGCTTTTCTGGTGATGACGGATGCATTCTTCCTGCTATCTGTTCCACCTTGTAATAGTGGATTTATTAACATATCAACAGAGCGCTTCCCATATTCATCAGGGCCAGATGGTGATAAGAAGGACCTCTGCTTTAAAAATTACCTTAGTCATTTTCTTCCCTGGCTCCCACTAACAGAAGAAAGGGAGGGGATTAATCTTAGACCGAAAGTGTTTCAGTTGGCACCAGCCTCCAGAAGTCATTAGTAAGATAACCAGCTAACGAGACTGATGTAAGAGACCTTGACTTGTGCCAACAGAGGAGTGGGTGAACCACTATGCAGCGTTTTTGTTTTCATTGGGATCAGGCTGCTTTGTGCAAGATGTGGCACAGCTCTCCAACAGCAGCTGCTGGTAGAGGTGGTCTTTGCTCTGCAGACCACACATGTTCCGTTACTCTGGCAGAGATAACCGACCCCCACTGGAGAGATTCAAGAGGTTAGCGTGCCCTGTAGACTTCTCATGGCTTGTGTTTCTTGACATACTAAGTTTAGGGTAAAACAACTGAAGATGCTCTATCAGCGTGCACGGGTTTAATTCTGAACTTGGAGCACAATGAACTATTTACAAATGAGGTACCCTATTTTCAGTAAATTAACCCCTTTCAGCTCAAGAGCGTTAATGCTGTTTTTCTCCTGACATCAAGCATTTGGCTGTTCTGTGTGCTTGCCATGTGTGTTGGCTCGTGTTGTCTTCTTGTGTTTTTCATGTCCCATGAAAACATGAACCCAGGCTTGGAGACCAGCAAGGTCTCGGTGTGAATTCCCCCCCCCTCCCCCGCCCCCACCTTTACTGTTATCGGAACAGGGAAGACTTTCACCTGACTTCCCTACCCGCTGGAGGGATGCGAAGGCTAGTTTGGACTTCTTTGGGTGAAAATGCCACGGAGGATGCCTCGGGCCACCTGGCCCGCCTGTCCATCAGGCGGTGAAACCCGGCAGCCTCTGCAGGAGCATCCCAGCCCAAACTGCCGCTGCTCGTTGTGCAAACCGAAAGAGCTCTGCTCCACCGAGCAGGGGATGGCTGTATTTTCCCCTGGTCCCCACTGGAGGTCACTGGAACATTGTTTACCATTGTCTGTTAGAACAAAGGAGCTGCAAAACTGACTTCTCATTAAATGAATGTTTTAAATTTTCAGAAACTGTATCAATTTTACATATGAAAATAAATATGCAATTTGCTCGTAATCCCTGTGTGTAAAGGGTATTTTATAAATGTTTTTTACACCCTGAGGAGGCATCGGCAGTCTTTTATTTTGCAAAAGTATGAATCAACTGATAGAAATTTTGAGAAAGGTTCCTCTAATGGGTTCTCTGTGCCCCAGCTTTCTTTGTCTTACTCTGATGGACGTGTCCTAAATGGAAAAACCATACCTTAAGCCATTCAATGTTTGTAGTCAGGAAACATAAATATTGCCAATCATGTTGCTGCGTATGTGTTATTGTATATATTGGAAAGAAGATAAGCAGTTTGGTGTTCTGCAGAGGTCATTGTATTAAAATTGGTTCAGACCAAGGAGGCAAAGAACATCTTTCCCTCTCTGCCTTTGTGGGCAGCAGTTCCTGCCCACTCAAATTTTTGGGAAGTCTGCTCAGGTACCCCTCCTGTCCTAGGTAGAGACCCCCCTCAGGCATGCACTTGGTGCTGGAGCAGAAGCAGATGCTAGACTAACAGGATCTAATTATCGGTAATAAGAGCAGTTTGGCAACTAGTCACGGAATCGGCAATGAAAAAAATATCCAAACCCCAAAGCTTCTTCTCAACCCATTTATCAAAATGTGTGCAGTTGCTGTTAATGATAGACCAAATAATAATTAGTATTAACTAAAAGGATCCTTTTGTATTTCCCAGTCATATTTATAGCCAGGAAAAAGACTCCTGACTTCTGGGTGATATCCAGTTTTAATATAGCACTGGGATTTATATTTTAGTCTTTAAATCTAAAGTGTGTTTGTGAAATGTATCAGCTTATGGTAAATTACGTGCCATTTGCTGTGAGTTCTTGACTGCGAGAGCACACGGAGTCCATCAATTAGAGCAGTGCTTGGTCTCCTTGGAAAATGTGTGGGAGGAGTTGGGGATTTCCATTTCAGATGTAGGTACTGCCTTTAAATGTGTTCCCACAGGCAGCTGATGGATCCCAAAACCCTGCTGGAGTATTTCTCAGATAAATAGCTATGCGTACATGAAAAAAAATCTCAGAATGCAACACTCCACAAACATTTGTTACAGAAACGCCGTTTGCTATTGAAAAACTTTCAGCAGAAGTTTAAACTGCTCAGAAGTCCATGGGGAGCTTGGGTCTGGGGCAAGGAGGGAGCAGGGGCAGCCTGAGCAGCCTCCCGTGGCAGGCGCTGTGTGGGTCTCTTGCTGCTGCCTTTCCCTGGTGCCATGACAAAGTGTCTGTCCGGTGCGTTAAGATAATGTACCTCTTGGCCTCTGACAGTCGTCAGAAGCCTCATGGGAAAGTAGTTTTGGTTGTTTTTTTTTTTTTTTCTTTTTTCATGGTTGGCAACATGTTTTCTCATATAGCCCCCTTTAAGCTCCCTGTTGGGAAAAAGATGAGTAAGGGACCCCCCCAGTTTCAGTTGTGTGGCAGCACGGTGCAGAGCAGCAGGCTTGTCAGGGTTTGAAGGAGCCTCTGGCACACAGAAAATGCTGGAATTGGTCTATTTGCCTGGCTGGAGTGTTGGCTTCAGACATGCTCTCCAGGTGAAGGGCTAAATTGAAGTGAGATAAATATCTTTCCAGTGGCTCTTAAGATGCTTGCCCACTCTGCTGCCCTGCACCTGGGAGGATGCGGGAGGATCAGCCCAAGGGAGATCTGCTGTCGGGCTCTTCACAATGAACACGCTCTTGTTACAAAGACTTCAGAAAAGTAACGCTTGATTGTGTTTAGTGAGTAATTTTCTGAACCTAAATAACAGGTTCATTTCAAATTGATGATGAATGCAGGGACTTCAGTCCTGAACCACGGAGATTTGATTAACACATTAAAACAGTGAGGTACTCAGCTGGAATAAGAATCTACTTGCCCGTAAGCCCTCTGTAATATACTGTGCTGGAGAGATCCATGCTGAATGTTTGTGAAAACAGTGGTTTGTTTGTTTTTGTAGGTGAGAATGGGGCAGGCCATCTCCTGTAACACTACTGCCAGGTATTAAATTCCAGAGGTGGAGGTCTCTGGTGCTGCCCTTATTTGAATTTTTTGGTGAATGTGGGGGACAAGAAAGCTGGCTTGATATAAGCTGCCAGTAACACTTTATCCCAGAACGTGCCCGAGAACTATCCCTTTATTTGTCAAATGCATCAGTTGCCTCGAGGGATGTGTAAGAATTGGAGCAAGCCAGGAGAGATGCAGCAGGGCACCAAAACTGAGCCTGGACTGGGTCTGGAGCAGAACTGCTTGTGCTTCATGTAAGAGCTTATCTTTAAATGTTTGCACTAAAGCCCTGGAGCCTTAAGAAAGAAGATGCAAATAACTTGACTTTTTTTTTTTTTTCCCATGGAAGCAATTAAGGAACTGTGTTAATAAGAAATCAAGTTGTTTGTAAATTTTAATGGTTTAAAAGATGCCCTAGGGAAATCACAGACAAATAGGACACTGTTTGATGTGGACCCTTGCTAGCCAAGCAGTTCCATCTATGTTGTAGATGTGATCAATTAAAAAATTATCAGGAGAAAATGACGCATTCTTTTAATGTGTTTAGCCAGAAGGATTTTGTAACATAATGATTAGAGGCTAGAAGGAGAGTGTCATTTTATTTTATTTCCTCTCCATTTAAGAAAAAGGGGAACTACCACATCTTGCTGTAGGCGGGTTGGGAATGCTAGGAGCAAGATCGGTGGGAAGTTACATTAATATTGCATGGGATGACTAAAAATGGATTCAAGTGTGCTGGTAGGCAAATGGCATCAACTGTGTTTGTTTGAATATCGGGACCCGTCTCCGGTGTGGGTTTGATGCTCGCTGGTGTCACGGCCCCCTGTGCCAGTGAGGGGTGGCCAGGGTGAGATACACCAGCCGTGGTGGTGTGAGGCAGTGTCCCCAGTGGGGCTGGAAATGTGGGGCTTAAAACCTGGTGCCTGGAAGTGCTGCTGCTCCTCAGCTGACTTCGCCTCCCTGATTATTTTAGGCAGGCAGCAAGACACCCCCTTGCAGGGGTTAACCCCCTCCTCGCCGCCTTGCTGGCAGGGTGGCTTGGTCCCTGTGCTGAAGATGGCTTTCCTGGGTGCTCGTGGGGCCAGGAGGTGACCAAGCACGGCACTGTGCGCTCATACAGGAGCGTCCCCGCTGTCTTACACCTCTGTTTAGTGTTTGATGTGCCTGTGAGGGTTCATCTTTCTGTGGAGTTTCACATACCACCTGCTTGCTGACACCAGTTGGTGCTGCACTTTTGTCACTGGTACGCAGTGGGCTGAGAAAATCGGGAGTACAGGTAGCAGTTTAGAAGCAAAAAAAAAAAAAAAAAAAAAAAAATTAGACAGCAGATTTGTTTTATCTTTCAAATCTGTGACTTCAAAGCCCATTTCATCATTTTGAGGCCCAGCTTGTGCTTTATGCAGCGTGAGGGTTGGCAGCACCACTTCTGCTGTGGCTTGGAAACAGTCCTGCAGAAAAGTCCTTTTGGTTTCGAAATGCGCTAATATCTGACATATGCGAAGAGCGTGAGCTGTGGTTTTCGTACTGCGTCGGTAGCTAAGGAAAATATTAATGTGACAGGAATATAAGATGGAGCTTAAGGCACAATGCTTTTGAGGCAGGTGAGAGCTGGGGAGTGACTAAGTGACAACTGCATTTACCGCTGTCTGGGTATGTGATACATATGTGGTCTCCATAGGGCTGAATTATTGTGATTTACAAGAAATTCACGGAACTACATTTAGTTTTATTTAATGTATGTCTACACATACATGAAAATCAACAGAAGATTTTGTTATTGCCATGACATGTTCCTTCTGACTTGTTCACTCCTATGATTATTGCAATTTGTTTCTCCTGAAATTCCTGTAAGGCATGACAAGACACCAAAGTTCTGGTGAGTTACACAAAGGGCTCCTTTGCATATTAAAGACTTTGTATTGTCACTTGACTAAATTTGGGAAAACATCTACCACTGTGAGTGTCATTAGAGAGAGATGCATTCCGGTGCTCATTACTGGGGTGCTGTGACAAATAGGTGGAGGAAGGACTATAAAGTGGCAGTGTGCTTTTTTTTTTTTTTTTTTCCCCCAAGCCTTGTCGAGGCTCATTTTGCTTCTCTCCATCTCTAGCAGTCTCAATCCCTTGATAATAAATGCAGCTCGCATATGAACAACCCCCCGGACTGATTTCTTTCCACTGGAAGAAGTGATTTAAAAGAAGACGGAAAAAGACATTGAATGTGTTCATTATTGATAATCTTAAAGATTTACTGTGGGCTTTCAGAAAAGCTGCTGCCTTAAAGCAAACCGCTTTTATCTTCTTTTTGTTTGCTTAGTTGGCTTTTGTGGGTTTTGTGGTGGTTTTATTTTTTTGTTCAGTAGCTCATGTAGGTAGAAGCTTGAATTTTTTTTTGAGTGGGGAAAATTGCCAGCCCCACTAGCAGTGGGAAAGCTCAGTGGGAACTGCATGAGCATGCGCTTTGCCAGCAGAGTGGTGTGTGACTACATCAGACCTGGCTTTGGGTGTCTGTAGCCACTCGAGGCAGCTGGCTCTGCCCGTGCTGGGGAGCATTGTGGCATTACCAGCACAGCAGCCAAGTGCCTTGGTTTCTGGGAAAGGGCTAGGCTCCTACCCTTAGGCACCTGACTTCTTTAAAGCATTCTGAATTGGGCATTAATTGCAAATATTTAAACCAAGAAAAAACACCTTGCCAAAATAATGGTGAAATGAGCTCAACAGCTGAAGCTGTTTCTAGTCTTGTCCTTCTGAGCCCATGTGGCAATACCTGGTCTCTGTTCTTGGTTGTGTTCCCCTGGACCATTTCAGAGCACCTGTCTTGGGTGCAGGGATAAACCATTCTTCACATGGTATGCAATTGTGTTACAGTGCAAGAAGCCAGGAGGAAATGGAAGAGTAAAGGGGAGTTTAACTTGGATAACTCCCCAACTGCTCCTTCGTGCTAGCTCAAGGAAAGATGTCGATGATGTAATTATCACAGTGGTTGGTGTTTTGCTGCTTCCAGCTTTCTCCTTGAGGGAGCAGAAGCAGTTGATGTGGTGCGAGAGGTGGGATGGCAGATGGGAGTGGGGTGCATATGGACTAAGCCAAAACACAGCAAACCGGAAGAAAGGGAATCCATGCTAAAATGCCTGAGAACAGTGAATTTCTTCATTGGGTTCTGACCTTCCTCGGTGCATGTTAAAGGGCAGAGGCAGTCACCCTGTGCTGAGAGTCACTAGGAATTAGGGATGTTTAAAGTACAAGATACCAAGCTGGGAGGTGTGGACCAGATGTGCTCATTCACCTCTTTGCCCTTCAGTCAAAGGGCAAAGTCTCCAGAAGTTCCAGAATCTCTAGTTAAAGCCAAAAATAGGTTCAGGGAAGAGCAGATGGCAGTGAGAATCGGGAGGTGTGAATGAGCTGCCATGGGGATATGAACTTGTTTCACCCACGTAACCTCCTGATGGGCACTGTGCTGCCCTGACACAGCTGCCTGCCGGAGCCAGGTGGGGAGATGATCCTGGGGAGAGCCGGTGGGTTATGAGCTTCAGATCTGTGCAAAGCACGCTTGTTATATCAGAGTAATTAAGTTTCCTATATGGATGACTTGGGAAGTGGAGAGCACCAACCCAAAGGTCCATGAAATTGAGAAGCAGCAGGTGCTCAATACCTTGAAAAATTCATGGACCTCCAGTAGAAGTTTATTCACTTTTTTCCCTCCCTCTGTCAGGCATCTCCGAACTTGAGAGTATTTGCAAACAAACACAAACTTTCTGGGATTTAAATCCCAGAATAAAAGAGGAGGGTCCAAACTGTCGTAGGGGAGGAACCAAAACAACCTCGTAATATCTTAACTAAGTTGAGTTGTACAGATGGATACTATAAAAGCAGAGCAGGGAAAACTTCACCCTGATGTTAAAGCAAGGAAATAACTTTATCTACTTGTCTGGGGACTCTGGGCATGTCATCATCTCCCTGTTTATGCTCTCCTTTTGCAGAGTGTGCTTTCCTCCGTAATTGCCATGCAGGACCTTGGGGGGAAAGTGCCACGTAATAGCTTTTGGCACAGAAGGCATAATTGGCTGGTTGAGCTCTTGGGCCGTTAGGAGCCTGATGACTAAAAAGGTTTTGCAGAGTTCAAAGCGAAAAAAGCTGGGTATGTTTAGCACAATACTAATAGGAAATACAAAAAACTTGGTGTATTTTGCTTGTTGGATTCAGTAGAATGTGTCTTCAACTAAAGACCCTCTGGTTACAGGGTTTTCCTGCATGTGTAAGCTTATCAGGCAGATGTAAATCTGGTGATGTGGGGCAAAAGCAGAACTGAATGAACTTTGTTTTCCTAAGAGGCAGAATGAGCCAGGTACCTTGTGTGGGAATTGGTCGATCGTGCGCTCTCGTTCGCTGTTTCCTCGAGTGCCTCTGCCTTCCACATCGTGGCATTTGCTTCTGAAGTGAGAGAGATTTCCCCAAGGTCTCCGGGCATGTGTAGCTGTATTTCATCCCCGCAGTTAATTCAGCAAAGAGTACTGGAACACAGAGTATCAGAAAACATTTTCTCTGTGTTCAGAAAGCAAAACCATATGCTCAAACCCTGTCATCAGTTCAGAGGCATTTAATAACCTCATACTTCACCAATCAGAATAATTAAACAGGCTCATTATTTTAAATATTCATTGCGTCCAGATTCCATGTTTGGCTTTCTTGGTCAATTTGGTTCTTGTTAATCTGGGGGAAGGAAAGAATGTTCTCTAGTGCTTAATTTGCATTAAAAACACTATAATTTGTAAGTAAATTGGAAAGCTTTTAAGTGAAGAGGGAACATCAGCGACTTGACAGTCAAAGCTCTCCTTTGTTTTTCAAGCATAATGTTCCAGAAAGATGATCTTCTTTTCTTGGAATTACATGGTAGTAAGAATGAAGCCTTGTAATTGTTCATTAATCCATGATTATTAGAGTGGTGGAAGAAAGCACCAGAAAAGAAAAACAAACCCAGAACGGGTAGTGTCTTGCCTGTGATACCTCTACTAGAAAATTGATTTTAAATTTCTAAAGTTATTTAAGAGGGGGTAAATTATGGTCAGAAGAGTTGCCGCTGGTCTGGGGGATGGAGGCTGGGGGATGGAAGAACTCTGCAAGGTGCAGGGAGCCCTCTCCCCGCTGGCTCATGTGCCGAGCCTGGCCGGCTGTTCAGCCCTGGCTGATCCTTCCTTGGATCCAATTCTTGTTTTTTCCTTTCTATTATTCCCAATTGTACGAGACTACTGGTAAGAGTGGCCTGCAAGGAGTAACAGCTGGAACTTGGCCAAAAGGAGTAAAAAGATATGAAGATGTGTCACTGTAGCTAAACAGTGTGTGTGTAAATTTCTCCAATTTTTGTACTTGACCAACCTGACACAAAGAAAATTACTCAATTGGCTTGGTTTTAAAAAATGCCCAGACAGGCTGTGTTCTTACCTTTCTGGTAGATCTGATTGCATGGATATTTCTTGGAAAAAAAATCTTTGTGTTGTATTGAAGATGTTGCTTTCTTTGTTGCTTCCACCTCTTTATTTAGGAGGAGGAGGGGAGAGGAGTGAGAAATGCAGCAGAGAAGCTTATTTCAGTGCAAATCTATTGTTCATAATTGCAGTTTTAAAATCTTCTCAACCTTCAGTTGAACAATGATAAAAGAATAATGGCTGTGAATTATTAGCTTGTTCCTCTTGCCTTCAAAATAGTTCTTACATTGTGATACTTGTATTTTTGTACATTGTTAATGTGTGTGGCTTCTATGGCCTTCATTTTCTTTAGGACCTCTGATAATTCTGCATCTATATTTTTGTTATGGATATGTATCTAGGGCTAAAACAAATTAAAAAAACCCCTCTTTATTCCATGCTTCCAAAGTAATTGGATCCATTTTTCCATTATTCTGTTTCTAGGCCAGGGTAATGCAACAAATACTAGTATAAAAAATAAGCAGCCTAGGGAGGCTGGAGGGGCTGGTTTTGTACCGCACTGAATCATTGCCGTAGGTGTTTGCAGAGATGGGCTCAATTCTGAGCTGTGAAGCTGCTTGCTGTCACTGAAGTCCAAATTTCTACCAGCTCTGGTACTTGCACAGCGAGCACAGAAAGCAGCCAGGGTGAGGTGCAGTGTTTTACACCCGTTATGTATTTCTTCTGCATATAAATGGCCTCCGGGTTATACGGGGTGTAGGGAAACCAACCCAAGGGATTCTTACCTTATGCATGCCGATAGCTGACAGTCTGGATCTGCTCACAGAGCAGAGGGTACTTCTTCATTTTTATTTGATTTTATTTTCATTTCTCAATTTTCTTTTTTGCAGACATTTTAGAGATTTAATGGCAGCCATGAAAATTTCTCAGAAGGAGAGGGAGAGAAGATTTGAATAGCAGTAAATAATAACAGAAAGAGCCAAGGCTCCTAAATGTGTATGCTATAAGCCTTGCTTTTTTCCAGGCTTGGTGTTAAACGCCTTGCCTTCCAAATCATGGAGCCTTGCTTGTAGCAAGCAAGTGCTGTAACTGATGATTATTTATCTTCTGTGGCAAAAGAATGGCAAATCGAGATGGATGTGTTTCCACCTGTCTAAACTGACAATTTATCATCCTAATTCCTAATGGATCAAACATTTGCTAAAAGAGGATAATTGTTTGGATGTGGAACTTGGCTTTCTGATGCAAGAGATTTATGATGTGTCAGGTTGTGGACATAAAGTATAGCATCATATTATGCTAATTCTTGTCATGCTTATGCATGTCATGATAGTGTAAGATGATGTGACTAACGTGTGAAAGTAGCAAGTGTGTCTGAAATGGGGAATGCCCACTACTGATTCAGAGGGCAAGTCGTACAGAGACATGTCCTGGAAGTAGAACCGTCTTAAGACAACTAATTAACTGAGGTGGAATGCTGGGTTATTCTGCCTCTGTCCTCAGAGCCAGCTCTTGGTATGGCAAACTCTAAGCCATGGTGTTCTTGCACAGAAAAATTGGTGCTTTCTGGTCCATGTGTGGACGTGTGCTCCTTCTCATGCCCAAAGAGGGCATTGGTTTTGTGGTTTTTTTCGCCAACACCCCCCCCGGAACTGCATGAACAGTAAGAGAAGAAGGTAGCATTTTCTGTAGCAGAAAGCATTTGTAAAAGGAGCACCAAAGTTCCCAGTGACCGAGTGAGAGTAATGTTAAGGACAACTAATAACAAGCAGATGAAGGAGCTCTGCCTTGGCTAAATGGCTTTCACTGCCTGCCAAAGTAGCAAAGACATGTCTCATCACCATGGAGAAGGTAGGACCAGACTGCTAATGTAGAAGTAGGAAGATAAATGATCAATGTGTGGAGCAGGAACATCTTCTGCAGCCCTGTAGTTCAGGATCTGAGCCTCTTAATCGGCCATCTGGCTGGTGCGGGCTGCGTTGGGGGTAGGAAAAGCCTGGCTTGTCGTGGAGGGCATTACACCCGTAAAATTCAGGTAACTTTGATTGGAAGCTGCTGCTGGCATATGTTATCTATGGCTGTTGAACACACATTCGATTCTGAGGACAAACATGGAGTTGTCAAGGATTTGATTGTGTTTTTTCTCAGCTGCCTGAGGAGTGTTAAACCCTATTGTTTTTGACAATGCACCTCAATTAGGTCTTAAAAATAAAATTGGTAGTACATGCTCTGTGAAATTGGAGGAGCTGTGGTGGATTCCTTGGAGAGCAGAGCTGCTTGATTTAGGCTTAAGGATGATGTTTCTCCACAAGGGAGTCACCAGTCACAATAATTACATTGCTGTCTTCTCATAATATGATTTATTTAGATGTTGCCGTATGAATTAATTCTCTCTAATTGCTGCTCTTCTCACTGTAAATCAAGGTTTCTTGCTTTCTGGAGAGTAGTGAACATGATCCTACACTGAAGTAATTAGTCCAATTAGAAAGGAAAGCAGATGTGGAAAACCAATTACTTTCAGGAATATGTCTGCTCCTATGTAGTCCAAATGCTATTCAATCAAAATGTAATAGTTTAATAAAACACTGTTTTATTTGTGAAATCTATCCAGCGTTAAGGCTACACTGGCTCTTTGGGAGGAACCAGTCTGGCTTAGCTTTGTGGCTGGTGAGCTTTCTTCTGGCTTGTTCCTGGTTTGTACAGCTCCGGTGAGAGGAAGCAAACGGTGATCCCTGTGAGCGAGGCAGGATCTCCCTTCTCGGAGATGTTGTCCTGCAGTGAGAACAGAACAAGCTGCCCTTGGCATTGGCTCACTTGTCAAGAAAACATCCAGCAGGGAAAATACCGGCAGAGGCTGAGGAAACGGGAGAAAGAGGAATAACAACAGAGGGTTGTGACAGTTGCACCCTGGTTTTGGCTGGTGGATCCCACCAGAGGTTTTGCCTGCAGCTAAAACTACACCAAAGGGATGAAATTGGAGTGTGAGCGTGGCCCCATCCGGCTTGCTGGGGCTGTGCCGGTGCTCGCTGCTCTCCAGTCATCTGAGCTGTGGGCACAAACTGGTCAGCAAATGCCCATCGGCACCTGGATCATGTCCTGAGCCAATTAAGAGCTGCTGTTAAAAAGGAAATGCCAAAGAACAGTCGTTATGCTGGTGGTGTGAGAGCCCACCATCCCTGCCAGGTCTGGCTGGAAAGTTCTCTGTGGAACCTTTGCTGGCGTGTGCGGTGCAGGTCAGACTTGCCTGACCCTATCTATGGGGTTGCAGTGACTGATGTTGCTGGAGAATTTAAACCTCTGAAGCTCAAGATACTTCAGAAGACTAAATAAATCTAGAGGAGGAGAAATGCAGCTACCAAAGTGAAAGGGAGGAAGCAGAGATTTGAAAGGGAATTGAGAGTTGACAGCAGTGCTGCAGGAATTTGAGGATGAATCGTGCTGCTGAGCTGAGAGTCTCTGGGGAAAGAACTAATCTTGAAAGGGTGTGTGGAGCGGGAGGAAAAGAGAAGGCACAGAAAATCCTAATGCATGTTGCAGAACTGAAACCATGAGCCAAACCTAGCTGTCTTTATGCAGTGCGCTCATTTGCCTCCACTGCTGGAGCAGAATGAGCCCAGTAATGAACTTGCATTTACCAGCGGTAGCACCGCGTGTGGGGCTGGACCCGTCAGTCTTGCTCTCGCTCTCTCACTTTACATCTGAGTTCTACAGTGTTTATCAGCAGGGACTTTTCAAATTTACAAGCAGCAGCAAGCTTCCCCCAGTCTCTTCCACTCAACACAGTTGTCAAATCCAGCATTTCTGCCCAGCCTGAAGTAGCGCATGCTTATTTCTGAGAGAATGGCCACCAGACTGCAGCCAGTGCTTGCAGGTGAGTTTCATCAAAGCTAATTCTGCAAAGTTTTAGTTGAACAGATTTCTGTTACAGCAGGAGCCTGCATAGTTGGAAGAGGTGGTCCTGTGTTCCTATGCCCACCATGCTTCCCCCAGATTGGAAACAGGATTTATTTTACAAAGGACACACCTAGTTTAGCATACAGAAATAACCAATAAAACATCAAGCGTGAGAAATGGAGGGAGGCAAATGCTCGGTGCTTTTCCTGGTAATTAATTTCACAGTGCTGTCCTCAGAGCAGCAGCTGTCACAGCCCAGCACCAGGAGGGGCTCGGCCAGAGAGCAGAGCGCGGGGCTCGCCTGCCGGCAGTGAGCCAAGCAAAATCCGAATGGCCACTTTGGGGTTTGTTTTTAAGTTCTTCATTAAAATACCTGCAGAGGAGTTTTGCATTGGAGGTTCACCCATCTATTTTCTTCTATCTACTGCAGAAGAAGACAAGTGTTCTCATAATTGGGCCATTAAAGGAGGTGTTGAAATGTTACTAATTGTCAAAGGCAATTAAGTGTAGCAACATGTCACAGGTAAATTAACGAGACTCCAGGTGTTTTCAACAAACTGCGTTTATGTGAGTGTAAAACAATTCTGATCTTCTCTGCTAGTTGTCTGTACAGTTTTAGTATACTGTTTTTTTATTGTTTTGTGTTTGGTTTTTTTCTCCAGAGGAATGTAGCTATGCATCAGTGCCTGAGCTGGCTGTATTTATAGGGTCTTTGATAGCCTATATATTGTATAGCCCTGATTTTCTTCTAAGATGTTTGAAATCCATAGCTACTGTTTTCTGGAGGATGTTCCTTTTTCTAACCAGGCCTGTGTATCCAGACTGTTCCAGACTTTCTGACCCCACAGGAGCAGAAATTATGCCAGTTTCTGTTGCTTTTCCAGGCTAAGCGATGCTTCAGAGGGAGATCCAGCTACTGAAGCAATAACTTGTAATCAGTGTTCCAACAGATTTAACTTTTTCTCTCTCTCTCAATGTCTTTCTGAAGCTGTCAATCTGTAATTCATAGCTTTGGTGCCTCTTTGTCATGGCCTTGCATGAGATGTATGAGCAACTGCTGCATCTGCCTGGGTGCAGAGAGTGGGTTCAAGGGCAGGAAACCAGATGGTAGACACCACTGCAGGCTCTGCTGTGCCTTGCAATAGACGTCCTTCCCTCTTTATCCCACTTGCCGTCATTCAGCTTCCCTTTGATCCTCATGTCTCAAGGCCTCATTGCCTTTCACTTGGTGCTCAGCTGCTGCCTCCCCCTCCCTAACACAGGGGTCTTGCTGCTGTGGGTGGCTCCAGCCTTCCTGGTGCTGCATGTCCCAGTTGCTGCATCTGTGACCCCCTTGCAATAACCTGAGGCTGCTGCCCTCCTCTCGGACCTCTGAACACGTGGGGCTCTGCTGGGCTGCATGTTGCCAGGCAGGACATGTTGCAAGGGCAGCAAGTCACCTCCTTCATAATGCCCCAAGCAGAAATGTTCATAGCACTGTGTGCATGGGAAGTGCAGCCAGGCAGCGTGGGGCTCTGGGATGACCCTAAAAATCTTCCTGGGGATCACTGCTGTAAAAGGGTGATGTTACCTTCAGTTATCCCTCCTTTGGTCACTAGCCCAGGGCTTGGCTCCGGTTCTGCCACAGAGCTTGTAGGTGGCCTGAGCTGGCTGCTGGCCAGGAAATCTTTTGAAGACCCAGATAAGAATTAGAGGTCGGTCGGTCTTTGTGCTCAGACCCTCAGCAGGTATAATAGAGCTACTGCTTGGAAATGTAGTGAGGATAAACATGCTGATGATATTGTGATTCCCACAATGATTTGCATGCAGCAGTAGTGCAAGTATCTCTAATACCCTGCAGCTACTTTTTTTTTTTTATGGACTAGCACATCTAGTTAATAATGAGATTTTGTAAATGTGACTTTATCACTAAAATTATTATGAGGAAAAATGCACACATCCAGATTAGTTTCTGCTTATTTGTGCACCATACACATTATATGTACAAGCTATTCTAACATGGGTTTAAGCTTTGCATTCACTAAAATACTGATGCGTCTATAGAGAAGTATAGGAAGCCGTAATCGCAAGGTTCCTGCAGACACTTCTTATTACAAACAGTAAGAATGCTGTTATCTTTACTCCATGCATAGCTGTTTTCAGGAGGACCTGCAGTGACCCAAAATCACCGCCGAGAATATTCAGAGTTTTAACCTTTGAACAAATCTCATGGGTTTTATTTCTGGTTACAATTTTAACATGCAAAATCTGGAGTTACTAAATAGAGAGTGGCCAGCAGCTGTATCGCTCCTGCCAAACCCAATGGCATACTGCCCTCCCCCTCAGCTCACAACACTGTAGATATTAGGAGGGACCACAAAAGGGTGGAACTGTCACATGGTCCCATAATTATCGCTCTTTGTTCCTTTTCTCTTCCTGCTGTATTAGATGCCCTCCCTGCAAAAAGATTTGTGATTGTGTGTGTGTGCACACGCGTGTTTGAGAGTGGGTGAAACCCTAATTGTATATTATTAAAATATTATGATTTTTCCCTTTCCAAGCTGTAGCAATATGTGGCACCTCCCCGATGTCTTGTGCAGCTGGCTTTGACTGGCACTTGCAAGGTTATCCTCCAGGTGCTGCATCAGAAATCTTTTGACACAGTGTCAGTAATTAAGTGTACAATTAAGAGAATGTCTGCAATTAAGTTCAATCAGTCAGTCAATCAAACCTACATTTGTAAAGGGTTTCTAAAGGGCCTCTTCTCCAGCCTCCCCTCTGCTTCAGAGCTCTGCGAAGTTACCACCAGCCACAAGGCATCGTTTGTTTGAAGCGACTTGAAGGGCTGTAAGGTTTGTTGGGAGGGTGCCTCGGTCTAGCTGCCTACTGAATGAAAACTGACTTTAGGTAAGGAATTGAGGCACAACACTGAAATGTAACTATTAAAAAGGCTGAGAACTTCTGCCTTTTCTAGCTGTCTGTCTCCCTGGGCATTCAGCTCAGTAGTATTATTTCTCCTCTTTTTTCCCTATGGGAAAGAGTCAAAAAGGACAGATATTTTGCTGATTTTTGTGCCATTTCAGGCACCTCTCAGCTTATGTCTTAGTTTTTGACAGGGGAGCTGGCGTGGCTGTGCACTTGCTGCTTTTGTGCTCCCCAGTAAATGAGTCTTAAGTGAAAGCACTGCCCTGCTTGGGGTAGTTATTGGTGGTAATCTTTTTCCAACTGTGCCATGCTTGAGGTTTTTATTTTAGTCCCCCTCAACACAGCAGATGAGTCGCAGGTGCAGGGGACTGTGCCGTGGTTTCTGTGCCCAAGCCCTTTCTGGGAGCGGAGCAGCTCTGGGTCGCAAAGCACGTGGTGGAAGCCACCAGCGTCGAAGTACTTGTCCGTGGCTTGTGGGTCTTTGTAATGGGAGTTCAAGAAATGCTCTTTGAAGTCAAAGCTGCTGGCATGGCTCCTGCTCTTGCTAACATGCCCCTTCCCAGAGAGAGGTGTCACTTGGGAGGCTTGGCTACCACATTTGTCCAGCTTATAGTCTGTACTCTGTGAAGTTAATGCTGAGCCTGTTGGTAACCAACATTTCAAACAATTACGCTCCAAATCAACCCATTTTAATGGGCTTCTCCAGTCTCCCAGCACCAAGTTGCAGTGACAGACCCTACTCAGGGCTCGGGATTCACAAATACCAGCAGGAGAGGGCTCTGGGTTTTAAGTTCTTCTGTGCCTGTGAACTTTGTGGTGTTGTGAGCCTGCAAATTGGGAAGAGTGAGTGGGGAGCAAAGCAATTAGGAAAGCACTGGTTTCTCTGTATGGGTGTACCTGGTGTTAATAGAAGCCCCTTTGATAAGTATAGGCTTAATATAATGCCTCGAGTACCAGTGCTGGTAGCCCCAAGAAGCAGCTTCACTCACACATTTGGAAGGCTAGTGGCTGGTGGTACTTTCACTGTTTTGCTTCAATCTCATTCCTGTTGCCTGGAAGTAAGTTGTTGGTGTTTGGGTTTTTTTTTTGTCTGAATTGCCAGTTCTGTACTATCAATTGCTTTCTAAGGCCTGGAAATAGTCAGCCTTTAGACTATATATTACTCTAGAGAGTAACTTGAGGTGGTGTTTTATTTTTCCTTCTGGTGCTACATCAGTGTGAGCAACAAGCCATGGTTCCTTTGATAATGAGCTTGCATTTACATAGCGCCTGTCATCCCTTAAAGGAGTTTTGCTAACTGCACAGTGTATTGACTAAGACTTGTCCATAGCAATGTGTGCTCTGGCACTTTGTCTGGTCTCATTATATTCATTCCTTTAATGTATGGGAAGCTGTTGGCCAAAATGTCCTTCATGTGGAGGAAAAAAGAACAAATGGCAAAGTGATGCATTACTTGTAGCGCTGTAAATATTCCCGAGCATATCACTAATTCCCAACTATATTTCTGTCTTGATCCGTAGAGCTCACGGTGCCCTACAAATGAAGACCTCTTATGCCTGGGAAGCTGATGCCAGCCAGGGCGGGAAGGGCGAGAAGGCGGCGAGTGCTGTATTGTGCTTCAGGGACCTATGGCACAGCCAAGCAGCTTCCCAGCGTGGAGTCCTGCCCTCGGGACCTGTTGCTGCCCAGGCAGTGGGAAGGTAGGTACCCTTATTTTATTACCCTTAACTGGTAAATAGACAAACTTATGCATTTTTTCATCTGCTTATGCTTGACACTCTCGCGTGTTCACTCTTTGTCTTGCTAAAAAAACTTGCAATTTGCTGCCACTGTTCTTGTTACCCTCCACCGCTAATTACCACCAGAACTTTAAGGAATGGCTTGTTAAGGTTTTGGTTGTTTGGGGATGCCCTGAAAAAAATACCTTGGGAAAAGATATGGAACTTGTTTGTTTTGCTTTGTATTTCAAGATACCTACAGAGATGGGGTGTTAGATGAATAGGAAACAGTACAAGGTTGGCTAGACTCAGATTTGAAAATACGTTGTGGTCCTGTTATTGTGATTTTGGTTTGAAATAGAGTGTAACTTTAACACTAAGCAGAGAAATAATTTTTTTGTATGATAAGGAACACCCACCCCCCCATCTCAGGCTTAAGAATGAGCCTGGAAATAAATGTCAGCTAACTTCCAGTTGCTGTTGTTGATAACTTCCAGTGCTGCCTGGAAGAGCTCAGCAGCACTGCACGTGGACGCTGGCTGCTGGCTTTCAAGGGAGCAAGCCCTTCAGTGGTCTGTGTGTGTTAAGAAAAGCCATCAGCAAGTAGTTTTTGAATTCTTTCCCCCTCCCCCTTCTATTTGACTGATTTTAAAAGCAGGATTAGGCAGGCAGCTGAGAAATAATTCAGGATGATAAATTCTTGAAATCTGGTACTAAATCTATCAAGGCAAATAATATGTCCTGATGGTAGGAGGACGTTATTTTGATTTTGTTTTAAATTCACCAGACCTCATTTTTTTGGGGGCGTTTGTCTCGGGGAGGTGAGGACTTTGAAAAGGCAATTACAAATTGGTGAATGATTAGTGTTAGATGTGACACTTTTATGCATCAAATATACTTAACTGCATTAACCTTCAAGGAATTTACACTGACACCTTAAAAGATCTATCTCATGCTCAGCCTGAAAAATCTAAATTCCCCCTCAACTTAAATCTTATTTACACTCATTTTATTACAAAATAAATGGGTCTAAAATTTTAATGGAGTTTTGCCAGATTCTGAAGGCAGTGTGGCAGGAGAGTTGGAAGGAAGCAGGCATTGCTGGTGTGATTCTTTAGAGAAAGTCCCTCAAGGGAATGCAGAGCAGTGCCCATGTGCTGAAACGAGGTTGCATTCTGGTTTCTTCACTGGCTGTAGCAGCCTAGAAGGAAAATGACTGAAAGCAATGAGGTTACATGTCTAATTTATCCACATTAGTGTTTAATTTCCTGCTAATAATGTATTTAAGCCTTCCAGAAGCAGCTTGTGGTCTCTGTAGACTTTTAATCTTTGTATGTTAAGCAGAAAGTAAGTACATTTTTCAAAATGGGATTCTTACTGGAGACCTTCAAAAAATATTCAGGTCGCTAAAATGCCCAGGTGCTCTCCGTTCACCCAGCGTGCTCAACCTCTGTTTAGGTGCCTGGTGTGTCCACATTTCCATGCAGTTGCCCTTCTCTGTCAGTGGGAAGCGGTTCCTCTTGTTGCTGATTCATCTCCATGTCTCTTGTGCTTCACTCCACTGAAATCTGGTTAGGTATGAGACAGACTCCGGTGGAATGAAGGACAACAGAACCCATGGATCGTCCTCATTTCACGCAGAAAACGCAGGCGAGTTTATCGCATATTAACGTACCTTTTAGGGGGGAGCACAGCTGGTACGCCTGAGATGTTTGAATCTTACGTAGGAGTGAAACTCCACGATGAGTGCTCACGGGGATGCTATGCACTGAAACTTTCATTGGCTCTTTTTTCCCCTTATCCCTGATTTTTTTTTCATCTACTTCAATTTTAGCCTGTAACAAAGTAGCCAGGTATGCTTTGTAATGTTAACTGTGGGAACAACTTACCAAAGGATATAGCAATTCCCCATCTTTTGAAGGTATTAAACTATTAGGAGCTTCTCCAAATTAAATGCTCAAGGGTTTCAGTTTTATGGCTTTTACAAGGGAGGTCCAACAAGATAATCACCATAGTCTCTTCTGGCCTGAAACCCCTGAATCTGCAAAAGCCGAAGAATGCCAGTAGGCAATTTCCTTCTACGTGCGGGTTCTTTTTAAAGACCTTTGGCAATAACAATAATGTGTTAAGCTACTACTTCCCTTTAGCCTAGATAGGGGAGAAATAATCTTTCTTAGTCACAGCCCCACATGATGTGGTAATTGGAGTCTGCTTGCTTCAGGCTTCTTGTAAAGCATGGGCAGAGAGCAGAGCAAGGAACGCATCGCTTGTCCCAACACAGCACTGCCGGCTGCCGCTGCTCATGCACATGCCTTCGTGCATCTGTGAAATGGATTATGCATATTATGGGATTGCCCTAAGGCACTATGAAGATTCAAATAGTTAAGCTAAGCTCTGTCCAAACCCTCTAAAAGATGTGTAGCCTCTTCCAAAGAACTTTCAATCTGTGAAAAAGACGAAAATAAAGAAAATGAAGACTGTGAGAAATACTCCCCCCACAAAACCCCAGCTCAACCCATCCCTGCATCTATGCAGTAAAGGTGTTTCTGTGATCCTTGCGAAGGAATCTGATTATAGATTGAAGTATCTTACTTGTTTCAGTTATGTCCTGTTTTCATCTGTGAAATTAATACTGAAGTCTGAATATAATGCATACACTTAGCATTGCATGCTGCTTCTCATCTAAAGAATGGAAAAACTGCGACTCTCAAAGTGCCTAACGGAATGAAGGGTCCAGTTCTGAGCAGTGACGTGTTCTGGCAGCTCTCCCATGCACTTGGGTAATTTAAGATTTCAACTTTTAATTTGCTTGTACTTTGCAGCTTGGGAAAAGATAGGTTAGGATGCAAAAATTTGAAGGTGAACTGAAATGCTTGCCTGTACTTAAAAAAAAATAAATACAAAACCCCCAACAACAACAACAACAAAAACCCCAACCAAAACCAAACCCAACACCCCACCCCAAAAAACTAACCCACAAAATCTCCTACTAGGGAGGTGCTGATAGAGGGTTTAACAGAACAAATAGTTTAGGATATTCTCTTTCCCTTTTGCTTTTAAATATAAACCTGCTGCCTGTTGCTGCGTTGAAGCCTCTCCCTTCATTTTGTCAAGACATGTTAAAAGCTTTTGGGTAAGTCCTGAGAAAGGGTGGCCTAGGCAGGAACCCATCAACTGAAATTCCTCTATGCAATCCTGGCTTATTTGAAATGCCTTTTATCAGGCAAGTTACAACGGGCTTTAGCACCATAAATGCCTTAATGCACAGCTTCCAGCTATTAACCACTTCGTGCCTGGAATTCACAAAGCCAGTATGCCCAGGAGAGAAAATAAACAGCAGCAAGGCTGGCTTTGGCTTCGGCTTCCTTCAGGAACAGCTCAAATTATTAAAGGTGCTTATCGACAAAATCTTACATTAAAACAATGGTAATAAACTTGAAAGACAAGCTCCAGGGACCCACCTCCAACAGCTAACTACCCTTCAGTCTTAAACAACCAATTTAAAGTAAATTAAAGGTTACTAGGAAGAGGTTGGGTTGAGTTCTTTTTTTGTTCTTTCCAACCTTTTAATGAGATACCACTTGTTTTTTGCTTCTCTCTGGGGAGAAGTTTGAGAGTCAGGCTGTGGTCTTTTGCATCTACCTGAGCAACAGCAAAGGTCTGCTGCATCCTCAGAAGTGGCAAACCTTTCACTGAAGGTCAGACAAAATTGAACTGGACTTCTCTGAACTTTAAAGTGAGCAAATGTTTCTATATTTCTTTTGTCTGTAGGGGAATTGAGAGATATGGATGCTCTGAGCCAAAGCTCATTGCATTTGTTACATTAAATGGGCTTTGTGTTAGGCCTGGTGATTTCAAGCCCTTGGGACCTTTGGTGCAACACCCTGCCTGCACCCACAGCGCCAGTCACTCAGTCCTGGCTAGAAAGGTACAGAGTAACTTGTCTACAGTGAAACATAAGCTTGTGTTTAAAATTAAGCATAAGTCAAAAACTGCTTTCTGAAGCTCAGATCTGACACGAACTGTGACGTCCAGAGGCAATGCTCTCCTGCAGCCCCCCCCGACCCAGGTGGACCTTTGCTTGGGCTTTTTCTAGGAAACACTCCTACTCAAAGCATGTTCTGTAGCTCATTTAGGGATTTCCATTTCTCTGCTGTACTCCAGCATTACCCTCACGTTTTCCCAAAGCCTTCACTTGAAATTATCACGATTCATTTTTAAAGGGAAAACAGTTTTGTGTTACTCTTGATTTTTGGGCAAGTTTTACAACATAGAAGTTGAATTTGTAGTTGGCTTTACACCTGTGCATTGCGCTCAGAGAGGAACGTGGTTTCACAGCAGTAGCTGGAGTAATTGACAGGGGTCAATATTCCCTTTTAAAAGTGAGTGAGAAGGCCTTTGGATTTCTCTCTTGCTGGAATGCAATAGCATTAACCAGACATCCACAGAAGGGCTGGGGAGGGGGGTGGGTGTGTGTGTAAGCAGCCTGAGCATGCTGCCCTCCCACCCCCACCCCCACCCCCCCCAATCCCAGGGATCAGCTCTGGCTTTTGGGAGAGCGCTTGCCTAGCCCAATCCTTGAGCATCGAGCATCCATATATGCTGAATTAGAATAGCAGCATGGGACTTTTGGACTTCAAAGACCTTAGCAAATGTGCCAAACTAAAGCAAATTAAAATTTTCTACAAGAACCACCCACCCTCCATATCACTACTTTCTTGAATATTTCACTTCTCGATATCTCTGGATAGGTAAGAGAGCATATTTCAAGTGATTTGCATAGAAAATCAAGAGAAGAATCAACTGATTGAAACTAAGCTAAATTCTTACAAATGGTAGTTGAGAAGGCAGCTCAAATGAGGTGTTCATTCCACTAGCGTAATTCCAGAGCAACTCACTGGGTTCTAATTGAATTACACTGTTCTTTAAAGACCAGTGCGAACCACATAATTCCTACCAGTTTAGGAAATAACTTTCCATGTATCACCAGTTGCTGCTTTGAATAACTTTGCTATAACTATGACTTAAAATACCATAGAAAATGTTTAAGAAGCTTGCGCTTTTCCTTTTAAAAGCTGTTTCCTGGCCTCAGTTTCCAATAAGCAAAGGGCAGCTGTGTTGATGTTCATAGGGAACGAGCAGCGCTTCTGTGGGATGAGTGACATCAATATGGCTCGTTACAGCATCCTGCATCTTCTCGCCAATGCAGCAGCCTTCCAAGGAAACCACCTTTACACAAAGCGACTCCCAGCCACAGCGCTCCCCCAGTTCACCAGAGTTTTAGGGAAGATATAAGGACACGTGGTCGTGCTGTTCACTCACCTGTCTTGGTTAGCTAGGTACCAATCCTGTCTTGCAACCGCTTTACTTAACTTTAAACCAGAACGAAAAAAATATATATTAAAAAAAAAAACACAACAAAAAAACAAAGCAAACAAAAACCTAGGTAGACAAACTAAAATAAATCAGCTGGCAAATAAATACACTCAGGGGCTACTTCTTGTCGTCTTTTCCAGCCGCCTTGTGAACAGAATCCCAGGGGTGGTGGAACGGCGTGAGGGAATGGTCCTTGTGCGGGTGGCACCGAGCGCTGGGCTGCCCGGCCCGGCCGGCAGTGATGCAGCGGCGGAGGGGTGCTGCACGCCTTGCACAAAAAAAGCGCAGGGAGGGTTAGAACAACGCGGAGGTGGTGGGGCGCGGAGGAGGAGCTCTGCCCCGTCCAGGTGCCGCCGCAGGTGCACTCTTTATTTGCGCGCCCGCTCAGGAGGCCGCGCTCGCCCGCGGGCGCAGCCAATGGAGAGGGCGGCTGGGCGGCCCCTCCCCCGCTGCGCGGCTGCCTGCGCGGGGGCGCAGGGCCGGGGTGTGCGGGCTGTGCGCTGCCTGCGCGGGGGCGCAGGGCCGGGGGGTGCGGGTCCTGCCCGCGCCGGGATGCGCTGAGTGGCCGCTGCGAGGTGGCCCTTGGCTGGTGCAGGGCTTCAACGCACAGCAGCAGGCGTTCTCCTTCACGTCTTAATTCTTGTTGCATCAAACTGCCTGAATTCTGTACTTGCCTTTCCACGTGAGAAACACTTTGCTCTGCTTTTGCAGAGCTGCTAAAGAAACAGAAAACACGTTTGAGAGTGAGCACTTGATGCGATGTGTTGCAAGATTGGTACCATGATGTAATAATCCCTGTAAACTGCTCGGGTAGCAAGAACCCAATAGAGTGGGGGTAACGCTGTGTAAAGCATTTGAATAGAAGAATCTGGCAGAGTTTGGGGGTATCACCCTGTAAAGGGTTTGAATAGGAGAACCCGACAGATGAGGGTATCGCCCTGTAAAGGGTTTGAATAGAAGAACTTCATGGAGCACGAAGATGCTCTGCCAAAGTGCTTCCGTGCAATGGTTTTAATTCCAGCTCTAAAGGAAGTCAGTTCATAGCGAGACTCCTCCAGCTGCACTGTGTGAATCTGTTGAGTCTTCCCCCCTTTTTTCTTCTTTAAAAATAAACCTTGATCTTTGCCCTCCTTTCCCGCACAGTGCAGGCTGGAAGGTGCCCAGCCCCCACCTGGCACTGGCGATGCCATGCTGGAGCAGGGGCTGCCCCTCAGCATCCCGCACCACTGCTGTGGGAGAGCTCTGCAGGCCAGGGTTGCGGTGCCTGTGCTTTGCATTTAGCAAAAATATTCTGGAAAGCAGACTAGTTTTTCACCTTTTAAGTTTACTAATCTGCACAAATCAAAATATTTCAATAAGCTTGCCTTTCTGGTGGAGCAGGCTGTAGATAGCTAACTGAACTACACACACACTCCACCCCCCCAAATTTCACTTCTTTGTCTTTTTATAGTGCTAACAACTTGCTACCGTTCTTCCATGCTGTTTTCCATGTAAGGACTGCACATAAATCCTGCTTTTCCATTTGTTCGTTGGGTGAACCAGAGATTTTAAATCCAGGCTGCTTTGGTTATGACATAGGTCACAAGGTTTGCAGCTTTAATTTTGATTGTGCTGAATTGCACTGAGCAGCAGTGCCTGTCCTGACTATCTACAATTATGAATTAAAAGTTCTGATTATTTTTTATTTTTGCCACACATTTTAATCGTGGAGGTGAATATATTGGTCTGTAAATGCATCTGATGGAATACTTTTAGAGACAAGGAAGTTAGTGTTTTTTGTATAAGAAATATGTACTGAAGTTTATTTCTATTCATTGCTTGCTTTTATTTTCTTAGGGCTGTGTGAAACAAGCCAAACTCTCCACAATTTTGCACTGCTGCACAGTTTGAAGCCAGGGCAGTAGTTCTTTTAGATACAAATCGGTTCTTTGTTTTATTTGCTACTGCAAAATAACAAATACCCTTAAAGTTTATAACTACTACTGTCAAGGACAGATGCGGCGGGACTGGCTGTGGCATGGATAGCTGGGTAGGAACGTAATGTTGTTCCATAATACCCAATCATATCAACTGTCAGTTCCCTTAAACTTTCAACACGTACCCGTTAGGTAGAAAAAACTGCCAACACATCATAAAACTGCTGCTGCAAGCTCTCAAACCTTGCTGATGGAAATATGTCAGGGGATGAAGGCTCTTCCCTGCAGTATCTGAAAGGCACATTCCACTGTTTGGCTTCCAAGGAGGAAACCTGTGTGGTCTTGAAGGCTTGTCAGCTTTGACCTCTAAATTTGTCCAATAAATGGAATCAAATTATTTACTTGGTCTGCAGGTTTGAGACATCAAACACAGCAGAGGAAAGCTCAGGGCCACGTCTCCTGAAATTGCCCACTGTAAATTCAGTCCACAAGCAGGTGGAGAATAATTACTTGAGGGCTTTCCCCCGTTCGACTCCAAAGGTTATTTATGATTGTGAAAAACATCTTTATAAAGCAACTGCCTACATAGGCGTAAGGATTAAATGGAGCCCTCAGACTATACATTGTTAGTATTTCCCATCACAGAAAAATGAACCACAGTGTAACACCACATTTTGCTTTTTTATTTTTCATGGTCTCTTTGACTCTGCTGTGCTGCAGCATGACCAGCCTTCCTGCACCCTTTCCCTGTGCAGCACTTACTCTCCCACATGCATAAAAGGAAAACCATCTTGTAACCTTTCTGAAGTGAAGCCAAAAAACCTTGTTTGATCCTAGGGAGTCATCTTCCCCTCTCTGTTCTGCAATCTCCTCAAACCATAGCTACGGTGAGACATGTGGTGCTTGCAAGTCATCCGTGGGAGCGCGGTTCGTTTTGTTCGACGCTGACCTGAGCACGTGCGTCACTCGCTCAGTCCATCTCTTCAGCTGTTCCTGCCTCTGGAGACAGGCATGTGCTGAATGAAGCTTATTGCTGTGAATAGCGGGAAATACTTGTTGCAGAATTAAGACTTAAAGCTTGTAAGAAAGCCTTTGTATTCCAGAACAATAGAGGAAAGGACAAAGATTGAGACTTGCTTAGGTTTCTCTGAGATTTATCCCTGTACCATTGCCTAACCACTTGTTTGAGACTACAGATCTATCATTTGAGTTACCGATAACTCTTGCTTCTTTTCAAAGCCTGCTTCACAGGTATTCTTGCTTTCTGACGGTAGCTACTCAGAAACCTATGTTCTCATTTACATCACAGTGATACAGGAAACATGTCGTGTTTCACCATTCAGATGAGTTCTGCTCATCCCTGACAGGCAGATGGCTCTGGGATGGCATAGGACACCTGTAGCAACTTTAAGACTGCATCTACTAGAACTTGCAAAGAAAAAGGCAGGTTATGCCAAAATGTTTCCAGGGCCCTTGCCCCCGTGAATTCCCATCTACGCTAAATGCCATTAGATCCTTAATGGCTTGGTATAGTCAAGACTCCAGTCATGCTCCTCATTCAATGAGATGCCTGTACAGAGGTCAATCAACTGGTGACGGGTCCCAGTAATTTTATTTCAAATATTCTCAGCCATAATTGTTCATTTGCAACTTGCAGAGGAAAGAAACCCAATTACACCAACCTCTCATCATCTTCACCCCATCCCCAGGCTCCATGCAAGTTTACTTTCTCCCTTTCACTTCCAAATTTAAAAGAAAACACTGCCTCTGCTCTGTTCCCATTGCCCCTTTGGCAATGGGAGTTGGCATGAGCTAACACACCTGGTTCTGCAGCATAGTTAAGTATCTGGCTCTTCCACATTAATAGGTTTGGTTCTTCTCTTCCTTTAGAGGCACCCAGTTCGACTGCAGCTTGCATCCTTGGCAGTCCCGTGCATCTCCCCTGAGCGTTTGGTATCAGTGAGCCGGCAGGAAGGCTCCCAGCTCCTCCTTGCTGCCCGGTCTGGGGAACGGGGCTTCTTCCACGCTCAGGCTCTCGCACCCTCTGGCTGCAGGGAGGACATGGCAAAGCAAGACTGAGCGGGAAGGGTTGGAGCGAAACCCAAGTGTGCAACAAATAGTAGGTAGAGCTTCCAAAGCAGAGAAGTTACAAAAAAGGTGCCCAGGGGTGCTCGGGCAGGGTAACTCACGCAGCCTGTGCTCCTTGCCCGGAGCTCCCTGCACAGGGCTAGGGAGGGTTCTCGCCCTGTTGTTTTCAGCAGGGATCCTCAGACCGAACCAGTGTGCGAATAAACACACGGGAGCACAATGGGGCATTGGACTCCTTATTTGGTTATGACTTCTGGAAGAAAAAAAAAATTTAAAAATTGAGACTTTAAGGTCTTTTTTTTTCCAAGTTTGGTTTTGTCATTTCCCGCTTGTTCTCCTCGTTTATCATTAAAGAAGTAAAACAAAAAAAAATAAGCAGAAAAAGGAAAAGATGGAAAATAGAGAAGCCAAGGAAGAAAACTATTTTACAGGAGACTTAATTCTGTCCTTGCAACAGGGAACATTTCCATGAAAAATATTTGCTTCTTCAAAAGAAGGAAGCTCTTGAGGAAAAATTATTTGTACATGTTTAGGGGTATTTTTGCTCGGCTTTACTGGATCACTTTGCAAGTACCATTCACTTAAGACACCACTGAAAAGAACCAACAAGCTGTAACCTGCTCGCCTGCACTGTTACTTCTAGGTGCCAGGTCCATGTTTCAACACAGCACTCGGGGCTTATAAAAGGACGCTGGTGACACATCGCATTAGCTTTGTATTTCCCACCGATGTTTATGGGATGGCAAACTAAGGCTGAGTTTAAGAGCATGCCTACAGGTGCTGAGAGATTGGAAAGGATCTTTCTGTCTTTCCAGTAAAGTAGAAAATCGGATACCTTGCTGTTTCTTCCATAGTGTTTTTCATTTTGCTGTCTCAGACTTGCACGTTCTTGGAGGTGTGAAGTATTAAGCAGCTAAATCCTAAACCAGGAAAAAGAAGGAAGCCCGACCTTTAACCGTAATAAGATGGTCTCTCCTGCTGTTTCAGTAAACAGAAAATTAGCCCCAGTGTTCAAATGATGCAGATTTGTGTTGGGGTGGAAAGGAGTGACTCTTGATAGGAACAACTCAAAAAGTACATAAATTTGAGCATGAAAAAAATTCCCAGTCTAAAGCCATTGATGGTGTGGGTGTCTGGATGCAGTTGTGTTGCTGAAGTGAGCTGATATGGACACGAAGCTCCTGGAGAAGACTATGAGATACCTCCATGCTGACATATCTTCTCTTGCTACATGAAGTGCTGTGTATATTAATTTTTGTGTAAAAACTGCACACTCTGCCAATGTAGCTGCATACATAGCCAACAGGAGATCTGTGCGGGGAGTGACGTGCAGCAGGGTGAGGAGGAGACTCAGCTGCTGCTGCCCCATCTCTGCTAAGGCTTTCTGGAGGGGCTGTCATAAGGGAAGGGCTCAAATAACCTTCAGGCAAAATAATTAAAGATTGATTAGACAGTAATTGTAGATCAGTATCCCAAGGCTCTAAAGGTAACAGGTCTTTTCTCTCCTCTGCCTTGGAAGATCAGGCAGAATGGCAATGTTTTAATTACTGGAAGGTTACCTCCGTTTTCTGTGTCTGTAAGAGATTGAGAACTGAAATTTGGAGTAATTCTTGAATTTCTACTTTAGAACATAACCATATGCTGCTACGTTTTTACTTGGGTTTTAGATCTGGGTTTATAAACAGCAGTATTGGAAGATGAATGAAATACAAGCTTTGGATGTCACTTTATCTCCTCCTGTGTTTGTAACAGTCCTGCACCAACATGTGGCTCCCTGCCTGGTGTTTGCAGGTAACTCTGAAAGCCAAACCGCTTTACGCACGGTGCGATGGATAAGTGTGTGAGAGAACCTCCACGAACCGCTCGTGGGTAATCTTTCAGGCCAACAAATGACCTTAACCCGGTGTTTTAGCTGGGGTAGCTCAGACGCGTTGCTGGCAGTGAGTTTCAGCTGTAAAGTCTGTCTAACTCTTACTGAAAGAAGCTATTTGTGCAGAGAGGCAGGTTCCAGACCTGCACGCTGCAGAGCCACCAGGCAAAACAGCCTCTGCAGTCACAGGTCGCTTCAGAATTAAAACTCCCTGGGCACACTTGGGTCCGCACGCTTGGTTTGATTACAAGGCAGAATGTTCCATCCGTTTGACAAGACCAATGCAACAGTAATTTAAAAATAAACCTTTTATGTGGCTCAAAGCCACCACAGCACTGCTAAGGAGTATACTTTTGAGTTTTATTTTTATCTCAGATTAAAAAAAAAAATAAAAAGGTGGGGGGGAAGAGGGGCATGAAGAAAGTCTCAGCATCTGCTCTCACAGGTAATGAACTTCTAAGCAGAAAGGATGAAATTTCTGACTTCTCTGAATTTTAATGCCTTGCTGCCCTTTTCATGCCCTGAAAGAAACATTTGGCATTGTTTTAGCTTCTCGGTCTGTGGAGGTCTCTGCCTTTCTGTACGCAGCTGCATTTTAAGAGCCCTGTTTGCCCGTTCCCAGGCCAGTCTCGCTGGCTGCATTCTCTCGACAAAACGGAATAACTGATGGCACAAGTTCAGGGCTAAGGAGGGAACGTATCGGGAAGCCGTTATAACTGAATCATAGATACAAATATGTGTCTATAGAGATATGTGTAGTTATGCTATAAAAATGTACAGAGACATAGCACAGGGTGGAAAATTAAATTACTCAGAAACCTATTTCCTGGAAAATATGGAGGTAATATTCCTCCCTCTGTTCTGTAGTTTAGAGCAGTACTAAAAAGTAACTTTCCACAATAGCAGACGTTTTAAAGAATCTGATAACTTTTGTGGGTGGGAGGGACAGAGGACAATTTGTTTTCCAAGGAATCTGTGGGCTACAGGCACAGTTATTTTTTAAAAAAAAAAAACTAGGAAAGCCATAAAGAATGAAGCCAAGCCTCTGTGGCCCACCGTGGGCATACATCTGCAGCTGCACGATCTGTAAGTCAGCAGTATGTCTGCAGAAGATAAATAAGTTATATTGCTGTACACAATAGGAGACCCAGGCCCAAAAATTACATGAAACCCCCACCTGCAGGAGGAGTCAATATCTTAGTTATTACACCGAAATGAAATGCACTGCCTGCTCTTTTAGAAAGCTTTTCCTAAAAGTTGTTGGGTTTTAGTTTCCTTCCTGTTGCCTGGCTCAAACAAGCCACTCCTGGGAAGTTCATCCAGTGTGCAAACAGATGAAGCGAATATGAGATTTCACAACTGAGGAAGGGCAGCGGCACGAGGGCAGTTCTGCAGCCGGGGCTGGTGCTGGAGCGTGGCAGCGCGTTAGCCGGGGCTGGTGCAACGTTCCCCCTGAGCAGCTCAGCCTGACCTCTGCCACCTTCGTACTTGCGGCACGGATGGGAACGCTGCTGGCAGGCCTGACGTTATTTGCAGATACTGTTTTCTCCTGGTTTGTGCAATTAATCTATTTGTGATATCCTGCAGGCTGGGTTTTGTTTCCTGCAGTGACATTTTCGTTACCTTTAACACGTGCCAGCACATTCCTTTTAAAGAGGAATGGGGCGAGCTGTGCAACCATGCCTGTGCCCTTTCTGCCCCAGTTTCTAAAGAATTTATTTGGGCACAGACATCTGTCAGACCCTTCATCTTGGATTTGCTCGCTTGGGGGGGCACAGGCTTGGGGGGAGACAGTAAGCTTTCCTTTGCCTCTCTGTGCAAAGGGGGTATGCCAGTCTTTAGTGAAAAACTACCTGCTTTGGTGAAAAACGTTTATCCCTCAGCTTGTGTGAGACAATTATTAGATAAAGCAGTGTTACGTAGTACTTGTGCCATCTTGATATTTTCTGGGAAACTTAAGGTTTCTTGTGAAATGGCGTGCACTGCTGCACTGGGATTATGCAACTGCTGTTAATGAGTCCAGAGGTGTTCACAGAGCAAAATTACCAGCAGTTGTTCTGACTCTGTCCTTATAAAGCTACAAGTGCTGACAAAGCTGAGATTCAAAATGTAGTAGTGAAAACTTTTAGTTTGGATAAGTATTCTTGGAATTCTGGAGGCTTTTTCATAATGTTCTAGACTTTTCTGATATTTTTTCCTAAATCCATCTACTGATAATGCCAAGGAGTCAGGATGTGATTTTTTTTTTTTTTTTAATTATTTGAGTCAAGCTGAAAATACTGTGAAATGTGTTTTCTGGTTTGGGTTCTTTGTGTTTTTACTGAGTAGAAGTAGGAAGCAACTCAAAAGTTTCTGCAGCTGTTGACCGCATCTGCTTGCAACTTTGTGCTGGGGAAAAGTCTCTCCCAGCATTTGATGCGTGCAATTAAGAGAGATCCTTGGAGAAGTGACCGTGTTGAGGACAGGCTTAGCAACACAGGTCCTGGCTCGACCCACTCCCTGCTTTAACCCCTTCCCCGTGGCCTCGGTGCCCATCCCCAGCACCTGTCTCCTGCCCAGCTCGCTCTGGGATGCTCGCTGCCATGGTGGGTCAGACAGACCTTCCTGCCCGGCTCCTCGGAGCTGTTCCAGCACGCTGAGCTGCAAGGCTTTGTCAACTCATTCCTGGCCTTTTGTCTGCAGCTCAGAGTGCAGCTTGTGAGTAACCTGAGCCCTTCCCTTTCCCCGACATGAAGGTACACGCTGGCTTATCTGAGCAGCAATTCCAGCCTGGGCCAAGGACACGCCTTTGGGAACGCTCAACGCTCCTTTCTTTAGTCTTATTCAACTTTGCATTGCCCCGACTTGTTCTGCGATGCTCTCTAGGCTAACAGTGCATCTGCGAGCGAACCCTACGTGTGAGCTTTCCCTGCCTGGTAATGCCCATTCAAATCCAAAGAAAATGACTTGGCCTTTGAGCGTAGCCACGCTTCGGCTGGTGCCACCTACGGTGGATGCTGACAAGCTGCCGTGGGTGACACGCACTCATGTGTGGACTCTGGCTTTAGCTGGGTGTGTTAAAGTACCACCCAGATGGTTTTAGATGGTGTTTAAATAAATAATATCTAATCTGAGGCTTCATTCTTCTGACCAAGTCAAGTACTGGCAGCATTTAGGAACATGCACGCGGAGACTGGCAGCTGTATAATGCGGTCTGAAATGCGAAGCTTGCTGTCCTGAAGTGGAAAACCAACCGTTTCCACTTCTGTAAGCGACATCTCCAAAGGCAAACCCACCTTCTTGGGGGGTGTCTTTGCAACTCCACTCAAACCCCGTACCGTAACCCCCCTGAAAATGCAAGGAAGAGGCGAAGCGCGGCTGGAGGCTGTGCTGCAGGGGCAAGGCAACGGGTTCCCGAGGGCTCGGGGTGACCTCGCATGTCAGGGTTGTCAAAGGGAGCCCCTGCAGCTCCCCTCCCCCCCTTCCCACGTGTGGGAACGATGGCACTGTTCTGTTCAGAGCCATATATTAAAATAAGAGATGGATAATTTTAACTGTACTGCATAATAGCTGATGTTCTGATCTTTATGTAGATTGGGGGGAACAGGGGAGTATTCGTGTATGTGTGGCTTTGGTTGAGCAGGAGATGAAAGGGTTCAGGGAAGTATTTAAAGTATATGCCTCAGCTTTGCTGGAAGTTGGAGGAACTGAGGCCCAGCCAATGCTAATAATACGTATTTCATTATTTTGGGTTAGAAGTGTGATGTTTTTACCAGGGCAGTTACTTGGGCGCGTCCCCACGGGTGGCAAGTCGCAAGCCTGCCTTGCTCCAGCGGGGCTTCAGCTTGATGAAAACGAGTTGTGTTAGAAACAGCATCAGTGGAACACCAGACCTGCGCACGGGCTTCACTGGTGTTGGACTGGGGTAGCTGGGGTGATAAAGAAACTGTTGGCAAGGACTGAAGCACGTGGTTTAAGTTGCGTACATCTCAGAGTGCTTTGCTGAATCAGGACCAGGACGGCCGCGTGCGTTACTAACAGCTCAAGTGCCGATGTGCTGGCTGGCTCCTCTTTTAGCTTTCCCCTGTGCCTTCTGCCGCTCCCAGTGTGGGATGCATAGCTTCAGGCCATATTCACTTCATAAACAATGTCTACCTCAGTAACTTTGACCACACCTTGGGGGAAAAAAAAAATTAAGAACTGCAAGGTACTCTGCTTGCAAATGGTGGGCTGTTACTACCTTCCAGCATCACACAAGCAAAAGACATAAAACGGATGCTATGTCCTAATATTCTTCTCTTGCACTATTTACTGTTGCAACGTGTATTCCCATGCTCTCCTGTCTAAGGTGACATCCTCAGCCCTGGGTTTTTGATGATGACTATTATAATGAGACAAAGGAAGAGAGGCAGCTCACGTTTGATTTGGATCCCTTTGCCTTTTTAAAACTCGAGGATTTCTAACTCTCAGCAAAATCCCTACCACATGAGACCACATTTTACACGTTACTTGTTTGCAGACCTGATGTACAGGGTCTTTATGCAGAATCCCAGTATGCCATTGTTCTGTTAATGATTAAGTGAGGTGTTAGCTTGCCTTTCCTGATACTATCTTGTATTTTCATGTTCTGAGAGAGCATTTTTTGATGTGTACAAAACCAATGTTAAATATAGGTATAGATGCTACTTTAGGGAATCTTTCTCATTCAGACAAGAATGAAAGCCATTTCACAGTTTAAAAGTCTTTTTTTTTTTTTTTATTTCATTTCATGAACGTTGAAAAAGTCTGCACTAACTGCTATAAAGATACAAGTGATTTATCTTGACTTGGGATGGACAGAAGGTAATTTTGCAGAGGTTATAGGTGTTCCCAGAAGAAATCCAAGACTCACTCCCTCAATCCCATTGAGAAAAATGCAGAATTCTTCCTTTGCCTCTGCAAAGCTGAGCCAGAGCACCCAGGGGCTGAGCTTAAAAGCTGTGAAGAGTATTCACCCCCAAACCGTGCTCCCTCTGCATGAGCTGTGCTTTTTCTTAGGAGGGCTGTGTAGGCAAGACTCTGAAATGGGAGACCCTGCCGCAAATTCAATGTCGTATGTGCTCCGTCTCCTTTTCCTCCACAAGTTTTCCCACCTTAAAGAATAGTCTGGGGCATAGAGGCAAGGTTTGCTCCTGCTCGGTGCTGGCCATGCTCCTGGCAGCCTGTCCACATGCTGGTAAAGGGGCGATGCTCCGGCTGCCTGCAGGGAGCTCTGCCGGGGCTCTGCCCTGGGACCACGCACCACGCCAGGGGACAACCTGCTTATAAGGATGTTCTCAAGGCACCTCATGGAAAACAGAGTTCAGAGACAATCTATATGATGTGACTGTGAGAGGCTGTTGTCACTGGGTGAGCATGAGTTACATTGTCTGTGTGTGTCAGGGCTGGGTGGCTGAAGTTTTTACACCACTCCACTCTATTTAAGCTCCTTTATCTGAATGCATTTTGATGGAGTTATTCCAGATTTCTACCAGAACAAGGAAGTAGAAAGTCACACTGAAACTCTGCAAGTATTTCCACACCCTGCCTTTGCCTGAGGCTTTTCGTGGCTGAATGTGGTGTTGGCTGGGAGTATGTCAGCATCTCCAGCTGATGCTGGAGAAAGTTGAGGCAGGCTCAGGGTGGGATATGGTCCCTGCTTGGGGCTGTCAGGCTCTTGGCAAGGGTTTAGACCTGATCCGGGAGGGTTTCTGCAGCAGGACTCAGCTGTGTGCCCTCTCTGGATCATGCTTTGTCTTCCACAAGCTCTTGGGTGGAGTGGTGGCTCCTTTGCTGCTCATCTCACCTGACTTGAACAAGTGGCATTCCTGTGTCAGGAGGTATCTGCCTATCTGTCTGCCTGGGCTCAGGGAACAAACCTCCCTAGTGCCATATCGGTGCCTCATGCCCAGCACCAGGCACCCTGTCACCTGTCTCCAAGCCAGGTCAGCGTCTCGAGAAGACCTGCTGCACACATCTATTTGCAGGTGACATAACGGGGTCCTTGGCTGGTCCTTGACTTCATTACAGCTTTAGAGCATCTGCCACTGGTTTCACAAGACTTCCCCTTTTCAAGCAAACCTGAATACAAGCTTTGCAGGTCCACAACTCATGCTTTGCAGCAGCTGCCCTTTGCTAGGCATCCAGCAACACTCAATACCACAGCTAAATTCTCATCCGCTTTGAATTTATTTCTTTTTTATCTAGGCAGCAAACATGAAGCAACTTGCTTCATCAGTGTATTGCTCTGGAATTACTGTAGCAAAGGCATCAGGCAGCTGGGGCGGTCTGACATCAGTCACTGTCTTACGGGTATATTCAGTTTCTCAATCACATGCAAACCCTTCTTTGCCTGTACTTGCAAAATCCCGCAAAGCCACTGACTTTGAGAAGCTGGTACTCCCTCCTGCTGCAAAGCTGAAATAAACTCGACTCGCCAGAACCCCCGTTTGTTATTTACAGTTTGTTCACTCTTTGCGTAGTGCTGTATCTGCCTGGGAGCGTGCAGTGAGCTGGGTCTGCTTTCGGGGGCTCACTGAGGAGCCCCGCGCCAGGCTGCGGGTCAGACGCCAGCATCCCCGGGATGGTGGAGCAGCGTTTGCCAGCGCCTGCCGGGGCTCAGGTGACTGTTCTGACAGACAGAGCAGAGCCCAGCACACACGTGCTTTACGCTCAGATCTCATCAGCACCGCGGGAAGGGGTGTCTGTGATGTGCAGGTGACACATTGCAGATAAGCAACAACTCTTCCTTAGGGGACAGTCTCTGCCCTTGGCTGGCCTCACTATCTGCTGACTCTCTTAGGAGTATTATATGAGTTGTCAAGGAGCATCAGGGTGGTCTCATCTTTGCTCTGTGTCTGTTCTGAGAAAAGTCTGGTAAGAGAATAAGAGATACTGCTCTTTGTGTCTCTGCTGTTCATTTATTCCTGTTGCCGGTGTGTGTGAGTATGGAATATAGCATACAAACCCAGCTGGTGTGTGCGTGTGTCTTTGGAGGCAGCGGGCAGCCGGGCAGGCTCCTAAGGTTAGGAGCAGGCACACAGACCTGAGGCAAACAATCCCTGTGAGTTCTGCATGTATCCAAATACATAAGTAAATGTTGGTCCAACAGGTGTTAGTGAAGGAATAAATATCAATACTTAAACCCCCACCAACCAAAGAAAACCAACCAGTATTTTCAGGTTTAGATATATACTTAAAAAAAAAAAGACCCTGATGAAGAGTGTCATCCGTTACCTCAAAGACAGCACAGTCCGTGGGCTGATAGTCCGGGAGGTCTGTTTTTCCTCTATGAGTGGAGAATGTTTTAAGGGGTTCATGCTCATTTGTATTTTAAAGCTTCTTATTCTGAAGTGCAAGACCAGGGGCTACATCTTCAGCTGGCATAAATCTGCCTGGCTGCATGGAGATAAACTGATTTACGCTGGCTGAAGATCTGGCCCTGGATGTAAGAAATGGAAGCAGGTGGATGTAATTTCTCTAAATTTCCACTCAAGCTGCACATGCCTGGAGCACCAGAAATTGAACGGCACTTTCCCTAAGAGTAAAAAAGTTATTAGCTTCATATTTGTGTTAGTGCTTCGCTGCCCTCCCTCTTGACTTGATCATCACATGTAGCCACGGGCTGTCTCTGGCAATGACTCTGTCTCCCCAATAAAATTAAAAATCACTTTTGTTTCATATCTTTTTAATAAGACGTGTCCTTTTTAATAAAGGACTCTGCTCTTTAACGGGTGATGCGCTGATGAACAGCAGGCTCAGACATTATTGCATTTCCCTGATTTGAATTTCTCTTTCTGCATTTCAGCTGTAACAATAAAGCTAAGTAAAAATCCCCGAAGACTGTGCACATGCAGCTCAAACACAGTTTTGCTACCACTGCTGGGTTGAAATTCATGCCTGGTGTAAATGCATGCATGATGTTGTGCAGTTAGGTGTAAAGAATAGATTTTGTTCTTGAATGTACGCTATAGGAAAGAAGAGAGGCACAGGTTCAGGGGCATATGGTCCAGGTCCACAACTTTCACCGCAGTTAATGGCATTCTGTGAGCTGAGGGTCTCCCCCATCACAAAGAATTAATGCCTTTAAGCATAAGTGCTTGTAAAGGAAATAAAGACAAGGCACAGTGACCTGCAGGACAGAAGGAAATATTTCAGCGTCTACTGGCTGTGTGCACAGAAATACACACGCAGGCACATGCAGCTGCTTACCACCATTCACTTTTATTTTGTGGGATAAGTGAAGTCTGTATTTTCTTAATTTTTTTCCCCTCCCTTGTTCAGAATTCTTTCACCTGCAGTAAAGTGCTCATCCTGCAGCAAAATCGGAGCGAGCCCTTGGGTAGGACAGTCTCAGGGTTTAGCTGTTACAACCGCAGCTGCTGTTACTCCAGCTGTTGTAACATCCCCGGGTATTTACAGTGGTTTTATGTCCCCACCATGGGTCACAGCTCTGCGCTGAGTGGCCACCGAGGCTCTCACAGCGGCAACACCAGGAACACAAGATGCTCCGGTGGGGTTTGTTCTGTCTTTAACGTCCAGGCTGTTTGCACAGCGAGCCTCGAATCCTTGGTGCTGTCAGGCAGCAGAATGACTCGGGCAGTGAAAAAGACCCGCCACTTCCCAGCGCCTTCCCACCGATGGGAGTGGAGCCAGGACCGCCTGGCAAAGTTTTCAGCAAAGTTTTCTCTTATCCCTTGATAAGAGAAGTCCAGTTCAGTGAGCTGAAGAGGTCTTCACGACCTGAAAGCAATGAAGAGGATCGGATCCCTGGAGGCTCAGCCCTCAGGGCATACACAGACATGCAAGGCTAAAAGGTTGAGGTGGAATTAAGCAGTTTCTTTCTCTCTTAGGATAATATTGAATTATATTTCATACATTTTCCTTTAAAAAAGAATAAGAGCAAAGAACATCAAAAGAAAGTTTTAAATGATTTTTTTTTCACTAAAAAGATCATTGATTTGATTTCTAAAATCTTGTCCAGAAATTTTTACAGGATTCTATTTGATTTTATTAGAAAATCAGTTCAGTGATGTTGAAATTAATTTGCAAACCATCTGATGCTATTAAATTATACTGGGAACAGCTTTGGTTAAAATCACACAATCTGTTCCTTAGCACAGAAGTAAATAGACTGTATCTCTAGCCCCAGAAAAAAAGACAAAGGTTAAATTCCAGGGATTTGCTGAGTATTAATTTTGTTAAAATAATTTATGCAGATTTCCTGCCTCTCAATTGTTCCCAGTTTGAAGAATCAAACAAAAGCAAATGCCTCTCTATGTTTAGCATCCTATATTGATTCATTTATCCCTGGGATCCTGTCAAACTCAGACCTGAAGTAACTTTATGAGCCAGATTTTTTCCCAAAAGCAAACAAGCAAGACAATTAAACCTGAGGAGTTCAGGAGGCTTTGGAAACTGGCTTCGTAACCTGTCCCGTGACGTGCATGATCTGGATTTCCAGAGCATGATACTTTCAGGTGGTCAGCATCCACCTGCCTGAAGGTGGACGTTTGCAGAGACCCATAGTCTGTATCGGGCTGGGATGTTGCGACGTGCTGAAAAAAGGTCTGCAGACGTTCCTGCTCCAGCGAGGCAAGACAGTTGATAGGAAATATATGAAAATAATCATCCCATTAATAGAAGGAAATAGGGCCAAAGGGGACCTTAGACGTAGCAGATTACAAAATAAAATATAAAAATAAGAAAAGCTGGACTTTGGGCACACGTGGCTTCCCCGAGGTTTCCTTTCTAGAGCCATGCTCTTGGTTTCAGGGCAGCGCGCCAGGAGATGCGTATCCTCAGGGCAGGGATTTTCCGTCTCCCACAGCGAATTCTATGCACAGGGGTAGATTTATTCACCTCTTGAGGGCAATGAGGACAAACACCAGCATTGTCAGATGGTGTCTGGGTGTAGGTCACTCGAGAGCCTGGTTCCCTTTCCTCTTACATGAGTGTAAATGGAAGTAGTGAAGATAATATAGTGTCAGGCTGTAACACTGCTGGGTTTCTGCTGTGTTTGGGTATATGCTCCCATCAACCCGGTCTGCCTTCTTCCATCTCCTTAGGGGGAGTAAGACAAATAGGACACAGTGGAAGGATTCATGCAGATTTTTATTTTCTTCATCCTGTAAATTACGTGTGGTTTTCTTTAAACAGTATTGGGAAAACCAGGTCTGATGCCCTTCTGCTAAAAAAAGCAGATGGGGTAAAGGCTGAGAGCATCATCGCCCGTTTCCCTTCAGTTACCACTGCAGGTTGGGGGGTTTCGCCAGGAGCAGGCAGCCCGATGGGCCGGCTGACCCTCCCCAGGTTTGGGTTTGGAGGGGCTTGAACACTTCAAAAGCGAGCTCTGTGCCGCCCCTGCTGCTCCAGCCCCGAGAAGTCTGTGAGTGATAAAACCTGCCTTTAATTAAACCAGAACCTCCAGCTCCGCTGCTACTCGTGTGCTGTGGTTTCTGGGGTTTTCCAGCGCACAAGGTGTGACTGTGGGCTATGTTTTCAGGGATGGCAGAGCAAAGATGATACAGTTGCAGGCTTTTTGCATACTTCTAATCCTCAAGCTTTTCTGTGCCTGTTACTTGCTGTACAAGTTACAACAACGCCGGGCTCTCCTCTGCCCAAATCCACCCCAGGAGCTGCCGGCTTCCAGGGAAGATGCTGCTGCTGCGGGGGGTCTGGCTGGCTTCTGCTCCCTGGTGCCACCGGCTGCCTTCACAGGAGTGCTCAGCTGTTCCAAAATGCACAAGTGCAGCAAGCGAAGTGCAAACCAGAAAATAACCAAAAATAACTCTAGTTGACTCCCAACAGATTGTGTTCTGCTTATCAGCCCCCTGGGGCAGGGCCATGAAACAGGGTCACCTTCGCGTTAACTCAGACAAGGTATGGTGCAGTTGGTGTTGACCTGTTGAGTGTTGGGGGATATCACATTCAAACACCCATCCTGCACCCAAGCGTTAGATCTGAAAAGTTCTTAATAGTCAGACTAGTCCAGGCTTTGCAGCACTCACTCTTCTTTTGTTCTAGGCGCACCAATTAGTGCATTAATTGGTGAAGCACCTGAGCATCGGTCTGTGTTGGGACACAAACATGAAAACCGAGGCTAAGGATGGCTATGCTGCAGCGCAGAGACGTGGGAGAGGCTGCCTACGCAGCAGGAACACTGTTTGCATTGAAGGTGTAAATGATCCTAAATCAACCCTTGCAATTACAGAGCTCTGAACCCCAAACATGCCGATATTTTAAAGGGATTGTAGTGTCAGGCTTTCCAGGGCACGGTGGGCAGGTGGAAGGTCATTTTACGTGTTCCCACGTCCAGGTAAAAACTCTGTCATCCTGCTTAAGCCCCGTGGAGTTGGTTGGCTCGGGCTGCAGGCAGAACTCGCTGCCAACGTGAGCTGTACCCCTGCGGTGCTCGGCAGCCCCCTGAGCAGCGCTGGCGGGGCGAGCTGGGCAGTAAGGAGATGTGTGTTTTAGTGCTGGGTACAGAGCGCTGCCAGGTCGTGCCTCCAGCCGAGTGCTACCACCTCTGGGGTGTCGTTGAAGCCTCTGCTGAGTGCTAAAAGGGGAGACAATTTGTCTGTATCATGACTAGGGCAACTAAATAGGAAGACAGATTAACACTGATTTTTAAATTTCTGTGGAAGTTTAAAATGTTATGGGCATTCATCTTCTGGGGTAGCCTATGGTCTTTCTGTCGTGGCTTTTCATGTTCTCCCTCCCACTATTTTTCTTTTTCTGTGTTGGAGCAATGATGGAGAGGAGCGGATTCCAGGTGTGTGAGCCATGCGACGTTTACTGGTTGAGGTTCAGAAATTCCTACCCTGGGGTGGAGGGGGAAGTTAGAGGGAGGAGAAGAAAAAGAAGAGAAATGAGAAAATAAAGTAGGCTCCACCACCTGCCATGTAATGATCGGTTCTGGAGATAAGGCTGTTTTAAGGTGCATTCCAGACATATGGGTCCTGCCCAGACACAGCACAAAAGAAAAGGGAGACTTAAAACAACAGCCAGCTCCTCCTCCCCCCGGATCAGGTGTGCACACACATAAGAGAATAGCTAACCCTCATAAAAACCTCTCTCATTGCTGATGTTTTCTTATAGCTTTAATTCAAAGCCCACTTCAAGCACACAGGCACATGCAGCCCCTCTGATCAAGTTGATGCCTGTCGCTGGGGGTTAAATGCAGGGGGTCCGAAGCCAACCCAAACAGAACATCACCCCAGAGAAGCTGCTGGCAAGTGCTGCGTGAGGACTGGAAAGTGCTCCATCCCCTTCAGTGATCCTTGCAAAGAGACTTGTCGTCTTCGTTAGAAAACGAAATTAAAAACAATTGAACGTTTCTCCCTTGAAACAGAAAGATTCCCTACAGCTATCCTGGATGCGTGTGCATGTCTCAAAATTAAAACAGGATTAGACTTTAACGTTACAGCTCATGCCGCAATTATGGAAACATGGGGCCCGATCCTGTTCTGCGCCACTGAGGCTCCTCCGCGGTGGTGTGAGGTTGCAGTTTCCTAACGAGGGGCAGAGACACGAGCTGTAGAGCTGTGAGCATGGGAAGAACAGCGGGATATGTCTTCATGAGGCAGTGCTAACCTCTCTGTAATTAGTCTTCCCCCATGTTATCTTTATGCTCCTGTGATTGTGAGCCGTTCACATTGGAGACAAGAATAAGGCCTTACATTTTTTCGAGATGCACTATAAATTTACGTCTTGGGGGTATGCGGCATGTCTCTCTTGGTGACAAGGGTAATATAAAGTTGCTAATTCACTGGGACTTGCCCCAACAAAAACTGAAGGAAGAACAACGGGTAATTGTAACAACATCTTAGGAAAATGCCAGCGTGATAAAAGTGGAATCACCCCGTAAAAATATGTCGTAAAGCTCCTAAATTTCAGCCTCGCTTGTCATGCTATTCCTAAAGCAAATTTGCTCTCTGTTGGACTGTAAAAATGAAGTGGCAGGCACCGGCTTTTGATGCAAAAAGAAGAACATAACTTTGAGAGACTGAAGCTTTATCCTAAATCTTAGAGAGATTTCTGGGTTTTGTAGGGGAGTGGTTTCTTTTGGAAAGGCAGCTATTTTTAGAAAGTAAGCCAATTACTACTTTAATCCCTTTCAGTCGTCTCTATAATTAATATTGGTGTGAATTTTAATAAGTGCAGTAAGAACAACTTGTAAGATGGTGCACTGTGCTTATGTAGGTGGTAAACTAGGGGAAAGTATCTAAACGGTGCCGTAATCTCATTTCTGGTTTTTTTTGCTGTAGTTATGGTAAAAGTGCTTTGGTTAATTACAGCAAAATGTATTTAGTTTGTATTTAATCAATGCATGCTTTTTTCTCTTCAGCACCCGATTAAAGTTTGGCAGAGTTTATATCCATGTTACAAAATGTGGCTGGGTGTGAGTGTGAGCGGCGGGCACCGGGCTGCTCTGGGGGGGCACGGCTGCACTGAGCATCCCTGCGGAGCCCGGCTCCCTCGCGGCCGTTCCCGAGGCTGACACACGCCTGGGCTCCATTGCATTGGGTCTGCTGCTCCAGTAGCGTGGAAATCCCTGTTTATTTTGAAATCTGCATCAGAATTTGTTTGCTTCAACTTCAGGTGGTTACTTCATCTGTGCTTTGCATGGGTTATACCTGTTGACTCAAATGGAGGGTGAGAGGAGATGTTAGAGATACTGATGGGTTTTTGTAGAAAATTCGGGTCAGTTTTTTCCAGGTTTCACCTTTAACACGGGGGGAATCATCTGGGGAGAATACAGCAGTATTGAGAAGAAACTAAGACAGGTGCAGCCACTGATGTTGTATCACTGCATAAATATTCAGTGCAAAAATTAATGAAACTCCGAAACTTAGCAAGGATTAAAAACCCTGACTTGCCATTTTATGCCCTGCTCCTGGTGTTTCACCCTCAGTAACAGATGATCTCTTTTACAAATAACTTGCTTTAAAATGAAATCCCCGTGAGCTTTCTTGTTCCCTCGAGTGAAAGAACTTTATTTCAGCGGCATCTTCAGGAGCCTGCGGAGAAGGAGGCTGAAGGTTCCCCGAGCTGCTGGGCAGTGGTGGGAAGCATGTGGAGAGGTCGCATGGGACCTGGACCTCTGGGAGCAGGTTGAAACGTGGTGTAGATGTGGTGCTAGCTTAGCCCTTGGCATAAGAGCAAATTTCAGCTGTACCACGCGATTTACAGGGGCTGTTGCTTGGGGAGAGCTGGTGAAGGCAATGGCCTTTCTTCACTGTAAGGATCAGTTGTCATGAAATGCTGCCAGTGTAGGGCTCTGTAAGAGATCGCACGCCGAGGCCTCCGCTCACGGTGCTTTTCATGCACCCACGTGCCTGGCCAGGCACAGCAGCACGGTGAGCTTGGCGGTGTCTCTCCCTCCTGGCTTTCTGCTTCACTGTCCGTTCATCCACAGCCCCACACCATTGTCTTCTGTGAGGACGGTGTGATCTTGCCAGCCTCTGCCTGGGCAGAACCTCAGAGGAAAACCAGTGGCAACAGCAATGAGTCGCTGCTGCGTTTTGGTGTGGAGATGGGCACTCCTCCACACGGGCTGTCTGAAGGGCACAGCTTCCACCTCTGTGCAAGTAAGGAGGGTGAAAAAAAATCTCTTTTTTATTAAAAAGGATGTGACAGATAGTAATAAATGCTCATGTGAACTGCTGAAGGCAATTCTCTTTACATATATAAATATATATATATAACTGATGACTTTTCAAATAGTTGTATTCATGAAATTTTAGCTTGATTTCCCTCATCTCCCAGAGGCGTGCTCAATCTGGCGTTGGTCGCCCTGCTCACTGGAGGCACAGCAACCAGCCTCACCGGTGGTGCCACACTTCGGTATGCGTGCAGTTGTTAACCCCCACTCAGCTGCTGCGGGTACCCGATGTGCAGGGCTTTGGTGGCGTACAGTCATTTATTGTTGGCATTAGAGGAACTCGGAGATGGTGCCCTTCTCCGTGCTGCTCCCCGGGCACAGGTCAGCGCTAGCGGGGCGGCTGTGCGGAGGGCGCGGGGGTCCAAACGACAGATGGTCAGATTAGGAGAGAAAAGAAACACTGTTTTTTTTGTTTGAAATATAAGGCTGAGAGCAGGGGATGAGACTGCTGAGACTGCTTGGAGGACTGTGTGCCTCTGTCCACTGAATCTTTGGTTTGTGTTTTTCCAGACATGGTTTTTCTTCACTTTCTCTCCAGTCTCTTACTCGCTCCACCAGCGTGTCTTACTCCTGTGGGGCAACACTCATTCTGTCCCTGAATCTCCTCTGGATGATTTCCATTCTGTGAGCTCATACCCTGCCCGATCTGACTTCTGGTGGATGGATCCGTGTGTTTAACTGCCATTTTCGCTTATTCCAGAAGTACTTTGCCTCTGCTCATCCCTTCAAAGGAAGCCAAAATTTCCTTCCAAATTGTAACTCTTCTCTCAATATTCGTTCCATCCCTCCCACTCCCATGAGTATTTCAGTAGATCTGGCCAGCAATGGAGATGTTGGAATTTTATTAGGAATAAATGTGAAATTCAAATTAAGGTCAAAATTGAAAATATATCTATAAATATTTGAAAAGGTCTGAGCTGAGGCAGGTTTCTCTTCCCCTTTGGGTCGAAGGCAGTGTTGATGTACAAAGGTATTTTGGCACTTTTGAGCAGACAGTTTTGAACAGCCTTTAAAATATATATTCAAATAAATTCAAAATGGGCTAAAGCCCACGGAAAGGTTAGAATATCTTTTTTAAGTTGCTTCCTGAATTTTACTTTCCTTATCTCAATGCATTGTATAGCTTTCTGCCCGTTTAGTCCATTTGTATTCAACTCGTGGAAGTTTCCTGATAATTACTTAGCCCCATCCAATTCCCTAAGGTCCCCAAATGCAAAACAATTCTTCACAAGACAGAGATTACTTTTTACAAGCTTTAACAGGAGGGGGGAAAAAGGCATTAAAATGATGTGATCTAAAGTAGAGTTTCACTGCTGAACCATTTACTACAAGACTTCATTTAGCAGATAGCAGATATTACATGATTGTATGTAAGAGAGGGTTTGAGTCTGTCCTTGCTCATGCCAATGCCAAATTACCTTCAACATCAACAGGGCAAAGTCATGGAGGATGCGAAGTGATGTTATTTCACTGAATTCAACATAACCTGTGCAACCTGAGGACCCGACTGTAAGAGCCATATCCCCATGTCAATGAGAAGAAAATCAAGCCCAACGGGGTTCTGAATCCGTAGGTGTTAGGAAGAGGCACGTTTATTGTATCTGTTGAAACACTTGCTCACCTGACATACCTTTCCCCTCATATGTTTGTCACGGGGGCCAGGAATTGCACCCATTTTCCCCAGTCAAAAACCTAATGTTTGATACTGATAATATTGATACCCTCTTCAATTCCCTTAATTTCCCTTGCCTTATCTACCAAATTCATAAAGTGGTTTTCCAAGTGGAAAACTCAAGTTTCAGTGAAAGGAATTTCGTTTCTGCAAGAAAAAAAAGAGAAAGCTTATGTACCAATCAGTACCGATGCTATGGTACAACCTGTAAAAATCAATGGATTTATCTCATATAACATAGAGCAGCAATATGGTTAAAGGTAAAATTACGTTGATGCCGCTTCATTCACAGGTGAGTCGCTGTGCGGACACAATGCCAGCCTGCGAGGCCAATGTATCTGCAGGAACTGGAAGGGCTGCCGGGGATTTGCCTGGAGGGTTATTTACATTTTACTTGTGCTGACAAGCTCCATGCCAGACCAGGGCTGTGCTGTGGGGCACATGCTGGAACAGGAGATTGCTCGCCACCACGAGCAGCACGCAGCATAAACTGTCCGGATGGCTGGACGACCCCGCAGACCTCTGCGGAGTATGTGGAAGGTAGCTCCGAGAGCTGCTGTTTCCCTCAGAAACGCAGAGCAAGGGCAGGACCTAAGGGAATGGGATAGACCTGGTTTTAGGAGAGCCCAAAGACAAATTATGTGGATATTTGAATTAACATTGTGACGGCGTTTGTCAGGAGCAGGAGGTGAGAAAGGTGAGAAGGGAGAGGGATGTATCCTGGGAGGCTGGAACCCACGCTGTGCGTTCTCTGAACCTGTGCCGAGGATCCGTGCACCCCAAAGGAGCTCTGGGGCACGATGAGACAGTGCTCTGAAGGTACACCATGTTGTCTTGCTCACACAATATAAAAAAGGGCTCATCTCCAGCTCCCTTGGTCCTCCGGGGTTGTGGGAACCTTCATTTGTCACTGCAGAAAGGAGTCTCAATATTTTATGAAAAAAGCGTTTTACCACAGGACTTTGGTGAATATCAGCATAATTTAAGTGTGATTTAACGGAACCTTTCATTGACTTTTTAAATTATGCCTCTCCATCACCTACCCTATGGGTTTCCTTGCTTTTCATCTTGCAAATCCCATTACTTATTAATTTCCCCATAATACATAATAGAGGCAGAAAAGCATATAGCGTCCCATTCAGCAATGATTTACAAGTCTCTTAGTTCTGAAGCAACATAAGAAAGAGCAGACATTTTACGAGTTTCCTCTGTGCATGTTTTCTTTGGAAAAATGTATAAAGCAATGCATATAAACCTAAGGCTTCTTTGGGCATGATCTCATAACGACAGCTATTGCAGCTTTACAGAAGATGCAATCTGATGAAGATTACAGAAGCACAGTCAGGGCAGAATTAGTGAGGAGATGGTGAGCAAGATTTACCTCATACTCATTATGATAATGGATGTAATACCCATGGAAATGCTGATGGGCTTTGCTTAGAGAGGAAGAACTGCAGGCAAAGAACAAATACACAAAATGGCATTATTTACCCACATTCCCAATCAGGCTTTTGCTGGCCTGTTAATCTTTCTACAGGGGGCCCATGAGAAACTTTGATTCCTTCGGCGTTTGGAGAAAATGACTAGCATATACCATGAATCAGAGGGGCTCATTTAGGAATGAAGAAACTATTACTCATCCTGCTCTGGCATGAATGAGCATCTGGCAGCATATTCTGAAATTCTGTGAAGACAACAGGAGGCAAAAGAAAAAAAGAAAAAAACTAGCTCCAGTACACTTCTTGTCAGCTCAGCAGGCAGCATATGAGAATTGGAAGGAGGTAGCACAAAGACAGATCTGCTGAACAGAGCCTTTATAAGCTTGCTTTCTGTTTCCATCCATCTACTCTTTCCAGCTTTTTTTTTAGCACAAGCTGGGTATCCTAACAGAATACACGAAGGCAAATTCACCCGGTCGGTCCTGGAAGTTGCATTCTAGAAATTTGCAGACTGCAGCAGTTCAAGGAGACAATGCTCCCGGTTAATGCTCTGGTCCCGTTGAACTGGAGCTGGTGGAGTCCTGAGAGTACTCGGATTTGTTTATGTGTGCTCAGACCCCTTATGGTATAGATAATGTACTGGAGAGTGAATGTGCTGTATTCCCAGGAACAGACATGGAACAGTGAGCATCAGGGTAATGAAGTGCTTACATAATTTTTGAGGGGCAAGCCACATCTAGGTCAGTAGGTGATTAAAAACGGAGCATAGTATCTCACAGCAGAGAAGCAGAGGGAGCTGTAAAGCATGGGGCAGGAAATAAAGGCTCATTTTATCTTTTAATGGTTGTGTTCCATGATCATTTACAACTACTGTGTTGTTTCCTCTGCTTCCTTATCCATGTGCAGAGGTGAAACTCAGGAGTGAGCAAACCATTGCATGTGCACATTGTTCGTTCTCCTACAAATTAATATCCAAAGCCAATGTGAACACTGATGGAAGCTGAGGTTACTGGGGGGCCAGGACATCGCCCCACCTTGCTGTCCTGCAAGGGCTCTGGCTCGCTTCTCCACAGCTTCCACCTTAACCAAAAATCAGAAGATGCTGCAGTGCTACTCCAGGATTTCTAAGGAGATCCGGCTAACGACAAAGTGCAGGGCTGGGGCCACGTTAGCAGCATATGTGTATTTTATTTTTTTTTGAAAAGCGGCAGAGCTGGAAGCTCTGTGTGCGGGGCGGGCAGGCGGTGGAATGTTCCCGGAGCTGCAGGGACTTGCCTTGGCCGCAGGAATGCTCGCAAGACACAGCATGCTGCCCTGGCCGCCGTCTGCATTCATTCACCCTCCAGGTGTAGGCAGCTGCTGATGCCGCTCTCAAAATTTAATGTGACATTTTTCTCATTATTATTATTTCTTGTTGGCCTTCTTTTCTCTCTGCTGTACTTTTTTTTTTTTTTTTTTTCCTTTTTCCCTGCTACTTTCCTACAGCCGCTTGCCTATATCATAACTGTCAGGCTTCCTGAAGCAGCCATTCCTACAGGCAAAGGCATATTGTCAAAACAACCCCATATTTGTATTTCTTCTTGTTTCCTCATCATGGCAAAACCTTCTTTTACAAAGCAGTCCTTTCCTCCTGTTCTTTTCCCCTAGGTATTCCGCTGAATTGATTTCTCCTCTCATTTTACAGATGAGATATTCCAGGAACAATCAAAATAATATTAGTTCTGTCAAACTTAATCTAGGATACATTAATCTAGGATATAGGGGGGAATCAGGTCCAGAAAACTTTGACTTCTTTTTTTATTGGAGAGCTAATGAAGTAGAAGGAGGATGACTGGCTACTGAAATTTAAGCAACCGAGAACAAGGAAGATCTTTTATTCAATAATTGGAATAAAACTTGATTCTCCAGAGATTTCAAGGAGTACAATCAAACAGGGAGACAAAAGAAGACTAACTGGTTTTCTTTTTATTTTTCAGAAGTAAATTAACAGGTTGGGGTTTGGGTTTTTTTGGTGGGGTTTTTTTTTTGGGTGCCTGTACTTACCACAGGCACATATATAGAAAGAGACAGTAAATCAGGAAAAGTTTGACCTCTCAAAAGGTCTGAAGTTGAAGTGTTGGCCGAGGTTTCTGCAGCGGCTGGCAGGGCTGTGCCAAGGGGCCGTGGGACCTGTGTTAGATGCCTCCTCTGGGATGAGATGAATCACACCTTGCAAGTACTGATTTCTCTCTCTTATCTCCCAAGGGAGCCTAAGGTGACTAGTTGAGATCCAGACGTTTAGACAGATGAATCACAAGCTCAAAGCCATGGAGAATATAATGAAAATTTGCAAGCCTGGGCCCAAATCTTTCTAGTCAAGTCGAATAATTTTACTGTTTTACTGAATAGACTGATCAGATGTCTTTAAATAGCTTCATGCTTTACTGGTAGAAAATGAAGTAAATTCTCTCCCAGAACAAAGACACCTTACTTATTTTTTTCCTGAGACAGTGTAGGCAATGGTGTCCCTTTCAGTACGTACTTCCTTTAGTAGTTATCTGTCTTTTCTAAATAAACACATAATTTACCTCTCTGTGCAGCCTCCAGAGCTCCCCATGCCTTCCTCTGAGTAGAAATTTCAAAGAGATTACCAGATCAGACTCACTTTTAAACCATCTGGTTCCTGTACTTCATGTCAAGGTTTCCAAACTACATTGATGTCTCTCAAGCCTTCAATGGCTCGTTTCAAGTTCCTCTGTCCTTTGAAACGCGTGTGCTCTAGTGTGAAGTTCTTACCCAGAAAACTCTTCTCCCTGTGTAAGTAGGTAATATCATGATGCTAGAAAGCCTCATTCTTCTAGGAGACCAGCTTAAGTGTCCCAGGGGAACTAAAATCCACAGTGACAGACTGCCTCCTTCCACATCCCTTCTCAAAAGTGTTTCATGGTGGTGACAGGTCATTTAAAAACAGGGTAAGGAGACTAGAAAATGAGGGTATGGAAGATGATACTTTGTGAACTAGTCAGGATAGATTCAGCGCTGATCATTTCTTCTTTGTTTATTTCTTTGCTTGATACCTGTTACTGAATCATCCTGTAAATCCCTTGTGATCTCTCTGAGCAGGGACTATCCGTTTTATTTTAGCAGAGTATTTTGCCCAGAAAGGTCTAGCTCTCCGATCAAGAGCTGCAATGGCTGCAATAATAAGTTAATATTACCAGAAGCAAGATGCATTTTGTCATGCATCCCCTTTGCAGAAAGGTACAAACCAAATATTGACTTCAAAGGATACATCTTTGTTCTAAACCTAATGCTCAAAAATATTTTACAGTCAATTATTTGTGATTAGAATTAAAAGAGAAACCCCCCTCCCCTTACAGCCTATAATTACAACTGATCCTTTCATGAAGTATAAATCCAGTAATTAAGTAGTTTCAAAAGTTTTAATTCACTGGGCAATTAAAAAGAAAAATGTTGGGTGTTGAGACAGAGAACAATGCTGATGTGTTTTTGGGGTCTTATGTTATCAATGGAACTTTTAGCAGAAAGATTTTTCTATTGATCCTCGTGGTTTTAGGAAGTAATCCTTCAGTGTGCAATCATTACCACTTCTTAATGACTTCTCTCATAAGCCACCACTGAAGTTGTGATTTGATAGGAACAAACTAACTGTCTGAGTTGTCCTGGCATCTAGCTGAGGACCAGCCCCTGGAACTCTCCCTGCCCCAAACAGCCTCGTGTCAGCAGCATCCGAACTGGATACTGGCTGTGGTGTATGGAGGAGCAGAGCCCTTCCCTTTGCCAAAGGATTAAGGCTAAGGGGAAGCTGTGCCAGAGCTTGCACTGATGGGAAGTTTACTAACAAGACCTTCTCATAACTAATTTTTGTCATAGTTACCAATAGTGACATTTCAGTGCAGCTATTCAGTGGACAGACAGCTTTCTAAACCCGTGCCCTTATTCTCATCTTCATGCTATTTAAATAGCACGTGTTCAAAATAGCGTTTGGGGTGGTTCCTTGTACTTGTGTTGGACATTTTGGTGCTTCCTTCTTGTGTTGGTCTATAAAATCCCAAGTTTGGTTCATTCAGTCTTATCTTTGATATGTTTATGCTTTGCACAAAGGGTATGGGAGAGGAATATTGATATGAGTTCCACAAAAATAAATACTTCAAACTTTTTTGTTTCAGAGAATTTTCTGTTTCTCAACTGCTTATTGGAATTTAAAAATATGGTCAGAAAGAGATGTATTATTTTATACACTTTTTCAGAAACTGTGCATCTATTTCTCAAGATAGCTCATGGCTGCACAATAATTTAGGATTCCAGTGAAATTATTAGCTTGCTGTTTAATGCTGAAAAGGCAGAGCTTGTAATAGGATTTATACACCCCATCTCTGCTTCTCTTTACATCCCACTGGGAAAAAAAAACAAGCGGAGGTTGTGAAAGCGTCACGATGAAGTAAGTTAAAATAGTCTGTAGCAACATTTTGGTTGTGCTGGTACTGTCAGAGAGCAGCAAGGGTGTCTGAAACATTGGAGGGAGCAACAAAGAAACTGGATTTAAGATCAGTGAAGATAATACCAAATACCAGCCATAAAATGTCAATAAGATCTTGGACAAGTTTATCTGGCTGTTGATAGCAATAGATATGAACATATTTGGCAGTTTAAATAAACAAAACATTAATTACTATTAATAACTTGCTGAGGAAAGAAGCTAAGGCATGGTGAGAGCACAGGAATGTCTGTTGTGTCTCCAGCTGAGATAGTTTAGCTACGGGAAAAGATGGTTGCTATACAGGACTGTTACAGAGCCTAGCATTTTATATGAAAACAAAAATAGAAACAATTATCTTAAAAGTAAATTACTGGATGAATTCTAGGGTGAGTAATAAAGAAATGATTAATGGGGATGATCTAATAGGGAATTGAGGGACATCAGTGGACAGCCACATAAAATAAATATGTTGAAGCAATAAAACCTCAGACTAGCACAGAATGTATATTTACAACAAGAACTGAACTATAATATAACTGAATTAGTGGACGTGCAATAGAATAAGAATTGGAAGTAATTAATTATTATGGAAAAAAATAGTGGTTGGGTAATATATTTTTGTGTTTTCCAATATGAAATTATTACTCAGAAATATAATGCAAATAAACCCAAAGTAGATAATTTGAGTTTGCAAATGATCTTTCTGTGTTGGTATTTAATCCCGCGATTTACATTTTCCCTCCAGGATTTTTATATTTTATCTAGCTCTACATACTAAGCCGAGTTACTGAAGTAGGATGTTCCAAGCATAATAGCGGCTGTATTTCCATGAGCCAATTTCAGTCCCTCTCCTTACCCTTTTTCCAGTAAGTGCATAACAAAATCCAAGAGGTACCTGTAATCCAGACTCCCATGAGGTATTATATTCACGTTTGGACACATTCACGTTTGGACACATCGTTAGTATGGAGTCAGAATGGAAACCGTAGGGCTTTATCCTCTCTCGAAGCTTGTGAGGCTAGGAGGAGGAACAGGGTTATTGCCATGTTCATATTTTGAAACTGGGACTTAAATTTATTGAATTCATTGCATAAGGGAGGCCTTGTATATCTTCTTTCTGGATATTCATTGGTCTTTGGTAATACCTTGTGTGTGAAATCCCTTGGCAGCTGTGCTAGGAGAAGGTGTGAGGTGGATCTAGAAGGTTCACAGATTTTTTCCTGTCTATGCTATAGGTATTTTTTGTTTTGCTCCATGGCTCGTCACGCCGTGCCGTGTATTCTCGACAATCTGCCGGGCTGTCTGTGCCGTGCCCTGCGTGTGTTGGCTGCGCGGTGGGGGGGGGGGAAAGTGCCACTCACAGGGAACGAACCAGGGAAGGCTCAGCTGAGTTTCAACATCGTGGATGTAAAAACGTACCCAGAGGAGCAAAGGTTATGCCCAAGCCCCATTTAGCATCCTGTAGTAGCCCGCTTCCACTGAGAGGGAGGACACTGCGCCAAGAGAAAATGAACCCAGCAGCTTCGCCAGCCTGTCCGTGGTCCTTAGTCACCCGTGCCATTTGCCAAGATGGTGACAGATGCTACATGTGAAAAAATGCAGGAATGGTGTGAGGCAGAAGAGAGCTGTGTGGTGTTTGCATTTTAACCACCTGATGGAAACACTTTGGGTTTGACTTGTTTCAGTCACAGATCAAATCTGATAAGCCAAATTTAGGGATACTCAAGTGTGTGGCCATGAAGGAGGAGCTGTAATTTTTCTCCTCTGAGATCATGCTTATGCACTTTTCTGTAAACACAACAGTAAAAAAACACTGATTCTTTTTTTCTCTTGCAATTTCAGTATCATTCCAGGTATTATTTTTAGATGGCCCTTCAACCCGAAAGAGTCATACAGAGTTACCTCACTGGCAACTGCATATTTTTTCCAGAGCAGGGAATACCCGTGTGCCTCCAACACATACGGTGTGTTACCCTCTCTGCGGGTGAGAACAGCGTCACAATCATTTGGAATCTTATTTCCAGGGTTCTGAACAGGCCAAGCTTCCAGCAGCTGCAAACGGAGTTGCGCATTCTCAGCGTGTCTGAAAATGAGGACACACTCGCTTTTCTGCCTTGTCTGCATGCTGCTGTTTGAAATTAAGATGTCCGGTGCTTCCTGGCTCTGTTCTTGCTGAAACTTTTCTTAAGGTGCTTGACTCTGATTTGGAGGAAAGTCTTTGACCTCTTGCGCAGCCCTAGTGAGGCTCTGCGCTAGAAGCGGTTGGAAAGCCAGAGATCTTGTATAAAATCTTAAAGTGTTTTCACCTTTTCCCTATTTGGTAACACAGTTTTCCCCTGTGCTTTTTGACTTGCCATCCCCCACCACTGCCTCTCCCCTTCCCTAGCATAGGTAACCACACATTTTGATGGAGGTTTAATCTCCTTCCTTCCTTCCTTTGCAAACCCACCTCCTCCCTTGCCCAAGGCAACCTGTCAACTCAAAAGCATCACAAATCAACTTGACAGTGGAGATCTCCCCTTGAGCAACAGCGCTGGGAGTTACACTCCTGCTGATTCTCAGATAGAGAGGGTGGGGTGCATTTTCCACATAAAACTCAGTCACAGCTAAATGGAAGTAAATTTCCATTCCCCATTCCCTTTGTTCCAAACTTCTGCTTTCAACAAAGCGAATCCACAACCTCAGGAGGATGCCCAGGATGTTGCATAAAGGCAGCCAGGTTAGGAGAACTGCAGTGGCAGTGCCGGTGCCTGTTGACTGTGTTTGGCATCTGCTTCTGCCTTTGCCGCTGCCTTTTCTAGTGCCGTTGAGCTGAGGATCTCAGGCTCCGTCAAAAAGTTGAACTAAACTGCAGAGGTCAACCATCACTACAGCACCTGTTATGCCTGTTTGGAATCTGAGGGTGCAAGAAAGTGAAAAAGATGTTCAAGCTGACAGCATAAAGAGTTGTGTAATTTTATTTTTTACTTCTTTCTCGGTGTTAGAAGCATGGGGAAGTCACACACGTACTGCTGAGTCCTGCCAGTAACACAAAGCATCTGAACTCTCTGGTTGTGTTAGACCTAAATCAGCAACCGTACTGATGTTAGACAAAGGGCTCATCCTTTGCTCAAGGAAAAAGACCACATCTTCCTTGTTTTTATATGTATAATATTATCACTATTGCAAAAGAAAAAAGCTAGAAACTAGCCCTAGCTTGTGCTGTTTTTCCAGGACTTCTTCAGGTTGGTGGAAGAAGGCTGCTCATGCATTCTCATGAGAACAGACTAGATACACTGTGAAAATGCAAGCATCAACTTCCTGCCCTCAAAAGCCTTACTTTTATCTGTAAGTTGCTGAGAGTCTTTGCAGACACCTTTGCTAACTTAGTCAGAAAAAAACCCTCTTATTTTGTGTATGAGAATGTACGCGTGGTTTGCTTTTCAAAAATGTCTCACCATCAGTGCATGGCTTCAGAAGAAGTTGCTCCTGTCTGTATCAAAGAAAGAATGCACTCAGAGCCAGACACGAGAGAGAAAGAAAGGAAAAGAGGCTGCTCCTGATCGGCTTCTCATGATAAACTGTTCTGCGTGAATCTTGGAACGTCAAACAGGCTGACCAGACATCGCAAAATCTCCTGCTGATTCAATGACTTTTGGAGGCAGAGTTATTTCAAGTGCATAACCTCTCCGTGATTCGGGGAAGTGAAGCTGCACCTATTATCTAGATTTAGCCAGAAGCTGAGTACTTGCCATGTTTGATTTATTAGTTTTATAAAATGCAAGGTCTTTAATGTTTAGTGCTTGGAGCACATTGTAATTTTAGCTACGTTATTACAGTTGTTGACCAATGTATGAATTATCTTCAAAGGCTTTGAGTTCCTCTTAGCAAGCTTTCCCACTCCGACTACCAAGTCAAAGGAAGCCAGGAAGGTCTGTTCTTTCAAGGAAAGAAGCAAAGTGTCATGGGTTGAATGTGCATGAGTGTTCTGGAAACACAGTCAGCAGAAGCCCTGGAGAAAGCACAGGGATTATTTGCTAGCGCAGAAACTATGGTCAGTACTACTCACAATATTTAATTTTAGTATCTGTTAAATAGCTTCTTAGAAATTATTATTAGCCTCAAAATCCTGGAAAAGGAGTTGCCGTAAAAATACCCACCAGCTAGCCTCTTTGCTAAGTTCTTTGGACCACGTAGGCTGAACTTGCCTCCGAACACAAGTGTCTCTCAGAGCCACATCTGAAGGGGCAGTGGCAGCGTTCGTGCTCCTTGTCCTGCCCAGCCTCTCCTCTGGCACGCTTTGCCTTCAGGAGCTGTCACAATGAAAACTATTCCCACCAGGATTAAATGCATTTAAACTCATTTTTGGAAATTGTCTGGGCACAGCCTACTGTAGAAAAGAGATGGCACAGAACTGATTAAATAATGTTTATGCAAATACAAATGTTGTCAGGGTGTTGTTTTCTTATTCTTCAAGATCCAGCTTGTCTAAGACTTTTGGCTGAGTGACAGGTTTATTGAGCTCAACCGAGCTAGTAGGAGCTTGATTTGGGGTGGGCAATTGCCAGAACCCCACAGAAGCTCTTCTCCAGTGCCTCTTCTTCCCACCTTCGACCTCAGCGATCTGTGGGGCCTCTGGACTCTCCACCCATATCTCTCACTGCTGACTCCTCATTAGCGCTCTGCTGAACTCCGAGGCTTCCACTTTTCACCCCCTCGTGCTCCTTAGAAGCCCCATGTTGTTCAGACACAGTGCCTGCTCTGCAGCAGCAGCCGCCCTGCTTTTGGTTTACAACATTTTGGTCCACCCAGTGCTCAAGTAAGAGGTTTACTTGTAGAGGAATACTGGTGGTGGTGGAGCCAGGGTATTAGGAATTTACTGACAGGTGCTAAGAAGACAGATGTTTGCAACAGCATTGGGATAGACAGATTCCTGCAGAGAGGAATTCAGGGGCTTTTAGATAAATAGGGTGATATGAGGAATCATTTCCAATAATATCAAAGTGACTTTCTGATCCGGTGAAAGACGCTGGATTGAATCTCAGTAGAAATACTAGTAAGTCCGACAGGAACACCTCTCTCAAACCACAGTGTTTTTTACTGATCTGCGTTATTTTCCACATGGTACATTCTAGACTCCTAGGCAGATGACTCCCAAGTGCACAAACAGCATGAAAAGTCATTGCTGTCGTTAGTCATCAGAGGAAATACTTGCGTAACTGCTCAGATTTGAGCATGTATTTGCCTGTGTTTTTATGACACTTTGTCTGAATATTCTTTTAAACAACAGTTCATTTGTGCAAGTACTCCAGGAGAGCGTACGAGAGACGTTATGACTCGTGGGTGCTATTGAAACTAATTCCAAGCCTTCATCTGAACAAATGTTTGCAAATTCTTTTCTGCAGTATTTACACAGTTCTGACCTAAGCTTCATTAGCTCAGCATTCATTTCTCTGCTCCGATACCTAGCTGGCCAGCTGGAACCACGGAATATTTTCATGTGCCATTTTCAAGGGGGACCCTGGGGAAAGTCAGCTACTTGCTGATAAGAAATACAGAGTAGTAAAGCGTGTGTCTTGTGGTGTTGTCTCTGCCCATGAGCCACACCTGAAAGTGATGACTTTTCGTGGTACCTCTGCCAAGAGCAGTTTTGCTCCCTTTTAAAATGCAGTTTGAAGTTACAAAACTAAGTCAACTTTTGAAGGTATGTACGGATTTTATTGTACATACTGGTAGCGTAACAGTCTTGGAGTGACAGCAGTGTGATCAGATAGACATTGAAAATGTCAAAATGACAAATGTGTTCTGTGCAACTTGGAAGGATAGAAAACAGCTACTGCACGTGCACAGGTCGTTAGTGTGCACCCGCTGGACCCATAAAGTTTAGGTGAATTAAATAGCAACGAGTTCTTCGCCCTGCAGTGTATGTGTACCAGGTTTAGGTATTTCTGATGCTGGCTGGAAAACACAAGTAGGTAATAGTCCATGTAGCTGTTTTTCACCATTTTAAAATGGCTTTAGGTGCTTACCTGAGATAGCCACTCGTCATGCAGTGTGGCCCAGGGCTTGAAGCCGATCTCACCACAGTTGCACTGGCAAAAGTCTATTGTCTCCTGCAGTGTTAGTACTGGTTTTGGGTTTACTGTGCTGTGCATGAGATCAGAATATATGCCTGATGCTAGACTAGATAATGGTGTGAAATGGAAACTGAAGGTACTGAGGTTCTGATGCGCCTAACTCCAAGCATGTACCCTTGCTAAATTCCAAATTGCTTTTATACCAGTGGATCTCCTATAAGTCAATCTAGTAGTGGGGTTGATCTGTTCAATCTTGGTATGTTTTTACTGCTATCAGTAGTACTTCTGTGATGTCAGTAGGATTCAATCACACAATTTTTCTATGAAATGAAAAACGTATATTTCAGGTGAATATATGAATTGGTCTAGAACTGGATAAATGAGAAAAATAGAATGTAGTTTGTATTGTCATTTGTATTTATCTTCTTCCTGAATACTTATTGTTTTGGCCAGTAGTGGAAACAGAAGTAGATCCCAGAATGTGTTTCCTGCATTATTTCGTCCAGTTTAAACTTCTTGGTAGGAATCGGACTTCAGAATTTAGCTGGGATAGTGCTGAATCCCAGCAGCATGGATTTGAATCTCCTGTCATCTCTTCCCACTGAATAGTTGGTTCAGATTTAAGCTTCAGGTTTTGGCCCTTCTCTGCCTTCTAAAAGTATGCTTTAATCTCCTGAAAAACATGAGCCCGATAGCTCCTGGGTGCTTTAATTAAGTGAAATGAAAGATGTTAATTTCCATAAATAGAAGAGCTTCCAAGAACAGCACAGGGCTCCAGCCCAGCCACCCACCTTGAGGTGCACGGTGAGAACTACCCGGCCAGGTCGGTGCTCCGGCAGGCGGGGAGCAAGGGGGGCTTGAATTTTATCCCCAGAGATGCTGCTGATACGGTAATGAGGGACAAAGGAGTCCAGGTCCTGAGCGCCCTGGCGATATGGCCAAGGCCAGGGAAGATGGAGAGCTCTGCTTTCCCCTGCCCAGCTGCTGGGGGCTGGATTGCTCCCCCAGCCCAGGGTCTGTGGCTCCCTTGGGCCAGGTCATGATTTTGAGTCAAGACAGACACCTAGTGGCCAGAGAGCTGGAATTTCCCCAAGTTTTGTTCCTTGGGGAGATTCTCTCCTTGCACTCTTTTCCTTTCCTTTTTCTTCGTATTTATTTATATTTTTTATTTTAGGGAAGATGAAAGCAAGATCTTAATGCTGATCCTTATCTACGTGCTGCATTTCCTTTGGTCCTGATTTGCCTCGAGCTGTTCTTGAGCTTTGTCGTGGGAACGTTACAATGATATTCGAGGCTATTTTCATAGGAATATAGATTCCCTTCTGGAAGCCTGACGTACCTCAGCATTGCCACTGAAATCAGTTTGTGCAAACTAACAATTTTATCCGTGCTGAGGAAGTGAGTTTAAAAATTGCTTAAAACAAAAGTGCTAAAAGAGGGGGAACACCAGTGAAGGACGGGATTCTGAGACAACGCGACGGATAACACCCGAGAGGGTGCTCGCCAGCAGTTGTCCCAGTAGCGCCAGCAAGAAGCAAGGCAGGCAGCTTCTTGTTCAGTTTGGTTGCATCAAGTTTTGTCCTACGCAGCACACCTGCCCCTGCCCCTCGAGGACGGACACCAAGATTTATCTGTTCTCATCAGTGGAAAAATATGATTTTCACATTGCTGTAAGCTCTGAAGTCTCAGTGTGATGATGGAATTTTGTTCCGGCAGCCAGCACAGCAGCCTTGGCTACATTAAGTTGCAAAATTAACCTTTGCAGCTACCTATGCAACCATACTCACCGTCTTCGGCTGCAGCAGAGGCCGTGTCTGCTCTGCAGAATGCAGAATCCTTTGTTAATGGTGCTGAAGGCAACAACTGAATTTGGCAAAGGGCGCTGCATCATCAAAATGCAGCAGATCAAAACCCCAAATACTTTTACCCCTGCGCTGTAGAGAATGTTCTTCAAAATGTAGTTTGAATAGTAAAAACTCCCTGATTTGGCGGTATTCACTGAGCTTGTCTCCAGGAAAGGGAGAAAAGCCTTAACAGGATGAGTCGAGCCCTGTGATGTGAAATCATGGCTACACTGAAAGCATCATGGCAGCATGACAATTCTAAACAACACAGTATCAAACCAGTTGGTAGAGCAATTCCAGAATATTTTTTCTGTGGCCAGTGGTTATTTCTTTGTGCTAATGAAACAGGCATTTTTCTTCATTGAATTGAATCAAAACTAATTGAGTAGTAATCAGCACAGGCCCCAAGTTCAGATAAATGTTGCCTTCTTAATACTCTGTAGAAATTCAGAATCCATTAACTATCTTCAAATGAGATTTTATTTTAATTAGTAGGATCTTAGCAAACCATTACAGACAGCATTCATGCTGTCACACAGAACTTTCCTGTTTGCTTAGCACTGGAAGGGGAAAATAATTTTCAATTAATTCAAGTGCTGATAGGGTTTACAGTTTATTTTTAAACTCAAAAAACATATATAGTTTTCTGATAGGTGGGCAGGCCTCTTTTGGTACAATTCATAATTTTCTTCCTTGTGTCTTCAGGAGGCAACAAGTTACCCTGTTGATACCTATCGATTCATCTCAATATGCCTTAAGTGCTGGGAAACTATTTTTATTGCAAATCTGCCTTTGCTTGCGCTTGCTGACTTTACATAAAAGCCGGCGTGGCACATTTCAGCAGTGCTGAATTTCCTCCTGAAAAACACCCTCTTTCTGTAATTCTTGATGCTGCACATCAGCGTTTCCTCCAGGTAACACCAAACTGGAGAGCTCAGACTGCCAGCAAAGGGAGGTGAGCACCTGCCCTTCCCACCGGCACTCTGGCCTTTGCATCTAATCCATACTGCCCCAGGACCGCAGGGAGTGATGCTTGAATTTATCTCTATGGCAACTTGAAAGAGCTCACAAGGTAGCCAAAAAATAGGGGAGTGGGGAGGATGGAATCAGCGGATGAGAAATAAACAAAATAACGTGCTGATGCATTGTAGAGGAATGGATTTATGGGTTATGACATTCCTAAAATATCTTTATTTAATAATGAAAACTTCATTATCCAGCCCTGTGCCAAAGTGTTGCCATGGGCCTGCTGCAACTCCCTGGAAAGATCTTTCATCTTGACAGAAGTTCTAAATTGCAGCATTAGTGCTTTAACAGAGAGGAAGTTATGGCCTATTTTGTCTGTCCAGGGAAATGAGACACACATTACTATGGAGCAGGTTATTGAAATCTAATCACTGAGAATATTAAAAATGAGGTAGCAGAAAATTTTTTTTTTCTGTGTGAGCGCTGGGGATAAATTAAGTGATAAACCTTGAGTGTTTACCGGAGTTTCATTATTTTATTAAAAAGTAATTCATCTTTATTACAGTTGAGACTATTATGTTTCACATCATTAAGAAAGCAATGCATGGAGACCCTAAAGCTAATTTTCAATCCAACTATCAGAACACATTATGTTTTTATTTTTATCACAGGTATTGCAACATCCTCTGCGGCTGCATATGCTGACCTCCAGAAATGTTTGATCCGTGATGTTTCAGAGACGGAGCTAAAAGCAGCCTGTGCTCACCGACTAATCATCAGCACTGCGTGCACGTGGGGCTTCGGCCTGAGATCCAGGTAAGGAGCCTGGTGGTTGGATTAGAGCCGTGATCCCACGCCTGGATGTGCGATCTCAGCTGAGCCATCCTCTCTAACCACTTGAACCCAGCGGCTCAATGACTGAGAGAAAAATCCCGCCCGGATTCACAGGCGATCCAGCCGCCAGACACGTGCAGCGGCTGAGCAAGCCCATTTCTGTTCCAGTTCCTGTGGGTTTGTGCCAGCCCTTCTCCTGATCTTCTGACACAGGCTGTTTTTTGCTTTGCATTTGGGGTTCGGGCAGAGCCAAACCCTTCAGTTCTGCGCGGGTGAACACGGGCTGCTTTCCATCGTGCTGTGGCGAACCTTTCCAAGGTGTGTATTTGTGGGTGTGCAGATCCCCCTGGAACTAGACGTGCTTTGCCTGGCTTCCTCCAGCTAGGACAGCTTCACTCGGTCCCTGTAGCTCATGGACAGCCATGGCCATGAGTATCACAAAGGTTACTCCTCTCTGCAAATCAGAAGTAATATAGTTGCAGAGCTGGATGAGTCCTTGTGAATGCTCATTTTAGCTTTTAAGCTGTTTTGCTGGGTTAGTGTCCCTGTTCGAGTCCGTGGGCCAAGAATATCACAGCAAAGGTGTTTACTGGCAAAAGCCTCTGCTGAAAGGGCAAGGGTTTAGGTGAGCACTGGAACGCATTCACAGGGAATCTGGTATTTACAATTGTAATATTCCCACAAAAATCTCAGCGTTCAAGTGAGGCTCACTGGCTCTGGATCTGCATCACTGAGAAACTGGTTCAGTGTGCTACGTCCGTACGTGTATACAGTATAGTGTGATATATATATATATACAGGCTCACATATACGACATATATATACATGCTCATATATATGCATATATATACATGCTACATATATATTGCATATATATGTAGTATATCTACAGGCTCATTGCTCAGCCCCATAGTTCAGACTCATTTTCTGATGCAGGCACTACACAGGCTGATTAAGAGCATCTTATTATTTTGCAGTGTCTGTGTCTGAAATCCATCTCCCTGCCCCTGGGGTCACCTTTGCCACACAGCCGTCCCCACGCCCCCCTCCCCCACCTTCCCGGGGACCTGCTTCAGGCTCTGGGAGCCCTCAGATTTGCTCTGCCGTTTCAGGACACAGCTGAGAGCAAGGAAAAGTGTAAGCCCAGGGACCCCAGCCGCTGAGAGCAGGGGAGTTAGGCGAGAGCAGAGCACCCTCTCACGCGCGGCTCTGGTAGGACAGTGCGTGGGCTGTAACGGGGGAGCATCCATCTCCATCATCCCCATCATCCCCATCATCCCCATCATCCCCTTCTCCCTGTGCCTCTGCCTGCAACACGGAGCAAGGAAACAACATTAATTTGGTCTGTCAAAACACCTATGACTTTTGTTAAGTCCTGAGCACTTATGTAATTTTTAATTCCATCAGCTGGTAAAGATCTTTATGTTCAGGTAATTTTCTGCTCCGGAGGGGGGCTGCTAGGGTGCCAACAAATACTATTGTCTTTATGAGAAAAAAAACAACCCTGCTATAATGCAGCAGGTTGAGTGGCTGTAGTATGCCAAAATTGAGAGGAAAATGGCCATGTATCCATCCTCAGCGTCTGAAAGCAAAGCAGGGAAAAGTTTCTTTTGACAGATATGCTCATAAAAATAGTAACTTTAAGCTGCACGTATGGGAACAGAGGACATAGGCTGTTCTTACATAGAGTGATAATTTAAAAGTAAACCCATCGGCTCTAGGCCTTGTGTACACTCATATAAATGAGCTTCAGCCAATTTAGTTAAAACTTTCCAGGTAAAACTACTTGTGTAAATGGCTTATATTAATTTAGTATAACTTAAACACATTAATATAAATATTAATGCATTAAATTTTATAATAGATTAACTTTACACCTAAGTAGACTGCTTCTTAACATAAAATAAGTTCTTTTTAATCCACTTTGAGAACGTCCAGGCTGAGAACTAAAGCTCTATTAAACCATAGTAGCGGGACTGAAGCAAATCCCCATATTGACAAAACCCCAGAATAATTCCATTGACTTTCTTCACTTCTATTAAGCTTAGATTGGCTATTAGGAAAAATTTCTTCACCGAAAGGGTTGTCAAGCATTGGAACAGGCTGCCCAGGGAAGTGGTGGAGTCACCATCCCTGCGGGTATTTAAGAGATATGTAGATGTTGTGCTTAGGGACATGGGTTAGTGATCTTAAAGGTCTTTTCCAACCTAAACAATTCCATGGTTCTATGATCCCTATTTATGGCAGCCCTGCTTAGGAGAAAATTTAGGCTGGTATCATCTGGTCATGCAAAACCAGTGGCCATGGTTGTGGTTTGTGAAACGCTGGGCTAGGGAGGAGGTTTGCTGGGGAAAGGCAGCGTTCGGCCGGGGCTGCCCTGCGGCAGCACCCAGAAACGGGAGCTCTGCCCGGTCCTGGCCCTGGTGGGTCAGTTTGCCAGTGGTCTAGGAGAGATGTGCTGGTGCTGGGAGCCAGAGGAGCTGTGCAGGCAGCACCAGGAGAGAGCGCACAGAGGAGCACTGCCTGCATTGATTCTTTCCTGAGGTTTAGCTGGGCTTATTTAACTTGTGCAAAAAAGAAAATTCTGATTTCGAGGTAAATGTGAGAACAAAATGTATCTGGTAATTGGATTTTCTGAAGGAAAGCATACCTGAGTGTGAGTGTGTCCGTGTTGCAAAAAAACCTGGCTTTACCGCCAGGCCTGGCTGGGTATTACCTGGGGAGGAAGGTGAGCATGAGGAACATACCGGTTGGACAGGAGGAAGAGCAAAAGACTGATTCTGAGTTACCCGCATGAGCACAAGTGGCCCAAAAAGCCCCAGAAGCCTTGTCCTGCAAAACGCCTCTGTGCGTGGGAGCGTGGGAGCCCAGCCCCTCGTGGCAGGGAAATAGCCAGGTGTGCCCTATAGAACCAGCACGTATATAAGATGCACAGCAGAGGCCGTCATGTGCTAATGCAAGCGCGTGTGCTGTCTGAGGGCATTTCTGCGGACAGGGATCTGCAGTTTGAGGTCGCTGCTGTTCTCCTCAAGCAATGCAAGTGGCAATAGGGGATCAGCCTGAGAATTATCTGCACATTTTATGCAGACCAAGAAGAAGTAATTGCTAGGAATGCCTCGCTCAGGATTTTGAAACAGATAACAATATCACTACAATAAAATACAAACGTAGTAAAGGGAACAGATTGCTCCTGGTGTCTGGTTAATCAATGGACTGTGAAGAGACTGAGGTGATAAACTGACTATGCTCAGAGCTAATTTTATGCAATATAGTATGCTCATAAGATTAGTCTATTTAAAAATAATTTTAATCAAACTTTTTTAAATGCAAAGCATTCTGCACCACTCATTTTCGATATGTGCCTTAAAACAGATGAGGAAGACAGAAACATATCCTTATTGTACATGTATAATTTAAACAATATCATCAACTGAGTATTGATTGCTGACTAATGTGCTTATTAATTAATACATGTCTTCATGTTAAATACATTTCTCAGAGCTGTTCTGGGACTGTTTAATAAGAGAAATGAGGAGTTGTAGTACAGTACTTTATTATGGAATGTCCAAGTCACACCACAAAGTGATGTAAAGCCATGCCTTGTGTAGCTGTTTGCTGGAATGAGCCGCACAAAGGCTGCCCCAGCAGGGGTGGTGCAATGGTGGAACTGGATTTCAGACATCAGCTTCTGCCTCTTAGTTCTGCTTACCGAAAAAAAAAAAAAAAAAAAGAAAAAAAAGAAAGCCCTATCTATTTCTAAATTAGACCAAGCATTCCTCCTGGTAACAAGGGAAGCTGGGAAGGGCCTCACTCTGCTACTCTAATTTATCGAAATACTACACTTACAAATGCCACTATAAAACCAGTACAAAAAAAGAAATGGAGTCCTAGAAAAAAAAGTTTGCCATGGATCAGTAGTTTATTCCTGCGTTAGCAAGGATGCAAAGGAACCAGCTGTAAAATCAGTGATCATCATGAGTCCATTGCTCTTGACCTACAGCTTTTGTAAGCTCTGTAGCAGTCTGTGAATCTCCTCTCCCTGTCTATTCCCTTAGCAGGCCATATGCTCAGCCAGCAATTACCCTTTATTCGAGCTGCAGTCAGCCACTGCTTTGTTATTATTGTCTTCCTGGTTTTATTTGCTCCTTCAAGGCAGGTTACAGCCCTTTGGCTGGCACCCAAATACCTTCAATTCCCTTCTTGTGTAGATTATTTCCTGTCTTCCGTTATTCCTACCAAAGTTGTTAAAACTTACTACTGACATTTCCCGTCTTTGGCAGTGAGAGAAAGCACCACATCAGTTTTGAGCCAAGCACCTGTTTGTTCAGTACTTCACCATCCTGCTCACATCACGTTCACCACACTGCCGTGCTTTACATACGAAGCAGATCGCTGAAGATTATGGATGATAGCTTGCACATCTCGGATGTACGCTGTATCCAATTTTCTTTACTCCTTCTACTCTCTTGTGTGCTGAGCAGACTTTTTAACTGACTGTTTGATTGATGGGTATTCAAAAGGCACCTTTATGAGCCCTATAAATAATCCCTTACAGGTTTTACTTTTCTTCTTTTCCCCAAAGGTGCCACTTAATCAGTTCTCCAAGCAATGGTCCTTGCCCCACCTTTCAGCTTGCCTGCTGTTTGAGCCATATCTGCTCTCCTCTGAACATACCTGTGCTCGTCTGCGGCTGCAGGGACTCCTGGTGTGCAGCACTTTGGCACTGGGCAGGGCTGGCCTTGCTGGGCGTTGCTTTGTGTTACGTTCTCTAATGCCTGACTTGGCCTTTTTGCATCAGTAGTTATTGATGTATAATATAGGTACTTTGTGTTGGTGGGGGGAATGAAGACAAATTTCCTACTCTGAATGTTGTTATAAATTATAATGGAATTGAAAACTGAATTGTGAACAGCAGGTGAACACACTAGTCAATAAGCTTTTTGTGTATACATAAAAACATACAGAGCCATTTCCAACATCCAAAGCCATCCACGCCTCTTGATCAAGAAAGTGCCACGTTTTGCTAAAAAAACAAATGTTCCCGTGAGCGTGTGATGCATCGCAAGGACCTTCTCCAAACCTGAGGTCCTCTGGGTTTTAAAGAGCAGCAGAGTTGAGAGAAACCTGCAAGAGCTATTGTGGCGCTTGCAGGCAGGATGTAAACCCACCGTTCATGGGTGTGAGTACCAACCCAGGGGCAAACAGCGCCCTGCTGAAGGCCACGCACAGGGAGCTGCAAGGGAGGGGCTGGGGACATGTGAGCACTGGAGCTCTCCCCGCTCCTGCCCGTGCTGCTCTGTGGCTCGGTGCAACCCACAGTCAAAATGACTCTTGTTTCCTTTTCAAACTCCAAGACTGTAATTCTAGCTGACACAGTGTGAAGTTTCATTTTTTTCCATTATTGCATGATTTGTGGTGGGATCAGTTTAAAAGGAACTTCCCTCCCTATGTTTTTATACCCAGCGAGTTCATTGTTTGCAAGAAAAACTGGTGGGACAATGGAAGAAGCAGAATGCTGTCCTCTGAGCATTGTATCTGGTCATGTGTTTTACAAGTATCTTACAACCTCTTTTTCATCACGGCTTTGATTAATATCTGACTTGAAAAAATATGGGCTCTTTTCATAAGAGCCACTTTGTATGTCTATTATTTGCCGGCTGACAATGGGAATTGGATCAAACTGGGCAGGTACGAAACAGCGAGATGAATAAGAGGCAGAGCAGGTACACATTAAATGTGACATCAGGTATAACTACTCTTAGAGTAACTGAACAGAGATATATCCACGCTCCTGATACTCATTTACGTCGGTGCTTCCTTACCCCGCTCAGCCAGCGTAAACAGGCCTTTGAAAGGAGCATAAATGTTTCCTACGGCTGCATTAAGGGAATTTGCACCAGTGAGAATCAGTCTGTACATATTTAAAATAAATAGACGTGCACATAAAAAAATAACCCCTATTATTACACAAGGATGCAGTGGGAGTACCAGGGGAATGGCTAAAGTAACAAAACTTGACACCAGTGATAATAAAAGAGGGAACTAAAGCAAAGAGATCACCCCAGCCTGCTGGGTTTCGAGTGCTTAATCAAAACTGACTTCTACTACTGCAGCTGCAAAAGAAATGTTTCTAGCCTCCCATTAATTTCCATACAATAACCCTCTAATGGGGGAGTTGCCGGGGAGAGGAGGGCGATCAATCTGCTGTAATGACACACTAGAGACTGAGGGAAAATGCAAACTTGGAGCAATTTCATGGCAGGTGCAACCTTGGAAAGTATGGCCATTTTTCTAAGTTAATTTGTTCCCCTGATATGTTTGAAATCCATATTTGTACTTTAAAGGTCTAAAATGCAAGATGATTAAAAAATATAACCAGATTTTTGTAAGCTTTTCAAGTGTATCAGGTGATATATTAGTGCCCCTCCTTGGAGCTAGGGCAGCTGGATATCTTTTATCATTTGCTGCCAAAAAAAAAAAAAAAAGGAATAGGATTGTTTATTCTAGTGTACGCTTTCTGTCTTTAGCCTTCCCATTCACCTCCCGAGCCTGATGCTCATTTGTCTCCTAGCTGAATTGATCCCTAATGCTATAGGAAGTAATAATAGTAATAATAATGGTAACTAATAGCAGTAATAATTATTATTCTTGTTATTGTTCGTAACAACAGTACTATATAATGATAATGATTATTACGGCTACAAGTTTCAAAACTCGTAATTGAGTTAACTCGATTTCTGGTATGCTTTGGGTCTGATAGACTTTGGGTGCCTGCACCTTCTGGATGTTTCTAGAAACCCCAGCTACAAACCCTAACAGGAACAAATGGCTTCACACAGGGGCTGGCACTGAAACACTGAAATAATTTCATTTGGGTCTTGACCCCGGTTACTGTTTTGGTAAAATCCGTGTCTTTTTGGAGTGTCTTGTGCTTTTGTAGTGGGGTGCGGCTCTGGGGTAGATGGAAGCGGTGGCCTTTCTGGGTCACCCTTCCCGGCGCTGCCTGGGAGAGCCACGGAACTGGAGCACAGAGGGTGCCGGTGGGCTTCCACTGGACACCTAAGGGGCAGCCCACGGCGGCTGGCTTCTCACAGCTCGCCGCCACAGCACCTCCTGAGCACCCCGCTGAGGGCTTGGGGTACTTGTAATTCCCGCTGGGCTTCCCCACCCTTTTTGACAGCTGCTGGGTTTGGGAAGAGGCGCTTTTCCTTCTCTTCCAGCATGTCCAGACCAGAGGCAGTGCGGCTCTGGCGTGGTGCAAGGGCAGCTCTGTGCGGGTGACACCGAGCTTCTGGGGAGCCCAGTCACTCCCAGCACCGTGGGGTCAGCATCTCGCACCCCTTGTCAGACCTGCAACCCTCTCTCCTGCTCACCTTGCCATTTGGGCTTCGGCAAGCCAATCTTATTTATGCTGATTGCTCCTTTTCCTTTCTCAGCACTTAAGAACTACAGCCAGAATCCTAAAAGTATTGAATTTTCAAGCTCTGGGAAGTGCAGGGGCTTTGCATGAGAATTGCGTACCTGCTCTGCTCAGATGCTTTTGTACTTTTCACTACATACCTATCTGCATCTTTAGATTTGTGTCTTTGTGATACGGCCCTTTGCGGCTGAAGTTAAGGTGTGTGCTGTTTTTATGTGGAGATGCTTATTATTCTACTGTGATGCTGCATTTATGTGATGCTTGTGCATGTGGAGAAGCTTGCTGTGACTATTCTTGTGTTCTGTTTTAGACACCAATTTAAATACATACTCTTCCCCACCTGCCCTAGCTTAAAAATTCTATTTCAGCTACACCTACAAACTTCACAGTGGCTTAAGTGCGTGGTTTTTTTTTCCTGCTACCCTGCTTGGCTCCCATTAGCATGCTGAAGTAGATAAACAAAATAATTGATTGTCTAAATGAGATTGCAGGATTCGTAAAGGTTCAATTATGTCTTCCTAAGTTTGATCTCAAGTCAATGTAATGAAGTATCTACATAATTCTCAGTACATCATCAAAATCAATTTATTGGAATCAAATGCTACAAAGAAGGTAGCCAGAATGATCTGCAGTATGAAACAGCAACAAAAGGACAGACCAAATGCACTAGAGCTGAAATGCGGTGACAACTGCCTTTCCTGAGTTATTTCTCTGATGGTTACACATACAACTTGAGGGCTATGTTTTATCCTTTTTAAAAGCTTGGTTCTGACTTCCTCACTCTCATAGAGGAGTTCAGAAACACAGCTGACTTTAACAGAGCTGCCATTTTTGGCTTAGTTTGGCTGTGCTTTCTCTCGAATGTCGATGTCGAAATCTCTGATGTTGAATAGCCCTTCACTCATCCATCAGGTCCAAAGAGTAAAGGAAGAGTGAGGCAGGCCGGGTTCTAAAGATCTTTTAATGCAATGAATGTAGATGCTGTGAAAGCTGATGCCTGAATAGTAAAGTTAGAAAAAATTAACTTGGAAATGAGACACAGTGTTTAAATGAGAACAGACCTCTGGAGTAAATTCCCAAGGGAATAGAGCAGATGCACCATCACTTGCAACCTTTATATCCACATCATTTGTCTTTCTAGGTAGTTTAACCACAGTTTGAGAGGGGACATGGCATGGGATGCATTGGTCTGTTATTTGTGTGATCAAATTAGGACCTAAGCTCCTGACTGAAATAAGACCAGATTTGGGTACATAACTTGCTTGTGACTTTTGGAAAACCTATTAAGTGATAAAACTTGGTTGCTGTCTTTCTTCCCTTATCCGTTGTGCCGGTTCCATCAAACTACATTGGTTTTCTACTGCAAAATCCAGATACTTCCATGTTAGACAGGTTCACTGTCAGTACGAGACAGGTTGATGCAGAGAACAGTTTGCATTAAGAGAGCGGGGCTGGAGCTGCGCTGGAGGGATGCGCGGCACTTTCAGGTTGGGTCAAAGTTGTTCCTTCCCCTGGCCTGCTTCCTTGCTCGCTCTAGTGATTTAGGATGTGGATTTTTGCTCCTTGCCATCATGTATTTATGGCTGTGTAGTGCTGGCGATCTACAAAGCAAGGCACGTTCCTGCTGAATTTACAAGGTGTCTGAAACTTGTTGGACCTCTTCAGCAGAGACCAAATAAGTAAGAGCCAGCTCTGAAATCTGGGCTCATGGGGCACATGCACCTTTCATCAGGCAGCACAATATCTTCTCTTTAGCTGGTGGGTTTTAATACTCATCTCCCAGAAGATGACAAACCCTCTCACTGTCCATCCCAGGGTAAGGACCAAAGGCAATGCAATTTCACAGGCCATAAAGTTGTATGTCCGCTTCTTGCATTTCTTCCCTTTTTGTTTATGATTTCAGAAAAATCTCTAAGCCTGCAATCTATATTTTGTCTCTGAACATCCATAATGCAAAGCTGGATTCCAACCACTTGTTCCCTGAGGAAAGCACCAGCAAAAAAGCTGGCTGAGTTTGCAGTGTGGCTTTCTGGAGGTGGGTGGCAGACGGGGAATTTGGGCTCTTTTCCCAGCAGAGACACCAGCCCTGGGACTCCTCTTGCTATCCCTGCCAGCAGTTCTGTACCACTCTTCAGTAACTTCCTAAGTCACCTAGCAGCACTAACGATGCTGGTTTTGAAGGAGTGTTTTTGTACATAGCAAGTGGTGGTTTTGAGAAAATCCAGATGCTTATTGCTTCCTTCCTGCAGTCAGGTCTGCAGTTTTCCTTTTGAACAGCTCCCATTTCGTCTTCGGAGAATGGCTCTATGAATAACCAAGCCCAAGATTAAACACAGGAAAATACTGTGACATTTAAAAAAGATGTAAATAGAATAATTCATTTTGCAATCTAGACAAGAGTCTCAGGTCTAACATGTGCATGTGATTCTGTGGCTTGCTCGTATCATTACTCTTCACCTCTGCTCATAAACCTCCACCTAGAAAATAATGTAATTTAATTAGGAATGTGGAATTAGCCTATTGCAGTCACACTCGGTTAAGCTGAATCAGTTTGTAAATTCCATTGTCATTGGGGCTGAAAAAAATATATGTTACATTAGCAGCCTAATCTTAGGTGCATATTAGGAGAGGGATTGCAGGTGAAGCCTTTTGCAGTCCCCGGTGCCTGGAGTGGCGCAGAGGGGCAGCGAGCCACCCTGCCACCTCCGACCATGCATGGTGCGGTGGGGCTGGTGGGGGGGGAGCGACGTCTGAGGAGGAGGATAAAGCCCCTGATGCTGTGGGTAGGTATTCCCAATGGAGGCAGGGAGAGAAAGATAAATCTCCTCACCAGTGACCCCGTACCCCACCAGCTGGCTGTGATGGGGGGGTGGGGAGCGGAGCACCACGTACCCAGGGGCTGACGGGATTTTGCACCAGAGGGACATGCATGTTGCAGGACACTTGCACACCTTCTGTGGGCTCCCTCGGTTTATGCAGAGGTGGGGCAGATCCTGCTCTGGCTGGTGTGGTTTCCGTGTCAGAAATGCGTGGCCAGTTGTGAGCTCCCACCATGGGGTTCTGCCAGAGGGATGCGAGCATCGCCTGCCTTGTTTGGAAAAGACAAGGTGATCGTAGTTACAACCAGGCAATACAGTTAAGGAAAAACTGAAATGTTCATTTGCTAGTCCTGTGGGGAGAGGACCATTAAGACATTTGTGACTGTGATACTTTCATGACTGTAATTACCTGTGCACACCCAGGTGGAAGTTTAGGGAAAACTGTTGCATGTCTGTACATCGCTAGTAGAAAGCCGACCCTACTGTGGTTCTTTACTGCTTTCCTGTGACACTAGCCAAGGGAAAAAGTGTCTGATGCTGTGTTCAAACTGGACTGCAGTGGCATGCGGGAAGGAGTTGCTGCCCCCGCCACCCCCCACTCTGCACTGCCTTGCCCCAGCGTGACGGGGAGGGTTGACCTTTTTCTAAAGACCTCATTGAAGCACAAGGATTGTAAAGATGGCAAGCTCAATAGATCAAGAGTCTTATCTGAAATGGCAATCCCTCCTTATTTCTGTATGAAACCTTTATGTGACTCCAGTCATTTTAATCTCTTTTATTTCCTTCTGTACAGAGTCATAATAATGTCATTAATGGGTGTGAAAATAAAGAACTAGAAGGCAACATTGTGGTCTGGGAAATATAAAGGAGGAGGGAGATTCATAGCAATGGCTGGACTATCCCTCTGCCTCTTGGCATCCTAGGGGAGGAGGTACCAGGTTATCCAAAGGAAGAGCACTTCCCCTATGTGCTGGTGGCAGTCACCACGAGCTCGCTGCATTCCCTGGTCCTTCAGACCCCCCCAGACCACGTATTACACCAAATACAGAATGCAAACATTCTTAGTTTGCAGAGTTTGACAAGACATTCCCTGCATTGCCCACCACGTATTCCTCTTTATTTGCCCCTCTGCCATCCAGCTGCTTCCATCGTCATCCACCACAACCTTTTTGGTTTTCTTCCACATCTCCACCTCCCCTGTGGTGGGTCAGTTATGGCAGCTGGAGCAGCAGCACCAAAGGACTCTACAACTGGGTCATCCTTACCCTTAACATAGTCTTATGTTCTAAAAAAAAAAAAAAAAAAGAAAAAGGAAAATCCTAAGGACACTTGTATCTTTAAAAACCAATATACTAATAAAGCCATCTTTGTTTGAAGTTCACAAATACTTTTGAAGGCAAATGGGATAGGAAGAGTTTAGTCTGCAAACACTTACTTGTCATGCAGTCTGACTAGTCCTTTTCAACACGCTTTGATCCTCTTCTTTTTTTTTGGCCCAGGCATTAGATAATGCTTTAGAAGCCATTAGAAAAAATTGTGACAATTGAAATGCTTTGAAAAATGACAGTTTGATAGTCTAATAATAGCCCCTACACTGATCTGGAGAAGGTTTTCTTTTCTTTTTTGTATTCATTATGTACAGTACATTTCAAAATGTCCTTTTCTTCCCAACAAATAATTTAACCCTTTCATGACCTGCAGTCCTGGAAGCATGAAACACGTAGATGCTAATATACGCATATGCAACATGTACATATGTTTGAAGAGGTATGCACACTATAAAAAGGTGGTAAAAGGTGTGATGTTGAGAGGAGAAGAAATGGAGAAGACGATAACATCTTCGTTTGTGTTCTTTGGGTAGGCTGACCATGCGGAGTGCTGCTGTTAATGAGGAACACCATTACTCATGGTCTCCAGGAAGATTTTCTGTAGGGAGAAAATACATCTTGGAGGGTGAAGTGCTTACATTTCATTGCAAGATCTTGTTTTTGCAAGATCTTATTTGGCAGCGATAAATGAGCAACTTTCAAGCCTCAGAAGTGATTAATTTCTCACTGGAGCTGTCTCTGAGGCTGTCACAGCCTGGCAATCCTGACATAAGTGTCATTTATAATGTCACAAGTCTATTACACATAAATGTCATTACACAATTACTCTGAGGAGGAAGAAAGGTTCACCGGGGGAAGAGCGTCTGATATTAAGTCAATTATATATCTTAATGTATTGTTCGGTTGTCCCCCCTCATACAATTACATTGTGTCTCATTTGTTCATTTTGTGCAAATTAGCAATTATTTATTGCAGTGATACTACTAGGCAGCCCAGGTAGGGTTGGTGTTATTAAAACTCTGGCACAACCTTGCACGTGTTGCCATGATTGATATCAACATGAGGATCATGGTGCTTTGATAATTAGCCCTTTTGAAATGAGGGCTCTATACTCGGTCTCCCCCCCCACTTTTTTTCTGCATCTTTCTGAAAGGCACCAACATATGGGTGAGACGATAAATCCTCCATGTGGTTTTGATAAAGATGGCTTGTTTTAATGAGGGTGACTTTTTGTGCTGCCTAACAAAAGAGGCTCTTTCTTGTTAGAAGGACAGAGGAGTTCAGCAAATTCCCCAGCGCTGCACCTCAATTATTCCTTAAAATTGGCATAAATGTAGCCTTCATTTACCTCTAACAGGCTTTCATCCTCCTTGGCCCAGACACAAACAAGACTTACACTGGGGCTTGGTGTACTGACGATATTTGAATGCATTATGCATAAGAAGGTGCAGTAACAGAGCTGCCTGGCTGACTAGGAGGGAGAAAGAGATATCTGGGGTAGTGCTGCGATGCCCATCTCTCCCTGGACACTTCTGGGAGCTGAGCTGTCGGTTTGATTAGAGGTCACTTGAATCGCTCAGTTTTGTGAGCTGGAGATGAAGCCGCCTGTTAGGACAGAGGCAAAGACTTGGTTCCGAGGGCGCTGAACGCCTTTGTGCTGGCTGCGGCAAAGGGGAGCACTCCTGTCCCGCAAACTGAGCTGACTTACAGATGTGGAGATACAGAAAAAGGCCAGGAATTCCCATGGTGATCCTCCAGATTTCGACCAAGACAACTGAGATGAGAATCAGGCCTTTCAAATTGCTCCCTTTGCCTGTTTGCTATTCTGGGAAGCTATTGTTCTCAAAGGGACAACTTTAAAGCAAAAGCTGGTAGAATAATTTATTTGCGAATAATTTATTCAGTGATTGATGGGAAAAGCTGCTGAATAAATAATTCACTGAATGCTAATGGAACATCAGAGATGGTCGAATAATGAAAATGTTTATTTGCAAATAATTTATTCAAAGAAAAATGCTGAAACGTATCAGCTCAATTATTCTTGGTGAATAATCCAGGCGTTCCTACCCAGCCCACTGTGACATGTTGTACAAAGATCCTTTTTTCTAAAAAATGAAAACTCCAGGTAGCTAACCCATGTTTGCTCTAAGTGAGGGACTCTGATCTGCTCTCTAGCAAGAGCAGTCATGAGAAGTTTGGATAAGAAAGTTCTCATACTTGAGCTCAAACTGAAGGTCGAGCCCTAACTCTTACCATGGTGACAGTTTCATATTGTCGGCTCCCTTCACCCCTTATTTGTTACTATTAGCAGCAGCTTTATCATCTGAAATCCTTTCTATAAGCCCAAGCTTTGCCCTTTGGTTGTCCCTGTGAGAATCCAAACGATCCGAAGGCGCTGGGGGGGGGTGGAAGGAGGCAATACATAGTTTATAAAAGCAAGGACTTGGGAGAGAATCCTGATGTTTCACAGCACTACGTGGATGATAAGGAAACGTGGTGTCAGCACCACGCACTGTGCATCTTTCTCCAGTCTGGACGACTGGGCTCTGAGACCCAGCAGTGGTTAACTGGTCACTTAGCACTGACCTCACCTGCAGGAGGGACTGGGGAGAGTTTGTGAAGATGTGCTCTGAAGACTTCAATTCTAAATCTGCACCAGCTACAGCAAAAATAAGTGAACCAAAGACAAACGCCCCAGCAGAGCTTTTGTCACCAATCTCTCTTGTCTGGCAGATGTTTAGAGGGTGCAGGCTCGGGGTCCCCAGGCAGGAGACCCTGCATGGGGCAGGTACTGCTGGCATCGCGGTCCTCAGCTGTTACATTTGCCAGAGGAGATCTTTCCTGCTTGCGTGCAGCTGTACAATGGGTCTCAGGTGCTTCTGGAAAATTGGAGTGATTTTGTGCTGATACTGGAGCTAATACCAGAAAAATCTAAATTACATTTTAAAAGAAATCTACCCTTTCATCTTTTAACCTCGGGCCTCTCCCTCTCACGCAGAAAAATCAATCTTGACTAATCTACTGACCAAGTAAAAAGAGGAACTCCTATAAACATGTACTCTGTCTTCTTTAAAACGTTTTTTACAGAGAAGCTTAGCAAAACACTCAAAGCTTCCATACAGGTCTTAGGAGAAAACCCCATTGTCCTGAAAGGATCCATCATTACTCTTGAGGGAGAGTTTGGGGAAGAAACAGTAGCAAGATCCTCCCCAGCTGTCCAGGCGTTTGAGAACACTCTGCAGCAAGGACTCTACCTAACAGCTCTACCCATCTCCTCTTCGACCGACTCCTGGAGCCACAGCTGGAGCAGCTCAGCAAGCAGGAGGCTCCTGCCCCAGGGAGCAGAGAAACCTGGGCCATGCCTCTGCTTGCTGCAGGGTTCGGTATAGCTGCAGGAAAGGCCATTATCGGTGTTTTTCCCCCCACTATTTATGACCTATAGTGGCTAGCACTCATGGAAGGAAAAACTTTTAGCAGAAACTCTGTAAACAGCAACCTGGGCTTCATCAGGAGCCGTCAGGGAGCTGTGTCAGGAAGGGAAGACATAGTCGGTGCAACAGCTGCGCAAAGGTAAGCTTTCCTCAGACTCCTGTCTTCCAGAAATCCCCTATTTTCCTGACACGTTTTTCCTATTTTTTCTAGCTCTTCTCTGGTTTTGTGAGCATCAGGCAGGGTTTATAACCAGGAAGTCCATGACCCTCTACGAGTGTAACCCCTTGGCACTCTGCTCTCCTGCCTTTTCTGCATTAAGAGAGGAGGTCAGGGGCAGTTTGCCTTTTTGGCTTTGCTTTTTATTGTTACAGGTGTAGAGCCAGGCCTGGGGCCAAGCCTAGAGCTGGTGTCCAATGTGCTCTGCTTGTGCCTGGCTTTCCTCGTTTAGAAGTAACCTCTCGATTTACATGAACTGCACAGCACTGCAATCTCAGGTGCAGATCAGGTCATCTTGCCCGTCCCTCACTGCTTTATCATCTTGTTTTCTCCATTTCCTCCTGTGATATATTGAAGTAAGCGACATTTTCAAGAGCAGGAACACTAAATCATGTATGCTCTGCGTATGCATAATCTGGAGTATCTGGTCCAGAATGCTAACAAGGGCATGCTGGCAAAAAGAAACTGCAGGAGAGACCTTGGAGTCTGCTGGGACACACTGAGCAAGAGACAGGAGGAACTGCGCCATTTTCTCTTAGTAATGGTAGCCCATTTGCTCCACTGAACAACGTAATTCACTCTCCAGATTAACCAGCCAGAGATCAGGGTCTTGCGTAGTTGAGGGGTCGAAAAACTTTCAGTGGAGATGAGCTAAGCTGACTTACGGGCAAAGTATGGTAGGGTAGGGGGTAACAAAAAAAGCAACAAAATCCAAACCGATGTGTTGAAGAGTCTATGCAAAATAATAAAAATACCAGTGGTTGAACTGCAGAGACTTCAGATCTCATGACACTCCTCTCGGAGCCCAACTTGCAAGCCCTTGCTACCTTTCACAAGTCTTTCTGATCACCCAGCACTGCTGGGTGCTTCAGCTGTGGAAATAGCATCCAGCCAGCGTGCTGCAGGCACATGACAAAGGCCTGTGCCTGTGCATTGGCTCTACGGCTCCCCTGAGAATCTGTAGCAAACTTAATTTTGAGTCAGATTTCCATCATCTTTGCACTAGCCTACCTAGATCTAAAAATAACGTAGCTGTGCTAAGAACCTGCTATTATATTTTCTTTGTGATTACACCCATCCACATCAGAACCAGTTCAGAATTGTTTTATTCTCCAAATTTCTAGTTGTATTAGCACTGTCAGAATCCCTGATGTATCACCTTGCAGGGAGTCTAAATGCTTGTCAGTGCCTTACTTTGCATTTTTGTTCTGGGTTCAAAGCTGAAAGACAGCTGAACTGAAATCTTTTCTCTGGATGCTGATAGAAATGTAAGAGAAATCTCATTTTTAAAAAGTATGAAAGGACCACGAAAATAAGCCTTTCACTAAGCTGATCAACTTGGCCCCTTTATACCGAAAAGGATTCAGAATGAGAAGCTGATAATACAGGCTTTAGTTTGTGGGAAATGAATTAGAAAGATGGTATTTGAAAGAACTATTTCATTTAGGTGTTTCACTGGCATATAACGAGCTACTATAGTTATACTGCAGCAAGCTAAAATATTATTTAAAAGTTAATTCATATTTTTAGCATATAATTTCTAATTAACTTGCTGTAGTTATCTTGTTAAATGTCAATTAAATCTCGGAGCATTTCTCAAAGGTTTCCTGTATTCATAAAATGTAATTATACAGCTATTGCTCATGTAGCCCTTATTACTAGTATAATCTACAGCTAAATATATCTTTTACATACTAATTATACATCACTAAGTGCTGTATTGATAATCAGTAATTGATTTAGCACAATGAATTGTCATGTTACCTCTTCAAATGTCAACCCGCAGTATTTTGAATGGAAAGTTCTGCCCCCAACTTTTGGTCGTAGTGGAGGTTTGGTGCGGGGGTCGGGGGGGCGATCCGCTGAAGCTGCGGTACCTGAACGTGCTCCCAATCGCCGCGAGCAGGATCCCCTGGGGTGCAAGGTCTCTGCAGCCAAGGGTGCTAATGCCATGTGGTGCGGGGCTGGGGTGCTGTGCTGGCTTAGATGGTGCATGGCCAGGTGTGCCGGCGTGTCTGATGCTGCATCCTGCAAAATGCAGGGTGTCTCAGAAAGGCAGGGATGGCTGTGCTGACCAGAAATGGAGATAAAATGGGCTGGAATTGTTTGTAAAAAAAAAAAAAAAAAAAAGAGGCAGGAGAAAACTTGAGGAGTTTATCCCCAAACTTCCTAAAGGGGAAGGTAGTCAAATTTCTTTTGAAAGACAAATCTCCCAGATAACCTAGTGAAGAATACCATCCCTTTTTCTTGGTTTGTTTTTTTTGTTTCCAAAAAAAAAAAGACAATTGCTGGAGTGCTCATTGCTGCATAATTTCTCCTTTCCCCCAGTTTTGTTTTCATACTGGCTCATCTGCAGGGCTGTGTGGAGCAGGGTGGCATTGTGCTCATAAGGCATGGCGTGTCACTTTGTCACATCTTCCAAAGGACCAACTCAGCTCCATGGCCGAGCAGCATTGGCCTCCCTCTTCTGAGGCAGGATTAATTACACCTAGACAATTATCAGAAATTACCTGAAACCCCAATTAACTGTGATGGTCCAGATAGAAAAAGGGAATGGAAAAAAAGAAGTGGGGGTGGGGAAAGACAGAGAAGCTGGGAAGGTCTTCATTAGATTTGCATGTTTACTGCCTAGCAGTAACTTGGAGCAAATATTATTCCCAGTGTCTCCCAGCCTGTCTCCAGTCTCTGCTAACCTCTGCTCCTCCTCCCGCCTCGTTGTCTGAATAATATTTACTGGTACATCAGTGTTATTTGGAGTTTGGATCTTCCACGTCCCTTGCCAGATTCATACGTGTCTGTGTTGATATTGATGTTATTCAAACAATGATCATCTTCTTCCCTTGTCAGTTTATATTGTGTGTTTCACAAAGCACAATTTTAGCAAACAAGCATCATCTTCTGCTTTTTTCCCATTTGTGTTTTGTTTTTTCTTCCTATTGCTAGAAGTGGTATTTAAATTAAACCATGCATTGTTGTTTTTTTTTTTTTTTCCTTCACTCTTGTGTTTCCTAAGGCAACAAATTTTATGGATCTGGGAAATAGAATCAATATGAAGTTGGATTGTCCTTATGAGATCCTCTTAATATCCCAGGAGGCCAGGCTTTGTACATCAGGATTAAGAAAAGGGAAAATTACTGAGGGCGGGATTCTTCAGAGGGCTGTTTGTGTGTACATCATGGACAAATATTGAAATGTGAAAAACATAATCCAGGGGTTTGTGTAGCTTTAATTGAAATCGTTTGTAACCTTCATTCTCTTAAATGACACTTTTTATCTTCCTTGGGTTTGCATGATGAGTTCTACTGCACACTGAGTTCATAAAATATACAAAAATTCAGTGTTCTTTGGAGAAAATTCATATCCAGTGGTGAGGGAGAGATGGCAATTCAAATAATAACACTGGGTGATGTAAAAGTGAGCCTTTATTTCAGAATGCTGAAGCTTTCTAAAAAGTTGTGTGGCCACTACCAGGTCATTTGACATTTTGCATGAAGATAGATGCTCCCAAAATAGGTGAAAGTCTTGCTTAATTCTGAGTAATGTTTATTATTGATATACTTAAGACAAAATTTTTCAGCTTACTCACAGCATTCCCTGTCTGGGGGAATGTGTTTGCTTCAGCTGTGCTCACAATCATTCCATGATGCTGTTTGGTTCGTAACGGAGCTCTCTTCACCAGAGTTCATTAGAAATAAAAACTTAATTGAATTAGGGCAGTTACCCATGCGAGAGCAATTAGAAGTGGCAGAAATATTATTTTCGAGAAGACAGTTTTGCTTATTCTCCAGGAATGAGGGAGCTTCCCCTGCCCGGTTGCTCACCATGGGCGCTCCTGCTGCCCTGCCAGTTTGTTGCTCCGATATTTCTGTTGATTCTCCTCTGTTCCCTTCTCCCTTTGCATTCAGTTAGCCTCCTATTTTTGAACGAGATGGTTGTTTTTCTTTTTCCTCTGGCAATCTGCTTCATCAACTGAATTGGTATTGCTTTTATGCTGTAATTTTCATTATGTCAGTGGCTGCCTTCACCTCCCCTGTCAGTTTGTGTCACTTCTGCTGGGTGGACAGGCTCGCTGCAGCAGCGCCGCTCGCCTTCCCTCATCACTTTGTATCACTTCCTTATAAATACTGATCCACTGCGAGCAGCAGCCTTCCAATTTTCTGTCCAACTGTTCCATAGCCTAATCCTTAAGTATTTGCAGTGTTTTCAGTGAAATTAATTCCAATTTACACCAGCCATGGCAAGTGCTGTTTGTGTGAAGCAGGAACATCTTGAGTCAAGATGAGCCCTCACTTTTAGGTATATTTCGTATTCTGTAGAAGACTGGTCTCATCTCCTTTTAAAATACTCCAATATTCCTGCAAAAGGCCTTTCACCAGGGCAACGTATCTCCCTGTTAGCCTCTCAGGTGCAGCAGCAATCTGCGGCATGGATAAATCGGTGGAAGAAGAGATAAGGACGCTTGGTGGGGCCAACGTAGACTGAGATGTGATGGGGACAAGGAGTTGGAAAATGAAGAGCAGAAAGGACAAGACTGAAGGTGACAAAGATCAGGTCTCTAAGATCAGAGCTCTAGGAGTTCTCTCGCTGTAGCATGTAGTTGTATTATACCCAATTTGCAGTCTTGGCATTTTCCTTTCTTTTTTTCTATGCTCATATATTTACCAAGCTCTAGAAAAAAAGAAAATGGAATTTATATAGATTCAGTGTGCATAACAAAAATGTGATACAACATATTCCCTCTGAGTATTTTCAGAATAAAAAGGCAGAGGGAAATCAGATAAACGCATCAATAGGAGTCAGTGTCTGCCAAAGCATGTTTTAAATATCAAATTAGAATATAATAGTATGCATAGTTTCCATATCAAATTATGACATTATTGGCAGAGACTAGAAGCTGACACAACTCAGAATCCTCCTACATCTCTGGATAACAGATGAAACAGTCTTAAATGGAATACAAAGCAATTTCATAATCAAATGCAGGCTTATACGGGCATTTGGGTGGTTCAGACATGGGAAATCCAAGTGGAGGGAAATGAATTATTTTTTATAATATACTTTCTTATGCTAGGGTGAATGGCCAGACTGAGGGATGCAGGGACAGAAATCTACTTACCCAGATCATGTAGGTGGCTGTAGGCAAGCACCCCACTCCCCTGGGGTTTTGCCCTCACTGGCACCATTGGCAAAACGCTTCTGCGGGAAGTGCCGTAGTTGGGTGGGAGAGGCAAAACCAGGAATCTGGGAGTATTTCCACCAGGGCAGGGAATTCTGCTTTCTGGAATCACATCTCTCTGTTGGGGAAATAAGTGAGGCTGTTTTTCTCCCAGAGGTATAAGGAGAATGTGAGCTATTATTCAGCTGGCTGAACTGTACAGTGCATTCTTGTTCAGGAAGTATTTGAGGGGCACAGGAGTTCCTGGGTTCTAGAATATAATTAACTGCTAATGAGGCAGCATTCATGTCCTCTAGAGGCCTCTGATGTTCACCAGCAGCAGAGATCCCCCTGGACAAGCAGACGGGAGCATCTCTGAGTACTGAAGGAGTTGAGCTCTGCTTTAGGATATATTTTCTGTTGATAGTTGTTTTCTCTGTGACTTGAAACTGGACAGAAGAGCAATATTTTTAGCAGTGAATAAAACGTTTCATCACCAACAGAGTGGTTCCTCCAGGTGGTGGTGGCTGGCTCGTATCCCCTGTGGACTGGCCATTACAAGGAAGCATCACTCGGAGCAGTGGGCTGGTCCTACCACTGCCTCTCGTGTACCTGGTATGTGGGCAGGATTCATTTCAGCCTGAGGATGTTTACTTGTTGCATTCTGGCAGCTCTTCACCCCAAATTTCATTTCCGTAATTGTGGGGGAAAAAAAAAAAAAAAAGTATTTGTCTCTTCTAGGATACTCCCACCAGACAATAGCATGTAGATGAATGTCAGAGTAGATTATGTACGTAATATATCACATACTGCTGACTTTTTAAGTAATAAGGTAATAATGAAAGCAGGACCATCTGGAAGCATGCTGTGAAATGGTTATTCTTTAAATATTGATGGTCTGGTTTTGTAACCATCACAGCTAAAACACACAGATGGAGTTCGGAGTTTTACCTGGACCACTTGGCTTAGGCAAAGTGGCAAAATCATAAGCAACAAGAGGAAAGAAAAAGACTTCAGGAATGCTGGTCGGGTGTGCCTTGTCTCAGAAGTGTGGTAGCATCTTCCCATTTCTCTTGGCCATGTTCTGTCATGGGAAACATGTAGCAACTGGCACCAACGGTTCGATGAAGACCACTGAAAAAATCTCACTGTATTGCGTGCTCCAGAAGATAAAGCTGGATCAGTTGGACGATGACTTCTGAGTGTGATGAGATGATTCTTGCAGAGGGGGCAATTTCCATGGTGTTCCCTGCATGTGGCAGTGGTTTAGGTGCAGCTCAAGACTGTGGCTCCCCCAGACATGGAGGGAAAGACAGAGACAGAAGAAATATTTTTTTTTTTCCAAGCCCATGATATATTGCTCTAATATTTCCTTTTGCTTTTGCTTCTATTCCCTCTTGGCAGTTCCATCTCTCCATATAGCTATAGGCGGGCTGTCAGTGGCTCTCATACACACACACAGAATATCTGTTAACTACAGCTATTTGAGGCAAAACAGTGAGCTTCTGTGCTGAAGAAGAATTTTTCAGATAACTGCCTGAGGCACCAGACATCTTAGAATCAAAATCTGGAAAGTAGAGTCATTATTTCTGTTGTTTTAGTGCCTGCTTTTATTCTCTTTCTTATTGACAAATGTTCCATAACCCATATTGCTGTGGGTGGCTTTTTCACATTTGCACCATAGAGGACTCTTAAAAAAAAAAAAAAAGTCTTTTTAATTAACTATCTTTGCAATGTCACCTACTTCATACTCCTTTATCCTTTCCTGTCATCCTTTTTGACTTCTGATCTATGGATGTAGACTCTGAAGTCTGTAACTTTCTACGTGAGATGTGAATGGAAAATTTCTGGGACAAATGGGAGAAGAAGGGAAAAGTCCTCTTCAGCAGCGAAGTGCCAAACAAGTCCCAGCACCACAAACTACCTTGTTCGAGAAGGTATATAGCCACCTTCCTTGCTGGCCTGCCTAGCTGATGTGAGTTGTAGAAATAACTGATGTGACTTATAGAACAGCTGAAATGAGTAGATCTTCCAAAAGATGAATGTTTCTAGGTACAGAAGACAGATTTGGGTCTTTTTTATTCACATAAAGCCACACTGAATACAAAAAAGTGCACAAGGGACCTGAGGGTCTGGCTGAAGGAGAACTCTAAATTGCAGGTTTGGCATCTGTGTCCTCATGGTTAGATTCAGATGACTGGTCCGGCTTCTCCAAGCCTGGGGGTGGGGGTGATCTCTGGCCCTCTTCTGATGATAAGCCAACATAGATGGGTTCCAGCACGGCTTATCTTTAGGCCTGATGCTGTGCTGTGACATGAAGATGCCAATGTTAGTATTTTTCTGTGTAAAGGAGATGCCCTGCAAGGTAGATCTAAGGCTGTCTGATGACAGCTACTAGGTGTGTGCACTCATATGGACCATCAGAAGGGATGAGTGGCCCCATCTGGACTTTGGGAGGTCAGCAACTGAGAACGTGATCTTTGTCTTTGCTCCTAAGCTCTGTTTTGTTCCCCGCAAGGTCAAAATGCGATGGGGTATGGATGTGGTGGAAGTCACAGCGCTCAAAGCCCATTTCAGATGCAGAAATATCAGCTTCATTCCTGGTGATGGTGTGAATTTAGTGCAGTCACATGTCAGGGCTCAGGTCAGGGCCTCATTGTAGCCTGTTAAAGCAAAGCACTAAGCTGCTGCTGCTGGGAGGTTGTGTTTTAGTATGTAGACAACAGGTAGCAAGTAAATAAATTGCCATAAAAATAAGAAGAGATAGAGGGGAGAAGATGACAGAGGTGTGGTTGGCACAAGCCATTTGTCCCAATGACCTCTGGGGGTCTCAGGTGTCTGTAAGAAATTAAGAGTTCTTCATTGGCATAATGGTTAAAAAAAAAAAAAAAAAAAAAAAAAAAAAAAAAAAAAAAAAAAAAAAAAAAAAAGATTGGATGTGAGACTTGGGAGTATAAAATACTTTTTTCCAGTAGCAGAATAAGAGGAGAAATCATAACCTGATCCTCCCCTTCTCAGCAGCTTGAAGCCTTGATCTATTTGTGAGCCTCACAAATCAAAAGGACAGTTTGTTGAGTTCATGGTGAGGTTTTTGCGTGTGCTGTGATGAGGACAGTGATGGAGAACGCTCTTGGGACCAGCTCTTCTCAGCTGAAGAGTCTCTGAGAAAGTCCTGAGGAAGAAAAGGTTTTCAGGGAGAGATAACATTTTTTATTAGCTCTACTAGAAATGCACAGACGAGTTTTTTGGTTAGACAGCCCTCTTAAGGTATCTTTCACTAGCTGCAGGAGTGCCAGCTGTTAAGTCCCTTGCTACTGTGGGCCACAAGAAAAGGGTCTGTGATGTGAAGAGCAGAAGTCTGGGGTGGTTTCTTGTCGCTACTCCACAAATTCAAGAGCTGACAGCACCAAGCCATTGCCCTGCTGTCCTTGCACGTAGTGCCTCTGCCTCCTTTGATTGATGTGAAGATGTGGGGGTTCAGCATCTGCTGTGAAGGACATGGAGTGCACAAGGACCGCAGCCCCCACCTCTGTGATGAGGAGTAGGGGTCCCTACTGCTGACTGTCTTGGTAAAGAAATTAGGGAGGCAGCAGCCTGAATTATCCTGGGGTGCAGCAAATGAGGTGCTGGTTCAACCCGACCAGGTGGATATGGGAAGTGTCTCAGGGAGGAGGTCTGGGGAATATCTGTGCTTTTCCCCGGGAGATGCAATTTCCCTGGTTACTTTTATCATAATTTTGTTTTATTTTTCCATTTCAATTTTTATTGGTAGAATCAATAGATACTTGATAAGTTTTTATCACACCCAATTGTTTCCTCAATAAGTCCTTAAACCTGGGTTGTATTCTGTTGCAGATATGCCGTGGCTCAAAGAGATTTTTAAGAGCTGAATGTAATTTACTGAGGCTCAAAGAACCCCCTCACAGTTTTATAAAAATATGCAAGTGTGATCTGATAACAGAAATACTTCTAGGTCCTAAAGTCGTTCCTTTCATTTGGTAACATTTAGATCAGTCTATCTACAAATATTATTCATTGCAGCATTTCATTTACATTTTCAAACGTGTTTGATTAACCTGCTATTGGACTGCAGAGCTGTGTCTAGCCTGACAGATGAACTGCGTTGGAAAATTAAGGTTATGAACATGTTTACCAAGATTGGGTGGAAAATTGGAAGTTTTGTTGTTTGTTTTTTTTTTTTGTTTTTTTTTTTCCTGCAGCCTTTCCAAATGAGATTTACCCTATATAATGAGGGGAAAGATGTTTATCTATTTTCTCAGCGTGTCAGGTAGCAAGAGGTTTGGAGCGGGGCTCTGCTGCGCAGCCCAACGCGCCGCGCGAACCAGCTGGGTCCGAACCCTCAGATTTGTTCCCCTCTCCCGACAGCAGCCGTGAACGCCGAGGCCGTGGCACAGCATCGCTGCGGTGCGCTGCGGTGCGGTGCGGGGCTGCGCGGGGCGGTGCTGCGCGCCGGGGCGGTGCGGGGCTGCGCGGGCCGGTGCTGCGCGCCGGAGCGGTGGGGGGCTGCGCAGGGCGGTGCGGAGCTGCGCGCCGGAGCGGGGCGGGGCTGCGCGGGGCGGTGCGGGGCTGCGCGCCGGAGCGGGGCGGCCGCGCTAGGGGGGGCCCTCGGCCAGCGCAGCGCTCGCTCCTCCGGCCCTGCGCAGCGCTCCTCGGGGCTGCAATCTGCGCCCCCGCCTTCCAGTGAAAAATTAACTCAGAGGCTCAGTTTCTTCTTGTCTTCACCGAGCCGCGGACAGAAACAGCCGATAAAACTCTGTAAATGGGTTCCTGCGCTTTCTTACAATGGGTTTCCTACACTTTTACACCGTGTGCTGAACCTCAGAGTATCTGTCTGTTTCTGGAGTGAATTAAATGATTCATGTGGATTTTAAGAGGTTAGTTTCCTACAACGAGTTTCCCCCACTCCTACACCGTGCACTGAACCTCAGAGTATCTGTCCATTTCTGGGGTGAATTAAATGATTCATGTGGATTTTAAGAGGTTAGTTTCTTACAGTGAGTTTCCCCCACTCTTACACCGTGTGCTGAACCTCAGACTATCTGTCTGTTGCTGGAGTGAATTAAACCATTTGTGTGGGTTTTAAGAGGTTAGTTTCTTACAATGGGTTTCCCCCACTCTTACACCGTGTGCTGAACCTCAGAGTATCTGTCTGTTGCTGGAGTGAATTAAATGATTCATGTGGATTTTAAGAGGTTAGTTTCCTACAACGAGTTTCCCCCACTCCTACACTGTGTGCTGAACCTCAGAGTATCTGTCCATTTCTGGGGTGAATTAAGTGATTCATGTGGATTTTGGGACGTTAGTTTCTTACAATGAGTTTCCCCCACTCCTACACTGTGTGCTGAACCTCAGAGTATCTGTCCATTTCTGGGGTGAATTAAGTGATTCATGTGGATTTTGGGACGTTAGTTTCTTACAATGAGTTTCCCCCACTCCTACACTGTGTGCTGAACCTCAGAGTATCTGTCCATTTCTGGGGTGAATTAAGTGATTCATGTGGATTTTGGGACGTTAGTTTCTTACAATGAGTTTCCCCCACTCCTACACCATGTGCTGAACCTCAGAGTATCTGTCCATTTCTGGGGTGAATTAAGTGATTCATGTGGATTTTGGGACGTTAGTTTCTTACAATGAGTTTCCCCCACTCCTACACCATGTGCTGAACCTCAGAGTATCTGTCTGTTGCTGGAGTGAATTAAACCATTTGTGTGGGTTTTAAGAGGTTAGTTTCTTACAATGGATTTACCCCACTCTTACACCGTGTGCTGAACCTCAGAGTATCTGTCCATTTCTGGGGTGAATTAAACTGTTCATGTGGGTTTTAAGAGGTTAGTTTTGTTGTGGGAAGTTAGGCGATTACAGCAATTGAGTTGCAAAGATGATTAGGACTAACAAAGATGCTTACTGGCAGCCTTTCACCATGTGGTATCCTAAAACACTTCCCAGATCTGCAGGCCTGAGTAAATGCAAATTATCTGATGCACCTGAGACCTGAAATCAGATCCCCTTGCAGTGGTGCATAGACCAGAACGATGCTGAAGTCCAACATGAGCAGAAAATCCCTGGCTCATGGAGAGCACATGCAGGATTTTGCTGGGGTTTCTCCAGGATCCTGTGGACAGACCAAAGCGCGCTGTGGCTGTGGCTGTGCCGTCACCCATCCCCCTGTCCCAGAGCCCTGCCTGTTCACCTGCTGGCACCAATGGGCCTTAGGGAATTAATTCACTTTGTACTTAGTCCTGCTCTTTGATGCGGCTGGTGCACGAGCCCGAGAGCCGGTTATGCGGTTTCCCGTAGTGTGGGTGTATTTCAGTCCAAATGGAGGATTTGCTTTAAGCACAGACAGGGCTGCATGAAAAGCTTGCTGCATCAGTACTACCACATGTTTACATGTTTCGAGGAGCATTCCATCTTCGACAACACATCACAAGGCAGCAGATCAAAAAGGTCCATCTACAACCTCAGACTGTTTCTCCACCCACTTTGTGTTGAGTCACGACACCCACGAGGAGCGGGACGGGTGACGGCGTTTCACTGCAGCGAGCTGTGCAACCCCCCAATGCAGTCAGCTCAACAGAAAGGGTTGTTTCAGGCATGCAAAAGGGGCAGGAAAATCAGGAATGAAGAGTTCTGGCAAAGCCTAAGGGGAACTGTGGTCCAAATGGCAGATCCCAGCCCGGGGGAGAGGCCCGAGTGGTTTGGGTGCCAGAGGCTGCACCTCTGTTGCTCGGCTGGGCAGTGCTCACGGGTACCAAAACCAACTTTATTTGATGTAAGAAAATAAAGTTTTACTTGCTAGCTTATAATAAACTGTGGTGTATGGCATGCAAACATTGCAAGTGTTAAAAGTTTCCATAATGATAGCAGCAAACTTATCTGCTTATTTTTATCATATGCAAGGATGAGCTGTTTTTTTCCAATTGGATAGCTGCTGTAATAGAAATGTTATACTGACAGCCAAGCTTACTCCCAAACCTAATGCATTTTCAACTTTTTTTATGCTGATTTCAGGAAGTACAGCTCCTGTAATTTGCATCCAGATATCAGGAAGCGATGCGTTATGAGAACATCTCATCTACCGCCAGGGATGAACCCGCAGAAATCACTTATACCAACAGATTCACAGGTAAAAGTGTTTTTATTTTAAAAGATTGCTATAGAAATAGTAATTTTCTGCTTTAGCCTATGAATTAAGAACACTGGCAATTTCAAATGCTACTGTTGGACTTGCTGGTAAACAGGGGGATGGTCCAACTGCAGACACAGGATCGCAGAGCAGTGATGAGTTTTCCAGCCTTATCTTCATCATCTCCAGGAATATAATAGAGGTCTCTTTGCTACTAGTGATTGAAGTCAGAGCACTGTAAAATCAACCCAGATGGGGATTTTACATTGGCATTGGAATATAACAAATACCTGTGCATTGTGGATTTGCATTAAACCAGCCTTTACAGCTAGAACAGTGACTTTCTGGAGGACTTGGTCTTCCAAGAGACTTAAGTGTTATATTCTGTTTTCGTTTGTATGCAAGCTCATGGACTTTGGGCAGATTGGTTGTGAAATTTTCATCAATTGTTCATTACTGGACTGTCAATTTATAGTTCTGGCTGTGTCTTTCACACTTCTGTGAGTAGTGAGTTTGAAGAAATTCAAGGGCAGGACTGGACTATGGGTCCACAAACGTTCCAGGTGATGCTCCCAGCTGAGCAGTTTATGGTCATTATTGGGGGAAGATATATCAGATGCCTGTGCTGTTGCTGAGTTGTTGGTTCTTATAACTGCATAAATGGAAAAGATATAGTTTTCAGAGCTGTCAGTCTGAGATCTACAATAAGCAGTAAAAATAAACTTTAAAAGTAAAGCTCAAGCAATTGGAAAAGATGGTGCTTTGATACTGTTTTCTCAAGCCAACTTGCAGCCTAAGCAAAATTATACACTGCTTTTGCCAAGCTTAAGATTTTCAAAATGCTTTGATATCCCCTCCTTCTCCCTGCATCCTTTGGCACTTTGCTTTCAGTGTGCAACCACAACGGGCATCACAAATGTAACACATGTGTAAAACCAGGGGATTTTAAACGGTAACATGACAGAGACATCATCACTAGGTTTTCAAGGAGAAGGAAAGTGGGAGGGGGAAAGTTAATCCAGTACTGCAGTAGGCTAAAGGCTTGAAAGAGGTGCTTTGCAAGCTGTATTATTCATCAGTGGTATTGCTGAGTCAGAGAAGAAAGATCTACATAAAAAGAGCTGCTTTTGGATCACATCTTAATGCAGAAATATCCTACCAGATATATATATATATATTTTTTTTTTTTTACTGGTGCTCAAACAACATCACTAGTGAAGCTACAGCAGTTCACAGAGGAAACATAACGATGAAATTATTTCAGTTATGAAGTCTTTGCAGTAGTAACTTGTTTTGCATAGAGGGTTCTCGGGGCCCAACAGGGATTTCCCTTATGGTAAAAAGAAACAATAATTTGGGCCCTGAATTTCTTCAGGATGGGTTAAGGGTGCAGAACTAGTAGTGTGTGAGCTCCGGGTAGTTGGCTGATATGACTTCTAATGACCTTTTCCCTGGGTTTTTATTTTGGCTGTGTGAAGGCCTTTAGAAGTTGGAAGAGTGCACGGAGAGCCTGCCCAAAGCCAATTCCTTCTGTCCTGACTAAGTCAGGTGCTGGAGTTTCACCTTGGAGCATCCTGCAACAAAACACGTGGCTTGTGCACTGCACAGTCTTCCCACTCACGTGGGGTGCACCTGTCCTGGCTCTGTCGCTTGCAGCAGGGATAAATGTGTGCACAGGCGACCTGGCTGTGTGTGGGGAAGTTCTTACCCACCCATCTGCTTTGTACCAAGCCGTGCTGCCATGGCGTGGTCTGTACCTGATCACAGCAGAGGTCACCGGCAGGGCTCCATGCCCAGCTGCCCACGCCAGCTCTTCCCTTGTGCTGTCTCATTCACCCACATTTATATTGCTGGGTTCTGAGGTGCCTTTTGGGAAAGTTTATCCCACTTCTTTACCAGAGGAAATGATAGAAAAACGTCACGCTACCAGATTAATCCTCCTTGGCAGGTAGCAAAAGCTACCTTCTATTTTTTTTCTGAATCACTCAGCAGAGGTGAGCTCTTGTTTTTAAGGGCAGCAGGAAGAAATCATTCCACTGCAGGATCCAGCACTCAGGTTCTTCTATTTGATAAAATTCTTCACTTGGTAACATGTTAAGTCTTGACTTTCTGCTATACAGGGGATGACAAATGAAGCAGCAGGGATGGAAATCATTAGGACTTGTGAAACCCTCATTTTGTTTTGCTGTCTCATTGCGGTACAAGAAAACAATCACCTTTCCCATATTTGTGCCTTTTTTTTTTTCTTTGTTTGTTTTGTTTATTGTTCTTGGCTCACAGGTTACTCTGGCCCTTGCACTGGAAAGAAAACAGGAGAAAAAAGTTGTACCTTTTGTCTTCCTATTCCTGTTAGAATTAATCTGATTTGTGTTCAGGCAATAGCCATTCCCACTTGCAGTATATACAATTCACCAACCTTGCAACTACAGTTCCTTCTACATAAATCAATCTCTGTTTAATTTTATCCTGTACTGAATTCGACCAAACCCTCAGGAATTGGTTATAAAAGCTGTACAAGTTCAGCTTTTTATTTTGATCAATTCTGAGGGCTGTAGGCAGGTATTCTATAATGTAATCATTGCTTATGGAAAGCTGAAGTGTAGTACAGTAAAGTTTATGTGGAAAATCAGACAACAAATTTTTAGTCATCTGTTTGCGATTTTTTTGTTTAGAAATGCCAAGCAACTCGTAAGTTAAAAGCACTGCGTAGGAAAGTTTTTGAGACTGCAACTGAGACTCTAATTTTAAAATGAATATTTAAAAATAATTTATCATATAACTTCCATATGGCCATAGTGCAATAGTGTTACATTCTATCTGGGCATCTAATAACAACTTTAATTGGTCTTTAACTGGGAAAATGTTTTTTCTATGTGTATAGACATATGATCCTGCACTGGTCTTCCAGCATTAGAATAGAAAAGAGGGAGTTCATCAACGCAGCCTGCTTAGAGAGAAGCGCCAGGTATTCCAAAACTCCTTGTAGCTTTGATTCTCTGCAAGACATCCTTTGCTGTGCTGGCGGGGCACGTCTGAGGGTGTGAATGTCTCTTACCTCAAGTCTTGCAAAATGCTGTAATTGTAAAGTCGTTAAACCTTCCTGGAGGAGTGACACTGGGCGAGATGCAAGAGGCTCTGGGGTGGGGGAAGCCCCTGTGACCGATTTGTTCCCCACAAGGTGGGCTTCCTATCTAACCACCCTGAGCATGGGCTTAGAAAACTGGTGGAAGAGCAAGTATCCCCAAAGTGTGTGAGAACAGGGGACCTTTCTTCAGCAACTCTGATGAGTAGTTTGGGTCTGTCCCTTTATCTGCCACTTCCCTGGTGCTGCGCAGCTCTGGGGGCAGAGTCAGGACCTTGTCCAGTGAAATGTGCCCCGACTTCTTTCAACACCTTTGCTCAAATCACCTCCTTTCACTCAGGTCTTGTCACCAAGCACTTTCACATCCTCAGGAAACGTGTCCAAGTGCCAGCTTGGCTAAGGCTTGGTGGTGGAGGCTTTTGGGGGTGTGTGGCAGGGAGATGAGAAGCTGGGGGGGAGGTGTGATAGTTGGAGGACCAACTGGCCTCAACCTCATCAAGAAATGCAGAACTACTTGCTTACAGTTTTTGAAGAGTTTTGCATTTCTTGATGAAATTGAGGCTGGGATTTTATTTCTTCCAAGTCTTCTCCTACCTGATGGTAAATGAGTCCAGAAAAGATTTCTGTCATGTTACAATAGAAAACGAGACAGATTGCACCGTTGCTTCAGCTTTCATTTTAATACCTGCCAATACCATTTTGCAAATCTTGGAGTGTAATATTAAAAAAAAAAAAAAAGTGTAGCTAACATGAGGTTAAAAAAATGTCTTTAGTGTGTAAAATATGAAGCTGGATGACACATAGGCAGCTGCAGATGCACTAATTTGATTTCATGCCTTAGAATCAACTGTTCTCCTGCACTGAAAGGCACATTTACATCCATCTGTCAAAGTCGGTTCCTTGTCTTTTCAGAGTTCCTCTGCTCTTGTTTTATCCTGTGCTCTGCTCAGGGGGGTGAGTTTGGAGCAGACTCTTCCAGCCCACCCATGTTTTTCAGGAACCTACAACAATTTTATTTTTTTTTATTTTCTTTTGTTTTCACCCCTTTATTTTCTTTCTTCTTCTGAGTCTTAGGGAGGTATTATTACAGGATTATTAGACACAGAACATAGGATCTGAGTGTTTAAGCTTTAATCCTCGTAAGCCAGAGCCCCGGCTACAAAGCTGGGTTCACGACACTCCAACCCCTTTGATATCTACCAGGGGAAGCTCGGCAGCAGCGCGGAGCAGCACCTGGCATGGCGTGGGAGGCTCGGGGTGAGCGGGGCAGGGGGTGCGACAGCCACGCTGGGCAAGCATGGGGTGTTCAGCATCTGATGGTGATGGCTGCGTGTCCCACGGGCGAAGGTGGCATGGCCAAGGGGCAGGTGAGCTTGGCAGAAAGGCAGCGTCACACCAGCAGTGGAGTCTTCAATAACTGGCCTGAAGGACAGAAGGGCAGAGCTCAGGTTATAGTCTGGGAAAAAACATACCCCAAAAAAGAGGTCAACCCATGTCTGCAGTGTGTGCTGATCTTTTCAATCTCTTCAAGTGAGCACTAAGCCTGTTCCTATAGGTACTATGTACATATGTGTCCAGCCATGTATACGTGCCCACCATGTGTACATACAGCACTGGCGCAGCTGGTGCCTTCAGGTGTGACGGCCATGCCTGTGATAAAGCTTACCTTCCATAGGGGCAGGCTCTTCTGTTGTTTTTAATTTATCTTGCTGCACAGAACATAGGGTAACTGAAATCAAATTTAGATCTTGTCCTGCGTCGTAGGTACGAGCAAAATCAATATCTTTCATATTCTCACCGCAGCATGAAATTCTAAAGATGGAAATTAAAGTGTCTGATAAGCTGCTAAGTCAGCTGAGCCTCTCCTCTCTTTTTTAACTTAGTTTGTAGTGAGCGACTCACCAAGTTTATCAGAAGTGAAAACTGTTTTATGATTTAAATCACCATTTAGATACAGTTGCCGTCAAGAATCCATCACCCCTCATATATTCACTTACAGGATTTTGCTAATGATGGCCAGGCCCGTCATACGCATTAGACTAAAATATGCTTTAAAATAAACCCTGTGTGAAAGGGTTGTGTGAGCAGAAAATACCAATGAGCTGCTCAGACTGCAATGCTGATGGGCAAAAGATTTTTGCTGCTACAAGATGTGATGAGTTCTCTGATGCTTTTTCCTGGTTGTAGGGAAGAATCAGCTTGTAGTAGTAGAACTTGTAACAAATTCTCAGCAAAGAGAAAGAAAAAAAACAGAGGTCAGTGCTGAAGCTGCATGAAGCTTATTAATTTTTGCTTCATGAATTTTCATAGTGCTAAATTGACTTTAAAGTGAAAAGGCAATTGTCATGTCTTTACCCAACATATAATTACGCAAACTTACTGCTGAAAGATACAGTGAAGATAAAATGCTCAGAGCTGGATTGTACAACTCTTCCTTCCGTTGGCAAGTACTTGGTTACGCTCCTAGGACGTTTCAAACCAGCAGTTGCTGTACAAAAATGGGACGCACAAAATTACTTGGCTTCCAGCATGGCTCTCTATTATCATCCTTAGCAATTTTAAAAAGATTTCCTTTAAGCAGTTGCCAGGGCAAGAACTGTGAGTGTTATCTCCTTGAAGTATCAGGTCTGATGAGATTGTGGTTGGGGTCAGGCAGTAGCTTATTTCTGTGGAAAAGAAACCAGGTATTTAGTGGCATTGTGATACATCAGTAATCTTAAAGCATCTTGAATTTTCTAATATAGCTAAAACAGCTGAAGCTTTCAATACGCTTGAAAATCCTCTGATTTCTGTTATTCAGGGGTTTGCTTAAGCAAGATGCCCGAAAGTGTATGTTACATTTTAGGTGATCTGTTCTGATGTGTGAGTAAAACTCCTATGCTCTTATGAAGAGAGATGGTCTAAAGTACTTTTTGTCAGAGCAGAGCAAGAATTATAGCTCTGGGAATACTTGGCTCTCTGAGGGCTTTTGCTGGGGCAGAGCTGCAGAATAAGGCATTTTGGTCAGGGGAAAAAAAAAACCTAGCCTGGCTCATCATGATTGACTGTGTCTGGGCTCTGAGCCCTCAGTGACTGAGAGCATTTTGCTAGCAAGAGCTGCGTGCTCACATACACCCTGCAATAGGGTTTTTCTGTTTGTTTTCTGAGTACTGCCAGATGAAACATAAGAGAGAGACTCTGCTCATTCTCTTTTAATGCCATATCTTCCAGTCTGAAAATTAAAACTGCTTTCTTGGTGGGACCTTTACCTTTTATATCACATAGCTTCATCCTCCCCCTCCTACTTCCCAACACTTAATGGGCTGTGGGCAGCCAAACCACGAGACTGCAAGAAGAGCGAAATGATAATTCATTCGGGATGGAAGCAGGAGGCAAAATGTAATCCATCATATCTGCTCTATCTCATTATGGAGGTGAGATACAAGAGAGGGCAAGCTGTTAATAAACTGGTGGATGAAGTTATTTTACCAATCTGTTACAACAAGCAGGGAGAGACAGGGGTAGAAGTGCATTATTCACACCTTTTCCTAATCCTTTTGTTCCTTATTCTGTGGAAGTGCCTTTGTAAAGCCGGTAAAGCAGTCTGGCTTAGGGAGCTGACATCCAGCCCCTCACACCTCGTACCCTCCTCAGTAAATAACCCTTCCAGGGGCTGCAGGAGGGCATTGCAGCAGGGGTTTGACAGCTGCGTGGGCTGGAGGGGTGACAGGGTTCACGTCGGCTTCTGCAGAACTGGTCTTTGTCACGGCCATAGCAGATTTCCTCACCCCTTGAAGCAAAGCAGCCCCCCAGGAATTGTGCTGCCACCTCCCCGGAGCTCTGGGTCCCTGTGAGTGGGTGCTCACTGCCATCCCTCTGGGCTGAGGTGAGTGGGCTGAAGGCAGCCCAGCAGCTTGTAGCTCAGAGAGCTAAATCCTGCTTTTGCTGAGAAATGTTTTGGGCAAGCCAGTAGATTACTGATATCCCTGCTCCTCGTGCACGGTGCAGTGCAGGGGTACTGGCATGCACCTGCCTGCTGCACCGTGGGGGACTGCAGCCTGTGTGTCCCTGGAGCTGTTGCTACTATTAGTACTTCTGGCATGATGGGGAGCTGGGAACTGAAGGGCTGGAGTGTCACACCACATAAAATACTTCTACCAGTTCTTTTCTTCATAGGCGAACGTTTCAGTAGGGGTTGAATCTGGTCAAGTTTAAAAGCTGCCTCTTGGGGGCCAAGAGAGACACGTGGATAGTGCACTTCAGTGGCCTTGTGGAAATAGTTATTTTGCCCTTTCTTCCTCTGCCCACAAAACTACTGCTTTTTTTATCTTGTAATGTCTCTCTGGCAAGGATGAGACCGTATTCTGGACCCTTACTCTGGGTAGATTTGTAGCATGGCTGTGCTAAAAAGGTTTCGGTTTCAAGGCTGTCATTTCAGCAGTGAGCTGGACTGCTGTACATCATAATATTGTGGCATTTGTGCATTACAGTCTGCAGAAATAACATTTCAGAAGAAACATATATCCATGCATCCAAAACTTATATAAAGTAGCTAATGAATAGGAAGCATAGCTAACCTCTGTCCAACATAGTAAGAATGTTTTTCTTGTTTTTCTAAGAAAAACCCCAACAAAACCAAACGGAAAATGCAAAACAAAACCCAAGACCCTGTACGTGCAGACATCCATCCTTCCTTCCATTTTTTGTTACTTGTCTGGGGTTTTCCACAAAACTGTCAATGTTTTGTTCCTCACAGTGCAGGCTGAAAAACTTTATTGAGAGTTCCTGAGTCAAGCTGGGAGGCGTGGGAATGCCCGTGGGTCTGGGCAGCCTCAGGCAAGCTGCATTTCTCGTTCTGCTCAGCCTCTCCGCAGCACCTCCTGACTGTCGGAGCCGTGCTGAGCTGGGTAATTTAGATCAGTAGGTGCTCTGAGTTATAAGGTGAAAGGCGTAAATTATTATTATCCACATAAATATGGTTCAAAGGAAGGAGCTGTAACAAATGACCAAGCACCTATCCATTTGTATTATGTTCTACTATTAGAAAGTGCTTAGTTTTCCTCATATCTCCCCTACTGCAGCCAGGTCCTTAAATCTTGATCCCTGAAATCTATGATTATTTGTGTTAATTCTTCACATCTTTCTCTGATGTGGCCTAAATGTAGGGTTCACCCCCGCCACTGACAAAGCCTTCTAATTCGTTGGTGCCCGGACTGTTATTTTCCACCTTTATTATACTTGATGTCTTTAATTATTGTTACTATGGGCTCAGTATGTGGGTAAACTTTAATGAAACCCTACCAATAACTCCCTTGCCATGAAAGCACTATTTCTTTCTCCTCTCCTCCTTCTTTCTCAGCTGCCAGTGCTCTGGGAAATAGTCGTAGTAATAATAAAAACAGAATAACTTGCAGAAGATAAATGAGGTTCCTGAGTTGAAAAGACTCGCTTACTCTGTTTGCACCAGGGAGGACTAGATTGAGACATAACCTCATTAGCATTTCTGTATGATCACAATAGGGCTGCAGGGGTTGAGACTAAATGTTTTCCAATTCAAAGGAGAGGAGAGCAAATTTACAGATGATGACTTTATTAAGTTTAAATTACTATAAAAATATCTAGGCAAGGCTTCAGTGATGACGTGAAATCTCTTGCAGAATTTCCTTCCCCTTACTCAGGCTTTCAGGCAAGTTCCATGAGAAGTGCTGGCATAGTTTCCCTCCCTTCATACTCAGACTCAATTTTACACAATTTTGAATTGAATTTGTGAACATTAAATTCTTCATTTTTTGTATGCATAGCTATGAAAAAGAGAAATAGCTTTGAAAATAGCCAGTAAAGGACTTCCAGGAAGCTTTGCTAATGTTAGCTCCCTGCACTCCAAATGTCCTAACCCATAGGTTCGAGTCAACAAAAATCTAGAACTGAAACTAATGTTAGCAAACACACAGAGCAATTAGTTTTGTTCTGTCTTTCATATCATCCTGCGGGAGCCATAAATGGCCTAGAGCTGTTCTTGGGAAGAGCGTAGATTGTTGTTACTTCAGTATCTTTCACTCACAGTAAATGGCCCAAAGTATTATCAGAAATCCTAGTCTCACTTTCATTCTTCAAACAGAGATAATGGCCATATCCTAAAAGATGCTTTTAGACAATGCACTAATTATTCCTTCTTTGTTGCAAGCCTCACCAGGGTTTGCTGACTCATAACCTCTCTTCTCCTTGGAAATTTTCCTTTCCAAAGTAGGACTCAAATACTTAAGACCCAAATTGAGGAAGATGTCAGTGCCATGCTGAGCTAAATTCTGAAGAAAAGATTTAATTTCCTAGAACTGCTGTCTGGCATCTTTCATTAGCTCAGAGCTCATTCTAAAAAGGAAGAGCAGGAACGTGATGTGATGTGCATAATTGCCAGAAACAACTGGACCTGAACTGAGCAATGTCATTAATGAAAGAATCATAGAATTGTTGAGGTTGGAAAAGACCTTTAAGATCATCGAGTCCAACTGCTAACCCTGCGCTGCCAAGCCCACCATAAACCATGTCCCCAAGTGCCATGTCTACATGACTTTTAAACACCTCCCGGGGTAGTGACTCTACTGCTTCCTTGGGCAGCCTGTTCCAATGCTTGACCACCCTTTCAGTGAAGAAATTTTTCCTAGTATCCAATCTAAACCTCCCCTAGTGCAACTTGAAGCCATTTCCTCTTGTCCTGTCGCTTGTTTTCTGCATATGGGGCATTCCCTTCCCTTCAGAAGGGGCGTCCTGTGACAATGACCCATCTTTTTTCTTTTGGGAAGCGGTGTTGACACAGGGCATTGGCTGATGCAGCCTTAGTGACACCTCCAAGCTAGATGAACAATGGGTGATGTTGTCTGGTTCCCCTTGCAGAGACCAATGCCTGTTATCCGAGGGCAGTGGGGCAGTCCCAGAGGGGAAGGTGCCTGCTGTGCCGGGCAGGGGCTGCTGCCATGGCCCCCACCCCTTCAGTCCCTGTGCTCAGCCAGGCGGAGAAACAGTGAGGAACCCTCCGTGCCACGTGTCCTGTCAGGCCCACCCGAGGGAAGGCAGGGTGCCATGCAGGTCGTCTCTCACTCTTCTTGGTGCTTCTCATCCCACTTGCCTCCCCTGGAGCTGTCGCTGAGTGGGGGAGGTCCCCTCCCCGGCTGCCATCCCACCGAGGTGCTTGCTGCCTCTGTAGTGCTGTGAGAGGGGGCATGGCCGTGGCCGACACTGCGGTGGCCACCTGCTCCCGCCAGGCGCTGCTTTGGGCCCCTGTGTCTATCCCGGTGGGTACAGAGCTTCGAGAGGCCATGGCTTCTGCTGGGTGGGTGCCATTGCTCGCTGGTTGGGCTGGCAGGGCTTCAGCACCAAGCCCACTGCCCCAGCCGCCGCCCCGTGCCTGTGCTGCCAGACCCTGTTCACCTGCCCCGTTGTTGGTGCTCCTCGTCACTCCTGCTCCCTGAGGGCTTGTAGCTGGGGGGATTTGGCCACCATTGCTCATGGCCCCACCAGTACCTGCTGGGCAAGCTCCCAGAGGGTCTCTCGGCTCCCCCTGAGGCTCCCTCAGTTCGGGACGCCCCGTGCACTGCGCTGGTGGCTCCACTGCCCATCGTGCTGGCACCGGAGTTGCTCGCCTTGGAGACTGAGAGAAGCAGAACTCCATGTATTTGACAGGCACTGTTTCCTATCTCCTCAGAGCCCATACATCTCCTGAGTAATACAAGCAATCTTACTGAAATTTCAAGTTCTTGATGACATGAAGAAGGCATATGCTACTGAAAAATTATGATAAATGCATGCTATCATAATTTAAGCTATCCATCAGTAAGCACTTTCCTGAATAAGCTGAAGGAAGCACTTAAAGTGTGTTCCAAATCTGTTGGGTCCGCGGTCCTGAAGGGCTAGATTGCACATTTTGCCGTGGACAGACATTAATGAATATAATTGAAGATGTTATTAGGAGAATGTGTTTGTTATCAGAGGTTGCTTATGGCATTATTACTCCAAGTTACACTTCATTAATATCCATTTTTCATGGCTTTGCTCTGCCATTCATTACTTGCATGACCTTGTGTCATTGGGGGAAATGTTAGTGATAGAGTAAAGAATATGTACTCAGTACTATGCCGTCCTCACTTAGCACGGTTTGTCGGTCTCCAGCCCAGACCCCTGTTTTCAAAGCTTTTATAGCTCAGCTATGAAAGACAAATATCCCTAGGTCAGGAGCTGGGCATGCAAATGCTGAATCAGTGTTTGTGCAGTTGGGATGAATAACCACTTGTAAAACCCTCTCACAAATAAAGAAGTAAATATCAATTGCTAGAGAAGCACATGGCAATTCTTCAATTTTCCTTCAGAAAGTAAAAGTTGCTTCAAATTTGTTAGTACCCATTTTACAAGAAAATGTCTTACTGTATTGTTACTGGAAATGCTTAATGATCATCTTTCATTAGAGTTACTGTCATTTTTCCCCCACACAATCACATTTTCTAACTGGAAGCTTTGTTTTGATAACTATAGCTCAGGCAGAAATTATGAAATTATAACATTCAGAGAAACATCAAAATTAATTTGAAAATTCTGATTATGTTGAACTTTGACACTGACAAAATTGTGGAAAAGTTCTTTGCAGATGAAAGAAGTCTGAGATATGTGATGGTTGCAATGGAGTCTGTGTGGAACATATACCGCTTGGGAAGCTGGATAAGCCTTCCCTGGGTACTATTAAGAACCTGGACTTGGAAATCTGAAATTTAAAATTTCTCTGTTGTACTAATTGTCAACTCAGTATAATTAATGAAGAGAGCTTTCATAAGAAAACAAAGCAATTCAGTACCGAAGTAAACGCCACATAAAACCAACAAGATAGACTTTGCCGCAGTGAATCAGTCTCTTCATTCACAGCATCTGGAAGTGGGCAAGGGGCAGCGGAGCAGGCTGCAGTGCTAATTGACAAAAGGCATGGCTTTAAGTCATTAGTAAGATGATTATTTGGCAGGCTCATGCTAATTTTTATAATATCGACAGTTTGATTAATATGTTAATGATCTGAATTTCCACATTGAATTTTGCCACTTTAATTTGTCTAACATGCTGGCAGGAAGAATATTGGCACCGTGAAATCTATATAAGAAGTAAAAGGCAGAAATTCCAAACTAATGATGACATATTGGTATTTTCCATTTTTGCTCAGGCCACTCTATGTAGCCAGTGCAGTGTAAAGCAGCCATTTATGTAATTTACTCTTTTTAGTTCTCTTACGCTGCCAGAGAATCAGGCCCAGTATCTTTAATAAGCACGTGTGTTGCTCAATTATCCCAAATGGCTTCTACACCTCTGTATGTCAATATATACATTGCTACAACATTGCGTTTGTTCAGTACTAGGTGCTGTCTAGAAATTATGCTCTAGTGACTTCAATAGGGCATAACCATACACATGTCATGGTGTGTCTTAGAGAAGTTGATCTTGTGGTACATTCTGGATTTAGAAGTATAGCGGTGTTTTCAGACAAGGTGAATGTCAGCGATAGGTAAAAAACGATCGCTGTTAGTTAGAACACCTTAAGCAAATGTGTGAAAGCCTTACAGAATGCCTTCTGTTCTTTCCCATTTTAAAAATACCTATGGTTTGTATCCTCAGGTGAGATGTGAAAAATACCGGTGCCTTCTCCATCATTCCTATGTAGTCAAGTGACAAAAGCCCTTCCCTGGAGCAGCAGCTGTTCTTTCAGGGTGTCACGTTTGCTTGTTCTCAGAAGTTCCCACACAGGGTTTGGCAGCTTCGGGGCTCCACACCCAAAAATCTGCCTGATTCAGACTCAAAGCTCCCCTGTCCAGACTCCCCAGATCCATTTCCAAGACATTCATCCCTCCAGTTACTTTGCTGCCTCACCCACCTGTTCAGCAAATTTTCCTGGAACTGGAACTATTCCAAGTGCAATGTCTGGAGTAACCGGTGTACTCGGAATGGGGAAGTGTTTCCCTGAAAAACACCCAACCACCCTCCTTCTAGTGCTTTCCTTTGTGCTTTCCTTGCTGCCACCAGTGCAAAGAGGAATGCAGCTTTATTCTTCTCTGCCATGTGTTTCTGCTCGCTGCTGTTTGGTTTTGAGAGCTGAATTCCAAGAGCATCTCTGGTAAAGGCAGACTGTCTTTTTATTAATGCACTGTAATATCAAGTATATTAGCATCAAGATCTCACTCAACTGTAAGTGTTACTTAGGGATATTAATCAACTGCTGCTTTATTTTAATGTGCTAATTTGGGATTAATGAACATAAAGGCTTGATTTACAGAGAGGTCTTTGATTTGCAGCTTCCGTTGTACCTTCCCTTCCATTTTCTTTGCCACAGAACTCCAGTGAGATTGCAGTTCCAGGCTGGGTAGTGTTAGTTACTTCTAAACATTGGATACCTCTTTCTGGGAACACTACTGTTCCTTTTGTCCATCCCATTAGAAACATGATGGAAGACATGTCCTCAGACCATGATGATGGCCCTTGGCCACTTTTTGGTGTCTCCATGGCGCAGAGTGCTGTGGCTGCTACTGGAGGGAGTTTGGTGCTTGGAATGGAGAAGGCATTTTAGGGGAGTTCTCAGACCTGAGCAAAGCTGTGACAGCGACCCGTGAGACATACCTGCCGAGACAGGTCACGGGGAAAAAGTTTCCAGCAGCAGCGTGGGATGCTTGTGCAGACCCTGCCAGCCTGCTGCAGCGTGGGCACTGCCTGCAACAGCTCTGTCCTCGCTGAAGGGTCGAGATTGATTCTTCAGAGGCTCCCCACTGCTGGGATCTTAGCTGGTCATTGCATGTGGCTGCTTACGCAAACAAGCTCCAAAGGGTGCTACCTGCAAGCAAGGCAGGCAGTTAGTGGGAGAAAGCAAGCGATGCTGGCAGCACAAACTTTTAATGAGAATGTCATTAAGAAGCTTTAAGCTTCTTAAGATTCTTAAGAATCTTTAAGCTGAAGTGGTTCAGAAACACACTTTCCAGGATGGCCGCTGGTTTAAATACTACGGAAATGCAGCAGAAACAGACCTGCAGGTGTTAAGGCGCTCGGTTGTTGCAGGGGTGCGTTGCACAGGGAGAAGAAGCGCAATGCACGTTCAAGTGGGATTAAAGGGTTTTTTTCTGACTAGAAGGAGGTTAGAGATAATACCTGAGATGTAACCTGGGCTTACCCAGCAGAAAGGCTTGTGAGGTTTTGGGGCAGTAGGCTAGTTTTGTGTTCGGAGCTGTGTAAGCTTCACAGTACAGGTATTCCTGGTATCCCAAAGCGCCACGTCCTTGGGACAGACGGTCCCTCCCGGCTCTGTCCCTGGTCAGTGCAATCTGCTGCCCATGGAGGTTCAGGTTATGTCTGGGTCAGGCCTGCTGAAAAGCTTTGTTAGGATTCCTGCCCAGTGGGAAATTTTTCAACTTCTGTATGGAGAGCTTTCTTTTCAGGAGTTTTCATTATTTCTTTTTTTAATGTGGTGCTTGGTGTTGATAGAAATTCTCATTACTGATTACCTAAAAATATAATTTACAAAAAAGGCCTGTTTTAAAGCTTTTTTTGACCAAAAAATAATCTTCAACTTGTTGAGGTCTTCAAGGGAAAGTGAAGAAAAACATTTTCTAGTAAATGGTGATAGGGACGGCCGTCTCCCCTTTCTGACCTGTTAGCGTACCAGCCCTGGGATAACAGCTTCACTTCCAGCTTCCACTCCGAGCTGCTGGCAGGGAGAAAATGTTTGCTCTTGATGTTCTTCACCCCAGGCAACTTACGCTGTTCAAGAAATTAAAAGTCTTATGGAGAGAATAATATTAAGTAACTCTGAGTTTGCATCCTTTTTCTGATGAACTAGTGAAGAGTGTGCCTGGAAGCACTAATTCAGCACCTCAGAGCGAAGTGATGAGGTCAATAATTGTTTTGAATTCATAAAAACATGTACTGTGGTTAAGTGCCTTGCAGCAAGCAGCACACCCAGACCTGTCTCTTCCCACGTCCTGTGCCAATCACCAGCTCGATGACTCCTGTATCAGTCTCCAGCTCAGGCCCTATTCAGGGGGAGGCTGTGGTCATCACAGATGGAGACAATGAGATTTCTGTGATTTTTTTTCCTCCGTTTAATTATAACTGACTTCATTTATTCATCATTCAACATGATCTAGTGAATGACTGTACCTGCCCTGCCCTTTCTTAGTGTCTTTTATTATTATTAGTGTTTATGCTTTGTATAACTAAGAAAATAATTAAGCGTGCTGGTTTTTATTTGCAACAGTTTGCCAAGATGGTAGTGAGATGTGTACAGTATATCATAATTTTATGGTGTCTCCACAGCCATACAAAAGCAGTAGAAGAAAAATGCCATATAAACAACTACTCAGACAGAGTCTGAATGATCCAGTAATTTTGATTTATACTTTGCATTTCATGGAACTGTATTAGCAGTTAAAGTCTATGGTTAAACGATTCCCAGCATAAAATGAGTCAGAAATACAAAAGAAAGCTTACAATGTAAGATTTAGTGCTGGGGACTTTGTTTAAATCCAGAGTCTGCATGTAAATTATAGTCCTGCTTGTCACTTTTAACTAACAATCCCAACCCACACAGCATAGCTGGGTAATTTGTCCACTGTTTCTTTATGAGATGGTAAAATGCACTTTATTCTCATCTCTTTTTCAAAGGCAGAGAAAACTCATCTCAGACATAAAGTAATAGTGCGACCTAATGCTTACTTCAAAATAAACCTGGCTGCCACCTAATCATTATGCATCACACCAAGTCAAGATGCGACACTATGGGATTTCTATATATAGCAAGAACATACGGCAGCAGATAGTGAAAAATGACACAACTGCCAATGGGATTCAATAGGTAAAATGACTTGAAGAGGACAAATGGGGTTTATCCTTTCCTGGAGCAGCTGCTTTTTCTACTTAAAACTTTGAAATTTTTGCTTCATGTTTTCTGTACTGCTGGCCAGCTTTCTTAGCCTACGGTTTTCACAGAGGAAAATAATACCCTGGTACAAAGAAAGGACAATGGCCCAGTCTAGAGTCGACAGAATTTAGTCTCTCTATGGCAATTAACAGAACAATGCAGACTGACCATGGAAGTAAACATCATTATTGCTATTTTTGGGTTTTTTTGTTAAAAGGGTAATTTTCCCAGAAGGAATGAATATGGGATACAAGGTACAACTGCTCAAACATCAGCTTTATTAGAGAAGAGTGATTGTTCAGATGTTTTGGTTATATGTCTATGTAGGACTCCCATTCCAGGCAGTATTAGTTGCATGTCCTGTGTAAATTTGCTTACACATAGGACTCCAAAAGCTTTAAAACTCTGAATTTAAGCTCCCAAGATGCAACAGCAAATTACTTTCCTGAAATCATCCATTGAAATATAATCACTTTTACGCCAATAGATCCTAAAGCACTTTGCAACCTGTACATCACCACTGTCTCTGAAAAAGAAAACCAACCATCTTTGAAACAGAACATGCCATCTGTTTAACAGGATGGAATAGCACTATTAAACAGCTTTGAGCAAGAAAAGGCTACAGAGTAGGTATTCATTTGAAAATAGAGAGGACATCTGGGTAGATACAACATGATTGCCCACACTGGAAGTCATCCAGGACACAAGGACGTAAACCCCACTGCAATGGAAGTTAGACGTGCTGCTGTGACTCGCAGTGTAGGGCTTTACTCAACGATGCTCTGAGCACCAGCTTTGCTCAAGTGCTGCTTCTCCAGTCCAGCAGACCTCAGCCAAGCACTAATTGTTGCAGGAGCCCATAATGGCTTTGAAGAAAAGTGAAGTGGCAGTCATCAACAGATCTGGGTCCCTAATAGTGTATTGACACAGTCAACCATAAGGTCTCAAATGGAGGTAGTTAGATCTTCTTGTGTCCAGGATCTCGGAATAATGTGGTTTCTATCACTTTTATTTCCATGGAGATTGTAAGGGCTCTTTGGGGACAGTTGCGATTGCATTGGAAGGACTGTATTGATTTCAAACAGCTGTCCAATTAAACAAAACAAATCATGCCAGTCCCTCCAGGGGGATCGATTGGCAGGGATTTGTTTTGCTGTCTTTAAGGTACAAGCATCCAGTTTTTTGAAGCAACCAATGGAGAGGGAAAGAGGAGTCCAGCAGCTCTAGAACTGAAAGACTTGTAATTTAATTCAACTTAAAACTCCCCCTTTCAGGAGGTCCCTTGGATAAGAAAAATTCCCTTGTACATGAACTCTGTCCTGTGCCTCTCCTGGGAGAGGAGAAGACATGCATCAAGAAATTGTGTTCTAGCCAAAATCCCAGTAGATGAGGAAAATGTTTAAGGTTAGGGGATCTAAGCTACAGCACTTATAAAGTACTGGAGCATCTCAGGAAAGTGTCACTTATTGATGTCTTGCAAGGAAAATGTTGGTTCCTTTTTGTAAATTGCATTTTCCATCAAAACTCACCGAGAGTGAAAAATTACTTGTGACTGACAGGCTTTATGTGTTCCAGTTTGATGCGAATGTTTTGGCTGGTAGAGCTAGAGAATAACCTAAGAATAATTACACAGACTAACACATTCGTTGGGTGACAGACAACATCTTCATTTAATGATTTTAAGGTGAAGTTTTAAGAATACTTCTTCTGCTGACTCTTGTCTCTCCATAATGGGATGTTTACCACCTCTCCTTTCTCAGTGCTTGTCAGGGCTTGCTTTTGGAAGGACACAACACCTTTGCCAGCACAGGAATGGTAGGAAGTGTCCTCAGAAACTCCAGCTCCACCCCCTGCCTCATGTTGCGTGACTTTGGAGCCCCAGTTAACACAGCACCCAGTCTCCTTAAATTTCACAGCGCGATGCCTACTGTAAAAACTGACAGAACCCACGTCACTTTGCAGCTCAGAGTGACCTGCCGAGGGAAGGAGGGAGCTGCTGGGGCCTCAGCCCTCCGGAGCTTGACAGCTATGTCAGACACTCGAATTTCCTCTGCATGACTGTCACTGCTGCTAACAGTGGTGTGTTTACGGTGATGCTCTCAGATGCTCCCAGCCTCTGCTGGCTTCCTTTTCATTGCAGCTTCTGAAAGGCTGAAAATCACCCTGCTCTTCCCCAGTCCCAGAAAAAAAAATCTTCTCATCTCTCATAGGAGCAGAGCCCTTAGGGCTGGGGGATACCCCTGGCTCTGCACAGCCCATATGGACCAGGGTTATTCCTGAATCTGCTTTGGCTGGCACAGGGCAGATCTGGAGCTTCTCTTTGATGTGGCTCTAGGGGAAGCAACAGCAAAACCAGTTTTATACAGTCTGGGGTCTGGCCCTGGTAGGCTCCTGCCTTCCAGTCTCTGAATGCGGAGTAGTGATTACCAAAACTTTTGAAATACATCCTAGAGCTAATTTGTTGCAAAGGAAGGGTGGCAAGTGGGCCACGGAAGGGAATAAAGACCAAAATATCAAACTTTAATATGCAGATGGCAGAATTAATCCACTACATTAGTGTAGCAGGAGAGAATAATGTCTAACACTGAGAGTTATTTCTTAGCTTGATTAATATTACCATGAAAGCATATGGGTTGGAAGAGACATGCCCTAATGACTTGCTGATCCTTGTTTTGCATGGTTCCATAGGAATTGCAGACACACACAAATTATAGAGTCAACATATTACTAGGTAACAAAACCCCTCAGAAATAGCAATTTCCTTAGGTGGAAAGTAGGCTTATACATGTCATGCCACAGCTGTCATCCTTGCGAATACAATGGCTTTGATGGCAGTTATCTGCTAAAATTAGTGGGTGGGTAGCCAGAGAAGAGATGTTAAAGCTAAGTAGTCTGTGCGAGGGCACCGCGAGACCGAATATAAACCCCAGCAACACGCCGCAGGAGATGCCCATGGGAAGGTGTGTTTCCAAACAGAGAGTATGGAGCAAATCCTGCTCCGGGTGCTGTGTCTGGTGCGCGTGAGCTGTTAATGCCTTCAAAAACCATGGCCGTTTTCCTGGTTCACACTTCTTTGGTGATCCCCATGTATTCTGTGTTTGGGGCTGACACAGCATCCATTCCCCACCGTGATCTGTCCGCTTCAGTGGGGCTATTTTGGAGAGTATTTGCCCAACCTAAAAGTGAGTATTTGCAGCATATTGCTACTCTGCGATAAAAAGATTGGCTTTAGTGCATTCTGGGAAGCTCTGGAAGACTTTCAGCAGAAAATAAGGTAGGCTGAGAAATGGCAATAGATTCATGAGCTAGAAATAATTAAGGTAAATCCTGGAGCATTTTGGTTCCCCTTCCCCACTCTGTTTTCAAACAGAATATTCTGCATGATGAATTGTGAAAATGCAGCACATGCTGTGAGATTTTAACTGTCTTCTCAGATCATAAAAAGAAAGAAAAGGAATCCTGGTATTGTTGATAGTTTAGGAGAAAGCTAAATACAGCACAGGAAGAAAAAGGCTATACCTTAAAAATTAATTGTTCAAGTACCAGGTCATTGTAGAGTAATGCACCGTGAAATTATGTTATTCTCCAGGAGAATTTCCATAAAGTTTAACACTCCATGACACATTCTTTTTCTATTGAAGTTAGTTAAAAATAGTACATAAAAGTCCTCAGTGTGGGGAGGAGAGCGTAAGTCTCACTTGAAACAAAGCGTCAGCAGCAGGACCGTGCCGGGAGGGGAGGCGAGCCGGCTGCGCCGTGCCACCACTCAGACCCCGGCACTGCGGCAGGAGCCATAAACCCCTGCCTGAGCGATCTCACCGAGGGAGAGCGCTGAAGGAGCCATTAGTCTTGGTGTATTTTCACTGTTATTCACATTGGGATAATGAGATTATTGGAATATTTTTTTTTTCTAATGAGAATGAGACAGAATACCTTGGTCGCTAAATGATTTAGTCACAGAGGAAAGCCATTAGTCTCTACTTGATTGCTGTCAAATGGTGGAAAATTGGAACATTATACTGATATTTCTTGTGATGGGCCATATTTTTCCTGCTTGTTCAGTGTCAAATGAGATGGTAGAAATATTTGTCGAAAATGTGCGGTTCTTCGAAAGCTTTGCAGTAAGGAAAACAGATACAGGTCCAGGGCTGGTGGGTGGAAGCTATCTTGGGAGGCAAGTGGAGAGCTGCCAGCTCCTGCCGTGAGCGTGGAGTGAGGGGATCTGCTTGTCTGGAATGTCCGCTCGATGGGAGCACTGTGGTGGTTTCCACGGGCTGGCCCTGATCTGAATTCACGGCAATATTGACTTCCGAAGAGCATTTCTAAAGATGTGTTTGTTTATTTTTGCAAAGCAGCACACCAGGCAAGCATCTGTTTATTTACATGTTTTATTTGTGTGACAAGCGAAGCCCCCTGGAGATTTGGAGGCCATTTGAATTGGATCTGCAGCGAGGATTTTTCTTAAAAAATTCTTCTGGACTGGCTCTGTAGGCACTAAGCCTTCTGACGCTCCTATGAATAAATATTAACTCCCAAGATTTTATTGAAACTCATGTCAAAGCCCACAAGATTTTCAAGCAGTAAAATGGAAAGATGATTAGGCAAGAAGTTCTGATGGACACAAGTCAGGAGGACCTTGGTTGAATGGTTGGCCTTCTGGAAGAGGAATAAAATCTAAACAGGGAAAGAAATAGCCTTGCTTTGTATAGTTAACATCTAGGATTTTTGCCTTTTTGAAAAAAGGTCTTAAATGACTGTGAAGTAAAACGTTAAAAGTGCCTAAAATGATTGAAGGGATTTTTTTAACAGTTAGGTTTTCAAAATTATTGTGGTGCTCTTGGAAATATTGCCTTTGCAGCTATGAACAGAAGCAGAGTGCTTCTGAGTAGTACATTCCTCCTTTTTATTTCTTTTTTACTCTCTTAAGCTCTGCAGAAGCAGCAGTTTTCTGGCAGGAGATGATGGGCCAGAACTGTTAACCAGCTTCTCAACCTAAGATTAATTATAGGCTGGTTTTATACGTGGCACTGCTCAAGAAACTGGGGAACAGGCTTGCTGGGCATCAGGGTTCGATCCGAACTTTGGCTGTGGTGCAGAGCCCCACCTGCTTCGTGGACGTGGTGGGGATTGTCCATGTTGCAGCCTGTGGGCCGGGCTGTGATGGAGCAGGATGGGCTGCGGCTGGTGCCCTGAGTGGGACCAGGAGGGCTGGAGCCCATCTGCTGCACGACACGCTGGTGGGAAAAGGCAGCCTGTGTATGGGGACGCAAGTGCCTGGGCCAGGCGGTGGGCTGGCTTTCTGGGGGCAGGAACAGGCTGTCACAAATGGAGAAATGTTCTCACCCAGACACGAGCAGAGCTACCGAGACCTGCGGCGTGGGAGAGCTGGTGCAGCTCCGTCTGCTGGGTGGGAGAGGGTCCCTTTTGGACCATGGCTGGTTTGGTGGGTTTTACAAAGCCAACGGTTAGGAAATCACTGTGGCCAGCACAACCACGAAACCCACAGCACAGTTGACAGCAGGCTCACAGTTTGCAGGGAAACTGCGCTGTGGAGAAGCAAGTAAAACTCTGCGGGCTCACCCCACTGAGCAACAGGCGAATCCGCGGGTCACCACCACGCATGGCCCCGGAGCACTGCCTTCCCTCCTCACGGCCCGTGGGAGCTTTGCCGTAAAACCGCATGGTAGCAACGAGAGAGAGATAGGGAGAGGGAATGATGGAATGGGGTTTGGAAGTAGCAAAACCAGTTGAGTGTTGCGGCTTTGGCAGCAGGAGCGTACAGCCTGGAGCCCACTCGGCGGGGAACGGGGAGGTCGGGACAGGGAGGGCTGTGCAGGCGGTGTCGGTGATGGAGGCAGGCGGGCGTCTCGCCTCATTCTCCATTTCGCTCTCCAGACAGACTAGCTCCAGATTGTTTAGCCGAACTGAAACCCCTGACTATTTCAGACTTCCTTATTTACCTTTGTTGCCTCTCTCCCTCCTTTCCCCTGCAATAAATGTCTGTTTTATTTATTCAAGACTGCACCCCACTGCCCTTAAATCACCAAACTCTGGTGTCGCACAACAACAAAGCAGAGCTGCTTGCAAAGACAATTTCCAGCTCAAGAGGACCATATGCTACAACAGCTGAATTTTAAATGAAGGGATTTTTTTTTTTTCCCCCTCCCTTTTCCCCCCAACCTCTGTTGTCATTCTGCACTAATCTTTCACCCTGGCAGGGAGTCATCACAAAGAGTTAACGGTGAGGCTAACAGGGAAGGCAGAGGGCTGCTTTACAGCATCTTGGCCTGGTCCCCCGTAGCACTCACATCTTCTAAGTGTGTATCCTTTAGCGATGGTTTACTGTTAACTAATGGGAAAGAATTTGGGTTTAATCCGCTATTCTTTTTCCTCTCTTAGTATAGCACCATTATTGGATCTTTCTATGAGCTGTGGAGAGTCTTAGCGTTAGGAATGGGGGTGCTGGAAGGAAAAGCATTAATGGGAGGGGGGGAAACAGTGTGACAAAACACTTCTGGTCCATTTTGGAATTAATGATTTTCAGGAACTATCAATTACATCCCTTAACTGGGGAGCACAGATTATAAAGAGGAATATAATTAGTGGCAAATGCTGTGAGATATATTAAAGACAAATAGGGAAGTGGGATGAATGGGACCTCTTAAATTTTATTGAGAACCACATTTGGATGTAATCATTTATTACTGGGGGTCCCTTGAAGTGATTCCAAAATGCAGGTTATGCACACTGGAGCAGGAAAGAGGTCACTCCCATTGCTAAATCAAGTGTAAAAGATTATTGATTCACAAAGAAAAATTGGTGTGTTTTAAAAGTGGAAATAAATGGACCCAGTGCAGTGTTCCCTCTTTGCTATCAAGTAGGTCTTTATAGGTTTGTAGTAGTTCCCCTGTGGTGCCCCACTGGTATGATTAAATAGCTTCCCCCCCCCCCCCCCGCCCCGACTGTACTTTCTGCTTTTCCCTGGGTGAAGTTCAGCTCAGGGTCTGGGTAGAGATTTGCTAGCAGGCAAGCGGGGACCTGCTGTAGCTTGCAAAATATGAAAATAAGTGAACCTTTGGATTTCCTTTCAGTTGTGGATTTCAAAACGTCAAAATAAGGTGTGTAAATGTTCCTTGCTAGTTTGCGGATGGCAGAGTAACGGCACAGGAGCATGTTAGGAGATAGTGTTATGTTCATGTAGCTCTGGAGATCTCCAACGAGGTCCTGTCCCCTCCTGCTAGTGCCAGCCCACCTCTCTGCACTACTGGGACCTTTGCTGGGTGACTGATAGGGACACAATATTGCTCCCAAACTGGCTTCTTTCCAAGCAATATACCTAATCATTATTAATGACAAAAAGGTGACCTATAGGCTTCCAACTATAATCCATTTCTAAATCTCTTATTTTCCCCCCAATCCTTCAATCTAATTAGGCTCACATCAGTATATTATTACAGAATGTAATCATTCCTTTCTTCTAATAACATTCATGGATAATTTTATTTCTCATTTTCAGCCTCCTACTCCTGTGGTGTAATTAGTGTCTCTGGCACCTCGTGACGCTCAGAATGAGTTGCAGCTGCTAATTGCTAATTGAAAAATTAGAAACTCAGTTAGAAAAAGGATCTAATTAAAATGAAATTAGATAAAATCCCTTCAAACTAGTTTCTTCCTCTTTGCTTTTTCCCCCAGTTTTGCCATCACAGAGCCATTAGCACTTGCTAATTACATTTAATTGTTAAACACAAATACATTTTTTATTTGACTTCTTACAATAACCTTTTATTAGTGAGAGAAATTTAGCACATTTAGCAGGGATGCTCTTGAGTCTCTCCTACCCTAAATTTCAGCAAATCACCTCCTGATCTTTGCCACTCCATGTATAGGTCATAGTGTGGTGTTATCCTCCCTGTTGCTGGCAGAATAGGACTGTCCTTGTCCTGCAGAGAAATCATGCAAAACATCCCTGTATGTACAAAAAATCTTTTAGAAAATGCCCAGCCCATGCTTTGGGGGGTGCCCCATGGCACCTGATCTCTTCCTGATATTGAACTAAGAGTAAATCTTTTTCTGGTGCGGTTCCAGCGGTCCTGCTTTGTGTTTCTGTTCTCGTGCACTCGCCCGTGCCCGCTGTTCAGCCAGGCTCACAACTCACAGTGGGAGAGGGATGCTCCAGCTCAGAGCCAGCCCAAACGAGGGAGGTCAAGTGTTGGAGAGAAGCACTGTAACACGGAGCGGTTACTGCTGTGGCAGGTGCAAAAAATAAAGATTTAACAGTAAATCTGCAGGCAGTAAAATGTGGCCAGACCTACTTGCAGTGGAGAGAAATATTTTGCGGGCTGGAACACAGCCCAGAGAGGTGACTGGTAGCATCCCAACGCTGGCCTTTTGTCCTGGCTCTGTGTAATCATCATGTCGTGATACAGAACCAAACTGGGGTTTTCATAGTCCAGTGCCTGCAAATCATCCTCCCTTTTCAGCTGGGAGGTGAAACTCTTCCCAAGATATGTGGACCTAGTGCACTCTTTACCATTTACTGCTCACTTTTATAACCATAGTCCTCTTGTCTGCCTGGCTCGGAGGTCTGTGTAATACTTGGTAGTGGCAGTGGAGAGGTGGGAAGGTATGAACTGCCTGATTCTAACTGCAGGGGAAGTGCCTCTGATTTGCCTCTGACATTGACTCGGAGAGGACTGTACAGCGATCATAATTATTAATGCTAATGGGACCATTCACATGCTTAGAGTTAAGCACGCCCATAAAACTCTTCATGGTCTGAGCAATATGATATATACAGGATAAGACCAAGTTTGTAGGCAGAGGTAGTATCTTTTCTTAGCCTAATGAGTGGTTAGGTAAAACTGGCAAGTGCGTGTGTGCACGAGTCCTCTGCAGCTCCGGCTGTAGGTGTGTTCCTGTGGGAATCACTGGGAACGAAACCCCGGCAAGTATTTTAATTCAGTCCCTACAGACATCAGTATTGGGACTCCAATGCAACACAGATTCAGCGGGCAGTGAGTGCAGCGCTGATGCTTGAAATGAAGGTGAAGGGCTGCCTGGGCTTCATGTGGGATTTAAGTTGTATTTAAAATCACTGTGGTTTTAGGTGGGGACCAAACCCAGCTGCCCAGCAGCACCCTAAAACGGATCGTCCCAGCACGTGGAGCCTGCGTCTGGCACAGTCTGCTCCAGTGCAACCCAGCCAAAGTAATGAAGAACTGTAGCCTTCTGGCGGCTGCCCGCTGATGAAAATGAAAGTATTTTTCTGTTGGTTTTGCACATAAAATGAAACCATGTTTTCATGATTTTCATGGAGGAACCCTGTGCAGGGTTCCTCCCTTGCCTCTCTCTGTGCCCTGTAGGGCTGTGTTAATCCTCGGTGGCAGTGTGACCCTGGGGACTGTCGGGTGCTGCCTGGGGATCAGCCCGCCGGGGGTTTGGCTGCTGCTTCGCTGGCTCCACCTTTGATTTCGGACTTTGTGCTAGTCTCACCTGGCTTCACCTACAAGCCTGTTTCCTTCTCCTTTTAAGATTGCAAACTCCCATTGCGTTTTGCAGCTCTCCTGCTACACCCAGGTGTAAGGTGCCTGGTGTGCTGCTGAGCACGTGTCCATGCTCTGGTGTTTCCCCGGGATGTTTAACAAACGGCTTAGAAAATGTAATGGAGATGTAGAAATCAATAATTTAAGAATGGGAAACAGAAATCATGAACCAAAGGAGAATACAAAGATGCTGTGCTATTTGTCACTGTGTCAAGAACTTCATAGGATGCAGTTATAGATCTCACAGTGACAAGGAAGAAGAGGAAGAGTTAATTTTAGTGCAGAACAGGGTTGCTGATGGCAGATCTTTCTAGCCGTGGGCTAGTAAACTCCATCTAGATAGATGCTGTAGTGCTTTCAGCTGGGAATCCTGCCCTTGACATAATTAATGCACAGACATGGTTGTCTTCTGTGCCAGTGCTCTCCATCTGTCGGTGCGGAAGACCGCTTGCTCGCGGAGAGGAGCGGGCCAGGAGGATAACAAGGTGTTCTCGCAGCAATAGGAAGCGGAGGGGATTTTGGAGCACCGAGCCTCACTGGGAAACCTGACAGGAGATAATTTGCATTTTTGCTTTCTCCCCTCCCACATTGTCATTTCTCTGAGAGTTAATACTAAATAAGCATGTGGTCGTTGGGTATTTTCCGGCACCGTCTGGCTCGGGTTGTTCAGTGATAGTGAGTGCTTGGGGATTGTGTTTTATACTACGTGTACCCTCTTCAGTGAGCTGGTAAAATGTGGCAGATGGATAAGTCCAGGCACCAGAGAGCAAATTGTTGGTGCAAACTGGACAGGAACAACATATTTTTGTACCAGAAGGGAATTTTGTTCTGCTTGATACAGTGAGTCCATCTGTCTCACCAGGACACACTCCTCCTGATGTGCAAGGCATCTGGGAAGTTTCAGGAATTTTTTTCTTTGGGTCTTCCAAGTCCTTGGGTGCTGCAAACAAGGAGATCAAAATGTCAGACTTCATGAGTGTGTTCCCAAGGCACTGTGTTCTGTCCACCAGCTCTGACTGGGGCTTCACCCCGCTGCGCTCAGGCAGCTCTCCCCTTGCCTCCCACATGGTTGGGAGCTTCCAGCGTGCTTTCCTCTTCCCTCTGCTGAGTGATAACTGGTACCCAAACAGGTATTTTGCAAAGTCAACAAGCAAACACCAGCTCCCTCATCCCTAACATAAACGTAAGTTGTAAATCGATATGCATTATGTAGCGAGGTCACTTGTGAGAGATGGGGATGGGCCATCAGTCCCTGTCGTATCCCTACCAGTGCTATAACATAAATATATAACATGCTAGCTGGATGGACAGTTTCTTTCTCAATTCAGATGCCCTGCGAGAAGTTTTCAGTCCCCAATATTTTTGCAACTGAGACAAAGCAAAAATAGCCACTGTATACCCAGGCAAACAGACGTCACTCTGTGTAATACTTCCAGGGCTCCACCAGCCGTACTCATCGTGTGTTATCTGATGTGAGAGGCACTGTCTGTGGGCAACGTATCAAGGAAAAGGAGGGCATGAAGGGCACGGCTCTTGAAGGAACGCGGCCCTAAGCTACTTCATACTGACGATCCTCTGTCTCAGTGCAGTGGGTCATTCTGCTAATTACAGACCTTGTCTCCAGTGTCAGTATAGCTTAGCAGGAAAAGGAACAGCACTTTGTTAGTGTGCTTCCCAAGGCTTTTTCAATTTCTTTTCTAAATACGGCAAACAAAATCTGAGAGAGCTCTTTCAAGGTTACAAAGGACTTTGGGGTGAAATGACAGAGACAGAACTGGAACAACATCTGGATTTTTATTGCCTTCACATGCAGGTCTCATTTTACAGCTGACATTTTATATACCTTGCAGTATTTTACTACTTATTATATAACTATTCTATGCTTATTATATATATGATATCTGCTCCATTTCCAGAAGTGTGAACATAAATAACATCCCAATCATGGTTTTCGGAATATAAGGACAGTACTCATGAATCAACATTTATGTGGGCTTAGATATGTATGATCACACAGCGGGTACCACCTTTCTGTCAAAATTGGAATTCAAATCTATAGTGTAACTGATGCATATTTTATTTTAATCAAAAGGGATTTACTTTGTTTTGGCCTAAAATTAGTGTAAAAATGGCTCTGTTGGCATCGGTGGGAAAGTTCTCATTGTCTTTAATGGAGCCACAGCTTGTAGCAAAAAGGAAAGCAAAGAGGGTAAAGTGTGTCCTGAACTCAAGGAAGAAGAAAAAGAAAGAAAAAAAAAAAAAGGGTAGAAGAAAGACAAAGAAAGAGAAAAAGAAAGCAAGCCAGTAGATTTTGCTATGTGAAGCTTCACCTGCCCAAACATTCAAACACAAAACAGAGTTAAGAATCAAACAATTTGCAGACAGAAAGCTTTGCATGCTAGCTGATTTCTGACTTTTGTAGAAAATAATCTGCTATACCAAATATTTGTAGCCTTCTGTGATCTGTGTTAGTTACTTGTTCTGATCATCCAGAACAAAGGAAGCGAAGTAATCAGTTACAGGAAGAAGTGTGCAAACAGTGGAATTCTTCGTTACCATTTAAATAAATACAGATATATAATATACAATCTACTTATTTTATTTTTTTATGTATACATATAAACACATAGAACATTGTCACATTCAATTTGTGGTGCACTGGAGCTCTGTGATGGTGAATGGCAGTAAAAAGGAAAGGGGCAAGAAAGGTTGGAGTTGTATATAATCATGCTGAAAAAGACTTTTCTAAAGCCCTGAGGCTTCTGCGACGGGATCAGCAAACAAAATGTGGTTGTGTACGTAGGGAGGATGGAATGAGGAGAGAAGAGCATGATTAAAAAGGACAGATCTTTTGTTAGAGGTTACTGATCCACTGGAAAAGAAAGATTAGTTGGGAAAAAAAGTGCCTAGAAGGGTTGAGTATATGAATACTGCCCTCAGCCCCACTCGTGTCCACTATTCTTTTCAGTTACTTCTTTGAATTTAATATTCAGGTGTTTCCAGGTGACTCTCATGGATCTGAACCATGTGTTTTTGAGTAAACAACCATGTACAATCATTCCTGGAAACTGCTGTGCTTTAATACCCATGCTCGCTCGCTGTCTGAGCTTGCGTGTGTATGTGCTGACTCTCAGCAAGCTATGGATGCTAAGAGTCTATATAGATAATATTTCCTGCACATACACATGTTGTGGAAGCATTTCTAGGTGTACAAATATATACACAAAGCTAGTTCTTTCTTCTTAATAGGTGAGACAAGATTGATTCAAACCATATTCTTCCCCTACTAGGAAAGACGGTGTCCATTCTGTACCTATATAGATGTATAGCTACTATATAAAATGGTTGTGTCCTTAATAATTCTGAAATCTGATGAACACTTCTCGGCACGTCATTCAGTACAGGGGAATCTGTGTATGTATATATGAATAGTCAAAGTCTGCTTGAAGACATGTCAACTTTCCCAACTACCGTGGCCAAATAGTCCTCATTTGGCACTGGTAGCAAGGGAAACATATCTGATAATTGATGATTTTCAGAATCCCAAGCCAGGGGCTGTATACCAGCCTCAATAAGGAAAGCATGCAGTAATGATCTCAATTAAGCAGGGGAACCAGGTAGAGCTGGCAAAAAGAAATTGCAGGCGGAAAGTCAGAGTAATGAAGTCAAATGCTGGCAAAAATATGAACAAATTGCAAAACTAATAATGAAAATTCATGCTCAAGCTGTCAGGAGGACACCAGCCATCCTACATTACCCCAGGAGTGCAAAATGAGCTGCTAAGGAGGTCACGCTGCTCTATAGCAGTTGTCTGTTATCGTGTGTCTCGGCTCAATTCTCCAGATGCAGAAATACTTCCCAAGTTCAAATGAGCTCTCAACTTTTGAATTTGCCCTTAGGCCTGTACCGAGTGAAAGCTGAAATTGTGGTGATGGCACGACAGGGCTGCATATGCCTTGGATTTGCAATCCTGACATACTCTTGTTCTATTAAGAAATACAGCCCTGAACAGATCAGCGTCTCTGGAAGCACTCGGGCTTTTCACTGTGCAAACAGTTCAAACCAAATCTATTATCTGCAAGCTTCAGAGGCCCTGTGTGCGTGGGGAGACTGTAGGATGTAGGAGAGCAAAAACAAACAAAGAAAAGGTATTTTAGGCATTCAAATCTCAGTTTTGACAGATGTAACTAATAAGCGTTTGGAAATTGTGTGGGGAATTGGAATACTCCCCTGGTGTGGAAAGCATCCCTCTTAGAGGGCAGCAGTAAAGCCAGGGTAACCCTAAGTGATCTTATTCTTTTGTAGTTCTTTCTATAAAATGATTTTCTCTTTTCCTTCCCTCCGTCCCACCAGGTCCACCTCCATTAATCCAACTCAGCAGAGGCTGGTGGCACCTTCCAGCCGTTGGCAGCAGCCGCCGCAATGAGGTGCTCCTTGGTGCACTGACAGTACGTAGCATCAGGAGACAGACCCCGCTGCCTGATCTGTGTGCAGTTGGCAGTGGCAAGACAGACACGCAACTCTCCCTGAGAAGCACAGCAGTAGGCAGTTAAAAATGGCTAGTTTTGGCAATAGGACTAAGAGCAATCATGCAGGATGTTCTTTTTCTACTTAAGCTGTAAAGCAGATTGTATTGGGAATTGCGCTTCTTCTGACTATTAAGCCCAGCTACAATGACAATAGAAGAGTAAATGTACCAGCAAATTGTTACCTTGACAAGAGTGCCACAAGGTGACATTTTCACAGGGTCGGTGTTTTGATAAAATATGACCTTTTAATATTATGGCAACCAATGACTAGTTATTAAGGCACACATATAAACAAGGCATGGGAAGTGTTTCGCTCAGAGACAGGTTTAAAAAGTTGCCAGAGAAATCTTGTAGATTTGATGGTGACTTCCCATAAAGTAAAGCCAGGATCAGAGAGGATTGGCTTCCAAGGTCCTTAAGGAAAAAAGACTAACATTGGTTTTGAGTGTTTTGGCTTTTTCCACTAGTGCTAGGTCTCCTTAGCAGCACCTCTGAGCCAAAGACATTACTTATCTAAGCTGGTCAGGGTCAACACTACTTTCAAAGCAATAGATATGAATAATAAAATAATAGAGCACATCACTGGAATGCAACCAACTTCCAGCACCTGGTTTCCTTTTTCTTTTAGTTTTTTAAAATGAATACAGATGAAAAAGAATGCAGAAAGTAATGACTTCACTGGCAGCATAAGACCAGAATAGGGATAGTTCCTCTGTTCTTTTAACTTTAATATATAAAACTGTAGCTGTTCTTGCTACTGACAATCGAAGAAACAGCCAAATATGGTTTAGCAGCTATGGTGTGTGACAGCTCTTACCAGCAATAGGAGACAAGAAGTAGAGTCACAGGTGTGGAGGCAGGAACACTGCAGGGAGCAAAGTTTTTGTGGGTAAAGCAGCAGCCTTGCACTCTCGCTTCAGTTTTCTGTCCATATCTGTTCCCTCTCTGTCTGGCCTCTTATGAGTTAAATATTTTTTGTGCACAGGGCTTCTTTCTTAGTGCAGTGCATGGGGAATTTCACTCTTTGCACAGGGGCTGGGGACGTGAGAACACGGGGTTCAAAGCATGGGTATGTGCTAGGCTAATCTAATGATATTCAGAATGTTCTTTAATATTAATTTAATGTAATAACTCTTCTCACATGAGAATCCATAAATGTTTTACAAAAATTTGGTAACTTGATTTCATGCTGTACCATGGTAGAAGTTCATGAAGATTGTTTCAACCACCATCAAAGTGCAACCGGCCCTTGGAAGGTATTTCTTAAGGATGTAGAACAACTCTGGGCTGCTGAAAAGCAGAAAGGGAAGACACCACCTTGTTCCATGTGGGGCAGAGTGAAGTTAAGCGAATTGTTGTAATTACCCCTACAGAAATCATCAATTTGTATGGAATGTGGATATTGCTTTCTTTGTCTTTCTTTCTTATTTTGAGGCTGTTCTTTCTCTCACAGTTGAATCTCACATTACTTGTAGCGTGGATAGTAATTAACGTAGATTTATTTGTTGCTTAGGATGGCTACAGAAAAGCTATCCCATTCTTTGGGCAGCACTACATAATTTTTTCCTTATGATTCTTCCTTGTCCTTTACTACACTGAAACTATCGAGTAGGTGCTATTCCTCGAGCGCGCGATGCAGCATCAAGCCTTAGGTGAAGTCTGTGCCGGTGTGATAGAGCACGGCTGTGCAGTGGGAAGGTTAGGAGTGTTGTTCAAAGCACACTAGAGGAATTATAAGATCCTAGGCTGGCTTCCAGCTTTAACATAAAGATATCATTTTATCCTCATTTTCCCTAGGCTAGCTCTAAACTTGTAGCTTTAATAAACACAGGAGCAGTGCTGTTGTGTCTTTAGGCACCTAACATTAGATTCGGGTAGCTCTGCTCAAGCAGGAGTGCCTCGAACACCGTACCAGCCAAGACATCAATTGCAGAACAGCATTTTGTTTATGGTGACCGGTATCCACCACATCCTGCAGTGTGTTGACTCTCGGGTTTGACTGAAAACAATGTTGTGTTGTTATATTTTGTCAAGAATGTTAGATGATAACGCAAGATTACGGTGATGAAAGGATGTATCGGGCACAGGCTCAGAAGATGGGAGTCTGTGCAGGAGAGGCAGCTGCAGAAAACAGCCATAGGAACAGAACAGAGAAAGTTTTTGCAGTAGCCAAAGTTCTCTATTTTGATCATTCTGGCAGCTGTTTCTCTCCTCTGGAAGCTGGGCGCTTCTCTTTCACTAAGTTTTAGTAAATTGTAATTGAATGAACTTGATTTAACTTTGAAGTTAGCCCCTCTTCGAGCAGGTGGTTGGACTAGATAATCCCCAGAGGTCACTTCCAATCCAACTTTTTTATGATTCCATGAAACACATGGTGGTGTTTCTGACCGACTTCTCAACTGTGCAGAAGCACGCTCATAGATATGTATTTCTTTTTTCCTGAATATTTCTGCCTGAGACTTAAAGTGGCTTTCTGGAAATGTTTGCACAAGTAAACCCAATCCCAATAACCACTTACAGGGAAATGAAGAACAAAAGGGGAAAGGGCAGGGGCAATGAAAAGTTAATTTAAACATGCAGACTAATATTTACAGAACAGCTGTTGCACTATTTACCCAGCTTTACTAATTACAGGCCAGAACCTGCCCCTGTTGCTGACAGTGAATCACTCTGTGCATCCGCGCTGGTTCGATGGACCGTGCAGGATGCTGCTGGGCTGGGGAAGCACAGCACCGGGTCCTGCCCCAGAGCCCCGGGGGGGGGGGGGGGGGGGGGGGGGGGGGGGGGGGAGGGGAGCAGCGGCTGCCGTGGCCTTCAGTGGGCTGTGAGTGGGGTTTCTCTGAGCCATTCTCACGGACCAGCGCAAAGTCACATCTCTGGGATGCGATCCTTTATGTGTTTGTGGTAATTTCCTTAAACAGTGACTCGGAAAGTGCAAAATTCTGAAAACTTCAGCACCTGGGACACTTTGAAAGTCTGTCCCTAATTAACAAATTGGACACGGTGATCTGATCTTGTCTGGGAGTTTGAGTGGGTAGGGGAGAGTTGGGTTTGCTCCCACTTGTACATCCTCACCGACTGCATGCAAGGAGGGCTTGGAGATCTGGCCCTTAGGTGGAAATTCCCATCCTCAAAGGCAGAAGCCACAGACCCCTGAGACTGAACCTGTGGTGCCCACCTGGGAGCCCGGGCAGTGACAGTCAGACCCGTCAGGCTCAGAAAGGGTGTATGTGTGGATTTCTGTGCCTAGAGCATTGCACAGGACTTTTACACTCATGAATAAATAAAAAGCAGAGGCATATGGGAGAACTCATGACACATCCCCCCTTGATGTTCAAGAAAAAAATTAAAATATCAGAAGATAAAGACAGCAAGGGACCCCTGCAGGGAAAGCCTCTTTGTCTAATGACCTTTTTAGGTCTATAATAGCAAATACAATAGCCCAACCTCATAAATCATAGTTCAGGAAAACATCTGGAGGGCATGCTTTGACACTGTTTGCATATTCAAATGTTACCCCACTCATGAAAGATAGACAAAATGTTTTTTTCTCTCAAAAATGTCAGCACAGGCTGGATTAGAAAAGATAATTCAGAAGTACTTCCAGAAAATAATTACCACTGTCACCTACGTGCAATGTAGTTAATGAATGGGAAGAGAGTTTTTTATTAGAAAAAAATGATGATTATTAGAGTAATTAATCAGCTGAGTGATGACAGCTTCCCTGAGAAAATAATCTCCAAAGGGCAAGTAGCTACAGTAGGGCATTTTGTTGATAAAGTACCAGAAGCGCAAAACATTCTTCTACTGTTAGATGTGAAAGTGCTTCTATCAGTGAAATTGCATTACTTCCTAAATACCTATGGAACTACTGCACTTTGTGAGCTGAAAGATTCATTATTTCATTGGTTAAATGCAAGAAAATTTCATAACCTTCTGGTCTCCTCCAAAAAAATAACGCTTTCTTTTCTCCATCCTCTTTGTCTTACCCATTTAAGCCTCAGCCCAGTCTGTTCACGGCCGCAGATGTGGGCTCGCTGCTCAGCTTCCCCTAGTAGTGCAGAGGGGTTTCTCCACGCTGGATAGTGAAGGTGCAAAGGGCCAAAGTTACGGCCCCTTGGATCTGGTGAGCAAAGGAAAATAGAAACCAGCCACAGGCACAGCTTTCTGTGGGAGCTCTCTGGGGACACAGAGATTTCCAAACCTCAGGAAGGTCCGAGCCCATCCTTCTTGGCTTCTCACTTTGAGATGTGAAGATAGGAACAGCAAATAAAAACCACTTCCCCAGAACTGGGGAAGAATTTGGCAAAACTGCTGCAGTTCAGCACAGGCAAATTTTAGCTGCCGGCAGTTTGCGCTCGGGCTTCACTTGTAGAACTGAGCTCAAAGTGCAGCAGCTCCCTCAAGGTCCCGTCTCTCGCAAGGACATGCACAGCAGTGACAGTCCCCAGAGCCTTCCTCTTGCTCCTGTCCCCCCTTGCTGAGGTCTTGTCCCAGTGCCAGGAGACAGAGGAGACTTTTTCCCTCCTTGGAGCTGGATGGAAATAGAAAGGGGCCTCCGAGGCAGGAGCTGAGTGGGGTCCCCTGGGCACATCACCCCATTCTTAGGGACTTTAATTTTTCCATCAGCATCTGAAGTAAATTCCTGGAGCAAAGGTGCCGTGAGGAGTTTCGTTGGGTACTTGTACTTCTGCCTTACGAGCGATACTCTCCCTCCTATGGGCACAATTTCTTCACGGCACAGTTTTAATCTCTGGGCATCTCATTTACCCCCAGGTCACACCATGCTCTGAAGGATCAGCTTCTTCCCGTGAGACCTGGCTCTGATTTCCCTAATCCCTGCTCTGTCACATCCCCTGTCCCTCTCTCAGCTTGGCTCTGCTCCCTCCCCGGTGCTGAGCTCCCACCTGCTCCCCATCACCTGCACCCACCGGTGCCCCCAGTCCCGGCAGGCAGCAAAGCGCGTGAGCCCCCAGTAGGGTATGCACTTGGGTGGCTGGAGGTGTTGCGAGAGGCATGGTATGCAGTCACCAGATAAAATTCAGCGCAGGGCTTGCTTAAATTCCCCTTCACCCTGTGGCAACATCACTTAGTTTCAAGATCATCGGGTTTCCCTGCTTGTTGGAGCAACGAGGATTTCTCGAGGACAGGAATGATGCAGGGCCCTGTGCTGACCCTCTCTGCACAGGTACATCGCTGCCAGTGGAGCTTCTGCTTAGCTTTGACCTCTGCTGTCCTCCAGTTTCTCTTTTCTCACCTGATACATTTGAAGTCATACCTTCCACATGCAATTGGCAGCAAAGTGAGGAAAAGCACCCACGACAGAGTGCAGCAGTGCTCTGCTGGGGCTCTGTTTAGATCATGGATATTTCTTCCAACTGAAACAAGTGTGTGTTCACAGCAGACTAACTACTGTGGAGGATAATGTATGAACAAATGCCAAAGGCAACAGCTCAGAGATACATTATTTACATATTTATTAGAAATTCAGTACTGCTTGTGAGAGCAAACCACTTCTGACTTCAATTCCAATAAGTAAACGACCCAATGGGCAAATAAAAGAAAAGGGAAACATGCACTGCCACAGTTTACACAAGCTAATACAGTAAAACAAAATATTCCAAACATGAAACTGTTTTGCAAGATATGAAAAAAGAATCCCAGCTTTATTGTCCTTCTTGCTTAAGCACTCAGAAAGTAATAATTGCAAAATAATTTAATTATATGTGATATCAGTTGCCTCACAGACTAACAGAAAGATAATTAATCCTTGTTTATCTAAACTACATTGTACTTCAGTTTAAACTGCCCTGCAGCAATGAGCATCACTTCTGCTTTATCTGAACTTTCACTGGTCTTTCTTTCACCATTTTTCTTCTGCTCTGGGTAGTTTAAGGGTGAAAAAATAGCAATAGCTGCTAGCTGTTGTCCGAGAAGGAGCCCTCTGACTGCAAGAGGAGCGGCAAACCCACATGTAAGCCCCATGCTAAGGCTGAGTAGATAGGATTTCATACCCAGGTCTGTCACAGACTCTGGAAAACCCCTCAAGAAACATTTCAGTAGCACTGCAGAGATACAGGGAATGGTATAGCCAGACAGCTGTTAGGCGGCTGGCTGCACAGACTCATCCTTTCATTCATCCAAGGAGCTCCGTTGTGACCTGGCTCAGCTCTGCCTGCCGGGTGTGGATAAAGTGGTACCTGCGGAGGCAATCCTGCCTACGTGAGCTTGGGCGAGCTCGGGGATGCTGAAGTGCCTGGACCATCCCTTGGTCCTGGGGTCAGGCTCAGGACCACGCAGGAGAGGGGAGAGGGGTCTCCAGCTGGGAGCCTGCCCCACTACTAGGAAGATAAAGGGCTCGGCTGGCATCACTCCTGGGGTTTTGGTGATGCTTAGGCTGCAGGATGTCTCTGCCTTTGAAATGGAACCAAATTGCTTATCCCTGGTAATGATGAGTGAAGCTGCCTCTGAAAGCTTTTACTCCACAGCCCTTATCAGCAGTTTTGACCTGTAGGTAGAGATTTTTTAACATAGATATTTATCATAAAAAAAATAATAATTCTTTTTTAGCACAAGGGGAAATTTCATGGAAAATAGCTGTACTTGCCTAATATTTTAGGATTTTAAAAGCTCAAAAAATATATATTTTTTAATTTCAGTTGTTAAGCTCTTTTCTTCCATAAAATAAAAGGGGAGAAGCTGAAGTTACTCTGATTTCATTGGTTCTTGTAGGTGAGAAAAAACAAATCCATTGCCTCACCCATAACCTGTTCAGAAAACAGTTCTTACCTTGTATCTCTCGGTGAGAAAGAACATTTGATACAGCGATTCAGGACTCAGTAAAAAGATGTATAGGCTTTCAGCATCCTTTCCAAATGTTTTCTTGAAATATTTCCAGGTAGATAGGGGTTATAAAATGATCAGGAAGAGGAACAAAGGGTTTCTAAAGGTTATAATAAATGTAAAAATGTTTGGAAGTGTTAGCAGTGCTAAAACACATTATTTAAATTCATCAGATGTCACTTTGAAGGAAGCTTTCAGAAACAGTCTTCATGTGTGTTCTTTTCTAAGGGAAACTCGTAAGTAATTGTCAAATAAAGAGCCCCCCAGGCCATAGCCCCTACTAAATGTCAGCCTTCCAGCCTAATAATGCCCTGCAGTGTTTCGAATTAGAAAGTGGAATGCAATAATAATATGGGACTCCCACCAGTATGGAAACCCACAGCACTGCTCCTGAAACACGGCCGTGCAGCCTGCACACTCGTCAGCCAAGGACATCAGAGCTTCCAGAGAAAGAGCTCCCCAGCTTTTCTTCTGGCAGCCGCATCCGGGCAGAGAAGTCATTGAAGCTAATTTAAAAGAGGCACTCGGTGTCAGTACAGGGCTCTACTGGGACTCCAGCTAACAAACCTTTCGGGTATTGGGAAAAATGATTAACAGATGTGTCTTCCCATTTCCCAATATATCTCTTTTGAATTGCAAAGTGGCCTCCTGCTTATTTTGAAGTACAATATGTCTAACCTTCCAGGCAGAACTTATTGCTAATTTCCTATGCCACTATGAATCTATGATTTATTTAACAAATTTCCACCCAGCAAATAAAACAACATTTGTTCTACCTGGAGGGTAGTTTCCAAATATCACAGCACGGCCAGGCATGGCTGCAACAGTTGGCACAAGAATAGTGGTCAAAATGATGAATGCAGTGTCTTATTTCAGACAGGAAAAAGTAAAATCACATGTGTAACCCCACAAAATAATGTACAGCATCTTCAGCTGTGATACTCCTGAGCAAATGCAATCATCATGAAGCCATCACATTTTCAGCTGTCTTGGTATCATTTACATATATTGACTTAAGAGTATAATACTAGATGTTTTCTGTATCAAAATGCTCACAAAGAGTAAGCTCTAATGTCTCAGTCCTGAGTAAAGGTTGAACACGTTGGAATACAACAAAATGACCTTGAACTTTCATCTCAGCTTCCAGTTAGAAAAAACCTGAATATCGATATATTTCCCACCTAAGCCTGAGAAGTTCTGTTTCTTTGGAAAGGTTATTTATCCATCCCTCTCTCCAATACAGAACATAAATGCTCAGATCTTTGATTGTTACGGACTTTCGGGTTTTCCTCTTTAGATACTGAATGCAGAGCTGTCCGGACTTGCAGGCCAGTTCGTGCTCTGGGTGCAGCACTCACACCAGCACTGGAACTGGGGCCGGACCCTCTAAGAGATGATGCTCCAACAGTTTTTGCAATGGCAGGAGGTGTATGTGGTGTAATTCCCATGGATCATTATTATTACTACTGCGAACAACTTAGTAAAAAATTCCATGTCATCATTTGGTAATTAGAGATGGGAATTTATTGATTTTAATTATATGATTGACTCACAAGTATAAATTAGGAAGTAATTTAGACCCGGCGTAGAGCCTGGCTTCTACAAGACGGTGTCAGGCAGCAGGCTGCCATCCAGGTGGTGGTGATCTCCAATACTTTATAGCTTTTTCAAAGTGGTTTTAGAGTACGGTGTGTGTGTAGCTGCACAGGGAGTGTACGGCAGCCCGCGTGGCTCCAGACCCTCCTGTCTTTTCCCTTTGATAAGCAATAGGAATCTCCAGGGATGAAAGCAATGCAGAAGGGCAGAACATGACTTTCTTTTCCAGTTAAGTTCAATTGCTGCATTTTGAAATGTCACAGTGGGTAATAAAATATATTCCCTAAATTCAGAACTGAAGAAAGAAGCTTCCCCAAAATAAACATAACTGAAAGGAATTTTCTTTGCCTTTTATTTACTTTGGGCTATTAAAGTGACAAGTCTGTGCTATCCATGCAGTGCAAGGGATTATAAGGCTCCAAGGACGGAGCCCAGACCCTAGTGGGTGCTTAACTTCCACAACAAACAAATGCATTTCTGTCCCTCTGCACCTCTCGTGTTTGCGCTGTGGCAGGCAGACGTGCCGCGGGCTGGAAGGTGGAGTCATGGCAGTGGTTTCTGAGTGGCAGCCGAGGAACTGAAATGTTCCTCCCTGCCCAGGGATTAAAAAGGAGCAGGGCAAGAAAATAGTCATTGCTGTTTACAGGATTGGTTTTGTAATCTTTGCATCATATTTTAGATTTATGAAATATTTAGCTTAAGCAAATGTCATCAAATCCTAATAGACTGCTCAAACTTGCAGGGAAACGAGGTTGATTGTTTAGTCTTTCCTGTGTAAATAACTGGCACGGAAAGTAAGAAACCATATATCCTCCTCTGCTCTTCCTTACAGCCTCTTCACAGTCAGCATAAAAGGCTTTTTAATAGAATAGATTGGAGGAAGCTTGTGATGGGAGAACACAACGAAACATAGTTGAAAACCATCCCTTTAGTGGGTGCTGCATCAGTATTTTAATACTGGGATATTGCTGGGGCTGAACGCTCACTGCTGGCTCTGTGAACGCGCTCTCTCCATCTTTCTCATGCAGCTGAAATTACTTCTGAGAGCTTCATTTCTTTGCCCTTGCTTCATCATCAAATTTGTCCCTGATTGTGTGAAAAATGTAACAGATTATGGAAGTCAATTCATTCATGTCCGTGATATCAGGCATTCGTTATTGTGCGATTGTGCGTGCAGAAGGATTATGCACTATATTTATAAGAGAATGGCAGTGTGATTAGTCAATCTCAAGAGAATTAAATGCGCATTTTGTGAGCTAAACCTTGTATCAGTCTTACGTAAACTTTTCCTTCCTGAGCTGGATCTTGGTGTGTGGGAGAGGTGCGGGGCAGAGGGAGGTGCTGGAATGGCAGCTGGGACACGTGGCCTTTGTTAGTAGCACTTTGCTTTCTCCATGGAGATGTCCTGCAAGAGGACGGTTCAATTGCTGGTTCAATTGAACAGCCGTTCAATTGCTGCATTTTGAAATGTCACAGTGGGTAATAAAATATATTCCCTACATTCAGAACTGAAGAAAGAAGCTTCCCCAAAATAAACATAACTGAAAGGAATTTTCTTTGCCTTTTATTTACTTTGGGCTATTAAAGTGACAAGTCTGTGCTACCCGTGCAGTGCAAGGGATTATAAGGCTCCAAGGACGGAGCTTGTTACAATCTTGCCTGCAGTGCTATGGGACGTGGACCTGTCTTTCCAAAATCAGAAATGAAACACCCCATCCAGGGCTAAACAAGCTTCTCGGTGTTGACATCTTTCTCTTGCTGTTGCTCTTGAACTGCCTTGAACTTGAAGCGAGCATCAGTGAGCTCTGCTCCCGGCACTCAGCAGCCCTATGTGATTCCCTGAGAAGGAACTGGATTTTAAACGAAGTGATCCTGAACCATCAGCTCAGTGGCTGTTTTCAGAAATCTTGTCTGGTTTGTAATGGACACTCACACGATGACACATGTCACAGCGCGAGCAAAGCTTTCTGTTTATAAAATAGTCAATAACATTTGTGAAGAATTATTTTTTTCCCAAGGACACCTTTCATTTCAGTCTCCAAGGGAGCTGGGAATAAATTGTTCCTTACCATCAGCAGCTGACCTCTCTGCTTGTTTAAAATGTGGGCGTCTTCTGAACAAAAAACCACCATTTGCTAAATGAAGCAAAACACCATAATAGGTTTAATGATGTAGATTTATCTCCTAACAGTTGTTTTGAGATCACAACAAATCATTAAAATCATTAACTCACCAAGCTAAATTAGATTACAGATCTTGGAGAATGTCTGGCCACTGCATTTGCAAAACAGTGCCTCTTCCTGCCTGTGCGGATCATTAATTCTGCTCAGATTCCTCTGCAAACAATGAACCAATTCAACATATTCCAAGTCAGATTAAACAAAAAAAGCCAACATCTTTGTGTGTGTGCATGTTTTGTTTCTTCTTCCAGACCATTTCCATTACTGGAAAATATTTCCCTGGTGAGGCCAGAGCAGGCTGTATCTCTCTGTGGGGAGCGTTGTCTCTGGTGCAGTGTCTTGTGTCACTCGACTGCACGGATGTAGCTGAAGGCCAGGGAATTCAGTCCCAGAACTTCACAGTGTAATTAAGATACACTTAAAGTGGCAGCAAGCCTTGCACAGAAGCCTTGCATTTATGTTGCACCTCTCAGTGGCAGTGTTGCTGCCACAACACGTGGCTTTGAGCGTGAGAGAAGTGAACAAACGTGGAGGGTTTGGGAAGCCCCTGGCTGACACTGACGTGCGAGCTGATGGCTCAGCACCGTCTCTTCCTGCAGGTGCCGAACTGGAGCGAAAGAAATCCCGTGTTAGACGCTACCCTGTCTTACATGAATATGACGTTCCTCACAGTTTCCTTCTGCAGAACCTATGCCCTTGCATTGCTGTTTATGAAGGTGGTGCTCTGCCCTGCTGCCGTGACGGGGCGGGACGGCGGTGTGTGGGAAGGTGCACTGCATCCAGGCGAAACAGAAGTATGACTGGGATTTGCTTCCATGATTCATCTTTCTGTTTATTGAAGCTTCCTTTCTTCTCCCCCTTCTGCAATGGATTCAGCTGTAAAAGGCAAAGTCTGCATCTCAGAAGAAGGAATGGCTGGAAACAAGACATATTTATGCCAGCGTTTTACTGCTTTTGTGCAAGTACTGAGCAGGTTACTCTGAACGTTAGGGCCATGTTTGTAGAGAACATAACAAAAAGAAATTTTTATCCCAAATAGTTTCGAAGCTACATCAGGGATTCTGTTTATAGCTGCAGTTGTACAAAACTGCCTGTCTCCTCGCACAGCTGGCTGGTGTGCCTCTCCAGCCAGGAATGCCTGTGGAGTGTTTGTCCAAAAACTCCAGGGAAAATGATGGTGTTTAGGGGTGGGGAAGCAGCACAGGGTAGCCTGTCCTCTTATGGGAGGTTTCTTCATCCAGAGACTCTCTTGTCTCATTTGTCTGTGAGCTTCCTTCAGCATCCTAAAGATGGTGTGGGAAGCTGAGCATTGATTTCTATTTTCTGGAGCTGTTCTTAGTATATTTTATCTATTTTTCTTGCATTTTAGAATGGATTGTTTATCCTCCATACACCTTGATGCTTATTTTCTCCTTTCCCCCTTCCTCTGCAGTTCAGCTTCCCCACGCTGCCTTCTGAGATGGTTTAATCTTTGATTCTGTATAGCCCTTGGCAGGTTTCACTCTTATTGCCACCGTGTTTCACAGAGTTTCACACTTATTAGAAAGGATATAATTTGGGAAAGGGGGGACGGGAGGAGAAGAAGAAGACAAACCAAAAAGAAGTGTGTATTCTTTTTACTGGACTAGAAGGGGAATTTATTTGAAGTTAAATGAACTTTTCTAAGTGCTGAGCAAGCTCGAATATCCAAGAAAGTCTGGATGAGAAGCTAATCCGATGGAAGTAAATCAGGGAGATGAGAAATTGGAGGATTTGAAAAGGCTTTTGTTGTGCCCAGGAGCCCAGGGTGGAGCAGGACGAAGGATTTAGGATGATGATGGGAGCAGTGATGCAAAGTGCAGCAGCTGCAGGGGGACCTGACTGGGGACCACAGCAGCTTGCTTGGTTCAGGAAAGCATCACCTAGCACCCAAGCTTGTGTGCAGAGCAAAACTTGGGGGCTCCAAAAGATCATAATAAAAAGCCTTTGAAATAGCTGAGAAGTTTGGAAAGGGATTAAATGGGAGCATAATTTTCCTCCATCTGCCCCATGAGGTACTTAATGGCTGCCATTCCCGTAAGAACTGAGCACTTCCCAGATCTCCTTTTGGCACCAGTTTTACACCAACACTTTAACCACAGACCGTGTATCTGTCGCACCACCCCAGCAATTGTTTCTCCTTTCTTTGCTGGTCACAGGGTAAGGTAGTAAGGGCGATTTGAATTTCAGAAGAGCCAAAAGCTCTGGCAGTGCTTGGTCTGCTCTGGTCTGTCTGATGGTCTCTGACCACCATCACTCAGACAGGGGCTTACTTTGCTCAAATAACCCGTTGGCGGTGTGCCTTTGTGGCGTGTCAAAGGGCTTTCAGTGCAACTGAGTCTCCAGTTCGCTGATCTGAAGGAACAAGGAGCTTTCCTTGTAGCATTATTGCGCTGGAGATGATATGGGGATGTTACCCTGGTGGTTGAGATGGCTGGAGGGCAGAGGATGAGAGGCCTCCCAAAGCCGGTCTGTGTGGTGGACACCCTCAGGGCAGGCTCCGTCGCTGCTCCAGGAGGCAGCAGAGATGATGTTTCATCTGAGCAATTGCATTATTTGTGACTCCGCAAACTGACCGTGCTGTGCAGCTCCACTGCAGGAGGGTTTCTGTGTCTCTTTGTTTGGCATTTGAGCCAAATGCCAAAATACCAGGAGAAAGTTGCCTCCAGCATTTTTTCGGAGTTAGAGGGGGAGCATTCTAGCTCTTGACATCTTGGCAGGGGTTCTCAAAGCCCATATGTCAGATTCAGAGAAACAGTTCACATTAATTTTAAATGGAAATCTTAGACCTTTGCTAGGCAACTACATCTCTCATTGCAATTCTACCCACAATTTACTCCAAATAGGCTTGACAATAGCACACTAAAATCTGAGTGCTTCAGCAAAACAGAATCACACCCTTTTGAGTGAACATCCATCCTCATTCTATTTGTCTTGTGGCAATTAAAATAAGCGTGAAATGTGCTTGGGCATGCTCTTGGTCTCATGCCCATTTTAAACATTAACTCTAAGTCTTCATTGCTATTATTTAGTAATAATGTTTATTATTGATAGGGCTGTAGTACCTGGGGGCCAATCTTTCATTATTCAGTATAAGCATACATCAGAAACAGTTCTTCCCTCAAAGCATTACTGATCTAATTGAAGGCTAACGTAGGTTAATAGATAGCTTAAAAATGTTTATTTCATATATAAAATAGCCTAACACTGTACTTCAATCCCTCCTGGTTTACATCACTGTGAGAAAGCAGTAGCTCCCAGTCTCTTACTGAATGTGTCAGGCTTTTGCTTTTATTTCCCCTCTTGTCATGGTTTCCATTTTGCTTGATAGGAAACCATGTTAGAAAAACGGAAGGGGTAGGAGGACTTGGAAAGCTGTGCTAACTGCGGTACATCTGGCTGCTGGCTGCTGTGCCAGCTCCCGTTCCTCTCTCCAGCATGGCTGAGGTGACTGCCAATTGATCACCTTAAGATGTAATAACTTCTTTAAAATCAGGTGCTGGCTGCTCTGCCGCCTGCTTTCTGCCCAGACTCTTCCTCCCCAAATCCATAAGGCTGTTATGCGCACAGGCAGTAGTTGACTAATTACAAGGCAAATATATGTGGGTTTTTAGGTTGCCAAAGCACATGAAATTCTCCCCCCTAAGATTCAGCAAAACCTAAAGTTATTGTCTTTCCTTCTGTTACAGGTGTTGGCTTCTGTCACAAGATGGTAGCGGGGCAGCTCAGCATGCGCGTGCAAGTAAGTTAAAAATATTTTACTAGCAGTTTGCAATTGCAGTCTCATTCTTTTACCAATGAAATATTTGCTTTCTGGGTGCAGACCCTTTCCCACCATCTCTGTACATTAAATGCCTTGCACTGATCTGCTGCTGTTCTGCGCTGCCTGTGTTTGCGTGCCAGCCAGCATCCTGTAAATCCTTACCCTCCTGCACACGTGGCAAGAACCATTCCTCATGAGAAGAACCAGGAAATTGGCCCTTTCATGGGAAGCGATCATTCTTCTTAATTGTTGTGTTTGGCACCTGGGTACTGCAGTGATGGGTGGATTTTAAATGCCTAGAAGATAATTAAATTTCATGTTGAAGAGAATAGTTGGATGTAAAACCGTGATAGCAGGAGTAGTGTAAATGTAGAAATCAAAGTTTCCATATGTTCCTTTCTTCCACTATTGCCTCCACAAAACATAATGGCAGATCTGCATGTCACAACACAAAACTCGGCGTGTCTGTACTGCAGTGTGGAGATCCGCAGCCTCCATTCACACAAACCAGTGAGAAATACATTTTTTTCTCCCTGCTTCCTCCTGTCTTGGTGGGAGTTTGCACGTTTGCATCTTTCATCTGGTGCACGAAGAGCGAACTCCTTTCTCCCCACCCGGCTTTCAGCCTGTTGGCATGGATGGATTTGGGGAGCAGAGAAATGGAGTTTCGGCCCCACGCAAGTGGTAAAAAATGGGTTGTAAGTTGTGCTTTAAAAGCCATATTTGCTCCCATAGGAATTTCTGAAGTGTCGATCGCCCTGTTGTCATATGCCCTCTGTCTCTGCTCTGAGTTGCCTTGGACTCAGAAAAAAATTAATACAGAAATGGGGCAAAAGGGGACACGTGGAGGAAAGTATGTGGAAGCCCAGCAGAAAGGAGGATGGTGCTGAGAGCTCCTCAGAGGGACATGTGTAAAAGCAGTCACAAAAATGCTTTCATTTTTCAACCCAAGGCATTAATGCTTTTAAAAAGTGGAATGCAGTCATTATTTTAATACGTGTGCACTTGCTGTGGACTCAGATAGCCCTGCTAAATGTGAAGATATGGCATGGCTATTCAGAGCAATTTAACTTTTACAGAGTCTGTTTGAAATTCTGGGCTTTTTAAAGCATGTGGTAAAATTCCCTTTTGCTTCACTGAGGCCAGATATCACTGTTTGCTTTTATCCTTTTTACAGAATTTTAGCATAAAGGTTTGAGATAATTGTGAAGTCCTCCACCAAGTTACTTTCTAGCATTTTTCCCTACAGCACAGCGTCCTGTAATGGGGTGGTGGTGGGGAACTTTCACTTAAGCAATGGAGGCATTCTGCCATCCCTTGAGATGCATTTTTGCAATTCCGTATTTACTGCCAGTAATTTTGCTCCATATTCATCCTGGTTCCCTAGTGATTTGCACTGGCTTGCAAAAATGTGGCACGCTTAACTGTTTTGAAATGACATGGAATCATAGAATCATTTAGGTTGGAGAAGACCTTTAAGATCACCGAGCCCAACCGCCTGACATGAAAAGAAAGAAGCTTAGCTTCTGTTTCCATTTTCTTATTTTCACCAGCAAAAGTTCCTCTCTACCCCTTAACCACGCTAAGTGATGTGGATGCATGCTGCAGCCTTTGAGGGGCTGCAATTAGTACTCTCTACAGCTATGCGACCTGGTGTAGGGCAAGTTGTCCTTTTTGCCCCCAGCAGGTACTTGGATTCAGCAGCATGAGCACCAGAAACCCGTCAGTGCATCTGTCAGGCTGACAAACGAAGCCTGCTCGTGATGCAGGCTGGTTATTGTAATAGATAGGAATGTCAGGTTATCGTTCTCAGCTACCTTGGATCATGAACTGGCATGAAACAAAGCTTACTGGAAAATGCAGATTTTCTGCCATTTGTGAAAATTAACTCCCCTAATTAACTTACACATATAAATGCACTCAGAATGAAGACATTAAGTTGATTATCTAGAAAATTGCTACCTTGGTAGACTCCCTAATGCCACCTCTAAATATGCCAAGAATTAAATTGCTCTTGTGGCATTGTTATGTCACTGCAATTGAATGCTCACTGATGGAAGACACCGCTTCCCTTTTTTGGCTAAATTTAACCTTTAATTTCAGAAAGTGGCAGCAACTGAGCCCAAATGAGCTTGCTCTAACCTTTCAGAGAAAGACTATCTGTTCAAAAATCTCTTCCCATGCCACATTTCTTTTTAAATTAAAAAACCCCAACAACTTAATACTGCCTAGTATTTCAGATGTTTTGGAGATTAGATTTAGAATCTTGTCAAGCACAGGCATGTTTGAAGTTATAACTGAGCAGCTCAAATGAGACATTTAAAATGTGGATGAGCAAGAAGATGAAAATATGCTGAAGACATTTCAAGAGCAAAGGACTGGCTGTCGCTGCAACCTGAGGACCAGCTGCATCCCTCTGACGCGAATTCTTTGCTGGTGCCCAAAACATTTTAAAAAAATAAGCAGACCATCTGAGCCAAGAAGGCCCAAGGGAGGCAGCTGGGAATACCGCCTTCCAGAACCGATGAGGTACCATTTCTTGGCCAGGCAGCAGCGTAGGGCTGAGGGTACAGAGGCCACTTTTTAGCACCAGCACAGAGCAAGGGCCAACCTTCTGCTCCCAGCTATTAACAAACCACAACTATACTTTGGCTTCATTACGAAAATACTTATTTTTAGAGCAGTGATGGTAGAGAAATGATAGTAGCGACGGTTCCAAACTCATTCATAGACTTCCCTTGGTTTCAGATGGTTTTGACAGTTCATTCTGCATCTTGGGGGGAAGGCATATGTGTGTGTGCTGCAGAGAGGGAAACAGAACCCAGTGCTGATGGCACGGCACTGCTCTGCTTAGATCATGGGCTGGGGCTTTGTCCTTCAGTGCTTTATCCACGCGTGATCTCCGTAGCTGCATTCTCTTCTTTGAAGAAAGAAAACATGCTGCTCTATAGTTAGAATGAAAGAAGAACCTTGTTCAAGTGATTTGAAGTGGTGCGCCATGTAAGATCATGTCAGCTGTAACGCATCATGTTGCTGAGGACCCTGAGACTGAGACATTTCAGAAGTATGTAACTTATAATATCCTACTTTTTGATTTTTACTTCACAGTGAAGCAGCTAGGTGACACTGCCTGAAACAATGGCCTTGAAAACCAAACACTTTCCCTGAGATATTCATGATTTTCAGTTTGCAATAAAATGATTTCAGAGTGTGGCGCGTGCTCATATGCTGTCGGCTTCAGATGGTACAAGCACATATATATATGTTATGCAAATAGAACTTTGTGAGAAGAAAAGCTTTATACCCTGCATCACCAACCAGAGGATAACCAGCAAAAAATTTACTCTCAAACCTCCTGGTGACACTTGGTAAACGATACTGTGGCTAAAAGGCCAGAGATGAACCAAACTAAATTAAACAGAAAACCAAATTTAGGTTTAATTTACAGAAGCTTGAGCTGTGATTATTGAAAATGTGGGGGGAGAGGGAGGGCTGCAGGACAGGTCCAGTTCTGATCCTTTTAAAATGAAGACTTGATTAACAGCACAATTCCTTTTGACTTTAATGAATACGGGGATTGCAAACTGTTTACAAAAGGGCTTTAACTTAATTTAGCTTCCACTAGAGAATGTCTGTCTGTCCCCATAAAAATAAAAGAATTCCAGACATATCTGATTTCTAAGCCAGAGCTGTCATCATATAATATGTCATCATGTGGTTCCAGTACAGAATGGATGAGGTCTTTTAATTTATTGGATACTCAAGTCTGTATTAATTGCTATCTGTTAAAAATTACAGTATTCCAAGCCATCCATTAGAAAACTTCAGGATGTTTTATTATTATTATTATTTGGCGATTAGCTGCTGCAATTATCTTACTAAACTCTATTTAAATGGTTTCACTGTACTCCTAGATTTTCTGGTTTTTGCACATTCAGGAAGTAAAAAAAAGAAAGGTCCTTCACAAAACCTCTTCTTGTTTCTTGTTTGTTGGCAGCTGTCTTGTGGTCAGAGGAGCAAAATTTCCCGTAGATTGCTTCGGTCGCTGGTACTCATCATCGAGCTCTGACTGCCCATAGCTACCAATTACAAACTCTTGGTATTTGATGTTTTCTCTATTTTTTTTTTGTTTGTTTTTCCATTAAATAGGAACTCCAATGGTTCCTGTGTGGTTCAGCACTACTGTTGGTGCAAGATGCCTTTGTGTTAAACTCATTAAGAGAAGATCCACTCTCAAAGAGTTTATAATCTGTAGAGGCAAGACCCACAAAGAAAGCTTTATCCTCTTTCTCCCCTCTTTTTACCAGGAAACAGAAAAAATGAAGCGGCGTGGCCAGTTCCACTGGCCAGTCTCTGCCGTGCACGCCAGGCTGTGGAGAGGTCTGCTCGGCCGGTGCCCTCCTTCACGGTCGTGTTCCACTGACCCTAAATGCAGCCACAGAAACAAGTTCCTCTCCCAGCAGCAAACGTCAGTGATCCACAGCCCCAGGCTCTGGTCTCTGCTGCTGATTTTTCAGATCCCTCAGGCTCCCTTCCCATCACTTCCCTCTTCCCATGCCAACTGAGCATCTCTTTGTACAGATCCATACCATCCGAAGCAGGAGACACAGAGTGCTGGCCTGTAAACGAGCCAGAACTTAATGTTTTAACTCTGCCTTTTCCGATGCCAATAATGCCAAAAATGGATTTTCATTGCTTGCGAAGCTCAGTCATAACAATACTTCAATGCTTTAATGTTAAGCCTTTGACTTTTTTTTTTTTTTGACTTTTTTTTTTCTTCTTTTTGAGTCCGTCTGTTGAGTCTGAGACATAATAAGTTGTTATTTGTCTGGATATCAGAAGACTGGTTAAATATTATCAGTTGCCTTAGGGCTGTGGAGTATTTCATCACAGGCAGATAAGACCCAATGTCACAGTTCTCCAAATGTCAGAAAATTAATTATGGACTCTTGCCAGCCCCTTTACTCTCCTCCCCATTCTGCTTAATGTCATATTTAGAGACTTAATTTAGAAAACTATCTCATTAGCTCCAACAGACCAGTAAGAAAAATATTTCTCACTAGACATACAGGGCTCTACCCAGTTCATTGTTTGCTGAGTGTGAAATGGGCTGATACGCAGGGAGAAGAAATCTCTTACTGCTTCCAGACCTAAACCGGTGTGTAGTGTCTTTCTGCAGTTTCAGGGAGATCAGACTGCATGGCCTAGACCTACAGTCCTTTTAAAGTATATTTTGAAATAGTCAGTTATTATTTGCTAACCTCTTACGGCAGGGCAAAGGTCATCAATAAGCCTGGCTCTGGAGGCTGTGTCTGAGAAAGCCACCGCTGGTCTTCAGCCTAGTCGTGAAAAACGAAGGGGCTCTCGCTGCCTCTGCAAACCTGAGAAAAACAAAGTCTGTGGCCACCGCGACATTCACTGCAGCTTTCCAGGAGGTTTCGCCTGTTTGTCAGTCCGCACCGACTGAGCAGGAATCCCTTGCGAGAGGGACTGGGAAATATCTTCCTCCCTTTATCTCCTCAGCATGGTAAGGCTACACCTTCACCTAAACACACGAATCTCCAACTATTTTTCTAATTTTTGTGTTCTCTGCTGGGTGAATTTCTGACTCAGTCTTGTCAATACAGTTCCAAGTGCTGCAGCACATCTGCCTGCTCTCCATGTTTTCAATCCTCCCTGATATTCATTCTTTGTCACTAAATATTCCGCTATCAAGACTACATGCACTTGATCTCACTCCAGGATTTAAGAGTGCTGGTACACAGAGTTCCTTTGTATGAGATGAGACACTTAACCTTTCCAAAGAGAAGAGCTGTTTTTAATCATTACTTCTGATTTGCACATACAGAGCATGAAGCCTAAAATCTATAAACATTTCAGGCTTTCTGTGGAGTGTCTTTTCCTCTCTAGCACTGCATTTACAGGCCATTTGTTTCCATTCAAAGTTTGAAACTGTGATTTTGCTGCAACTCTTTGACAGCTGAACTGCACCAGCAGAAGTGCTCAATCCATCATCAGAGCTGAGAGACATGCTTCAAAATAAATAAATAATGGCAAACCCATTCAGTTTGGATAGGATGCACGGAGAAGGGGGGAGAGCAATTTGTTTAATGGATTTTATTGATTTAAAGATTAAAATGCTCAGAGGGTTAGATACAGCGAGACCCTGTTTTTCCACTGGAAAATCACAATCACTTACAGTGTCTTTGTGTAAATTCAGAAATTAAATGGAGCTAAATCTATGGCACTGTCAGCTGAAAATAGGTAGGTCCTTGAGGGATAGATGGAGCACAGAGGCACTGCATCTTGCTGGGCACTTTATGGGCTCTGTTGGGTCCTACTGCCTTTGTGTTCCCTGTCACCTGTGCTCTGGGTGGATTTTTAAAAAACACATCCTCAGATTTCCCAATGCATGATTAGTGTTTTGGTCGCTGTGTGCTCTGAAGCCTGCTTTTCATCCATGCTGGGGCCTTTCTGTGGAGCCTCTGGCTCAGTCCCTCCTGGTGGCAGAGGCAGGTTCAGGGATGGGAGCTGGGGGCGCGGGGGCTGCTGGCCCCAGCCTGGCCCTGGTTGTGGCATTTAGCAGCACGTAAGGGACTAGCTCAGGTTAGAACAGCATTTAAGTGGCTTTAATTTGCTGCAGTGGCTGGTGTATCCGGAGAACACACTTTGCATTTAAACTGTCTGTGCTGTGGAAGTGCTTATGTGTGCAACTGGGAGCTGATGGACCAATACCTAAACACAAGATAAAGCTCCCTTCCAGATGCACACATAGCAGCTCCCTCAAACAGTTAAGGTTTAAAACGTCCTTCTAAGGCTTCTGCACGTTGAGAGCCTTTGTCCCAAACTTGCTGTACTCAGACTGTAGGAAATACCTCGCAGTCCAGTTTTCCAAGAACTGGGTCTCCTTTCAGTATTTTATTTCTGAGACTGTGTGCCAGGGTGTCCCCAGGATGAGGATCAGATCTTCTGAAGAAGCCACATCCCCCTTTAGATGCAGAAATAAGTTTTAGCTTTTTCAAAGACAGAAGCAGCCAACTGTAAACAATCTTCGGAGCTGGTCTGGAAATCTGAGCCTCACTGCAGGCATTGGGTGTTGGGATGCTGTTGCCTGAGTAATTCCTCCTGGTTTCAGAGGAGATGGTGGGAGGACTGAAAATTGCACTCTACTCTGGCATCCAAATTTAGCTGTCACATCTAATATTTGTGGATCAGACCCTTCTGTGCTGCTTTTTTTTCTTCTGGAAAATGGGGATAATTATGCTAGCACTGACATTTACGGCTGAAAAGCAGCGCACATGTGTAAAATGTAGAGAAGGGTTATTATGTATCTTATTTACACAGGAGAGGATTCCCAAAAGAGAAGAAAAAAACACATGAATATGTTGCCTGGATTTCTAATGAGCTGATTTCACTTATTGCATTCTAACTGAATATTGGTAACAAGACGAGATTCAACAATAAATATGCTCTGCCTGAAAAAGGTAAAAATCCAAGGTACCAGAGCATTTGATTTATTTCTTTTTTTTCCAGAGCTCTTTACACCAGTCCTGCCTTCTTACTTCACGTGAGATCTCACAGCCCCTTCCCCTGCCCTGCAGACGATGTGATCCTGGAAGAGACAATGTAGATGATAAATTAGAGGAAGAGCTGCATCTATCTTTTTAGTGGTGTTGTATTCTCCGTGTGGTCATCAAAAGCTCCCAGCACCTGTTCCTACCTGCTTTGTTCTATCCTTTGTGTATCCAACACACGCACCTTCCCAACCTCAGGGCCAGTCCAGCTACAATGGATGATAAATCACAGTTGTATTTTTTTTAAAGGAGAGGTTTCTTGGTACTTCAGCAGACAGGTGGATCCCACCTCTGTTACTTAATAACATCCAAAATATTTCAAAGTAAATGGGTGCTGGAGGAACACGTCAGTGGCACAGGTATATATATAATGACTTTATACAGCAGTGAAGTTAAAGGAATTGCAGAAGCCTGGGAAATTCTGATGATGGGTCCCAACCTCCAACCACAGCACTGCACAAGTGGAGGTTTGCTACAGAGAAATGCAGGAAATGCACAGAATAACAGACCAGAGAAAGTCAATGAGCTTGTGCTGGGTGTGCTGGTTGATGGGAGCTGGATGATGGGACAGCATCACCGGTCTCATTTGGGAAATCCCTGGAGTCTTCATCAGAGGGGAATTCCAGTAAGTGCTTAATTTCAGTTCTGGAACAGGGATAATTGACTGATAGCTCTTGAAAGCCAGTCTCACTTTTTGCACAGACAGCACGAGGGCACTGGCAGTGTAGAACCTTTCTCAGTATCTTTTCCATATGCACCACTAAGCAGTTATAGCACAAGTATTATTAGGAATCAATTCTTCATCATCTCCACTTAAGCCTGTCTTCTTAGCTGATCCTCCGAAATAGGTGGCCATTAATGTGCATAGGGATAGCAGCTGTTTTCTGTGTGCACTGCCTAAGAAAATCATGTTACTTGAAGCATCCTAAAGAGCTTTCAGGTGTCAGACCTTGCTACTTATTCCTGCCCTTTTTTTTGCTGGTGCAGTAAGTCACTTTTCTCATACTGTAACTTTTTGCAAGGTGAGACTGTTTGGCACAAATGTAAACCTGCATCTCCAAAGGGGCTTGCATGTTATTTTAAATGGAGATTTAAACCAACTTTAAGCTGGTAGTCAGGACAGATGAATTTTAGGTCTGTCTTTGCTATTGACTTTGACAAGTTGCTTTCCCCTCTGTGTGTGTGCCAAGCTGTGAAGTTCAGCTCTTTGGACTCCCAAAGTCTGAGCTGAGAACTTTCATCTGTCAAGCAACAATTTGTCCCAAACCTTTTAGGGGGAGGAAGAGGAAGGGTGTATCCATGATTCCAGTTTGGTTCATATCTCACGCAGGCATTGCTCAAACTGCAACCACAGCTTATTTGCCTATGCAAATAATAGGAACACAATATGGATCCCACAGCTCAAACTGTTATAATACTCTGTAGTTCCTCACTGCTCCACAGTGCTGCCCCTGATGTAAATTCATGTGATTTCAATATGACTGGGCCGGAGCAAACACACTTTGCATTGCTCTGCGTCTCATGCAGCTTCATGCATCGCTGCGAGCTGAGAACAAAGGGGATCGCAGCTGCTGCTACACCAAAATGGCAGAAACCTACACTTATTTGTGGAGAGGTAAATGATTTTGCAGAGTCCAAGGCAGCAGAGAATACAGCCTTGTCTCTAGTGCAATGTGCAAAGATTAAGCCTTGATAAGCTGTGGGATTTCCATTCTCCAAGCAGGTTCATTACTGGCAATGAGTTCCCACTAATGTACTGCAACACTACATACGGAGAGAAAGGGAAATGTCTCAATACTGAAGACATAAATGACAGTCTCCTGTAACCTGATTAAGAAACAAGAGGTGCTTAATTCTGCTGCACCAGGTTATAAATAGGACCGGGACTACACCCCTGACAACCATTCAGGCATGAAGATATTTCAGATCAAAACCTCTGGGTCTTCGGAGACACATGTACTGAAACAATGGTTATTGAATCCTCCAGATGTCTTTCTCATACTTTTTAATGTACCCTCTCTACTTTTCTTTCACTGAACTAGATTTGTACTTAAACATCTAATTTACATAGTGCATTAAATATTAAACAATTGCTGTAACGGTCTTTTGTTTTTCCAGCCAAAAAAAATCTGAGAAATGATTGTTTTACCTCCACAACACTGAATACAGAAGATCACTTTAAGTGATCTGTTGTGCACAACCTTGCAATTATGTGAGAACTCGAACAATGCATGTGAGAAAAAGGACTGGACCCGGCAGGTTTAGCTTGTCTTATTTATACTTGACTGGAACAGCTGAAATCAGTGGAGTATCCATTTTGTTCAACAGATGTAAGCCAGAAGAACCTGCCTTGTTTCCCCTTTTCTGCAGTTCATTGTATTATGATCTACATTTTTGCATCTTATTAGTAATTCATAACCTGCTAGAGGTGGCACAGCGAAACTGCCATCACTGGGACTAAATTCCAGTTGCTTTGATGGGAGTCCGATGTCTGCAAAGCCACCTCACAGACACGGGAAAGAAGCTTTCCCCGTTCATGTTTCCCTGTTTTCCATTTCCAAACAGCAAAATACCTCGGAGCCAAAACCACTGGTGGGGCGGTGGCAGGTTTCCTTGCTCTCTGTTCTTACCCCAGCTTGTCCCCATTGCAGGTTGGCACCCCAAGCCCCATCAGCAGCCGTCCGAGCGGCCCCGCTCCTGCTCGCCGCGGGCACCTTCGAGGAGCAAAGGTATTTCACGGAAGCTGCCGGAGTACAAATTTCCTTAATTCAAATGGGAAAAGCCACCACAAAAGTGGAGCAGAAGGTGTGAGGGAGGGAAGGACAGATAAATACGCTGGGATTCTCCTGAAAGAGCTGTCCAGGGCTGAGCAGAAACTGCTGCTCAGGAGATGGTGTTTGGGGTTGGAAAGTGAGGCTAATTCAGTGTAATGAGAGGTGAACGGTACTCAAGACGCTTCCAGTGCCACTGGAGACCCCTTACAAACGATTTTGCTCTTTCAGTCATTAATTTTTTATGAAGTTTAATAGGCCTGCAGCCTAGAGACCTGCCTGGGTGTTGATTAGCTTCATATTTTCGCTCATTAATGTAGAATCTGATTAGCCACTGTTACAAGCATTTCATCTGATTTGGCAAACGGCATTGTTCTGATATTAGGAATTACATGTTTACTTCGTCGGAGGAAAAAACCCTTTGCCCACTCAGAGCCCCTACATCTCCTATGGCCTCTTTAAAATCACCTTGAGGCCAGGGCGCTGTTGCCTGTATAAATCAGGGGTGGCAATCCTGCCCACGCTCCTGCCCGCGCTCCTGCCTGCACCACAGGCATCGCTTTTGGCAGCTGCTCGCTCAGCTTGGGGCAGTGGTGGGAGAAGTGGCGAGAAGCGCTGCTCGTCACTTCGGCTGCAGCCGGGGTTGAGATATTCGAAGCCCGGTGGCCTGAGCTGCCGCAGGGGCCAGAAGCCCAAACCCACCATCCACCCGCCCAAAGATCAGCTCAGGCCAAGAGCACCTTGGCGAGGGAAAACCTGTGAAGCTTTTGCTTCTATGGACTGGGCTGAATCTGTTCTTTGAGCGAATGGAAAGCTAAACCTCGTCTCCTTCAGCTTTCTGCCTTAAAGTCCACAGTTTCCCTGTTTATTGATGCTCTGTGATGGGACACACAAGGAGCATGGTCTTTCAATCCCTTCAAAACTGTTAAAAGGTGAAAATAAAAATAGTGATATTGCAGACTAAATTCTTAAGGGCAGCGAAGACTCATTGCATGGTAAAGTTGGGACAAAAGTTAAAGCAGCATTGGTGACTCACTGGCAGTGCGGTTAGTTTGCTGTGCAACAGCCTTTTCAGGGCAAAGGGAAGCTGAGCCAAGCAGGAGTTTTGGTGGGCAGGCTGGGCTAAGGTCGCACGGACAGGGCTTTGGGCTCAGGGCTTGGCTCAGCAGACCTGGAAGTCTGGAGATGCCGTGCATACCCCTCCAGCGCCTTGCAGGGACCGGCACCCGCACCCAGCAGGTAGCCAAGAGGGTCTGTCTTCTTGTGAAGGGGCAGAGAGAGGTCCTGAGGATGAAGGTAACCTCTGCAGCAAGCATGGCTTGTTGTGACCATTTAATGAGTCACTGATGTTTCCAAAGCTGTCAGGAGAACGGCTTATTATCGGGAGAACTCTCATTATCCCTTTTTTCTGCCTTGGTGATGGCAAAGGAGGGCTATGGCGATGTATATACAAACAGGAGCTTCATGCTGGTGCATGGCTTTTTGCTCCAGCCCTGCTTTTTTACTCCCTTTGTGAAAAGCAAAAGAAGTTTTATGAATGACCTGAGCAATTCCAGCTAATGGCTAGAGCTGAAAAACACCCATTGATAATCCCAGGTGAATAATATCTCAACAGACTAGAGGAGTCTTTTACCTGTCTGACACTATTATAGATGTCGTTAGTTAACAAGGATAGTCAGAGGTTTCAGAACAGGCATTAAGTGAGATTGCTTGGGTCATTATTAATTATGCAGATTCTCCATCTTCTTCTGTCAGAACACATGAGTTAAATAAACACAAATGGATCAAACTGCTGTGCAATAGAAACTTTATGTTAATATAGCAAAATGCACGGCAGGAGGTGGCAGTTCCATTAATCTCTGGTGGATGGAAGTATGTAGGGACTTAAAGAAACGTTTGTTTCTGTTCACCAGGTAGTGAAATAGGAAGCGTTATTTATAGCAACGCAGCAGGTGGGTGTCCCGATGTGCTGGGCATGACATACACTCACATTAAAGGATGGTGCTTGGCCTGAAGAGTCTACACTCCGATTTGACAATTCAAGAGAAGTGACATCAGAGGGGTAAGAGACCTTGTGTCACACAGCAGGGCAATAGCGAGCAATTCTGTTTCCAATGCTTTTGTTTAAAAATTGGAGTTCAGACAGCAGACCCCATTCCACAAAGGAACACAAATTCCCAGAAAATGAAAAGGCACTCGGTCAGGGAGACCCCCAAATTGCCTTGAGTTTAATGGTAGCAAATCACTCTATGTATGGGAGCCTTATGGTCAAGTGCCTGTTCACCCAGATTTGGAGCAAGGATGTGAGCTTCAGGCATTCTTATCCATCAAAGCGCCTTGAGCACCGTGTTGCTAGCTTTCTGGAAAAACACTGTTTCTGTCTGACTTGAAACTCTATCCTAGTTATAAGAAAGCAGAAAGTCAACAGTTTTATGGTGGCTGATCGTTCGGTACATCGCACAAAGGGAAAAGGAAGTAGAAAACCAAAGTCCAAGGGCAGCAGCAGTGGATTTCCAAGCAACTGTTACTGAATAGGAAAATGAGAAACAAAGAGACTGGACACTGTTCCCTTAAAGCTGTGAGCTGCTTGCTCTGCAGCCTTATATAAGACAGCGAGCACTGTTCTACCCTATTTATCTATTTCAGCTTGTGGCAACACACACTTTGCCTCTGCTGCCAAGCAAGCTGGGTGTCAAATCAGTACAGATGTGCATAATTCAAGCTGGCACAGAAACTGATGGTTTTGCATTGGACATGTTTATTTTCTTCTTGCAAGGCTTAAGCATGTCATTTGCTGTCACACATGCCCTTGTGAAATCTTGGCAAGAAATCAATTTGATTTTCAATGTCAAGCAGCTTTCTTTAATGTCTCTAGATAAGGTTTGTGTGTCTTCTGTGCTGGAGGAGTTATGTATGTACCACCTGGGGTCAACAGCAGAAAGCTCTCTGTGAAATCAAAATTTCAAGTAAACCTCTGCAGAGCTGTTGCTTCTTTTCCATCTTTTCAAGAAATGGATGTTCTTACTCTCACCCTCCAAAAATACATGAAGGACACGACATAACACCCATGCCCCATGGGTTCAGGGCACTGCAAGTTCTTTGTGTTGTCCTTTTCGCATGAGTCAAGGCTGTGTTTTTAACAAAATCCCTTGTGCTCTAAGCTGTTCAGGGCAAAGATTGCTGTTTTATTTCTTGAATGGGGCAGTCCTGGACCCCATTGTCACTTGTGTGTTAAACTTGGAACAGCTACAAAGCCTTGATAGTCTCAAGGATCAGGTTTCTTGGGACTTAAGGATGGGTGAATGATCAGACAGGATTCTTTGACTTTTGAGGGACATTTGATGTAGTAAGTAGTTAAGTGGGATATGTTTATGTCATTTGTTATCATTAGCTCTGTGAATATATGAGACTTCCCTTTAGTGGTGTGTGTGCAACACCCAGAATATATATAGTGCTGAGACAGAATCTTGCAGGGCGCCAAAACATGTATATGAAGTGACCAGAGCAAAAGAAATGCACCCAAGGAAAAGCAGCTACAAACTATGCAGCACAATATCATCTGGCTATCACTTGTAACTGTAGGAAAATATGCAAAAAATCTCCCAGACCAGAAGGCTCCTACATTCCAGCATCATCAGAGTAAATGTGAGTTTACAAATGCTGTTACTGGGCTTTCTGTTGGTGTCTGACGGGTGTTTTCAGCTGCGTCTCTTCAAAGGACTTTTAACCCCTGTTCTGCCCATGTTGTGCTGTGTGATCCTGTTAGATCTCACAAGCTGAGGGGTGGCAGGGGAGGTGACTTGCATTGAGGATCTCCGAGGTACACTGTCGTAATTCTTACCATTCAGAAAATGACTCCCCTCTGAGCTGGCACTTTATTCTGTTCAAAGAAACGCTCTCTCTTCTGATGCAGACAATAACTAGGACGAGCGCCCCGTGACTTTATACAAGCAGTGGCTCATGGCTGTTTTGGAAGCTGGTGCTGTTGCCCTGAGTAGTCTCTAAGAAGAGCAGTTGTATTCTGCTTCCTTCCAAAATGTGCAGTAACTTGCCTTATGTGCTTGCTTCTTTCTGCCTTATGTTGGCGTTAGAATTTTGCTTGTTCTGTTGCTTTCTCTCCAGTGGGTGAAGTAATTCCTCTGTGAATTTGTTATGCTTTAGGATTAATAGAGAGTAAATGAATACAGTACAGAACAAATGCAAAATTGTCTTTAGAAGGGTGTGAATTTGTTCCGCCACATGATGTACCATTTTTTTCTGATTTTATTTCATTTCACCCTTCCCTTTCACAAAGTAGTTAAAAGCTGTTGCTATTTATAAATTGACTGCACATGTATTCAGCGTCAGACTGTAATGGTTGATACAGCCTCCCCTGAGAGGCCGAGCACAGAGGTTACCCCTCGCCCTTGTACATGGTCTCTCACCAGGAGAGGCTTGACACAGTGCAGGAAAGCTGCCTTGGAAACTGTCTTAAGCATAAGCAGATGGCACCAAAATCTGATAGCACTTCATGAGTGTGAAATTCATTAACTCCCTCCCCACTCCTCAAATTAATTTTTTTAAGCCAAGTAGTATAGAATTTCTGGTCTAAGTTTTGTGTTCAAATAGCTTTGCTCTGGAGGGCTGCTTCTCAGCCTGAAAAGCAGCCTAATGAGTCTAATGACTGCAGAGACACTGTCTTCCTAAATAATTTTAAGTGATAGTAACTACCACCAGCTCTTGCAGAGAAAACCCAGATCTACGAACTCACCAGGTCTTGGCAAGCAGCTAGGAACTAAGGGAGAGAACAGGCTTTGAAGTTCAAATGTGGTACAGTTTTTCCCTGGGTCTGTCATTTCCATATGTATTATAAACAGTTCTGAATATTTGTCTAAGTTACATCAGAGTATTTTATTCCTGATCAGTTTGGTTTTGACATGTGAGTGCATATGAAAGCTAATACAGTCTCTGTGTCCTAATCCTTTCATATTAAAGAGGTGCGAGGAGGCTGTGGTTCAGGATTGTGGTTTTGCTGAGTGTTCACAGCAGTAGCTCAGGACCAAAGTGTGGAGCCTGTTTGCAGCTCCTGTCTGAGCAGCATCATCACCCGTGCACCGCTCTGCATGAGCAAATAAACTCCTCAGCATTCAATGATGCCATCTGCTAGTTCTCATTTGGGATAGGGGATGGTGCAGAAGCTCTGGTGTGCGTTTGCCAGGATACAGCCAGACCCTCACCCAGTGTGGGAGAAGTCCCTCCCTGCTGAGCATGGGGCCCCTGGGGACACACCTAGTCCCCCTCCTTGATTGTACTGCCGCAGGACTGACTTGTGCTGCACCGACACACCCCCAGTGCCAGAGACTCCCCACACCTCACCTGGCTTGCAGACGTGCAAGCCACATCTCTGCCAGCTCTGTTCTTTTTGCTCTTCCCCTCCTGCCTGCTGGTTCGGGTGCCCTGTGCCAGCCCACGATGGGCAGCGTTAGTGGCAGGCGGTGCCTGCGCCCTTTGGGTTATCAGGTACCTCTGCTGCTCTGCAGAGGCGCCTGCGTGATCATTGCTGCTTGGTGCAGAGCACTCTGTACTACCCAGAAAGTGCCTTTGTACTGTCTGGCTCAAAGGAGGGAGACAGTTTATCATAACATGATAAGCGTGGAATATTTTAAGCTAAGGGGAGTTGTACAACTAATGTAAAAATAAATAAATAATAAAAAAAGACCACAAAATGTGATTTATAATATAGGGACACTGTTGATGTATCCAACAGGAAAGCAAGCCAATTCCTCAGTATCTTAGCTTAGCTTCTTTCATCAGAAATACAAGAACAGCAAAGTGTCTTTTGCATATTTCCATTTCCCAGTGGGTAACCTCATTCCTGTCAGAGAATGTCCAGGATTCTCTTTCCTTCTTCTTGTAATGCTCAAATATTACAAATATCAACAGCAGCTGAAGAGGAATTACTAAATCCAAGAAAAACTTGCCCTATTAGGAAGGAACAAACTTTTTTGCATTCTTATGACCAAATCCTAGAGATGTTTCTTCTTTCCTTAGAGGACAGATCCATTCATTGCCTGGGGAGGCACACAGAGAGAAAGCTTTGAATAAAGTCAGGTTAGATCTGTGTATTCACACATGGCGCTGCCCTTGTTCCCCGAGAGCTCCAGCTGACATTAGCAGGAGTTTTGCATGAGTAAGAGTGGAATAAAAAAATCAGCACTTACCTCCTGCTATTTTATCCCATGCATTCAGACCCCAGTGAAAGTACACAGGAGCAAATGAGATTCTCACCACTGGCTTCAGTGGCTTTGGATTTTTTGTATTCCTGACAGGTGCAGAAAAAGTACCAGAGTTTCTTTATTCTTGTTACAACTAAACCTTCTGAGCAACCAGACTTTTAAATAATTAAATCTGTAATCCCCTAACCATCTTATGTTGGCTTTACAATTCCTGTTTAACAAAGGCTGTCTGTCAAGCCACCAATTTATGATGAAGATAAACCGCAATGTGGGGGAGCGAGCTCCTTGACGTTAGCCATCCGCTGCTGCCGTGTGCCTGTGCACAAATCCCCGTTGTGCCGATGCCGTTCAATAATAACAAAGTGATGTACAGGGCATCTGCTGGAGATTTTGTGAAGGTGTACCATTAATGAGTCTCCCATGGATTCTGTTATTATTGAGGATTAATTATTGACAATTACACAAAGCTTTTAAAAGAAGAAACAAAAAAATTTGCAGAAGATCTTGGCTGTCAGTGTCCCATCAGCCATGGATTTGGCCTTTTCTGGACAGCCACGTACTATCTTACCGGTGCAGGGCTCTGTGGGGTTTGGTGGCTGTCCCTTGGAATTCTGAACAGTACTTTTCAGCACGCAGAGATGCTTACCTGAAAAGGTCTGACTCAGGAAAATACTTGTCACCTTTCTTCATATGCTTCATTCATCTTATGCCTAAATGCTTTTCTTCAGTTACTGTGAAGAACCTAGACCGCGTTCCTCTTCACAGGGGATATATCAAGTGCCGATAATTGAACTGGCAGCGGGGACAAAGGTAGGGGAAATCAGTGGTGACATCTCAGCCTTGCTGCAATACTGGCAAAACCAGATGTCGGTGTAGTTGCGACATAATCACAGCTAATTCTGTACTCTAAAATAGAGCTGAATTACGGGGGCAGTGCTAGGATATTGGTGCACGTCCCCATTGCCAAGCATTCTGGACTGAGCATCTGCAGGCAAGCGCCGTGGGATGGCCTGGCTCTGGAGAGAGCTGGTCCATGCCCAGTTTCACCAATTCTTGTTGTGTGCTGAGTTCTAGACCTGCAGAGCACTGTCCTTCAATTTGTGAGAGGAAACAATGCTCAGGTGTTGACATTCCCCTCCAACCTCATTTTATTTTGCAATTAATTTCCAGTCAGGGTGGTAATTTCTGCTGCACTCTTAATGATCAGAAATATTTGTCAGATTAACATCATTTAGCTTTCATCTTCTCAAGGGAGATAAGAGAAAGGATTAAAGAGAAGGAAATTCCTTGCTAAATGCTGTTAAGAGAGTGAGTACAGAGTCTGGAGATGTGAAATCAAATGAGTGAAAACAAAGGAAAAGTTCAGGAGCCCCTTGCCACTGCCAGTGGGATTTACCCTTTATTTACTGCTGACAGTCCATCTGTCAGCTCCAAAGCAATACTGAAAAGGAGACTACACCTGTCAACACGTCTGTGAGGCAGAGATGGAGCAGATGTTGGAATTTGCACCACTGAAGCTAAAATTTATCGTATCTAGCATAAAACTGCTAATGGAGGTGAAAACGGTCACTCTTTAGTTCAGTGCTTGATCCTCTCCTTTTTTCCCCCTCTTTTCTCTCTGCTTTCCTGAGTGCCTATTCACTGCTCGGCTCCGTCAGAAAGGAATAAGTCACTGAAGAAATTTAATTTCACTAGTATTCAATCAAACCAGAATAATGTGTTTAATATCTGTGCAGCATCAGGGAGGTAGAAGATTCATGCACTTGGAGGAGGCGAGGGAAAGAGATGCATTAAAGGCAGTGCCTTGGTTCGCTGCAGTATAAATTTACCCTCACACGTGTGCAATACATTAAGGAGAGCTGCAATACAAATCAGCAAAGAGCAACGAAGTCCCAAGTCAAAGGAAGAACAATATCATGTGCTATTATGTTATTACCACTATATATTCTGGTATGTGTTATTAATGACAAATAAAAGGCAAGTGCTAAACGTGAGGGTAGAGCAAGGAAATATGGGCTGAAATTAAGTCAAGAATATTGAGGTTTAATATCAGAGATGGCTTCTGAGCAGTGCTGTCTATTAGGCTGCATCACGCTCTCCCACGAGGAGAGGTCGGGCTCCATCAGAGCATGCAGGAGCAGATGGAGCAAAGTGCTGAGAAAGGGACTGTGGGGAGCAATCCTGCTTGGGCAGAGAGGGATCGGCTAATAACTGTGCTTTCCACTTACTTGGCATATTCCATCTCCGGGGCACTTAGCACACATTAACGGGCTAATCCCCACAATTTCCTGAGGGACACCATGGATCAGTGGCGTTATCTCCACCCTGCTGCTGGGGAAACTGAGGCAGGGCGGCTGGTCTGTCTGCCGGCCATGAGGGTAGCAGCTAGCACGCCTGGACCCACCCAGGCCAACAGCTCCCTGGTCCCCCGATCCCCTCTCCCCCACACCTGGCTGCTGGGTTGGTATTTATGCAGAGTAAAGATTGCAACATAAGCTGTTAGAAGCCAAAATTGGATGTAAAAGTCTGTGCTCACTTTACACATACACAGCCACGATGGCTCTGACTCCCAAGGAGACTTGAGCAGAGTGTTTTAATGACAGATGTAACTTGAATTTGCATGAACTCTTTGGGAATCCATAACATTTAAGAGTGGATGTCAATGGAATTGAGTGCACCCGTTGGGTAATAGCCCCTCGCTGCTAGAAAAACTGCAAGCAAAGCCAAGGAGTTTGGTTTTTGTTATAAAACAGAAGCTATTGATCCTGTAGCAGCAATCCGCTCCATAGGCAGTATTCCTATTACATCAAATGACTGATGTCGTTTTAATCACTTTGTCTGATAGCGTCTGGTGCAAGAAAAATTATATTCTTGACTTTACTCTTCCATATGGATGGCAGAGTCCTGATGGGCTTTTCAAGATTCTCAGGCTAAACAAGTGCCGAGTGGGAACCAGCTTACGTATAACCTGCCGTCTGCTGTGAAGTACAGGCACACACACATCCCTCTCCTAAATTTAAACTGAGTAGAAGGCATGAGGATATATATTGATATTTAAAGTAGAATGCTTTTCCTGTCAGACAAAAATGTGTATTTATGTGTGAGCGCTCCTTTACTAGGGACATTTTCAAAAATTATTATGAATTTCAGATTGTGGGCAAGTTACATGCATTTAAAAGCTATCTATCGCTGTGAACTGTGAATGTATTCTATAGCCATCATTTTAACTGACTTTCACAAATTCCATTTTTACAACATCAAATGATGTGCTCAATAGTAAAATTATTTTTATCAGGTTTAATCTGTCATTTCAAGACAGTTACTGATTTGCCGTATCAATAAGATCAGCATCATTGGAGTTAACTGAGATTTACATTTCTAACTTAATTATGAGGTTACTCAATTTTATTTAAAGCCTCAGTTAAAAAATAAATAACTTTGGATACCACATCTCACCAACAGCATCTTGGTGATGCTGCTAAGAGTCATCATCTGCTTGTCATCATCAAGAAAGCGGAGGAATTTGGGTCCCCTCAGAGGTACCTGATGTGATCGATCCCATCAGTGAACGGGTGTGATTGCAGCCCTCCAGCCCCGCGCCGCTGCTGGGCACTCTGGATATGCCCAGAAAAGCCTAAATCAGAGATTTGATTTGTCAGTTGCTTAAATACTTTTAAGGTTTTTACCCCAAATCTTCTCCCTCTGGGCCAAAGCGGGATTGCTCCCATTGTTGGCATGTTCATGATTTTAGCAGAGCGTCTAAGCCAGCCCTGGTTGTGTGTAAATTCTTCATGTGTTTAACATCTGCTGTGTGTCCTACCTGCTGCAGCCTCGTCCTCCTCTACCATATGGAAGAGCTGTTCTGTCATGCCCCTGTTCATTTAAATAAATCTTGTTTTATTCAGCAGTTACAGGATAGAAATATGGCCATTGTCTCTTTGCCCCAAAGAAAAGGAAGAACCGTATACATTTTTCCTAGTATGTGTGATCATTAGGAGTTATTCAGCCATCACTATTCTACCAGGAAAAACAGTGTGAGCCTTTGCCTTACCCTGAACAGCTTCTGGTTCTGTTGGCCAGCCTTGCGTGTGCTACGAGGGATGAAGTCTTTTATCTGAGAATTCATTGGCACCACGAGCTGCAGAATTTCACGATAACCAAGAGATGATTCCTTCCATCTCTGGGACATCGGGTGAGAGCCTCAGCCCGGGCAGACCTGGCTGTGTGACACAGGCCTTTTACATGTGAGAAAAAACTGCTGGTATTTTGTTGTCTGTACAGTGGACGGCTCAACAAAAATTAATAGGGTTTGGGGCAAGGGGGCACGGTTCTGGATGTGCTGAGTATTGAGGATGAAATAACATCTAAATAAAGTCAAAGGCACAGCTTCTGATCGTTTTAATAGGATAGACTTTTACTCTGTCATAAATTTCACTCTTTGGCCCATATGGATCTTTACGATCTGTGCTCCCAAATCTACAAGGAAAAGCCACGGCAGCGTTGTGCCACCCTGCAAAGCCCCATCTGCCTTCTGGTTCTCGGGCCGTTGCTTTGTGCCAGGACTGGAATTCCTCCATCCTCGGTGCTTGTACACAACTGCCCATTACAGGGAGTTGGTACGCGGCCTTTCTGCCCGTTTTGCTGGCCACAGAACAAAAAACATAAAAAAAGCTCCAAATGTAGTGCTTTTACTGGTGAGCATCCGCACGCGAACACTGTCTGTACATGGAAGTGATCTCATTTAACCATTTAAGAGGCTGTGTGGGTTCTTGGACTGTGCCGGGGAAAGGCAAGTGAGAATGATGATTGAAAAAGACAACCACAAGTGAACTGTGACTGTAGCTTGCTTCTTGATTGGAAGTATTTAGAAGGTGATGCTGGAACATGAAAATCAATTAACTCAAGAAGAAATCATGTTCTTCACCTCCTTCCATGTTTCCTGGCATCCTGGTAGGCTTAACATCTGGGTGTCCTCAAGACATTTGATGCATTTCATTCATCATACATGACATTTGCATAATGCGAACATCATACTCTATGCAGATGCATCCTTGAATATTTCACAAATTATGATTGCTATTTAAACTTCCCATAAATAAAACCCACAGGGACTTGCCCACTTCTGAATGTGTGAAAATGCAAAGTCCAAAGTGACTCGTTACTTGCACTGGCACACTATAAATTCCCTTCATATCACAAGTAAATACAGTGTCTTTCATTTTATTTTCTTTCTAAAGCCATTAAAATTCTATTAGCTGTTTGTGAATATTATTTCATGCCATCTGCATTTACTCCTAAGTTGTGATAGCGACAGCTGCAGTAATTTGTATGCATTTTCTGTGTACAGTTAGTTATTGAGTAACAGAACCTTCCTCCTGCATTGCTATAGAAGATATAGCCAAATACAGAGAGGGTTTGTTTGTAAATCTAAATCCCCAAAGTATTATTTTATTTATTAGGACAACAGAAGGGAAAATGGAGGATGAGACAAGGGAAAATGTTTGATGTTATGTGACAAACAGTAGCGTTTCAGCTTTTCACTTATTTATTTGTCCCTCAGTCACAGTTCGGGGTTGAAATGAAAGTGGACAGTATCAGAGCAGACATGTTTTACTCTGTCATGTTTCCACTTGTGAAAGGCAGAAAGCTTCTATTGTGTATTATATTGTGTATTATATTATTATTTTTAATTGGCTACCGTTTACATAGTGTAGAGTTGCTGAACAGGAACTTGAACAAGATGTGATCCCCATGTCAGCGTCTGCTGCAAAGGCACCTCAGTTTCCACCAGCTGAGGATGTAGCCAATAGTTCTAAGCCAAATTAAACGTCTCAACATTACAGAGCAATAAACTTGGATAGCAACAGGTCAGATGACAGAGCAAGGGCTCCGGTGTGGGAGACTGAACACCCAAATACTCCTTTAACTTGATATTTATTTCCGTGAGCGTTCTCTGGGGGAAGTTCACCACTATGCAGATGGCAGGGTAAGTCCATGCATCATTTCAGCTGTGTGTGAGCTCTGCTTTGGGACCTTCCTTAGGAGTCATGTGAAAAACAATCCTAGGGTGAGTTTCCTCCAAAGAGAGGTGTTTATGCCCAGAGCTGGCCAGGATCTTAATTTTGTGAGCAGAGCGCTAGACGAGTGCCAAAATATTTTTGCAGTTTGATACATGTGCTTGAGAAAGTGTGTCCCTCTCTTTTATGCTCGTATAAAGTCTGGCTTGAAAATAACACAGGTGATAAATGCTTCAATATTTAACCATGATTTACCTGTGGCGAGTGAAGGAAAAATTATGCAAATAGGGCCTGAATCAGAGCAATGAGCCCCTTTATATTCTCCAGAAAATGTCAACATATAATGTTTCATGAATCGCTCACTTTCCTTTGAAAATAAAACACTTCTCCTTTTAGATGTCCAAGATTATGCCTGAACATAAATTACAGAGGAATGGTAGCCAGATTAGTATGGCCCCCAAATGGCAGGAATTCATGAAGAAACGGGATCTGTATTTAGAAGAACCTCCTGGTCTTTTGACTTGCTGCAGATCCCGGTCCCTGCCTCACCCCGTGCCCTGGGACGGGAGCTGCTCGCTCAGTGGCCAGGGGGGGACTAATGGAGGGAGAGAAATGGGAACTGTGTGGATCGGCTTTCAAATGGCATTACAATCAAGACACGAAAAGCTCTTAAAACACAGCAAAGTCCCCAGAATGAAAGTTCTCTTCATTTGTGCGTAGATAAAACCGATCTGTCCAAAGGTGAAAAAGCCACGTCACGCAGAATTTCCACTTCTCTCATCCCCAGTGTTTGTTCCGGTCCTTTACAGCTTTCTGCGGGGCTCAAACATCTGAGGAAAACAAATTTCAGCACATCACTTTGAATAATCCTGACTGAGTCATCAATTTAAATACCTAATTCCTATTAGCACTTTTCATCGTCTCTCCTGAAAAGCTTTGATGAGGTTATGGCCATTTTCACCGAGCGGACAAGCGAGCTTCTGTCACACACGATGGTTCAGTGTTCCTCCCTCTGATAAACTGATTGCTTCTCACACGGAGCAGTAAGAATTGCTGTTTAAGGACCAGGAAAATGAAAGAAACCCCAGAAAATCAGGACCCCTTCTGTAATGAGCTGCTCAGTATCAGGAAGCCTGATGTTTTACACTACATTAAAAAAAGATCTTTAAGGAAGACATACGAGTGAAGAAAGGCAGGAGACAGCCTTCCCAAGCTGTCGAGGCTGCCTGCAGACTGGGCGATGACTTGAGGAATCACCAGCTCCGTTTTCCATCATCCTTTCCCGAGGAAGAGATGTTGTAAGGTGAAAGTGGGCAGCCTTGCGCCACTTCTCCACAATTCTCGTGCTTGGCCAAAAGTTCCTCTTAGCCTTAACCCGTATTTATGAGTTTGAAAGCCTACTATTTGGGCTTCACTGTAACAGCTCTTAAAGGTTATGCACAGATAAAAATCAATGGGAAATCAACACAGCAGATGTTAAGTGCCTGTAAAAATGAAGTCGTTGATTGCAACCCAGAGACCTCTGGTTGCTAAAATAACTCTGTAGCTCCTTCAAGACAAGCCTCAGTAAATCAAATGGCAGAGAGGGATCGAGACCACATTGCTAGTGTCCACTTGCTGGAGTTACCACTAAAAACACAATCTAATTTTAATTTCTTATTGTAATACCGTAGAAACTCTGTCTAGGGAAAGAAAACACCTTCTGCAAGGTAGATACTCATCTTGATCCCATGCAGTCTGGCAAAATGAAATTATTCTCTAAGGCCGATAACCGCCAAACAAGCAAAGAAATGTCTATAAATCTTGGAAACTGCTGTTCTTTAGCTTACGGGTTCATTAATGGAGTGATGGGCCCTGGAAGAGAAATTGCCTTTTGTGTGATTGCCATTAGCAGGTTTGTTGACAATGAGCCTTCTGACCTTACCAGGCAGCGAGGCAGCACGCTGCGCGGGGCGAGCGTAGAGAGTAATTATTACCGTGATACCTTTTGGTCTAAGCCCGAATAAAAAAAGTGAGTCCATTGAGTAGCCTTGAAGGTCACTAGTTTTTACTGCCTGCGTGTGCTGTCTTAGAGAGATTTTGTCACTGAAATGAAACTTTAAACATTGTTCTGTTCTGTCTGTAATAAGAACGAGCATTGCAGAGGCTGGTATTTTCCACCTGTGGTTGTTTGTGTGGAAGTGGGGTGAGCTTAAAGATCAGAGAGAGAAGGTCTTCTGCTGGGTGTGAGCCAGCGCAGGAGGGGGGCAGGACCTCTGGAGGAGCCTAAAGCTGAGGAGAAATTTCTGGTGGTTTTCTTGGGATCTGGACATCTCCTTCCCAGCACTGCCATTTTAACTGCATTTCCCCATTGTCAGGAGAGGAGAATGTGTGACTGGGAGGTTTGAAATTGTCCAAAGGTGACAGATGGAAGTCAATAAAACAATCTTGAGAGACGAGAGCTCCTACTCCGAGCTCTCGGAGCTACATGACTTGCTGCAGCCTCTTCCTATTACAGTGGCTTTCCTCCCTGCCACGAACTGTTTGGTTCACAAAACTAAAATTACTGGAAGACACTGCAGAGAGATGAAGGTCTAATGATCTCCGATTTATTCTCAGTCCCACTGGCAGTTTAGCCTTTATGACACAGAGGATTTTTAATTAGTTTTTGAGTTTCCTTTTTGGAAGACCACAGGCTCCAGATGGTAGGTGATCTCATCACCTTTCTGTTATAGGGGTTTTGGCCTATTTTGCTTATCTTCAGCTCTCCCTTGTTCTAATGCAAGCAGGGTGAAACAGCAAATTGTGAGGAAGGGATTAACAAGAAGTAAAAATCCTCTAGTGGTAGATATTGCAACAGTCTCTCAACTCTCCTGAAGGGTCTGGATTGGGAATAGGGCACTTTTATCAAGTGTGTGTGTGGGGGGGGAACAAAAAAAACCCCAACAAACCAAAACCATAAAAAATAAAAAGCAACTTAAATAGCTGGATATTGTAAAATTCCTACCTATCGGCTCAGTGGAGAGTGGAGCAACACAGAGTGGAGTCTCACCAGTTAAACAGAGGTAGCACATCTCCTGGTGACACTGGGATGCTGTGATATTAAACCCCCTCGGTGCGAGGCAGCGGCAGAGAGCTGGGGGAAGGCTGGGGCATGGCAGGGCAGTGGCACGGTCGTGCCCCCCGGCAGCATTGCCTTCGCTCCAGTCAGAGCCACCCCGTGCAGAGGGAGTCAGTCTCTGCTGCGTAGTCAGGCTCTGGGCTAGTTAGTTTGCCATTGACAAGTCCTTCCAGTGTTGCCCCTCTGAAACTTAAATGCTGAAAGTTGGACTAAAACTTTCTGAATTTCCTGCCTCGGTGTTGTGAATGAAGGAGTGAGAACAACTCTGCGCCACTGCTAGTCCAGAAATGGGGAAAGCAAAGTGTTAGACAGCGCAAGCTGTGGATCAGCATCCTTTGACAGTGGAAATGAAGTGGAAAAAGATGGGAAAAATAATATTATCACATTTGTGCTTTCTGTCTGTTACTTTCTGATGCATTGAAAAAACTTCATCTGCCTTGTGTTGTGTCCCACTCCACTGTGCTCCCATCGCTGCCTGCAAGGGGAGTGCGTAATCCCCCCTCCCCGCAGGGTGACTGGTGACGGACAAACATTCCTCCACTGCACCGGCTCTGCCTGTAGCTGCTCCATGCCTGGATGCTTCACAGTGACAGGAGTAAAACCTGACGCAGCTGCAGGGGCAGAGCACCCCCAGAGCTGAGTCCCCTCAACCATGGCATGCCGAGGGCTGGATGGTGCTGATGTCTTGTCACTGAAATTTTTACTAGTCTTCTGCACAGCCGCTCTGTACTGGGAAGGTGGTTGGGTGTCATTTGCAGGCACAGCTCATCGCTGAGCTGGGAACGCTCCTTAGAGAAATGAAGCCCCAGCAGCAGAGGCAGGTTGACCCTCTGCCACGGCTCCAGCTTTGCTTGCGGGTGTTTGCCAGGAATTCCTTGTCTCGGAAGTTCTGCCCAGGGAACATCTAATGCGTGAAAAACCAATTTCACATAAACAAGGGCTGGAAGGGGAGGAGTCCTTATTGCTAGAACCAGAGCATTAGGTCCATTAACTTTAAAACACTGAGTAGCCTCAGAAACCCCTGCATGTTTCTCACCTACAGAGAGGAGAAAGACCAAGACTGAATTAACATGGATCACACAAATACATCATCGCCCTGAGTAAGCACTGTCATCCACTCCTGTGAGCACCCTTTCCAATGACAGATTCATGGTCCTCAGAGAAATTAGACTCAGTTGTGGATGGAATCTAATTTCCTCCCTTGTCATTAAACATCTGCAGTCCAGATTTGCTGTCCTACCCAGCCCATCGTTACGGGTGGGAGAACAACACTGCTGGAGAACAGTTGATCATGCTGGGGAATTCCCTCTTGATTTTCTATGAAAAGTTGGGAAGCAGGGCTGGCGTTGACTGCATGAGTATCTCTGTGTGCTGCAGGGAGGATGTGCCTTTTGGGATGTGCTGTGCTCTGGAGGGCTTGGCCAGACCCCCCCAGTCTGCGAGTCTCCTCTGGGTCAGTGCCCTGGTTTCAGCTGAGATAGAGTTAATTTTCTTCTTAGTAGTTGGTGCAGAGCTGTGTTTTGGATATGGTGTGAGGAAAATGGTGGTTGCTGGGTAGTGTTTATGCTAGAAAGTCAAGAACTCTTCCGTTCCTTGGGCCCTGCCAGTGAGAGGGCTCGAGGGACACAGGGAATGGGGAGGGGACACAGCCAGGACAGCTGACCTGAACTGGCCGAAGGGCTATTCCATACCATACGGCGTCATGCTGAGTATATAAACTGGGGGAAGAAGAAGGCGGCAGGGGGTGGGGATGTTCAGAGTGATGGCTTTTGTCTTCCCAAGTCACCGGAATGCATGATGGAGCCCTGCTGTCCTGGAGACAGCTGAACACCTGCCTGCCGATGGAAAGTGGTGAATGAATTCCTTGTTTGGCTTTGCTGGCACATGCAGCTTTTGCTTTACCTATTAAACCATCTTGATCTCAACCCCTGAGTTTTCTCACTTTGACTTTTCTGATGCTCTCCCCCATCCCACTCAGGGGGAGCGAGCGAGCGGCTGCGAGGGGCTTAGTCGCTGACTGGCGTTAAACCACGGCAGCCCGGCAGGTTTAGGGGTTACACGTCCCATGCACAGCCGTGCCTGCTCGGCAGCGCGCGGCTTCACATGTGTCAGCATCAGTCAGGAGATGATAACAACTATCAGTGAGTACCAGCTTGCACAGATATAATCTGAAGTCAATCTGTCATTTCCTAGCAAACTTGCCACAATCAACACTGGTAAGAATATAGTGCTACTCCCACAGTAAAACAAATACAATTATCTTCTCTGTATTTTTTTTTTTTCCTAAGGTAGTTTATATTCAAAGGTAAACCTCACAGCGACAAAGACAAGGCAACTGTGCTTAGTGCTCAGAAATGACGGCTGGGTCCTGCTTTCTGCGTCAGGCTGCAGGCTGAGACCCTGCAGGACTGTGTCTGAAGCGGAGCACGTCCCCAGCACCTCACTTGGAGCCAGGGAGGGTGTTGTACCACCCTTCCCCAAGCTCCCAGCTCCAGGGCTAGCATCCAGAGCCCAACCAGCACCTTTTCAGCCACAGTGCAGATGGACTCCCATGGAAAGACACAGATCTTGCTGCCTAACTCATTGATAAAATAGCTATACTAGCAGGGAATTATGTTACAGATGAAAACCAACAATGAACTGTTCTCAATAGGTGAAATTCTTCTTGCCCTTTCCTGCTATTGGTGATTCTATAAAAAACCTGAGACCTGAGCATGTTCCCAGCACAGCGCCTTCCACGAAACAAGTCTGAGCTCATTTAATGTGTAAATGACAGCGAATCAGGAACTTCCCGCTGTTCCCAACGATAACACTTCCTGTAATTTGCATGATAAAATTCTGCTGATTTCAGATAGCATTTCTCAGGATGGATTGATTATTTGACACCCAAACTGTATGTTAGAGAATAAATTATTTTGCTGTGTTCCTAACTGATCACAGTCATGAATTTGCTGACACTGAGTCCCAAACAAAAGTGCAGAACCTTGTCTAATAGCGCTATGAAAAATGATATTCAGGAAATATTAACAAGTTCCATATGGTAATTTATGTAAATATAAACCCTAACTCAGTTGAAAAGATTCAGTTGAACCTATAGAAAGAGTCTGAAAGCCAAGTGTTTAATGGTAAAACATAAATTGATACTTAGTCTTTACAACACAAATGTTCTGCTTTCTGGTACAGAAAAAAAAAAAAAAAAAGGCAAAACCAGAAGCTTTGCTTTAAAAAAGTGAGGCATTTCCCAGTTTTGAGTTTAGGATCTTCAGTGGGGCTTTTTCCCATGATTATGAACAGACCCTTTCAAACTACATCTTTATAGAAGAAACATTTCAGCATCAAGGTCCAGATTGTTGCTCTCCTTGTACGCTTGTACAACAAGCTGTAGGGAAATGTCATGTTTCTCGTTGAGTGCAGGGCCAGTGCTTGGGGTGGCAGGAACGGGACATGAACTTTCCCTGGGCAAGCCAGCCTGGCTCTATCCATCCACACTCCGAGATGGAAGCAAACCAGACAAGACCACTTCTTTCAGGGGGCAGACAGTGCCCGTCGCACAGAGACGGAGGGTGAGCACTCAGTCTGCTGCGAACACGTGCAAGATCTGCCAGGCAGCTCTTCACACCCCGCCGGACACACAAGGTCCTGATGATCTGCTGGCGGGGAATGGAGTGAGGACAGTGGGCTTCATTTTGTTCTGGGTGCCTTCATTAAGGTAATTTCCAACCTTCTTAGAGCCAGCTTTTCCATGTCCAGTCTGAGTTTTGCAAGGGCCATGTATTTTAATTAAAGACTTTTAATTAGTCTGCCTATAATCTGTCAGAGCTCTCATGCTGAGGCATAATTAATGTATTAAACCTCTACCTTGCAACTTCCACTATATGCATGCTTTCAAAACAAATCTGCACTTGTGTTTGAAGGGACATAACAATAACAGTACTTGGCACCTCTTGTTGCTAGAATAACTGTATTGTGCATTTATCAAGTGCCTTTCCCCTGAGGCCATCCAAAGGGCATCACTAAGATGCGTGTGTACTCAGCACCTTGCAAGACTGAGCCTCCAGCACACAATCAATATTTATAAATTAGGCTTCAACTTTAAAGTAACACGGGGCTTTCTGGGGGTGTTGTGCTTATTTGGCTTCCAGTGGAGGCCTGAACCTGACGTATACCAAAAGCCAAATTTTCAACACTCAGAATTCAAAGACAAGCTCTTCTAAATGGCTCGGCTTCCATGCTGGCACCAAAATAAGTGTTTAGATTGTCAGAATTGCTTAGCACATTGGGTCCAAGGCTTAACTGAAAATGCGCTTTCAGTTATAGGTGATCTTTGGCCACTGGGATTGCCAGCTCTCTCTACAACTGAATCACGTAGAGGTACTTTAGCACTGCAGAATTAGGGCAATAATCGAAAGAAGAGGGCACAGGATCCTCATGATAAACAGCATGCTGTCCTTCTGAGATACTGGCTCATTACCGACTGTGGAAAAAAGGCCATTTACTGAAGCACGAATGCCGTTCGCATCCTCCTTTTCCCTGGCTGGTTTCCCACCCAAATACTGATCCAGGCCAGAGCTTTGCAGTGCTGAGAAGATCACAGCCCGGCGTGGAGTGATGTAGAGAAAACAAAATGGAAAATTTTCAGCAGGAAGGTTTCTAAGTGGGATAAATACTTTGAATACTGACTGGTAAAAATGTCATTTTGACCAACCCTGGTGCTTAAACTTGGATTAGATCAAGGAGTCCTGTCTGCTCACACCTCCGTGTAAGCTCCAGCCGTGTTGCTGGCCACTGGTAGCCTCCAGGCACGGTGCACAAGCCACTGCCACTAGTTCCCTTTGGCTCCGCTCCTCCCTGCTTCCCGTAGGCAGAGAATATATTTCACATCAAGGAGAATATTCATAAAACCGAGTGGAAGTCATCAAGCGATGGAGCCCTGACTGGCCCTGCTGTCATAGCCAGGCTGGTTCTCTGAGTGCTCGGGACATGTTGAAGATGGAGGAATGCTGCAGCTGGAGCTGCCTGTGCCATGGCCTGGCATAAATCAGCGCTGCTCCCTGAGGAGGCTGCCCGTGCCTCCCGCAGCTTCGGAGGCAGCAGCCCACATCCCCTCTGCCCCATTCCTCATCCCGCGTTCCCGCTGCACTGCCAGTTCCTGTGTGTGAACTGAAAATGAAGACCCAGAGACTTGAGTGTCATTGTGAGTCACTGGTTCAGCTGGGTTCTTTATTATTATTAATGATGAAATACTGAGGCTGGGTTGCTAATGAGTCTAAGCTCCCTCCTGTGTGTTTATTTTTCTTCCCCCTTCAAACTGTCATTTCAGAGTAAATTACTTTTCCCTGCATCTTTGTCAGGCAACACTGTACCAGTATATCCACCCCCATCTCACCCTCTGCTCTAATTTCAGGCTTATTCAGTTTCTCTCAATGCAGTTTACTAAGCAAAGTACGGCATATCCTCCCATCTGTCTTACTTAAGTGGCACGATGCGCCTCAACAGTGGATAGAGACATCATTTTTATTATGCTCACTTCTGGTTCTTGTTTTTTCCCTGCATTATTTACTAAGCCATTACTAAGGGGGGAGAGGTATGGGGCTGGAGGAAAAAAGTAGCTTTTTTAAAGCAGGGGGGGGAGGAAGAGCAAACAATTTTTCAAGCATCACTCAAAAACTCGGCTGTGATTTTCTCGCCTTTGTTCCATCTCGTGTTAAACATGTTTGTGTCAGGCAAACAACCCCTGTTAGATGGAATTTCACACCATTCAAAGCATCAGTGTCTCCAGCCTTAATGTGTATTATGTTCAAACATGCAACGTAATCCATCAAAAACCCCTGCAGACCTTGCACTTTCCTCCAGATTTATCTGTTTGAAGCTTCCCTCTCCATGTATGCACGTAGCCAACCTTCTGTTGGTGGGTTTTATTATTTATTTGGAAACAGCAGACCAGATTCTCAGTCAATGTATGCTATCACAGCTCCACTGGCTTCTTGCCCGCAGATTTATCCCAGCAGAGGGGACTTGCTTGTTGCTGGCTGGAGTCTGCGGCTGCAGGATTAAGGGAGGGAGGGACAACGTTTATTTTGGGTTCTGTTCCAAACGCAGCCAAACTGACCAAACCTTTCACATCACAGCCTTCAGCAGTTTGCAAGTCAGGAGAGCCACGCTGCCATTGCCTGCCTACCTGCCCTGACTCACCTGGAAAGCATATTTTATATTTCCAGGAGGAAAATATTTTGAAACAAAGCACAAGGTTTGCAAGAGCAAGGCAAGGCGACTCCTGGAGAAGCCTGACCTGGGGGGGGGGGGGGCAGCGCTGCTGTTGGGCAGGTTTTGCCAGCTGTGACAGGCGCGAACTGAACCGCGAAGGGAGAGCGTGTGTTCCGTTTGCAGAAGTTAATGCAAACAGATCCAGGAACCACAACATCAAACCCGCTCCAGTAGGGAAGAAATTCTGTATCTGGTTTGGAACAGGAGAAAAGCAGTTACTCGTCTGGAAAGAATACTGAAATAAATGGCATTCGATTAATATGGATATATTTACATCGATTTAGAAAACATTAATTAACTATTAATTTCTAATTTAAAGAGCATCACTCTGGTGAAAAACATCTGTCTTCACAGAGAAGGTTTTCCTTTCAAAAGTGATCTCCAGTGAATTTTGAACCTTTTAACAGAGAGGGAGACTATCTGGGGTTTCTGATAGAAACAGAAATATTGTGGCATGTTTAATTCTGTTTTTCACTGGTGACTTCATTTTTTCCTTCAGACTTGTGGGTTTTTTTAACCCAGCCTTCCAATCGCAGCTCATTTTTTTTGCAGTGCACATCTTCATCTATCATCGCTCGGTGCTTACCATTTTAGTGTATAAACATGGCAATTTCTACAAATCAGAAAGCAAACCCATTAACATTTGAAGTGGAACGGAAATTTTGAGTTTCTGATCATTAAAGAGTTTGGAAATGTAGAAAAAAATTAACTTCCCTCTCCCTTAGTTGAAACCAAAGCTGCCAAATAATGTACTTTGATCAACTGCTCCAGGTGAATGGTGGTGTGTCTGCGTGCCTCCCCCAGGTGTGCTCACAGTAATGATAGTTAAGTTTTCTATTTTATCGTTATTATTTTTATATTCTTATTATTATTTATATAGAATATAACAATATATTTTTATATTCTATATAAATATAATTCTAAATACATTTATATTTATATTCATATCATATATTATCATTAATCCTATGTACCAGGCTAATACGCAACATCTTTTTCGAACCACTTTGTGTAGAGGAAGGGAGGCACAACTTGGTGAGAGATGCTGATATTAGCATGCACGTTTGCTCCTGGAGCAGCGGAGGTTTTTGCATGACCAGCCACTTCCTAATTGAGACGCAATTCACTGAGGGTGTCCTAGAGTCGCCCCTTCCAAAGAGGCTGCCTTGTTACTCAGCTTACTACGCTCGTGTTTTGCATAGGTGGATGCACATAAGCTTAATTGGTCTCCAAACATCAGCAGCAGTTTGCATAAACCTTCGCTAGTCTTTCGGTGAGGCTGCCCGTTCCCACGAATGGGGAAGGAGCAGAAGGGGTGTTGGGGGGGGTGGGGGGAGGAAAGGCTTTGTTGGCCTTGCTGCTTGTGTGAAAGATCGTGCTTTGTGCTCAGAGGCCAGCTGTCTTCTCCCCTCTTTTCTTACATCCTGGCAGCAACTTCCTTCACGCCTTTATGCGAGCTCTTGCCAGACTATCTCTGCGAGAGGGAGACGTGTTTGTCCTGGTGGTGCATATGCTCTTGCTTTTCCCCCGGGTGCTGCTGCTGGCTCACGCGTGTCCTGGGACCCGCTGGGCTGCAGGGACCGCATGTCCGTGGGTGTGATGGAAGGAGCTACGATGGGGCAGGGGGTCCGGCGTGGACCTGGGAAGGCTTGACAGCTCCACTCTTGATGCCATCATGTGAGAGCAGCAGATACGCCCCATGTCAAACCAGCCTCGAGTCTGCATTTAACTCCTGCTGCTGATTTTTAATAACCAGTTAGACAAATATCTGCCAAAAATACACAGACTAGTCCTTCAATTGGGGGAAAAAATATGGACCACACTTTTAATAGCCCTGTTTTCTACAAATAACCTCCAAACAAAAACTCCACAAATGCCTTCACAGAGTGGTACAGGAGATGCTCCAGACGCATCATGACGTTGCGGTGCCTGCCCTTGGTTCGGTAGGTCAGGGTAGATAACGTGGGGCTTGGACAGTGGCTGTAATACATTTTAGTTTGCAAGCTCAAAAACTTCAATTGCATATTTTAATGTGTGTGATTTAGGAAAATATGGTCCATTCCATCTGGTTTGCATTAATTTGAATGACTGATTAAAAATACAGGCTGAAATATTACAGCTACTAATAATTTCTCCACATGGCTAGCTCTTAATGGATGGAGAGAAAATTAAGAATAAGGCTTTTTATCAATTTTCACAGGCAAGCTTTGCCATAATCCTTTTATTTCTTTGAGAAATGTGTTTGTTTATAGTAATTTTATTTGTTTAACAATTTCCCTCTTTTTCTTAATCTTTGCAGTAATTATTTATTATTCTATAAATATCTAAACTAAATTTTTTCTTTATAAAAATTATTATATTTTCAGCCAAAAAAATATATATTTTTTTAAAATCTCTCTTTTTCCCAGTGAGTTTCAGCTACTTTCCAAGCACCTAAGCCTGGTAGCCCATTGATCACTGGTGTTACTTCTATTGTCTAGAAATCTCGGCTGATATTCAAGCCCACAGATAATAGATAATTTTCTCTCATTTCCCCCCTGTGTTGTTTCTCCTTGGTCTGCTTTTATAGACTAAGTTGGCCATTGACTTCTTGGCCTCATCCTCTGAATTGAACACCAATAACGACAACATCATTCGAAGCAGTGCCTGGATATCAGTTCTGGTTAACATCACAAATTTATTACCAAAAAATAAACTAAAAAAAGCAAAAAGCAAAAAAACCCAAAAAACAGGGGAGCAGTGACTCAGGCATGAGTTGTAAGCTTCTCTAATTGACTGTTTGTTTATTTTTCAAAACTGCAGGTGCTTAAAGTTACTGTTATCAATTAATCATTGTAATTTATGGAGCCTGCATGGTAATTGCTGTTGAGTCATGCCTGCAGGTGTGTCCAAAAAAAAAAAAAAAAATCACTGCAGTTGAGCTATAAAATCAGAGAGGTGGGGGCATTTTGGTGATGCTAGTGGGATGTTGCTTGTTGTGTGTGTGGTTTTGTTTGAGTAATCCAGCTCAGGGAGAGGTCTCCTTGCGGGACAGTTTCTAAAGTAATAGGTAGCTCTGAAAAGCGATGAGGAAGAGCTAGGTGTGTGTGTGAGCAAGCTGGCTCGAAGCCTTGTGTGTGTGCCAGCCAGCGATGACCCTTCTAGGATGGAGCCTGTGAGGGCTGAATGCATTCTCCTGTGCTTGTGAGTGAAGGTCTTCCACCTCCTTCAACCAGACTTCTGCAGAAGGTACGTGATTCTGCTGCTCAGATGTTCCCTGGTGTTTTTCTCTGTCTTGGAGAAAGGATCTGAGAAGCAGCATAGCTGTTACTCTAAGCTGAAGTTGAACGTCTCTCTGCAACTTAATAACGTACAGGCCGAAACAAATCGGAGGGGCTGAACGCCATGTGTGTGCTTCCCTAAGGGCTCGCTGGTGCTGTGGGCTCGTGGCACAAAAGAAAAGCAGAGGGTGCATGTGTCACGTCCCACCACACACCGCTGGCCGTGCACGGCTGCCTGCCCCAGCCTGTCAGACCTGGGGCCTCAGGTCGCAGCTCTGCCAGATCCCCGGCACTGCCTGCCCTCATCGGAAGGTTCTCCGGGCTACTTTAGCGTTGCCTCAGGGAAGTATCCATAAATATTGCTAGAGCGCTGGAATTGTTGTGTGGGTGACAAAGATGTTCAGAAATCATTATGCTGTATAAAATGCAGTTGTATCCATGATGCATCATCAATTTGACTTTGAAAAGTTAGCCACAGGGAGATAAATAGAAATAGGAGAAAAGAGCATGACACCCCAAACCACCTGAGTGAATCAGCAGATGTGATAAATGTAATTCTGCTGGAAATACAGATTAGGTCTCAGTAGAACAGCCTAACCGTTCGATATGTAAGGTCCCTCCAATGTCACACTTGCCTTTAAAATTAAGGGCTCCTCCTTATATATTTAACCCAAGTCTGTCCTTCGCAATGTTGTGTGGCGCAGGGAGCACAGCCGCTGTGCCCTCCCTGGAGAAGGGCTCCTGCTCCCAGCTCTCTGAGCAGGAGCAACCTGCTCCGTACTGGTACAGCTCCTGTACAACCCCTGCTGCCTCCTGAATCTTGTGCTGAAGTTGAAAAGGCAGAGGGACCCTCTTATAATGTCTGCCTCCTGCCACTGTTCTAGAAAATGTGTGCTTGCGCAAATATTTCACAGGCAGTTTGGGATCTCTCAGGATGAACGATGCTCTGTAAAATATTATTATCTTTTGTAATACATCACCAACTCATACTGCAGTATGATTTTTAACTTCCTTCAAGTTTTAGATCTAAGAAAATAAGCAGAATACTGAGTGGGGAAAGATAAGTTTTGTTAACAAAACTAGTGGCATTGCATATCTGTCTTATAATTGCTACTATAAAGGTGAAATCAATAGCTACGCTTACACAGCGTCGGGGTTTTTTTCCTAAAAAAAAAGTCTCTCGCACAATTTTTATTCAAGATGAATATTTCTGAGAATTGGAAAGCTACTGTTTGCATGAGTGATCTGCTCGATTTGCTACATAACTCTTTTTTTCTTCCCAGATTTATGAGAAATATGTTTAACTCCTTTCCTACAAAAACAGGGGCTTTAGATTAGTGAAAGAAGGCAAACATAACAGATGAAAGCTATTAGAGCTGGCTTCAGTTCTGCTGATTTTGTTCGTTGAATATTTCCAGTCTACTAGCTTAGAGAATCCATCTATTTCTGACCTTAACCTTTCCACAATATTTATTGTATTTGGGTGGGGAAAAGGAGAATACATTAAAAAAAAACAAATCAAGGGGGGAAAACAAGATATCTACACACATGTTTACTAAACAGTGAACTCGTTCTCATTTTAGATGACATATTCCAAATTTGTTAAGACAACAAAGCTTTAACAAGGTCAGTGTAAGCCTGTGACAAACAGCTCTGAGATGACTTGGAATCAACCAGAATTTGTTGTTGCATACCCACACTGTGCCTGCAACCTGATAAGGAAATTCCTTGGAGGTGGCTGATGTGAAAGAAATTAAAACTTGTGACTGTCCAAAGTTTGATGGATGAAACCAGTAGACAAGACACCCTCCAGAACAGAGCTGCTCCGCTCAGTTTCCTGAAAGAGGAATGGGCTTGTGGATGCAGAATGAGGGTGCACTAAAACAGCAGACGCAACTCATAGCGGCTGAGACGTGGGGCAATACAGGTATTCATCAAAACCGTAGTCCTTGAACATCCATCACCCAAAACTCTGTACAGTCATTTAAAGTGTACATGTAAAGTGGGACCAAGTTATAATGGTGAGTGTAAATGCCAGCACAAAGTCAAGGCAATGGAAGTCTGCAGTGTAATTAGTTTTCAGGTGTATTTAAAGTTGGGTAGCCATTTAATCTCCTCCTCCTCCCTATAGAGAAGGCAGTGATGTGCTCCATGAAGCAGAAGACTAGATTAAAAAAAGGTGGCTTCTGATAAGCCTCATGGACTGTGGAGGCAGTGTAGAAACAGGTTCTGATCTGCTGACCCAGCTGCATTAGAGGTAACCTCGTTTTGTCAAGCCCATGTGGTCAATTGTTCCATTCATATCTTTTTGTTGCTTGAAACTGCTCATTTTAGCACTTGCATAAATACTGTTACTGCAATCAAAGACCTTGGGGCTTTTATTCCTATATATACTATTGCTGGTAAATGTCATTTCTTGCATTGTGCAAATGCCACGGCATGTTATGTTCCAATACTTCGAAGGCAAGGTCAGAATAAGATGACAAAAGGGATATGTTAAGTAACACTATTAAATGAAAACTAGGGTTAGAGTGAACAGGGGAATGACAACTGCTGATCAGGAAGATGGAGAGGCAGAGAGATGCCAGTCAGTGTTTGCATTTTCTTCCTGCAGCAATAATATTACCTCCTTGTTTTGCTGCAGTGCAGCCCTTTTGATGGGTCTGTGTTTCTCCATCTCCCGCTGTGACACAGTGCGTTACCCTATGAAAAAGCAAGCAAAGCCCCAGTTACTTTCTCCAAATGTCCAGTTCAGGCGTCGCAGCTTTGATCTGCATTGACATCAGCTCTAGCCCAAGTGTCTAGTTTTAGCATGGATGACTTCAGAACACCTTGTACTTGCTTTCCTCTCCTTTGAGAACTGCTGGCGTTAGCTTAGGAGGAGAGAGTGCATAATATTGACGCTAAAGGAGGTCTGAGGTAGCCTGAACTTTATGCCAGGGAGATGGCACTGGCCCGGTTAGTGTTGGATGATCACTTCTGAAGCAACAGGTCTTCCCTGAGAACCAAAAGGGATTGTATCTTAAGGGGTGAAGCCATTGAGCAGAAAGAAGTTATGGTATCTAGGAACTCAAGTTAGGCACCTCAGTTAGCTGTCTAGTAACAGAAAGGCTGAATTCTGGCCAAGGAGACATGGACTGACTTCTTTGTGGCTAAAGCGGTATAACCTCATCTGGTTTGCAGAGGTCTCCTACTGCAGGTGGCTCTGTGGCAGCAGTAAGCCCCACCAAAGCCTTGCTGGAGGAGCATCTTGCATGCTATGGATGATGTTGAGACCTCATCACTACACATAGGAACCTGCCTTTGGCTGATCAATATCCCAGAGTCACTTGCACTTGAGAGTCTAGAAGATCTTTGAATGGAACTGAAATGTCTGAGGTAAAACAGGTTGCCGTAGTTCCTTCATCTTCAGGGAAGGCAATCATCGAAGAAGAGATTGGGAGGGAGTATGTCCTGCTCTGAGAAGGGATAGCACTTAACAGAGAGGACATATTTGTACTTCAAAATGACAGATTCCAATCCAAGAATTAAATCAGTGTTGCTGTTGATGGTTTTAGATACATTTCTCAATGTCCTGAAAACTCCAAGCAGGCTGGCATTGGCGCTGATGGGGAAACACTGTCTGTGTAACTGCAGCTCCCTGCGCCTCAGCCTGTTATTAAGCTCATTTAGCCCAAGCCATGCGAGGCCCTTGCTCTCTTTCTTTAACCACATCTGCCGAATTAAATTCCATCCACTGACAGTGATGCTTTCAAAAGCTCCGAATCAATTCTTCAATCACTCCACATTCTTAGCTGTGATTAAAAACATGTGTCCCCTAATTAAGCTAATGAGAAATTGTTAATTGGCACAAAGCCCCCCTCTGAGTATGCTTGTTAATGTCACCATCATTCTGACAGGAGAAGGAATGTAAATGAAGGGCAGACGGTGTTACCAGAACTCAGATGCTGACTTGTGTGCGCGGTGGTAGCCGTCAGTCCGAGGGCAGAAGGCAGTGGGATGGTGCTGGCAGAGGGCAGTGGGGGTGAAACAGGGGGATGCCGAGGTGCTGGTGGTCTCTTCTAGTGCTTCCCTGTCAGAGCATTGCATCTGATTTGGGTTGTGGAAAGGAGATGAAACAGCTAAGGATTGGGTCCCCATTGTTCCAGCTTCACTTTTCGTTTTAGGAAAAGAGAAAGGTAGACCTGATGCCTGCCAAGAGCAGCTTGTGCTCAGGGAAGCACCTGCTTAGCTTTTCCTGAAGAAAAGGTTAAGTTTTATTTTGTTATCGCTTGTGTTAGAGGCAGACTCCAAGATTTCTGTGGAGATCAAAACCCTGTCATGGTGATGGCTCTGCAAACACCTGGGGATGGCATTCCCTCAAGGAAGAGCCTGCAGTCACTGAGCTCACTGAAAGTTGGGGAGATGCTTTCCTTCATCAGTGTTTTCCCTAGAAAAGAGTGGGCCTTGTCACCAGAGTCTGGAAACGGTGTGCTAAATTAGATTTTTTGACATAAATGAACTTTTTGAACAGGACGAGTTTAAAATATTCAGCATCTCTCTGGCTAGGATTTTCAGAGTCCTGTTAGAAATGCTGGTTTTCTCATGGATAAAACAAACCTGCTGTGAGGATGCATGTGGCTCGGGCAGAGCACTGGGAAGCAGGACTGCGAAGGGCTGTAGGCACTCCAAAGAGGCAAAAGCAAAGTAAAAAAGAGCCAGCGCCGCATGCTGCCCCGCAGAGCCTGGCTCTGCTGCCTGATCGGTCAGTAAATCACTTTGGGTTTGGTGCAGGGTTTGTAGGAATGGACACTTGAGTGAGCTGATGCTGTGCAGGGCAGCGATAAATTCCCTTTGTGGGGAAGGCAGGAAGATGCTGGCTCTGTTGCTGGTTTGCTTAGGTTTTTTTCTTTGTATATTTTCACTATAGCATATGGTTATGGGAACGAGAAAGCGCAAGATGAGAGAGGCATCAGAAATAAACCCACTGGTGTCAGCTACAGGCGGTGCCAGCCAAGAAACCCAGCCGTGGGGTCAGAGCCTGCTCCTTGTTTCCCCTCTCACCTAAGCCAGACTGTGCAGGATTAGTGCACAGCTGTCTGCATCTGGCTGGGTACACTTGGTTTTCCATGATGTACTACCTCAGGCAAGGTCTGAAGTCCCATTTTCCTAATTCTCCTTAGAGCCCAGAGGGATGATCAAAGAGTTAATCACGATGTTTGGATGCAGAGCTCAGCTCATCTTGGTGGATGAAGGAATCCCAGTCCTGGCACAGCACTCACTGCCATATGCAGCCGCGCCAGTGATATTTTCCTTCATCATTTTTCTTCTCTGCATGTTCATTTGAGGTATTCCTGTTCCAAGCTCATGTTCTGTCCAAAACACTACCCAGGCTGGAGCAGCAGTAGTTGCCTCTGCTAAATGAATGTTTGCTAATAATGCCTTTCCGTCTGGATGCTCATCGTATCAGCTAAGTGTGTTTGTCATTTCTTCCATCCCATTTCCATTATAACATAAATAACAGGCAGATTGGAACACACACTGTCCTGCAAATTGGCAGTTGCTATTTTGACCACACTCCTTTATTGAGAGCTAATAAAGTATGCTCTTTTAAGATCCTACCCTGCGATGGATACAGCTGAAACTACATATCAAGTGTGTGTCAACGGCAGTGAAATTTAGGCGCCTCACATCTTAGTCATGGGTCAGGTCTATCAAGCTGTAGTGAGGAGAGGAAGAGATGAAATAAAGCTAAAGCAGACTGCTTTTATCAATCGCTTGTATCCTGGTACTTCAGGTCTAAGTCTTCCTAAGAAAATCTATCACTTTCATGCCAGATGCAATCACCTATTTCTTTCCATGGCTGGATGCACAAACTTCAAAAGTCAAAACTTGCTGTAACTCTCAGATCTTTTGACAGCTGTAAGGTACCATTTTGATTACTTCTGCACAGCTGAGCAGGGCACAAATCCTGAGGTGCTGAAAGGAGAGTGCTTTGAGTAAACATAGTCTTGGTGCTTGTGAGCTAATCCTATTTTTAGCACTTATGCTTTTTCTCATTCTAAGTATATGAATATTGCAAATACTGTGATATGGAAAATACTGTAATTCATGTGGTTTTCTCTACACCCCGTTCCCAGGGTCGCCTGAGCATGTCTGTATTTGGGAGATGTAGAGCCCTGGGGGAAGGCATAGCTGGGTCATTAAAGGTTATTTATCAGAGCCCCATTTCTCAGCTCTTGTGGACCGCTGCTTGCGCATCACCTGGTTTACAAACTCTTAGGGTCAGAACTGCCATCCTGCTCCTGAGTTTGTGGGGTTCCTGTGGGTGTTACATGTCACTTGCTGTACGAGGACGCAGTGACAGAGGAGGTGGACAGGGCATAAGGAAGCATGTTATACCTCTTCATTGCAATGAGGCAAGGAGGGAACTGGGCTATGAAACAGTCTCAGGTCTGAGAGTTCCACTGGATATTGATCTCTGCAGGGAATGGGAAATAATGTTTCAGATAGTTTTAATATATTATCTAAACTACAAGTTTGAAAAGTACTGATCTGAGAGACCACATCCTTGTTACACCCGCTGACTACACCCAGCTGGAAATGTATCTCAAACCCTGCACAACTGACAGATTTGTCATAAAATCTAGTCTGTTCTGTCTAGGTTGATAAGGATGCCGCTCTGTGGATCACTCAAGGAGAGGTGTCTCAGAGACAGAGAAAAGCTCATATTTCTGTTCACTGAGGTGTTGCTGACACAATTTAGCATGCAGTACCCAGCTCATTTAGAATTCAGTGCCGACTTCATCCGCATCATAAAGTGAATCCTGTTTTACAATTCCCTTGAACATTCTTTAAATGATGGAATCTGAAAACAAGCAGCACAGTTTACATGCTGGAATTGTGCTCCTGAAATTAATTCTTAACAGTATAATCCAGGATATCAGTCAAACATGTATCAATAGGGGGACTGCAGTGACTGGGAACTGGAAACAGATCTTTTTACTGTGAGGTTGTTGCTGGCTTGGGCCAAGACCCAGGGGTCTGTGCAGCTCATCCCTGACCCACCTCATTTCAGAACTCCCAAGACTATATGATACAGGATGGCAGTAAACACATGCAAGCATTATAAATAAAATGTGGGAGAAGTTTGGTCCTGGAAAAATCATGTGAATTGAGTCAGGGTTTGAGGATGTGTGTGTGTTTTCTCAGGGAATGTCTACTTGTAAGAAGTAAGAGCTTTTCTTAGGAACAAATTGGTTATGATGGAACGTAAGTCTATACTAGAATTCCTGGTTTAAAAAATATAAACCAAACAAATAATTAGATGTTGCTGGAAACAGGAATTCAAAGTACGTTCTTCCATAGCTCAGAGAATCTCTGCCAAGTTTGTTGGGTGGTAGAAACATTATCTGCATTTTTATTTATTATTTTATTTTTCCCTTCGTGGTGGATTTTGTAATATTTCACACCATTCTGATACAGGATGGGGAAACTGGTGTGTTATTTCCGAAACACTTACAGCACAGGAAACCATAGTCTGCCCAGCTCTGCTCAGGAGAGTTGTATCATGGGTCACCTTGTGGATGTCACATGCTTCATCTTACTGTTTCTTAAGGAGGTTTCTTAGCAATTTCTTTGTTCTTATTGGGGATTTAAATTGCTCTGGTCGTGCAGAAGTCTGATTTCATCTTGGGTGCCTGACTTGCTCTTGTAGTACTAATCTATGCCTAATTATCTTGTACCTAATGCTGCTATTTCCTTGGCATGTGATCTTGGCCTGAAAAGCAGATGCATGCATGCACATGGAGATTTACGACATGCCCCTTTTGTAAGTCAATTTAGAACTTCCCATACTTTAATAATTCAGAGACAAAAGGGGGTTCAGATTGACACAATCTCAGTTGCAAGAACACCAGCAGTTGGCCAATGATTGCTCATCTGTGATTCAATAAATGATAGATAACTGCAAGTTAACGTCAGGCCTCCTGAAACAGGTGTTTACGAGTGCAATAAGTACGTATCTCCTCTAATGCATTCTTTATAAATTATTTGCTGGGACTTTCAGCTCTGCTCTGCAGCAGCCGAGGCAGGATGTGAAAGCAGTCTTTATACGGAGATAAAGTGAAACACTTTCATGGTAGTTTGTTTTAAAATTAGTTTTACATCTCATCTATTATGAAATGTGAAGGTACACTTCTAGCTACCTATGAGATCCAGGGAAGCAGGCCTGAGCAACAACAAAGACCTACTTTCCATAATTTTCAATCAGAGTGTGAGAGTTTCTTATTTTCTGCTTTCAAGCCTGCCAGTGTGCCAGAGCCCTGCCCGAGCAGCCGTGGCCACACAGCACCAGTGCAGCTTCACAGGGGCAGAGCACACTGGATCGGGGAGAATTCCTCCCTCCGCTTACTAAGCTAAAATGGCATCATATATTTACAGGTGCTTTACTGGTAGGAATCCCAGCAAGGCAAGGAAAGCGTAGAATAACCGGGTCTTTGTAGCAAGAGTCCTTCTGTAAACAGCACCTGATTGTAATGTTTGAATGAAGGTGGAAACAGTTAAAACATTTGGAGTTAAAGTGAAATTATTAATTGATTTGTGACTACTGAATCAATGGACAAAATAATGTAGTATGTGTCATGGACAACTAGAAGGTAGATTGCCCTTTCTTAGGCAGTACAATGGGTGGGATGTCCTCTGGAGATCGTTACATCCTTTCTAAGATGCCTGGTGTCACAGCAGCACCCGCAAACAACAGCTGGCTTTGGAAGCTCTTTCCACACCACCACTGAGGTTCTCACCACAATTTATGGCAGAGTGCACTACAAATGCCCATCTCCTCACAACAGTGGCTGGTGGTGTGAAAAGGTCTGATGGCTGACCAGCAAAGTGGTACAAGAAGTCCTCAGTGCAGAGATATTGGCAAGACTTTTCCTACCAGGTCTTTTTCAGCTTGTAGAAGATGGATGCTCTGGATTAACATATAGCAGATCATCGCAGATATGCCCACTTTAAGCACAGAGCCCTTCTGCAGGATAATGGTTTTGTTTTTCTAGAAAATTGCCTTCTACTGGCATAGGGAGAACCAAAACCTGACATCTAGGCAGCCCTGCTGTCAGTTGCTGCTTGTGTCTCTGCAAGACCATCTTAAGAGTCCTACAACCTGGTGTGCACGGTCCGTCCCCGTGAAGCCACCCTGCAAAACAACCTGCTCCAAAAAGAGGCCAGTAAACCTTCTCGTGGTCCTGCACCTCTCCAGGAGCTGGTCTCTTTGCTGGCACTGGGTCTTTTTGAGATGCTCTCTTTGTGCAAGATGCTCCCTTTGATCAGGCAGAGGGGGCCCCGTGGGAGCTGGTCCCCAGATCAGCTCACAGCACGTCAGCTGGGAAAGCAGGGAGGGAGTTTCAAAGAGAAAGTGGTGTGCTTTAGTCTTCTGTGACCAATGGATTACACGCAATTATTCCAAAATCATATCTACTTTTTCATCTACTTTCTTTAAAACAAATGAACAACAACAACAAAAAAAGCCCAATGAATAGTTTAGAAGAAAGAAAAAGTGTCACTTGCTCAGGCAACCTATTCCTGATGGCATGTTTGCTCTGTCCTGAGGAATTCTGGAAGACTGTGGTGAAAAGTCAGGAGGCTCTTTTAAAATCTTAGCACTTAAAGTTTACCTTGATAAATAATAAATGATGTAATCAGTGATTAATTTTTATATCACAAAGATATATTTGGTACAAGCATGAAAATACTCTTGAGTTGAAAATCCTGTAGGAAAAAAATCATTACTCTTTGTATCTGGTGCTAGCAATAAGTGTTGCCATGATGGGTGACTTAAATCGCTAGTCCTTCTCTGTTATATCACTGTGCCACATTCACCAGGGTGACTTCAGTGAATAATCGGAGTATTACTGAAATTATTGATACTGGTAATAAACAGAAACCCCAAACAAACCAACAAACAAAAACAAACCACCAAGAGAACTCAACAATCGTATTCCACCTTCTTTGGTTGTTCAAAGGCACACAAAGTGTACGGTACCTGGATATAAAATACACTTTGAAGGTCTTATGTTTGGGTTCCCTTATGTCTTCTGTTCCTTTGGGAAAGCCCCTGCTTTCTCTCCAAAGCAATTTAGAAAAGAAACCTAACCTTGTATTTACAGTAGCACAAAAAAGAGCACTCAGACTGTTTTGTCAAACACTGGGAAAAACCTGTCACTGCCCTGAATGATTTATGACAAGCAGAGATGGATGAAGCCTGGGAAGGAACCAGAGGCACAGGGACTTGCCCGATGTGGCCGGTGGCTGGCAGCAGAGCTGGGAAGAGAACTAGTGTCTGCTGTCCTATAGCTGGGGACCCTTCTTGGGAGAGGAGGGACATGCTGCTCTCGGAAATAGGAAGAGCTCTTTGGCTTAGGAATCCACAGCAACATTGCTGCTGATTATTATATTGTTTTTTTCCCAAGAGGATGCAGGTTCAAGCCCTTGTGCGCCACCGTTTTCCGTGCCTTTGATATGAACTCAGAGTCCTCCATTTGATCTTGCTGTTTTCTTCTTTGTTGTTTGCTGCTCTGGTGCATTATCAGCAAAACCAGCTTATTTTTCATGAAGACTCAATACTTTAGTATGATTTGTTTGCAATCCACCTAAACCTTTCTGTTTGCCAAATACCCTATACTCTTAATCCAAGCATGAGCCGAGCATCCAAACGTGGTTTTTATGCAAAGTGTCTCTAATGCCAGCCAGCAGGACTGTCCTGAAGGGATGAGCCAGTTTAGTGATCAGCACACAGCTTTGATTCTTGTCTCTGCGCTGGGATTGCAAATGAGGCGAGTGTGGGCTGATTTTCATGCAAACTATGAATCTTATGTGATTAAAGAAAAAAGATTTAGACATCACTTACTTTTATCCTCCCTCATCTGTGCAGGCAAACTCCAAGCAGTGTTATCTTTACAGTTTCAAAATATTTGAGTACCTCTGTCTTGATCTGAAACACTGCAAGGCTGCAGTGTGACAGAAGCCCAGTTTTGTTCCACTTCTGCCCCATCCTGGGGCAGGGGGAGCTTCATTTGCCTTTTGAAAACACCTCCAGGTTTCTAGGAATGTGAACCAAGGGAGTCTGGTCTGGTTTGGGGCGAGGAGAGAGACTTAGTGACGTTACACTTCTGACTATCACTTAATGTTATGTGTGCCATCATCAGCCCTGAACTTTAAGGCTTTTGAATCTAATTCAATTTTTTTCTGAAATATTTTGTCTCTATGCTAAACCTTCTTGTGAAATTCAGATCATCCTTCGGCTTATAACTTTTTCACTACTTTGCTCCATTCTGCAAGTTCTGTGATGCCTTCTCTGCAGGCGACCGACATCTCTGTAGCTAGTTGGCGTGCGAGGGGCTGGCTTGCTGAAACAAATGCTGCTTGTCTGCACACCACTTCCCACCTGGAGTGGCTGAATATCTCCCCCCCCCACCTCCCCAGTGCTTAGCAGTACCTGTTGTGTCTGATTAATGAAATAGCTAGTGATCCTGATGATATAAATGATGATGATGAGCGCGCAGCAGCAGTCCAATGAGCATTGCAGGCTGTTCTTAATTCTTAAGCTGCCCTCATTTCTTCCTGTTGGGGATATAGTTTGATTCCTAAGAGTGTTACACATGGAAGAAACGAAGGAAGATTTAATCCTTCTAGCATGAAAAAAGGGGAATTTGTACATATTTGAAATACCTCGTATCTTAAACTAGTTATTCAGGATAATATGGTCAGAGCCTCTTCAGACAAGGATCCCGTAGGTAAACTACCACTATCTAATATAAAGACCAGGGTGCTTTAGTTAATTGTTTTTTCATATTCGGTTTGCTGGTAGATACACACTAGTGTTTCCCTCCTGCACTCACATGGCTCAGAAGAAAACGCTCAGTGGGTGCATAAACACACGAGTATCGTAGCAGATTCAGGATTAAATACAGTTTGGAGGAATTTCTAAGCACAAACTGGACCCCTGTAACTTCTACCAAGGTAAATGAACAAATCATGTGTCACATTCTGTCATTCTAATGGCTTTCAACCCTTTTGTGAAGAGTAATGCATCCTCCTTAATATATTTACATATATATATGCACTCATTCTTGAAAATAATCTAATTTCTTGGATACTGGAACTATCTATAAAGGTAGATGTGTGTGCTGGGTTTTTTCTCCTTTGCTTTCACAGTCATAATGTATTTTGTGATTTCTTTGCTTTACAGCATCCTTTAAAATGACACATCTTATCAATTCTCTGGGTAGTATTGATGTTTTGCCCTTTTAAACATGTCATTTGATTTTCTGATGTTCCTCTCTTATTCTCCATCTGTTTTCTTGTAATGCTTTCATTTGGTGGCAATTTCTTACTGGGTCCCTGAAGGTTTATTCCAGGAGTTGCCCTGAGCTTTTTTTCTTCTCCTCGTGTTTTGAAATGTTTGACATGCGACCCAATTCTTCCAACACATGAGTGGTACAGGTGCTGGTCCTGCTCTCATTGCAATCTTATTTAAGTATTTCCTCATGCAGAGCACATTTCCTTGCCTTCAGGATCCCTGTGGATTCAATCAGAGAACAATTTTTAAAATCAAATGAGGAGAAAACCCCACAGTGATATTTTAGATTGTGGACATGGTTTGTGTGGCTTTGGAGATGTTTCCCAGCACAAAGGGAATCCTAGGATAGCTGAAAACTCTGGAGAAGCCTGTGCTTCCCCATTCCTCCTGGCTTGCCTGTTGTGGGGATGCTGTTGTTGCTGCCCTGATGCCAGGCTGCTGTTTGCATCTTGGAGACGGGAATTTCTGGGAAGTGTAATTGCCGACTGCTTTGCTCCGAAGATGAGGGCGGTCACCTGTGCACCACGTGAGGACCATGTTTTAGAGTCAGGGCAGACACAGACCTGTGCCCATCACGTTAATGGCTTGGGTGAAGGAACACTTCACATACAACCAGAGCAAGTATTTCTATAAATCAATAATATTTACAAGAGCCCTGAAGCCCTTCCCTGGCACCAAAAGCGTGCCAGGCACAGAGGTGGTTCACGTCCTCCATTGCACGCTTCCCTTCATTGCTCTGCATTAGCACCAAGACGTGTCAAATTATTTCACAGGTTCACGGTACATAGTCTGTGTGCTCCTCAAGATAACACTTCCCAAAAAGCATTCTTCGTGGTCAGATTTCAAATGATCTGACATGGATTTTCCTTCAAAATTCCAAGCAGAATTTTTGAAAATGTTTTCTTTTTTTTTTTTTTTTTTAACTTATAGCTCCTTGACTTCTGAGATGAGTTGTCTGAAGTCAGAAAGGCCCTGAACAGGGCCTTTCATCTTAAACACTGAAAATTAAGCTGCTTTAGTTCTCCTATTTTAAATGTGTCTAAGCTCATGTTTGGTGAATTTAGACAAAGCTGATTATTATTTTTTTTTTACAAAGCTGATTTTTTTTTTTAATTTCCTTATCTTTGTTATGGCTAGCATAACTTTCAGCCAAAGACCACAAACTAACTCTGTTGCAAAGGAAAAAAAAAATCTGAAATTAGTGGAAAATGCCTTCATGTGTGAAAAATCAGCATTTGGGTTCATTGTGCGCGTTATATACCAGTGAGTACAATAGGGTTGAACAGAATTTTATTATTGGACTTTTGTGAATGTGGCTTCCAACTGTTTGCTACTAAATAGCTCCTTTGAAAATAAATTCAAAATTATGTTCAGAGTGTCTGAATATGAAGACTGTGTGTGGATGGCATATTTTCCACTATGGCTTAAAGGGCCTAAGCTGATATTTTCCACTAGTTTTTCCTGTAGTGTAAGAAGGTATTCGGATAAGTCCAATATATAACCTCTGTACCATCTCAAATAGTCTTTCCAGGTCTATACCTATCAAGGATGACTTGAGGGACAAGTGATGTTCAGCTGCATTAACGTAGCAGATGGAGTATTATTCCAGTCTGGATGGCAGGAGAACATAGAATTTACCTCCAGACTCAGCAGATGTCAATTTATATTAACGAGCAACGGCAACACACAATATATTTTATTTTCCTTGTAACCTGTCTTCATTACAAAACATCTGCATACATTATATCCTATTCCAGATGTTTAAAATTAATGCTGTAGCAAACAGCTCACATTTTGCCTCTCTGATAACTTTTTTGTCAGCATAAAAATTAGGTCTGATAAAAATGAAAAACCTCATGATGGTTTTCGCTGTATTTGGGAGAGAGTCTTATTACGCTATCAATTTCAGTACCACAGTGTGCTAAAAGGAGCAATAAGACAAGACGGCTTGTCACATATTTATGAGCTCATGAACCTTTTGCTGTCCCTTTTGTTATCCCTTCCCTTGGCAGTGCGGTGAGACTCTGAACCTTGGATTAATGCAAAAAGGATGAGGATCTACTTTCTAGTACATACGTCCTGGGTACTTGGCAGTTTGTAAATGTCATTATTGGAAACAGGGGAAAGAAGTTGTATAGTTGTAAGCCATTGAGTCTGTCATTGTCACGGGCTTCCTAGAAAATGCATGGAACAGTAATGAGCAGCAGATAAAGGACATTAAGATTAAAGGAACTTATATTTTTCGTTATCTTCACAACAATCTACAGATGAATTTCCTAAGGGTGCAATGCTAAATCTTTCTTACAAATAAGCTGTAAATCCTAAAGCTAGAGAGCTTCTGGTTGGCCTGAAAGTGGCCTTTCACGTAGACAGACAGGGCCTGAATAATGGCTGAAAAATTATTCAAAGAGTAATTACAGCAATTGATCTTGAGATGTTTTGTGGCATCTTTCATTTTTCATTCTTCAAAGCTCTTTCTGTGAGATAGTTTCTTACTGAACCTGCTGAAAGCCAAGCAGCTTGCTGGTTATCATTAAAAATGAGTAGCTCACCTAATTATGAAGGGCAGCTACAGAAGTGGGTGGAACAAGCATGTGTATTCACGTTTGTGTTTATACACTCCCACCCATGTATATATCTGCTTGTATGTTTGTGTGTGTGTATACCTATATACAGTCCTGATCTCAAATACTCTGAAACAGCAACAAAACTGCCAGTGGTAAGTGGTATCCAGCTGCTCAGGTGATCTCCGCGTATGAATTCTGTTCTGGTCCAAATGAATTTGGCTTTTCTTGACCTAAGGGAGGAGATGCATGCCTTCCCCCAGAGGCAGGCTGGCAGAGGATTCCTGTGCAGGCCGGGAAAAGAAATATATCTTTGTTTAATTTAGTGTGACTTGATTGTTGGCTCAATTGCAGGTCAGTAACGTACCCAGAAAAGTCATATAAATATTTCTCTCTGCCATGCGGGGAAGAAAACAGATGGACACTAGAGTATATTAATGTTCATTCTCCTTGGGAATCGGTAGGAATCTATATTTTAGAAATGGGTCTACCAAACACAAGAGAAAATTCATGAAGCAGAGGTAGAAAGAGGGAAAGAATGAAAAGACAGCTAATGCCTTTCAACCAACTGATTATTATCAGCATCCTTGAGACACATGTCCGTTGAAGCCCCGACAGAGCAGAAGGCAATGCTGCTACACTTATTTTCACCGGGACTGATTGCATTAGCTATGCAGAGACACCAGGCCTGATCCTGTTATTTCTGGAGCACCCTCAGCTTTAAATGACATTTATCACCTCTAGGTACAAAGCTTCTCTTTCAGCACCTGTTCTATATTCCATCCCGGCCCTATTAATAGCAATGGGAGTCTTCACTGACTTCAGAAAGAACGGGATCAGGTCTGTGATGTTAATAAGCAATTAAATGTGGTGTAAATAGATAGAAAAAAAGAGCATGGGATAGAAAAAAAAACATTTCAGAGAAGAAGACAGGGAGGTGGTTTACAGGTAGTCTTGGTGGGAATGAGATTTAGTGGAAATAGGATTTGGAAGGTACAGGCAAATTTTAGGGCTGAAGTGAAGATTACAGGGAAGAGAGGAAAAATGCATGGATTTATGGAAGAAAGAGGGATGATGAAAAGCAAGCAGAAGAATAAAAGGTGAAGGGGAGGGGAATGATAAGTTGAAACAAAAATCAGATGATAGATCAAGCTCAGAGAAGTGGAAACCTGCCAGAAATAATGTTTGCAAATGTAAACTGCTGCCCTGTCCAGAGTTGGGATCTCTCTCCCCCCCCCCCCCGCTTCTTGAGGTGTTTTTCCTCTTCTCTGGTGTTGCAACCTTTCCATTGCCACCTTCGGAGGGAGCTGCAGGACTCCCTCCTTTATGCGGAGATCTCTCCAGAAAGCAGTTGCATAGAGCCTCATTTTCCTCCTCCTTTCCCCAAGATGCACACTCAGCCCAATTTCTCCCTCCATCACTCATGCCCCTCCCATGTCTCAGGGGGGATAAAAAAGAAAAATAGAAAGGATCATTGTGCATAAAACTGTAGCTCAATTTCCATAAAAAATAGAATTAGAGAATGATAGAAATGAGAAATATTAGTCTATAACACCACATGCTTCATCAAAACCCCAGCCTTGCAAAATGACAGCAGACATCAGTAATTGCCAAAACACCAGCTTTATTTATAGATGTGGGGGAGAGAAATGCACTACTACAAATTTCAATTACAGATAAACTATCCAGCTTACAGAGAGCACAACTGTCTTTCATTTTCAGTGGCAGAAATTCCATACGTTCGTAGTCTTGGTGAGGCACCTAAGATTATTAGAAAATAATGCACTGATATTGTATGCAGATCCTATCTTCATGGTGCACTTCTGCCGTTAGAAAGAAGAAAAGTCCTTGGGTATCTGCAGGTAGAGATGGTATGAACAGAATCCAGGCTCTGCTGGCTTTTTTACTGGGTATTTTTGATATTTTATCTTGCAAAAGATCATTATGTTCTCTGCTGCTGGTCCTCCTACAAAGCCAGGTAGCCTGCAAGGTACCATGGAGAAGGTGGCTCTGAACCAGGTGGATAGACACCTGCCTGCTTGTCTCCTGGCGCAGACATGTGACCCAGGGCGTTACAAAGACACTACATTAATTAACTCACTTAATTTCAATGAGGCAAGACCTGCCTGAGGCCTGAGCTGACTTGGATTAAGATTTTAAGGGCTGAAAGAATCTCATTAGGAGCACACTGTGCTGCTTCTGCTCTGCAGCCTTGGACAGGATCTTCTTCACCAGCTTTCTTCACTTACTGGTTTCTGTGATTCAGCTCCATGAAATAAGACTATGATGAAAATACATTCAATAAAACCATCACTTTATTTTTAAAGTGTGTCAAAGCCTTTCTACAAGCTTGTAAAGACTCTGACAAGTTGCAGACCCAGAACCTGTGCTCCTGATTTCTGAACTTTTGCTGTTTGTACATAACTGGGTGCTCGCCACCCCATAGTTCAGCCTTGCCTAGGCAGCCCTGGCCAGCAAGGTCAAGCAGGGATGGGTGAGATGGTGCTGCCAGGACAGAAACCCAGGTAGTGTGTGTTAGTCTGCTACATTTGGGGGGTGTTGCTGCTTTTTGTACCTGGAAAGTGACCCTGTGGGCAGCGTGGTGGGGATGTAGCAAGGATGGCTGGAAGGTTGCAAAGGAGGTAACCTGGGGAGTGTTGGTCTGCTGCGTGCAGCATGAGGCTTGGAGATGTGGAACTGGACCCGGCTGGCTTCTGTCAGCCTGTTTTGCAGGCAGGAGCAGCAGCTCCTCAAACCTTCGGCTGGCTTCATGCATCTGGCAGGAGCCACTGTCTCTAAGATAAACACTGTAAATCCCCAACTGGCGCAGCAGCGGAAGGCTCAGTCTGACCTTCTCAACAGTTACTGGGCTATGGATGTGTTTTACCATCACAAAATAGATGATTTTGTTTACAACAAATAGGAACATTTGTTAGGCTAAATTCTGCAGTGCGTTTGCAATACTTCCTCTGCGGATTGCTGAAACAATCCGTTACACCATATATGATACTGGATGGGTTTAATCAGGGAGTGAAAGTATTTATTTTCGTTTTCACCCAGTGTAGCCTATTAGTAATCCTGTTTAATTACCAGGCCAGGGTGGTACAGATATGTGAAAAATCCAAGGTACTCTCCTGCCTCCGCCACAAAATTAGAAAGTTTGCCAAGACAAATGATCCCATTCTCTCTATGCATCAGTTTATTCATCTGTATAATGGCAGTATTAAATCCGCTATAAAGGACAATGACAAAGATTAATAGGGCAGAATTCCTGCCTGCACTGCAAAGGTGATGGAAGGAGAAGGTTGCTAATCCTTTGTGGAAACATTGGGCAGCAACGCAGGGTATGCGTTCCTGGTGCTGCAAGGCAAATACAGTGCCCTGTAGCTGCGCGCCCAACTTGGCAAAGAAGCAGGCGGGCAGGGAGGAGCAGAATGGAGCCCAGGGCTGAGCTCCTGCTGCTGGAGCACGGTGAAGTTTGGAAACCTTGGTCTTTGTTAGAGGGTCTCATTGATGGAAACCGATTATCGCTGAGATACCATTTAAATCTCCTCTTAAAGTGATCCAAGTCTTTAATCATTATCCCAAAACCACAAAGCAGCTCCAGACACACACCAGCCTCGTTGAAAGACTTGTCAAGACTGAAACGGTAATTCACAAATTCACTAAAATTCCCTGCTCCACTGAGCAATGTGACAGCTCTGCCGACCGCAGTAACATTTCTATTCAAACTGGCTTTGGTGCTGAAGCTATAAATATCCCTGCAATATTTCCTGCTTCAGAACATAAAGACAGCTTTACAGTGCTGATAAAATAGAAATTACTTTCTCTCTGAGGTCTAGCTGGAATTTTAATGTCTGTTTTGCAATAAAGCAGCTCCTACACAATTCGATTTGAGGGAAAGAAAACAAACGGTCTAATTTAGTTACAGTAATGACTCCTCTTGTATTGTTGGCCACAGTCGAATCTGTGGTTGCAGGGCTGTTAAAGTTCGTAGTGGTGAACTTTATAGTAATATGATTTTTTTTTTTAATCCTTTAAATATCCATATAGCACTGCTTAATTACAGGTATGGGAAAACAAGGACCCAGAAAGGAAAAGGGCATTGAAGTTTACAACCTCTAACAGCATCTCTGTAAAAATTACTTGTCACAGCTGTAAAGCTGGTGACCAAAGATGACACAGATTAAAAAGGCTTCTTCAATTGATAAGAAAAACTGTAACTACTGGGCCTTTAATTATTCCATAAATGTCATCCTGGCTCTTGTTAGACCCTTCAAAGGAAAAGGGGAAAAAGAAGCTCATTTGGAGTTTCCCTTTGCATTTGTAAGCTGCAGGCAGCAGGATGGGGAAGGGACCTAGCACAATTAAATCGGGAATGAGTGAAAAATAATGGTGTTCATTTGCATTAAGGCACAGGCAGATCGCCTTGAGTGCAGGTCTGAGTAAATAGTCTCAGGCACTAGAGTCAGATCTGATGATCTGGCTCATTACACTTGTTGCAGGATGAGCCACGAGGACCCCTGAGCTCCGGGACTCGGCAGCAGGATGGGGGGCACGTGTTCCGAAGGATGCTCTGCCTGTGTGGAAGGCCTCTGTCTCTGTGCAGCACTGACAAAAACTCGTTATCAGCATCCATTAACATGGCAAACAGTAATGCCCTCCACTGCGGCCATCAGCGGATGGATGGGTGATTCCATGAAGTTTGCTTGCAAAGTCATGGGGTGGGGTCAGGAAAACCCTGTCCTCTTTAAGGTGATCCTGAATATAATTGTTGATATTTGAAATAACTGGCCTGCAGTTTAGTTTTGCACTCTTGTAATTTATCTACAGAATCTGTCATGCTCTTAGCTGTCACCGGCATCGGCAAAGAGGCTGATAGAGCAAATAGGTGACACGCAGAAATCGGTAGCGCAGGCGCTGCTGAAAGCTGTGCAGATTCATGGCCTGGCGTTGCATGGGAGGGAGCTGGGGCGAGAAATTCAGGCCCATTTTTGACCTGCCCAAGGTTTGCGTTAGTGTGGTTACTATGAGATGCAAGCTGGTGTAAGAGGAGGAAACTGGGAGATGCCTCGACAGACCGCTGCTCTCGGCTGGTACAGGACCGATCTGTCAACAGTCGCCTCTGTGATGGTCATTTTGAGCTGTGGGGTGTGAAGATTTATTTCAGGCGGTTCTGTGTAGGCTGTCCAATTAAAACAATACATTTGTGTGAGAAACAAGTATGAGTACACTGCAACGTCTATAAGTAAAGCCCAAATAAACATTCAGATGCTTCTGAGTTTTCTGAACTGGAAGAGATGGAAATTTCTTCTCTAAAGCTGGAAGTTCAGCCTCTCTCTGATTTCTTTTTTTTTCTTATTTCTGTCCGTAAAATGAATTTCTTAATAATTAAAGTAGGTTAGGGGCTCAGGAGTCAGTGTAGTTGGTCTTTAACTGGCCAAATAAAAGATGGGAGAAAGGGGCTTGTGAGAAGGCGAAAAGCTTTTGGGGAAACAAGCCACCTTTAGGGCTGTCGTGAAGCTGGTGTTAAGCACAAAGGAAAATGAACACTGCAGAGTTAGGAATCTGTGTGTACAAAGCCAGTCATCCCTACTTGGGCAACTAATTAAGTGTAAGCTCATTCTGAAGGTTAATGAGAAAAACGCTGTGTATCTAGAAACCCACGCCGACTGAAAGCGAAGCTTGCTACCCACGCTCAGAGATCTCGTTTGGCAGCAAGAAGCCCCTGCTTCCCCCCCGTGATGGTGGGTGTTTCAGAAACACGTGCCTTGGAGCACAAAGCATTCTCCATGGCTGATCTGAAGGATCAACAGACAACCAGGGCGCTCGTCGTGCTCTTCTCGTCACCCTTGGGTCTGTGCAGGGTCTGAGCTGCAGGGCTGGGGCTGGTGCATGTAAAATGGTGCCCAACTTGAGCCCACCACCCAGCAGATGTCACAGATGTCTTTCCTGGAAGTACCTTGCCATGGCCTGGGCAGTACCTGTCTAGGTTGTATATATCGAGCTCTGTATATTATTCGCCTGCCTTGAATGTAACCAACTGCTCTTACTGCAGGAGCCGTCGTGCAACGGTTCTTTCCCACCCGCCGTGCTGAGGTGGCCCCTGCTTTGGTATATGTGATGCTAGAAAATGTGCGGAGCAGTCACAAGATGAAAATTTGAAGTGGAAGAGGTAGGGGAGTGTGCCAAAGACAATATTGAGAAGAGAAAGTTTGTTTCTCCTTCCTTTCTCTTCTGGGTTTATTTGTTTATTGTTTAGACTGCAAGCTGTCTTTGCGTGCCTGTGAAATGCCTAGCACGCTTCCAGGGCTGTATAAATAAATAATAACTATTTAGAATCTTTTAAAAGATACATTAGTCTATTTCTCTTCATAAATGTAAGCTAAAGTTAATGGAAAACTCAGTGTTTTTATTTCAATGACAAAACAGCAGTAGAACAGCTGTGTGGGACTTCAGTGAAATAAATCACAAGTGTTATACGATATTTCTTTTCAAGAATTAGAATTTATGTTGATGCAATGAATGATGTTTTATAGATATCTTAAATAAAAAAAAATCCCTGTATATTTTTCTTATTTCAAAATGGAATATGTAATGATGGCTTCCACTGCTTTAGAAAAGTATTGTATCGGGCAATCTCTACAGAACTGTATTTCTCATGCTGAAAGTTGTAATATCACGAAGCAGGGAAAATTAGTAAGATTTTTACAAAACCATGTTGAACAGACTTCTGTTACCGAAGAGTCTTTACTGAAACCCAACATGTAATTGGTTGGGGGAAGAACAATACAAATCACACCCAATTCCAGGCAAAAGGCTTGTTCTGTGTAGGGGGCTGGCTAACCAGTATGCCTTATAGATGTGGCATAGGTCTGGGATGCTTAAACAATCAAATATTATGCTCTGAAAGAAGCATTTTTGTTTTGAAGTAATATCAGGAAAAAATGGCATAGATGTTGTTTTACAGGGCAAAAGCTTTAATCCTAGAGGATAAATGAAATTAATAGATTCCTTTGGACTAGTCACCCTGCTTCCTAGGGTCCCATCAACAAGAACTGAAACCCACCCGGTGTCTAAGGAGATTTAAATTTTACTAGATGGGCACCTGAACCTCCACTGGAAAAAGTTTAAAAACTGATCTTGTAGATCAAGAAGGTTGTCAGTAAGGATGACACAGAGATGTCTGATGGAGAGGAGAAAACAGCCATCAAAAGCTGATTTGCTTTTTCAAGGTCACCCCAAAATAATGCCAGAATCTGACCCAAGCACGCCTAAGTGTTGTAGGCAGTCTTAAAAGGGGAAGACAACTGCAGTATGCCTGTCCTTAAAATCTGTCCCGGTCATGTCTGGCAAACATGTTACATCACTCAGAAGCTGGACTTGCACGTCAGTTAAGGGTACTGTAGGCTACCCATGGAGTAGGACTGAATCCTGGGGTTTCTGCTGGTTCTGCTTAATACGGATGTTCAAGGCTGTCCAACCAAAATTGCATTTAGATTACATTACATTATACAGTAAGTGGCAAATCATCACTGCTTCCTTTGACATTCAGTGTAATAACATTAACCATGATGAATTTCCTTTTACTATTCATGTGGCCTCCATACATTATTTCAGCTGAATTCCATTGTAATGTAACATTAATTAATGTCTGCTGCTTATCGAGTCTTACCCATTTCTACCTTCCATCCCACTCTTTAGATCTTGAAGAATTACATATAGAAAGACTGCCGCTGATGCCAGGCAATCTTCACAGGATATAAGAAGTCAAATTACATTTCTGATGCCAGTTGCCTCCCCCCAGGTCTTCTCTCCTACAAATGGCTGTTTCTTTTGAGGTTAGCGATAAACTCGTGTTTGCTACAGGAACTGAGGCCGTTTTCAAGAGCAGTCACAGGCAAGAGAGCAACTCTGCAGATGTTAAAAGCAAGTTTCCTTATTAATTCTATCTCCATAACCTTCCAAGTTCACCCTCATCCTTGTGCCCCCCTCGGAGCTGCGGGGCTGTAGCATGCGGCTGAGAAGCCCCAAAACCTGCTGGTCTGGCTGCAGTGAAACCCAAAGGCCAGCTCAAACAATTCCCCAGCTCACTTTTCAGGTGAGCATACCCGTGCAGAAGTGCCGTACGGGGGACAGGAGCTCACAGGAGGCTCTGCAATGATCAGGGAAATCTCCCTGCCCGCTGGGCTCGGAGGCCATTACCCCGGCACAAGTGACAAATTTCTTCCCTGCAGTTTAAAGTCATGAAAATCAAAGCGCAGTTGATTGAAGTTCTCCTTTCCACCTGCACTGTCTGCAAGGAGCCCTGTCTTCCTTGTAATATGTTGAGTTTAGCTTAATTTACTGTATTTAATTAGTTCTTGGTCCTCTGACCCGTCCTACCACAAGATGTCATCCTTCCGACAGGTAGGGACACTGCTCTTGTCACCGCATCTGTCTTCTGCTCTGGGAATCCCAGCTCTGGACTTCATATTTCTGTCATGCCGTCCAGCCTTGAAGGACCTTTACAGTCATTCCAGAATGATTTATGGTGGCAGCTGTTCTCCAGAAGAGAAGGCCATTTAATCCCAGTGACTGATCTCCTGCGAGGCTTGAGAACTCAGGGCGCAGGGGGAGAGGCTCTTATGTCCAGAGAAACAAACAAGGGATCCCTTACAGCAACTGGAGTGCAACAGTGAAACCATGCAAATGGCTCTAATAAGCATAATTTAAACCCATGGTTTTCTTTTTATGGTGGTTTCATATTCTGTATTTTATATTCCAATTTTCCACCTTTTAGTCTTGCTTCTTTCTTTTTTTGCTGCAAAGCACTATCTCAAATGGGAGGGCAATTACTAGGCAAGCATGTAGTTCTTTAATTGAAACACTTATAGGTGTACACTTAAAAACTATAAAGACTTTTATGGAATAGCAATGTCTTAATAGGCTTTTGTGTATGTACATCGTAATCTAATTCTGTACTCTTTCAGCATTGCTGGGGGAAGCTGTTAATTTATGGTTACAATGAGCAATAAAGCAATAATAGTAATCTAAAGGTGCAATATCCCTTGTTTAGGGGGCATTTATGGTTATGTATTAAAACTATAAATATATCATGATGCTGCAGAACCGATCTATATAAAATGAAAGATAAGATCTCTTCTCTTTAAAATGTGCTTTTTTCCCAGTAGAAAGGCAGCCACATGCTTATGGTTAATATCAAATCCCAATGCTCAGCATGAATGGCCCGCAGAGGTGACTACTGAGACCTGATGAGATTTTAGCTGGCCGCCTCCCCTCTCCCCCAATTTAATTTATTACCATGTGTGCAAAGCAGGAGAGCAAGAGTTAATCTTATTTTACTGATTAGCCTAATGCATATGTGTTGATAGCCACCTAAACATGCTTTCAGAACTGGAATACCTCTAGCACACTTGTGATCATGAACTGCTTGCTTTTTATAATGATTCTTTTATTTTCCATGTGTCAGTCGTGTCCGAAGTGTAAAGCTGATCTTCATTTGTTCCTGCATTGCTGCTGTTTCTTTGGGGTGCAAAGCCCTGGTGATTGGATGGAGCCCATGCTCTGTCCTGTGGCTCTCGGCAGACTGCAGCCAAGCAGCTCTTACAGGAGTGGAAATGAGTTGTAGGTTGTTGCTAGAGAGCTGAGGAATGCCCTGCAGTACTATTTGGTCAGTATTAACTCGCATGATCGTTACAGGTGAGGTGTTTTTTTGGCAAACCCTGTGCACTTTATTTCCCTTCTCCCATTGAAATTTGTGAGAACTGGGCATCTTCCTCCCTTGGTGTTCTTTGGGTCTGCCTGCCACAGGGCCTGGGTATCGAACAACTGATGAACATCCTTGGCTATAGAGATTTATTTTTTTTTTTCCTTTAGGGATTTACCTGTGCAGATTTAACCCCCCTGGCTTGTTTTCATGCTTCCCTGTGGCAGCACTGGGAGGAGAGGGAGCAGCTCACACCCATCCAGCCTCGTGCGCATCGCCTGCAGCGGTGCATCCCAGCGTGGCGCTGCCTCCCGAGTCATCCCGTTTCATCTTGGGAGCTGGAAGCCAGAAACATTTCCTAGGACACTGGTTGACAGACTTAGTAAAAACACTTCCTTTTAAACAAGTCAGAATAAGAAAGGGTGACAGGAAGGGATAATTACCTTGTCTGAGCCAGGTCTCTGGGTAGACACAGTGACATTTCAGAAATCCAGATGGCTTTGTTGTGTTATGATTGGGAAAAGAATGGAGGGCAGAGCCCCTGACATTACAGACTGCAAACAATTTCTCGGTGAAGGCAGGCAGTCTACTTCCCCGATGGACGCGGTACCCTCCCTGCCGCTTTGCCGTGGGTGCCTCAGTCAGGCGCAGGCGTGCTGGGGGGGGGTCCCTGCCGCTGCCTTGTCCGTCCGATGCCGTGTCCTGAGTGGGATCTGCCTGCAGATGGAGGAGGGATGTTCAGTAGCTGGAGGGATGTTCAGTAGCTGGTTCTGCTCTGAACGCTGTGGCTTTGTCCCCTTGACAGGCAAGCCTGCGGTGTGGTGGGTGGCCAGGTCTGAGTAAGCCTTTAGGAGTGTTGATACTTACCTAAACTGCCCCAAACCCCTGCTCTGCAGAGGTGTATGCAGGAGCAACTGGGGCAGATACCACGTGAAAATAGCATTAGATAACAAGATGTTCTGGCTTCAGGAAAAAAAGAACAGAAGAGAGGGAAGAGGCAAACAAAACAAATGCCACTCAAAGATGGACATTATATGTCATTCATTATGTGGCTAACGTGGTTTTAATCTTTTTGAGCCCATTGAAAAGGGTCTGCTAACATTTCTCAAAGTTAATTACTCAGTTTCTTCTAGAAAGATCAATTTTGGCTCATTCAGCAATTGAGCTGTTCAATATTTTCAAATGTACCATGGGATTTTCTTTCCCAAAAAGCATATGGAGGGGTGTGTGTGTGTGCTTGCTCTCATTGTTTCTACCAGTTTTGTAGTCAGAATTTGTGAGGCTGTCACTCAAACCCGGGCAACCTGGGAGGGGAGAGGCAGCTCTGTCTTCCTGGCAAAACTCACCATCCCTGCCCATTTAAGCCGAGCTGGGGTTCAGAGCTGCCAGCTGGCCGTCTTGCTGAGGAAAAGCCACCTTCTGTGTGTGCGGGGAGGTCCCTGCCAGCCTATGCAGGGGTCTTAAAATCTCCACCTGAACAACTCCATCATCATATTCCACCCACCCCACCCTTGCATAGTTTATGGGCTCAATGCATGGAGCCATAGGAACAGTTTTTGTTACCCAGGGTATCAGTGAAAAACTGTTTTGCAGTGATCACTAAGTCCACAGGGAGCATCTGCAGGGCGTAAGAGAAGCTTTAAGAATAGTTTCTCTTATAAAGCTCAGCTGGGTTTATTGTGAGGGGGTGGGTTTGCATGTACTCACCTGGAAGGGGTTACCAGGAGTAAGTGTTCTGCTTTCTGGTCTCTGCTGCAAGGACTGTGGCTTAATGATCGTAGCTGGGAAAGAACTGGAAGCCAGAAGTAACTGGTTTTAATTTGGAGCTTGCACAAGTTCCACTGCATTCTTCTCTTCTGCTTCCCCTGTTTGGGAGGGGTGAGGCTGAGGCAGTTTCACTGCATTAATATAAATCTTAGTCGGTGAATGCTTATAAATGTGTTTTGCCATACTCCACTTTGGGGGATACGTAGATGTTCAAAGATTTACCTCTGTTAATTGAGCATCTGACCAGGTGTATCCCTGTCCAGAAGCCTGATTTGTGATGGAAATGCATGCACTGCACATGGGATCGTGGGAGCAGTGAGCTCACAGGCAGAAGCTGACGCGTACGCAAGAAAGATGCAAATACCTAAACTTACCTCCTAGAGGCTGATAGCTAACTCTCAGCGTTTCTGTTTTCATCCTTGTAAAATGAGGCTAATAAGGCGTGCTTATTTCAAGTAAAGGTTGTGTAAGTACAGACTGTTTTAATATTCAAACAAAGCTTTGAGACCTAGAACAAAACTGTTTAAGAGCAAAACTGTACCGTCATTTTTTTTTTTCTTTTTCTTCCCCTGTTTCCTGGAGAGGCTGCAAGTTGTCCCAGGAATCAAGTGCTCAAGCTGAGTTTATAAGCTGTGGTACAAAAAGGTCCAAAGCAAATAAGCCACTTTAATAAATACACAGAAAATCTGCATCATTTTCCAGTAACTTTGCAGCACAACTCCATTGTTTTCCCCCTTTACGTGCTGTAACAAATATATCCATGACCTGTTTCAATTCTTCCTTGGAAAGGCTGGTGGCAGAAAGGCCCTTGTGCCTCCCCCCAAGACCATGCCTATCCAGACCCATATTTTTATCAGCAACCAGCTGCTTGGCACAAGCCTTGCCAACTCAGCAACTCTGTCTACTCTTCCCTTGAGGAAACCATTCACCTTATCACCAAAGAGAGACAGGGGAAAAAAATTCCATCTGTTACAGCTCAGAGCTAGAAGCTTCATAATTGTGTGGGTACACAGGCTGCATATCAAATTTTTTTGTTTTAGGAAGCACTTAGGGAGCATTCATTCTCCTTTTATTGTTTTCTTCCTTGCAAGTGACTGTATTTCATCTCCTCTGGGATACAACGCAAGGATTTCTGAGCAAATTTGTGGCTTAACGATGCCAGGGAGGTGTTTAGGACCACAAATGCATCCTGGAAAATCTGTGTGCCACCCCGCTGTGTGAGCTGTGGCAGGCACGACGTACCACAAACATCACTGCTTCCCAGGTCACCTCCCCAGTGTGGCCTTGAGCAGCACAGTGTTTGTCAGGCAGACCTCAAAACCAATTCCAATGGGACAGCTGAGGGGTACAAAGTTATCCTGGACCTTATGCATTTTTCAGGCTAAGATCCACTGAAAAATGGGTGTGAAAAGAAGTAATTTCTTGGAAATATTTTATGTTGACAGAGTTTGTTTAAAAATATTGCCTTACAGGAGCACCTTAAAAGAGAAGAGAGCCCAGTAGCGTCTGTATGAAGTATCACTGCTTATCTCTGGACAGCAACACCGTTCTCAGGTTGTTCTGGATCTTTAGTCTTTCTCCAGTTACAGACAGTCCCCCCCAGAGCTCCCTTTGCTGCTGGCCCCATCCTTGCACACTCTCCTGGGAGGGCAAAATGCTCCCCTATGGGCAACTCTGTTGTGAAGCCTTTTTTTAGTCCTATCCAAACTCAGTTTTGGAAGCCCAAGTGGGAGTTGCGGACGGGCTCAGCTTTGTGCAGTCTTTCCTCCTGGTTTTACATCAGTTCAACGAAGAGATGCAATTTCTATGGGTAACTGCTCAGGTTTGGTGTCATCTGTCTGGCTTCAAAACAAGATGCTCTCAGGTGATTAGGCCAAGACACTCATTAGTCTGAGCCGTGGCACGATACAAATATATTCGTGAAGTGCCTTGAGGGTCTCCACCCTGTCTCTGAAACTTGGAGGATGCTTCGTCCCCTGGGATGGGTGCTTGCTTTGTCAGGTGTGAGGCATATTCTGTGGTTGGAAAAACGTGCCTTGCGGTGACAGGCTTCCGGAGATCAATCTGATTAGCTTATCAAAGGGAAGATTAGAAAGCAACCTGATCGTGCTGTTTAAATATGTTCAGAGGGAGAAAGCACTAGGTACAAAGTATTTTTTTAGTCTAGCAGAGAAAGGTATGACAGGAACCGATGTCTGGAAGATTTTAAAAAAATTTATTCAAATGGTTAATCAAGAAAAAAAAATGCAGCAGCTTTGTGCAAAGCTTGGGGCATCACAGTGAGAATCATACCTCCTAAATATGGTTCGGAAAGAGTAAATTTTGCAGGAGTCCCTGCAAAAAGAGTTTGAGCCAAATGCCTTTTGTCCCTCTGCTGCTGGCTTTCACTTCTTCTGTTGTATTCAGACCTCAAATTGAATAGCGAGTGGTTCTGCATTATTTGTTTTTATTGCTGCCAAAAGGGAAAAAAAGTCATAGAATAAACAGTGGGATGTTTGCAACCTTCTTACATTAGGCAGATTGAATAAACTGGCTCACAGTTGATTGTTTTTCTTCAGATCCGTCAGTGCCATTGCGGTTTTGTTTATTTGATTTTATGTACATAGTTCTGGGGGTTTTGTTTTGTCTGGGATTTTTTGCAGTCCTGACTTCTGATGAGGGAGAGAGAGTTACAGACAGCTCCGCATCCCCAGACATCACCACAGAGTTTACAGAACGCTGATTCTTGGGATAACAAAAATATCAGGATGAATGAGCATTATTACTCAGGGAATGCAAAGTCATTCACTGTCAATAACACGGAGCCTAATTCTTTCGTCTCCAAATGCCAAGTTAAATCACTGCATCGAAAGCAGGGGTGGCAGGGTGCTGGTGGCAGGGTGCTGGTGGGACGGCATGGATGTAGCTCCCGGCGGGGCAGCAGGACTGGGTGCTGTGGCTGGGGAGTGGGCACCTTTTGCCCCTGGCCACAGGGACAGGCTGATGGCATGGCAGCGGGATCGCCATCAGGATCTGAGGATTTGCACAACTGTCTCCGTACAGTTCAATACTTTCTAAGACTCCATCTTGTGCCCACTGATGGCAAAAGCAAGTTTTCTGTTAACTTCAGCACTGCAGGATCCTCTGTTCCCCATCCGTGGATGCTTGATTATTTTATTTTCCCTTCGTCAGGCCCTGAATTTGCTAAACAATGCAAAAAGAGCAAAACAAAATGCCTGCAGCTTGCAGGCAGCCTGCCTCTCTGAATAAGTGTGGTACAGCCATGGTGTCACTCGGAGTTACATCTTTTTGTTCCCTTTATTTTTTTTCCCCCTCTTTCAATGTTATTAGCTTTCAGAGTACATGAGAAAGAAAATAGGGCAGGCAGCGCACACACCATTATTCTGGAATATCGATGATTAGTCTGGCGCCATCTCAGTGAGTTGTGTTTCCAAAGAACACAGTTTCCTCCCCAGTTTTCTTAGAAGATAAAATGTGTTGGAGTTGTGTGGCATAGCTGATCAGGAGTAGTAAAAAAAAAATATTTTTTTTTTATGGTCATGCTTCACAAATGCAAACAGGTTGTGGTTATTTCCTCTATGCAAGGGCATACTAATTGCAAGAACAGTCATTAATTATGTATGATGTGCACAGTTCAGTTGCCAAAAAAAAAAAAAAAAAAGACTTTGGATATTGTTAACCAGAATATTACTTTCACTTACTGTCACCATTATTTTGCATATTGTGGCGTTTTAATGAACATATGGCACTACATTAGCTCATGCAAAATCCTATTTTCTTAAACTAGATAAGTTGTTTTTCTGCTAGATACAGTAGATATTATTTACGTTGCATACCACACTGCTAAATATTTAAATGTATGGAAGTCAGCGGTAGAGCCTGCTCCGCCTTTGCATTCTTATGCAAGTGAGTTATCTTTATCTATGAATATAAAATGCTGCCACGGACCTGGCTGAAGGGGCGACTGTTTTGGAACCTGCTGCCAGAATCTGGCCTTAAATCCAACCCACTGGAAACTGAAATGTGTACCTCGCTAATTCCCAGCCTTCAGCCAGTAGGGAATCTGTTGATCTCAGAAATGTCTTCAGACATCAGTATTTAATACAAACATCTTCAAAGGATTTGACTTTGTTTTTCCTGCCGTAACACATTGTTTTAAAGCTGATCTCATAATTGTATTGATTTTGGGGGGTTTTTGGTTGTTTTTTTATTATTATTTTTAGTTCTCTGCGTCAAAGCACTTCTTTAATCAAAAGTAAATTATGTAAAGGCCATTAGGGTCAGCCCAGCAAGCAAAATGAAAGCTGCAATACATCATTTATTTGTAAATGTCAGTGAAATCTGCAGATCAATACCCTTCCCAATGTGTATGGTATTTATTATTTTATATAAATCCTGCGGCAGCTGCCGGGTCGGGGTGGCCCAGCAGAGCAGCTGGGGCAGGGCCAGCACTGGGGTCAGGCTGGGAGATGGTGGCTTTGCCCCCGTTCCTGCCCCTGGGTCAGCCACGTTCACCACGTCGGTGGCAGATCCGCTCTGTCGGGCTTTGTGCCCCCTCCGCCACGGCTGGCCCCCGCGGGAGGGCTGAGCGCTCGGCCGTGGGTTGCATTTTAGTTTGTTGGGTTTTGTGTATCTGCAAGTAGAGGCCAAACCTTGAGTTTCCAAGTCGTGGCTGCCCTTCCCAGCCGCATGCCCCGCCATCCGGACCCCAAACACCAACACTGCCGAAACACGGGGAGGGATGGACTGGGAAAGGGGAAAGTCGTCTTCAGGCTTTTTATACTCCATCTAGTGGCAAAAAACCTTGTCGTTTTATGCTGGTGGGAAACCTGGTGGGTCTGGATTGGAGCTGCTGTCCCCCAGAGATGGGCTAAGCTGCTCTGGTATCAACTGGACACTTGACCTGAATCGCTCCCAAGCGCATCCAGGCAGGCGGTCATCCTCGCAAGGGTTAAACCCCATGTGCCGCTGTTCTGCAGATAAGAAGACGATGGACTCATAAAGCAATCGTGCTTTAGCTGCCTTTGGGGGAATACTTGCTAGATGGTGGAGGAGAAGCTTTCTGTCGGTGTCAGAAGTATCTATCCATCTTTTTATAGGCTTATATTGGCCCGTACGGGTCACCGTGTTATCTGAACACTGTAAAAGGAAATGAAGGGGGATATAACACCAGATAGGATCTGAGCACTGGTTTCGCTCTTAAATATTCAAAAGAAATTTTATGAGGGATGGGATTTAAATGGAGAGATTTTGCTGATGCTTTGTGGAAAAGATGTTTATATAAAAAAACAAACAAACAAAAAAACCCCCAAAAAAACCCCCACAACAATGCACTGCTCTCCCCTGCTCGTGTGCTTGTCAGATGCGGCCACACAGGAAAACACGGTCCCGCTGGGACACTGCGGTCTGTGCCCTGCCAGCTCCCTGGCACTGCTGCCCGCAGGGAAAATCCATCTACCCCCAGTTGCTGTGGCCAGAGGCAGGAATATAGGCTGAGTGGAAAACTGCTGGGCTCCCTCTGAATAGGACCTCGTGAGCGTTTTTGTTTGACTGACCCCGCTGTAAACGCTCTGCCCTGCTGCAGCCTGACCGTGGTGTCGGGCTGGGCTCCAGCCGCAGCCATGGGCACTGTGGCACCGGGGCTGGTGCCTTGTTTGGTTTTTGACCTGGGGCAGGTAACCCAGCCCAGATCCCCACTGAGGGCTTGTGGGCATTTGGCCGAGCCCCGCTGTTAGCACAGGGTAAATTTAGATGCTACAGCAAGTGTGTGTTTCCTTCCCCGTGTACAGATGAAGGGGTTTTCTACAGCCTGGAGGGAAGGAATCATTTCAAACATCCCTGGATGTCTTCTCACAGCGTGCCAGGGAAGAAGGGTACCGAGTGGGGTGTTACAGACTTTAAAATCTTGACCTCAAAGCATAAAGAGTCAGCAAGAAGAAGCAGGCAGGGAAGCCGCTGTGTTAGTCCACAGGTTAATGCTGCCCGCTTCAGTAATTCAGCGGGAGCTGCCCGTTATCCCGGTGTGTGACACGAGAAGACAGGAGGGATGGAATGGTCTTGGGGGGGTGGGTTGGCAGACGGGGAGGACCTTCTGCGTGACCAAAGGATGGCAGCTCATGCAGTTGGAGGTGTGAGCGTAGGAGGATCTGTCATGAATGTTTAAACAAGGAGCACAAAGGGGGGACCCAGCGCCGCAGCCGGGTGCCAGGGAGGGGTAGGGATGGGGGATGTGCTAGTTCAACATCCACACATTCAATAATTATGGGCATTAGTTAATGAAGGCAGATGCAAGGCGGCTGGTCTAATTAAAATATGAAAATGGTGCGAAGCAGGAGGAGAGCTTTGCGTAGAGCCAGGGGGAGGGTACTGGTGCGGTGCTGGTCTGGCCCCTTCCTTCAGGGAGAGCCCTGATGAGCAGATGGCAGGGAAAGGGGAACACCAGGCTGAAGTACTGGTTTCAGTGTCTGGGCTCTAAATTTATAAGGGGCCTTTCCTGTGCTTGGGTCTGGAGCTCAGCCCGGGGGTGTCCAAGCCTCATGTGAGGTTCTTGGCATGGGAAAGCACAGTTGTGTCGGGGTGACATGGCCAAAGAGCGAGGGAGGCCGGTCAGGAAAGTAGCTTCCCACTCTGGAACCTTCCCTTCCAAGCAAGAACTATTTCCATGAAGCAGCCTTTGGTGGTGGCACTTCACCTCCAAGTGCTTCCAGAAGTCCAGCCACTCAGTCCATGGTGGGCTCTAAGAATGGACAAAATGACCTGTCAGAATGGGTGGGAAACCAGGCATGGGTATTTTGAAGGGGGGAGAGCAACTTTACATTACATATAGAAAATCATGGTGTGTTTTTCTTTTAATCATCTTTACAATCAACAGATTAAATTGGTCTGACAGCCATGAACCACAGCTGTAAATTTTGCAGTTCTAGTGTAAGCGAGTCTTGTGGGTTCCCCAAAAAAATTCTGTAAGTCTATTGCCTATCTTTCAGAAATAAAAATAGAAAAAGGGAAGAGGGTTAAAAGCCTAAAACTATGATTCCACTCAGGATAAAGCATCGAGAGCTTCTATGAAGTTATCATTAAAAAAAAAAATAAAAATAAAGATTTGAGAACAGCTTGGCCTGGAACAATATTTCAGGCATGGCTAGCTGTTAAAAATAAGCTAATTCAGAAGAGGCGCATTTAAATAAATATAATGCAAAGACATAATGGCACAGATAATAGTTTTGAATGGGGAATTCTAATGACTTTGAGGGCATTTTACAGGGCAATTAATACACATGAAAATGCTGCTCTATTCAACTGATTGAAAGAAAGGAAAATAAAATAAAATAAAGCGGGCAAAAAGAAAAAAGGGAGATGGTTGTGACTGGTAAAAATAGGGTTTGATTTTCTTTTCAATAGGATCACTGCTTACAAACATAATAAAAGGACAAATAAGCATGTCAGGTTCTATAATGTGTCTTGTAAAATCCCAAATGATTAGTTTCTAAAGAGGGGCAATTAGGCTTCTTTTGCATATGCATGTGACTTCTGTGGAAGGGGCTTTCTCTGCTCCCTTCTTCTCTCCCTCTTTATTAAGAGTCTAAAAATACATCTCCCCCCATTAAACCTCCAGCATCATCCTGCTGAATTTGTGAAGGGGGATTGTGGGCCTGAGATCTCTTAAGAAATGATGGGAGTTTCTCGCCTCCAGCAGCCGTTACCGTTCGAGGGGCGCATGGGCTGCCTTAGGCTGGGTCAGGATGCGGCCCCAGGACCTGAGATGCGAGTGTTTCACACGGGCCAGGTGTTTGCTGGCAGATGGGAGCTGGGAGCTGCCAGGGAGAGGCTTTCTCTAAAATCGCAGACTCCTAAGGGAAGCGGCTTGGTGAAGCGCTCTAGGGGAACTCCCATCTATTTTTCATCTGTAACATGAAATTTCACGTCACCATTGAGCGCTTGGGCTTGGGTCCCCCTGCCCCAAGTGAGGGGGAGGAGGAGGAGGATAGCAGTAAATGATGCTCCCGAAGAGGCTGGTCCAAAACTCGCATCTTACCCAGTCTTCCAGCAGCGGTTTGCTGGATGCTCTGTGCATTGGAGGAGGGAATGGCATCCCGGAGCGAGGCAGCCCGGTGCTGCTGAGCAGGCTCTTTCCCTCCTGATTGTCCGTCATGAGGTGCTAAACTTGCAGCAGGGATGGCTGGGGGACGAGTCCCAGCTCACTCGTGTCTGTACCAGGGGTGGACCAGAGGCTCGCAGTGGTCCCCATGGACCTTGTATCCATAAAACTCACCCCCATGCTTTCCTGCCCATCTGCGCGGGAAGCGAGCTGCCCCATCCTTGAAAAATAGCCTGCCCTCATCTTTAGCTGTGTTTTTTAAATGTATAAATAAATATTACATATGCTAACAGATGGTTCATTAGCCAGTTGTTATGGCAATCAGCATTTCAGCCAATTAAAATCCTTTTTCATAGCCTTAAAAATGTCAATGGTGGGAACATTTAAATGCCCAAAGAACAAACAGATTTACTGTAGCATGGCACTAAACAAAAGGCATTTTCTGCAAGTTTGTAGAGAAAGAGTGAGAAGAAACAGAGCAGGATTTTTAAATCCTTAGCACTGAAGAAGTGAAAAGGTGCTGACCCCTGTATATTAATTAATGGGATTGATTGTTGGGCATCTTGCATCTTGTCACTCAAATCGCCCAGAGTTTTGGATGATCGCTTGGGAACCTAGGAGATACAGCCAGTGTGTCCGCATCTCCCCCAGGGTGTGCCAGCAGGACTGAAATGGCAGGAATTGTTTTGGGAGGACTCTGAGTTCAGTATCCACAGGCAGGTTCAGGCTTTTGCCTCACGTGCACTGGAGTTTTTGAGCTTGTTTTCAAACCTGAGCAGAATGACAGATTCTGGCATCCCTTGGAAACGCTACCCGCCTGTGCCTGGAGGGATGCTCAACGGGCCACACAAAAGTTGAGCGCCAAGTGCAAGTTCAAGCCTCACTGAGTGGTCTTTTAATTAGTGGCTCAGAGCATCTAGGACAGGAGTGATAACCTAAAGGAATTTCAGTCGGTCGTGTAGGCACACCGTGATACCTACGTGGAGTACAGGGCAGTCCTAGGGGGAGGAATGGAAGAAGTAAGTTACATTTGGTGTTATAACTCCTGGCACTTCTCTGGGTTACATGTGGTTTGAATAGCAAATAACACTGTTTAGATCTTAACAAATTCCTGCGAACCGCCTTTTCTCTGGGTTGATTACCCATCCGTATGCTGTCAGCGCTCTGCCTCTCCAGCTCGGGACTCTGTATGCAAGGAGAAAATAATTGCGGGGAAGGCAAGACCTTTTCATCCTGAGTTAGTGTTTGCCGCAGGACACTCTGTGGAGCGGGGAGAATGCCTGGCCTTCAAGAAAGCATCCTCTGCCCATAGCTTGCAAGCAGGGATTGCAGAGTTGCCCCTATCCCCTGTGTATGGGTCAGTGAAGGTGAAGTTTTTCAAACCTTTTGTTCACAGGGCGCAAGACAGGGCTTTTGCCCCTCTCTCTGCCACATTACAGTGGCTTCTGCCTGCTTTGGAAGCCGGCACAGAACAGGAGCCTGGATTTGATGAGTCACAGGCTTAACGGGGTTGACTCTCCCTTTCTAATCTGTGCTGTCTTTTGCAATCGTTTAGAAGAGCAAAAAATAGCTCCCACAGACAATCAGAACAGATTATTTTAATGAGAGCTCAAAAATGAGAAACAAATGGCTCAAATTGAGCCTTTAAACATTTCTACGTACGTCTGCAAGGAGCTGTGTGATGCCTGAATCAGCAGGTCTGCAGCAAGAGATGGCTGCTGTCAGGAGTTTGGGTTTCAGCTCTCCTTTTTTTTTTTTTTTCTCCTCCCCCAGTAGCTAAACTGAACATCCCAAGTGAAAGCTGCATGCTATCAGCAGCTCCATTTTCTGTTTGTAATTGTCTTTTATCTGCTGGAGTTGGCAGTGCCCAGCTTACATCTGTTCCTGATTCACTCAGTGTAAACGTCAGAGAGGGAAACAATAATTTTTCCCATATGTGCTTGAACAGGCAATAGGTAGAGTGAAGCTAATAACGTTTCAAACTCTCCTTTCTCTCTAAATTCTGTCCACCTTTTTGATGGTCACTGTTTGCTTATTAATTAGCCCTGATTATTTTTTTCCTCATGGTGTAAATACAAAGTATGCTTTCAGTTGCTCTAATCTGGATGAAGATTAGGTCGGAACTGCAACAGACTGTCGCGTTTGCAGAAAGAGGTTGTTTATTTGCTTCAGTTGGGAAAAGAACCCTCAACAGATCCAGCAAGCCTGCTGCCAGCACCCTCTGATCCTGTCCTACCCCTATGCATCCCAAAAGTGAATTCTGCAGCTGAGGTAGAAGCTTTGAGAATCATTCTGTCACAATATTGTGCGTCTGTGTTATCCAGAGAACTCCCTATGACTGATAAATATGTTTCCCCTTCCTTTTATTTCTTACATCACTTTCAGTTTGTGATGGCAGTTCCAAAAGCTTTAGAGCTCCTTCTAGATCGGCATAAAAATATCACGAGTACTTGTTTAAACATCAGAAAGGTATTAGCTCAATTTTGCACTTCAATGCTACCAAGAGTGTTTAGGCCCATTGGGCATGAATTTAATTTTCTTACAGGCTGCAGAGAGACGAAAACTCAGCCTTCCTATCATAGCAGTAGCTGCTTTTCCCTGCGACAGCTCAAAGCGCCGCCTCGCTGGGGCTCCAGGCTCCAAACGGCACTAAGATCTGAAGCTGAAGTCTCTGCCCAGAGCTGCCTTGTACCCTTGCTCACCGTGTCACACATCAGCCCTGTGGTTCTCCCTGTGAGAGGAGCCCCCCAGAAAAGCTTCAGCAGGGGAAGTAGACACACAGCAGTCAGGGGGCATGCTGACGGCAGTATTTCAGTGGGGTTGCAATTGCAAAGTAATTTAGCCCATGTAAACACCGCCATGCTGCCTATGGCAGGCACAAAATCCTGCCTCACCTCTTCAGTAATAAAGCTTTAGGTCTAAATGCAGAAAATTATATTGTCAATTTTTAATAGTGCATTAATGACACGTTTTGTGGATAGACATGGAAATTTTTTTAATGTGGCTTGTTTGTTAACTCATTGCCAGCTCAGAGACCCAGATGGCTCAACACATGTGTGCAAATGACCTGAGACTCTGAAGGTGTCAGGACATCAACTACAACTTTTTCAAGGATACAGGAATGTCGGTAGTCCTTGTTGCGCATGGGGGGAAAATTGCTTTTTAATGGTCAATAGTAATAACTAGCCTGTTTAAACTTTCATGAGTAAGATATATACAATCTATGGCCTATGAATTATGCACATCCCTCCAGCGGCTGGGAGGCAAGAATTGGTCCCAGTCCCGCTGTCCCATTCACCTTCGCTCATGGTCCCTCTGGTGCTTGTTCCAGTTCCTCTGGTGATGGCTGTGGTGCACCTGCCTGTCACCTTCCTGGGCAGGGGACGCTGCCCTGGCAGCTGGCTGGGCTGTTGCCAGGATTCCTGCCTGTCTCTGCTTCGGTTCAGGGCAGGTCCTCAGCTGGAGAGGGTCACATCAGTGCCGGCGGCTGCCCAGCCACCCCGTGTGCTTGATTTGTGCTCGTGAAGATGCATTTGATATGTACCAACAGGAGCCTGTTGAAAACGTGAGCCCTTCAGGCCAGCGGTGACCGTGGTAACAGCAATATTTCTGCTGGTAAAGGCTGATGCAGGCAGTAATTGTAATAAATATGCATTTTGCTTATTTTCTACATTTTATGTACTCTAAAAAAAAAAAATCCTCTTCCTTTCTGCTTCCTTGTCCAAAAACAGAGGTGCAAGGCCACAAAAGGACTTACATTTTTAAAGGAATGTCCAGCTCCGACTGTGGACATCCAACCATTTCTAATGAAAATGTGCTTTTAGGGGACTTGGAACCCAGATTTAGAGAGTGCGCCGAGGTTCAGATAAGCCTTAGCAGAGCATCCAAAAATTACTACCCTGCCCAAACATCAGATCCTTTGAAGCTTGCCCAGGGCTGCTGGGCAGGAGATCAGCTGGGCTGAGATCAGAGCCTCAGGCAGAAAGTTTTGAGTCATGAACCAGAGCAGTATGTTCTAATAACAACAAACGGGGGGAAAGGCACACTCCAGTGCTACCAGTGCCTTCCACCATCTGCACCCTCGCTGTGCCCATGCAGAGTTTCACAGGGAATGAAGTGCAGCTCACAAGTGCCTTTTGGTGCAGAGGATCATTTGGATGCTGATCAAGATACAGGTGGAAAAAGGATCCCAGTGGCAGTGAATAAGTCATTTTTTTAAAAAAATAGAAAAAGGAAGGAGGAAAGGACTCTTCCTTCTGGAAGGAAGATATAAAGAGGTTAAGAGGAGATCAGAGGAAGAAAAAGGAGCAGACTCTGTAGTAAACTAACAAATAACCCTGAGGCTTCAGGGAGAGGGGCTGGGGAGACAATGTACTGGTCATGGGAGAATGAAGGCTGTGATATCCTTGGAAAAATCCCCAGAGGCCCTGAGAGGTCCCCTGGGCAGGGCTGTCTGGAGGCTGAGCCCCGACTCGCAGGGTGAGATCAGCCGGGGATGCTCCGAGACGGCTCGGGTCAGGTGCAATAGGCAACACCATCCCTGCTGCACCGGCTGGGTGCGCGTCCCCGCGGCAGGTTTGTGTAGCTGCTCCTCCTCGGCTGCACAAGGTGTAAGCCTGCGCTTTCCTGCCTGTCTCAATTGCTTGCCCCTAAGAAGGGAGCCTTCAAGAATCCATGAAGGCAGAAAGTCCTTATAAGCCCATAACTTTTGTCTTTTAAAAGTAGGACACTTTCAACACAGGTACACGTTATTCATAAAGCAAGCCCCCAAACTATCATTTTATCTCCACACCAAATCGTAATCCTCTTCCAGCTCCCTGGGGTTTTGCTGAAGGTATTTGATTTTTTTTCTCTGTCCCTTTCTTTTAAAACCCATTTCATTATCAAATGGCGTTAGGGGAACTGATATGTAATGAGGAAGCTGGCAGAAGTCCCAGAGTGATCAGAGGGGCTGAGATTCAGTGAGGTTAAGCTACTGCTCAAAAAAAATTGTAAGTAATTAAAATTAATTAAAAATCATTAAACAAACCTTCATGCTTGTCATTTCACATGCTGCTGACTTGACTGCAGACGGTGCCACCATTCCAGGCTGTGGCACGATGGTTACATGTGGTGCAACGGGATGAGCCGATCGTGTCTTTGCCGAGTGCAGGTGGCTTTACCCGGGGCTGCTACACCACCGTGCAGTGCCGGCATGGCCATGGGGAGCTTCACCTGGCACGGGGTCCGTTGTGGCTGGTCCTGTTACGGGGGACGAAGCTTTTAGGCCTGATGCTGGCACAGTTTCCCAAGGTGACCATGGGACAGTCATTTAGTCTTTGTGAACTTGGTTTTGTAGCTGCAAAAAGGCAATTTGTCATTTTTTCTCAACGTTATGGGCACGTACGGTCCCTAATGTGCAGAAGCCTTGCTCTCACTTAGGGATCTCCAGGTGCTCCAATATTACTAGCGCTAAGACATATATTACAAAGGTTAATGCTAACCTATAGGGTTGTTCATTTAGAGGTGGGATTTTGAAATTGCCTGAAAAATTCTGTCTCGTTCGGTTTTACAAAGAGGACCGGTACATCCCAGACCTTCCAAGTGACCCACTGCAAACAGGGCTGGTTAAAACCTTCACAGCAACATTGTGAACAGCCAGGGTTTGTTTCTTGCAAGAGCCTCCAGCAAATTACCTCTCCTGGAGCCCCATGGAGGCTGCAAAAACATTTGCATTTCTGAGATCCTTGCTGAGAAGGAATAATAAAAATCCACAGAAATGTTGTCACTTCTCTGCTGGCGCACGGAGGGGTGGAGAGCTGCTTCTGCTGTCACAATATTTGACAATTCATGCACCAGGAATGACCCAAAGTTTAAGCTGTCACGCATCATTATCATGCTTAAGGATAGCTTGTTCCTCCACAGGCTGCGTTATCCCTGTCCTGTCCATCTCGTGGAGCTGAGGCAGATGATTCAGCCCAATTTAATGGGAGTGACAGTTTTGGCTGGGGAGAGGCCTTTACCCAGTTTCCATGGTGATCAAATTACCTCTTTCATTCCAGATCAGGAGGTTAAAATCATTGGGGGGGACTCTCCAACGGGTGAGTTTGCATTTCATCTGGCCGCATTGCCTGCTCCCAGCTCCGAGGATGGCGCACTGGTGGACGGGCATCCTGGTGCCCGGCAGAGCCTTTCTGCTCGGAGCGAGCGGGTGCGAGCGCTCGGCCATCAGTGCCCTCCCAGAGTTATTTGCGATACCTGCTCAGCCCCCGCGGTGAGGGCTGTAGCACACACCTTGCAAAACTACGGGCCTTCCCACACCGGCTGTCCATGTGGACGCAAGGTGAGGTGCAGGAGGAGAGCAAGGGACCTACGCGTGGGACATCTCGCCCCAGCCTGCCGGTACCGGCTACGTTCAGAGGTGCTCCAGAGGAGCATCTGTGTGAGATAGGTGGTAGATTTCCCCCAGCTCATCCTGTTCTGTAAAGGGCTGAAATTCACTACCCCCTCAGAATATTTTTCTAGTTTTAATAACGCTGGTTTCCTATGGAAGAGCTCAGCTGCCAGTGGTCCGCGGTGGTGGTTCCCACGGTGCGTGGAGCCCATTCCCTCCCATTGCTTCCGAATTTTCTACTTGCTTTACACTGGTGCTTGGAGATCGCAGTGCCACACAACACGCTCCCTCCTTTGTACTGCTCATTTGTTTATTTTAGAAGGGGGGAAAAAAGCCTTTGCCGTTCCTGGCTGCAGGCAGGAGTTGCCCAGAGAAGCAGTGGCCAGGCACCCCCCGCTTGCCCACCGCCCCATTCCCACAGGGCTGGTTTTCAGGAGCAGTTCAGCGTTACATCGAGTCCATTTGTTCTATTTGCCAGGTCTCTCTCCTTCCCCTTTGAGCCTTAGGAACATCAATAAATACTGTGAAAAAGTCTGTTGTAAATAACCGGAGTTTCTGCCTATTCTAATCAATAAAATATTGTTTATAGAAGCACTCGTGGCTCACACAGCTCCTGTTAAGGGTCTGTCGGTGTTTTTATAAACCTTGCTTTTCAGGTGGTTGTAACTTGGCTGCTCGGAGTACCCATCTGCCGTAGCGTGGTTTACAGGCTGTCGGTCAGGATGTAAATCAGATCGGCATGTTTAAGTTTTGTAGCTTCTGGTTTTGTGGTTACTTTAAAACACAAGTGGCTGTATATGGCACTTTTTTTTTTTTTTTTTTTTTTTTTTTTGTGCTAGACTAGCTTAGTAAAGGAGGTGCAGAGGGTGGATGGATGTATTTTTGCTGTTAAGCTATATCAGTATCTTCTCATACATAGGGAAAACCGAACAAGCAAACAAATAACGTTTTGATAGGTTCCCACTATCTGCATTTAAAAGCGAAGTACCACACAGAAAGCACAATAACTACATTTTGTAACTCTCTCACTACACAAAGCCAAACTGGGCAATGCTACAATAAATTATTTCCTCCTGCTGCCTACTTTTCAGTCTCCTTACTTTTCTGGATCTCATCTCTCTTGCCCTTTTCATATCACAGCAGACTGAGAGTCATTGCATGTAGCGAGCCAGACCAATTCCCATATTCAATGCTCAAAATATTAGTTCAGTCCTTACAGCAATATTTGATTTATGGAATACTAAAAGAATATAAACAATTTGTTCTTGTTTTCACAGGATTAGTTGCCAGCTGCAAAGCTAGAAATAAGGGATAAAAGGTCTGTGCTTGCTGTTGGGCATAAAAATTCTTTAATGATTTATTAATGTCAACATTTTTATTTTTCATGTAGGCCATTGTTATATATGCCTCTGTTTATTTCCTCACACAGTCAAAGGTCAGTGTTTGAAAAACAGTCGGAAGGATGTTCAAAACTGCCTAAGAAACCGTCAGTGAGCTTTGGCCTTCAAAGTTGTTTGAAGTGCTTTTGAGATCTCCAGCCTATAAATGCGCTCTTCTCCCACTTGCAGACCCGGGGATGGAAGTTCAGGAATTGATAGAAGTGCCAAGTACCTGCAGGCTCTGCTGGCTTTGCGGGGCCGTGAACCCTCAGTGTCTGTGCAAAAAAGGACCTGTTTTTCAGGCACCGCTAGTGGACCTGAGTCCAGCAGCTTCATCTTCTCTAGTAATTATTTCCTTTGAACTTGGACAAGGGCTCTAGACCCCACCTGGAGCTCATTATAAGTCATTTACTGGTTCTGCCTGTACAACTGCCTTTCTGCCCCTCCTTGTAAGGGCTGCCCTTGAAGCTCTCACTGAAGGACACAATTTCTCTCCATCCATTCATGCTAGATGGTACACCAGGCATTTCTCCCAGTATCAGCAGGCTGCAGCATGAGCAGCGTTTCCTTCTAACTCATCTTCAGCAGTCAATCCAATAAAGTGTCACTGCCCAGAGTTTCTCTTTTGCCAGCAGTTATTCTTAGAGGTTTCCTTTCCACTGCTAGAATTGTCTGTTCCTCCTTGGACGTGTTGTGTTGGGTTTCTGTTTGTCGTAGCTGGGCTCTTTCTCCATCACCTCCGCGATGAGAAGTGCTGGCCATCAGCTGCTGCTGCAGGGATGAGGCTGTGCCACGGGTTGGTGCTTGGGGTGCTGCAGGTAAATGCCAGGAGTTGCCCAGCCTGTGATACGCTCGAGCAGGAAGGGAGAGTAGCCTTAAAGAAGCAGATTTCAGAGCTGTTCTTGAAAGGTTGTGTTTGCAAGGAGTCTTCAGTTTTACCACCACCGAAACCGCTTCAGTGTTTTCATGTTTATTTATTATTACAGCTTTAGAGCAAGTAATTAATTGGGTCTCAGATTGTTATCCTTGGCTTGGCTCAAGTTTGATAAGGTGTTTAGGGTGGTTATGTGAGAGGAGGCTCCCTCCTCGTGGTATGGACTAATAAGTCTATCAGCAGGCAATGGAGTGGCCCATAAAGCCGTTCCGGAGAGGTTATCAGGGCAGCACACGTTTTCATCTTAACTAGACAGAGTGCATATAGCAGGTCTGTAACCTTTAAATATGCAAGTGCTCTGAGGGCCAAGGGGGAGGTGGAAAAGGGAGCTCTCATCGCTGCAAGCCTGCGGCTGGGAGACGGCAAGAACTGCATGGCTTGGGTGTGCAGGGAAAGAGCACTTTCAGACCTGAACTTAATTTTATGTGTGACCTCTGTGGAATGAAGGCTTCACTCAGAAGGGAAACAACATCATAACCCAATCTCCCTGGTCCTCTTGTGCTAAGCCACGCAAACCATATTAACCCACAGCTAAGGCACCACCAGGGTCTCAGGTCAGCTAGAAAAAGCTGTTTTGCTCCTCGTCAGGGATTTATATCACTTGGTTCTGGGTAACAGTGAAACACTCGTATTTCTGGGGTAGGTGGCCTCTTCTACTTGCAACTAGTAAGCCCCCGTGGCAGTCTTGGCAATGTTTTATCAGCGTTTCCCCTCTGTTCTGTGTTATCTGCCCGTCCCGTTCTGAGCAAGGCTGCACATTGCTATGGAGAGGATGGGGGTTCAGCATCATTACTTTTTTCAGATGTAATTCACTAAAAGTAACGTGGGTCAGGAGATCAGCTGAAAATATGATTAACTCACAGTGAGCTTAGCATATAAGCACATGTAAAATTTCAGCTAGTGGCTAACTGCCTGCCTGGGCTGGGACTTAACCTTTAGACTTGTTGCTGAGATTAATAAGGAGGGTGCACTAAAAGGCAATTGCAGAGGTATTCTCCTGGACCTGATCTCAGAAACACCAAGTGATTTCCTCCAAGGCACTGAGCAGTCACCACCTGTAAAAACTGTCCTGTGCCCTGCGGAGATGCAAGGCTGCGAGCTGGTGACCTCGGGGGACAGGCTCTGCCTCTGCTTTCCCAGCGTCTCTGAACACGCAGCCTCTCGAACCAAACTTCCCCCAAAATGAAGCAGTGGAACACGAATGACCGTGTTAGCAATGTTTGTGGAGCAGAGGCAGCAGATAGGGAAATAAATGAATCTGTTGTCTGAAATTGTGAGAATTCTGCAGGCTATGTCCTTAGCTGCATTTCTTCTCTGGATTAATGGTGAAATTTCTCATAATTAATTTCCCAAAGCATTCTATTGAGTCAGCACTGCTGACTCAAGTATTGTATGTATTTTTGAAGGCCACGTGTGTACGTTAATACTCTCACAGAAATACACACAAAAACTCTCTTGCGTTACTGAGTGCAACAGATGTGACTGAGGAAAAAGAGCTCTAGAAGCAAGAGGAGCTGTTGGCTTTCTGTCCATAGCCAAGCTTAAACGGCAGTAAATGTATGGACAAAAGGGACAGAAAGAAACATTTTAAAAATAAATTTGTATTTGCAAAACATTCAGTATCTGTGAAAAGCATGTGGGAGATTTATAATACAGAACAGCTTCATTTGACAACACAGCTAAAAAAACTATTGTCGTGGAAATACCTGTTTAAGCTATTAAAAAGGGCAATATTCAAATGAAAAAATCTTCTTTTTTAATCATAGAAAAACTCTGTCCCTTGAAGTCAGTAGATTTAGAACAATTTTATAGCAGTGTTGTCTGGGAAAAAATGTCTTTGCCTATAAGAGCACAGGTTCTTTTAATGTGAGTTGTCATCTAAATAATTCCATATCATCAAGCAAAAAGATAATTTCTAAAGGGAAAAAAAATACAGCAGCTTAAAGTCTCAGATACAGTCACCCACAAAATTGCTTATGAATGTGCTATTAGTTTGAGCTAAAACTTAATGGCGAAGCTGGCTGGCCTCAGGGGACTAATAAATAGGATACTAAGTCTTTCTGCTTTAGGGCAGTGTTTCAAAATTGGTCCAAGTCCACAGTGATTTGAAAGAAGTTCCTGTTTGATGCTTATTTGTTGATCTAAGTGAGATAATGGATTGATGAGTTTCAGCCTGATTCTGAGTGAAAACCAGTTCCAGAATTATAATTTTTATTATAGAAATGCTCAGAGGCCACAAACGGTGTCTGGATTTATAATTCCTGGACACGGTACAGATCTTTACCCCAGAGTGTGCACAAACTAAATATCCATAAATAAATGCAGTGCTGCACACACAGCCGCAGAGAGGCCATGGCATAAATAAGTCTGGGCATGGGAGCCAGGCTTTTACTGCCTCCTGGATGATCTGGTCTGTTGTCCTGTTGCCTTCATCCCTGTCGGCTGAAGCTTTGTGATGTCGAACGGGCTCGTTCCAAACCCCTGCCCGGACCTCCCAGCCCAGATGGCAGCGAAGGCGCAGTCGTGCACCGGTTCCTGCGTGAATGCATCTGTAAGGACTTTTCATGTGCTCCATCTCCAAAAGGCAGGTTGTGCTGTGCAAAGGAGCATTTCCAGGCAGTGGAAGTATATTAATTTTAGATTGTCATGGATATAGTAAAACCAATAGCAATGAAGCAGGCAGCTGTCATCCTAGTAATCTGATAATGTTGGAAATAAAAAGTACAACTTATCACGTGTAAACTATGACAAAAAGAGAAAGAAATGATATTAAGAGTTCTATTAAGCCACCCTCTAATCTATGGTGATATAAAATAGGCATACATCTTACTAGCTGCTATATAAAGTGGGCAATTAAAGTAGGTACTTCATTGTTTCTGACCCAAGACTCTTCCTCCCAAAGCCCCAGCCCGCAGGCAGCAGCAGGCGCTGCTCTGGGATGCTTCGCCCTGTTTCTGCTACATTATTTAAGTTTGGCAAACGCATACGATCTAAATGCTGAACATCTCTTTCCTCCTCCTAGCTTGTGACACGTGCAAGATGCGAAGTGCTTTGGTCAGCACTCGCGCTGCCGTGAGCTCAAAGGGACATCACCAGGGCTGGCCCAAAGCAGCTCTGCGAGCAGCACAGTGACAAAGGACAAACTTCATTTCTGATACTCATAGCATCGTGTTTGTGCCAGGTTCAGGGTCCAAAGATTTTCAGTCTCTCAGGAGGAATAAATAATCTGGCCAGCAGACTCCTCTATTATTTGTAGTGATGAAGTTTGATGCGGTGAATGAAATGACACCACTCCTGAAGCCCTCTGAAAAGCATAGCGGAGGGTAATCACCTCTCTCCAACAGCAGGCAAGGACATGAAAAATGTCAGGGAGGAAAAATACCCGCAATTGTCCTGCAACCTCACACCCCGACTGCTTAACGGGAAAACAAAAGCTCTTCAGGAAGAGGCAGAACTTTGTGGGTTTGGGGTCTGCGCTGTGCTCCTCCTCTCTGCAGTAATTTATCAATAATTCCATTGCTCAGAGGGCTTTTGAGTACAGGCTGTGGAGCTTTAGCACCAGCAGAAAAAAAAAAAAAAAAAAGGATTAGATTAGAGGATTAGACATTAGACATTTATACGAATATGAATAGTCTTTGCAGCTACATCGGCTAGGAGAAAATTACATGGGGCTGATAATCTTCATGCTTCAGGGCATAAGCCGATCATGAGAGCTGGTCAAATTATTTGTTGTGAGTCATTTATTTGAAGAATTTAGTTCTTCCCTGTTTGTGTGCGGATCGTGATTTTTATTAATACACTTCTTATTCTGGACTGTTTGACAGTACTTTGCATGGCTAGGACTGAGCTGCAAATGCTTTATCATGGATATTCCATCAGTTATTTCCTATCTAGGATCTATTCTCTGGGAGTGAAGGTGAGGAGAGCAGAAAGACCATCCCATGGGTGGCACTGAGCTGTGAGATGGAGTCGAGTCCTCTCCCCGCTGCCGTTCTGCTCAGGCTGCACAAGGCAACCTGTGTCTATCCAGCAAACATCTTTTCTTTCTGCAATTAATAGAAAGCTGAGAACTTGCTGGTTAGCATTAAGAAATTAAAAATACTGATGTGATCGCAATGAGCAAGCAATAAATTGGTGCAGACAAGCCAGAGCAAAAGCAGTAAATAAGCAAAAGTTTATTGCTTCGCAGGGAGTTCCAGGCTGAGAGCAGTTTGAGGATTTCAGTCGCAATATTTTCTTCTCCTGCTTCTTCAGGGTCCTTCCCTGGCAGGTGAAGCCCCCACCTGCCTGGAAGGGTGGGTGGCTCCAGCCCGGGAAAATCAGCCTCCTGCGAGTGACAAGTGCCGCGGTGCTGCCGCCAGCGCTGCCCCAAGCCTCCTGCGTCCCCAGCCCCACCGCCCCAGCTCAGCCCTTTCTGCACAGCAAATACGTACACGTTTACACACCGCTTTTACCTTCCTCTGTATTTCTGCACGATTATTCTCCTCTTGGCATGCTTTCTGACCTGCTGACACAGGAGGGATTGGAGCAAAAGGGGGGAAGATCAATACAAATTAAAAGCAAATTAAAAAATGTACAAAGGGCCAAAGCGCATCGTTGAAAATCCATTAGCCTCTGATTTATGGTTTTGTGACCCGTGATTGTTTGCTGTGTGATAGAAGTGATCACAAAATCTATTAGCTTCCTTGGCCTGCTTGGGGAGGCTCGTACAACCACAGAACATCTCTCATTTAGATTAAGTTGAATAAATCCCACGTGGCCTATAACTCACATGTAATTCAAAGGTGTTTCCTACTGTTGTCCAGCAGTGGAGGGAAGGCTGGCACGGGGTGGGGGACACTTGAATCCTTGAGCCCACAGTGAGTGCTGAAGAAGGAGGAAAGAATAGTAAGGAATGGGAAGTGTCTCCCCGTCTGGGTAGCTCAGCCCAGCCCCAAGCCTGTCCTTGTACGGGATTTTTGCAGAGAGGGGTTTTAGGCAGCAATGCTAACAGCAGTGTTCCTTGCAAACTCCACGTGCTCATCAGCTGCTTAACTCTCCTCCTGTCGCACTCCTCGCCAGGTCACTACAGAATTTTTCAAGTATTGGAACAGGCTGCCCAGGGAGGTGGTGGAATCACCATCCTGGGAAGTGTTTAAAGAAGTGTGTAGACGCGGGACATGGTTTGGTGGTGGGCTTGGCATTACTGGGTTGACAGTTGGGCTTGATGATCTCAAAGATCTTTTCAAACCTCAATAATTCTGTGATAAAGGCAAGCCCAAGAAAAATGCCCAGCACCATCCCTGTTCCTCCTGCCCACCGGCACCTCCTGCCCGAGCCCAAGAAGCTCCCTTTGCTGTGGTGGTGGAGTTCTTCTCCCTGTGATTGACTTGCTGTGCAGGAGTGGGGAAGGAAAGGTGATATTTAGTTATAAGAATAATTTTTTCTGATTATGCTGCCAGCTGGCCTGCAAACCCCTCTCCTGGTCCGTGAGCCACACAGGATGGGGCAGATTTTGAGCAGCTGGTGAGCAGCGTGCTCAGCTCCGGTGGTGGGGCTGCCTGTGCCGGGTATGAGGGATGTGGGGAGGTGGCATGTGCCAGGGCAGCCGCTGCCACCCGGGTCCCTGCAGAGCTCTGGGTGCTTGGCTTTGCCTTCCCTGGGGGGAAGGTGTTTGTAACACATATGTGCTGCTGTCGAAGGCAGAGCCAGCTCTAGCTGGGCTGTTTACCTGCCTCATTTGTTGGTTTACCTTGGCCGGCTAATTTGTTAAAATTAGTTTGCCTTACGAATATCAGATTTTAGTTCTGTTTGACTACTGTGCTAAGCATACCTGTTGTCCTGGTGAGGGCATATTGTCGCTCTTGTACAACGTGCGTAGCAGGATGGTGTTTGTGAATGAGGCACAGCACAAGGTGTGTGTTATGTGCAGGGGCTCAGCACAGGGAGAAGCAGCTGGGGTGGTGCTGGGGTGCCGGCCCTGGGAGCACTTTTCCATGCTGTATCACAAAATAGAGCCACGATGATGAGACCTCATGTACCATGGAGGTATCACCCAGAATTACTTTTGAAGTGGCCGGGAGGGGAAAAAATCAAGTACTGGAGACACCCACAGCAGCCGAATGGGGTCTGGGGAACAGGATGGGCTGGGAACATCAGCGGCTGCTCAGGAGCCTCCAGCTTCTAAACTTCTAGGACAGCTTCTGAAGCCTGCAGCCAGTGTGGGGAATGTGAACACCTATACATAGCTATAAATCTCGCAGTGCACCTCTCTGCCTCATTCAAATATTTCCTCGGTGCATTTTATAAGTCCATGGGTGTTCGGTTTTTTTCTTTTTGCCAAGCTGGTTCCACTCTAGCCTTTGATTAATAGCTCTGAAAAAAAATCACACTCTGGTTGCAAAGAAGTTTATGCAAGTGACAGTTTTCCTAACACGTCTGTGTAGATTCGCAAAATATTGTAGAGGAGAAACGTGTGCGTATGTGACTTTGCAAACAGACGTGTTCTGCACATCCCCTTTGTAAAGCCAGGCAAACACACACCCGGGCAGAACAGTGCCTCTCATCCTGGCAGTGGCTTTAACAAACATCCCAGACACTGTGAACTCATTTGGTGTATATGGGAATATCACAAGACGTTCCCTGACCATTATAACGCGGTTAGTAGCAATAATGTTGTCTTAGTGCAATGTCTTATCACTGTTTTAACAACCTGACATGCGAGTCACCTCATATTATCACTTCAACGAATCCATTAAGCACTAAAGGCTTTCGAGAGCTGGATGCATCAGCAATGAGGGGGCAAACTTACATCCCTGCTGACAGAGAAGGGATTATATTGGGGTTTTGTAAAAGCCTTCAGTCTGAACACCAAGCGAGAAGCAAAGCAGCACGGATATTTCGTAGGTACAAACAGCGCTGCACCTGAAAATGACAATATTGGAATGAACGTAGGGACCGAAGCACCTAGAAAGCAGCAGGACGAGGCAGGTGTTGAGGGGGAACGCTGCCAGCGGCACCTGCTCCCTCCTGGCTGCTGGCGAGGGAAAGCACCCTGCAGTGACAGCAGAGGAGGATGCGCGGGAGTGAGGTGACGCTGATGCCGTGGCAGCCTCCCTCGCCAGGACCTTGGGCCAGTGAAGCTGGATCCAGGCAAAGAGCCGCAGTGCTTACAGAGTTGAAACAGAGAAGCACCGGTTGAACTGAGAGGCATGGCCAGAGCAGCTCCTGAAGAAGCTTGGCACATTGGGTGCCTGAGACAAAACCAGCAAGTCAAATTCAGTGATTTTTAAGTGCATGGGAAACGGAGCCCTAATTGCGTACAAGCAATGAGCAGCGTGGACACTGATTTAAGTAATATTGCTCCAAAAATTGCCTGTGAGGTGTTTGTGGATAGTTCTCTGAAAGCATAAGCTGAAGCCCCAGCAAAGGCCAGAAGGCGAGCAGAACTGCGTGAGTTACTGAGGGGGAAATAGAAACTGAACTAAACAGAAGAAACCTTACACAGCTTTATAAATCCTTGGTGTGGCCACAGTGACCATGCTGGCTGCATTTGGGTCTTCCAGCAGCAAAATGGCACCACAGAACTGGAAGAGATACAAAGGGTGGCAATAGGGATGTCCTATGGACTGGCCAGGTTGCTTCAGAAAAGGCTACTGGACCAGAACCCTTCCCTTGGAGCAGTGGTGATGGATGAGGATTTTAAACCAGTGTGTCAGGAATGATTATTCATTAATTCTCATGTAGCAAATATTACAAGACACCTGCCAAAATTATCCAGCATTAAGTTTAATGCAACAGAAGGAAGTAATTTTTTTATATAATTCGTAATTAAGTTGTGATACTCTGTGCCACCAGGTATCCCAGATGCTAACAGTATAAATGGCTTCCAAAAGGGATGAGATAAATTCATGGAGTCATTAATGAATGCTTGGTTCTCAAATCCAGGTGAATGTCCCTAAACAGCAGGAATCTGGGGGAATATGCTGGGGAACGAGTATCTGCAGACAGAGACAGAGCCGGCCGTGGCCCAGGACAGCTCTGGAAAGTGGTGGAAAGCTGGCATGGGCCAGCACACGCTTCCAGGGAGGAACCGATTCTGATGGTATTGCTGATGGAGAAGAAAGCCAGAGGAAAATAAACCAGCATAAGATTCTGCTGGTGCCAGGAAACCTTAACACTTGTGGGCTCAGATGCACTTGGCTGCCATGGCGCCGTGAACTCAATGGTTAACGAGAAGAAAAATGGTGTTTCCGCTGCTCCACAACCCGCTGCCGTCACATAAATTGAAACCGACAGAATTACCATTGATACAAATTAAAAACAAATAAAAAGGGTACACAGAACTGATTCTCAGAGTTCAAACTCCATTACCAACTGATTTACTGTGCAGTGACCTGTGATTGTTTGCACTGAGAAAGTACTGCGCTTGGATCCTATCGGCCTTGTGGCTACGTCTCACACCAGTCAATAAGCTATTTAATTTAATGGGAAACAGTATTGACGGACTTGGAATACAGCTCAAAAAAAAAAGTGGGGGGGAGAAAAAAGATGCAGCTGCAAAGAGCAGATAAAGTCTTCAACTCGGGGGGTTCGCTCTTTGGGTGTTTTTCCTTTTGTTATCTCATTAATTAAAGTCCCGCGAAGTCTCAGCTGGATTTGGGAGTGTCAAAGCCTTGCAGGGAAGGTGCTGAAGGCATGATTACTACAGGGGCAGGGGACGCAGGGAAGAGATAATGCAGAGTACAATGTAGTACCCTGACCTTTCCGAATAAACAAATCCATGAAGAAACAAAGTTGTTCAAAAGAAAAACCTGTCCAACCAGTCAAAGGAGAGGAGGGTGCCGCTTGTAAGCCAAGTTGCTTCAACACGCACCATTCTTCTGGTGCCGCTTAACTGGCTTCTTGGTTTGGGGGGTCTGGTGGTGGGCTAGCAGCCCAGCTGTCAGAGAGTCACTGACTGGTGGCCTCAGGCATTTATTTTGCATTTTTAGCAGTGCATTCTAAAAGACATGGTTTCCAGCATATTCAGTAGGAAGAAACCTACTGGGACTTTTCAGATCTGGCCTCAGCGTAGGGGAATCCTGGCCGCCGCCCCCTGCTTCCCCGCCGCGCTCCTGGTTGCTCTCACATCTCACTGCTCATCTGTGAAACAGGAGTAACACCGCTTACCTGGCCCACTGAGTTGCCAGTTGCTAATAAGTATGCAGCTACTTGGTGTCCCAAGGAGAGGCTGCAATAATAATGATGATGATGATTATTATTATTATAATAAACACTCATTTAGCTATTTAGATTTGCTTTTCCTGAGCAGGCACATGGCTTCTTGTTCCAGCAGCTACTGTAATTTCTGTCAGCGAATGTGGATACACACACGCACATTTGCTCATCGATTAATCCTGTAGACCAAGGTGGTTTGTTCTTTGGGTGCAGGATCTCAGCCCGGCTGGAGCCCGTCCTGGGGAGCAGCTCCTGCTGAGCACTTGTAATCCCGGAGGGCACGAGCTAACAAGCTGGTGACTCCCCTGCTGCAATTTCTATGGCAACACTCTGAGTTTCCAAGATGAAAGTTGCATTTGCAATGTCATTCACATCTCAAAAAAAAAAAAAAAAAAAAAGAAAGAAAAAAAAAGTGCACACATGCCCAGGCGCACACACCCAGTGCGCTGTGGAAGTTGGAAGTTCCCATTTGGGTGGCACAACAGGGTCAGTCTGGTGTTGCTTTTGTAAAGGAGAATGTGGCCAAAAACTGGCCACAACAAAACGCAACATGGAAGAGGGGAGGCAGGGGCTGGGAGGAATGCCTGCAGAGCTTGCTTTTGCTGCTGCTTGCTCTCTGTCTCCAAGTCTCCAATGCCTCTTGTGGCACTGAGGTGGCCATTGCAAGAAATTGAAAAATGGATGTAATTCAGGAAATTTGTAAACATTTCTTATTGAGTAGATCCACAGAGAAGAGAGATTTCAGAAAGAGGAAGGATGCCATAAAGAAATAAGATCCCTTGATCAAACTGTGCTTTGATTTTTAAATTGGCCAAGGAGCTTTTCCGATGGACAAACCCACTTTTAGACTCCTACACGTCCCTAAACACAACGGCATGATTCAATTTCCAAATTCATTAGAGTTCACCGCCCCCTTGGAAATTAATTCACAGCTAACGAAGTGATATGTCGATGCATAAACTTCAGTTGATTGCTTCAAGTTTCCTGTAGTAAGTAGCCTGTAAAGAAAACACACATTTAAGGAAATTAGAGTAGCAAGACAAATGAGGTGGAACCATCAAGAGGAGCAGAAGCTGGAGATAATCCATATTTTAAAATATTGCAGTGACTTTGCAGTATTTGGAGGGAGCAATATTACATGTTTTTTATGCTTTGGGTCTCACAGCTCTTCTCTGCAACGAGACGTGAACAACCCGAGTGGGAAAGCCGATATCTCATGCACTAGACATACCTGAGAGTACAAGTCTTCTATCAGATTAAACCAAGCGGCTGCAGATGTGCTAACCTGGACTAATCCTGGCGCTCCTGGCATCGCTCTTCAGTCAATACTGAGGCTCTGTGGCACTTCTCGCCCATCTGGCTGCAGGTGGCATCCAGGGACAGGGAGATAACACACAGGGCTCTGCACTCCCCTGCAGTGGAGCTGGCAGGTGAGAACTGTGGTGCCTGCAGGGATGAGGAGCAGGGTCAGCGGCAGCATCCTCATCCCTCCCAGGGACAGGAGCCACGTGTGCCTCCTCGCTCTGCTGCAACCCGTTGGACTGGAGTCAAACACACACAGAAGGGCAGTGGGCGCAGCCGGTGCCATGGCACGGCGTGTGGCTGTCACGGCACGCAGGAGAAACGGCAGCAAAAGGGAAGTCACCCACATGCCTCTTCCATCTCGTGCTCTCAACTGCTGGATCTTTTTCTTTATTTAATGTTGCCCCCGGCCTTGGCTAACGCAACTGTTAAGTTACTGTGCTGCTGACTTGGGTGTAATGAGGGGGATGTATGAAAGCACAGGCCACAAGGAAGATGCTTTATAAAACAATTACATCAACAATCTGGACCATATTGTACATTTCCTCAAAGCAAACAAACAATTTGCAGATTTGACACAGCATGAATGCTAATCCCTGTAGATGGGGATTGCAGAGGGCCCTTCCCAGATGGCTCCTCTGCCACCGTTCTCATTTGCTGGTGTTCATACTCATCGTGTCACAAAAAGAAGAGGAGGAGGAGGAGGAGGAGGGCTGGAGGCTATGTTATTCCAACTCAAGGGAAGGTAACAAATGAGGAAATTATGCAACTTGCTGTAAATTGGCTTTTTTCTTACTGGTGGAGACGTTAGGTGTGCAGAAAGGCAGGTGTCGTGGTGCGGGGTGCCCGTGCCAGCTGCACGCTCTGAACGGCGCTGGTGTACGGGGGGAGGCAGAGGCCCGTTGGTGCTCCTTTTCCAGCAGACTGGATTCTGGAGAAGGACCACCAGATAGCAGAAACTACGTTTTCATGAGCCCAGAGTCTCTTATTATGTATGGTGGCTAAGACTTCTATGGGAAGCATTATTTTAAGCAAAAAAGGCAGATTGGGAATGCAGACACAGAAAAGCATGTCAAATGAGAAAAACTTTGATCAAAATTCAAATCCAACTCAGCCTCTAGCTATCTTCTGAGCAGCATGCATTCTCCTGGATATTTTTTTTTTTGTGTGTGTGTGTGTTTTAAGAACAGGAACATGAAGAAAGCATTTGGTATAAGGGAGGTCAATAGACCCACTGCATTTTAGAAGTTCAATTTAATCTCATTTTCTTTGGCCTCAGTGATTTGCTTTTCCAGGTTTGGTGGACCCTTGAGAAATATTTTATCCTCTTCTTTCAGGTGTTCAGTAATGTAATGTTAAGATGACTTTCCACTTTGTGGCCTAATTATAGAAAAATTAATTTTTGAGTGGGCTGTCTAGGCTGTTTTTACACAGTTTCCCTGTTCCCAGCGTTCAAAGGAGGCTCCTTGCAAGGCATCATTTACAGAAAGCTCAAATCACCCTGTAACAGCTACCCCCTTTGGTGGTGTTTAATCCCAGGCTCTCCGACTGCTGGTGCAAGGAGCTCAGCAGCTCCCAGAGTCCGGCTGGAGGTGGGCAGGGAAAGGCTGTGCCCACCACCCCACCAGCGCTGCCACCTCCTGCCCAGCTTGCTCTGGCAAAGCGCCCCTTTCCCAGCAGCTTCTGGAAAAAAACCACATTCTGAATAACTCCTGAAGCTGCCTTGCATACGTTGGAAAAACAAACTTAACACACCCCATAGATTTAAAATGTAATTACCTTGATAGAGGAGATAGGCTCGTGTGTTCCATTTTGACATTAAATTACATTATGCTGTGACAATTATTCTACTTTAATGAAGGGAAAAAAATGTTTAAGATATGTTAAAAATCAGCCTGTTCTGACACCATCTACAGTTTTGTGATATGTTAGAAACATATTGGAGTATAATCACAAGTGTGGCTGAATATATTTCATAGAAGCATGAAACCTACCAAACTTTGCAAGACAGAGCAGTAAATATGTCCTCAGTACCACTCCCTGTAATAGCAACTGCCTGTCTCTGGAAGAGCAACAGGAGCCGTGCTCATTTTTATACTTCTTTCACTGCAAGAACAAGAGAGCACCCAGGGAAATTCTCAGACAGCAGCTATAAAACAAGCAAGAAGAGGTCATCTGTCACACAACCCATAATTACGTGTGCAGGGGAGGACTGGCTGCCGTATCGGGAACGCTGGGTGCAAAGGTGTTCAGGAAAGAACAGGGTGAATTCATGAAGAACAAGTCAATAGCGGTTATTAAACAGAAGAGTATGGCTGGAATTTCTGGGCGAACAAGTCCCTCAATCAGAAGCTGGTTGTGCGCAGTAGGAAGGTGATGGGGAGCCCTGTTCTTCCACATACATTTGGGGTTGGGTGGCTGGAGGTGTGATGGGACAAGCTGGTAGCTGATGGAGAGCTGTGGAGCAGCCCAGGGTGGAAGGGACCTCAAACCATCGCCTGGTCCAGCCTTTCCTAGGAGAGGCAGCCTAGGCGAGAGGCTCTCTTACCATAGCCTGACCCAGCACGGCAGCTCTTTATAACATTTCCCTTCAGAAAATAAGACCCTTGTCAGGCTCCAAAGCAGGAATGAGGGGATATTCAAGTTCTGAGCTATTCCTTCATCTTTGCAAGACAGGCAGCAGCAAGAGGGCCTGGCCGGGGCTGCCTGGCGATGTGTTTTCATCATGTGACGGATGATGGTGATGCAGGTGTGAGGAACAGGGCACGGCTGCCCGGCTGAGGGGTGGCCCACCTGAGAGCAGGCAGTGGGCAGTGTGTGATACACAGAGTCCGCGGTATTTTAACTAGATACAGAGGCTGCATGGTCTAGTTCTGGAAGCCGATTGCTGAAAATGCCTTAAAATGATGTGTTGCAATTAATTATAAATCTGCTTTTGAGAACAGTCTCCAAAATTCATTTAAGACAGCCTGTTTAAAAAAAAAAAAAAAATAAATAAAATAATTAATTGTTCTTGCTGGCAAACTTGTTTATTTGAGACAAATGAAAAAAGGATGAAAGATGGATGTGATTATGACTGATGATGTCATTTTTTTTTTTTTAAGAGAATGATTATGTGTTGGCAATGATTTGGATTCTTTAGTGAACTTTAGTGAACTCTTAGAAATAAAATAAAGGAAAAAGTTTTCCTGTCCTCAAAAAGCAGTACCTGGTGAAACACACATTTCTGCATAAAAAGATACTCTTTGCAGACTGGCAAAAATTGTTACAAAATGATCACAGATTTCACTTCTATTAAATAGCCCTAAGTTATTTTAGAAAAAAAAAAAAAAACAACAAAAAACACACAAAACAAGTAGGATTTGATGGAAAAGGAGAAGCCTTGGCTCTATTTCTCTCTTCAAAAACTAATATCCTGTCCTAGGATTGGTAACAGAAGTGGATGTGATTGTCCTTGCAATTTAGTCTCTCCTGCAAATGGGGCAAGGAAATGCTCTATCGCAAATACAAAAATTCACAAATCGCTGCCATTTCTAGAAATGAACTCTTAAAATGCCCCAAATAGTACTTTTGTCTCTAACAGTATCATTCACCCAAGGGCATGCAGCCCTTTACAGCGTACGTCCCCAAGATTTCCCAGAGAAGTAGGTGGTTTTGAAGATTGGGAAATGAGAAATGGAGAATTTAAGTCCTTTGCTCTAAGAACAGTGAATCAATGTCCGACACAACTGAAGCCTCAGACTTGCACTCTCGTGCTGTCACTGCAGGGTGCACTCCCACACACAGCACTGTCGAGGGCATAATTTAATTTGGGTTTTCCCTTGAGAACCTCTGCAGCCACAGATGTGCAGGAGAGATTTGTCCCTGAAATAATCAGATTAAACAAGCCTCATGCTTCATGGTTGCCCAAACGCTGCATGGGACAGGGAGGATTTATTCTCCCCCTTGCAGAGTGTGGTACAAGTTGTCAGATATAATAGAGGGATATATGGGGGGCGGCTTGTTTTTCTCTGAAACTCTTGTATTCAACACTCTTCATAACGAGATAGCGCACTCCATCTGAAAGGGAGGTGGGCAGTCCTAGCAGGCTGCTGCCTGATTTCATCTGGGTATCAGAAAAGCCTTGTTGTGCTCTCAGGCTGGGTAGCGCTTCAGGATAACTGACTTCTTCTTTACTTACCGCCAGTGGTTAATGTAAAAGCCTATGTAGATATGTATATACAAACCCTGTGGGGGTTGCTTTTATCTTCTGCCCCCCCTCTCGTGATTTCCACAGTGATCCAGACGGCGTGCCTGCCAGCACCAGGGCTGCACTCCCACCCACGAGCAGGACAGGCTCTCCGCCGGGCTCGGAGCATCCAAGCCCCAACCCTTCACCACCTGCTCAGCTTCAAGGCAGCGAATATCTCCCCAAAAATGCCAAAGCCAAAATTCACATCCTCTGAGTTAATGACACGCTGAAGTAGAGTGCTGGAGCGGGGACCTGGTGCAAGACACAGGGGCTGGGAGACCCCCGACGCCAGCATCGGCGCTGGTTCTTCATGCACGGCTCCAAAATGGCTGTCTGCCCTGAGCCTGAAATCACAGCAGAAACAGGCTCTGGAGAGAGCTGCAGGAGCTGCAGTTAACTCGTTTCCAAAGCCTTTATATTAAAGGCTCATCAGCACAGCTGATAGAGAAACATTAAGAAGCGCAGAGTGTCCAGAGGCCCCTGCCAATGAAAAATGTTCTCTCTGAAGTTGTGGTTTGAACATCAGGGACTCCTCCTGTGCCGCTCTTATTAACATCATAACTCAAGGAGCCTTCTCTCGTCTCCAGGAAAGCATTCGGCAAAGGCTACAGACTCGCAGGCGAATCGATAAGCTTTAGTTTTAGCAAAAAATATGCTGTGATCAATATTTAAACAGGATCCCAACATCCCTCTTTCTTTCCAGCTGCCTGCCAAAGACGGAGTGGGGAGGAGGGCAGGGCAGCGTTCCTCCAGGGGTTGTTAGCAGTGACCTCCCATCTGAAGGAGACTTTCCATGCCAGGGGCTGCTCAGCAGCAGGACCTTGGCACCGCAAGTCTGTTCCGCGGGAGGCTGGAACTAGGATCAAATAAATGCATGAAAAATCCCTCCCTAGCAGGAGCACAGGAATCACAGTGCTACGGGGGGCGGTGGGTGGTGTCTTGGGATGCGCTCGGCTGCTGGCAGGGACCTGCTTCAAAGGGATGGCCGATGGGTAGGGTCTCCAAAAGAGACCTTCAGTCCACCTGGAAGCCAGAAGATGCTCAGCAAAAACTTCCATTTCGCTAGAAGGTGCTAGACGTGTGGATGTGCTTGATCAGAGTTAAGGGGCTGCCCAACCCAGCTGTGGGTTACTTTATTCTCCCTGTGGATGCCAGCTGTGATGGCCACCAAAGATGTCACTTCCTAAAATTTTTGATTTCTCCCTTCTGTTGGCTCAGTTCGAAATGAAAGCAAAACTAAATAATTTCAGAAAGTGTGGGATTTATTTTTATTTACTTATTTTTCTGCCATCTGAGAGGATGGATTTTGGCCAGTTCAACCTGTTTTTAGCTCAGTGGGATGTTACTTCACTCCCAGCTACCTTAAATCAGTTTCTCCAATTCTGTCTTGGACAAATGAACAGAAACCTTAGGCTGACAATTTCTTCTTGCTGACTTTGGTCATTTTTATCATGTTCCAGGCCTTGCTTTCTAAGGGGAAGTTCTGGCTGAATTGCTTTCAAAGCAATATTCATCCTTAACTTCATCATAAAGCATTAAGGAGAATTTAGATAATCAAATCCAAGTCCTCATCTCCTAAGAGATACGTACAATCTATACTGTGTAATTACTTCTCTTTTCAGAGGGGCTGTCATCATTTGATTAGTTCAGATTAAGGCTGATCCTGAGATGCCAGCGGGTGAAGATATCCTGCTCTGCACCATCCATCTTCACGCACCCCACCAGTGCAAAGATCAGGAGGGAAGGAGCACTTTGCCAGGAGATATAACCATATGTAATCGGATAATACAATAGGAATGGAAAAAAAGGGTGAATAGAAAAGGGAAAATTCTCATGCTAAAGCCCAATGGCTTGTGAAAGAGCCTCCCAGGGGAAATAGTGAAAGTTCTGTCAATCCTGAGTAATTTAATATGGGACTGACCAAAGCAGCAGATACTGAATTGAGCGAACAATACTGCATTTGCTAGGAAGGAACCAGTGAGCTGTAGGTATTTCCTCACTTTTTAATTTAGGATCAGCATACAGGAATATACATTTCTCTCCATAGTCCTTGAAACACATACCTCACTTAAAGCATATGCATGTTTTTAATTGCCTCGAGGCAGTTAGCATCCGCATCCCGCAAGACACAGGGTTTGTGTTTGGTTGGCTGGAGATCTAAAATCTCAGATCCAGGAAAGGGCCGTGAGTTAAGTTTTACATTCAAGCATGTGTTGAAGCTCTGGTCAGACACTGTGGCCCCCCAGGGACACCCTCACGGCGACCCTTACTGCCAGCCGCATGGCTCGCGTGGCCTCGGACACAGCTGGGGACATCCTGGCTCAGGCACCATGGCCGAGGGACCGTGGGACAATAGCCAAGAGCAAGGGACAGGGGACACCGCACACCCAGCTCTGCTAACGACTTTGTGCATCGTCTCGGTCAAACACTCTGGGCCTGAACTGAACCATTTGTCACATACAGACAATAATATGTACCTACACCAAGAGTGATGGCAGTGAATTAATGTTTCTGGATCACTTGGTGAGCCTTTCATCAAAAGTGCCAAAGAAATGCATAGTTTTATTACAGGGAGGATGGAAGTTTGATGTCAGCACTGCATCACATACTGTTTCAACCTCATAACCTTTCCTGCCCCATCAAGCCCACTTAGCATCACTGCTACGGCTTGAATCCTCAGCCATTGGGGGAGTGGAGTAAATGTGGCTAAGTATTCAAATAAAACTTAATTTCAATGTAACCTTGGAACAAGAAGAAAAGCATTAATTTGATTTAAGACACTGGCACAGATAGCTATTTTTTATTATTATTCTAATAATACAAATAATTCTCTTACTCTACCCCACTTTTTTTTTTTTTATTTAGATTGGAAAGAAGCAAATTGATCAAATGAAATTAGGATAGCCTGAACATTTAATTAATATTTATTAAGATATCAGTGCAAGAGACATACTTAGAACAAAAACTTGATTATAGGTTTAAACCTTCTTGCATAAAATGTGACCTTTTCCTGTTGAGCTGCTCCCCAGTAGCCCCCGAGCAGCTGAGAGCGCTGTTAGCTGGGAGCAGCAGGGGTTGGGTTTGGAGGGAAGGAGTCCAGGCTGGCTGGGCTGGGGCTTAACACAACGATTCGAACGCATTTGCTGCTGCAGCTTTAGTTGACTGGTGGAAAATTCCTCAAGTTTTATGGCCAGTGAAGGGGAAGAGGATGGAAAAAACCTAGGCTGGAATAGGAATAACTAGACACGGGAATAACTTCCTGCGTCTGCCAACCAGGACAGTTGTGTGAGGTTTTTAGTGGTAGTATGAAAGGGGCTCAGGCAGGACACAGAGGTGTTACCGTGCTGGGGAGAGATGTGTCATGGTCACAAACGTGGCTTCTTGGTGTGACCGTGTTATCGCCTTCAATATTACTATCATGAGTAAATAGCAATAGTGATAGCAGCAAGGTGAATAGAATGCAAATTAGGAGTCTTCATTAGAAAGGGTGATTAGTGCTGTGTTATCCACATTTCTCCATGGTACAAGCAAAGTGCCTGTGAAACTCTTTTGACTGCATTTAGGTTGTTTCCCTTGAGCTTCTTTAGGCTTTTGTTTTACACCCCTGTGCTGTTGGTGAAAGGGGCAAGGAAGTGTTTGCCAGGCAGTGGGCTCTGACCAGCTGAACACCTTTGAATGCTGAATATAATGTGTTTATGCAGAAAATATTGAGACATGAATCAGGATAGAAAGTGATTAAATTACCGTATGTCTGTGCAAGTGATACAGATTCTTTGTGTCTATTTTCATTTCCAAGGGTTTGCTTTGTTACCAGTTTTCCTGGCTGGCACAGCATCCTTGCTGACCCTCCTCTGTCACTACCTCTTGTGCATATGGTAATGCCCCAGGAGCCCTTCCCTCTATTTTAAGAGACAAAAATGTGGCTAGCAAATATGAATACCATGAAGCAAACCCTCGTAGGTTCTGACACTTCCCTCCTGCCCTCCCTTTCCTCGCCCTGACTGCAATATTTGTTGTAGGTTGTAACATGCAATTGATTTTATTTCTCTTTCACTTGGCCATCCTTGGGCTTCCAGTGCCCTCTCTTTTTTCCTGTATCAGAAAAGAAAGTGCAATCTCCAAGGGGGAAAAAAAAATGGGTGGATAGAAAAAAATTCAGCCTGGCAGTTATCTCCTGCCTGGATGTTCTCCTGAGACGGCTGCAGAAGGTGGTCACCACCATGTTTTAATTAACAATCTGCACGCGTTCCAGCTGTTTGACAATTGTAGCTGAGCTTGTAGGAGCAACAGGGGGGATGGTTTTTTCCTCTCCAATTTCCACACTTAAATCCTTTCTTGCTTTAACTGTGCCCACATGCAGTTGTACACCTGAGTAAGTATGATACTCACACTGAATCAATACTATGATTTATGCATAAAAGCCCAGAAACCCCGCAAAACAATTGTGCAAGTAATTTTTCATGAACCAGACGTAAAGAGCTTGCCAACAGGCTAAATTACCCTCTTGTTAAGTGTTGTATTTTGTTCTTCCTTCTTTCTTCTCCTCTGTGTATGCCTTAATATTGATAAGTGTTCTCTAGCATGAGAGAACATTTGCATTTTTTGCTAAACATCATGTGGTTGAACACATCAAAGGATTCTTTTGTTCTTTCCCTATTGCGTATTCCCTCCAATTCAGGACTTGGTTTTGGAGATAGCTGCATGTGTCATGGCTGGGGGTTCTGTACTGGGGCTTGTTAGTGAGCCTCAGCCCTCGGTAGCCTCCGAGCAGTTCGCTTAAACATGCAGAGTACCGTGGAAAGCCTTTCCCTGTGATATTTGAGTAAGATGTTTGCACTGAGGTTCCCTTTTGATTCTGCGTTGTGCAGAGATGACTCAGTGGCTTCCCTGCCTGTGGTTAGACTTCAAGTAGCTGCTGCAAATCAAGTTTTAATTTTAATTTTTAATGATTTCTTTCCTTCCTTGTGTGGGTGCTTACAGATTTTGACTGTCTTTATTTTCAAGAACTCGGTTCCTTTCAGTCCCACTGTCAGCTGTCTTTCCCACACTTCTGGTGTCCACCATCACTTGCCATTCAGAGACAGAAAATATACTTGGCCTGGAAGCAGGAGTTGCGTGGTGTGCACGTCTCTGGTGTGTGCACATGTGTGTGCTCCTCCTTCCACACTGCTGTCACACACCGAGTCCTGCCTTTGGACCTGCTTTGAGAGGGATGCTCCATCGGACAGGAGATGCTCCATGGTCAGTTTTCAGGTGCTGGTCCTCTGTGTGCACCTGGGGGCCCATGCCCACATCCCATGGGCTCCACCACTGCTGGGAAAGGCTGACGTGGGGGCACGGGCACCCTCCTGCTGATGGCGAGAGGCTGAGCCTGAGTGACCTCAAGAAACAGCCTTAAGTGGTGCTGCGGGAGGTTTAGACTGGCTATTAGGAAAAATCTCTTCACTGAAAGGGTGGTCAAGCATTGGAACGGGCTGACCAGGGAGATGGTGGAGTCACCGTCCCTGGAGGTGTTTAAAGAACGCATCAGTGCAGTGCTTAGGGACATGGTTTTGTGATGGACTTGGCAGTGCTGGGTTAATGATTGGACTTGGTGATCTCAAAGGTGTTTTCCAACCTACATGATTGTATGATTCTGTGATACTGTGGTATTTTCTTGTTGCCGGCTTGGTGGTGATTTCTGCAGTGCCGTCTGTCAAGAGGGGCTCCCACGGCCGTGCACCTGCACGGGAGGGGGCTGGGAAATGCACAACAGAGAACAGACAGGCCACGCTTTTTCCACATCACGCTTAGCAAAAGCAAAGACAGGTTTGGAGGATTGATTCCCTACATATAAACACCAGCCAAATGAGATAATCAAATGCTTTGACTGGCTGTCTCGGTCCCCCGCAGCCGGTGAGGTGCCCCCTTCCCTGCCCTTCCCGGCACCAGGTCCCAGAGCCCCGGCACAGCCACAAGTGAGCGGCTGGAGGGAATCACACGGGGAAAGGAGCAGTTATGGCCCTTAACCTACCCAGTCTTTCTCTAAAAACGCCACCTATTAAAAAGAATAAGACTTTTAACAATCTTGCCTGTCAGAAACAAATTGCTACCACACCATCAATGTTCCCCAGCTTAGTTAATGTTTATTTAAATGACCATTTTCGACTGGCAGATAAAAGATTGAATTGTTTTGTTGCTATTGTTGTTTTTTAAAGTCCTCAAATATGAAGGCGCCTGAAGCCAGCATTTGATTCTCATTATGTTATGACATTTTTTTCCCCCTACATAATTTGAATAACACTCTGCTTAACTCAACAGCTGGAGGGATATGGCTTTTTCTTTAAATTTTAGAAAGTGGAGCTAGTTCTGTAAAAACCTCCAGTCTTCAGCAAGGCAAAAAAGAAAAAGTCTGGTGTGGGTAGCAGAGAGCTCATTTTCCCTAAACACCTTTACATGGTTCTGGAAATTATCACCCAGGGTTTTTATTTACTGCAGTGATTAGTATAGCATAACCACTCAGACAGAGAGAAAAGTGGCTAGCACAAAGGGTGTTTTAATGGCACGCACACCTTTCCATTAGGAAACAAATTGATAGTTACCCGCTCTTAGATTTCCACCTCTTAAGGGATCATTATGATCAATTAGCCTTCCCCGGTCTCCCTGGGCTATAGGGTTTCAGCTGGTTGTTTTTGAATCAAGCTTACAGCTCAGAGCTTGAACTACAGCAGATATGTAAGAGGAGGCAATCCTATCCTGGCTTGATTTAAAGACTTGAAGTAAACTCCTTTCAGGCACCCCTGTTCCGCACCACTCCCCATCCACTGACCTGCACCGGGAAGCATGCTGGGCATGCTGCAGAGCCACCCAGGCAAAGCTCCCCGTAGCCTCCGTTGGCATCAATTTGCATCCAGGCTAATCCAGCCCTGATCATTGCGGGCTGAGTGTTCAGCAGCCCAAACATTATCTTTCATCCCACGATTCAAAAGAGCATCAGGTCCTTTCAAAGTCCAAAGCACAGTGGGAGCCAAGTGGATTTTATCCTCCCTAAGACAGCTTCACTTTTAAAATGGGATTTCTAGGGCACACTAAATTTTTTTACCACCCTTCTCATACCTTAAGCACAAAGCGTTCCTTCCTCCCTGATCATATGCAACTTGAAATGAAAGTCAGATTTGATTCAAATTTTCTTAAATCTCAATTCTCACTGTTCCTCCGGGCACATTATTGTAACTCCAGACACTCTTCCCCATTTAAGGATTTAATGAGAATAATATTAAACTTTTGAAACATACTCATGGTTTACCTGCTATTCAGAAACGTATTTCCAAGGTCTCCCAAACAGCTTTGCTCTGTAACACCGTTTCAGGCAGCAGTTTACCATGCTGTTTTGCTAAATTACTGCACTTCATGTCCTGCCATTCCTGCGTTTTCCTTTCCCTCCGAGAGAAATATGCCTATCTCAAAGTTCACAGGGTCCTTCAGAAGGTCACTCCAGACTGCCTTCAGCCACATTAATGATTGTTAATTTGATCCTGTCACCTTAAAGTCAAGGTCAATATGCAACGATTTTGTTTAATTTTGCATAACCTTGTGTCTGTCTGCTGGCTTGTGGTTTTTTCCTACGAAGACCAAGTCTGCTCAGTTTTCTTAAAATCTCTGACACCCCGTACCAATAGCCTTGATTCCCAGTTAAGCCTGTTTCATGTTTTGTAACTCCCTCCCATTTCACCACAGGCTGCCAGATGTTGCACCCAGTTCCACGCTTGGCTGCAGGCAAGGAGCAGCTGGGCTAAGGGCTGCCAAATCGCCTGCTCAAACGGTGTTGTCCACTTCCTTTCTTTATGTCAACATTATCCAAAAACTGTGTAAACATGTCAGTAGAAAAAAACCATGAAGTATTACAGTAGTTTTTCATTTACTTTCACACCAAGTCTCACTTCCAAAGTTGCAGAGTTTCACGAAAGTCAGTGCAAGCTTTATTTAATTAATCGATCCATCACTATAAAAATTGAAGATAAATGGACGAATATATCTAAAATATAGGATCTAGTAATTTATGAGTTATGGCATAAAACCAGTAGCAATTTTTCTCAGAATATGATTTACAGATGTAGGGAAGTGTAGGGCCGCAGAAGCAAGTGCCCTAAAGCCATAAACCAAGGTTGCTCACCGGCAGGACCGTGCTTCAGCCTGACAGCAGTTCACATTTTCTAAAAACATAGAAATCAGTGTCACAGGGAGCTGCAGCCACCAAAAAGCTGGTCCAAAACTGCCAGAGCATCACTGCAGTGCAGGGGAGGCAGAGGCTGTCTCGGGGGCACTCGAAGGAGCAACACGAAGCAACGGCTCTGATGGGAGAGCGTTCTGCCCCCTGCACCGCCAGGCTGCGTTAGCTTAGTCAGTGGAATTATCTCACTGGGTTTGTTATTGTGACTTGCATGCTTGACCTCAACTGGGCAATTGTGAGGGAAAACCAGCATTTTAAATTTTAAGAACAGGATAAACTTTCCAATGTTTAGCGATGGTGATATTGCAATGGACTCCGAGTTTGCAGGCCAGTCTCAAAAGGCTCAACCAACCAAACCAAACACTCAGCTGTTTATCAGGCCCTCATCTGAGCCAGACCATCAAGTTAGAAATCTCACCTTCTCTGGGGTTTTGATAAGATTTCCAGAACTTCCTTCTGGGGTCAGCCCCAACATGTGCAGAATGAGCCTTTCTCACCTTGCTTGGGGTTTTCATTTCCATTTCATTCCATGAGTTTGGGAAGTGTTAGAAGCTGAACAGAGAGTGAAAATTATTTTTATCCAAATTAATCTGAACCTTACAGCAATGCTGGGTTCGGAGTGTGGAGGTCCCTCATCTGTTTATATTCTCTCCTAAGCCACTGGCTCAGAACAAAAGAGGTCAGCAGTCATCATTTCTTTGACCTCTGAATTGCTAAACTCTTCTCACTTCTGGCTGTCTCTTGCTGGCTGCAGAAAAATAAAAGGGTTTGTGCTAAATCCATTGCAGGGCAGGAAAGAAATCTATCCCCAGGGGAGAAAAGGCAACAAAGGAGAAAATAAACTCTCAGATTAAATTTTAAAATTGCTTTATTAACACTTTTTTCTTTTTAAACCTTAGTTCCCCTGTGAACATACACAACTTGAAACCTTTCTATTTCTTAATAGCACTTTCTCATTTAAACCACAATAAAAAGATAAATGTTGAGGGAAGAATGAAATTCTAATTCCCCCTTAACCCCTTACAAAATTGCTATGGAAACAACAAACCTAATATTTCAGTGGTCATTCCGCAGCCACAAGGACAGGGCTTTATTTGCAATCGCAAATGCACTGCAATTACCGCACTGCAGACAGTGCACTTAAGAAAAACTTCTTTGCAAAGCCACCAGCTTGGGCCCCTCTGGGTACCCGCTGAGATCCTGGCTCACCCCCACCAGCAGCGCAGGGGCAGATGGTCTTTTTTGCAACCCACCCGCCCCCCCCCGCAGCAGCAGTGACTGCCACAGGTGTCACAGCTGTCCCTGCATCTTTTGATCATTTCCTGTGAAAGAAAAATAATGGACAAAAATTCATTCGTATGTACAGAGGAGCTAATGGCCTCTGGACCAGTTTAAGCCCCAAGCCTTTAACCAGTGCAAACGAACCCCCCCCACACACACACCTCTTCTTCCTGGCAAGACACTGGAAATACCCTAAGGTATTTACATGGTGCTGATGGGTCATTTGGATTACGGTGGCATTTTCTACTTTGCAGGCTGGGCATACACCTGAGCAGATTACAGTTATTACAGCACAAAGCCACTCAAATCACCCTCTGTTCTGGGTACCGAAGCAGAAGCAAACCTAATCATATGATGTTCAGTTCATCTCTGTTTGTAAATGGACATTATAACTTCATTTATCCTCCTCCGTGTGTGCAACCGGCACTCTGCAGGCTGAAAACAGCTGTGCTCCTGCTGGCCTGGGGGAATCCGCCTGGATTTGGGTCCGTTTGCTGGGGAGACCCAGGGCTCCGTCCGTGTTTGCTGGTGAGTGGCGATGGCCTCTGTACTGGTGATGAGCCACCCCTGCATGCCATGGCATCTGCCTGGCGTGCGAGGCAGTCCGTCCACCCATCAGCAGCACCCAAGGATGACGCCGAGGGACATTGTCTGCCGTGTTTCCAACACCACCACCTGACACTTGCCAGTTCCTCACCAACAGCACTCTCCAGTCTTTAAAGCATCAGACAACACGTATTTGCTTATCCTGCCATTTCCATAGGCTGTTTGTATCCTACACACATCATTGACAGTGATTAATGTCTTTCACAGTTTGATGCCATAGAAATTGCCTACACCAAAAAGCTCAATGTATTTCCTTAAACAAATAAAGCATAATAAATATTAATGCGCAGTGTCCTCGCTGTACATTAAGTCTGGATCTTTGCAGCTAATGATTCGAATGGCTGATAAAATTGTATTTAAATATTTTATGCAGAAAGAGATCTGTAAGACAGCACGTACACAAGACAGTCGGTGCAGGTATGCTCCAAACATTGACTCACTGGCACGGCACTCACAAAGTCCTCTCCTAAGGTTCCCAGCCCTCCCAAGGCTGTCCCTCCCTCCCTCCTTCCCCTCCTGTCCGTTGTTAATGCTGCTTGTCCCAGCCACCAGGTCGCTGTGCCTTCAAAGAACAAAAGGCATCTCCCCTGACGGCAAAGCGATCTGCAGTAGAGCAAGAAGCCGAGGTGGCCACAGCTTTCTCAGGGCTCCCTTTCCCCTGCCCGGCCTCTCCTGGCAGCTTGTGGGGGGGTCCTGCAGGCGTGCAACTCCACGAACAGCATGCCACTTAGTCTGCGCCGTTTGTATTTCCCTTTTGGAGGATTGGCATTAACGTGGCGGAGCCTCCCTGTGACTTTGCCCTTTTTACCTTCTCTTCTGAGATGTCTGGCATGCAGCAGTTTGACAGGGCTGGTGCGCTGGACGGCTGGTTTAAATCACGCTCTGACAGCTCGGTGGTCAGGGGCAGGAGCACCCTGCAGAGCTACCACACGTGTGGTGTGGTGTTGGTCCCTGGGCAAAGCTGGGGGGATGCTGGCTCTTTTTTACTGTGTTGGTTTCTTTCCCAGTTAGTTCAGGTTTTGCAGGTTGTACACATATGAGTTTAGCTGAAATTGTGACCTGACAACCATGGTGTCTCTAACAAGTGCCTCAAGTCACCAATGTGCCTCTATCCAGGATGCAGAGACTATGCTGATGCCATTCTGTCTTTTGTGGCAGCTCAGCTACTGGTGTCCCCATCTCTCCTACCTCCATTTTCTACCTGCAGGCAATAGCATTCACTCCTGGCCCAGAAGACATGGAGTATAAATTCAGATAAAGGAGAGAAACTAGAAAAGCTGTGTATGAGCCAATGTCATCAGAAATGTGGGATAGTAGAAAATTTGGGCAGCCACAGCCACTTCCCGGTCATATAATTCACTTTCTTCTAGCAATGGATGCAACATAGCTACTTGAGAGTCTCACCTCTTTATTTTTCTCCTGTTTCAAAGCTAATGGTAAAAAAAATAGTTAAGGTATCCATGAACATCTTGTGGTTTAGGAACTTGGGGAAGCATAAATTGAGAGTTTTAGCAGTGGCACCCATGGGTGTGAACTGAGGTGGTGCAGGCTGGCTGTGCTGGCAGCCCCAGGTTAAATGGGACCCTGAACCAGGGGATGCCCAGCCTGAACTGGGGATGCTCTAACCTGGCCCAGAGCAGGGTTGCAGCCCGGCTGTCACCTTCTCACACTATTTGAAAAGATGCTAAACACAGATGATGTGTGTGGAGTACAAATCCAACCCGTGCCAGGTGCCAGGGCTGGTCCTTTCTCTACAGCCTCGCTGCGCTTCTTTCTTACAGGTTTTCATGGTCAATCAGTTTGCAATGAACCTGAGCAGAGGAGGAGAAACACTGGGTTTAATTCAGGATAACAGAGTACCACTATGGGAAGCACAGGTCACCGTTCGCTGAGCTTTTCTCTGCCTTGGGAACCACCAGACAGCTTTCGGTGTGAGCTTCGGCACACGGGGAGATGCCAGCTGCTGCGAGAGGTGAAGTAAGTGGATATTTATAGGGAAATATCACCTGGCAAGACATTTCAAAGGCTTAAATCCCCCAGATTTCCTTGGCTCTTGGAGTTACAGAGTTATCTGCAGCTTTGTGACTAGTCCTTGATATTCTAAAAATATACCATGAGGCTTTCAGATGAGTCTAAGCGGAGGCCACGTTTGTCGGGACACAGGCACTCATGTCATCACCGAAATATGCTTACCGAAGTGCCCTGCACGATGCAGTCCCTCGCTCCTCTTTTAATTTCAGATCCATGTCGAGGATTTTCCCCTCTGTGATATATTAATTTCAAATATTGACTCACCAGATTCTGTGATTGATAGAACTCAAACATACTAGTCTTATTACATCCTATATACTTTAATTAACTTCAGCAGGCGATGTTAATCAACATGAATGCTGAGATGTGCAGCAGCTAAGTAAATGAAAGGGAGATGGAAAAATATCTCCGTACATTATCTACCCATGTGTGGAAAAATATCTCCGTACATTATCTACCCGTGTGTATAGCTCCTGCTCCCAAGCCAGACACATTTAGAAGCCAGTTTTTGAACCACAAGCTGTGAATGGGACATTTGATATTGTGTTGCTTCATTTCAGTTAAAAGAGACGTTCAGACTGTACAGTAGTTTTATCAAATTACGAGAAACATTGGAAAGAAGTGCTCTGTGAAATAGTGATGTTTCAAAGAAAGCTCCCGAACTGCAGGGAATTTACTGCAGGCTTGTGTCTTTGTAAGGCAGTTTGTAAACTCGTATATAAGCCTCGAGTACCAAAATTTGGTATTTCTGAGGCCAACAGCTAATGGGAAAAGCAGAATCAGGCTGATGTCCTCAGCAGCCAGTGCCTTAAGTTTACTATCACTGTCTAAAGTGGTGTAAAATAAATGCAGGTTACCCCACAGCCTTGGAATAATGTGCACTTACGGGAAATATATTTTAATATTTTGAGGTTGCCTTATGTCCTGGCAATCTTCCTTATTTCCATTATCATACCTCTGTCTATTCCTCCTAGCCATATCAGTATACAATCAGCATTTGAAGTCTTGCTAACCTTTTAGCTTTGATAATAGAAGAAGTTGTGACTCCTGTTTCAAGATGAAGAGCTAAACACATTAGGCTGGTAGAGCAGACATTTCCAGCAGGTGATTCATCTCTCTCATTGGGGGATCCACTGGGTTCATTAGTTGATGTACCTGGTTCAGTAGATGGGCCATTTGGTTAAATAAGTGATGTATTATCATTTTGGTTCTAAATGAATGATTCATTTTTCCATTGGTTGATTTACCCACTGCTGAGTAGCCTGTTCAGGTCACCAGGCAGTGTGTGTCTATTAGTTTTTCAGTGAGCCTGATACCTAAGTATCAGCGTAACTACACCTACTTGAATGGCTAATACGTCTGTGGCATTATCAGATCCTGCACTGAAAAGCACTTTATATGCAAAATGCAATGTGAAAAATGTCCAATATGTTATGCAAATAGAATTGACTGTTTCTGAGCTTGCAAAATGCACAAACATGAAAATACTTTTTGCAATTTATTGCATTTTTAACAGTCCTCGTATACATTCAATATTTAGTAATTTCTATAAAGCGCCTTGTCATGAAGTACTCTCTACCTCGCACAGTGTACACCAGGGGGTTGCTTCACCCATCAGTGAAACGCGACAGGGTGTGAGGCAGCAGCTGTTCGTACATGCACGGATCCTGCAGCCTCCGCCAGGGTGGGATTTGACAGCTGTTCCTGCAAGGATCCCTCACCCGGCCCAGAAATGCTGGTACTGCCACACTTCCCTTCACAAACAATATTCTTCACCGTGACACAATGCACAGCTCCATAAAAAAAAGCAAAAGAAAACGTTACACACAATGATGGACATGAAGATCGATAGGGACCAAATCGAGCAGAGAGTTGTGTTGTGGTGGTCCCTCGGCCCCTTCCCTTTGATCCCCAAACATAACTCCTTTTTCTCCAGCCATGCCCTGGGCACCCCAGCCTCTGATCCCAGCTGCTTGTGGCGTATCGCAAGGCAGAAAGACGTGGTGGTTGCTGGATGTGCCCACAGCCCTCCATCCCCAAGGTCCAGGCGGCAGGTACGGAGGAGCCCCCAAAGACAAAACTGTAAAAAGGGGGAAATATTACAGAGGTGGCCAGAGGCACAGTTCTGATATCCTCCACTTGCCTTGCAGAGGCTGGTGAGCATTTAGTGTGACATTCACCATTCCTGAGCCCATCGAACAGCCTCACAGCCACAGATAACTGAAGCTGCCCCTGGAAACGGGACATAGCACACAGCAATGCCGCACGCCGGCTGGGACAGAGCACGAGCTGTCCCCAGCCCTGTGCCTGTGTCAGCTGGAAGTTAGATGGGCAGGGAGATTGCTTGCGCTGGAATTTGGCCAAGACACTGAGATGAGCCAAAAAAGCATCTCCCTGGGACAAACGGTTCCAATTTAGTTTGGTCTGCTGTAGCCAACTGTACCCAGCCCAGTAACAACATCTCCTCTACAGCTTGCAGCTGTATAAATCATTCGGCCTTTAATTACTGAAACATGGTATTACATACATACAGCATAAAGTAATCTCAAATAAATGGAACTTTGCCCTGAAATTAATACTTAATCTCCTGTTTTGCTGGTTTTTTTTCACATACTGAATGCTGTGACCTTGTAGTTCACACCATTCGTGGGACTCTGCTCCACATTAGAAGCCATTTTCAGGAGCAGAAATTGTGTGAGAAACCCAGAATTTTATAGCAACGAGATTTAATTTAGATAGCAGGGGCTGATCATTGAGACGTCTTTTGTACAATACTAAACTTTCCACATTAACAACTAACAAGCAAGCAGCTGCCTTGGAGCAAAATGAATGCTCCGGCAGAGGCGGTGGACCTGGCTCGCTCTTCCCACTGGAGCCATGCGTGTTCCCCTGCCCGAGGGGACAGTCCCCGACTCCCCTGGTCTCCCCCACGGGGTGGGGAGGCTGCTGCCAGCACAGCCCGTGCAGGGCAGGGACCGGGGGCTCCATCCCGATGCCGCTGCACCGTCTTGGTGCCATTTCCAGGGAGTTGCTTCATCTCATGCCATCACCTCTATCAAACAGGGAAACCATCCTTCTCGCTTCCGCAGCCTTTGACTGTCTCGCTTTTTTTAGACTATGAATTTATCAGAACAAAGACTGTCTTTTCCTATGTGTATTGAGAGCATCTGGCACCAATTATGAATCAGGCTTCTAAGTGCTTAAATACTATAAATGCAAACCAAAACTGCCAAAATCTCGGGGTTTTTTCTCTGACTATGCAGCTGGGTGAATTTCTGCCATCTTGTAATCACAGATGACCTTGGTTTTGACTTTGTGATTTGCTTGACATAAATTTAGTGGATGCAAAAATAAAGTTAACTCCTTTGATATTGCCATATGAAGTGTTCAGCTCTGCATATGAAACACTTGCCCACTCTCCTCCTGATCAATTTGCCTGGCAGCCTGGAAGCTGTCAGTATTCCAGATAGGTTTAACTTCAGACCTGAAGATAGAACCGTTCCCCAAGTTTAACCAAACTTTTTTTTTTCTTTTCTTAATCTTGGTAATCAATAAAATGCAATTGATTTTTACAAGCATAAATCATAAATGCCTCTTAGTGCTTGCAGAGTACATTCAGTCTTGGTAATGAGACTGAATGATCTAGTCTTTGTTTTGCTATATGAGCTGTTTGTCATGTTGAAGAGGCTGCTGTGAATGACTCACTTCACTTTGAAAAAGATTTATTTTTATAAACCATTATTTCTTTCCTTGCAAAAACATATCCCCCACACACACACACACACATCTTGGTGATATAATTTAATTTCATGTTTCTGTGAAGGCTGTGAAGGATGCGACCCCAGGGTGCCTGTCCCTCTTCCCCACGGTCCCGACTGCTATCATTGCTGGCTGGGTGGGGGTTTCTCTGCTGGGGAAATGCTGGCAGGACCTTTGGCTGTGTGCACCCTGGCATGTCGCTGGAAGTGCTGGTATAAATTATTCCCAAATGAGAAGAAGAGTAGATAATACTGGTATAAACTAAAAGTATAATTTTTTCCACTCTAGTAATACTCTTCATTTTATTCAAAAAGAAACAGCCACGCTCACAGGTATAAACCCCAGCATTTTCCTTCCCAGCTGGTCCTAGGTCATGCTCAGCCTTCGCCTGGGGCTGCCCGTGGCAGGTACCACTGAAGCCCAGCAGATGCTCACAGGCAGAACTGGTGAAGGGTCACAGCCACATGTGGACAACCTCCTACCACGGCAAGGAAAGCTGTTGTGTGGAGGGTGAGTGCCACTGACCGCTGCGGAGCTGGGTGGGGATGGGGATGCGGGGATGCAGGGATGCAGGGAAGCCATTTCCCAAGGCTGAAGCTGGCTAGAGCCACCAGAAGGGCTGTGCAGGGCTTCTGCAGGGCTGTCTTTGCTGCCAGGCATGCCAGGCTGCAGGAACCTGCTCCTCATTTACACCGTGTTCAGTTGCTTTTACAGTTTGGCTTTACCGCAGCCCACAGAGAGCAGTGGGCTCGGCTGGTTTTTAAAGCTTCATATCGCAAAGCCATCTGAGTGATGTAATTCCCCAGAGGAGATGGGAGTGTGTGTAGCCTTGAACTTATAAAGCTGAAGTTGTTTGTGTACCTCCCATCTCTGAGCTTTGCTCGAAGGAAAACAGGTCAGCGGCTGCTACTGCTCTATGAGTATCTAGTTAGTTCAGTGATCTGTTTTTTTGCAGTTTGTAGATTTTTGTCCTGTGGTAGAACTTTTGTCACAGTGAGATCTGGAGAAGCAGGCTCTTCTTTTGAAATTCATTTATATAAAAAGTAATATCTACCTTGTCTGGGATCTTCTTCTTGACAGTGACTTATAACTGATGTTTCAAAAAATATGCAAAAATTCCTGCAATGTCTCTAGCCTGTCAGCAATATATGCAAGAAAATTGCTTCCTGACCTCCATCATTTCATAACCTGAAGCATGAGGACTCATAATCTCAGCAACTGTATATGCTACAGTTCCTGAACCTGCAGATTCTCATCTTATTATTATGGACAGATTAGATGCCAAATAGTTACAGCTTAATTTAAATGTCCATTCTAATCTTTACTCTTTACTTCCTCCTCGCTTTTATTGAAGTAAACAATCTATTGCAAAATGAAATACTTAAAACAAAATATGAGGGTTTTTCTGTGGGGAAATTTAGACCTAGAATTATTTATATTAGCTGGTCAGAAATTGGTAGCTGTTTTATTTGAGAAGTTAAAAGCTTTTTAGACAGCTTTCTTTTCCTTCAGAACATAAATATAAGAACAGAGATCAGTTTGTCTTAATGTTTTGTTGACAGAAACTGATGGTCTTACGCTTTGTGCTAATGAAGAGTGTATTAGAGGTATACATTTAATTTTAGCTGGCCGTTTTCTTGGGGGTTTATGTTTGCCTGCACCACACGCATCATTAACAGCAAAATCTCAGCTGTATGTGCCAGGTTTGGGTAATTCCTCCCGTGATTTGTTCGGTGTTGACAGCCATCTTCCTTCCAGCTCTGCCCATTTTGGGCTGCGGGTGCGGGTGCTCCCTCCCAGGGACTGCAGCCCACTGCCCCCGTTCCAGTTAGTGAGGAATCTACAAAGCGATTTCTGTGTCTGCTCTGATCAATATTTATGTGCATCAATATTGTTTCCAGCATCTAGCCAATAAGGACACAAATCTTCAGTCGGTTCCCCTACACACTTCTTTTTGTGTGGCATTTTAATTCGCAGGCACCACCTGTTAGGGGACATTTACTTCGTATTAGGTGAATGTTGAGCAAACTGTGGGAAGTCTGGATTAACAAAGCCAAATAAATCTACCCGAAGACATTCCTTCTTTCTATTTTTCTAATCGGGAATGTTGTCGTTTTCTTTGACAGATTATTAATGCTACACACAAGAATGTAATAGAGATTGTGTTTTTTCATTCAGGGATTTTTGTCCTGATAAACAGACTGGCATAGACAAGTTACCCCAGTCACCGCACACGTTTGCCTTTAAGCTCAGCCAAATTCTTGAGAGCCCCTGGCCCTGAGCCAGAAGACCTCTGTCATCGCTCTTGGCTCCTCCTCTGCAATCCATCATCAGTGACCCATCACCCCGGCAGCTACCAGAAGAAATCTGGCATCTGGCGCATGTTTTTATCCCAGCCCAGGTTCTGGTGTCTTTCCTTTATCTTCGTGTCTGGCTCAAAGCTGCAGCAGAGAGGGATCTTTCTGTTGAATTCAGTAAGCTTTGGGTTATGCTTTTCTTTCCTTAGATATGTCCTCTTTCTGCTTATTTTTTATGTTATTTTGTGTAAAGGGGCAAAAATTGACCTTCTCTCTGTGGTTACTCTATATATTTACTCCATCTATTCTATATGTTGCATTTACTGATTATTTATTTCTAGCTGTTTGTCTTAGATATTCCTTGCCCTCATTCTCATATTATGAGATGGCTCGTGAGGGCCGGTAATTTATGAGATGTGGAGTATTTCACAGCTAGGTCAGCAGTTCAGTTAACCTAGTTTAGTGGTGAGTAAAAGTTATAAAAATCTAAGCTTTTGGGTTGGTGTGGACCAGGGCTCTGATTCCTCATAGCCACGAAAGAGATGATTTAGGTTGTAACATAGAGGGGAGCATGGTGGGGGTCCCAGCACTGAGCCTGGGGCAGGTCCTCTCCTCCTCCCCTCGGCTCCGGGCTCCCACATCTCCCCCAGTCCACCTCGCTGAGCTCCAGGAGATCTTGTGAAGCACAGAGAACAACAGGCAGAATTTTTTTGGCACCATCAACAGCTGGGATAGGAGTAACCAGAGCACAGTTACACTCCACAGCACACAGTGGGTGACTGAACACTTAATGGATCATGGACCCTTCAGTCACTCCCTGTGACCCAAAAGGCAGGGAGTAAGGCAGTTGTCTCATTCATCACCACGTGCTTTTTGCTCAGGAGGCAGAGCTAATATTATCATGCAATTAGCGCTTGCATCACCCCCTTGGAAACAAATGTGCCCAGAGCTGGGGATGAGGATGGGGTCCTCTCAGCAGGACATCGTTGCTCTCAGCTGGAGCTCCTGCACATCACTCTCCTGAGTGCAGATGACCATCAGCTGGCTCTGCCCTAGGACACCCTCACTCCATAGGTATAGCTCCTCTTTTGCTCAGTTAGTTCAAGGCTGTGGGCTCTTAACTGGGGGTGCTGGGCAGGAGCAGCCTCCCCTGGCTGGGGCTCTCTAGGTAGCTCTAGGAAGTCCAGCAGAAGGTGCAGGGCTGGCTGCTTTTGGGGAAGCACCAGGCTCTCTGTAACAGCTCTGGAGGCTGACTGTGCTCTTGCAGTAAGAAGGCTAAAAATAGACCATCAGGCGTGAGGAGAAGACAAAATACAGGTGAAATGGTCAGGTGTGTAGTCAGTAACAGAGTCAAGTGTGGAGCCAGATGTGGCTCCTGGCTGTGCTGTGCTCATCCTGCAGCCTGGGGCTGCTGCCTTCGCTACCGCTGAAACCACCAGGAGAAAACAAACTTGTGGTGCTGTTGTGCCTGGAGCAGGCTCCGAGTAAGAAGAGAGCAGCACTGGCACGGGAGCCCTCGTCCATGTGCGTGGAGGAAGCTGGTGAGTACAAAGCAGTCAGACTCCACAGCTGTGTTTTCTGATGTGATATATAAGCTGCCACTTTAAATTATTCATTCGTTTGCTATAGTTTGTTTGGTTTATATTTAGTTTGACATGGTCTAGAGGTTGGAGTAATTTTCTAACTCACTGAATGATCTTTTTTTACTCTTAAGCACCTTCTCTGTCACATGAAAACAATTTTCAATCACGAGTACAAAGCACCCACTCACAACCGATGGACTTTATTTCCTGTGAATATAATTTAGCAGCTTTGGATACATTTCATTTAAATACATCTGCATGGTGAGGCCGAGTTAGCCTTTGACTTGGGGTGAACCAAACTCCTTTCTATGCAAATACTTACAGAAGGAAGTAACCCCTGTAGCATCCAGGTTAAATATACTTTTGCATAATGGTGTGCGCTGTGAAATGCAATTAGAGTATTTCTGCCTCTCTTTCTGGTCTTTTCTTTTTTTTTTTAAAGGAAAGTAATTTAAGAAAAGCATTTGAGTGTTGTGAGTGGAATATTTTCTCTTTGGTTTTTGTTCCTTTCAAGCTATGCTGTACGAGTAGCATTACAGTGGGAATTGCCCTGCTGGCAGTGACAGCCGGTGAGCCTGGTCAGGGCTCCTTCCCTGGGTCAGCCTGGCAGACAGAAATGCCATAATGCCACTTTCCTCCCCAGATTCTCTTCCACTGAGTAATTTATTAATTACAGCATGTCCACTGGAGAATAAAACCTTGGCCTAATTTTGTTTTGAGTGTCATGGGATGAGAGCTTGCTTAGTAGCTGGGAGCAGAGAGTGTAAAGCCAGGCTGTAACGGGACAAAAGAGGTTTGGAGGAGCAGCGTTCACTGGTTTTCATTTAAAGTTTGCAACCCACCTTGCAGAGGAGGGAAAGGACCATTTTACAGACTGGAAAATTGAGACATGGGGAGCAGAAATGACTCGGTGAAGGTCATACAAGAAGTGAGTGCCTGTGATCCCCAGGGTATCTGCCAGATTTTTGCTTCTCATGTTCATCTCATTTTCTTTAACTTCAAAGAAATGGTGAGAGAAGATGAAAAGTCTACAGCCAATGGTGTATAGGAGGTTAGATGCAATAATTTCAGACTATTTTGGCCTCAAAAGTCTAGAAATTAATGAAATATCATCCAGGCTGAGAAGTTCATAATGATCAGCTCATCATGTAATCAGACTTGCGAGGCTAGCATTTCATTTCCAAAGGTGTATTTAGATACTTTCAAGGAAAATTGATTTTAAATGTTGTCAGAGAAATTATGCATACCAGCAACAGTTACACCCAATTGTAGGGCAAAAATAACATCGCAAATAGTATAGTCAAAACAGTTTATATTTGTGGAGAACCCTGAATGACCAAACCACTGGTTTAAAAAAACAAACACTACCAAAACATGTACAAAACAAAACACTACCAAAACAGAGAGTAGATACATCTGAGAAAATCAAGGCTTGATCTTGGAGAGTCTAAGAGAAGGAAACCTGGAAGGAAAGGTGATCTGATCAGTTACTTTTAGCAAATAATTTCCTGACCTCACTAGTATCTGTGTTCTTCAGAAAAGCACTTAGAGGCAGTGGCTCTTTTTAAATGGCTTGTGTGTTCGGCACCCTCTGCAAAAAAGCTTGAGCTCTTGTCAGTAAACACTAAATGAATTATAACAATAATTAAGAACCTGCCACTTTCTGTAAAGCCTTTTGTATGCTCCACTTTTCCAAAGATGATAAACACAGTGGCTGCTTGTGGGTGACGGCATTTCATCGGTGGCTCTTGTGAGGCGGAGCAGGGACCGGGTTCTGAGCAGGCTGGGTGAAACCCCCAGCCACGAACCCCCCAGCCCGGGCGGTTTTGTGAGCTCGGAGGAGGGAATGAGCCCTTTTCTAATGCCTTGAATGCCAGCAGGACAAGTTTCAGCTCCCACTGGTTTTACCTGGTGATAGAAACCTAAGTACCCTGAAATACCTTGCATGCAGCACTCAGCTTTTGCTGAGAATCTTAAGGTTTACCTATGAACCTGAAAATTCATTTTGCTTGCTATAATGTGGAACATTTCAAATTCCTATTGTTTCTAAAATCACTCCAGATAACTCCTTCTAGCTGTCTTTATAATCCTGGGAGGTGTTCAGATTCACCGAAGTATTCACTGCTTAAAGGCGTGCCTTCTTTCTGCACTAAGGAAAAAAGAAATTGAGGCTTTCAGAAGCAGAAAATAGGCAGACTGCACTATGAACTGCCGTTGCAATTGCAGTTCTTCCTTGAAACTGCGATGCGTTCCAGCCGTTTTGATTTCACAATCCATGGTCTTTCAGCGGGTCAGCTGCATGACCCCTAAACTCAGGAGGGATCCAATACTGTGAGTTTAATCTGCCTAAAACTAGCCAACTCTGAAATACTGAGTCAAAATTGAAATACAGCTAATCTAATATGTATTGATTTTTTTATTTTTTTTAACTGACTTGTCTAGGAAATGCAGGTTTTTTAAAAAATGTCTGGGGCAAAATTCACTTATTCTTTGGTTTGTTAGAAAACATGAGTGATAGGGCTGCCATCATTTCAGTGCCGTATTCTTTCTGTAAGTTTAGACAAAGCAAGAGTGTTTTAGATCCAAGTTAGAAGTAACACCGCATCATTTCAACCAACCGTTTTCTCAGATTTGCTTGTTTTTTCTTACCTTGCTGAAGAAAATGTGGGTAGGTAATTGAAATCACCAGGATTTGTTAGTTCATCTGAAAATAAGTTGTTTAGTTTACTCTTCTAAGAAGGGACAAATGAGGTTGTATCCCCACTGATGCCTAATCAATAGCTGAGGGTGTTCAGGTCTGTGGGTAAAGTTTTTTTGCAAAGTACTGATTGAAAATTAGAGCGATATTTAGCCCCCTAAGCTACAGCTGTGGAAAATTTGCCCTTCATTGAGTGAAGCTGGGAGAGGTCCCATTTACCTCAAGGGCTTTTGAGTTAAGTACTGAGATTTCTAATATATCACTTTCTACAACCCTTAGCCCCAGTAAGGGAGGTCCTGTGTGGGCTTAACATGAGTCAAATACCAGGGAAATAATTCCTGCCATCAGGAAACACTTGCAACAAGAGTTGTGTGACTTTTGTCTTATGCTTATTTGAGATAAAATATTTGCAGCTGTCATAGCCAGCCTTCATGACAGCCAGATCTAATAGCTTCAAAAAAAGATCGAGCTAAATGACATTAGCTCTGAAAACACGTAAGAATCGGGGAATACTGCATCCTGCATGTAGGCACAAACCTGAGCACCAGCCCAACATGAGACAAGACAAAGAATCAGCCTAAGGTTCTAAGAAACCCCTGCAGTGTATTAAAATGCACAAAGATCTGTTGATTCGCACCAGGTAAGATTTGATCCAGAGCATTAGCTATCTGACTACTTACCAAGCCCACACAGAAATCCTACCCAGAGATATTTTCGTAAAGAAGAATGCTTCTAATAAATTGGATTTCTGCATAGAAAGATAAAACCTTTGAGAATATTTTGCAGCATGTTCCCATGGAATGTAAAATTTCCTCAGATGGGAAATTGTGTAGCTATCATATTTAATTAATCTTCTTCCTCAAAGAGGTTCTTATCCTCCCACCTTTGTAATGCAGTTCAGGTCACTCCACTGGGATTTTCCCCCCATGTCTGGCATTAATGCCAATTCAATGCATCAGTTCAGATGAGAAGATGGAGGAGTTCAAACCAGAGGTGAGCTGGGGTTATGCAATTTGGAAATGCAGGAGGTCTTCTGCTGAATATAGATACTGCCTCCTCATTCAAAGTCATGCAGGAGCCCTCATCCACTCATCCTAAAAAAGGCATCCCTTCATCACACTAACCTTGCTGAAGCTCTCTGCTCCCCTGCGGGGCATTTGTTTGCCATGTCTTGGCTACGATGTATTTTTTCGAAATGTAATACAACATACAAAAGCAGAACAAATGATAGAATATTTTCTTGGTCTTTTTTTGTTTCTCTTCCTAATTTTTTCCTGTGCTCTGGGCTTTCATTCCTTTAAGGCTCCTGCACCTTATCCCTACAAATCTCGCATACCCAGCACGGACAAGTGTTTGCAGTGGAGTGTGTGTTCACTCCAGTGGTGTATCTCTGAGCCATCATCCACTGAATACCTGCATCCTAAGATACTCTGCCCAGCTGAAATCTGAAGTGCATTAGAGTGATGGGGATCAAATGGAAAGTTTGGATTTGATTCAAATTCTGAGTCCATGCTAAACTGACACTGCTTTTATCTGGGCTTTTAGTTAATGCATTTAACAAGAAAAAATTCTGCTGTGGTGGCTGCTTTCATCTGTGCAGCAAATGAGAACTGCAGCAGCACTACAGACACACCTCCTTGGTACTCGAGTTGTGTGCTGAAACCAAGTCTCTCACTGTCTGTTCTGGTTTTTCCAGTTGTTGAAAGAAGTTATAAATTCAGTTCTTTGCTAGTGTATGTTCCAGGCAGCGTAGCTGTTCAGTAGCCATCAAACACCACGTTCAAAGAAACACTGGGCTGATTCCTCCTTAGCCTGAAGCAGTATTTCTAGGTTAGCGTACAGCTTGGATCTTCCAAGCTCTCCTCCTGCAGGAGCTGGAGATATCAATTTCCTTCTCCAGCAAGGGGCCTCTTAGCCAATGTGTACAAGTCTCCAGTATTTATCCTGTTTATTGTGGTTCTCCAAAGCCCCCGGACTTCCATCCCCTCCCTGTGGGTGCCGTGGTCAGCCCAGCCTGGCAGTGCCAGTGCTGACGTGACCGGAGCAGCGCTCAGCATCCCGGAGCTTGCTGCAAAGAGCTCTTCTGTTTCAGAGGTTGCCTTTGACAGATTCAAATCTAGATTTATTTGCTGAACTTTCAATAAATTATCCTGGCATTGGTGAACCAGCTGAACCGAGATCACCTGGGGAAATAAACAAATAGGCAATGAGAAATTTATGCCTCTACATAAACTGTCAAATCCCTGGATGATTTATGTCTGTCTAAATATGGTTGTTAATTGTTAGCTTCTGTTAGCCTTTCCTTATGCTGCTGGTGGGGCAGCAGAGCCCCTAAGGCTTGCAGATTTTGCCAGGGTGAACGGACAGTTTCTCTAGCTGAGATGGAGAAGAGAAAGCCAGCCACAAGCAGGCAGCGAGGTGGCACGTTACCTTCCCACCTTGAGCTTCATTCCCTGTTTAGGGGGAGGGTATTTCTTCTGTTGTCTGACTCGGCCCATCCTGTGGTCTTGACTTTAATGCATTTTACCTCTTACCTACACAGGACCTGGGACAGCAGGGTGTCTGCCCAGGAGCTGCTGTGACACAAATATTAGATGCTACCTCTTGGACAGCAAGTGTGAGAACCAGGTAGCCAAAGAGCAATAGTGTCCAAGCTTGATCAAAAGTTGTTTGGAAATAAGTATTAATTTTCTCATCCTGTTTTGTGCAGTCTATTGGCAAAGGCTTAAGATCTGGCTTTTTCTGGCAGCAATATTCATATGAATCATCAGCAAATCTGTTCCCAGGACACTTTCTCCCCTACAACAAAGGGTTAAAAACACAAACATGCACCAAAAGAAGCCTTTTTGTGGGTAGATGAGACAAGGGACATGCAATTTAACAAATCTTCTGTATCTCAAAAATGACTGAGCCAGTGAAATTCTAGGAGGAACCCAAGTCCTATATGAAGCAGGCATCTCATCCATTTTAAAACTGATTTTTATTTTTTTTTCTCCTGGAAATAAAGAAAGCCCTTCCACACCCTCAGTGCTGTCTCCTTCTGCAGAAACAAATGCGTCTTAAAAACCCTGGGAGCTTAGCAAACTAAGAAAATCAATGAACTTCTTTTTCCCCACCAATATCTAAATAGACATTTTTATGTGTTTTTTACATCACTAGCTGTTGAACAAAAGGTCACTACTGATTTGAAGTCAGGCTTTATAACCCAGATGGCTTTAAAAAAAAAAAAAAAAAAAAAAAGCCATTTCTTTGGTTTTTCTTTTATCAGAGGGTGAATAAAAAGATAAGAGCAACAAATGTAAATGTACATATCGCTATGCTACGTCATTGCAATAGCTCTGTAGGAAAAAGTCAAGCTGCTGACAAGCTCAGGGTACAACTGCACCAACGAACTTGCATCGCGTTTGGCAGCACCACCTTCCCGGCAGGTCAGAGCAGCATCGCTCTATAAATCATGAAGATTTATGGGCAAAGATTCAAGAACAATAACCTTTCTGCCTTCTCATATTCACCTCTTGGTTCACATCATAGCAGCGAATTTCTAGCGAGCTGTTCTTTGGAAATGTATACTGTCAAAAGCAATCCCCTCGAAGCGCTTGCTAGATTTAGGCCAAAATTGAAGGGAATTGGGCTTAGGCTGGAGGAGGCAGCAAAGTTTAGTGCAGTTCAACTAATTCCACTGCATAACGAACGGCTGCGGTTAGGATTGCCCCGGGCGGAGGTTCCCCTCCCAGGTTACTAGCGGGTAGGTGATCCATCCCGCTTCCGAGCAGAGGTGTTGCACCACAAGCTGGAAACCTCCGTTACACAGGAGGGAATAATTTGTGCAAATTGCTGTTTCTCTTGTTGTCACTCCAAGTATTTCCCAGGCTTTTATACCTGGTAACGATTTTATTTATCTTCTGAAGCGAACCTAAGCTGTGCTTCCAAAACCTTTGGTGGTCAAATGAACAGCGAGACCTTCCAGGGGGACATTTTCCCAACACGATATGCATTTTCCTTTCATCTGAACAGGAAGACTTTGTGCTCTGCTTTGAGGAGGGTGTTGCTCTGCTTTGGTTTGGTCCATGCGGCCGTTGGGTTTTGCTTTGACCCTTGCTGCTGGGGAGGCTCCTGTAGCCACCCCGGCGTGGGTGCCTTGTGGCAGGAGGTGGGTGCTGGCAGGCTGGGTAGGGGGAGAAGGGGTCCCTCTAGCTTTCACCAGCATCAGGAATAGAGATGCTCTGCTGCCTGGCAGCAGGAAAAATAAATGAGTATTCAGACCACTTGCAATTTAACAAAAGCACCTTTTATAAAAGCAAATGAGTGCTTGGGCAGGAACAGAGAGGGATTTGTGGCATGGGTGAAATTCTGGCAATGCTGGAAAAAGTGGTAGGTTGCCACTGACTCTAGAAGGGCAAGAATACTACCTTAGAATTTTTAACGGCAACACATCCTTTGGTGCAAACGCAACAGAAGACCTAGATCTGCTGGCAGCCCGTCCCTCCTAAGTGGAGTCAATCACACAGTAAAACCTGCTGGCTGGGCACCTGCTGCGTGGGGGAGCGGGGTGTTCATCCAGAAACAGAGCTGGAGGGAGCCCTGAGAGTTCTGCTTGCTCATCCCAAGCAGGACCAAATCCCAGTAAACATTTCTGACAGATCTTTGTCTAATCAACACTTAAAGACCTCCAGGGATGGATATTTCATAGGTCCGCAAACAGTCCCTTAATAACCTGCTACAAAATGAAAAGCAAATTTAATGAGGACTCCAGCAGCTCCCATTTCAAATATTACTTTAGAAAGACAAAGAAGTTTAAGAATTGAGTCAATTTATGTCTTTTGGAAGGAAAGCGTAAATCACTAGCAGGAAAGAAAGGCATATAGAAAAATACACTCTTACTATTCAGTGAGGAGTGGTAACTGGTGCAGCAGTGGCTGTATTTACCAACTGAAATGTGGGGAAAAAAACCAAAATAAAATTGTTGAAAATATCACATACAGCTAATACAACCAGGTACTAAGCTAAAGGAATAAACATCAAAGAGGCTGCACGTAGGATATCCTGGGATGGCATAGCCGTGCCCATGGGCCAAGTGACATCTGGCTGTGTGGGAAGGAGGAGGACTCTGCCCAGCCATACCAGAGCTACAGCTGCCATTAAAAAAAAAAAAAAAAAAAAAAAAGTTTCTTCTAGGAGAGAAAATCAATGATTTTTTTTTATTGCTTTTATTTAAATTAAAAAAAATATCTGCAATAAGTTATAACATTAACAGGATGAATGAAATTATTCTTTGCAAAAAATCCATTTGTGACATCTTAATGTGTCCTAAATATAGTAGTCTCTGAGATCCACCACTCGTTTACCAATGGAATCGATGATATCAATCACGCTCGTGATGGGCATGTGGCAGCTATGCTCAGGACTGCTTCATTCTGATATGATTGCTCTGTCTGGTGGGGGAAAAAACAAGTTTAATGTGACATCATCAATCTAAGACCAAGAATGGGATAGATTTTCTGATTACGAGGTTAAGTGATGCATCAAGAGAGAGCAGAGCTTGGTCATTGCTAATCATTTAAATTTAGGAAGACTGAGGACCATGACATTATTGGCTGGCATTAAAGAGCAGCTCTTTGATACCAGTCATCTGTATGTGTCTTTTCTTCTTCATGGCTGTATTTATTATCCAAGCAATAGGAAAATAGCCTTGGGGAAGCCATTCTGTTCAGTCTTTTGGTCTTTGGTTCTGTCTAGCTCATCATAGCACTGTGATATGACCCAGAAACTCAAGAAATGCTTGCACAGGTCCGAACATGCGTTTTGCTCTTAATCAGTGCAATCCCACTGAAACTATGGGAGAAGAGGGAACTGTGTCAGGCATAGAAAGAGATTTGGCAGGAGATTTGCAGATCCTGTTGCCGTTGCACTGTCTAACTTCAACAGGTTGCTGTTATTGTGTAGACTCAGGTGCCAGTTTCCAGACAGATTATAATATGCAAAACAACGGTTGAATCTTCCACAGCCCTAAGATGAAGTGCTGAGCTTCCTCGTCCTCATTTGAGGTCAAGAGGAGCTGGAGTTTTCCTCCTGGAAATTATCGGGAAGATGATGCCGTGTTGGTCTCTGTGCCTGGACAGGGAGGTCTTGTTGCTGGGATCTGGGTGACTTCAGTCCATTGTTATTTGGGAAGATGCTCAAGTGAGGCTCTGGACAGATCCCTGGGGGAACACCTTCCCTTCTGCACAGACCTATCTACTCATGAGAGCAGCTCTTGGGTCGCACAGCAGTGCAAAGTCACTGTCTTCAGTCACCGCTTTTATTAGAAGGGTGGTCTTACTGATAGTGAAATGAAATTACATGAGAAAAGTCTGCTTTAAGCTTCAGCCAAGCAGGGAAGTAAAGGCAGGGACATCTGTCTGTACGCAAACAAGCTGGACCACCTGTCCTTTACACAGTTTGTTCTTTATACTGGTTTTAAATACGACTTGCAGACTTCAAGAGGGTTCTTGTGTTCCTACAGCAGCACTCTATGCAGGTGTCCCAAGGACTTCGGGTGCTAGTCCTTGCTACGTAGCTGTGCCTGGTGAGCTGCTGCTTTGCTTCTTGGAAGACGAGGGCAAGACCGAGATGAGCTGTTAATGATTTTTATCTTATTGCTGTGAGACCAGAGAACAACCTGGGAACAAGCCATCCTCTGAAATGCAGTTGTCCCCCCACATTCGTTCTATATTACACTTCCTACATGGTGTAACTTCCTTCAAACTGGTCCAACAGTTCCCATTAATGCACACAGGTTCACATTTTCTGAAATGCCCTGCCTGCTCCCAGTGAAGCCCTTGGTCCTCAAAATTCAATGAAGTGAGTAGATGAATCAAAGCAGACTGTCCTGCTGAGGTGCTGACTCTGTTTCCCCTGGCAATAATCCCATCATTAAACCACTGCTGCCCTGCTTCAGAATGTCATATCTTAGTGGAGGATGATATTCCTTTTTCATGAAAAAAATAAAATAGAAAGACAAGGTTGGACCCTCAAGAGTGATTTTTAATTATTTCCAGTTCTTCTGGATCATTAGGAAAATGAAAGATGGCATCAGTTAAGATGCAGGGCACACTGATATAGTGTAATTGATTTTTACATATATTTAACTGATGATTCATAAAATGTGATATGGCTGAAGCAGCACAGCCTTAAGTGCAGTCTGAATATGAAAGGTCCAAGCTCATAATAGAGAGATTACTGGGTCTGCCACTTCTGAAGGTGAGAGCCTGAGGACAGGATTCTTGGCATTCATCATCATTATCCTTATTTATTATTTGTGTTACAGCAATGTCTAGAGGCTAGATTCTGATGCCGATTGTGCTGAGTGCTCGCAAGTAGAACAGAGAAGCGAAATGCAAGAGTACGGTCTTGGCATAGCTGATATCAAGATGCCTGTTGGCGTTGAGGTTTCACCTGTGGATTTTCGTATTCACGTGGTGGTACATGCTGTCCAGCATCCATTAGATCAGTGGGGTGGGTTTTTTCCCTGACTTTATATCCTTCATCTATAAAGAGGCTTGCCAACCCCACCATCCTTTAGATGATTTTGATGACTCTGGTTTCCTGGTACGGAGCCTGCCAGCAGCCAAAGCTGGAGGATGCTCTCGGGCTCCCCCCACCCAAACCACCCCCAAGGGTGGCTGTGGCTCTGGGAGAGGGGCACCCAGAGCCTCCTGCATCCCACAGAGTGCCGCTCCTGGTGCACCGCTGCAAGCAGTAGCGGTGCAGAGGCACTGGTCCGTGGGCTTTGCTGTGAAGGTCCCCCAGCCTAGGAAGGCACGTAGCTCGTGGGGCAGGGTGGCTGCAGGCAGAGAGGCAAGCTAAGCCCACCTTAAATAATCTGTATCGCAGCCACTATTTGTCAGGCTAAGGACTCTGAGGATTAGATCTGACAGCCAGTCCAGGAAACCTGTGCAACCTTCCTCATCTATGAGGTGTTCCAGGCTTTGATAGCTTCAATTTTTCATTTCAGAGACTTATATTGATTGCTTTAAGAATTATACACACACACATAGACACACTCGCGCGTATATATATACACACACATACAGAGATACAGGAGAATGAGGGCAAACTTTTTCCCAAACGGTTATATCCCAAAGGACTAAGAAGGATTGATTTTTGCACATTCGGCTTTTAGGCTATTCACATCTCAATCCAGACAATTTTCTTTCAAGAGTCCACTACAGTCCACTTAATTGTATTTTCTAACCAAGCAGTGGAAGAGATTTGTTGGCTTTACTGTCCAAAGAAGACACAAATGTTTTCTTCCATTTTTTTCCCTTGAGTTGATAATATAGTGAGTGAATTTCTGACCCTAAAAGCAATAAAATATCAAATTGTGAGTCCAACACCATAGGGAAAAGATTAGTTCATGGAGGAATTTAAAGACTTGGAAAGGAGGACCTGGCTGTATATTTTCCTTTTTTTTTTTTTTTTTTTTTAATTGGGTAGCAGTTACTCTCAGTATAACTTTCCAGTTTTCTCAGGACAGTATGCTAGCTCTGATTCTGTGCTTCACCTAATAACTTGGAAAAATAATCCCAGTATGGGCATTAAAAAAGCATTCTTTTATGTATTTTCTTTGGCTCCCAGTTTAATAGTTGGCTATATTGTACTCGACCAGGTTAGGTATTCCAGTGACATCTTGTAAATTGGGCTAAAAGTACAATTTTGTAATACCTTTTGTCCAAGTTTGCAGGTTTATGCAAGGCTCAGTTGTTATAAAATAATTGGTTAACATATGTGGTTTTATTTGCAAGCTCCACCACGCCTCCCTTACCTTGGAAGTAAGACCACGAGACACAGGTCAGAAGGGCCATTGTGCTGCTGGTTTGCAAACAGCAGCACAAAGACAATTATCTAATTATCTAACTGGTTTGTTCAGCGCTTCACAAGCTGAAGAATTTAAGATCCAGCCCACAGAAATCGGTGAGGCTTCACTCGGGGCTGGGCTATTTGCAAACCTCCCGAGGGCTGGTGGCAGTGGAAGCGGCGGTGCTGGCATCCCCCCTCCCTGGGATGTGGGGGGCTGCAGTCCTGGGGCAGTGATCCTGGAGCTTTTGACAGCTAATGGTAGGTGAGATGGATCTAGTCCAAGAGACGACAAGATGCTTCTTGCACGAGGAACCCGTGCCAGTTCTGACCCAATTCTGGCAAATCCAGAGGTTCGGTTAAAGTGAAACCCTTTTCAATGCTTTTCTAAAAAGATTTTTGTCCAAAAGCAAAAGAAAAATTAATTTTGGTCAGAATATTTTGCCAGTCAAGTAATATAGCTCTGTGCTAGACCTTCTCTCAACTTTCCTAGTTGACTGAGGAATCTCATCTCATAAAACAGCTTGCTGAAAGCACCCCTGTATATAGCCTGGTAAAACCAAAAGTAAAGTTTCAACCCACTCTGTTTCTTGAAGCAGAGGTTAAACCCCTCAGGCAAGAAAAAGCGGGGTGTGCCGAGCAAACAGGCGTTGACCCTTAAATGCAATGTTGCACACACGAAGTTGTAATAACAGTTACTGCGAATAACTGTTTATTCCATTCCAGCAAAACAAGCAAATAAACTGCCGATGGTGGTCTGAAACTTCATACAGTGTAATATTCCTGTAATGGAATGCTTTTAGAGAGGAGCAATAAAAATAAATTGAAAACTGCTTTTCTGCTGGATACAGCTGGCATAAGCACCATCTGAGCAAACAGGATAACACAAAGCTTAACGTAACATGTCTGTTTTTATTACCCAGAAGCGACAGGTCTTACAATAATATAAATTTACTAAAAAAATGGGCTTTTTTTTTTTTTTTTTTTTAGAAGCCCTTCGTGTTAATTCTGAGCAGTATAATTACAGGTCTTTTTATGATTTAGGTTAGAGACCAATTAGCTTGCTTCTGAGACTCTTGAAAGGCTGTTCTTCCCCTTCCCGTGCAGGTCTTGCTCTGCTCTGAATTGATACACATGAAGCAGTAAAGTGAAATTGTTCATAACCGAGGGAAGTAACTGTATCTGTTGGCTTGGCTTTGCTTTAACTACATTTTCTGCAAGACGGCTGTCATAAGAAATGCAAATTAGCAACAAGGCACTTACTTCTGGAAACTGGAGTACATAAAATGGTTGCGCAGTTCTTGGGAGTCATCAACGTTTTGTGGCCCTTAGCGGCTCTCCCTGTGTTACTCTGTCCGGCACGAGCTGACTCCCATTCCCTCGTGCCTTACATGCCCTATTCCCACCCCGGTCTGAGTATACGCACCATCAGGGCAGCCATCAGGGCTGCCCGACCGTCTCGTCTCTGTCTCACCCAGAAGCTTGCCTGATCCCCACAGCAAAGATCACTCAGCAGGTTGCCTCCGAAATCTTAGATGCAGCTTGATATATATATATATATATATATATATATATATATATAAATATACATACTGTCCTTTAGGAAAGAAGCTCCAATTCTTTCCCAGGTTCTGAGCATTAAAAAACCCCAAAATAGTGTAAGTGGTTATATAAGGAGTTGCTCAAGTTCATATATCTGCTTGTTTTTATATTGTTTTGCATCTCTCACCCAAAAAAATCTGTATGTGGGTTGTATGTAGGTTGCAGAATGGTCTTACCTAGCGGTTTCAGAGCTAGCTCAGCTATCACTGTAAAAAATGAAAACCATGTCATCTTATAATGACTATACAAAGATAGGGAGGATTTCTAATTGCTATACCTACTACTTAATTTTTAAGCCAAAATCTTTAACTGGTATAAATTAGCGATATTCTTTCCCTACTTGCTTTCCTTGCATTTCCTGCCATGGTGACTGTAACCTGCTCACGACTCTTGTAATGTAACATGGACCAGTGAATCCAGACTGGGACAGTGTACAGCAAGCGCACGACCTCCCTGCTTGAAGTTGCTCTTGCAAATAGAGCCTCTAGCCTTCAAATATCCCTTCGGAAGGTTGTAACGAGTGAAAGCTGTGATACAGCCTAAGGAAGCTGCAGCACTACCCCCAGTTCTCCAGCCACTTTCTTTACTAAGCAGCCGTGTTGTGCTTTATTTTCTTTGCCTCATGCTCGGTGGTACTTGATGATGATCTTCATTTGTGTCATTCTCTGAATTCTAACTAAAGATGACTTTTACATCTGCATTAAGGGGGTTGCTTCACCACTGCAATGCAGGGTTCTCTGGGACAGAATTCCCTGGCTGGTTAACAGTACCTACACACAACAGCTCTGGACATGAAGTGACAAATCTGTTATTAATATATGACTAAGTAGCCCAAGGGTTCGATAATGTCTTTCTCCTCAAGGTCACTAGTTCAAACATAACACAAGCTGAAAGTTGGAAGTTATTACCATTTGATGGCTTTTTGTTAGTCTGTGTAAAATTAAGATTGCACACCTTGCACGTTAATGGACTTTCTCCAGGACATGTCTGCATGCTGTGTGCTTGGAAGAGCTATCAGACGCGCCAAATGATAGTCCTTCAGCAGTGAGCAAACACTTCACTCTTTGCTGGTGTTGCAGAACTGATGTCGGTTGCTTGCTATTTTCAGAGGCATTAATACTGATCTCTGTTCTGCTGTCTTCTCCATAACTTACACGGCTGCTGCATACGAGCAGGTTATCACGGACACGTTGACACAGTGTTTTACAGGGACATGCAAGCTTACTCTGCCTTCTCTCCAAGCGTTTTGATCTGGAGGCTGGGCTGTCACAGCTAACCTAAACTAATAATTCTACCGAGACATAGGGCTTGGTGACATGCTGATACACAGCTCCTGGTCATCTGGAAATGCAGATGGCTTTTGCCTGCCTAACTGGTAGTCCCATCATAGCGGGAATAGAATTTCCCTCTAGCAGGATGCCAGTGCTCACTCAAACCAGGCCCACCAAGGGAGGGCTCCTAAGGAAACCAGATTTCTCTTCCCTGTGAGCTCCTGAGCCGGCAGCAGAGCAAAACCACCATCACATCTTTGTGACAAGAATGGCACGGGCCCTGTGGAAACGTGAGCTGGCAGCAGGCAAGTGTGGAGCCTACCTGCTGCCCTTTATTGCTTTTAATCGGGCGTGCAACTCTGGTGATTGGGTTTTTAATATGTGACAAACATCTGATCTTTTCCCCATTCCTCAGGCCTGTCTTGTTGCCTTTCCTGTTGCAGCAGAGCGATTACAGAGCACTTTGTCAATAATCCAGCAAACCTATCATACAGTCGATCAATGGGAGCTGGTCTTGTCCAAACTCGCCTTAGCTGTGTGTCCGAAGCATGCCAAGGGGGGGATATTGCTTTGCCACTTATCAGGAGACATTACCCTTAGAGATATTCCTCTCTGTCTCTTTTGTCTATATAAAACCTATTGTTGCTGATTGCTATCTGGGAGCTCTGCACAAAAAGAAATCCCCAGAGTCCGCTCCCGCTGTCCATCCAGTCATTGTGTGATCAAGGCTTTGGGGCACAGGAGCTCCGGGCAGGACGTGTCCCGTCACATAGTGCAGGCACTGGGCAAGCGACAGCTGCTCCCCATGGAGCTGGGATCAAGGCAGCCGGGGCACGGATGGCAGGCGGGAGGTTGTCACCTGGGTCTTGCGGGAAGGAAGCTGGAGGACCTAGATGAAGCGGGTGGCACAAGATCCCAGATCTCTGGGAGCAGCACCGGGCACTCGCTGAGCATGTGTCACCTTGAGACTGTACCATTCGTGTCAATTCACGTGAAGGATACGCTGCTGTGGGATGGGTCCCCCCATAAGCGTCCTGCTGGGGGATTTTCCTGCTTTGTCAGAGGCACTTACCTGAAACAGCTGAACTGGGAGCAGAGTTGCCTGTAAGAGAAATAGCAGGCACTTCCAGGAGGTAATTCAGCCCATCTGCAGCCAAAGAGCTTCCAGAGATGGCTTTTTGATGACTGCTCCACAGCTATTCGCCATTGGATTTCTAACTTGAAAACCTCAGTTAAGTGCTTGAAGTGGGTAGAATGATTCCAAACCCTTATATTTTGCATATTTTTTTATTCTTTTTAATTCTTTTATGAATCCGGGATCTTGCTGGCAGGGAACGAAGGCCCAGGGAAGCGAAGCTACAGCATTTCTGTTCAGTGATAGCACTGTGCCCTCAGTGACTGTATCTGTGACCTGTATTCACTAACCACCTCTGTGCTGCAGCCTCCCTATCTGCAAATCAGGAGACGAAAGCTCTGATAGGATCTCCAGTGCGTATGCTTGTTGTTTAACTTAATAGACACTTTAAAGAAAAATACGGGTGAAAAATACGCAGCAAAAATACTTCTGTTAGCTGGTAATTTGTAGAGACTGTTGCAAAAAACTCCACCTGACAAGGTGGTAAGAAGTAAAAGGATGTTTCCCCAATGCACAAGGCAGGAAGGAATTTTATTTAAATTTAATTTAAACCTCTGCTGCTGAGGTTTTTCTCCATTGTTAACTGTGTGGAAAAGGTGCCCAAAGGCTCAGCCAGTCCCTCTCCGGCTGGGTGCTCCTTTGTCCTTGTTGCCTTTCACCCACCGCGGCGGGTGCGATGCAGTCATCCTCTGCCTTCATGTTCTGTGCAGGCCAAAGTTTTGCTCCTGATAAACTGAGCTGGTGGGTCTAAAGGTTTCCAGTATAAAGTTAGTGGTGCCACTGCTTCTTTGGGGTCCAGAGAGAACTTGGATAAAAAGAAGATACACGGAATTTGACATCCAGGGGTTCTGTCCAAGGACAAAGCAGTTTGACCTAAATTCTTCCGTGTAATGGCAGGGCTTGCAGTAATGAATTCTGTCTTATCTGCGTGATGGGGTTATGATTTGCAGACATCAAAATCCGTAATTCAGTGAATGCCGCTTTAAACTTGGGAGGGCAGCTAAATAACTAAATAAAATTTGTCAATGCAGAATAATAGGCTTGCACATGGTTAGCAATAGCCAGGCGACTGTATATCACAGCAAAGAATAATGTCAGGTTTTGGAATCAGATAAATTGCAAATAACAATTCAGAAAGCAACTGAACCTTGAGGAATATCAGCAGCTAGGCTAGATGAGGTGGCTGCAAAAAGCCATTGTTTGGAGGAGGGAAATAGAGACCAGAAAGACAGGAGGGGAAAAAAAAAAAATGGGGAGGGAACATCAGGCCATAAAGCTGTGATCAACTGCAGGAGAGATGATAAAAGGCCATGGACAGCCCAGAAAAAATATTAAGAAGCAATAAAATGCAGCACCAGTGGAGATAAGATGATAATTTGTTATTCTCAGCAGAGCCATTTGTGCACCAGGGCCCTTTCTAGACTCAAAAGCTCAGCTCGGTTCTGCCTTGCACCTTATGCAGTGATTTACACCTTGGCAAAGCAGGAGGAAAACCCTCCAACCAGCGAGTAAGAGTATTTGTGTGTGTGTACGGTTTGTGGGGAGGCAATCTGATTCTGTCAGAGCTTAAACTTATCCCTGAAAGGGCTTGAAGGTCATTTCCAAACTGTTTGGCCGATAAGGAGTTGTGCATTCGTGACTTCGGTGCAAATGAGAGTCAGACCTGCTTTTCCCTCGGCCAGGCAAGCGGACATGTGAGAACCAAACACCCCATAATAGCGGGTAGGAGAGGTGAGACTGATCCACACCAATGTGAGGGACAGGACCTCCTGTGCCAGTGACGGTCTTAAAGTCAGGTGAAGGATTTGGAGGGATTTTTGCACGGTGTGATGCTGGCTGCTGCGGGCCACACACAGTGTACTCATTGGGCGTGCGCTCCCTTTGCTCCCAGTTGCAAGTTTAAGTTCAGTCACAGTCACACGTGGTAGTTCAAGGCACCTTTGACTCGCAATAAATTAAAATGTCACTGGGTTTGGCTGACCTTTGGAGATGTGATATTAGTCGGAGCATTGAACAAGCACATAGGAGCAGGTGGGCACAGATATATGTGTACCACTGGGCAGAGCCACCTCCGGGGTGTAGGAACCAGCCTGGGAGATGGAGGAAAGTGGACTGGAGAGTCTGGGAGTTCCTCTGGGGCTGGGAGGGAAGGGAGCTGCATGGGGCTATCTCTTAACTCCATCTCTGCATCCTCTAAATGGCACAGGCATTGTTCAGCAGTTTTCAAAGATGCTGATAACAATGATGCAGATCCCTGGTACTTATTAAGCTGATGGCTTTTAAACATTAAATCGCAGCTATAATTAAATTAACTGAAATTGTGTTTTAAAAAAAAAAAAAAATTCTAAGCACTCCCCAGTAACATTTAAAAGGTGAGGGAATTGCCTGCAGGCCTAAATAAGCATTGCTGCAGATTGCATCCAGGACTAATTCGCTAGCTAATGACTGAAGCTGTAGTCAGGGGACTACAGAGGAGAGGGGGAAGAGGGAGGAGGAGCAAGCTTCATGACTGGGGAGGATTTTGTGGTGGTGGTGCTGTTTTTCCTGGGAAGGGATTGCAGGCCATCCTCTTGCAAAGCCAAGGAATTATCTGCAGAACGACGTGATCACCCTGTTATTCAGAAAGTGATCTCTTATTATTATATTTTTCAGTTCCAAATAGTTTTATGCAATCCTCCAGCACAGATCTCTCCATCTTACCCTCCCTCTGCATGGGGATGGTCTCGTCAGGGGTAGCTATCCACCTTGGAAGAAAAGCAATTAGACTCTTTCGTGCTTTTCATACCTCCAAGACCTTGTCATCCTCTCTGTCCCCCAGGCAGCCTTTGGGAGGGCAGGAGAGAGCAGAAATGGTGAGATGCAAAGAACTGGGGTTTGACTCTGCTGAGCTCAAGTCCCATGGGACCTGGCAGTGAGCGGAGCGGGGGGTCCCTGGCCGCCTTTGCTCTCCGGCGGTGCCACCCTGCCTTTCTGAGCATTCTGTGCTAGGGGCTGGGGATGCAGCTAGAGGTGGTTCTGGTAGCACCAACACGGGAAGGGATCTCCCACCCATCCCAGCATGGTGACACTGCCCATGTGTGGATTTCCAAAGGGTCTGGGCAAGGGAAGGCTGTGCTGGAGCCTCCACTGACCTTAATCTGAGTGTAGCCAAGCGTCAGGTTCCTGAGCAGGCAGCCTGGAAACTCTCAGGAGCACAAAAATCCATTTTTAAAGAGACTAGCTGAAGGAAATGACAAACTAAGTTACACAGACTCTAACCCGGCTTGCTGTTCTGTATTTAAATCCATTGTTATAGCCTCGGGCATCCTTGAATAATTACTTTTGATGACTGGCTATGACGTGCTCCGTTTGGGTCTAGGTGATGCTGCACAAGGCATGGCATGGCTCCACTCTCCCAGCTCAGCAATGCCAGCGGGGTCTGAGCTGGCCGCGTGGAGCTGTGTCCCACCTGGAGAGGAGGAACCACTGATGGACTTCCCCAGAACAAGCCCCTCAGCCCCCCGCTCCTTGGCTCCCTGTGCTGGGTCTCCTCCCCATGCGCGTGCCCCAGGGTGTCCTTCAGCAGCCAGGCTGCCCTTCACACCAGCAGCCCGACCCGAGTCCTGGGCAGAGCCGGGTGGTCCCTCAGACAGCCCCAGGCCCCTTTGCTGCAAACTGTTATACCGGGGGGGGGGGGGGGGGGGGGGGGGGGGAGAACCCAGCAGCTTTCGTCACTCCTCCATAAAGAACTTGGTGCTGATTAAGCTAGTTTCCACTCCAGCAGCATCGTTTATCCCAGAAGAGGAACAGTTCTGCAAAAGGCCAAATAAAACCAAATTTCCTAGAGGGAAAATTAAGGTTTGTGTTCAATGAGCCAGAGGAACGCTCTCCTGTACAGGTTAGTCCTCTTGCCAACAAACCAGCTGTGCCTCTGGTTTCTCTTTACATCCCTGAGGGGGGGGTTGCAGTGGGAACCTCACTTGTTATTTGGGATCTGACCCAGCAAAACTCCAAGACCTCCTTGGCCACAAGCGCTGCCAATGCGAGCAGCTGCCAGATCGAATGGGCAGAGGCTCTGCATCACCTGAGCATCATCTCCCTTGGCTGCGGGGGCATGTGGTGGCACCGTGTGAAGACACAGATGCCCTCCCCATGGCTCAACCGCTGCATCTGTCTCACACACCCCTTACCCCTCAGCCTGGCATCAGCAATATAGTGCAGTAAAATGTGTTGTCGGAGTCTGACATAAAGGCAGTACCGGTTAGGAACTTGCAGGATAAGCTTCAGGAAAAGCTCAGGTGTAGGCAACTGTGCCTAAACTGGAGTACCCGTGGAGAAGGCACGCACTCTGCGCTGAACCTTTTTAAAAAAAGTTCTCTGGGAAGCGTGCGCTGCATCAGCCTCATGCTTGTACCTCCGCACAGGGGTGAATTTAATCTTTGCAGCTTGTTTTGAGTAGCTGAGAATAAAAGTGAAGGTGAATGTCAGAATCTGCTCTTCAATTTGTAGCAGAGGTTCTGAGCTACAGCACATGCTTTTGTCAGATCACCTTCACTAGGATCACCTCTGCAGAAATCGCTTCTGAAAGACATTTAACATTTCTGTTCTGGCTTTGAAGATCTGATTAAGCCATATTCTGTTTTGAAGGAATTGTAAATATACTTGTTCATTTAATAGATGGCTTCCTTTGGTTGCAGGATTTTTGTCCCTGTTAGGCACATCATTCAAAAATTATCTATTGTGGTTGAAAACGTAATTCCAAGACATCTGAATTTGTGCTAATATCTGTGAGCGGCAAGTCTTCGATTTCCTTCATACCTCATTACTGGCTTGCCCCAAAAAGCAATCCTTTCTTAATCAGGGCTTGTTTCTCCTGTCAGGTTATTGTTCATCATGATATATAAAGCAACAAGAAGGCATTTGCTTGATTTTTCTAAGTTAAGCTAACTGTCCACTGCTGACAGCCCTATTAAAATGGAGCAAGTTGAACATTGAAGTCATAGAGTTTTATTTCAAATCTATCACTTCGACAAAAAGGATGTTTTTCTTTTCCTCCCACCCGCTGAATTCCTTTCCTGGTTGAATGTCATAACTGCCACTTGTGGGGAGGACAGAAAGGAGGACAGGCAGAGGAGCAGAGACATAGGTGGCCAACAGACCAACACAGTCATCACGGGCCCCCGCTCTCCGTTACGATACAGGATTATGGTTTTCTGTTGCCTAATGGAAGTCAGAAGTGTTGCAGTCTTGGAAATCGCACTCCTCCACATCCCATTTCATCTGCCTCTGACCCTCTGTGGGATAACGACCTATTAATTCATCACCAGGAAAGCACTGCAAAGATTAATCATTTAATATTAGAGCAGCACTTTGATAGCTGAAGCACTACATACCTGCTAATTAACAGCAACTGGGTTTGGACCATTGAAAATTAATGTATATTTTATTTCCCACTGTGTGTTTGACAACAGGGGCAAGAAAAGGATGGCTGTGTTATGGGGAAAAGGGACAGGGAGCACAAATTCCTGTCTGGTGAAGTGACCTCAGGTGTCCAAGCCCCCAGGCTTTCTCTTTCCTCCTTCTGTTGGGCTTCCTCAGATTAACCTCTCTGCGGTGCTTCTGCTGAATAGGTTATTGCAGCTGCTGGAAAGCAAAGAGAGCAAATCCTCTCTTGAGGTAGTACGTGAAAATGCACTGAAGTCAGTAAAGATGCCCCATTATACCTGTAAATGTGACCCAATAAATTTAAAGTGGTATTTTTTGGTTTTCCCCTTACTGAACAAGTTGCTTTTGTTCTTCGGGTCTGGGTGTCTTTGCACTTCCATGTTGTAAGAAGGCATAATCTAGCAAGAGTAACGGATATTGGTCTAAACTACAGCAACAACTAGCACTTTATTTAGCATGAGAAGTAAATCAGTAGGGTTGCAGCATAAATCTTTGCTATCTTTCAGTGTTCTGAAATCAGTCATTTTGACTTTCTTATCTGTACCCTGGAAACCTGTATCCTTACATCTGAGTTTTATGCACTGATGCGGTATGCCAGAAAAAAAATTAAGTAAAGGGATTACATCTCTTGCCCACCAGTTGGCGGTTTCTTCTGTGCTCCTGACCAGTTAATGCTGCAAAGTTTATTTCCATTAGTTGTATTATTGCCTTTTATCTGCTTTTCCCCAGGGCACTTACCGTAACGTCAAAACGCCAAATCTATTTTTATGAAATTGCCCTGTAAAAAATAAAATAAAATAAAAAAAATATTAAAAGGCCAGCAAGAAAAAAAGGTGATGGATTAGACCTTAAAGCATCAGAACAGCTCCTTAGGCTCCTTTCTGCCACTAGCTTCATTTCAAAATGTTTTGTTCCTTTGTCCTCTGATTTTCCATGGTCTGTTTTATTATCGCTTTTGTTACAGTGTTCATCTAATGCTATATTAAGTATAAGGCTCTTGAAGTGCGCTTTGCTGAGGAGGTGGTGAGGAATTGGATAATTCCACAAGGCCGGTAGAGAGATACACACAGGATTTCTGAGTCAGCCTTCCACGGTCTTGCTTAGTTTTGCTACTTGAAGCCTCTGGCAGCCTTGGTGCTGGATCAGAAGTCAAGAGCCACGATCTGCAATCCTGCCTTGGGCTTTCACAACCAGCAGAGCCCACAGCTGGAAGAAAAGGCTGCATTCTTGAGTTTCCCCATAGCACCTTAAGATTTACCGCACAACCTCAGACAATAAGCTTTGATAAGTTACAAATGATCCCTTTAAAACAACAGTGGTATAACAGCCTATTGGGTCCTTTAGAAATGGAAAAAGTAGCGCTGAGTTCTGTAGCTACGTACGGAAGCAACCGCCCAGCTCTCCAGTTGCATTTCACATGTGGGATTGCCAGCAGAGAGAGAATGGTTTGGAACAAAGGTCTCGGACTGTGATCACATGGCTTATTTTCCCCCCAAAATTGAGGGTGTTGTGTTGTTTGTTTTTTTTTTTAATATTCGTTCACCAGCCAAAGGTCACAGTATCATGGCATCCCAAATAATAATCACGTCCAAGAGTTGCAGCTGCACTTCAGCCTGGCTCCTAGGCAGGTTAGGTGCCAGGGGATGTAATAAACAGGGCAAACAAAAGCATGAACATTGAGAGTGCTTTTGCACTGATCAGTTTTCTTTGGGACTGCACAGTTTATCTACTGCAGGTTTGTTGTTTTTTTTTAAAAAAAATCATAAAAACATTGCACTTGCAAAATGAGTAGTATATGTGGTTTTCCATTTATCCATGTTTAGGAGGTGTTAAATGTACTGGAACACAGCAATAACTACAGGCTGCAGCTGTATCCCAGCCTGAACTCATTAAGGCGATAGGTGCTAAACCCGAGGACTCCAGCTCCTTTCCGTGGGTCGTGCCCAGAGGGGGGGGGGGGGGGGGTTTAATCCAGGCGAAGGGCTACACTTTTATTTGAAACTAATGATCCTTACTAGAGGTATCCAATGTGGAACAACTCCAAACCACAAAGCGGTCCCAGCCTTCCCATGCTCTGCCAGTGTCAAGCCCCACTCCGTTTGGACCACCTTACTCTGAAGGAGCATCTCCATGGGGTTTCAGAGGGGCATCCCAAGCCGTGATTGGATCTTTGAAGCAGGTTAATCATTTTAAAGGTGTTAAACTTGGCACGCCAAACACCGTTGTACATCCCCATTTGCTGTCCTTCTGCTGCCTTGGCTCCAGGAGAAAGTTAGTGTATTTTTTTAAAAAATGAAATTATATATGCCAAAGGCTTAAGCCCTTAACTTGTATGGAACTGATTTATAGCATTACTCCGCAAGCCTGAAGCCATTCAGTGTTGCCTATCAGCTCCATTTATGCATTTTAAAACAGAAAGAGAGACAATTCCCTAATCCGGCGTGCAGCTTGGTGAAATCTTTAAGCTTTCCCTGGAAATAGCAGCTTTGTGTTACACTTGGAGTTCCCAAGCTTCCCCTGAAATTATTTTGATTTCTTTGGAAACCTGAGGAATTTTAAATTCCAGGCGTACCTTGCGCCTGGTTCCTTCCTCCTCGCTTCAGCACATGACTGCAGCAGAGGTGACTTTGAGCGAGGCTTGCTGGGATGTAGAAACGCAGGTTTTCCTTGCAGCGGGATGAAATCACTTCTTGCTGTCTGGAACAGCTAGCTACTACGGAGGGCTCTCCAGCGTGGATGTCAGGATGTCAGGAACGGAGGGAGCAAAGGAAACAAGCAGCAGCACGGAGTTAGTTAGAGCTGAAAGCTGATGTTGACATTTGGCCTTGTTTAGGAGCTTCAGAGGAGGGATTCTGAAAAGAGATGGAGAAAGGCACCTTCAGTCTTTTTTCAAGTAGGATAAAACCATCCTAAAGACACCATTAAGAAAAGAGCTATTGATGATAAAGGCCAATAAAGATGTAACTGAATCTTTATTCAGCTGGAGAACTACTGAGCCAAGAAAACCAGAAAAACTGGGTTTGTGTTTGAACTTTTCTGTTTCATCTGAAAGGGCTGGATTTGTGTTGTGTTTGGCTGGAGAGCTGGGACCCACATTCCTGCTTTGGGAAGGGGGGAACATTTGCTGCAACAGGGAGTAACCCAGCTGATGAGAGTGTTCTAACATTATCCCAGCATGTCCATTTAATCAAATAATCAAATCTTGGCATCTACAACCTTCCTAACAATGGAGAAAACAGTTCAGCCAGGCATATTAACCCCTTAATTCGTAATCCTGACACTTAACTACACTGCTGTTCCCCACTAAGCTTCTGCTGACATTGATGGAGTACCAAGATGTGTCCCATGCGGCACGTTCAGTGGTGCCTGGGTAGCGTTGGCAGGTGGCAAACGCACTTTCTGGGGTGTTCAACTCCTTTAACATTTTCCCTGAGGGTTATTTTCATTCTGCAGTGGTTCTCTGGGGTCTGTTGCCTGACTCCCGCAGATATAAACCGTCAAACCGTGGTTACCCCTACCCTGGCTGCTTCATGCCCTTGCAGATAGAAGCAAAGTCTGCCTCAGTCCCCAGATTGGTGGCATGTCACGCTGAAGGAATCTCCGTTTATCAGTGATCTGTGATTCTCTGTGGGTGAAATGAGGAGATGCTCTGCCATCCAGATAAAATCTCTGCAAGGGGAATGGCAGAAGGCCATATGTTCAGAAGAGGTCACTGTGTTAAGCGAAACCCTCTTGTCACTAGAGTGACACCAAAAAAAGAACCGACCCATTCTGAAAAATTATGTCCTGTGCACTGTCCAGCAAAAATACAATATACAAATTCTAGATGAACTGAAGCATGAGCAATGTGGTCACTGATGTGGCTCATGACCTTTAATTTCTCTTGAATTTTTAGATGCTATAGAGTATAACGTGATACCCTGAATGTGACAAAATTGTAGTATTTCATCTCGCAAATGATCCAGAGTATAGCCTGCCACATTCTTTTGCGTTAGGACATCATACTATATTCTTTGCAATAAGTAAAATTAAGTTAAGCCAAAGCTTATAATTCAGCTGGCTACTGCTTAACTGAAATTTTACAGTGAGAATCAAAAGTTGAATAAGAGTATTGTCGCTTTGACTGAAGCACAGCAATACGCAGGAAGGCTGGAAGCACCCTAGAAAGAGTCTGCACGGCACTGGAGTCCAGCTTAGCACCAGGGTGAATCTTTCATTAGCATCTCAGTCCTGCTAGTAGCAAAAGCAGTAAGGTTACTCATGAGTAAGTTTTTACTTAACAGAGGAGGATGCTGCCAGTTAATATTTACTATCATACACTTGATACAAGTGGGATTTAAGCAGCACTTAGGCCATGTGCGGTATTTTTTTAGATATACCTTTTGCACTTCACATTGTCTGAGAAGCTGTTTTTTCCAACTGTCATGCTGTTACTTTTCCAGACGAAGTGCTGGAAGGTAAGGAGAGCTGTGGCTGGACGGCCGAGCTGCGTGTTCATGCACAGCATCAGCGAGCAGGGAGCATCAATTTCGAGTGCAGGACTGGGAAAACTCATTGCACGCTGGAACGAGGATATCTTCCTCTGCTCTTGGGAGATACCGCAGACAGGGCTTCCCAGAAGAACATTGAATTGCAAATCCAAATTCCTACCAAAAGTGTGTTTTCATGCTGTATCTTTCATCTTTTATGTAGGTCTGAGTGTAGGTCCCTCTAAGAAGCTAATGGTCTCTACCATGCACTAATAACAGAGAAAGTCAAGGGAACAATAAAGGAAATCCTTTGTTGTCTCTAAAAAGACAGTAGAAAGCATGAAAGAGTCACCAATGCTCCTCTTCTCTAGGTCTTAAAAACAGATTATTGGCTCAGAAAAATCCATGAAAACAATGAAAGTGTTTCTACAGCCCAAATGCTATACCCCCATAAGGGTGCTATAGGTAGCCATAAATATCTTGACCCAATCACTAAGCTGGCTTTGGGGTTGGCCACAATGTGTAAATCAGTAAATAACCTTGAGCATAAAAATGAGATTCAACTCTAAAAAACTCTTTAATCTCCCTTGTTTTTATGGATCAGCAAAGGTGTCAGAAGTTTGACACACTAGATAATTGAGCTCTTGCATTTAGAGCACAGCCTACAAATAATGGTAACTTTGCTTTGAAATAGTCTTTCTAAACTTTGGTTTGACAATTAGCATTTCAAAAGGTTGCAACTATGTAGCTGCCATTGCCTAATACACAGTTAGAATCAAATGTAAGAATTAATAGCAGAGCACTAAAAACAGCCATAAAATCTACCTGCCTTGGAAGTGTTCCTGCTAACACTCTAATAGATGAAAATCTCAAGTCACGTATCTGTGACACATCGGCCATTAGCTGTCCTCAGCGTGGGGTGAGAGGAAGGGGACATTCACCTCCCAGCGCAGACCAGACCTCGCTGCCTGGAACTCTTTCCACCCCAGAGAAGTGCTGCGAGATGTCCACTTGCATGAGATAAGCATCTAGTTTCCCATCACAAGACTTCTTTGGGTGCTTGTATGTAGAGATGGTAAAATAGCAAGCTCTGTCTTGGAAAGCCGTGGTCTCCCTCCCGTGCACGTGTTGCAGGCACGTGCTGAATGAGCCCAGGAGGGAGCTGATTGACAAGGTTTGCAGCAAACGCCGTCGTTGCTGCAGCTCTGGGCTCTCCAAAGTCAGGGACAATGTGTGTTTTGAACATGTTGAAAACAGAGCTACGTCAGTGCCATGGATTTTATCAGCCACCTCTGGCATTGTTAAGGGGATACTTAAGACGCACTCAGAACAATGGGAATTCTCCATGTGCGGAGGAGAACAAGAGGTGAACGTGGCAAACAAGATCTGCTCAGCCCCACTTCCACGCTAGCCAGGGGTTCAAGGGTTTCTCTTCAAAGGTATTCACAAACTCACCAATAAAATATGCATTTAGAAGACGGAAGCGACACCGGACCAAGGCTAAAGCCCTCCATGTTTGCGCTTGGAGCTCCCAGGGTGACAAGGAGCTGTGCTGTGCTCGTGCATACGGGCAGTGGAGCCCGCGGAGCAGATGCTGGAGCCCAGCTCCTGCACCCAACAGAATGCAGAGGAGATGCTGGAGCCCAGCTCCTGCACCCACCCTCCCAGGAGGGAATTCTGCTGCTGCTTTTCAGGATTGCCTAATGCCGGGGAGAAATGCTCTGATTAGGGGCTTTTTTTCTCTCCTTTAAATGAATGCAAACAACAGGGGTTTTCTTTACAGCTTGTTCTTTAATAACTCGGGTTAGTCATAATGAAATCTGTTCTTAGGGTAGAATTAATATGAGATAGTAATGGTGATTAGGTAATTAGCAACTACCAAGAGTATTTAACCTTCCTGGTGACAGCGTGTCTGACATCACCTGAGCTCACGCAGACTCTGTGAAAAGAATTAACAATTTTAAATTACCCCATTTAAGTTATTAATTATGAAATACAAATGGGTCCAGAAATAATGGCAGCGGTGCTCGGTATCCTGGTGGTTTTTCCACCTCTGCATATCTTAAATCTATGTATTTTCTGTCTTCCATTTCATCATGAAATTGAAATGGGATTGCAAGTATCGAAGGACATCTGCTCTGGTAACCATTGGCTACTCACACTGTTAGTCCTGCTCCCATGAACGATCAGGAAGGAAAATTTCCTTTTCTGCTCCCTTTACCTGAAAATTCAGTTCATACTGAAATGTTACAGTGGCCAAGTATTTTGATAATTATATTTTTTAGTGCCACCGTTTTCCTTTGGAACAGTATTCATTTCACTCAGTGATTTTTTTTTTTTCCTCCTCACACATGTCACTGCAAGAAGTTATTGAGCTGCAGCGATGCCTGAATTGATTTCTTTGCATTGTGATGTACCAGCTCCCAGAGCGCACACCTCAAAGGGGCACACGGGAATGACGGAGCTGTTCTCCTCTGGAGCACCACAACCAAACAGAGCTCCCCTTGCCGGCACCGCTGACGAAGAGGTTAAAAAACAGTGACTCTTACTGAGAAGTTTCACAAGCAACTTGTCGGAGATATTTATATACAGATATGAAATCCTGTTCCAAAGGAACTTTACAAAAATTTGCTCCTGTAATGCACGTTTACAGCTTTGGAGTTTCCTTTCGTAACTTTTTGCCTTAGTCATTTCATGAATTGTAAACAGGCACATGTGAGTGCATAAATCTGTTTGTCCGTAGCACCTGTACCTATAGGTTTCTGTCTATCCCATCCAGGCTGACCTTCTGTCTTTAATGTACATTTATAGCTTTTCTCCAACTTCCTCACACTGCGTTACAGTTTCTCTTTATTAGCAGCCAGTAATGTATTAATGCATTCCTCGGTGGGAAGTGTGCTCGCATTACCTTGGACACTCATTTAGTTGAATTTGATAGTGACAACACATTGACATTGGTAAGGTTAATGATCCAATACTTTATTTCATTGAACAAGTTGAACAACATTTAGTACATTGTTCCACAATGTCCTAGAGAGCTGTCTGTGCTATTACTTTAATGGTACTATGGCATCTTTGCCCTTTAAGTAATTGGCACCGTGAAAATATTCTCTAGATCCTGCCACAATTGATTAGTATTGCATTGAATTACAAAAAATATTGCTTTTATTTTCCTTTTTTAATCCCTTTTCGTGGAACGCAGGCAAAATTTGATCTCAATGGATGCGAAAGGTTGACAGCCCTAAGAGCAGAGCAGAGAGACAAAGTCCCAGCTGCCGCCTTGGTGTTTTGGTTCTGGGGCCAGCACGGAGGTCTGCCCCTCACCTCATCTTGACCTGCTGAGTTCATCCTTCCTGGACATCACAGGGGCTAGTCCTCTCTCTGCTTTTTTCTGGCCAAGGCAAGTAAGGCACAGCAATCTGCAGCCAGTCCTGCCTTCTCCCTGCCCTGGCATGGCTGCAGGGCTGCTCATGGCTTAACCACAACGCCCGTTCTGTCTGCAGGAGAGCAGTGCTAAGGGGTGCTGTTGGCAGAAGGTCCCTGCAGTGTCCATGGGGCACACCACCGTCCCCCCAGGCTCCTCTATAAGACTGTTTCATAGGACATGATTGATCGTGCTGGTACCTTTTAGAGGGAGGTGAAAACCGATATGGGGGTTAAATGGACTGGATGATAGTTTACGGCGTGGCTGCTCCCATTTGCTTCCACTGCCAGTTGTGGTGATGCGACCCCTTTGCATTGTATTTACCAGGAGTCTTCATGGCTCAAGAGCGCAGAGTTCTCCATCTTCGAAAGATGCTGGGAGATGAAAGGAAAATGCGTAGGATGGATTCTCTGTTCAGTGCAAGAAACAATAGCACAGCTCTGAAAGTACAACATCTGTAAAGAGACGTGTGGCGTTTGGTGGCAGTGACCCAGAAGAAAACCAGTGTTTTCAGCATGGGACTTGAAGGTGCAAAGTAGAACATCATTTTTATGTTTGTATCAAAAGCAAAAAAAAAAAAAAAAAAATCCTGACTTTGGATCCATGTTGTCCTTCTATCACCTTCCCCCTTCTCTTTTAAATTACCCTTGATTGTAGAACATCTGCTCCCTTGATGCTTGCATATGGCTGTCTCCTTAAATCTGTATTTCTGTCGAGGGGTTGCATACAAATATCCAGCTGAAAGTTTTCTTTGAAAGACCTGATTAACCAACTTACTCTGGAAAAGAAAAATTAGTGTTGACACAACTGTAAAAGCTAACAGTGGGGGAAGGGGTTGCCTGTGCAGAGGGATTGTAATGACAAGTGTCAGATGGGGACACTGACAAGGACCAAAGATGAAGCAATAGAAGGATCAAACCCTGCATCTTCAGACAGGACGTTGTATTTCATTCCTGCATTCAAAAAATAAAATCCTCACAGATGTGAAATTCTGGAACATGAGAGGAATGTCATTTTAGGGATATGAGAAAGATTCCTACAATTGACATGCTCAGAATGTCTCCTCACCAGACGTTTGCTGCCCGAAATACTCGCCAAAGATTTTCAACAAAGCTCTGGGCTGCAAGTGTATAGGATGGCAAGATAAAGGCGTATCTGCCTGTAAGCTCTGTTTAGTAAAAAGTTAGCCCTCTTTTGATTTTGAACCTCAAAAAATAGCTATATAAAAGTACAGAACTGTCTTCCGATCATCTTTATCTGCTTACAACACGATATGTAGCTTTCTCTGGTGTCTTTATGGGACACAATGGGTGGCTTTTAGTTTTATGGTAGAGGAAATAGATCCATATGTATATGGTAGAAGAAGTCTGAATTTCAAGGGTTAAAACGAAACTTTTGATCCCTCAGTGGCTTACAGTATGCCTGTAGGCTGCTTAATTAACCTGTCGGTGCCTCTCCCTCCCATGTGAAAAGTCGTTTTGTTCTCTCCTGTTCGAGTCCATATTTTAAGAGTCACTGTGGCATCTGGCTGAGCTCTATCCCCTCTCCTGCCCTGCATGAGGAACTGGCCAAGGGAGCATCCCGGGTCTCCTGGGAGAAACACCAGGAATACCTCTGCCGATGGACCACGCCGCAGGACTCTAGTCCCCGCAGGCAGCTGGTGCCTGCTGTAAGGTGATGACATCCCGATGAGGCGGGGCAGAAGCATCTCTCAAACACTGCAAGAGAAACTCCTCATTTGATGAACAAGTTTATTCGGTTTTCTTGCTAACCTTCCTCCCTTCTGCCTTCCCTCCCTGCAGCTCACCCCCTGGTCCTTTTACCTCCATTCCCCAGCTGAGCCTTTCTGGAATATACTCTATATTTGTCTCCTGCTTCCCTGAACACCCATTATTATGTAGAATAATAATGCAGGAGCTCTGCTCAGCACCTCTGCTCAGTGGCTCCAAGTGAGTTGAATTGTAGCCAGCGGCAGGGGGTGATAAATGTAGCGTAAGATGCCTTTTCCACAGCAAACTGCAAATTGCCTCAGCAGCACGGTCCACAAAAGGTTCCTGCGGAGCAAATTTATCTCCCATTGTCGACCCAAGGAGGAAAGTGGAGAGGACCAGGCATCCTATTTTTAAAAAGTCACATTTGATCTTGTTCAGGCTCAGAGTCCGGAGTATTTTAAAGGACTTTTCATGGAAAATGCCGGCCTCAGAATGCAGCACAGATAAAGGGATTTATTTTTAACTGCAGCCTGGGTTCATGACCATGTAAGCATTTCAGTTTTAAGCTACTCATTTTGAATAATATATTTCACCAAAGTGAATGTTATGTCATCTAATAACTCATGGGTGGGAGGAGGGATGGTGGCTGGCAAAGGGAAGAATAAGACTGTTAGAGAGAAATCACCCTCTAAAGATTACCCTGCTCTTCCTAAAAAAAAGGAGGAGGGGAGGAGAGATACCAGAGGGTTTATCTGCCCACTCGGAGTTCACGCCGCGCCTCCTCCCATATGGTTCAGTCCTCGGATAGCAGCATGATGGACATTCCTGAGGAATGCAAGGTGATGGATATATAGTTGGAAACCTCCAGTGATGGATGATAGAGAAAGGGAGAGGGGGACATTTGGTGATTGATTGATAGCAGCACAACCGCAGTATCCACAATTAATGGTACAGGCATCTCTGATATACGATAACGCTAAATACCTTTTTATTTGATGCTTGCTTGTCATGTTTCTACTATACTGTCCTCTAAATGTCAGTTAATGAATTAAATGTGGGTATTTGGTATTAGTTTGCTGAGCTTGGCTGTGGCCGGGCAGGAGGAGCCCTCCCCGCTGTTCCTGAGCATCCTCTGCGGCACAGCCGGACTCGGGGTATGGCCTGAACGGACCTCCACTCCTCTGAGCTGGGTGATGGGATTTATGAGCATGTTCCCAGGCATTAATGCTTGAGTGCCTTTAATTGTATCCTTCATTAGTATCCTAGAGTTATTATTTGTATTATAGTAATTGTTGGTATCCACCTCTGAGATCGAAGCTGCTCTTTGCTGGGGAACGGGCAATCACAGCAGAGCAGCTCAACAGCATCCGCAACTGGGAGATGAGGGTGGGAGACGAAAACAAGGTACTGGGAGGCAGGGAGAATCACCTGGGAATAGCTGGTGGGTGAAGGGAAAAAGAAAGGTTTGAGCCCCGGCATCTGCACGCTGCTCTGCGCCTTCCTTATGTGCCAAATCCCATGAAAATGCATTTTGCTTCTCTTAACTTACTTTCAAAATCAGGTTAACGGTGTCGAAATCTGATGTATGCTTGCTGTGTACTCTGCCAAAGCGTATTAGTAGCTGCAAAAGAATTATTCTGGAATTAGGAGTGTGTAAATGAAAGTAGATTAGCTCTCCTTGCCTCAGTGTCCCTGTTTGTGATATAATGTTAAGTAAATACTTTAATGCTGGTGTGAAGTCAGGCTTAATTTATTAAAGTCACGCCTAATTAACATTTCAGGATCTTTCCTCAGAAAGAGGATTATTAGTAACAATAATATTATTATTCCACCGGTGTTGATTTTAGCTGAACTGGTATGAATAGGTGATTAGCACCTGTAAGTCAAGAAGCGATTAGCGGGGCCCGAGGGCAGCCTGAGCAGCGTTCAGGCACTGGCAGCACCATCCACATCCACCCAAGGCAGGAGGCATGTGCTTGGTCCTGCCAGCAACTGGGCAAAGGGGTTAGTAAGAAAACATCGAAACCAGCTTGCACTATGTATTCATTTTCCCTTATCTTAGTTGAAAACAGTTCAACCCATTTGCAATTCCAATCTGAGTTGGAGGGATTAGAACCTATTTTTCTATGTTAACATAATGAAAAATAAAGTTGTGGGGTTTTTTTTCAAATGGCCTTTAAACTTAAGGTTTATTTATACACTATCTGTTTCCCAAGGACAGGAGTAAAAAAATATTCGCTCCTCATATTCATCTAAGATATCTTCATATCTTTCCCCATGAAAATAATTCATGTCGCTGAGAAGAAAGTCTTCTATGAATCACTGATGAGTCTTTGATGCTTAATGTGCTGTCCAGCATATGCACAGAGTTCTTTTGGAATTTAGTTTAACAAGAGAATCTGATTTGCTTCCTAACATCATTAAAGTTTCCCCTTCAAATTTCACTTAACAAGCAAATGAATGTTCTCCTAGCATAATTATAGTTTCTTTTTTTTAATTTCATTTAGAAAAAAGCCAGCTTCATCCATCCTGTGTTTTTACACAACATGGAACCCAGCCAGCTGAGCCATGCGGGGAATTATTTCCAATGTGGTCTGTAGCGTGGTTTAAAACATGAGTCTGCCAGGGCTCTCGGGGCGGCAGCCTTCCCCCTGCTCGGGGAGAGCAGGCAACCCCTGCGCAGGAGCCTGCATGCTTTCCGAATTATTTTGTCTCGAAAGCTGTACTCTGCCGAGTCACCTTGCGCGTGCATTTGTTCGAATTTCAGTAGGTGCCAGCTTGGGAAATCTTTGAGCATATGGGTGCCCTGGCATGACCGATCCTGGCTCAAACCTCTCGGCTCGCTCCTGAGCAAGGCTCCGCAAGCACCCAGAAGCTTCTTCATTTCTGATATATTGTATTCCCTGTCCATCGGCAATGGCTTTTGCCTGCTAAAACTTTCCCTGTGCTTCCCCTCCAAGAGCAGAGGTGGCAACACTGATGCAGACCCACTGGTAAGCGCCTTAGCAGGCTGGATTGCCCTGGCGATTTCCCCCCGTCAGGCACGCGTCCCCTCTCTCCTCGCTCCCCGCACCTTCCCGCAGTGCTGCCTGTGCTGCTTAAGCCCCTGCTTTGCTGTTGCTCTCTGCTGTGGGCTTGCAAATCGTTTTCCTTCAGAATAAATGGCATATATCCCTAACATCTGAACTGGTAGGATGTGAATAATTAGAGTCGAGTGCAAGTAATTTTTGAGTCAAGGCCTTGGTGTGTCATGGGTTGTAAAATTTAATCTGCCAGCAGCTCCTGGCCTCATATCAATTACATACAGTAAAATGAGGGAAAGTGTCCCATATTTCTGTGCAGTTATGGGAAATGCCATCCTTGTGTTTTAACATTGCATATTATCTCTGTTCTTAGCTGTATTGCTAGGTCACTTAGCCAGAAGTGGGGGGAATTGTTTCTGTTATACGCGTGTAAGGAGTTATCTTTCTTAAAAGCACCCAGAGGGCTTCCCCTTCCCTCCGCCCGCGCGTGCTGCTCAGCCTGGGTGGCTTGAGTCTGCTACCGGCGTCGGAGAGTGCAGACAGGTGGAGACTTGTTCCCATATGCAGGGAAATCAGGTCCCCTGTGCAGGGGTTCTGTCTCATCTGCCATTTAGACAACTGCTGTATGTCATTACTGCCAAATAAATTACTGGAAGGGACAGTCGGTGAATAACATGGAGGTAATGGACAATAACATGGTAGACTTTTGACTATCTCTTGCCTTACCATAGAATCATAGAACAGTTTGGGTTGGAAGGGACCTGACAGACCATCTGGTTCCCACCCTCTGCCACGGGCAGGGACACCTGCCACCAGCCCAGGTTGCTCCCAGCCCCGTCCAACCTGGTCCTGAGCCCTTCCAGGGATGGGGCACCCACAGCTGCTCTGGGCACCCTGTGCCAGTGCCTCACTGCCCTCAGTGTACAGAATTTCTTTCTAATATCTCATCTAAATCTCCCCTCTTTCAGTTTAAAGCCATTCCCCCTGTCCTCTCACTACACACCCTTGCCCAAAGCCCCTCCCCAGCTTTCTCGTCTGCCCTTTCAGGCACTGGGAGCTGCTCCAGGGTCTTCCTAGACCCTTGTTGTGCGATGCCATCAAGATAAACAAAAACTCAGGAATGGAGGCAGGTGAAGCAGGTGGTGTGACGCAGCTGGCAGGGAGGCTGGGTACGGGTTTCCCATTCTCCTCCTGCCCCACCAGCCATGGAACAGGGGTTTGTCTCCCGAGGCTCCTGCCCCAGCCAGGATTTTGGGCAATTTCTGGTCCCTGGGATATAACCATTGCATTCAGCCACATGAGCAGGACAAGGTACAGCATGACTACAGGTGCCTCGGCTGCTGCACAATAATTGTATATATACGTGTTATTAGCCCGCTAACATTAAGGGACCTTAATCCTCTTTCCCCTGGGGGTAAGCCCCCTCCCATTAACATGCCTTTACCAAAAGAAGTTTGCACGTGAACACTGGCTTTGGAGCAGCTCTGCTGCCCAGTGTTTGCTAAGGCTGCAAATCCAGCTCTGGCTGTGTGTCTACAGAATGATTAAACAATCACGCTACAATGCAAATAATAATAAAATATACAATGCGTCTCAAAGTGCCTGAGAGAGAATGAATAATTAGTCATATAGCAGAATATATAAACAGGAACTGCCTTAAAACCAGATGAAAATATGTAGGGAACAAGCTGTTGTTACAGTTCTCCCCCCCACCATCTGAGTATGTCGGGTGATGCTTAAACCCTACTCTTGAGGGAAAAAAGCCCTTCTCATTTCTACTCTATTTGTATGCTACTGTAGCAGTTCTGAGAAATTAAAAATAATTGATACATTTGAGAAAGCACAAGCAGTAACTATTTCATATTTTTAAAAGCTTTGCAAATATCCAGCAAAAAGTGCTGTGCATGCATAATGCTACAGCTAAAATCTGCTCAGACTGACGCAATGAAGTCCTCTTTTATGGGAATAACTGTGGCTGCATGTAACGAACCAGCAGATAGAGGGTTTCTGTTGTAACTGTGCAGAACCTGGGTGATCCCTGGGTTTAAGGACTTGAGCTCTTTTTACTGGGCTGGGGAAAGGTTTTCCCTTCAATAAGCAGAGGTGCTTGGGAGAGAGCTCCTGGCCTTCACCCATTCTGCTAAATATGGACCCGGTGCTGGCCTAAGACACCCTCATTCTGTAATGACAAATGCCTTAATTACAAGTAATTTGGAAAAAGTCTTGATAGCTATGCGTGCATTAAACGGAACAGATTAAACCTGAGACTAGGCATTTCTGTGTGATACTCTGGCAGCAGTTTTGTACAACGTTTGTGATGAATATCTAACACATCAGTGCCCTCAGCTGTATACAGTATCTGCATTAGGAGTAATCACACAGAGCGGACCTCCAAAGGAGGATGTTTTATTAGGTAAAGGGAATGAAGCACAGAAAATAGTATCAAAGATGAACAAACGCCTCCATTATTTCACAAAATTAAATGCACTTTTCCAAGTAAAGAAGGCAAAAGTCAGTCATTATCTATCTGTAATACATCGCAGCAGATAATAAAGAGGGGTTTATGATCTCTGAAAGCAAATTAGAGGATATTTAAACAACACATCTTTCTATGAAGGAGTGATAATTACAAAATGAGGTCAAAATGCAGAACAATCTAACCCTGCCCCAAGCTAATGTTACTTGAATAAGCAGAAATCTCCTATATTCTCTCTCTGAAGAAGGATTCATTTGGGATGCAGCTGTTCTCATTATTGTTTATCATCTGGACTCATAAACCCTTGTTAGTGTGTGTTGATACTTGTCAAATCCAAACTCAGACTTGCTTTATGCCTTGCTGATCAGGCTCACGCTGCTACTGCTACTGAGCAGGCATACGGCGCAGCTTCTCCCCACTGCCACCTTCACCCCTCAGCATTTTTGGGTAGGAAACTGGTCTTCCTCTGGCTTATACAGCTACACCATTCCCACTACCAGTATACATACGTTGCCGAAGTTTAGGAGTCAAACAAATGCTCATTCAAATCAGGAGACGATGCTGCATGAGCTTTGCATCCAGCCCTTTGGCGCACTGTTTTCACTGGTGTGTCCATATTGCTTTCCTTTTTCTTACTCAGGCATTTCCAGTAACACATCTTCCTTAAAACAGTGCAGGCTGGGCTTTGGAAAGAGTGTTTTGAATAATGGGCTCTGATACAGCACGTATGACTCCAGGGCTGATCATCCCAGGCAGCTTTGAGAACCCCAGGAGCTACAGGAGCTGCTGGGTATGTGGTCCAGCCTGGACCCAAACCTGCTGCCACTGAAGTCAGTGGGATTTTTAGCCCAGTGCTGGTAAGAACGTCAACACAGAGCACAGCCAGGGGATGGGTCCCGTCCTCACGAGTGACAGGTATTACATGGTTTTGACATACAGAGGGAATTAGGTTCTAAATCCTTCAGTTATCTTTTGCAAAGTTACCCATAGTCCATCTTGTAGTGATTTTAATGACTTTTCTGGGACGGGGACAGCTGCCAGCATAGCAAGGGGACCATGCGATGACAGTCACGTTGAAACTTGCAGGAAACACGGGTAATGATCAGTCCTTGTTAGCAGTAGCCATAATATCAGACTAAAACAAGTGTTTCAGATTCAGGACACCTCTTTGCTATCTCCCTGGCATATGAACTCTGAATTATCAAGCATTCAGCAAAATACTTTAAGTTTCCCGCTGGTTTAGCCCAGAACAGAATTTTGCTGATAAAAACAAAGGATGAGCTGATTCCCTAGACCCTCCTCTTGTCTAGCCCTCTGTGACCCACAGCATGAAAATTGAACTGATTAAAGCACTAGAAAACGTACCGTGGGAATCCTGGCGGCATTTATCCCTGAGGGAAGACTGGAACAGCCTAAAAGGTCTTTTCCCTGCTCTAATTTTGGTGATTTTTATGATTCACTTTGCTCTGCTGTGGGAATAGAAAGGAAAAGGCAAAGCACCTGGACAAATTGTTTCTGGCCCTGGACACTAATGGAAAGGAAAATGTCAGAGTAGATGAAAATGAGGTCGTCCTTGCCGAAGGAGGGCAGCCGGTGAGATCACAGCACAGCCGCCAACTCTGCCTGGCCTCTCATTAGCAGCGAGAGAAGACCTCGGCTGATGGGAGAGGCCAGGAGTGGCATCACTCTCAGCAAAGAAAATCTCCCTCTCCTCCTCCCCAGGGAGATCCTGGGCTATTTTTCCTTCTCACCAAGAAACAGGGAAATCAGAAATTTCCAACCATCTCTCGGTCTGGGTTTGTGTATCGTATCCCTCCCCAGAGACTGCTCGCAAAAACATCACAAAAAATACCTGTCCTGGGGTGTGACTGGAGTCCTTGCTGCCCCAGAGACAGCCTGGACTGTGGCTGCCTTGGAAGAATACTTCAGCAGCAAATGCAATTATACAATTTAATGAATTTAATGGAATTAAGCACACTCCTGCTCACGGTAAACATACTAATGTAGCTGCATCTGTGGAGGAACTACAGAGCAGTCTCTAAACAAGCAACCTTCTGCCTCAGCTTTGCTCCCAGGCATCTCAGGATGTGTCTGCAAACATTAAATTTCAGCACTCTGCTGTCTGACAGTTTGGTACTGGAAGCAGGTCCAGAGCAGACTCAGAAGCAGATCAGATGGGTGATAACTGTGTAATTTATGGAATTCTTTGCCCATGTTACAGAAAAAATAATTGCAGCAGCTAGCATAAAATAATGAGATCTGTTTGTGCTGCATATTGTTTTCTTTTACTTTTATGGCACCTGACATCCAGTGCATGTGCTGGACAGCACAACATTATTGAAAGAGTCATTCGTTATATACTGTATGTGAGAAATTCCGATTAGAGTTGAGCTCAACTTGAAATTGGAAAGTGTAATCCTCTCGGCTGCACCGTGGTGCCACACCGGTGCGTCGCACTGACAGAGCAATGCTGAGGGACAGGGGATTTAACCAGTGGGCTGCCCGGCCCAGCCAGCGCTGAAAACAAACAAGCCCAGAAGTTCAGAGGGTTTGATGCAATTTGGAATTTTCCTTGTGAAAGGCAGTGTCCGGAGGCCCGGCAGCACGCTGGGAGCACATAACTTGGGGGCTCAGACACTCAGAATCACCCAAAAGCAGCATCACGAAACATACGAGTGCTAAGGCTGGGCTCCCTCTGCACCATGCCACGTGCTGTAATAATGCCAAGCAAATGCGTGCTGTCAGCAACGCACAAAATGATTCTTTCGTTAGGACAAGGGGGGTTTTGTGCACGGATTTTTCTGCTGCCCTTTTATCAGCTCTAGCCAGATTGAAGAATCCAGCAAGAAACTGTATCTACCTAGAAGATTCCTAAATACCTCGGTAGCTTTTAATTGAATGGCTTTCTTTCTAGGTAATAGCCATAGCAGGTAATACTTTCTCCATTAAACAGTGTCATTTATTGTGATTAATTTTGTAGGTCTTATCAGGTGCATGCACACTGAAGCCTATTCCCCTAAACATGTCTTTTAATGGATTTCCAGGGGAGGGAGGGAGGGGAAGACACTGACCACTTGAGATTCCTCAGTTTCCCTTGTAGCAACTCCACAAATTAGTGTTGTCACTAGAGGTGATACCCCAAAGTCTACAGTGTGGTGCCTAGCCATGCACTGTACTGAACTACTGAAATAACAGCAGCTTGAATTTTAGAGATACCAAGGAATCACTGGAATTATTTGAACGTGTGAATAGGAATTAACTCCGACCTTGTCTTGGGAAGAACACTTCTGCCTTGTGATGGTACTTGTCCGACTCCACAAAACGCAGCCAGCTGCAAACGCCATCCCCTTGGGAGGGGGAGGACAGCACCCCGGTCTGCGGGATTTGGGAAGCAAACTACCAGGCCAGCAGCTTGCAGGGAAGAGCAAAGGAGAGGGAAGGGCCACGCACTGCCCCCCGGCAGAGCTTGATCCCCAGCAATCCATCCCCGAGATGAAAAGGAGCATCCAAAGTCACAGAGCTTTGCTACAACCTCAAATTTCCTTCTGTGTCTCTCCAGTTAATTAGTTATGCTCTTCTTCCAGTTAATTATCTCAAAGAAAAACAGCCCTTTGTACTTAGCCTTATAAATTACAGTCTTTTACTGTCTTATATGTTATAAGAGATGACACTTTCTGCATTTTCTTAGCAGGGTCACATTTACAACTCTTAAAGGTTTGGAAGGAATCTCACTTAGCCATGCTGTGTAGGGTGGACACAGGGAAAGGCATTTCAAAGTTACTGTGATTTCTTTAAAAAAATTATCAGAGAAACTGGGAGAAAAATTTGTGAGGATCAAAGAAAATGAACTCTATTAAAAAAGACTAAGTAATGAAAAAAGTTACTGAAAAAATGCATGAAAGTGGCAAAAAGAACTTCAGATGTTCATAAGATACCATCTGACAAAATACTGGCGGGTAGTCAGTTAGCAGGTTGGAGATGACAGCAGGTTGCTGCAGTCAGTTTTAAGGTTGCAAGCACATAGGAAAAGCCCAGACTCATCTATTAAAATAAAAAGGATCGCTGCCCTTCACCCCCATGCTGCACCAACGCAAGCCAGAAAGCTGGACCAGATGCACCGAATCTCCCCGGCTTGGGGAAACAGCTCGGCCGAAGGAAGGTGCCAGCAGCACCGTGCCTGACAGCGCGTGGCACATCGTCTCCATTTAACAACATATTAAAAGTCTGACGGCACCCACGACGTGAACTCCACTGGAGCATCGTGCCTAAGCCCCGCGAGCAAAAGCCTCCAGTCCCAAGCCAAGGGCTTGGGGTATCTCTGGGCATTAACAGGAGGAGGCTGGACCCAGCAAAGCGCTCACCTGCTGCAGTGCTGCCTGCATTGCCTCTCCCTCTGCCCACGCATGGGGCAGTGGAGGTACCGGAGCATCTCCTTATGCAAGTTTTTAAGAGAAAAATGTAATTCATAGTGAATGCAGGAAGAAATATTCAGAGAAGGGAATTCAGTGATTTTGGGTGGTAAACAATACGTTACCAGTATTAACATTTGGAAGAGGAGATTTCAGAGAGAGGTAATTTCACTGAAGACAAGAGTTTTTTATTCCAGAATTACACCACAGTGGGGCAGAGCAAAACTGACCCCATGATGCATTGGCTCGCCTGACTCGTCATCCATCAGCCTCCGCTTCCCACTCCTGAAAAGCTGCATGAACTGGGACCTGCTGGGAATGTTCCCTCCCCGTGTGCTGCATCTCTGCTGCGCTCAGCCCTGGACTGAGCTTGCACTGTTTATACATTTATCTTTCCACTACAAATCCAGCCGGCCCCATACATACGCGGAATGTACACCCAGAAGATACTGTGTTAACAATGTGTCATTGAGTCAGTGGAAGGATAAACACAAATGCAGCTTTTTGCAAGCTTGACATCAAAGTTAGAGGGTGATTTTTTTTTTCCACCGCTCCAGCCAGAAGTGATGCTAAGCAAGAGGGCACCCCGAGCTGTGTTTATTGTTACAGAAAATAGTTCATGTGCTCTATCATCTGGAACTTTCCAGCTCATTTTGAGGACTGGGCATTGATTTCCTCAATGGCATTCCGAGTGCATTTCTTAAGTGCACCGTATCCTTCTAAGGGGTTATCATGTAGTACAGGGAGTTTGGGCTTGCACTTTTGGTGCTCAGACCTGAGCCACGCCGTGTCAGAGCTCCTGGGTACGGAACCGGGAGCAGAGCCGTATGTCACACTGTCCCTGGCGCTTTGCCTTGCACTGGTGTTAACTGCAAACAGGTGGAATCTGCCCAAGAGGGGGATAGCAGAGTTATGGTGTGTCTTATTGATTGATCTGCACAACAAAAGGGAAAGCATATAAAAAGAGAGTTTAGATAATAGAAAGGTAGACATTTTCAACACCAACTTAGGGTCACAAGAAATTCTAAATTATAACTTTAACTCATCCATATCACTTGGGTTTTGTGGCACTGGATAATATACATCAGTCAGAAACCTCAGTGGCAAGCAGGACAATACTTTGAAAGCTTTGTCCTTGGAATACTGTCGCTGTCAAAAAATGGGAAAACCAAATCACCATGAAGAACATTTATCTCTCTGTAGACTCTGTGCTGCATCCCCGGTTGTTAGGAGAAAAAAAAAAAAAAAAAAAAAAAGCCCTGCCCAATCGAGCAAAGCTAAAGTTTGCCATGAAAATTCACAGAACAGCTGATCTCACCTTGATGTCTTCTGCGGGTACAGCTACATAAATTTGAGCACCCGTGGTTAGTGCTGAGCTGCAGTACCAACCTCCAGTGAGAGATTAGATCAGAGAGGGAGTGGGAGAGGACAAAAAAAGATTCAAAAGCAATCAAGATCTTAATCCCAGCAGCAAAAAGCTGGAAGAGGTTTCAAAACAACCACTTAGCTACGAAGTGTTAGGAGTAACAGAACGCTTCTGAGTGTACTTGCAGCTGGATGAGCTAACGTGCTGGAGCCAGCAGCCAACTGCCAGATCCTGGGCATTAGTGATGGGGTAAGGGCTCCACGGTCCGAACGGGCACCAGCTGCTCCTCCCATCCTTCCCAGCTTTTGGCACTCAGCTCAAATCAAGGTCTTAGTGTTTGGGAAGAAAATGTTTCAAAAAACCCTAATTTTCCTAGAAGTGTGTCTGAAAGTTTAATGAAGAAAAAAAAACCTTTTCCTTGCCCATCTTGGACTGAGAACCAGATTGGGCTTTGAACCCTGGCAGAGATTTAATAATTATCTGGCAGCGATTCCATGGGTGATTTTTAGGTTGTAGCCTGTCCCTTAATTATTTTGCAGGTTCAACCACAGCCACGTCTTTCACCTCCAGCTCTCTTCCCCAGGTCGTACCATCTGGGGCTTTTGTAGTGGTCCTCCCAGCAAGGATGGAACGGTCTGTCCCAGTGCCTGGAGCAGGACAGGGCTCACCTTCAGGGAAACAGTCTTTGTGCAGGTCTTTTTGTCACTTAACACCAAAATTCTGGAACTAGGTAAAAATTTCACCTGGGGATTTTTGGATATGAGCCTAAACTCCAAAATCCACATGGTTCCATCGTGCCTAATTACAGCCTGTCTAAAATGCTAATGGATCCCAGCAATGCAATATTCATAGTAGAGGATTATTACATTGCATATACTTTACAGTTAATCTAGTTGTCTAGGTTATTGGACAAAAAGGTTCAATAATAGGGAAACAGCCTGCTGTTGGGTTGTATTTTTCTGGATTATTAATTGAGTTTTTAAGTTTAATGCAAGGCGACGGTTACATAGCACAAAGTGTATTTTAAGCATCTACTTATTAAAGCTGAATTGTGCTTGAACTTCTGTTCAAAAGTACACCTGACAGCTAAATAAATAGCAAATTATTTCACGGTGATCTGTGCTATTTTCTGTTGTTTCTGCGCAGCTAGCTCCCGCACATACTGTAGGTTAAAAAGAATTCTCAACCTTCTATTTAATACAATAAACTTTGTCAGATGTTGTTATTATTTTTGCTGAATGCCATATCCAGGTATAATACATGCATAAAAGCCTCATTGACTCCTTGTGCAGCTTATGTCAGTGGAAACAGGCTGCAGTAGCGAGGAGAAACTGAGTAAGGTGGCTTTTATTTAATCTAGTTCAATCAGTACATAATGATTGGCATTAAAAATGCTCGCGCATCCAATAAAACATTATTCACGTTCACTGAGGACTCCGGCCATTTTCTCTACAGAGTGGGGAGCAGGGCTGGATGGCAGTGTGATGTTGGGATGCTCTGGGCAGGGTGGAGGCACGTTACCTGTGAAATAATAGGGACCAATGCTGTGGCATTAAGAGCCTGAGCACCCCACAGAGGAGGGAGCACCCTAGGCTTTGCAAGGAGAGGGTTAACAACCTCGAGCTAGGAGAGCTCCCCAGCTGTATGTCCTCAGCGAGGATGAGCCCAGCTGGAAGGAGTCAGGGAACCCTGGGCGAGGTCCAGCAGGTGCCCAGCGAAGAGCTTTGCTTTAAAGGCCAGGTGATGGGCTGCAGCTCTGTTTGGAGGGTCTTGCTGAGTTTCTCCACGTGGTGGTGGTTTTGAAAGAAGAAATGGAGATGCACTTGAGGCTCATTCAAGAGTGGGTTGTAGCAGTGTGTCTCTTTTGGCCAAAAAAGGTATGTATAAGAAATGATAGTATAAGAAAAAAAAACCTTATGCTGCGAATCACCTTGTGGGTAGAGGAGTTCCTCGCATGAGATACAGAAGTGCAAGAAATCATTGCTATGTGTAGCCTAGAGCTGACTAAATCAAACGTTTGGTCTTTTGTTTAACCTGGGAAGCTGGGAGGTGACTTAGGGGAGTTAATGGCTGTGGCTGTTGCTGGAGGGCTGGCAGGGAAGGGCTCGGGGCTGGTACGCAGTGCTGGTACCTTTGCCTCTCGTGCTGGGCTCTTGCAGCTCTTGCAGCTATTGCAGCCAGGAATACTTACGCTTCCTTATTTCTGGGGTTTGGTGGGGTTTGGGTGTTTTTTCATTGAGTTCCTTAGCTTGAATTACCCTGTTCTCTGGGAGATGCTCCCGCTGCAGTTTGCACGCAGAAAAGGGACTGTACAGATCCTGGATACCACTTGCCCTGTGCAGGGACGTGTACAGCCCCTGCCCTGCAAACCCTGAGCCTTCTGGCAAGCTCCTGAGCTGTCCTTTGCATGGAGGACCCTACCTCAATGGGTACTAAACAGCGTTCATGCTTGGTTTAAAATGGAAGGTGTTCAGAAGTGGCTGAACAGGGGGAGGGAAGGAACTGGGAGTTTTATGCACAGTGGGTGGGAAAGCTGGTCATAAAGTTTGACCTGATTTATTTAATTTTCTGAGAATAATAATAATTCTTCCCTGAACTGACAGCCTGCATGTCAAAGTTTCAGCTCAATTTGAAATGGTTGAAAGATGAATTCCAGGGGAAAAATAATGCTGGTTGTGTAGTGAACGTGCTGACAGTCTCTTAACCAAGGTGTTGCTCTCCACCTTAATGCACCGCAGAAAAAATTATAGGCTGGCAAAAAGGGGGCTGTATTTCATGTGATTATGGCTTGTTTGCGTTACTGTCCATTAGGAAGTAAAAAGGAGAAAAGGCCTTGTGTTGGTGGTTGTTGGGTTGGGTTTTTTGTTAGCTTTTTTAGGCTTGCACTGAAAGCATTTCTGTCTGGAATAACAGAGATACTTGCAAAAGTAATAGTTTTGATGATGATGTTGCCGTTTGTGGGGGAGGTGGGGGGAAAGATCTGCACTAGAAGAATTTAGCATTCTAACCTTATAGTAGTGCTGCTTTGAAAATCATGTGTGCGATTCAATATTTTCCCTGAATCCACGGCATTTTTAAAAAATTAATTAATACTGGCTCTAATTTTCCTTGTCATAGGACCTTTGAAAATCAAATGTGCTGATTCATTTGCTGTTCAGTCTCCTTTGTGTCCTGGTGTAATTTGTCATATGAAAGCAAAATGTCCTGTGTAAATCACAGCTGAATATCTGAAGAAGCTCATCCAAAAATTATGGGGGCTATCAAATTTTTTTTAAAATGATAAAATGTGGGAGAGCGCTGTTTCTGATAGTACACTGGCTATCTTTTATTAAAGATCTAATTTCAGGAGCTTTAGGTGTGATTGGATTTTGGAAGTCTCAGGAGTTTAGTTTATGAGAATAAGACCAACTGATGGAAATGGGATGCCGAGATAACTTTCTGTGGCTGCTAATCTGTATGTTTGGCTGTCCCAGCAGGTGGAGATCCTTGCACAGGTCACTGGCTGCTGCGCTGTGCAGCGATACCATGGTCCATGCACCGTGCAAGGACCTCCCGTAACTTCTAGTCCCAGATCTTGAAAACATTATGTACCTTATTTAAAGCCACCTCTTAAAATGATGAGCCCCATAGGCAGATGAGCGTGTTCAAGCTGCGCATGTGCTTGGATGTACCTGTGCTGTGAGCTACAGGTCTCCACCGACGTGTCACTGTCACTCCGCAGCCTCGGAGCCTGGCCCTGCAGCGGGGGCTGTGTGGGGAACAAGCCCAGGCACCAGCCTGGGACCACATCTGGCAGGAGCTTTCTCACCTTGTTGACAGCATTACAAGGTCTGAATTCAAACCAGGGGCTCCTCGTTGGTACCAGGTTTAGTTTATTTTTTTTAGGGTGCCCAGTTTTGCTGTGTTCTTTGGATTTCTTTGTTTTCTTTAAAAACAAGAGCAAGATTTGCAGAGTCCATATTCCACTCTCTATTGATGCAAGTGTAAATCAGGAAACTAGTCTGCCCTACCCCATAAAAGGCTCAATACTCTTCTCTACAACTGCCCATTAAGCTTCACAAATGGATAAATAAGGAACTGAGATGTGTCATTTATTCATAGCACTTGGAAGGCGGGGAGGAACACCATAAATCCATGGGCACCTCAGAACTCTGATCTGTCACTAAGCAACCTGGAGCATCACGGCGGGCAGTGGTGCTGAGCACACATCCCCTTGCTTTCCCAGCCCATGCCTCTGCCTTCAGACCAAAGGAGACCAGCACTTTGCTGTCTACCACCGAGCCCGTGCCCCTGCCTGGTCCCCCAAGGAGCTCAAGGGACAGTGGCTTTTTAGCTCTGCTTGTTTCCACCTCCTTTTCTACCATCTCACCTGCCCAGACCCTGTGCCTCTTAATTTCTCGCCATCTCAGTGTTTTGAACTCTGTTGTAGACATGGTTCCTTGCTGTGCCAATACAGTTTGCAGGAAAGAAAAAGCACAATAAATTTGTCAAATAACTGCATTGCCCAAAGAAACAGGAAATAATTGAGAAGGGATAGTTATTTAGCTCTCCCTGCATGCATGTACATGTTGTGCATGTGGAAGGGACGGCTTTTGCAAATGCCCTAGGATTAATAATTAAACTCACAGCTCGTCATTATTAAAATGGAGTTAGGGGAATGTTTCTGCCCTTCAGGATTATCTGACCATCCTCATGGCAGCTTTATGTGAAGCTGAAGGCTCAGAGAGAACAGCATCCTCTGCAGTAACACCGGTGTACCTCTCGGTCCCCGAGTCAGAGAGCTGGTGGTTGAAGGGGCTGACATGAGGCAGGAGCCCCTTGTTTGCTCTGCAGCAGCGCCCAGCAGCGAAGGGACAAAGGCAAAGGTGTGCTTCTGAAAGAAACCCACGCAAATGAGAAAAGAATCCCTCTGGTTAGTGAAGTTATTCCAGCAAGTGGCTATATAAATGTCTTTATATTGTTATTTCCGATATTAGTTTGTTGTTCCTCCATGAAAGCTGATTTATTTGAAATGTTATTACTTGAAACACCCTAATCTTTTTGTAATAATTCATATACTGGAGATTACAGTTTTGGAAGGCAGCCCAGCTCTGGCTGGAATCCTATTTATGGATTAAAGGATTTGAACAGCATTGCAAGCTAGATCTCCGAATAGCAGGATAATGTAAACCTGGTTCCATATAAAATGCTTTACCTCTGCAATAGTAACCCCATTAAAGGCAGATTGTTGGAGGACGTTGGACAAGAGGACTTTCATTACAGTAAAGCAGGATATCTTGCACCCCTGAAGAGCAAGGATTTTCAGAGCTGAGTCTTCCCCTTGTTAAGATGCCCTGAGCTACATTTTGTATCTCTCCTTTCTTCTGGAAGCCATCATGCCAACTAATTATAAGGAGTTTGTGGTAGGTTTGAAAAGACTTTTTGACAGAAGAACCGTTGTTTCTGGTGGGAAATGAGCCACCACAAAAGGCAAAGAAGGTACCCCCGCGACGGGCTGCTCCTGCCCTGTAACGGGGGGGATGCAGCTGGGAGCTGTAATTTCCATGTAAACAGCAGTACGAGGGCCCACCCCGGGATTCATTAGCATTATTCGAGGGACAATCCCACTCCAGGAAACTGTAAGCTTTTGGGAGTGTTGTTATTAATTTCTCATTTAATGTAATAGAGTGTGCGGGACCCGGTCGCAGACTGGCGTGCTGTTGTGTTGGTGAGTGTGGCACCAAATCCAGAGCTGATAATGGGAAGGGCATAACGGAGTTGTATATATGCTTGTAATCCCTGAGAGGTACAGAACTAGTCTAGAAAATAATGACACGAGGAGCCAACATTAAAATTAATGGTTTCAGGACACGGGCGATCTAACTGTTTTCAAGCCTTTTTCACGCGTTGCAGTGAGTGAGGTTTGGGAATTGAAGCACAGCACTGAAATGGCTTTGTGGGTATTTATAGGCAGCTTTTACCATAATCAATGTGCGATAGAGCCTGGCGCCCTGGGTCAAGCTGAACAAAAGGTGGGAAAGGGAGGACAAGCTGTGAAGGGCTCTGAGAACTGAGGCAACCTGTGTTTGATGCAATTAGGAGGGATGAGCCTGTGGAGAGATGCAGGGAAAGGGGTGATGCAAGCAAAACCTACTGGTGTTCCAAACAAAGATGAAAATGATGTGGCTGTTGCAATAATTAGGCCACAAGATGCTGAAAACCTGGAGCAGGTTAGCAGTGTGCCCCAGGGAAGGCTGAACTGCAGAGATACTGTGCAAAAAAACCTACAAGATTTATTGGTGCTGTGAATGTAACACCCTAGACAGACTTCTGAGTTTAAGCTGATGCTCAGCTTTTTTTTATTAGATGTTTCCCACAGAAGTTGAGGAAGGCATTTGGGAAGAGTGCTTAGGAGCAGATTAAGAGCTCTTTTTCCATATGGGTGCAATGCTAACACTGAGGAGGAGGTCGGGAGAAAGACTTGTGATCAGCTGTGCGGGATTGCAGAGGGGATTAGAGAAGAAAAGCGTGATGGGCATCACCTGTTCCAGAAAAATCTCATTTTCATATGACGCAGATGCTAGTCTGCAAACACAGTGTGTCAGGTTGTAATAAACAGTTAAATATGAGGTGCGCTCCGTGTGCGTGTGTTTGTACCTATCACTTGTATCCACCCACTCAAGTGTGGTCTAAAAGCAGCAGCCTGGTCTATGGAACTGGAAGTGATTACAGCCTCCCCTGACCCTGCTACAGCATTGCCCTGGGCAAAAATCGTTTCACTGCTCTGGATCTCCACTTCCTCTTCTACGGAATGGCGTAATATCATGTGCATCCCAGAGGATTTGAACATTACTTATTATTTCTATAGGGATTTGAAGGTTAATGGCTTTACACAAGCCTAATTAATTGCTATTATTTAGTTTAATATTCTGTCTGAGTACTTTGTCCATACAAAGCTTGCTCTGCCATCCTCTGTGTAAAGAGATTTTGAAGCAGCACGGTGTGTCTGTGGTACAGAGGTGTGTACCCGCAAAGGAGAGGCTGTGCAATAGCATAGACGTGTGCCGGTGTTCGTAGCATGTCACCTCTGGTCCCTGCCTGGGGTGTACCGATGTAGGCAATGGTAGAGCACTTCTTCCCTGGAGACAGACTGAGGTGGGACAACAAAATGAATGAGGATAATAAACACCTCCTCCTATGATGTAAAGTGGTTTAACTCTCTTCACGGTACTGCCTGACTTACATGAAGTGAAGACTGAGAGACTGATAGCTCAAGCATCAACTGTTATTTTTGCAAGGGTAAGATTTCATGCCTCTTCAGACTGTTTTTGGAGGGCTCCAACGCTTTTGTAAGGAAACATTCTGTTAATGCATCTGAAATAATTCATGGAGGCTTTTGAAGTGGTCATGTTCTGGCTGACAGCCCTTGTGTTTAATGGAGTCTGAGACTGAGCTTTGATGGACATTTGTACAACTTTGAATGCTTTTGCATGCAAACAGAACCAGCGTGATTCCTGCTGCAAACGACTTCATTTAGGCCTGGGGTAGGAAAAGCTTTACGTGCTGGTTTGCTGAAGCCTGCTTTCCTGGCACCTCTTTCTCTCTGGGAATTGTGGCACAAAGCGATGTAGGCTAATCTTGAAATTGGGGCATGCTTGCTGTCACTACAGGTGGGTTTTATTGATACCACCATGCCATGTGGGATGATGGAAAGCCATAGCTCTCGTCTGCAGTGGGGCAGTTTGTTACCTCTCCTCCGGACAGCCCAGAAGCGAGCAGTGTGCCGGAGTCCTGCAGCCCAAAGCCTGCTGCAGGGAAAAGCAGAGGTGGGGATGTGCCCTTCCACTGTAGTGATGTGTGAAGAAAGAGGGCTGATAGTGACAAAAGCAATAAGGTTGTTCCAGCTTGTGCATAGGAATTGGGAGGCTTTGGCTGGTCTCTGCATCGCTCCCTCTAAGCAGACAGTGAGAAGGCTGTGTGCTCGCAGGATGGTGCTGTGGCAGGAGCTCCGTGCTGCAGAGCCTTGTTTGCCAAAGAGGAAATCAAAGTCATTCTCTGCAGCGTCTGAACAGGAACCGTGGGCTGATCCCCATTAAATGAAATGTGCCATTAATAACAAATAAACCAAAAAGATAAGAGCTTTAATGTTAACGCTTAAAAGCCCCACAGTAACAAATAAAGACTGCTGTAATGTCATTTGAGAGGGGACATGTGGTGCGCCTGAGAAGAAAGATGGATCATGTACATTGTGTGCCTGACAGTAAAACTAATAGCTATTGGATGGGGTGTTAAGTATATCATAAAATCAGTGTTGGCCGCGTTCAAGAAGATGCATTCAGACTGTTTCAGCTGCCTGTACAGAGTGTGCTGACAGCAGCCAAGGGGGCCAGGGGACCGCAGCCATCGGCGGGGGTGAGGGAGGGCACGGACCGCCTTCCTCCCCAAGAGCTGGCCTGAGCACCCCAGGTGGAGGGGCACCTTCAGTGCTCTGGGGAGCCAGGCTTTGCTCTGGCAGCCCTCATGGAACATGCTGGGAGCCTCACTCAGCCAGCACCCTCGAACGCAGATCCTCCGTGGAGTGGGATGTACGTAAGGCAGGGTGCCTCGTGTAAAGCAGGGCGTACACAGTATGTAAGGCAAGAACCCCTCCCTTCCTAAAGCTTCCAGTAGTTGCTCTGTAAAGTTAACTTTCTTTTATTCTGGGAAGAGGTAATGAAGCCAGGAACAATTAACTGAGGGCTGTCTGCTGCTGGGCAAGCAGGAGCAGGGGGAGCAGAGCAGTGCTCTGAACAATGATTCCTTCAACCGTTCCCAGCCCTTCCGTGTAACTCGGGGGGCTTCAGCTTTGACTTCCCTCGTTGGAGTTATTTCTGCGCCGCCTCCTGCAGCCTGGCTGTGTGCCCTGGCCGCGAGCACGGAGCAGAGCTGGGAGAGGTGAGGGCAACCCACCCGGCTGCAGAGGCTGGACCACGCAGAGCATGGTGCTCACTGCCCTGCGGTGCTGCCTCCTGCTCCGTATGTATGTTGTCTATACATACAGAACTGGATATCCTAGCCTCCCACAGAGCAAGGAACATGGGTGTAAGGAAAGGAATGCTTCCATGCAGGCAAATCAGCGAAGGCAGACATGGACTCAGACTGGTTGTACAGAAACTTCCCAGTGGCTTTGCAACTAGCCAAAAGTCCTGTTTTCTCCAGTTTGTGGAAGGCTGATGTAATGTTTAGCTGCAGTCCCATGGGAGGAAACCAGTGGAGCTCCTGGGAGGTCACATAGCTGGATCTGGGCTCTGTGCATCTGTTTCTTACCTCCAAGGGCAGTGGTATTGCCAGGTGGCCAAGCTGTGTGCCAGGCAGTACAATTAAGGATCTGTCTCTGTGCTCATTTGGCAGAAAGACCTCAGTTATGTGGTAGTTAGCCCTGTGGGTTGACCCAAAGCCTCTTACTGGGGCCAACGTGTTCATTTGGAGTCTCTGAGATTTTTCTGGAGGTTCATCACTGGCACTCTGCTGCTATGTGACATCATTTCTGTAACAGATGACAAGAACTTTAAAATGCAATGAAATGAGGAATGCTGTCTTTGTCCAAAATGTCATGTGAACACCAGCTAAAGTTAATAGAAGATGCTGAAAACCTGACTACAGGTTTCTTCCTAATAATATACTAAAAACCCCAGTTCCTCCCTTTTTTAGGATGGCCAGCTGCTACTCTTTTACTCAGCACCCCCCCCCCCCCCCCCCCCCCCCAAAAAAAAAAGCGCAGGGTCTGCTCGTGTGGCCATGATCACCTTTTGCTGCTGAATTGAGTTTGCTCAGTGGCAAGGGGAGGCGATTACAAAAGCTACGAGGGCTTCCAGTAGCACAATTCCCTGAAAATAATGGGCTTCAGCATTTCAGTTCTTGACTCCATTTCTTTCTCCTTCACCTCTGCCGATGCCAGCGGGTCGAGTGAGTACAGACTGAGCAGAGTGTGCTCCTTCGCTGTGATTTGAGGAAAGGTGACTTCTGTTTTCCTTGCAGCAGCTTGCTGGAGAAACTTAGGCAGGTTTGTGTCAAGCAGCGAAAGGCTGCATCAATGCATGGTGCTGCCAAGCTGAGCTCAGACGTGGCGTTGTTTCCTCGGATCCCTGGGCATGGAGCTGGGCTCTGGCTGACCTTCCTTTGACGATGAGCTGCTCCTGCCAGGAGCTGCTGGGGGGGCTACAAAAAGGAAAAGGCATCCTTGCAAAGCCTGGTCTGAGCTTGTGGTGCTGGGGAGGTGTGGGTGCCACACGTGGTGGCGTGGGGACTGGTGTGCCACACCAGGCAGGGTGGGCTTAACCCGGGCAGGCAGTGCGGTGGCAGAGCTGGGCAGCAGGAAGGGTTCGCCTGTGCCAGCTCATGGTGCAGTCGAGCAGACGTAGATAGCTTGGGCAGCTTGTCGTCTTCCCAGGTCGGGGCATCGCCGTCCCAGCAAATGCAATCTGTGACTGTTACAGCGGAGAGATCTCTGTGATGTGAGATGTCATGGGCGGGCAGGGAATAAATTGCTCCAACCTGTCGTGGGGGCAGCTGGCTCGGCTGCGCTGCTGAGAGCTGCTCCTCACAGTGTTCCTCCTCCTGCGGCGTTGGGTACCCAAGTGGCCCCAGCACCGGGTGCACTGGCTCATCGCTGCGCAGCAGCCTGCGAGCCCGGGCAGCGCTGCAAAGCCGCTGCTGGCAGCACTGATAGAGACTGGAGACCCAGATAGCACAGCTCCTCATGCCTTAAAAAACTAATTTGGGAATGCGTCCCAGATCCTGCATCTGACCCTTGAGCTCATGTTTTTGGTGAGCGGGAGAAGGTTGCACGGAGGGGAAGGAGGCACCAAAGCATTCCCTGTGTGGGAGCTATGGAAAAGGTGGTGGCGAGATGCCCCTGCCTTGGGCTGCGGCTCTGACCTGCCCTCCCCAGCATCCGTGGCGGCTGCTCAGCCTCCACCTCTTCCCAAGCGTATGCCTCTCCCAGCAAACAGGGCCTGCTTTCAGCTGGCATTTCCATGCTGTAGGGAAATGCAAATACTAATTAATCCAGTGTATCCCAACAATTCTCAAACTGCTGTGAAAGAGGTTGGCAATGTGCTTTTGTCCATTCCCAGCCTGCAGCAGGATCTGTTCGTGCTGGTGCAGCCTCCCTGGCATTGCTGGGAGGGATGCTTTGTGCTGGCACAAGAAAGAAATGAATACCTGAAGTTTAAAGATATGATTTAATAATTATATTTAAAAGTCTACCTGGGTCTGTAAATTTTTTATGAAAAATTAATTAAAAGCCCCGGTTATGGAAGCTTTGGAAAGGAGAAATAAATATTTAATATTTATTAAAATATTCATATGCTACATGTTTTTTAATCTTGAATAAATATTTTTGGATAATCAGTCCCATTTTTTGTTATGCTGGAGGTTTTTATTGTAAAATCAACCATGATTGATTAAGAAATGTGCGATCTATTAATTATGTAATAGCACGTATGCTTCTCAGGACCTGGAAGAAATACATTTATGTTTTTCATAACCAGAAGAGTTATCAAAGTAATTTTCTTATTGAAACTAAATGAAAGCTTTGATTCATATAATTATGGCAAGTTCTAGCTATACCTTCACCTCAGCGTAAACACAGCTTTCAGGATTCTTTCCTAATTCTTCTTTTCAAATAAACAAGTCATGGGAAATATGGAATGAGTCTTCACAGCGGACTGGGAATACCTGGGAGATCTGGGTGTAGTCCTGAAAAGCTCCAGGCTGCTTTGTTTGTATATGTTATGTCAACTGAAATGCCGAAACTTGACTCTCATATCCAAGGCCGGCACGCGGCAGACACGTACGTCTGTCCAAACGCTGCACCAGGAGGGGCTCGCCGAGCTGCTGCACAGCCCTTGCAGCATCGCACTGTTCCGTTTTCACTCCAACCATTAGTTTTATTCAGTTGTGGAAAAGAGTAGTAATGACTAAGTAACTAATTTAGAGAGCCTATTTTCCGGGTTTTTAAGACTATTTCTAGTGGGTTTTGGACTCTGGCGTTCTTTGAATGAATCACAGCAGCGCAAATGGTTTCAAAGCAAATGGTACTTGGCGCGCGTTTTTCTTAATGAGCTGAGATGCAAGCAGCAGCGCCGCTGACCCTGCCGTCTGTGGCCTGATTTATAAGCTGCTTCATACTCTGTCACTGAAGCTTAAGGATCCCTTAAGTCTCTTTTTCCTCTGCAAGACAAATAAAAGGCTGTTATTGCAAATTAGAATGTAAGTCAGAGCTGCTAAAGACACCAAAACCAAAACAAACAAAGAAAAAATAAAAGGATTGTTTGGAGGGTTTTGTTGCTATTCTCAGTAGAAGGATTACTGTTGATTTTTATGAAAAGTTCATCCTGGAGGCAGCAGGCAGTTGCATTACTTTAGCAAGATTGAGCTGTTTAAAATTTCAGGGTTGTCCGCCAAAAAAATAATAATAGGAAGTTGTATAGAGAGGAATGTGCTGACAGCAGTAATGTTTGGGTAATAATTCATGTGTTGTAGATGATGCTCTGGAAAGCTGCCCAGCTGGCTAATGCAGATTGGGGATGCTCTCGTGCTGATGGCTGTACAATTGATTGGCGTTTCTGCTCCATCATGAAATCAGCTTGCAAATGAAATGGAGATGGTTTCAGGGGGCAGGGGTGGGCAGAGAGCTCCAGTGAGCAGCACCGTGTGTGGGGCAGGGCCCAGTTCTTGTTAAAGGAAGCATGGTGGTTGTTGGTCTGGTTTGCTGGTCTGGTTTGCTGGGAGCACCTCTCCCCTGTTGCATTTGCTTTCAGGTGGGGGCAGGTGGCTGTGGTTTGGGCTGAAGGACAGGGTGATGTTCTCCAGCAGCGGTGGGGGTTATGGTTTCTCCCAGGAACTCAAACATTAGTTGGCGTCTTGACCTTATTCTCCGAACTTGCACCCACGGGTCTCTGTGATATGAGCACGTCGTTATTCTGAGCAAAATGGTGCTCTTGGACCTGATGGTCCCTTTTCTTGTTTGTTGTAGGGCTCCACATGCTGTTACACTTTCTGATTCTGCAAACAGACCTTGTCCAGGATGCTCCTGGGCAGCTGTGCTCCATCACAGGCCCAGGGTGCATGTTAAGGGTTTGGTTCAGCTTAGTCCAAGCTTACTCAGCAGCACAAAAAGGCAGCAACTCCTTCATTCTACCACTGCAGCCTGGTTTTGTGCTTCTCCACAAGCCCCAAAATAGAGATTGCCTGTTATTAACAATTTCAGAGTTGCCCTAAACCCTATCAAGGGGACCTAATAAGAGACAGATCTGTTGATGATATTTAAAATTATTTTTCTTATGGATTCTTCGGAAGAGGTTGAAATAACAGATAACTGTTGTTATTTTAGCTCCATGAACAATGCTTAAAAGCCCCTGTCAGCATGCATGCAGCCAACTTAAATGCAAATTGCGCACCACCAGCAACTTTATTACACATGAAAAACAAATTTCACTGAGCTCATAAGTTACCAGAGGGAGAACGATAGTCTATTCCAACTCCTGAGCAGAAACACAGGAGGAGGTAGCACTGTCCTTGAGAGACCTGGCTGCCAGCCATGCTGCAAAATAGGCTCTTGGGTACCTACTGGCATTGCATGGAGGTTCTTCATTAATAATTAAAAAATAAGCAACACCTGAGGAATAACTAAGTGTGTTTATTGATACAAGTGCCTTGCTCTGTATCGCTGCTTGTTGGCATTGTCGCTGTTTAACCCCATCCAGCTGCTGAGATGGGGGCTGATGGCTGTGCCCGCTCCTGCACAAGCCACTGGACCTTGTAGATTTAAAAATAAGCATTTGCTGCAGCGCTGGGTTAGGGAAGACCCTACTGCACCCTCTTCAATGATTTAAACCCAGGGTTATTTAACAGCATCTGGCCCAGCCATGCAACCAAGAACCTTTCTGCGCCATGAGCAGGTGCTCCCCCGGTGCAGACTGTGTGACTGAAAGCTCATTAAAATCATTTCACAGACTTCATCAGGTCCGAGGTGAGATCATTCTCCGATGGCAGTATCTTCAGGTGTGAATATCCCAATTTGCTGTAGAAGCTCAGCACGTACAGATCATCTGGAGATTAATATTTTTCCTTGCAACTATTTGGAAACATGATTGGGATCAGTTGCAGCTGTGAATGTCTAATTACTCCTCCAAATGGCTCCACCAGAGTCCCAATAACTTTATTCTGGCACTTGTTGGTGTCCTGGAATTACAGGCACAAAAAGCATAAGGCCCTTTGAAGCCTGACTGAAAACTTGACTTAAGCCCCCGGAAATAATAAAAAGTAAGTAAAGAACACAGTAAAGCTGCAGAAAAGGATTGGGGGGGGGAAGCCAACGGGGACAAGTAATTCTGGCTATATGTGATGGTGTGATATAATGCTTATGCTATCACTGGAGCCAGGGACTGCTTCCAGGTCTATACGCTAGCACTTAGATTTTTTTTCTTTTTAAATCTGCAGCCATTCTCCTATATCTTTGTGCTATACTGGCATCATTTAAGAAGGAGCTAAAGTTTAAGAGCAAAGATATTTTTTTTTGTCTATTTCCCAGAAGTATTTTGTGTGTAATAGAGCCCAAAAATGTTCTGCTGCCTCTGAAGTCTTCACCAAGAAAACAGGCAAACTCTCAAAAACAACAACTGAAAAATAATATCTGGAGTTTGGCTGGGGTTTTTTGAAACTATTTGTTCTGTTTCTCTGCTGGTGCCCCTGGAAGGTACCAATGGGTGTAGCTATCACTGTTCCTCATGAGCATCTCTGGCCATGGTTCTCCCCCCGTTGAAGCGGGCTGTGTGTCCCAGAGGTGGCTGGTGGCGGTGGCAGCCGGGGCACTGCCACCCGTTTCTCCTCACATGAGTGAATGCATTCCAGAGTCAGCTTGTATTAGAAGGGTTATAAATTCTTCTGGCAAGAGTCTGAATTTTAGGATTGATGAGTGTGATCAGCAAACTATTCAAATAAGTATGCTTATTATTAAAACCCTGCTAGGAACAGGGTGACATGCAGAGAAACTAATGCAAAGCAATTTCTCCTTCATTTCTGAGCCTTACCCAGTTTCAGTGTAGGTTAATAACATTAGGGTTTAATTATTTCTTTGTGGATAGATGGAGTGCTTTTCTATTTGTGGGTGCCCACAAGTTGGGATTTGTGTGGCTTGTGTGGGAAGCGGCCGTACATGTACAGGCGTACACATCGCGCAGCCAAGGGCGTTTGAAAACTGTCCAGGGCTAGGGCTGGAAGGCTCAAATGGAAAAAATCTAGCAGCTTTCCCATTACTAATATCTACATTTTTATGAGCTTGGTTGTAATATAATTCCCACCTACTGGGACAATTCCTGAGCTGTTTGTTCAATATTTATCTGGTTCTGAGTCAGACAAAAATCCCAGATCTCCAGGCGACATAAATTACCATGGATCCTGTAACTCTGCAATTGGTGAGTGGTCTCAGCTGAGGCCAGGATAATCACGGAGATTTCGCCTTATCTGTGCAGCAGTTACGTGACACCAGTTGTCCTACATGCGTGTCCTAATGTTAGAATAAGATTTACCTCCTACTTTTGTAAAGCCAACAAATAACTAACGTGTTGAGCAAACCATGCAGCAACCCTCCTGGGTCAGGCTGGTCCGCAGCAGCAAACCCGCAGCGTGTTACAGCCCTCGCAGGAACAGCCCCCCGGAACTCTCCTCCCTGACCGGGCGGTAATTGCAGCATGAACATGTGTGAGCAGCAAGGGAAGTTTCAAATCACTCAAATAGAGCGCTTGCATCTCGTGAAGGTGTCTGGTGTGCGACCGAAGCAAATGCACCCCCACCAGTATAAATGGGTCTGAGCTGGGGGCTGCAGCAGAGGAAAAACCCCAGTGGACACATTAGCTTGCAAAACCAGGCTCTCTAGATGTTTCTGGTATATGCTGAGTGTCCTTCAGTTTTGTTTCAGCCTTTTAAATTTATATGCTCACGTTTCCTGAATGGCTTAAGGTGTTTTTGTATAATTGCAGTAACAGAAAAACCTCTGACCGACAACAATTAGGCAGGGACCAAACCAGGAGTCCCAAGTGCCTCGTCCCAAAGCCAGGGTTTCACTGCATGCCGGAGAATATTTTTGCCTGCTTTTCAGCACAGAAATCCTGAGAAACACACAACATAGATTGCTGTTTTCCCTGTGTAGGTGATTCTTGACGTGGTAATAATCTATTTCCTAAACCAAAAGAGTTACTGGGGAATAAAGTGCAGTACAAGGTGTGAGCAAAACTCCTTGGAGCATCGTGGGGAAGCTCTGGGTCTCGCCCCGCAGGGCTGTGTGTGGCTCCTGCCAACACAGACACCCAGGTGCTGCCTGGTTGCTGCTGTAGTTCAAGGGGGGGTTCAAGTGTGACATTTGAAAGGATGAAACCCTGTGGCACGGGTTAAGAGCGGTTGTTGCCGGAAGGATGATCCAGCACACACGTTCCAAATGCGACTTCTTAAAGATGATGGGCACTTTTATAAAACTCTCTCCATTTATGTGCAAAACTCCTGCAGATCAAGACCTATGAATTATTAGTGTAATGAGATTAGGCATACGTTTAGGCTACATGGTCTTAAGTTGTTTTAAATTCTGAAGATGAGATAGGGTCAAGCACGAAAGGGCAGTGCGGCAGAGCGCCGGCAGCAGACCGCGTGAGTGACTTGTCTTCCTATTAACATTGTCACATCCCTGTTGGGTGCACTTCCCATTTCCTTCTCTCCCTGGGAGTTGGCTGGGGAACTTGATCTCCAAAATTGGCAAGGAGGGAAAAAAAAAAAAATAGTGTTCATGAGCACTTGGACTGTAGGAGGGAGGGAGATGGTGGTAGGGAGGAAGGACAGAGCGGAATATAAGATGAAAAAAAATAGGGAAAAAGATAAAGATGAGGGGTTTTATCGCAGAGGAGGCGTTGCTGTCCCAGCTACACAGAGTGAGCACAAGTGCTTTTGGCATTTCCTCTTGTAAAGATTTTTGTAACCTCTGAATAGTGGCAGGAGTGCATGTATCTCCGCCACCCCTCCTACTCTTCTGATTTTCTTCCTGGAGAAGCGGAGATGAAGCCCCCCTGAGGAGAGCTCTCAGCTGAAGAGACATGAGAGCATCAATTTTTCTCTCATTAAATAGAACTGCTTGGAGGCTTGTGCCTCACGGTTCCCCGAAGGTTGTCCTCTGCATGGCAGGATGGAGCACAGCCATGTGTGAGATGTTCCACAGCCCGCAGCTGTATCCAAAATGGCTTTGCCAATAAGAAATAAACATGCAAAAAGAAAAACAGAAAAACAAACCCAACACCAAACAAACAACAACAAAAAAATACCCAACCCAAAACATCCTGAGACTGCTGGGGTTTTTCTGAGCTCTCCTACAAAATCGATTCCCAGCAAAGCCAACGTGCCCTGGGTCTTGCTCATGTCGTTCACTCGGCTGCGGATGGCTCTGACCGGGAATGGCATCCCTGGGATCTGCTCTGTAACCCGGGGTGGGAGGGGGGCTGTGGTGGGGGAGGCGATGACTAGGCTGCTGTGTCCCCATCGGTGTGGCTGGGACCCAAGAGAGTGTCAGGCGGCTTCAGGAGCTCCTGCTCTCACACCCATACGTTGGAGTGCTCCGCGGAGGGTTTTGTGTTGAAACTTTACCCTTCCAAAAGCCTAGGGCGGGAAGATGGGGGTTTTCCATCTTCTTCAGATCCCCTGGCTTCTCCCTGGATCCTGCCTGCAGACTTGTTTGCACAGTTTGGAAAATGCTCCCCCCAGCTGGCTTGAGCAGCACCTCACGGAGGGGTCAGTGGGTTGGGGAGTGAGGAGACTTAATTTAAGCATTTTGCAGAAATTTGCCAGGTCCAACAAGCAGTTTGTGTAGGATCTAGAGGGACGGGGTGTCATTTAAAAAAAAATCTAAAAAAAATTGGAATCTTGGCATTTATTCAAAAAAAGGTATTTCCAGTTAGCTGGGGGCAGAGGGAGCATGTTGGAGAGAATTGGGTGGTTTTCTGCAAAAAGATTTGCTGATTTGCAATCGATAGATTGGCTTTTTTTTAATACATAAGCATGCATGAGCAGGTTCTCTGGCTACTAAACTTCCTATGAAATATTTTTATTTATTTTCCTAAACCTCTTTTATTAAAAACCAAACAGAAGGTAATATTCAAAAGCAGCGGCAATAGCAGCAGCATAGGCTCGGTCAGTTGCTGTAACCCCCTATCAAAGGGAACAGCTACAACAGGCTCTTGCTGGCAGGGTTTTACCTACCCAACATCAGCAACATTTGTTGTGATTTTGCTTATTTGCATTAGTGTGATGATTTTTCCATCTTACTGCTTTTGTTTAAGCAAGTCTGGGAAATAAGTGAGAGAACTTTGTGTGCTTCTGTTTCCTTCTCCTCAGTTCTTTAAAGTTATTCCCCGTGAACTTGAGCACTTCTCCAGTTCCCCAAGTGAATATACGTACTGTAGCATTCTTGGAGAGGTGCATAAGAGGAATGATAAGAAGAGAAAACATTTTAAGATTAATTACAGATCGAGATTTTGATAAAAAACAATTGCAGTATGCTGTCTGGTTGCATAGGACCGTATCTTGCTGTGGCCCTTGCAGGGTTAAAGAAGACAGCCTCTTGCCTGACAGTGAGTCCATTCAGTGCTGGGCAAATCTGTCTTTCCCAAGAGTCCACATCCTAAATCAGAGCATCCACGAAGAAAAATGGAAAAGGCTTAAAATATAACAGCCTCTAGGGTATTTTGGTAAATGATCATGATGTAGAATTGTGTAGAGATGGATTGGTGAAGGGATAGACAGTTATAAAACTAAAGAAATGATGTCTCTGAAACTAATTCTAAATTAATGACACCTTGCAGATCTTTACTGCCTTCCATGTGAAGAACTCAAGCTGACATACCGACATTTATTAATTAGAATTCATTTTACAAGAGAACAAGCTGAGGATGAGAATGGCGAAGTCATTCTTGGCCCATCATAAGTCAGACAGCAGGGATGGAGGCAGCGATAAAAAAAACAAGAACGTGGATTCCCAGCCACATGCTTGAAGCCTGTGGTGACGCTGAGCAGATGCTGAGCAGAAAGGCAGGAGAAATAAATTCTGCACAAAGGTGAAAGCAATGCTTGGGTCAAGCAAGATTTATTTTGCTCAGAGTTAAAGCTAATGAGACTTGTTGAGGGTGGAAGGAGGTTACACATTTGTGGCATGAGGAAAAGCGCAATGTGAAAACCCACATGGGGTGTTGTAACTCTGTTGCTGAATTAATTGCAGCATGATGAGCTCTGTAGATATGGCATACTCTGTTCATTTCTCTAAAACATCTCATACGGACAAACTCTAATCTTTCTTTTCTTCATGTTTACTTTTGCCTGTTTATGAGTTTAATTAAAACCAAAACATTTCCAAATGAATGAACAGAGATGAGAAGTGATGAAGATGAGAAAGGAAACACGAGAGCAGAGGAAGGTAGAGATAGGGAGGAGGGCTCAGCACGGCTCCTGGCTGTGTTTCACTTAGCTTTGAGGAGCCATCAGGCAAAATTAATTTTTAACAACCTAGACTGTACAGACTAATTTCTGTATCGAGACCAGACTGGTTTCATTCTTGATCAAGTTTAACTAACAGGAAAGGGTCTACACTGAAGTTCCTGAACTGAAGAGATAGGACATTAATCTAAAATGTTACATGAGCCAAAAACAAAGTCAATTTTTAAAATGATGAAATAGCTTATCTGCTAGAAGATATCCTCCCAGACTGACATACTACCCGCAACTGAAACTTTGCATGAAATTAATAAAATTGGGGGAGGGGAAATTGCAGATCGACCAAAACTGTAATTAACTTCTGTGTCCTTTTGGGATTGAACTCTTACTGGTGAGGTTTTGTTTTGACTAAACAGTCTTGATGGAGTTGTCCAGCTTTCCAAGACAGAAAGTGGCAAACCTGCAAACCTGTAACAGAGCTGCATGACTTGTAGGAGCACGCTGTAAGCTTTTTAACCCCTTGCGTCAAATCCACCTTTTCCCTGCCAGCAGCAGCAGCGCACGCTCCAACTGGGCTCAAGCATCGCTGGAACGAGGATGTTTGGCTGCTCCTGGGTTTGCACCTACAGGGACAGATCCTCAGTTGGCGTAAACACTCCTAGCTGTGCTGGAGTCAGCAGAGCTGGGTTACCCACAGCTGGGGACCATCTCGTTGTTTGTTTTGCTCTGAGGCCAATGTGCATGTGGTACCCGATGCCAGTGGCATTGCAAAGGCGTGGGCGTGCTGTAACCGAGACCCACGGTGCAGCCCACGTGCAGGCGCCGAGCGGGGACTGCGTGTCTGCAGCTTGCCAAGCTGCATTGCCAGTCACCACTGCAATAATCCTCTGTTTGGGTAGTGTGCTTGCCACGTCTGTCTTTTGATATGATATGATGCCACCAAGACAAGCTTTGCTCAGACTGAACAATAATTTATACAGAACCAGAGCCAAAAAGATAAAAGCTACTACCAGCCTTATCCTTGCTTTACCACAGAGGAACGCTTTCCTGGTGGAGACTAGTCATCTGTCATTCCTGCTAAAGTCCCGAGGAAATTAAGCTAAATTATGTAAATGTTAGGGATCACCATTCATGCTCAGTTCATTCTTTCTTCCCTGAATTATTTGGTAAAACAAAATAGCTCTTAATTAACCACCTGCCTTGTTCGTATGGGACAACTACTTGGCCATATGGGAAGGATCAAACAGCAAGCTTGATGATTTTAAAATAAAAATGAAAAAAATGAATAGCCTTTCATATAGTTAACCACATTCTGTCTTCTTCTGCACTAATGACTCTGATCTCAGTTACCCACTGACTCCTGATGTCTTCCCTGGCAAACTGGGGCAGCATTCAGCCAGGTGCTAAACTTCAGTATTAAAATGCAACATAATGAAAGTGAAATATTAGTTTCCCTTCTCACATCCAGCCCCAGTCTGCCTTTGAAGAAAGTGAGCCATATAAAAAATGGATAAAAAGGTTCCTTGGGAAATTGCAGTATTTGCCTACAGCAAAGTCTGATACTTGGGGACAGATCGACACAAGTGTTCAGGCACTTGGAAGGCTTTACTGCCTCCCTGTAAACCTAAGGAAGCTTTCAGTGCCCACCTAACGAGGGCAAAAGAGGTCAGTCTGTTATTCCAGCCCTTTGTCTTTTGCCTCAGAATGAGCCTGAAGATCAGATTGGAGCCTGAAAGCCCTTTTTCACGTGTAACTGAACTGTGACGCTGTGCTCCAGCAGCAGATGGAGAGTCCTTGGGCTTCTGGAGCCTGGCTCCAGGGTCACGGGTGCTGTGGGGCTGGGGGTGCTCCTGCTGCCCTGCTTGGTGGGGGGAGCCTGTTTGAGGAGGGGCTCCCAGGATCTCACAGAGCCAGCAGGATTTCTGTTAACAGATACACTTTTTGGCTTAAAAATCCATCTTGTCACATGCTCTCACCCAGCCCAGCATTAGCATGTGTTTACCTTTGTGGCTACATTTTATGATTATCTGGGAGCCCAAACTGGAGAGCGCTTGTGGTTGGTTTGTTTTTTTTTTTTCCTTGCTGCTCTGTGAATCACCAAATGTGCTTTATCTCTGCAGGCTGGTGTCACTTTAGCATAGAGGAACAGGACAAAAGGGAAGAGCAGGGGAAGAGGGAGATAGGTGGTTTTGCTTATCAAGCAAACCGACCCTCCAGCCCTAGCAGGGTGCTGAGCACTGGTGCAGCCGGGGGAGCCCTGCAGAGCCCTCTCACTCCAAGAGGTGAGTGAAGCCGCACTGGGCACTTCCCAGGGCTCACCAGACCGTCCAGTTCTGCGCTGCCCCATGCCGGTGCTGAGACAGCTGCAGGTGGCTTTTATAGGTTGCCATTCCAAAAGTCCCCGTGGCCGGCTCCTTCCCCTCCAGCTCCTCCCGGATCGCGTGGATGCAGGTGCTGGCAGGCAGGAGCTCCCGCGCCGGTTCATACAAATCATTGCAAGGAGGCAGAGCAACCGGCATCTGTCGCTGCAGTCGGTGGTGGAGGATGGCTCGGTGCTTTCAGCCAAGGTTGCCTCCTGTGCTGGTTGCCTTAAACAGCACTTCTTTTTCAAAAATATGTGAACTGGATCCCTTATTTCAGGCTGTAGCCAGAGCTTCTGAGCTGCAGGACGTGAGTGCTGTGAGCGGCACCTTGCTTCGCAGCCAGCTTTGCTGTGGTGGGCTAGAAGCCAGGTCCTGGGAGGATCCCACACCCTTTTTTTGGGAACCGAAACAGAGCCAGCCTTTGCAGCTTGATTTTTCAAAAGGATGAAGCTTTGCTTCTGCTATGTACTTCTATGAGGGCTCATAGAAAAATAGTCTGTCCCCTTCAGAGAGGGGCTACACAAGGGTCATGCACCTTATGGGGTTTAAAAGGGGATTCAGTTATCTGTCCTCCCCTGACCTTAACATCTGAAGCAGCAGAGAATGCCTCCATTTGGGCATCTGGGAATAAAATCGCATCAGTCTTCCTCCTGCAGGGTCCTCTGCCTTGCCCTTTATATTGTCTGAGATCTTGTTCAAATCCTGGCTCTTTCACATACGATCAGCTTCTGCTTTGCTGGAGTCAGACAGGAGTAAAAACAAACAGACCTTTATTCCCTGATACAACCACCGTGCTGGTTAATACACAGTCCTTTAGCTTTTTTTGCTGTGGAGGCTTCGATCCCTTCCCCTCCCGCTGCAGACTCCTTCGGCAGCAAGTCCCTGGGCTGTGCTGTGGGGCTGCCCCTCGGGGATGCTCATCTATCACCTCCCTCCTCTTGTGTAAGGGCCGGTGCTGAGCAGGGGGACGATGTGGTTGGACCCCATCCAGGGACACGGCCACCCCTTGGCAGGGTCTGCACAGGGCTCGGAGGGAGCTGCTTCTCCACCATGTGCGGGGAACGTGCCCCAGCACCACGGTTCCAGCACATGGATGTTTATTTGCTGGAACTGGAACATTGCCCCCATACTTACGGTATAGGTGTCCCCGTGCTAAACTTACCCATGTGACAAACTGATGTGCTGTGGGACACTGTCCTTCCCCGGCAGCCAGGGCCAGAGGAGATGCTTCCCCACCATTGCACCCAGCAAGCTGGCTCGTCGGGCAGCCTCTGTCACTAACCCTTGTGTTTAGCTGAAAAGTACATCAGAACTACTCATGTGCCCAAGAGCTTCATTGAGGCTTTTCACAGCTCTGTGAATGTTACACAAATTGATTAAATACTGTAACTAATCTATGGCTACTTAGGCGTTTCATGGTTGTCACTGTACCACAAGGTTCCCCGGGCCTTGCTGCAGGAGGGGAACCTCATCAACACAGACCGTGCTGGTCCTGGAGTGGAGCAGACGTGCCCTGCCCAACGCAGGGGACAAGAGGAACGTGGATGTGCCATACGGCTTTCATCCCTTCCTGAGTCCACCCCAAGGCAGAAACAGGGAATGTGCAGTTTGTGGGAAAGAAAGAACTTACATTTCTATGTCATTTTTTGTCCTGCAAGATCCCAACACTTTTTTGGACCTATTCTGACAACAGTCCTCTCCAATGTGAAATACTATGAGACAACAGTACAAGAGTGCAGGGGAGGGGAAAGAAAAATCACCTTTTCTTCTGACTACTTCTCAACATGATCTTAAAAACGTACAGGAGTCCAGCTAAGAGGTCATGAACAGGACCAGGAAATGCCATGGTCGGGATTTGACTTCATGCATAGTATATCATTTTAATGAGGAATCTGTTGTATCCGTGCTCCCCTCGTACACCTCGCAGACTAAGTCAGTAGTAAGTCTTTAGCTTATTTTGACGTAACTGGAGAGACTTCAGTAATGTAAAGCTGCTGTGGCATGCAGGGAGATTTGCTTACGTGCTCAGACTACTCATGGAAATGATTGATCGTGTTTAAGTATTGGCATCCAGCTAACCTTCCTGCCTGATGTCAAAAGCATACAATGTTTTCGAGGCTTCTTTCCATTTTCCATATTAGCATACAGAAGGACAGAGATCATGCTTAAATGAGTTTGTTTAGCTTTTAGAAACATTTCTAAATGTCTCTAAAAAATCACACCGCCACTATCGGTTCAGCAATTTATTTCAGGCTTTGATTTAAATGTTTTTCCATTTGTTTGGGGTCAGATTGGATCATCAGTAGAGTGTGCACACAGCTTACCATTTCCATCTTCGGGAAGACGTGCGTGCTGAGTACCATGTTAGCCAGAAACGCTGACAGAAAGAAGCTTTGCGGTGTGCAGGTCCTGTGCACGGTGGTTCATTTGCTAAAACATGCCGTCAGTTCTGTGCTTTGCCACGTTTGGGGATGGGTTTACATGGTCTGAGATTCCTGATGAGATCCAGGCACCCTGCTGGTGGGAAAATGTGGGGTGTCCCTCTGCTAATGCAGAGTCAAGGCTACAGAGGCAGTCCGGCAATTTCAGCTTTCTGTTTATGACAGATTTAATGGATGAAATGTATCAGCTGACAAACATCAGAAATTGGGGGGGGGGGGTGTCGCTGATATGACTATTTAGCCCACATAACCCCATACGATGCTGTTGCCCCATCCCTGTGTGGCCCTGACGACTTCTCATCCAGTTTGTTCCTTTTGCGGCTCAGCACTTCGCGCTGCACAGTCCTGCTGCAGACATTCATATCTAAGAAATATAATCAATGACTTGATTTCAATGCTCTAGGCGTTCCCTATAGAAATCCCCTGTTCAGTCAATTAGTAGGACTGAATTTCCTATTACTTAACATCTATACTCCTAGAAGGCAGGAGATTGCAGCATCTCCAACTATATTTGCTAGGATTATTGCTTAAAGGTGGCTTAGCTACTAAGCCACTGCTGCAGAAGCTCCATTAACTTCTTTACTTGTTGTAGATGTGAGCTGGAAGGATTTCAGTACCGCAGGTCAAATAAAGAAACCTGACACCCGTTCTTTGAGCAATTAAACTTTGTAAAGTAAACTGTGTGTATTTCATTAAGGAAATGGATCCATCAGCACTGGGAATACCATTTACAAATATTTCCTTGTAATGGAAAAGTGAGCATGTTGACAGGATGAATTATTAGACATATTTACAAACAGCTGTTAAAAAGCCTATGTGTATGTCCCAGCTGTATTTTTCCCCTTTTTATGCAAGGTTTTGAGCAGTTATACTTTGAAAAGCCAGCTTGATTGGCTTTCCTGCAAAGAAAGGTAGGCTTGATTAATTTATTCATACTCCATAAGACTGCAGTCACAACTGGGGGAGCAGTCTGTCTGTCTTTAGTTTATTCATGGAATAAACCCAAGGGCAGACAACCAGTACACAGTCTACACGGTGTTTAATTACAGCTATTGTGTACATCTGATACTGGAATCAATAAGTCTGAGTCTTTGCCCGATCATGCTGATTTCTCATGGAATTCTTCTCCTTCACTGTGGACTGTATGAGAAGGGAACCAAGGTCATTAGGGGGAGTTTGACACCAGGGGAGAGGGGTTGGATCTCGGGGATGCTGTAAAGGCTCTGGCATGGTTCGCTGGCTGATACTCCAGGTTTAAAGGGACAGATAGGAAAGGAGGATTAAGACCAAGATATTGCCACTTGAGGTATTGTGAATGCTACTTCTAAATGTGTCATCTTGGAAGTTTTAGGAAATGTGAATCCCATGGCATTAGACAGATTACAGGCACAGAATATGCTATGAGATTATTGCCAAGACTCAGATTTTTCTCTTGTCTGCATCCCCTCCTGCTGTCACTTCCCCATCTCAATCTTTTGCTTCTCTGTCAGTGAAATAGAGCTGCTGTATCTCGGCTGGAGAGGTACGACCAGGTCCTGGTACTGCACCCCAGGTGCTTTGGGACCATGGCGTACACGGCACTGCAGCAGGGAAAGCCTGACCTGAAAATAGCTGCGCCTGCTTCCCACAGTGAGATTCCCCTCCATCCCCAGCCAGCCTCTAGCAGCTCCTTGTTTTTTCTCTTTGACTAGACGCCATGTGGAAGGTTCCTTGTGTTGTTTCCATCTGACTGCAGCAGCATCTGCTGCTGCTGCTAGAGCTGCTAAAAGAATTGGGAAAGGATCAGCCTCAGCCTGTGCACTGCTGCCTCGGTGGCATCGGCCACCCGGTGGGTCCCGGCTAGTGGCAATGCTCGGGAGCAATGAGCACTCACCTCGCCTCTCGGTCCGGACCCTCACTGCGGTGCGCTCAGCCGCGTGCTCGGGTCCATCCCTAGTCACCAAGGCAGCACAGCATCTGCTGGAGATAACAGAATGCCGGTGCTTAAACTAGGCACACGCTTTTGTGTGTTTTCTCTTTGGGGATCCGCCGCCCCGTCAGGGTTCCCCTGCCATCCATTCCGATCCCTAGTAGCGATCTTCATCATCTCTGCTCCAGAGCCAGTTTCTCCAAGGAAGAGACTGTGGCGCTGGAAGTTGGTCAAGAAATGGAGCACTGGGGGCTTTAGAGCTGCAGAGAGCCACTTGGAACAAGCTTAATTTTTTAATGCTGTGTTTGCTGAGGTCACTTTTCATATTGTCTGAATCTGCATCTCCACTTCCCTTTCTTCCAGAAGTTATCCCTTTGCCATATACGGTTGGGAACAATATTGCTGCTGTACCACAACAGACCATAACGTAATACAAGCTGTGCACATTCTCTGTATTTACATCCATATTTTTTTTACAAATTTATTTAAACAAATAGGACTAGTCTGAGGCCAGCTCTGTTTTCATGCGTTGTGATGCTCTCTGGCTATTTTGGGTCTCTTTTAAGCTAAATCCATGAAATGAATACAGTATTTTTTAAAGAAGACTTTTGAAATTAATGAAATTATATATATTATATATTATATTCATATATATTATATTATATATTATATGAAGTTAATGAAAGTATATAGTTATAAAGAAGTTAGATTTGGTGTAACATCAGGTCTAGTGGAAGGACACATTGTCTCTCTCAGGTGCTCAGGTTGATGAGAAACTTATTTGTAAGGAAAATTGACTTTGGAAATGGTTGCGAGCAAGCAGCTGCTTTTTTGCAAGTCTCTGCCAAGTGATTGATTTGGTCCATAGGTTCATCAGACCATTGCTTCCAATAATATACTTTTACTTATTTATTTTATATATGATCAATATGATAAACATTACAGAAACATGGAAGTGCCAACTAGATAATTCCCGGCTGTAGGAGAGTGGCGAGGGGGCATGCTCCAGCTTACACTATGTGCCTTGTGAAGCAGAAAAGCAATTCAGTCAGACTAAAGGCTACAGATGAGGCTGTATGTTCTCTGCAATAAATGCAAATGATTTGAATTCATTTCCCTGGTAAGAGGAGAAAAGAAAAAAAATTAAAGCTAAAGATGTTGCAGATCAAGGAATTCAACTTTAAACAGACGCAAAATTAACATAAAAGAAAACATGGCAATAAAGAGAGGGGGGAAATAGATTTCACTAAAATAATGAATAGACCATGATCTATTTCTGAAGTACCTCTCTGTGGTAGTGTTTTTTTCGCCACATCCCCCCCCGCTTTTTTTTTTTAGAGCATGTACAATAGCATTATGGCCTAGCTGCAATCAGTCTGCTGAGAACAGCTTGTATATATTTGGATGTTCACTGGCCCATGAGAGCAAATCGTCCTCCCTTACCGTCAAAGACTTTCTTTTCCAGTTCCTTTATTAGGTAACAAATGGCTCCCATTTCTTTTATTCTTCAGTGTTAAACACATTCAGTTTTTCTGGCTCTATTTTGTTATTTTTGTTTAAATTGCTTAATGACTTTACGTCTCTTTACTGTTTGCAAGGGACAGTGGTGTAGTCTCTTCTCCTTTTCACTGAGAAATCCCTTGTCATGAAATACAGCCCAGAGCTTCTCATCGACCCGGCTGGGATTCCTCCATGAGGCGCTCGGGCAGCGTGTTGGAGTAATGCTTCTCAAGCCTCTTTAACAGAAAGTAAATTCTCACTTGTTCACGGCAAGCGCCATAACCGCTAAATGGGTCCCCAGTATCTCTCACACTTGGCGTCCAACGCCACAGAAGAAATAAGTGATATAATAATCTTCAGATAAGATATTCAGATTTATGGGTAGTCTGCTTGAGCTTCTTCTGATTTAAATTTAGTTTGAATTACTTCTAGGCTAAGGAGTTCTGTTCCTCTCTGCATCCTGAGAGGTGGAAGAGGGAAGGGCCGTGGGAAACGTGCCGCTGCCACCTGCGAGGGGTGCGAGGGCTCTGCTCCCATGGGAATTACCCACCCCACCGAGAACTGCTCCAAGGCTTGTGCCTGGAGTGACCATGAGTAACTTGAAATGATTCAAGCCCTGAAAATGCCATGGGAGGTGGAGCCTGAGGATGCTGCGGTGCCAGCAGTGCTGAGGAATTCAGAGATGTCGATCAGATAATGGCAAATCTTCGTGTTTGGTTTCCCCCTGCCCCTTTTCCCCTCTCCCTGAGCTAAACCTCTGGCTCGAGCAACATCAGAAATCATGGAATAGAAAAATACGAGCATTTGTAATCAGAAACAGCCTTTTCCTTTTGTCTGAGCTGGGTATATTTAACTGGTCCGATCCCGCTGCCAATAAATGTTTGCCAAGGAAAACTTTCTCATTTAAACCTTCCACTTATCCAAATAAAGAGAGGGGAGCTGGAAGTAGGTCTTGGCACAGTCACGGAGGGATTTGAGGAGTTGGGAAAAATAATACATTTGGTCGTCTTTTTTTTTTTTTTTTTTTTGATCTAGTCCGTTCCTATCAATTTGAAATTGTGAGTTGCTTTGCTTAAATAGATGACCAGCAGGTGCACAGCTTGCGAACCACATGGTATTGTTTCTGGTGTCAGTCACGGCGCGAGAGTAATGCAGGGCTCTGGACAGGCGCGTTATGCTTTCTTATTCCCCAGTACGTCACCACAGATCCCAGTCAGCAAGGGTACGCTGCCCACCAGGCTGGCACCAGGGAGGTGCCATCACCACCACCTCGTGTGGCCTTTTGGGATGAAAGAAATGATGCTTTTGGTCCTTCTTTAATAGAAGGAAACTTCTTAAAACCAGAGCAGCTTGGTAAGACACCACCAGCTCAGCAGAGACCACCTGGGAGAGCTCTCAGGGCTCTTGCTGGAGGAAACCCAATGTTTCCTTCTGGTCTTGGTGTAAGCGGGATTGACCTGGTTTGTGGTCATAGGTTTGATCCCAGCACCAGTTAGGGCTGTCTGTGCTGGGGCAGAGTGTGGTTTCATCCCCTTCTCCCAGACCCCAGCGCTTGGGTCCGGCATCTGAAGCGCTTCGTGCAGACCCCGCCGAGGGCAGTAGGCGCAGCCGTCTGCGGAGCTGCCATCGCTGCCAGCTCCCTTAATTAAGGCAATGCAAATGGGCTGCAAGGGAAAAGGTGCCAGTGAAAGTAAAAGAAGCTCATGAAAGGGAGCACAGACAAGGAAGAGAGAAATTATTCACATAGGCCTAAACTTTACTTCTGAAAGGTCTTTTTTTTTCTGATTTCATATATTTTCCTTGATCATTTAAGAGAAAAGATCTGTCCGTAGACAGATCTCCAAAGAGATGATTATTTTTTTTTTTCAACATTGCTATTGCTTTAATCCATGGTCTCTTCAGACAGAGAATGTTTAATTGGTGCACTGGTGGAATAAAATGTTTAAATAGATTGAATGGCAGACTTTCTCCCTCTGTTGTGACATTAATCCCCCAATATTCCTGGGCCCCCTTGCTGGGTATTGAGGCAAAGAAAGGAACCAGAGGAGGTCCCTCTCTATACATCTGCCTGTGAAGTGAAAACTGCCTGGATACACTTATCATACATGATCCAATACATCAATTAAACCAAAGATCCTTCCGCAAGCACCACTTACACACATGGAATGAACCACTCTGTATGAGACGTCTTGTCTGACTCTCTGCAGTGGAGCTGTGATGGGTGAAGGTGGGAGAGGGGACCCCCTGGCCAGCCCGGGCTCCAGCAGAGCATCTCCCTGGAGGTATGAATTGTGTTTCCCCCATGCAGCCCTGCCTGATGCACGCACACACGTGTGTGCCGAGCAGGCTAGAAGGAGATTCTGGAGAAGCAGGTTAGATGGAAAGGTGTCCTGCTAAATTAGGGCATAAATTAAAAGGTTGGTGCACTTGAAGTCATCTTTTTTGTTGGTTTTTATCATTTGGCAGCCTGTATTCTTTATGGTTGTATCAAGAGTGATAATAAGAACTTTTAAAATGAACCTGTACCTGTTCAGACTTCGGCTGAACTCCCTGTCGAGGAAGGAGTTTCTATAAACTCCTGAGTTTGCATTTGACCTCCTTCTCCTCCCTTTCCTGAAAAACCTCCTAAGGAATACTGAAAAGAGTATGGAACAATAAGCAGACTTCAGGCTCCACATTCCTCAGTCACTTGCAAAATGCTTTGCAGAATTCATAGTAGCAGATTAACACTCACAGACCCACAAATCAAAGGATTTCCAGTTCCACCCCCCTCACACCCATTATGCAGGCAAAAAACCCTCAATCTCCTCAGACAAGAGGGAAAAAAAGAGATGAAATTAGGGTTTAAAATAATTTAGTCTTGCATTTAATTTAGTTTTGTATTGTCAGTAATACACACTGCCTACAGAAAAATTAAAAAGATTATTGTAGAATGAAAGGCAGAGCCACAGTGTGTTTGACAATATGCTCCGTATTTTATGTTCATTAGGACAGGGAGTCTGAAATACTCATTTCTTTATGATGAAGGAACTAAAGATTTCCAATGAACATGCTGCAATGAGTGTGCTGGGGAGATTTATAGCTAAAACTGCTTGTTAATCACAGTGACCCACCTTTCAGGCTTTACAATGTGAATAACTAAGTTGTGTAGATGCTTCTCCTCCAGGACACCCCTTCAGTGTGCTGGGGAAATGGGATCCCTGCACACAAACCTCAGCAGGTCCTGAGGAAATTCAGATGCAGGTATTTAGAGCAGGGGCATTGGAAAACCACGGTTACAGCTCTGTTAAAAACTCTCCCTTTGGACACCTGTCTCTGAAGAACTGGACATTTGTGTCACAATGGGCCCTGCTGCAATTTTTGAGGACTTCTGCAAATCTCCTAGCCATGGGTGCTAAAAATGCTGAAATCGGCCTCGACAGCCTGGGATGGAAGTGGTGGGAAATGGGACCATGTTGATCACCAGCATCTTGGAATAACGCTGGCGATGCACCTTGGTGCATCTGGATTTCAGAGCAGTAGAGACTTTTTTCCCCTCTTACTAGAACAGTCAGGAACTCTTCAAAGGCCGCCTCAAGCACAGTGGTTTTGTTTGTAGCTGCGTCATTAGTAAATAATTAATAACACAGACAAACCAAGGACAGGAAAAACAACTGTCCTTCTTGCTGCATCTGCTTCAGCCACTGAAAAGGAGCAAGTTGGAGATGGACCCGACACGGCTGGTGCTGGTGTGCAGCTCAGAAGTTCCCCCTGAGCAGGGAAGCGTCCCTTCCTCGCCAGAGAACGTGCCTCTGATCGATGGCGAAGCAGGCGCGCTCATGTCAGAACAGGATTTGGCCCTTAGGAAATCATTAAGCTGTAAATTCTCGATGTGACAGGCTGGAATAGCGCTGGTCTTCTGTTTCATGTCAAAAGCTGTGCGGAGACTCCTTCGTTAGAGGGTCAATAATTGACGCAATGGGCTGTAATTGCTCACCCCGCTCAGTCATGGTCCAGGGGTGGCGGTGCAGCCCAGCCCCCACAGCCCTGCGAGGCTTCAGCAAAGCAGCTCCCAGCCTCAAGCATGGCTTCAGCAGCTGTCGGGGCTGCTCTGGGGGCCAAGGCAGCACAGCTGAATCGTGGGGCAGTAGGTGGGACAGGTAACGTTTCCAAAAGCGATGGATGGATGCCCAGTCCCATGACATGTCTCTGGGGAAGGACCCTGCCCCCTGCTCCCGGGCACCTACCAGTCCCGACGTCCCTCCTGGCACCTCTGCCCAGCTCTGTGTGATGGTGATGGCCTCACAAATCACTTTGATGATGCTTTTGAAAACAGTTGTGTTTCAGGGTGACACCAGAGTACCACAGAGAGTTGACAACCTCTTCAGATGACATTTCTTTGGACAATTTGTTTTGCTTGTGACTGAGGTGGAAAACTTCTCCCTGCTCCTAGCAGTGCATTCGAAGAGACGTGTACAGCCCTGGGAGTGAAACATGAGGATGCAGCTAAATAGTTGTTTTAAAAAAAGAGATGGGAGCTGCATGATGTGTAGACTTTAGATGGTCATGCTATGGAGCCAGAGGAAGCCAAGGGCTAGGAAAAAGTGATCCAGTTACATTCCGGGTATGGGCCAATATGACCAATATCTTCATGTCATGTTTTGGTTTAAGATCACTAAATATTCCTGGTATCTTTGCAGGGTTAATTTTGTCCTCTTCTGTGTGTGATCCCCTTTATTTCAGCTGAGGCAATTCTTAGCTGTAGGAAGATGATTAAAAATGGCACGTTGTCTGCACCTTGAATTTCTGACAGAACTTCAGCAGAGACATTGTCGGCAATTGTGGTTTTGACAGTAACAAGACACTCTGTAACTCAGGATTTGGAGACTTTCTGTTCTCCTGCCCTTGCACTTAATGAAAACAGAGTTTGTTTTAGAAAGAAAAAAAACCTTTCTGAGTTAATTTCAGCTCAGTTCAAACAGAGGGATACCGAGGCAGGAATTGAAGCTCGCACTTATGAGAAAATCTAAGGAGGGGAAAGGATAAGGTGCATTAGGAAAAGAAAAATCCTTTTCATTTTCCAAGAAGGTATTATGAACAGCAGAGAGAGGGAAAAAAATTATTTGACAAGGTTCTTCTAAAGAAGAAGAATAGCATAAAGTGCTGGTTAAATTCCCACTGATCTTTCACTCAGCTTCCCATATACGTGTGGGTTTGACTATTTGATATTTCCTTTCACTGTCATAGGTAATAACTGAGTGGAAACATTCATTCCTAAATAACTGCCTATGATTCTTCTATTGTAGTGATTAGTGATGAATAATTATTAGCTCTGCCGAATATTGCATGGATAGATACGATGCGAGTAACTAGAAGCTGTCAGCCGCTGGCATCTGCGCTATCGACTGATGCTGCCGGCGAGCAGCCGGGCGCCCGCGCCTGTGGATGGTGCCTATAGATGGTGCCTATAGACGGTGCCTATAGATGGTGCTCTTCCCCTCGCGCAGCTTCAGCAGCTGCTCTAAGTCAGTCCTAGCTGGGGATCAGGGGCCCGGACTGTGCTTTCCTAACTCAGCGGCTTGTCCTAAATGGACACAGGGAAGGGGCAGGGGGGAAAGATCTTTTCCTGCTTTTCAGATTGGGGAAGAGCAGAATCTGTTTTATCCCCTGGGAACAGCAAATGCAGAGCAAATACTGACATTGGGTCCTGCTGCATCTGCAGGCAGCAAGAGAAGCGCCGGAGGCAATGTATGAAGCCACGTTATCCAGGACTTTTAGTAAATATGAAGGGCTGGGTGCTGGAAGAATTGAAAGGCTCGTCGTTTCACACGGCTCAGACAGATTCATGACCCCTGCACTCCGAAGCAAGGGCGTTTATCAAAGACGAGGACAGAGAGAAATTGTGAATATACAGGCTAGAAACAGAGACCTATCTTTCACTGATGCCTTGCTTCACCAGCTGCTTAAAGACTGCTTTGTCATCTGTGGACCAGATCCTGTCCCGCAGAAAAGGAGCGCTCAGCGTAGCTCCCTATGTCAGGGGAAATGGGGACGAGAAGTTGTACGCTAAGAGTCTAAAGGTGGCTTTATTGCCCATCTTCCCTGCTTGGGCAGGAGCTCCTGCTGTGGAGCTCCTGGTTTGCTTCAGGGCATAGCTCAGAGCTCTCTGGGAGATGGGCAGAGAGGCTCTGCACCCACACTGGTGCCGCTTAGCATTCCTTTGGCAAAGCTGCAAATGCTTGTGACAGTGACCCTGCTGCCGAGGATGTGGTCGCTGGCACCTGCCGGGATCCTGTGTGGTCTGAGGGCCCTTCCTGACCCCCAGCAGAAGGTGCTCAGGTGCATGTGCTGATGGGGAGCGTCAGGCACGGACTAATGTTTACACTCTGGGCTATTTAGTTTGTGTCTCTGCGTGGTGATGCTATGAGGGTACGTAAATATGCATGTGTGCAGAGGTGGCGTGGAGCTTTGTGGACATAGGATTGTACACTTACGTGTACTTGCATCTCTATATGTTTGTCACCATATGTATTTGATTGAATTAGAGGCAGGCCTTATCTTCTGTTAGGGTTCCAGACTTTAATTCCAAGATTTATGTCTCTAACCCTGTTCAGGAAAAGCTGAACGCAAATATCCGCAGAAGGATTTCTCGGGCAGTTGTTTCAGCACAGAGCTCGCTAATATTTAAAGCACACAGACAACTCATTAGCCCAGCAGCACATCCATCACCTGAGCAAACCCAGGTGAATCTCCACCTGTTTTGTTTTGCTCCCCACATGCTGGAACAGCCCTTTGCTCACATGCCCTGTGCATGAGCTACTCTGCAAGTCTTGGGGCTGCTCCCCAGCTGAGCAATCCTGTAATTAGCTTGAGACAGACTCTCCATACAGGAACATAATTGACTATCAATAAATAATAAACAGAAGACAGGATGCAGACAGTCCTGCACAGAAGAGAGAAATAGTTGTTGAGACACTCTGACCTGCCTTGTACGTCTTTTGGCAAAAGGAGAAATTGCATTAGTGGGATGCACGTTTAACCAAGGATGGTATTTGTAATAGGATTTGGTACCATTCACTATGAATGCATGACACAGTAAATGTATTAGGGACAGAAAAGCGAAAGAGAAAAGCTTGCTAAGGTACCAGTGCTGCCATCCACTGAATGTCTTCTCTTCCCTCTCCCGAGCTAAACAGCTGCAGCCTGTGCATCTTCCCAGGGTATCAGGATGCCCTGCTCTGGAGCTGCCGGGGAAGTCAGGGGACCGTTTCATGGGGGTGCAGCTGGCGCGTGGCTGGGGTGTGTAGGGGGGTACACCTGTGCTCTGCTAATGGTTATACAGGTGCAACTGGAAAAGAAATCCTTTTCTGAAGGATGGTAAATGTGGTGAGGATAGGGAGAAGCGCAGGCAAGCGAACCTGTCATTTTCTCCCTGGAGAGAGGGCAGTGCAGGCTCTGGTTTACAGCCTTCCCAGGAGGGGGGAAAAGCGCAGGATCAGGAGCTGCACAGTGGGATGTGAAGGCATTCCCAGCTACAGCCCCGGGCAAGAGGCTCCAGAACCTGGGGCAAACGGCAAAACTAAGAGCAGCTGTCTTTCCCCCACCGCAACTGCTCTTGCAGGGTCCTGCTAAGGCACCCACGGTGCGTCAGGTGTGTCCCTCCATGAGATGACCCAGGGAGGATGCAGCGTGGCCACCTCAGTAGCCCTGCTGGCAGCAGAGGTGAGAGGGGCTGGAGGAGGCCTGCCCTGTGCGCTGCTTTCCAAAGGTAGATTGGATTGGTTTAGCCGCTCAGGTTTATTGTGGAAGAGACCCAGGATGACAGCTATAATTTTCTCTTGCAAATATTCCAATATGTAATAAATATATTGTTTAAAAATTCTTGATGACAAGAAATGGAAAACAGCAATCCATCACGTTATTGATTCCCTCCACCCGTTGCGCTCCTCAGAATTGCTCCCACGCTGTCTTGCTGAGGAAGGCAGAGCTGGACCACGGTGCTGCTGGGGTTTTGGAGCAGCACGGCCACGCTGCCCTGCTGTGGTACCAGGGACCGGCTTTGCCTCCCTGTTCGCAGGCGTTTCCGAGCTGACACAGATAAGCAGTGTGGCTTAGGGGTGGTTGAAGATGCTCCTCACTTTGGGTACCCTACAGCTGGCCGGGTTGTTTTTCAAAGGCTTGTGCTAGGCTGGCAGGAGAGGCCAGGGTGGGTGGCTCTGCGGTCAGCTGCTCAATCCCAGGGAAGGATGCCTTGGCTCCCAGCAGCGGGAGGTGGCAGGGCTCCCTGTCCCAGCTGGACGTGGCCACTGTGGTTGTTCTCTGGCAGCTTTTGGCAGGCCGGGAGGTGTGAAGATCGGTGGCTCCAGGCGCTCTGCGGCACACGCAGCTTATGCGCTGCTGGGGGTGATGTAGCCTTGGCAGAAACCCGAGTTGCCAACTCCATTTCATAGATGGTGAAACTGAGGCTCAGGTGTCACTGTCCCCACCTGACTGGGAGCAAGCGGCGTGCAGGGGGCCCTAGCACAGAGACCACCCCCCCGAAGCGCTGGCGGGGAGCTCTGACCCAACCAACGTGGGACCGCTCAGGGCAGGGGTGCGGGGGGGCGGCTGGGGGAGCCTCTAGCGCCATCCCATCCCCGCAGCCGTGCGGTGCCCTGGGGGATGGGGGGTTGGGGGGGTGGTGCAGCCCCGCTCCCCGTGTCGCTTCGGGGCTTACGTTACAAGGCGAGGCGGCTCCCTCGGGCAGGCGGGCAGGGACGCGCTGCCCCCCGGCGGGGCCGGGCTCAGCCCCGCTCCCGGCGCCCCGGCTGCGGAAGGGTTAAGCGCGGGGAGCGGGGGCGGCGCGGGGGCGGGCGGCGGCGGCGGGCGGGGAGCGGGGAGCGCGCCGGGGCTCGGGGCTCGGCGGGAGCGGGGAGCGCGCCCGGGCTCGGCGGCGGGCGGATGCCGGGGAGGGCGGAGGGGAGCCGGGGCTCGCCGCCGTACTCGGGCAGGGCTGCGGAGGCACGGGAGGCCGGCGGAGCCGCGCCGCGCCGGGGGAGGCTGAGGGGCTGCAGGAAGGCGGAGGAGTAGCGGGAGCCCGGCCCTGGATTTCCATGGTGCCGGGGGCCGTGTGGATTACCCCGCCGTGAGCCGGGGAGCCGGCACCCCCAGGAGGCGGGCGGCATCGGAGCAGCGAGGTCTGGTGAGTGACCGAGGCTTGGCGAGGGGCTGCTGCTCGCCCCGGGCATCCCCGGGGGTGCGGGGCATCCGCGGGGCTGGGGCTCCCCCGGGCATGCCCTCCGCCGCGGTGCTGCCCGGAGGGTGCGGGGGGAAGGTTTGGGCTCGTTGTACCCCCCCCACTCCCCCAGCCCGTGCTGACCGCGGCCCCTTCCCTGCGGCCGCAGGCGCGGGTGGCACCGAGGGCTGCAGACCGCGGGGCGGTGCTGGCGGCGGCCCCGGCCCCCCCCCCGCCGTGCGCCGGTACCGGCCGTGCCCGGGGAAGCGGCGCCGCGGGCAGGAGCGGCGGCCGGGGGGCTGCCTGCGGCTGGGGAGACAGGGAGAGACCCCTGCGAGCATCCTTGCCCTGGCCAACCCCCCATTCCCCCCGTCCTGTTCTACCTGCGGACACACGGTCTCCGTGTGTGTGTTTTCTCGTTAATTCTGCTGTCGTTTGTTACCGCTCAGTCACGGTCTGGAGCAGTCAATGCACCGGAATAAACTCATTTACCGTAAAAAAGTTAACTGTTGGCAAGGAGGGACTTTTTTGAAAACACCCCTGAATCCTGAGGGGGAAAAAATCCCTATTAAAACTTTCCTAAATCCCTTTTTGAAAGGCGATTGGGGAAGGCAGAAGCACTTGTGCTCTCTTTGGGAAAACCGAACTTCCCTGTGCTCGTCCCAGTGTTCCCCAGCCCCGCAGCTGTTCGGATGGAGCCTGGATCGCAGGGAGGTTGCTGATGCCACTGTCCCCTCTCCGGCTGTGACCTCCGTTTAACCTGGCACGGTCAGGCATTACAGCCTTTGTCTCCATTCAAGCTATGGCCAATACTTTCATGTTGCTGGAGGTGAAGTGAATGATGTTCAATTAATCTGTGTTCTAAGGGGTATCAGAAAGTCAATAGGTTAATATTAAGTGAGGTGAATAGTAAGTGGTGGAGGAAAAAAGCCTGTACATCTGTGACCAGCAGTTCAAGGTGCTGGCTTGGAGGTGAGGGGATGTGAAGTTAGCAGAGTACCATGATGTAAAAACCTACTGCTGACAGGGTTTCCCTGTTACTTGCTGAGCACTTGATGCTTCACTGGGAGCTTGAATGTGTTTAACAGATCTTGGCTGACTCGGGGAGACGGTCTTGTCTCTCCTCCTCTGGATGGCTTCATTGATACGGTGTCTAAAAGTTAAATCAAATGACCTACTTTACAGCTGCAAGACAGATGCCTCAGAAGAAATCTGTGCCATCTTCAGAACAGATGTTTAGCTTTTTTCCTGTAACACAGAGGTGTTAGAGCCTTTAAAATGCTTTTTTTTTTTTTTTTTTTTTTTTTTGTCTTTACTGCTGTCCTTTTGCCATTTGTTGTCACTTTGAGGATCCTCAAAGCTTAAGTGTGGTATTTTCGGGGGGTGAAGGGGACCAGACAAAATAGCTTTGATTTAAGAAAGTTGGTGCAAGCAATGAGTAACGTGAGTGTACGACTGCCGTTGTGAAATGGCTTATCTGGCAAACCAGTCGTCTTTCTCAACTCTTCTAACCATATCTATAGCGCTTGTTGCAAGAAGATAAAGTAACCCAATTTACTCTTCATTGTCTTTATAGTGTTGCTCGATGTAATTAATCGCAGAGTTTCCCCCCGGCTTATAACAAGTTTGTGCAGTGGAAACAGGTAACAGATGCTGCATAAGATCTGTACAATATCCAGCAACATGATAGAAACAGCTTTCCCTGGTGCTTTTGCCATGCTCCGTCTTGTTCTTCGTGTTAACCCTGAGCTTGCCCTGCCTCTCAGCAGAGGGGAACTTCAGCTGGATGCAGAAAGGAAAATGCAGATCCAGGCTGGCTGTGGGAGCCTGGAGAAGAGGTGGCTGCTACTGCCCTGTGCTCTTTAACTCTCTTCAGCAAATTGCATTAGTATGTGACAAATTGGCTTGCAAAGCAGCTAAATGGAAATGACATTTGGAGCGGTTTGCTGTGCAGACCCTGCGGTGTCTTGGAGAAACATGTGATTTGCACTGTCTTCCCAAGATTTCCAATTTAACTGCTGCTACCAGGCTTTCCAGAACTTACTTTGGGAACTCCTGTGGCAGCTAAATGTGGGAGTCTAGAGCACATCTTGGAATAACTGCCCAAGTGCTAGGGCAGATGTAGGTGCAGACTGTCTCATGCCGTAGGCAGCTTGTGTGAAGGCTCGAGCTAGGGAGGGAAGCAAAAGCTAATATGCAGGAATTGCACGGGGCATGTGGCAAGGAGGCTGAGGGTGGCAAGCTGTGCTGCCCGTTTCCTGCGGGAGCCAGGCTGCGTCTCAGAAGTACCTTTGTTCAGCTGAGGTTGTTTCAGTGACTCTCAGAGGAGCGGGCTCTGCTGTACGGCAACAGGGAAGCATACACCTGCTTCTCTCATCCCCCTTCTCCAAGCACATACGCGTCTGTTTGAACGTGGCAGTGATCAAGCTGTTTTAATTGGCCCCTCTGCAGTTTGAACAATAAATATGTAATGGGGGAGGGTGCCCCCCTCTTCTGCATGGCGTTGAGGCTGTCATTTTTGATGGGGAAGCGTGTGCTCTCTGCTCGCCTCGTCCCTGCACGCTCGGGCACCGCGCTCGCTCCCGCTCCAGCCCGTCTCTTAACAGCGTGTGAAAACTGCGCTCCCCCATCTGTGTTTGGCATCCTTAAAAAGAAAGAAAAAAAAAAAAAAAAAGATGAACCTGAGCATGCAGTGCTCCTGAGACAGGCCCCTTCACATTTCTAAACACTCTTGATTATTCAGCTAATCTTTATTTCATGGGCCTGTTACAAGAAACACAAACGGGGGAGAAAGTAGAAGGTGGTGACACATTTAAAATACACAAGAAAAGTGCTGGCAGGAATATAATCGTTCTTATTCCAGCAATATGAAATATTTATAGGCCTAAGTTGTGGCAAGATTCTCTGCCCCCCCCTCCCACCTAACTCTGAAATGTTTTTCCCAGTAAAGGAGTAACTGGGAGGTGCTGGCCATGCTGCCAGCAGAGTAGCTGCCTGCAGGGCAGGGGCACCCAGCCGCCCACCCGCCCAGCTGGGCACTGCATCCATCGGCCCATCCCTGTGGAAGGGAAGGGACAAGGTGGCCACAGGCAGGGAGAGGGTGGCTGCAGCGGCTGCCCAAGCTGCCCAGCTTGCACCGGGAGTGGCGCGTTGTGTTACAGTCTGTTAACTCGAAATAATTCAGAAGCGTCCCCTCGGCGAGCCTGTGAAAAGCCCCCTTTGAGGTGCCCAGTGTTTTGTAGGAGCCCGCTGCTCCCCCAGGGCATTCTGCTATTAATTCATTAGATCTGAGGGTTTTTTCTCTCTTCCCCTCTCTTTTCTCAGTCCCCCCCCTCCCTCCCTGGCAATTCAAACAGTGATGAATGGACAAAAATCCCTCAAGGGAAACATTTTTTCACTTAGTTACAAAGATTTCATGGGTAATTAGAGTAAATGTGGTTTTTAGAGTGTTAATCTCTTAACCAGCTTGGCTAGGAGGCCACCACCACAACAGCAAAGGGGAGGGCAAGGGGGAACCAAGGGGGAAAAGGTGCTACCAAGTTCTGCCTGGGGCCGAGCCACAAACACCGACGGCTGGATCTGATGCATCTTTATCACCAAGAGCATCCTGTGGTGATCTCTTTAGCTTTGCTAATTTGGTGCCCACCTTCCTTCCCAGGGCACAGTGCAGGGCTAGGGCAGGCTCGGCTGTGTGAAACTTGAAGGCGTTTTGGTCTAAGGGGGCCACGAGCTCTTTGTCTGCAGAAGTGGTGCAGAGGCAGCCTCCGGGATGAAAAGCAAAGCGGGAACAAAAGCAGAATTGAGGGCAGCGTGCTGTCCTTGGGCAGCAGAGGCGGCCACCCGGGGCTTCTGTTCAGATTCTTTCTCTGCGGTGAAAATGTATGTATTTACTATGTGGTTTAGTGCCAGCGAGGGAGATGGGCTGCGATCACACCGGGCAGGTGCCTCGGGCTGGGTCCCCACGTGCCGCTGCACCAACCATCACGGGGTGGCCACGATGCCCCCAGCCCGCTTTCTGCAGCGAGCGCCCGGGCTGGCTGGGGGAGCACACGGTCCAGGTGGCACTTTATCATCAAAGGTAGATGTTTTGCTGCTGTGAAGGGATTTATGCTTGATGTCTGCTGTTTTCTTCCTCTGCTCTGGTCCTTCCCGTCTGCACCACCTCCCCGGCATCTGCCTTTCCAGCCTGGTTTTGTCTTTGTCCCAAATGGCTCTGGCAAAAACAGGGTGAGTGATTTGTGAGGGGCTCCTGGCTGCAGCCCACCTCCCACCCTGGACAGCAAGGCCAGCCAGCGGCTGGTGCAGAGAGAGCTGGGGAGGAGATGTGAGTGGGATGTGGGCTTGAAATTCCTTCTCATCCCACTAGAGGGGATCCTCCGGATCAGGCTGGCGGAGCCCAACTGAAAAATGAACGTAAAACCGGCAACTGGCATCTCAGGCTCTGGCTGGTGTGTGAGCCCTGGTCCCCGATGGGGCTGCGAGTCCGACTCGGCGCTTTGCTCAACACAGCACTTGGGGCTGGGGGCAGGACGGTTTTGGTGCTTTTCAGAGATTCCTGGCCGAGGTGGGCTGACTGTGGCTGCCTCTTCCTCCCTCCTTGTCCAGGAAAGCGTGGCTTAGGGCTCCTCTGTGGTCTGAGCCCAAGTGCTGGGAGCCACCGGGGCTGGGGGTGAGGCTGCTCCAGCAGTACTTTATCAGGATGGCACAAGTTTACCAAACACCAGCGCAACACATGTCTGTGATGTACCTAATCTGTTGCATGCTCTCTGCTGGGTTTTGAGTCTGAATTTATCATCCATCTGTGCGTTTTAGAGGGCTTGAGTGATGCTGTCAGCCTGAGGCTGGCTGCTGGCTGCTGCGTGGCAGGGGGCTGCCAGGGACAGGGTGCTGGGAAAGAGGTGCCCTCCCCTCCGTTATCGGATAGAGCCCATCTCATGTTTCTCACTGTAATCGCTGCTTCTGTCTGGGTGAAATCGAACTGGGAGGTGGTGATGGGGGGGAATGAAAAGCGAGATAAATGTATCATATTATGAAAATTTAATCCTGCTTTGCCTGGGCTAAAATTACATTCAGAGCAGGAGATAAAAGGCATCAGAGTCACATTATAAAAAAAAAAAAAAAAAAGTCCAGATCATCTCCAAAGGCAAAGCGATAGCAAGCCTGGGAGAGCCCTGCCAGCCAGGGTCCCCGCTGTGCCGGGGAGGCAGTGAGGGCTGCTCCTCCATACCTGGCAGTGGGACCAGCCCTGTCCCTCAACGACCCTGTCCCGGGACCAGCCCTGTCTCGCACCCTGCCCCAGGACCATCCCTACCTGCTGCCTGGAGCTGTGCTGGCTCAGCTCTGTGCTGGGAGCCACACTTGGTGCCATCTTGCCACTTGGCAGAGGAGAGATACCTCTTCCAAGAAGCAGAGGTCCCCTGGGGAAATGTTATCCAGCAGATGTGTTTCTGTTAGCTCCCTACACCCTGTGCCTTGTCTCCTGTGGGTTCCTTAAAATCTCAGTGTGGATGGGTGGCCCCATTGTGTGATGGGCTCCTGTCTGGCTGGGGATCTCCTGAAGTGCAGGAGACCTGGAGAAGCTCTCTGCTTTTCGGAGTTCCTGCCTACTCCGGCCATTCCCTCTGATGGGGCAGATGGCAGCAATGCTGGGAAGTGCCCAGCACCCGTCCCCATCCCCGTGCATTTTTGGGGGTCCAAGGATGCGGTGGAGGGCTCCTGCCCCAGCCAGGCCCTGGCTCTCTGGAGCTGGTGCATGTTGTGCTTAGTGTGACAGCAGCTTTCCCAGCAGGAACATCCCTCACAGCCCTTTTCCTGCTCCAGCACCACTTCCTCGCTTCATAAAAGTGAAAGGTGATGTCTGAGTAAATATTACACTGACCTCTCACCTCACCTCCTCCTGCCACCACTGCTCCTTTCTCAGGGCTCATTAACGGAGCCACCGGCTGACCCGGGGCTGAGCTGCCGAAGGGGTCGGTGCTGGTGCACGAGAGCGGCAGGAGCCCAGTGCCGGAGCAGGAGCCCAGCGCCTCGCGGCTGGGAGCGGGACGGGAAAGGCAGTCTCCTTCCTGGCTGCCGCCCAGGCTGAGCCTCCTCCCAAGCGTGGTAGGTGGATGTGAGATCAGTCTTTGCTGGGGCTCGGTGGGGAGCAGTGTGGGCTGTCCCGGTGGGCGCCGGTGCCACGTAGTGCCATAGCCATGTTCACAGCTCAGCCTTGGCCACTGGTGCTGGTGGGAGCAAGGGGAGGTGCTGGTTTAGGGTGTTGCTGCTCTCGCAGAAGCCTCTGGGAACAGTTACACCAGCAAAAATCTGTGTGAGCAAGAGACTGTTCAGAGGAGTGGGTGCAAGCGGGAGGAGCTGAGCATCGACCTGGCCTCTGCCTCTCCATGGTGACTTGGAGGGGCCAGGAGGGCTCCCCGAGAGCTGGACCAGGGGTTCTGCCTGCCGTGGCCTCGGCTCAGGGATGGGGCTCAGCAACGGGAGTGCCGGGATGTGGGGGACAGCTGTGGGGGGAAGCCCTTGGGATGCACAGGCAAATCTTACTCCGTTTTCCCAGTGAAGGGATAGTTGGATGGGGGAGTGATAGTCCTTGGAGAGGCCATTCCCTGCGTATATCAGTGAAGGTTAAAGGAAAAGGCTTATTTTGCTTTCAGCTCCTGGCTGGCTTTTAACAGCATTTGAAAAACAGCGGTTTTCATTCCTGCAGCAGCTCGGTGTCAGACTCTGGAGCCCCATTTCCCTGTACCGTGTCTTGGGAAGCCGCACGGCACTGGGGAAAACAGGAAACCTCTGGGGCAGCGCCGGGCTGTTGCTCGCTGGCGTTGCTGCCCGTGACGCGCGCCGGGAAGGAAGCAGATCCACTGCGGCTGGTCCAGGAGCCGCCGTCAGACCCTGACTCAGCGTGGAATAAGTTCCTCGTGTTATTTCCAGGCTCAGTGAGCCTAGGAACAGATGCCTCCCGGAGAGATTTATGTGTAGTTTTTCCTCTGTAGCAGTTTCATGTCATCGGTAAGAGAGAGCTCAGAGCGGTCCCTCGTGTGCGGCGTGGCGTGCTGGAGGTGGCGGAGGAAACTGGGCATCCAGCAGGAGAAGGGCAGACATCTGGAGGAGTGCGGGGGTTTTCCTCGGTGTTCATGTGTAACACCACTTTGCTTTGTTAACCTGGGAACGAGCTTCCAAAAAGTGAGTTTGAGCTCCAAGGTTTTAAGATAAATTATAATACTTGAAATGAGGCTTTGAATGCTTTTTATTTGCTTCTTGATTGCTGGGCTTTTAGAGTTTGCCTTGTCAAGGTTTTTTTTATAGCCCAAAGTGGCCGTTTTTCCCCCCGGGAGTGGGAAGCTGAGATTCTGGGAATTGGCTGTTGGAAAAGCAGGTGTTGTAGTGAATGTGCATGGGTCGGTAGCAGGGTTAAAACCTCCCAAGTCACCTTACTGAAACAGGCTATTTCCCACCTCTTGGAGAATATTACAAGAGCAGCAGTAAGTGCGGCAGACCACAGCGGGCTGGTTGCTTGCCCAGGTAGCCAAATACGAGGGATTCATGTGTAGCCAGTTCATGTGAAGAGCTTTGTTCCCTGTGGCTGGGTAGATTTATTGATGTCAGAGCACAGAAATGGTAAGTTGGCTGCTTAACAGGGATGTTACAGTTCAACTCCATAAAACACACAGGCTGTCTCCTCTACTCATTCATTTGCCAAGTCCCCCAAAAGTCGCAGTGACAGGAGCAGAGGATGGAGCGCTGCCCTCATGATCATATTTCCTGTCTTTGCTGGTTTATGTCACAGCCTGTAATGTTATTTAAACAAAACCAAAAAACCCACAAACAAACCACAAAAAAAAACCAACAAACGCCTGTGAATTTCCTTTTCATCTTTAATGGAAGTGCGAAGAGGTGGGGTGGGGAGGAAAAGGGAGCATGCCTGTAGGTTTCCTAACTGGCTACATTATTCTTATGCTGCAGATTTGCCATCTTGCCGGGTTTAAATCTGTGCTGAAGGTAAAACATGGGAGGTCCTGCCCTTCTGGATGTCGAGAGGGGCCAAGAGTGGTTGGGGTGTTGCAGCTTGGACTTGGTGTAGGAGCACAGGGAGGTCCCAGCAGCAAACCTCAAGTCAGAAATCTGCTCCTGCCAAGCTGTTCCCAGTTATTCTGTGTGGTTCAGGGGACAGCGGGGGGTGAGTCTGCGTGCTCCAGGCGTCTCGGTTATCCTGGGTTTTGAGGAGTGACTGTGTGGATGCGGTAGGCGTGCTTTATCAAAATTCACATGAGCACAGGGGAGCAGTGGTCTGTCAATATCTATAGATACAAACTGCCTGTCCAGCTGCACACCCCAAACATTTCTTCCGCTGTCTTCATTTTCTTGTCGATGCTGAGAGTAAGGTGCAAGTAAGAATGAAAATGCTTAAATCCTTTCCTTCGTTTAGCCGTTGACTCTGGGAGATGTAGGGCAGCCCGAGGCAAGGTTGCTAGGTGAGGGCTGGGTTTTCTTCATTTTTTTCCCCCAAGTCTGTGTGTTGTGAATTGAGTGTTTTCCAAAGATGCTGCTTATGTACTTAGAGTGTGGGGAAAGTTCCTACTAAAATCTGGAGTAAGTAAATTGGGAGTAAAAGCTTCTCAAGGTCCAGCTTGGCATGAGAAATGCTTCTGTGTTTGTCCTAAACCTTCTAAAAATTCTGACCTTTGATGCCTGCCCCTCTGTATTTCCAAATCAATTTAACATGACGGAGGCATCATCCATTGCGTTACAGAGGCTGGAAGGGCCAGATGAAAAACATCCACAGTAAGTCATCTATTTGGCTGAGATATGATGCAGCAGCAAAACTTTCACCACAGGCTATTTCTCTCCTAGCTGTTGTAAAGTTTCCTCTGCAGTTTGCAAGGAGTTAATTGCAGTAGCACTGATGAGCCCTGCGTTTGGCTCCACTGGCAGAAGAGGAGCCTGATGGAGCAGGAATTGTGTTAAAGGCCCATTTGGTGGTAACGGGGTTTAGACTGCCTTTAAAAATCTCATAGCAACCAAGGAGCATGGGGAAGCACTCCAGAGTTCACTGGAAGAAAGAGGCAGGAGCCCCTTTGCTTGTCCACTGGGATATAATAAGGTGCCGGTACAAGTGCTTGCATAACGTGGCTTTTCAAGGCATAAATTGTGTGACAGGGCCAAATCTGTTCCATCGGTTCCACCAAATAAATTTTCTGACGTGGAGGTGGCCACAACTTGTCTTGGGCTGAGCTGAGAAGTGCTAGAACAAATTCACAGACAGAAACAAAAGCAGAGGCTGTTTTAAGGACATCCAAGGATGTTGTATAACTTGTTTTTTAAAAAATAAGCCCTGCCCAGGGTACTGGGTCAGTGGGAGGCTTAACCTCAGGAGTGACAAGTAAGGTGGGACTGGACTGGCTTTGCAGACAGTTTTTCACTTCTGAGTGTGAAATCAGCAATAAGGTTTGTTTTTTAACCATTCACTTCCTTGCAGACTTGTACGCAATGAGCCATGTGTCAATCCTATTCTTCGTATAATATCTAATTTACCTTTAAGTATAAAGGCACCGTCTCGCTGGGTGCGAGTCCTGCTGGCACAGGGCTTGGGCAGCTCAACTTCCCTGCTGGCGCCTGCCCTCACACTGTCCTTTACGTGAGCTGCAAAGACCTATTGAAAACCAAAGAATTTTGGCTTAACTTCCTTCTCCTTCCAAGACTTAAAAAAAAAAAAAAAAAAAAGTTGTTTTCCCACAAACAGTGCGAATTTCAACCTGAGAAAAGGCAAAATATTGACTCATTTGTTCATCCCTGACAATTCCTGTTACGTTTTCTGCAAATTTCCATTAGAAACATGATACTTTGCCAGACTATCTGCTTTAGCCATTTCTCACGTGTGCGGGATCATTTGATTAACGGTATTATGAATCTTAACACGAGTCAGTTGGGCTTTGCTTCTGGCATCTTAAAAAGACAATGGAAGCAGCACTGAAGTGATCCTGGAAAATGCACCAGTTTTCCTTAGAGCTGCATGAAAACTCAAATTCAGGAGGGTTTTGTTTTGACCAGGCACCTCAACCCTGTGGTTTCAGTGGAAGTTCTGCAGCCTTCAGGCCACGGGTAGCTCAAATCATTGAATTTTGTCTTTGCCCCCCACAATCCTCGTGAGCTTGCTAGAAGTGTTTTGTGGATCTGGAAGACCAATTCGTGGTTGTAAAGGAGACACTTATAAAATGGAACCAGCTGAATATATGCTTACAACCTGCACTGGTTCTCACGCGTTGCTTTGCTCCGCTGTATTATGTAGAGCAAACTCCTCTGCAGCTGCAGCCTCTCTTTTCTGCCAAGGTATCGGTGAAGTCCTGCAACAAATTCAGCTGTAGCTTCTCTCCCTCCTAGATCCTCTGTAAGTTTTATGGAATCAAGGAAATTTCATCGTCAGTTCTCAACCCATCATCCCCTCGGTAGTGCATCTGGTCGGGGGTGATGAGGTGGTGTCCTCAAGGTGTGGGTTGCAAGTGCTGGTCCACGGTTGGGCTTCTGCAGTGCTGCCCTGGGAGGTGGGAGCAGCCAGGATGGGAACCGCTGCTGGGATGGGATGGGATGGGACTGGGGCCAGGGCAAGACAGCTTCCACGGGGGAGTGTTGAATTAAAGGGTGTGCGAGGAGCTCTCCAAGCAGGCAGGCTTGCTGCATTCCTGTGAAATACGGCCTTACAAGTCCTTGAAGGATTTATTGTTTTCCGGGCACTGCTGGACCTAGTCCGATAGGCTGGATATAGGAAGGAAATGACTCAGTTGCTCAACAGACAAGTGCAGCTTTGAAATTCAAAGAGGCAGGAGACAGCTGAGAGGCTCCAACTCATTCCCATCGGGAGCCGGGTCCCTGTGTGTCTGTTATTCTTTGTGCACAGCACTTGGGGGTCGCAGCCGGGACAGGGCAGGGGGTGGGGAGGGAGGAGGCTCTGCTGGGCAGCGGTCACACTGCAAACCAGCTGATGCCTCAAAACCCTCCGGGGTGAGAGGTTTTGCCATGGGAGAGCAGGTGATGGCAAATGAAGCTGGGGGCCGGTGAGGGGCCAGGCTGTGGTGGTGGGAGCAGCTGCTGGGCTCCGCGTCTGCCTGACCATTGCCAATCAATTGCTGCCCCGGGGGCACAGCGTGGGGCACAGCTTGCAGCCGTCTAACAGCTTTGAGGTTTTCTAAGGCACGTTTCCCACCCGTGACAGGGTGCAGAAGCTCAGTGAGCCTTCTTGCAGATGAACTGCATGAGGAGTTTGGGTGCTGCAGCTCTCACGTCTCCTTTCCTCTCACCCATGTTGTCTGGAGCTGGCCCCACGGTGCCTGGCTTTGGCACTGTGGTCTGAGCTGTGCAGGGGTTTGCATAGCTGATGATTTTGCAAGACAAGTTCAGGCTTTTGGGACCTCTAAGCCATCAAGGTGTCCAGTCCCTCTGTAGCCTTATGCTGTAACTCCTGGCTAATGTCAGACATGGAAGTAAGCAGATGCTTTCTCCATCCTATTATCAGTTTGGTTGGAGAGAAAAAGAGAAATTTTTAAATGACAGAAAGATCCTTAGCAGAGAAACAAGAGTTAGTGTTAAAAATAAAGAAAACAAGACAGCTTGTTTCATCTAAACAGAAGGGTTATTAAACAGGCTTGAATTAATCAGTGATCTGCCAGAGCTCTGAAATTGAAAAGCAGGGCAGAGGAGCATGGAGCAGATCAGTGGGAAGAAGCCACTTTCTTGAGTAGACGTTGATGTCCAAATGCTGTAGGAGAGGAGATGATGTTCAGCTGATGGTGGGACGGAGATGAGATGGCTCCAGCCCTTGGGGTCCTTGGCTAGAGCTCAGAACATGAGGCTGGGGGTACCTGACTGCCAGCACTGGGACCCCCCCAGGCACCGATGCACAAGACCAGTATGCTGGGACCCTACCAGCAACCAGCCGCTGTCCGCGTGGCTGCGAGCTCTGCGATGGCCACTGCTTGTCACGCTCGGTGAAGCAGACTGGGCAGGCAATGGAGATAGGTTACATTTCCCAGGCTTCAGGCACCTCAAAACACTTTCCAAAACTCCATCAAGCATCCCAGTGATGCACTTAAAAGGGCAGGCAGCCCTGTGCCAAGAGGCTTTGAGAGGTAAAGGCACTTCCTTCTCATCGCTGATAAAGCTGGTGTCGATTGCAGTTCATAGCACATCCTTCCACTAAGACAGGCCAGACGAGGGCTGGTTAATGGCCCCTGAAGGGTTCTTCAGTGCTGTGTGGCTCTCTCCTGCACCAACCTGTCTGCTTCGGTTTTGTTGTTAATTTAAGGGCTTTTTGCAGTTGTGTTCTGCCTTCCCAAATCCTCGTGATCCCACGGTGGTGCCTGGAGGATAATTTCTTCTGCTTCTGGGGTGGGACTGCCAGCATCGTGAGTGTCAGCTGAGATTTGGAGTGAAGCAGTCACGTAGCAGAGACGAATCTCTCCCTTCACATGTTCTTCCACTTCCCATCGGGATGGCTCCTGCCCCGGTTTGGTGCCGTACCATCCCTACCCTCCCAGTGTGATGAGGAAGGCACAGTGATGGACAGCGCGATGGCCTGCGGTTGTGTAGGTAACTTGGTGGTTATTGCTCATAATCTCAAAAGATAATCCCGTTCTGGAGTGGCGTGGAGCATCATAACCAGTAAATACCTCTTGGATGGGGGAACATGCCTAAATGTGCACACAGGCAGTGGTGTCCTCTTAATTTCAGTGCTGCTGGCTGAGGGAAATCTATAGCTGCACAGTTGGGGATTCAGCATCTCAGAACCTAATTTTAACAAATGTACAATTTCCTGGTTTACTTAGGTAACAGCACTGTGGTTACTGTGTAAATACATCTGGCTGCCGTAGGGAGTGTTGGGGATAACGAACACCACTCACTGTACAGGGCTGGCACAGCCAAAGGATTTCTGTTTCAGGATTTCTGTTTAATGGAGTGGCTGGGGACCCATTTAATTTGAAGCTGGGGTTCTTCACTTGCCTGTGGTGCACTTGGAGTGAGGCCAGGAGAAGCTGCTGCTTATTTTTCTCCTCCAGTTCGGTGGCCGCTCTGTGATCTTCCCTCGTGCTGCACTGTAATATTCTCTTGTAATAAACTGCAGCTGGATGTCACCTGGGGAGACAGTGCTGGGCTGAGGCTCAGGAGATAAAACTCCTAGCTTTGCCACTGGGACCTTTTGACTAGCCTTGGGCAAATCATTTAATCTGCTTGCACCTAAGGTCACCATCCATTAAATTCTGTTTTGTTGGGAATAAAGTCCATGAATAATCAAATGATGTTCAGGTGCACCAGTGAAGAGGGGCGGATAAACCCCAGTCTGTCAGGACTCGGGTAAGAAACTAGAAGCAGCGCTTTCTAAGGGACATGCTGACCTGGATTGCCTGGAGGGGTGGTGGACTCTTTCTGGAGGTCCTTAAGGACAGTTAGAGAAATGTCTCTTGAATGATGATTATAGCTGGTCTGTGTAGCAGGAGAGTGGATTAGAGAATCGCAGCTTTCTGGCCGCAAACTTTTATGATTTAATGTTATCCAAAGCCAGTGACCTGTTTACACAGGTTTGAATGAAACTGAGACTTCCCAAAACTTGAATAAAGCAGCTATGAAACTGAAGAAGTGTTAAATTTTCCCTTTGTATCATACTTCAAGGCAACCAGGAAAATAAGGGTCTGTTCTGCTCCGTGCTCCGGTGCATTGTGTTGTCGCCAGCCTTGGGTCTGTCCTCGGGGACTGCATGGTGAATAAAGTCCTCTTTTCCCAGCACCTCTCTTGATGCAAGGTAATTTATAAGCTATTTCGCAGCAGTGTACTTAAAGCTCAATAGCTGCCAGCTGTGGTTTCTCAGATAGCAGGTGTCAAGTATCAGCACAGGGAAAGAAAAAGGTGTCTAATTTCTGCCACCTAGGTGTCCTTGGTTGATTATGAATTTTTCTGGACATCTTTTGGGGTTGGTGGGTTAAATGTCTCCAGCTGCACTGCACAGCTGGGTGTAAGCTGTGCTGAAGCCACAGCTGCGGTCCTGCTTTAGATTTGCCAGAGGAGCCAGTGCTCCCTTGGAGACAGTGATGATTTTATCAAAGAAATGCCTCCTTGCTGTGTGGCAGGGATGCTTCAGCTTCCTTGGGGGTCAAGAGGTAGCCGTGCCTAGGCTTGCTTGTCACCAGTGTCAGGGGAGAGCAGCTCTGCTCTGCTGAACAATCTCTGATCAAAGAGTTTATGAGCACAGACGCACCAAGAAGCGCTAAACCAGTCCCTTACGCGTACTTTACTACAGTGCTTTATTCCTAGTAACTCCCTTCTGAGTTTTCCATCAAAGTGCATCATGTATGCATCGAACATCCAAGTGCCTCATGTATGAAAGCATTATCTCCATTTCACAGGCAGAACAACTGAGGCTGAGTAACACCGCTTGTCCAAGTCTGGGACCAAGCCAGGAGGAACGTCAGGTCGGGGTGCCGTGCCGTGCTCTCCAAAATGCAGTTGCAAAGATGGGGCTCACAGCAGATCTCTCGCTGGGATTTTCTGTTTCCCTTTACTCCAGACCTGTTGACATGTGTGTGTTCAAGGGGGAGATGAGGGGGAGAGGTGGCTTATCCGGTATGCATTGTACAAACAGTATCTGAAGTCTGGACAATATGAACAAATTTTGTGCATAATTCATGCAATCATGTTTGTTATCAGGGAAATGCCTTTTCATGGCTGGGTTTTGTTCTTCCCCTCCTCTTCCTTGTCCCAGGGCTGGAGGAAGCAATAGTCACAATACTGTATTTTGCCCTCTTAACTCTTTCTCAGAAAGCTGACAGGCCTGTGAAATACCATCCTTGTGAATAAGCAGCTCCGGGGAAGTGGGGACACAGCTCCCGGTGCGTCCCGCCTGCGGCTGCCAGCACAGCCCCCAGAGCGGGGACAGGCGCTGCCAAGGGACAGCGAAGCAGATGGGTGAGGCATAAAGGTGGTTTTCAGCCCCAGACCCCAAGGGTTTGGTGCTGCACGTTATCCTGTAGGAAAGGCTTGCAATTTGTCATCCCTGTGGTTCAGTAACCTCTGTAGAGACCTCAGACCTGATGCCAAGCACCTCGCTGGTGATTTAAACTTGCTTTTATTGTTGTTAAAAGTCTAAATATTCTAAAGACAAAAAGAAAAGGCACTAAGAGCCCTCCTCATTGCTTTGTATTACAAACCTGTAATTACTTGATGTCAAGCTGCCAGTAACTTCAGTTGGTGTCGAACTCTGAAGCGAAGGATGGAGCTGGCTGTCGCATGCTACCTGGGTTTAAAACGCTCCGTTGCTGCACTTGTCTTCCTCGGCATGGCTGCTGCCGTGTGCGATGGGTGCTGAGGCTCTCAGCTGCAGGACAGCAGGGAAAATCCTCTGCTCAGGGCTGCAACGTGCCAGGGCTTCCCTTGTTGGAGAAAGGCAAAGACATTGAGAGCAGGGAAGGGATTTGTGTGAGGGGACATGCAGGTTTCTGCTGGGTAAGGGGGGATTCGGCAGCGCTGGGCTCATCTGGCTGCAGTGGCTTGGCCAAGGAGGCAGGACTGAGACCGAGACCTCCGATCTGGGCTGGAAACATCCCATAGCTCAGAGATGCTTAGATCAGACAGTTTGGCTCAGAGCTTTTGTCTGTGTAAACCAAAACAAACCCCTGTTAATTATTGTAAGGTCTTCCTCCATAGCTGACAAATGTGTCCTGAATATCACTTCTTCAAACAGCATAAATCACTATGGCAGCATTGATGGTTGGAAAGGTTTCTCTGAAAAATTCCCGATGGGCTCCAGGAGGGATGCAGACCCAGCATGCGTGTTCTCACTGGTTCCGAAGAAATGGCCAAACTCTCAGCTTTTTTTCCTTGTTCCAGTTGGCAGACGCGATATGGAGCCAATGCAAAGAGAAAGGGTCAGGCTGATGCAAGGGTGAGGTTGTTCCAAATGGTTTGTTCTTGTATTTTGGTTTATATAGTGTAGCCTGCCCTTTTGGTGACCCTTTTGATAATTCTGGGGGATTTTTGACAGCCTGGTGACCTGCAGGGGGAGGTCAGCAGCCGAGCCAGCCTGTCTCCCTGCTCCTGGCCTCGCAGCAATGAATCTTATTTGACTATAAAAAGCAAAAAAGGCAGAATCCACCTCCAGCTTAGAAAGCAATCACGGGCCCATTGTCCTGCTCCCCACAAGCTCCGTTATTTCTCAGGAGGCTTCATTCTATGAGGCAAGTCCCCAAACCCATGTGGCCTTAGGAGAAAAAAACGTGGTGGGTTTTATTGCCTGCTCTGCTCCCCCTTCGTGGGGTGGTTGGGGACCTCAGTGGCCTCTGGGCTGGGAGCCATGCCGGGGCAGCCTGGGAAAGGCACATGGCACTGGGATGCTGAGAGCTGGGATGGCATTGGTGGGGATGCTGGTGTCGGTGGGGATGAGTTTGCTGTGTCTCGGAGGTGCCAGGGCTGTAGTTGCTGTCTCCTCCAGAGGGGATGGAGTGTCCCAGGAGCGCAAGACACGCTGGAGCGTAGATGATGGGTGAGGGCACAGCGGTGCTGGCATGGGGCTGTGGATAAATCACTGCTCATGAGACCAACCCTACCCCAAAAGAAAAGATACTGCAAATGCAGCTGCCACACTGGTGACATCAAAATTGTTCCTTTGATCCGTCATTTTCCACGGGAGATTCTCTTTTTGGTTTTGCTTTAATTTTCCTTTTTATCTCCCTCTTTTTTTTTTTTTTTTTTTTTTTTTTTTTGGTGTGCATAAAGTACCACTAATGACAAACTGTGGTGCCCGTGAGTGAGTGACAGCTGAAATAAGAGAAATGACTAATCGGGCCTCCTGAAGCCCTGTCGCATGGAGATTAAATGAGCCCTTTTTTCTTCCCCCCTCAATAAGAATCATGGGCATTTGAATAATAATATTATAGTCTCCATTAGGATGACAGTGGGGGAAAAAAATTGGCTCAGACCTGTGATTATTCCTTCAATCTAATAATTATTTAAATACCAGATAACTCCTTTCAGCCTAATTGAGGCCTTTCAGCTGCTTGGGTTTATATTGTGTCCCTGAATTTACTCTCTCTTTCACCTTGCGTTACTAATAGCTTCAGATTGCTTTTAAGGCCACATTTTAAATTTGCTTCCAAAATAATAGGAAAAATTAATGGTCAAATAGTATTAAGTATCAGACTTAAAATCACCCACTGTCCTGGTTCCCTGGCGTTTACCTCCCCAGCTGTACCCAGCCGTCCCCACAGTCCCCCATAGGACATGCGCTGGGTTTCTGCTGGTGGTTGGTAGCTGTATCACTGAGCACTGCTTCATCTGTGTTCTGCACCCCCGTGTCCCCCCCCCTCCTGCCCACCCTGACCCCTGGGCAGTGGGGTGACGCAGAGCCAGGGATGGATCATCATCCCTTGGCTCATTTCAGTAGGTTGCCAGCTCATGGCCATGCTCTGTCATCTTCAAATAATGTTTGAAAATGCAGATTCTTCTTCCTGGATGATCCCTCTTGCCTTTGGCAGTGGCTGTTCACAAATATCCTGCAAAACCTTCACTGTAAGGCACCGCATAGAAGTTTGGCTTCAGCTGACAGCTCTGCTGCACAGCAGCTCCAGCCTGGCTCCGGCTTTTGCACTGGCTCCGGGAAAGAGAAAACTGCTATGGGCTGAGTGAAGAGCTGCCATGTCTCATACATATATTTGTACGTAAAATTTAATTATTTAAAGTCATTAATTTCTAGCTTGCGCTGTTCTTGTCTCACTTTGCAATGGAACAGCTTTTCTAAAAATCGGAAAGCTGCTGAGCAGGAAAACTGTCGTGCGCTGCTGAGCTTTACAGTGGAGCCTCCCCATTCCCTGTAGAACCTCCTTCTCTTTCTGGACTCCTCCTGACCCAGAGCCCTCTGCCCCAGAAGCATCTCTCCTTCTCGGGGAAGGAGAAACTGAGGTAGGCTTCATTTTGGGGCTCCTGTTAGTGAGGGATACTTTGGCCTCGGAGGAGAGCCCCCCTGTGCTGCCCTGGGCAGAGGCTGCCTTCTCTGTGCCCTCCCCACAGCAAGGGCAGTTGGGTGGCCACGGCTGAGCGCTTGCCTGGGGTACCCTGGTGCTGGAGGCTTCTTGTGCATTGATCTGGAGGTGCTCTGTCACTGACTCGATGGCTCCACAGGGCTCCTGTATCTGCAGCTCTCGTGCCAGCTTTTCTGGGCTCCTCTCGGCCTCCTCCGTGGCGCGGGGTTCCCTGCGTGTTTATGAGAAGGCACCGCGCTGCTGGCTGGCATCTCCCCACCAGTGACACGCGTGGACTTCTTGGTGGCTCGGGCTGCACTGCCACATTACCCAAGAGCAAACCTGCTCTGAGATCCTTGTGGCCATATCAGATCATCGGTGCCCACCGCAGGTCACCAGCAGCCCTCACGTGGGTGGGCAGCATGGAGAGCCTTCCTCTGAGCAGATGCTCAGGAACTGTTTGATTTGTGCCCTTTTGGCACAATGAATGTTTGGCACAACAACAAATCTTTATTCTGGATTCAGAGAATAGTTTTGGGTGGGATGTTTGGGTGGGAAATTTAATGAGAAGAGCCGGCGAGGTCACCCCGGTGCTGTGGTGGCATGTTCAGGTCCGCAGCGCAGGCAGCTGTTTTCTGCCACAGCAATCCAAACAACAATCAGAATGCAGCAGGGTCTGCGTCCTAGCTGGGAGAGAGAGAAACCGCTTCAGCCAAAGGTGAAAATTAAGAGACTGGAAATAAGAAGCAAGCAGCCGGGGAAACGTATCCCTAAGCAGAATGAGAAACCCATTACCGCTCTCTTTCTCCTGTCTTGTCAGTGACACCAAGACGTGCAGCCCAGGGACAGAGCTCCTTTGTCACCTTTCAGAAACACCCGTCTCCGCTCCCCGGCGTTAACAAGCCTAAAGAGCGGCCATTCGGTGACACTCGCTTATGAGCTCAGTGGAGGTTTTCAGCAGTGTGAATTATTTTAAATACCAAAAGGGAGATCAGCATCAATCAAAGCGGTGGCTGGCCGCAGGTGAGGACAGCCAGCCTGGGCTGTGCTCGGGAGCAGCCTCCTGTGTTTCGCACAGGGCAGGCAGGAGTGTCAAGTCTGCGCAGGTTTCTCCCTGGTGTGCACGCCTGGGGCTTGCATGGCCGTGGTGGGACTTTGGTGCAGAGAGGGCGGGTGGAAGGTGACTCAGCCTCAGCCTCCTCCCAGGGCTGGTGTGACCCTGCGGTGCCGTGAGGTGGTAGAGGACATCTCTCCCCAGGGCGGGCTGAAATGGTTCCTTTGATCATCCAGCCTGGAGCGTGTAAGGAATCATAATTTGGGATAAAGGAGAACTTTGCAATGCTTTTCTGAGTCTGGGCAGTCAGACACATCTGTGGCGCTGAGCAAGACTGAGGTCAAGCCACTAGTACAAGTCACGGTCAGGTCTAGAGATGATAACAAGGATGAGAGATAATCCAGTGACCTCTAGGCAGGTCTCTGGTGACAAGGGAGGTGCAGAGCCCCTGTGCAGGGATGTTTTCGGAGCCCTGACATGGTGCCCACCTCAGAGCGTTGTTCTGCTGGCCCCACAGCTACTCTGAGCAGCTCTGCTGAGCCAGGTCCTTGCTGCCTTGCAGGGTGCTTGTCTGGCATCGCTTCCAGCCGCTTTGTGGTAGCCCAAGGTGATGCTGAAAGTCTGGGGCTGAGCTGGGAACTGAGCTGATACCTCCTGCGTGGGATGATCCAAGCCAGACCCTCCTCAGATGAGACAGACATGGAAATGCATGGATTCTGATTGTCTTTAAAGTTCATGGTTTTGCTAGGGGAGTCTGCCACCTTAGCAGAGGTTCTGGGTGATGAGGTGGAGCAGACAGAGGGTTACAAGGGTCCTCTTCAACAGCTACTGTGTGCACGCTGTCCGGAAGGGCGGGTGGAAAGCTCTGGTGTCAACATGCCTCACGCAGGCGATGTGTCTCTGAGGTGAACACCCGCTTCCTAAGGAAATTCCAACCTCGTGATTCCTAACTCGGCCTGACAGCCTCCTGCATGAGCAGGGAGGATGGGGCCAGGGGCCAGCAGGGCTCCAGCTGTCCCTCAGGCCTCCATGAGGTCTAGGTGCTTTGGGAGCACCCACAGAAACAAAAGAAACAACAGAAACAAAAAACCCCAACCAAACACGCCTGGCTTTCATGCCTTGTTTCTACACAGATTTTGGCCAGAGGTCTCCAGCTCGTGTCTTGCCTTGCCTTGTCTGTGCGGGTGAAAACACGCCCATTGAAGGCGACCCTACTTCTGACTTACATGTAATGCTATCGGGAAGGGCGTATGGGCAATTTCTTTGGCATTAGGTCTTCTGGACCCAGTTTCCCAGCTGTTGCTTTGTGTAGGCTTCAACCATCACCTGCGAGTTCTGTTAGAGCAGGAAATTTGTCCGAGGCTCCCAGTCTGTCCCCTGCCCGTGGTGCTGCTGGCAGCGCTCAGCTGCAGGTCTGACCGTGTGTCCCCATGCTGGTGACAGCTGCTTTTCCAGCAGTAAAGCACCTCGTGAAGGCTGCAAGGAGGTTCTGCCTGAAAAGCACCTGCAGGAGTTCTTCTGGCTCTGGGGAGGGGTGGAGGGGAGATGCTGGCGGCTTTGGTGTGTATGTGCTCAATGAACTTGCCTGCATGAGACTTCTTCCTCAGGTTTCCAAATGAAATAGAGGATTTAAAGGTAGAAAACACCTCTTATTTCCTCTGTTGCTTCCAACAACATACCCTGCAGGAGGTATCCTTTTAGCCAAGATTGCAGATTGATGGTTGGGTGTGTGAGCTGCGGGCTTTGTCTTGGGCTGAAGCTGATTATCCCCTCCCGTGGCTGAGCAGAGTACATTATAAACAGCTAAACCACATAACAAATTAACACGCAGAGGCTGAACCAAGTGGCAAAACCTCAAGCTTGAACTGTTTACCAGTAAGTTAGGAGTCCTGCTTAATTCTTGTTGGGCTTAGAAACATCCTTCCTTTATCTCAAGGGTTGTGTAATTAGAAAGCCTCCTTTGAATTTTATCTGCAGGACGCACTGGATCTAATCCTTTGCTCCGTGTGTTTCTTCTCCTTTCCCAGAACCATGTGAGGGACGTTGCTGGGTCACACAGCACGTGCGCGGGGAGCACAAAGTTTGCCTTTCCCAGGATGGATCAGAGGAAGAACTGGCCTCGGGTACCGGACTCTGATGGCTGGTCGGTGGCTTTGCTGTGTCTTTTCCTGGCATCGCTCTCCCGAAATGTGTCCAGCAACACCTTGTTCAGCACTTTCCACTCTGAGAACCGGGACTGGACGTTCAACCACTTGACTGTCCACCAAGGCACCGGGGCAGTCTATGTCGGAGCTATCAACAGGGTTTACAAGCTTTCAGGTAACCTGACTATTTTGGTGGCTCATAAAACTGGTCCTGAGGAGGACAATAAATCCTGCTACCCACCCCTCATCGTCCAGCCTTGCAGCGAGATCCTCACCCTCACCAACAACGTCAACAAGCTGCTGATCATTGACTACTCTGAGAACCGGCTGCTGGCCTGCGGCAGCCTCTACCAGGGGGTCTGCAAGCTGCTGCGCCTGGACGACCTCTTCATCTTGGTGGAGCCCTCGCACAAAAAGGAGCACTACCTCTCCAGTGTCAACAAGACGGGCACAATGTACGGTGTGATCGTGCGTTCGGAAGGTGAAGATGGGAAGCTCTTCATCGGCACGGCAGTGGATGGGAAGCAGGATTATTTCCCCACCCTCTCCAGCCGCAAGCTTCCCCGGGATCCAGAGTCATCAGCAATGTTGGATTATGAGCTCCACAGTGACTTCGTCTCATCCCTCATCAAAATCCCCTCAGATACCTTGGCCCTTGTTTCGCACTTTGACATCTTCTACATCTATGGTTTTGCCAGTGGCAACTTTGTCTATTTTTTGACTGTCCAGCCAGAGACCCCAGAGGGTGTCTCCATCAACTCCGCCAGCGACCTCTTTTACACGTCTCGCATCGTCCGTCTCTGCAAAGATGACCCCAAGTTCCACTCCTACGTGTCTCTACCCTTTGGCTGCGTCAAGGGGGACACGGAGTACCGCCTCCTGCAAGCAGCGTACCTCTCCAAGCCAGGAGATGTGCTGGCCAAGTCCCTCAACATCACGGCCCAGGAGGATGTCCTCTTTGCCATTTTCTCCAAGGGGCAGAAGCAGTACCATCAGCCACCCGACGACTCTGCGCTCTGCGTCTTCCCCATTCGCACCGTCAATGCTCAGATCAAGGACCGCCTGCAGTCCTGCTACCAGGGGGAAGGCAACCTGGAGCTCAACTGGCTGCTGGGCAAAGACGTCCAGTGCACTAAAGCGGTAAGGATGCTCGGGCCGTGGTAGCCCTCACGAGCCGGTATCAGTGCCTGGCCCTATGGAACACGAGCTGGCAGAATAAGATTGATCTTTCTGTGCCTCAGTTTCCCTGAACACAGAAGAGACACAGTAGTCCTTTTCCCCTTTAACTCATGTTCTTATCAGACAGTTGGCGGTGACAGTGAAAGGAAGGGGTAGCATTAAGGCAGATAAATGAAGGCGTGCAGTTTGCTGAAGGTGTTTGCTGTTCCCAGCCTGGGGCTCTGGAAGCTGGAGGAAGGCTCTCGCTCCTCCCAGAGCACGAGGGTGGTATCAACAAACTAACAAGATAAATACAAATGACAGTTGTGTCTTTTGTATTTTTATTCAGCTGATTTCTTTAATCTTGATTCACATGCAGGTTGTTCCTGGCTTGGGAATCTCTGGGGCCTTCTTTTGCCAGGCTTATTAAGTTTGGCTGCTGGGAAGAAATAAACATGGGTTAAATGAAATGAAAGAAGGAAAGCAAAGAGAAGCTTGAGTGCTGGCTTGCACAGGGGAGAGTCATCCCATCATAGTTACAACTAAATGGGCCTGAGCGTTTGGTAGTTAATGTCCCTTGTGGAAAATATGTGGATCGCAGTCAGTGTGATGGCGGGTGGCAACCCATGTCACCACCCTGCTGCCTATGCCGTGTAGGAACTCACTTGAGTGATCTCGGCTAATACAGCTTAATAACCCTTAGCTGTCAGCAGAATGATTTTCCCTCGTTCGTGGCAAGTGGCGTTCTAGGGAGAAGCCAGCATCCACGTTCCCTGTGCCGCAGAAAGGAAACTGAGGCACAGAGAGGTGGTTTGTAGGAGAGTGCACAGCTGGGTGGTGGAAGGAGCAGGAGTGCATCTTCCTACTTTGCACTCAGGTGGTTTATGCTCCCAGAGCCTTTCCCTGTGTGCTCACCCACCTTTCCAGGGCAGCCAGGCTGATGCTTTCCACCAGCCCCCTGATCACAGAGAGCAGTTTTGTCTCTGTCCTGGAGCTGGGCTGTTTGTGCCAGAGAGGTGGCTACTCCAGACAGGAGTGCACAGCAGTGTCCTCGCCTCCCTCGTGGCATGGGATCAGCCGTGTCCAGCTGTCCTCTGGCTGATGGCTGACCTGAGCCCGTCCCACACCATGCGCTGCCGTGCTAGCGCTGCTGCGAGCTCTCACAGGGCTTGTGTGGCCTTCAAGGGAAGCCTGTGCAGATGTGGGGATGCTGAGCATCTCTCTGCTCATACTACTCGGCATCTCTGGAAACTGGGTCAAGAGGACATGAAGTGAGTGGAGGAGGATGTTTCTGCAAGGCCATGCAGCAGGGCTAAACCCATGAGAGACCTTGTAGATTTAGGAAATGAGTGGAAGTGTCTATTGGAGGTAGGATTCCTTCTCAGCCCTGTCCAAACACATTTTGCAGCAGCTGCCGAGTGTCTTGGCCTCAGGCAGTGAAGGGAGCAAGCCACTGAGGAAGGTGGCTGAAGCGGGCAAGGTCCCTGGGCAGGGGGTGACGTGTTGGTGGCTCCCACCCTGCTGTCAGCACCGCCAGCTCCCCTCCGTGTGAGCCCCAGTGCGTGGGGCTGCCCTGCGCTCTGCGTTTCACTCACGGCTACCCCAAACCTCGTCTTTCCAGCCAGTCCCCATCGATGACAATTTCTGTGGGCTTGACATCAACCAGCCCCTGGGAGGCTCGACACCGGTGGACGGAGTGACCCTCTTCACCTCAAGCCGGGACCGGATGACTTCTGTTGCGTCCTACGTCTACAACGGCTACAGCGTGGTGTTCGTGGGGACTAAGACTGGCAAGCTGAAGAAGGTAAGCTTATTTCCATGACTTTGGAGAGCCAGGTTCTAATTTTCATTTCTCTCAGGAGGCTCTGATGTGTGTAGCTGCTGCTGTGTGTTACAGATGTTTCCCAGCATGAAACTGGGAGCCAGTCAGGAGCAAAAATCACAGGGTTTGCGTCACAGAGAGCTTTGCATTGGTGAGACCAAGTTCATCTGTCAGCGCTGTTAGTACAGAGTGGTTGCTGCAGCTTCTTTTGAAGCAGAGAAGTGCCCAGCCTAGGGAAAAGTGAAGCAGAAACTGCTGCGTGGTTCTGGAAAAGGGACCAAATGAGGCCACACAGTTCCCATCTCTCTGTGGCATCACACTCCAGAGCATCCCCTTGCATGGGCTGAGGGCACCTTCCCGTGCCTCCAGCCAGCGACCCTCTTCTGCGGCAGAGTAATACAGGTCCCAGTCTGCCTGTATATTGAAGCATTACCGTTGTTTGTCTGGGTTTCTTGCATTTTGAGTGAACTACGGTGTGTGTGTTTGTGGGGCTGACGCAGAAATTATCAGGGCCGATCTGATCAGAGACAAGTGCAACTTCTGAGTACGAGTGAACCTCAGCAAGTTGTATCCAAGGTCTCAGATCTTTCCTCCTTTTTGACACACTGATGGAAATCTTGCGATAGTTTTAAGTTGTTTCCCAGCAGTCCTTCTGCAAGTTGTGGAAGTGAGTGAGAAAGCTTTTGGTGATGGCAGAATTGCTGGTGGTGGCAGGATGTTTGGTCACGGAGAGATAGGAATGGGTTAACTTGGCTGCTTTTGGAAACCAAGCCTCCAGGCAAAGTCCTACTGCTTCCCCCTGCCTCTTACCTCCTGCTCTTCCCTCTGACAGTTGGGTGATTGATGGGTCCTGGAAGATAACACTCCTCACTCTCTGCATCACAAAGGCAGGGGCTAGTTGCCCAGGGCAAAGAGATGCTTTCCCTGGTTTCCTCCCGCAGCACAGGATTTTGGAGTCCAACTGGGATCCCACCCCGAGGGCTCTGAATGCTCTTCAGTGAGCAGGGCACAAAGGCTGGTCAGGCCCAGCCATACATCTGTTGTGGTCCTCACTAGTCCTTTCTCGGGGGTTCCGTATTTAAAACGAGTGTGGGAATGGCCTGGAGGTGCGTGAGCAGAGGTGTGTAAGGTCCCTTGTTGGTCCTCAGAGTTGGAGCTGCAACTGGAAGCCAGCTCCTCCATCAGTGGGTGCAGAAGTCTGATCCAGCTCCAGCAAAACCAGCCTTAGAGATGCTGCTCTGGAAAGCTGAGATCCTTCAAATTAACCTAAAATATACATGGCAGCATTAGGTGAACCTGCTAAATGCAGACTCTGCTTCGTGGTACCAGGGAAAGAGTTAACAAACATAATCAACAGCAGGCTGTTAATTTTTTTGTGTCCTTAAGCAGCAGGGAATTTCTTCCTCATCTATCCAGGAAGATACAAGGACAGGCAGATACTACACTTGAATGTCTGCATCATTTTAATTACATCAGTTCATTAATATTCATTCAGCACTTTACAAGTGCTGAGTAGTAGTAAATTAGGTGCCTCCCTGGTGCCTCTCGAGTGTCAGTGGGGCAATTTTGAATGTGGGGGAGAGTGGGCTTGTAAGCAGAGCCCCTCTCCTCCCTGCCAGCCCCCCCACTGTGGCACATGGGAGCGCCGGGATTTTTGTAGCTAAATGGATGGAAGAGGCACCTCAGCATATTGCAAATGCATATGCTAGCAAGCTTCAAGGCAGCCATGCAGCCTGGTACTTGCTGTGTGCAGTCTTTTGGGGGGGGAGGGGTAGGGGAGGTCCCTCATTTGGAGGCAGTTAAAACAAACAGCTTGTTGCCTGCACAGTAGGTATTTACTGTCCCGTCCCCTGAATTATGTAGGATTACTGAAGAAGCAGTCTGTCCGACAAGGTTTCATTCCTTGTGCTATTCTACTGAATGCTTACCTTTTTGATGCAGAGTTCATCTATTCCCACCCGTCCACCTCACTGCCCAGAGAGAGGGCTGCGGGGAGTCCTTCACCTGCTGCTTGAGCTGGTGGTAACCAGGCTTGAAGAAAACTGGTTCATCTCTCAGCAAATTCGTTCTAGGCATTTGCTACAGTCAGGCTTTCCTGGCATCTGCCAACCCCCCTGATTTAACATCTCTCAGAGGTGTCTGCAGCTGATGAGACCCATGCCTCCTGGTGTCCTGAGCTGCAGGGATCGCTGTCCCACCCTCCGCTGCGTGGGGCTGAGGATGATGTTGTTCTCTCGTGCGCAATCCTGTCCACACCTTTAATAAATTTTTCCTCATTTGACAGGTGGGATTAGTTTTTACATGGCCTAAGAGAGGCCACGTGAAGCATAGGAAGCAGCTTTGCACTGACCTGTGGGGCTCTCGGGGCTCTGGCTGCAGAGGAGGCATTGCAGACCCAGTGGGAAGTTCTCAGCTTGTCCTCCAGTTTTTGTGTGTGTTCCAAGACCAGACTCGTCTCTAAGTCAGCGAGTGCTCAGGACTGTAAACGTTTCCCTATCTGCTCTTCCCCTTACGTGAAATAAGGATGGTAAAAATGTATGCACCTCTGTAAGTGCCAGAGATTTACAGATAGAGCCTTATCTCCTCCAGCTCACCACCTTGCATATCTACCTACACAATTAGTGTCTGAAAGCTATGTCACACCTATTCCCTTTCCCACAGCTGTTGATTTACTTTGGAAGCAAGCTGATGGCTCTGTCTGGGGTTTCAAAGGAGACAGTTCAGTGTAGCTGGAGGAAAGAAGTTAGAGAGTCAGTTCTGAAATATTTTAAATTTGTCTGTGTTTCCCCAGTGAGAATTCGTTACCGAAAATGCTGTGTTATCTCACTGATGTCCTTCTTCCCATTAGCTATTCACCTAACTGCCTCCTGCCACGCTCCCTGGGAGAGCTGCTGCTGCTGCTTCAGCCTCTCCTCCGCAGGAGCTGAGTGCTGAAGGTCCCCAAGCCGCTGCCTGCCCAGGCATCCCTCGCTGCCTGCCCTCCTCGGTGCAGCCCATGTTGTCTAGCTCTACCCTTTTTCTGTTCCTGGGCACGTTTGAAGTCCCTTTCTGCTCCTTTCAGCTGCCAGCATGGACTGACATGTAGAGGAAGAAGTGTTCTGTGGGCTCGGGAGTGGCATGGAGCCCTGCGGCAGGGCTGGCAGGTCACTTTGTGCCTTTCAGAGCCCCGCAGGGTCCAGCTGATATGGGCAGCCTGGACAGGTCACCCGCGGAGTCCGCACAGCCCGGCTGCATGTTTGGTGTAGCCAGGCTGCACTGGAGGGGTGTTGGTACCAGAGCTGCCGACAAATAAGTCGATAATATCAGATAAGTCAGTTGACAATGAACTTGGCATCCTTCCTGCAGGGAACCAGAGCGTTTGCTGGGGTCAGGGTTTGAGTTCAGGGCAGAGGGGGGTGCTTGTACCTGCTGGGGCTGGTCAGCAGCTCCTCGCGCAGCTGGTGACACAGGGTTGTGCTTTGTCTGTCCTCCGTAACCATCGAAGGGAGAAGGGTGACTCGGTGGATCTATTTTCCATTAAAAGCAGTGATGGAGGAGGAATTCTCTCACATAGCAGTGGCTGGGCCGGCCCACTGCCCCTCACTGCAACCCACCCGCACGTGAGGCATGCCTCGGGCAGGGGCATCACGGCGGGCTGGGTGCATGTCCTGCGCGAAATAGCTGCACCCGCAGCTCCCCACCCCCCCCCACCCCCCCCCACCCCCTGCTCCTTGGCAGCCCGCTGCTTTTTAGAACCACTGTTCCTCAGCAGTTTTCTCTAAGTGGGTGAAAAGCAAATGTGCTGATGATGCTGTGACCTTTCGGATGAAGTACAGGTACATGGGATGCAGTTTGCTGTGCAGCTTGGTGGTCCAGCTCTCCTTCCAAAGCATCTCAGCTCTGTGGCCAGGGGAGGAAGGGGGAAAGGGATCATGTTAGAGATGTAATCATTCATAGTCGTGGATTTCTGCAGTAAAACAATTTTCATCGAGCAAAATTAGAAGAGACATTAATGTAACAGTTAACAGCAACTAACTGCTGGGGGGAGATGTGTCAGCTTGCTTGTTCTGTTTATGGACTTCATACAATTCCATCAATATTGATGTGTGATGCCTTTGATTTTGACACTAATCATTGCTATGAATTAAATTTGCAGCCATATAATTAGGACTGCTATTAATAGGGCCTCAAGCTAAGCACTGCTGTGCTAGTTGTCTTTTTCCTGATGGAAAACGGCATCCACGGAACTCAGCTAATGTGGTTTGCCTGGTAGATGCTGAGACAGATGTGAAAATTGTACTTGCTATAATTAGAGGGGCCCCTCTGAAAGGCAGATGTATGGGAAGGGTCTGACATGGTAGAGGTTTCCCAAGAACCGTACAGGAGTCGCCCTTAAACTTCCAAGTAGTTTGCTGCTCTTCTAAGATATATAGGCTTAGTGGGAGAGAGGAGCATTGCAGGAAGAGAGTAACCCTCAGTCTGAAGGGCTGCTATTGCAAGCCTTGTTTCCATCCCATCTCCCCTTCCTTGTGCAAATCTTTCCATTTATTTCTCCTGCCCAATGCTGTTTCAACTCTCTCTGTCCCTGTACATGCCTGGTTTCATCTCATCAGGCTGAGCACAGTGGCTGGGATAGCAGCATGGCTCACCACTAAAAATCAATCTTGTATTTCATCCCAAGAGGTCTGTTTCTTATTAGATCTAATAAATCAGTGAAGTGCCCTTCATTCAGCTTGTCAATGGAGGACATTGTTTGTGATCAAGAATAAATAAATGTCTCTTCTGTGTCTGACAGTGCACTGTCTATGTATTATTTTACCATCATGCTGTTTATGCCTGCTGTAGGAAAAAGGCAGTTCCTGCAGTGGGAGCCTGCAGCTTTGCCATCCCTTGCCTGTGCTCGTGAGAGCTGGGTACGCTCCTGGGTGGTGCATGCAATGGTTCCCAGGGAAAAGCAGTAATGGTGACGTTGTACGTGGTTTTCACCCAGCACTGAGTTGCTCCAGTGGCAATAAGGCTTTGATCTATGCACTTGAAGGCGCTCAGAGGTGTTGGGTATGTTTTTTGGTGCTGCTGTATTTATTAGAGCTCTCCAGGTGAGGGCTGAGGGATGGGCTCGGCATCCAGGGATTGCGTCTACAAAGGAAGCTGAAAGCGCTCGGCATTGTCTGGCTTCAGTGTAAACTTCGGTGCTACAGGCAAGGACCCAGGTTTGGTTATTTCAGATGCCCCGAGGTGAAGGATAGTGTGTGCATCTCAATTCGCACCTGATCCTCCTGGATAAATGGGCGTCAGACACTGTTCCGAACGCCGGTAACGCGCTGTCCCAATGGCAGCTGCGCTGTACATGGCTTGAATTGATACTGGCATGCAAGGTCACCCGTGAAGAGCTGCTGGGGATCTGTCTGCAGGAGAAGTGCTACAGAAAAATACCTAGTGCTGTAACTAGTTTTCATGACTGGAAGCTCACTCCTGTTTACCTGTTGAATTCCTGGATGCACGATGCGTAATGTCTGTCCTTGCTTTCAAGAAGGCAAACCTCCTCTTTGCAAGGGACGATGATAACTGATGGGATTACGCACTCAGGGGAAAGGCGAACTTTAAGTGTGTTGTTACATCTTGGTATGTGATAGTTTTATTCAGCTTGGCTGATTTAATTTGTTCCATTAGTGGGAATAAAATAGATCTTTCACAATGAAATATACGTCTGAACCTGTCCTTATCTGACTTCATTCTATGGATGGTTATCTCATCCTTTTAATTTATCCTTAATTATCGCCCCCTCACACATTCCGTAGCACTTTAGGAAAAAAAGTCTGTTGCGTCAGTGTGTAGAGAAGCCAAGAGGACATCAGGCTGTTATTGAGCAGATGAAAATCATCCCTTTGCAGACACCTTCCGAAGGAGGTGCCCAGTTCTAGCTATAGGTTGTAAGGTCGGTGCTTTGCTGACTCAGTGATCCATCCATCGCCCTCGGAGCGCAGACCTCTGTGTCCCAGAAAGGGTGTAAGATGGCAGATGATTCTTGCTTGACTGAAGAAGTTGTTTAATTGAAAGGTCTGAGAAACTAGTCTCCGTTTCTTGCCCTAGGACGTGAAATAAGGGGATATTTATTTGGTACTGTATTGCTGGTGATTTGCTCTGGTGTGGTCAGCGAAGGTGGGATAAACAAGGATTTTCCAGCCTCAGACAGTAATTCCTCTTTGCTTCCATCTGTGTAAAAAGGGTGCTGTCAATCTGTGATCCCAGAAATGTGTGCCCCAGGCGCCCGATGGTCCCTTACATTTCTTACTGTTAGTAGCCAGAAGTTGGAATCGTGCTTATTAATTGGTATTTCTGCGAGGGAATGTGAAAAGTGGCTGAAGCCAAAGGAGAGTGCTGGCGTGCGCGTTTCAGGGCTGGGGAAGGGGCAGAGCTGCCAGGTCCCTCTAGACTCTGGTTTTGAGCAGTTCAGGAACGTCCCTACCACCTCTTAAAGGCATGAAATTGGCCTCCTCCTCTCCCAACATTACTTCACTAGTTCTGTTATCTGTTGCCTGGCAGAGCAAGTAAAATAAGAAAAAAAGAGGAGCTGGCATGTTTTTTATAGCTGCTGGAGAGCGAAGGGGCAGGTGTTCAGGAAGTGCAATGTATGCGAAATGGAGCCAGGTGGGCTCAGAGTCTGCTTTAATCTGTTTCTTGGCGTACGAGATGGCGATGACTCTGGTTCTCACTCAGGTTCACGCACCTTGAAAAATCAGCTTGAAATTTTTGGAGTGCAACAATTACGTTTTATTCGTTTCTAAATGAAGTGGAGCTAGTAAAGGCTGCAAGTGGCTGGATGGCTTTATGCATGAAAAACAGCCTGCCTGAGAGATTGCGGAGTAGTTGGGTTGGAAGGGATCATTAAAGGTCATCTAGTCCACCCCGCCCTGCCATGAGCAGTGAGATCTCCAACGACATCAGGTTGCTCAGAGCCCCATCCAACCTGACCTTGAGTGTGTCCAGGGATGGGGCATCTCCCACCGCTCTGGGCAACCTGTGCCAGCACCTCACCACCCTCATCGTAAAAAAAAAATCTTATATCTAATATAAATCTAATCTCTTTTAGTTTAAAACCATTACCCCTTGTCTTATCACAACAGGCCCTACTAAAAAGTCTGTCCTCATCTTTCTTATAAGCCGCCTTCAAGTACTGAAAGGCCGCAACAAGGTCTCCCTGGAGCCTTCTCTTCTCCAGGCTGAAGAACCCCCAACTCTTTCAGCCTTTCCTCATAGCAGAGGTGTTTCATCCCTGTGACCATTTGTGTGGCCCTCCTCTGGACCCACTCCTGTGCTGAGGACCCCACAGGTGGACGCAGTGCCGCAGGTGGGGTCTCACCAGGGCGGAGTAGAGGAGGAGAATCACCATCCTTGAGCTGGGGGCCACGCTGCTTGTGATGCAGCCCAGGCACAGTTGGCTTTCTGGGCTGTGAGCACACATTGCCTGCTCACGTCCAGCTTTTCATCTACCAGTAGGTCCAAGTCCTTCTCCGCAGGGCTCAGCAGAGATCTCACCAGCTCTTCTGGCAACAACCAGCACCCCAGAGGCAAGGGGCTCTACGTGCTGAAAGGGGTTTCTCTCAAAGAACTCTTTGTGTATACTGATCGCTGGGGTTTGGTCCTGGCACCCCCTGTCAGAAGCTCTTGTTGATTGTTAAACACCACAAGCGTAGGACGAGTTCTGCTGGTGATCCTGTCCTGCTGGTGATCCTCGCAGGAGGTTTCCTGCTCTTGGGAAAGGAGCAGGAGCGCCCTGTGGCTCCACACGCCACTGCGCTTTCCCTGCAGCATCTGCCTCCTGCTCCTGCACCGCCCTCAGCACTGGCAAAGTCCTGGGAGGTTTGACGTGAAGTCTCTTGGTGCATACCCTTAGGTTCAAACCAGAACAATGTCTCGTGTCTCGCCTTCCCCAGTGCTCTTGGAGTTCTCGTGCAGGCAGGAATAAAGCTGGGAGCAGCACCTGTGAGGGCAAAGGGAGCTGGGAGGTGCATCGGTCCATGTATTTTGGGACTAGTTACCAAAGTAACTGCTGGGACATAGTTACCAAAAAGACTGTTTTTCCCCCTTGTGCACATAAGTGTGGTTTTTCTTTTTTTTGTTAACATATTTAGAATTTAGATAATGAATCCCCACAGCCTGTATAAGAAGAGGTATTGTTTCCTTTATGAGCATGAAGTGAGGCAGAAGTTATTCCTCCTCCGTTTCATGCTAGAAGCAGAGCTACATTTTCCTCTAGTTCAGTAATGCATTTCTTCTTGAAGTAACCTTGGTGGAAACTATCAGGAAACACCAAACTATTTTGTGAATTCACATTAGGTTTTCTGACTGTTCCCTGCTTTCCTCTGAGTATAAATCTGAAGAAGTTGCTGTGTTCTGGATGTTGCTGGTTTTTGGGGGGTAGGGCAGTGTCAGACTCTTGCCTTTCTACTCATGACTCAAGAAGTTCATGCTTTCTTTACTATATATATATTTTTATTTTTTTTTCTGCAGGCTTTTAAAATCCTCAGAGGTCAAAATAACATGGGTTTTGGTCCATTTGTAAGATCTTAAATCCCTGGGTGGCAAGAAATACTGTGAGAAGCCCATGCTATGTTGCTTCTATAAATGCCTCCTTGAGGCAAAAAAAGGAATGTGGAAAACACAAACATGCTGGGAGAGGCGGGGGAATGTGCAGGAACAGTCCAGCGTGCTGGCACAGCCCCGAGCTGCTGCTGCTGCTGCTGCAAAAAGGTTGGGATTTGGGGACAGTCGTGGAGTGTAATGCCATGCAAAAGCAGTACCGCCAGGGTTTGTGATGGGACTTGCCATTAGGCTTTCCCTTGTGCATCTGACTGATGCAGCCTTTAATATTCCCTCAATCCCACAATCAAGTTTACTACCCATTGTTGTTACGGTTGCTTTTTGCTGCCGGCCAGGGCAACGACAGCATTAGCAGGGCTGTAAAATACAGCATGGTTTGGGAAGGCAAATCCATCACCTGAACGTCTGCCCGATATTTATGGATGTGCCAGACAGGCGTGGATTGGATGCGGCCAGTCTCTATATTAGCGTTAGTCCATTACGCCTGTTATGATGCATAGTCTCCCCACCTTCCCCTGCCTTTTATTACCCTCTTTTCATTTCTACTGAGATGCATGGACAGGCAGATGCCTACATTTCTCAGGCCTTCAGGGAGCTCTTTGCAGGCAGCCCAGCCTGAGCAATAAAGGTGGAAGATAAACCCCTGCTCGTGGTAGGGAGCTCCCGGGGCTGGTGAGAGGAACACTCGGGGGAATTTTGCAGCAGGGACGTTCCCTAGGGTCTGTGGTCAGGCTGTAGGCTTTCCTGGCTGTGACTTGGACCAAAAGCACAAGACACCAAGTCTGAATGTGACCGCTGCTTATTACCAGCAGTGGTAGCAACTCCTGGCTCTTCTCCAGCCACCCCCTCCGCACGCATGCTGTCCAAGGGTCTGATGCGTTAAAGTCTTTCCATGCATTTAGGTTTTGGTTGTGGGCTTTTTTTTTTTATCTCCACTGTCACCTTAGCTGTAGGTTGGAAGAGTATGGTCATTCATTAGATGTGTCTCAAAGAAATCTGGGATGATGCTAATTGGGCAGGGAGGGAGCCACATCTAGTGGCTGGGGGAGAAAAATGTGGTGGTACTGTGAGGGTGAGGATGCTTGCATTCTTCCCCTTGTGTTAGCCACTAGTTTTATTGAGCTGACATTGAACGTGTCACTCAAGCTTGCAATTTTCTGCTCTATAACTTGAATTTGCACATTGTGATTTGCACCCCTGGCTCGAGGAGCCCTGAGGACACTGAAAGGGGTCGGTGGTCTGGTCAGAGAAGGGTCTGGCCTGGGACCCAGGAAATATGGCAGTGATTCCCATCTGCCAGGCAGGTTTCCCTGTGCATCCATTCCCTCTCTCTAAAATAAAATCTTCATCCCAGCGCTGTGCTCCAGGGCCTGCTGCCAGCCTTGGGGTGCTGGCACAGCACCGACACTGTGCAATCCCCCCGAAAGACGGGGTGCTGGCTGGCGGGGCCAAAGCCATCAGCCCCGTGGGGTTTGCAGGGGGCTTTGCACCGCTCTCCCGGTCAGTGCAGAGCTGAGGGCAGCTCGGGCAGCCTGCTGGGGCCAGGGGAGGACGGTGGAGGAATAATTGGCTGAGCGAGGGTTTAAGATTCCTCCGACACGCATGCAAACAGGAGAGCACAGGCAGCAGCACGGGCAGACCTGGAATAATTAGCAAATGTCTTCAGCAGCGTTTGTCCGTCATCCCCTGCCTGCACCTCAGCCGGGGACCCTGTCACCTTTCCCGGTTGTTCCTTCTCGCTTGGTTACATGTCTTTGCATCAAATAGATACACGCAGATGAAAGTGATGTGCATTTAAAATGAATGTACACATCATACAGCCTAGCTATATGATACTGTGTGGGATTTTTTTTTTTTTTTTTTTTTTTGTGGTAAGCTGCTAAATTATTTATTGTGTGCTGGGCTTTAATCTCATAAACCTGCCTGCAGGCCCTACGCAAACCAGCCTAAGCATCCTCTTAAGCGTGCAAGTCAGGCAGCACAAAGCGCTGCCATGACTGTAGGTGGTAATTTTTCGTCTTGCCTCGGCCTCTTCCTCCCCCTCATCAGCTCATTAAAAGCAGTGGGGCCTGTTAAGTTGGTCATTGCCACTAACTTAGAGAGTGATTTGCATTTGCTGCTTGGAGAGGACGCCAATCCTGAGATCCCCGTTAGTCAGAAAGAACAAGAGTTGGTCCCTTGAGCTGCTCAAAGTAAAGAAAAAAGGGCGAGAGAGAGACACTGGGGTAAAACAAGGTCTTTCAAATAAACATCGCTGTGCCTCCAGCTGGGAGCACTTACCTTCCGAGCGGCTGGGAGTGTTCGCAGCCTGCACCCTCGCAGCTCTGAGTTAACATTTGGCTGACTAATGCGATGTTTGCTTTTGCTAGTCATCCTGCAGCCAGTGGCTTATTAGTGGAAAAACAGAGCATCCTTTTGCCTGCTTTCAGTTCTGAGTTTCTTTGATGCTTTTTGCCTGATGCTTTTAAAGCTTCCCACTCTGAGACACTTTGTACCACAAATACAAGTGAGTGTGCAGAAGCGAAGGGGCTGTCCTGGTCTTGTACGCTTAAATTAGCGAATGGCAGAGTTGGAATAAAACCAGAGTCCCCTCCTCCCACCTTTTCCTTTCTTTTGACTCTCAGACCAATTGCACCTCTTGAGTATATTTGAGCTAAATCATTCTGCAGAGCTTTAAAGCCAAAGGACAGCAGACTGACCCTTCTCTGGTTTTCTTTTTATGCTTTCTTTGTGCAGAGGCTTTCATACTGGGAATTCGGTCTTGTTATTGAGAAATAAATAATTAGAATAAGCTGGAAGGAACAGGTTAAGGGACGGGTATAGCAGAAGACAGAGAGGTTTGAAAGACGGACAGGCAGACTGCTTTCTGCCTGTGGTTTCCCCACCAGGAAAGGGGATAACATCACTTTCTAACTTTCCAAGGAGTTTGTCTGAAAATTGCTCTGTAGTCCAAAGGGCAAAGAAAAGAAAATAAACACTGAGCTTCACTGTTAATAATCAACTGATAAATATGTTTAAATTTCCTGTATTTTGGAACAAATCACATCCCATCACATAGGGCACAGCTGATGCTTGCCCTTGGTTTTGACGAGGCTGCCAGCTTTGGAGCGCTGCTGTGTCGGGGTGCGGGTGTGGGGCTAATGGTGAGACAGTCCCAGTGCTGCCAGTTTCCCGGCACAGGCACCACACCGGTGTTTTATTCATGATGCTGTTACTCTGAGGAGCTGTGGAGAATTTCTTGCAGCGTTTTTGTTTGCTGCTGGAGCTGTGTCCTGCAGCTTGGGCTTACTAATTAAAGCTGAAGTAGAGATTCCCTCAGCTTGCTTCAGCCCAGCTGCTGTGAGAGCTGACCCCATGTTTTCACCACTTTTCCCATTGAACTAGTAGGACATTTGCTCAAGGGACAACAGTTGTCATCTCCTGTTTCCCTGCTGCTGGTTGAACTCAGCGAGTGGGATGCTGCTGTGTGGGGAAGGGCCTGAGGGTCCCGAGTTCCTTTTCTCACTCCAGGAAGCTGTTTAGGAGCATGGCTGGGGACTTACCAGCTATAAACTCCAAAGACTTAACTTTGGACTTATTTTCAGCAGCTTGGACTGGATTTACCCCTCCCTGCAAGAGTGAAGCACTGACCTTTAGAGAAGCTGTGAGGCTTAAATGATTACAGCATGGTCAGAGAGGAAGGTATCCACCTAACTAATAAAAGCAAAGTGTTTGATATTGGTAGCTGAGAGAGCAATCAAATCCTCTGCGAACAGGGGAAGCCCTGTTTCCACTGGGGGGGGTTGGCTGGGGTTAGGCTGATACCAGCAGCTTCAGAGTCCGGATTGCCATGGAAATGCAGCAGCAATGGCTGCAGAAACTGTGTGCAGATACAGGGCAAACAGCACAAAAAACTAGTTAGGGGGTGCAAGAATAGTGGCTCAATATTTGCTTGAGAAAACAAACAAGCTTAATGTTTTTCAAGTGCGCTGCATCGAGACTGGGGTTGTTAAAAAACCTGTGATCAGAGGCACCAGGCAGCCCAGGTTCAGCAGGATCAATGTGTTATTCCTCAAGGAGCATTAAAGAACAGCCGATGCCTTCTGGAAAATGTTGATAAAGCTCTCTTTTTAGAATCATTTCTGCTTCTCTAGCACAAATGTACTATTTCTTGTTTGTATGTGGTGCTTGCTTCATTCACTCTTTTATTATTAGGGACATTTACATGAAAACAGCGTTTTTTGCTCTCACAGCATATTCCCCAATTACAGCTGCGTTTCCTCAGCTGGAGATCTCTACCTTCCCTTGGAATGGGGCTGCCCTCTCTCTGGGCATGATTGCACTGGTACTGGCTTGGGGGGACACCACAGTGACAGTTCAGCTCCAAGTGAGGCAGCCGCTGCGTCCCTGTGCTCGGAGAGGGATGTTACAGCGCCGTGTTCCTCCCTTGCTCTCTGCTCTCTTTAAGCCATCTTGTAAGTTGGTTGGGATGCTCAGTGCATTCATTTTCCTCCTGTGCATTGGAGTTGTTTGTGCCTTTTCAGCAGAGAGAGGCCAGTGTGAAACCCCCCGAGCAGGGAGAAATCCTCTCAGGGTTTCCCAAAGTGACTGGCTCTGGCTGTAGAGCTTTAGGCAGCAGGAGAAGTAGTTTTGAAAAGGAGAGCTAATGGAGATGTCTGGCAGATAGTGAGCATATGTGATAAGCAGATTAAAGAAAAAAAACCCAAAAGCTAGTTTTTAGGGCATAAGTGATGTCATAAGCAGTGTGGGATGATATATTTATTCACCCCAGACCCTGCTTGCAAAGAGGCAGCGTGAGCCAACCTCCCTCCCCTTCGCAGGCACCTGGAGAGGAACCTGAAAGACCTTTGCTTTCTCCGGGTGCCTCGCTCAGCTCTGCAGATGGAAAATGTAAACTCCAGATGTGTTAAGCACATCTTTAATTTCCTCTCACTCAGTTTCTGCTGTAGCTTTCCTTTGGGGGCTTGGCATTTAGGTGTGGTTTTGCTGGCATCTTGATAAGCTTGAGATAACCCCAAAAAAGAGAGAAGCCTGCGGGAGAGCCGTGCCGCTCTGCCCGGGGCTGCGGGACTGGGGACACCCTCCTCCGTCCCCACGAGCCCCCACTGCGCTGCCGTGGTCGAGCCCAACACCCCTGCGCCTGGCAGGAGCTCGGTAGCTGCTGATTCATGAAAGCAAATGGTTGGAGAGGTGAAATTCCTCCCCTCTCTGCTTCTCTCACCCCTGACCCCGCTACATTTCTTCCTCCTGACCCTTGAATTTCAAAACTGACCTTTTGTATCATGGGGGAGGGAGGGCAGGCAGAGGGGCAAGCAAAGGGCAAGATGAGTTGGGCTGTATTTGGGAGGTGGGGGAGGTAAAACTGGAAGGCAAGTGATAGCTGGAGGCATGAGGATGCTGCGGGATGCTGAGTGCGAGCATGGGGCTGCTGGGATCGGAGCGGGTGCTGCTCCTCCATCACACAGCATCCATCTTGAATACTTGCCGGTGCATTTAGGTTCCTGAAATGCAAAATGCAAGCAAATGGCTCAGCTCTGTATTTACTTCATCATCGCCACCCTGCGCTTACCCTTACTGCCCTGCCAAGCGGTTCTGCCCCGCAGGCTAGTGGCAAACCCACCACGACTCGCTGTTGGTGTGGGGCCATGGCTCTGGTAGCACAAGGCAGGGAGAACTGTGCATGATGCTCGTGGCATTTGGCTTTAAAAGCGCAGGTTGGTGGCTCCGTTCCTGTCAGGCTGCAAGTGCTGGGGGCACGGGCTACAGCTCAGCCTCGATGGGTTGTGGCACTTCGGCATCCCAACACAGACGAATGCGATGTGCTTGGTGTAGGCGTCCTGCCCGGGCTTGCTTCTGCCTGGCCTTGGGCTGCTCCTTCCCCGCTCCGATGCAGCAGCGGGTTGTTCTCACCCCTTTTGAACAACAAAAGCCAAAAATTCTTTTTCCTGCAGTAAAATGGCAGAGGACCCAGGCTCTGCCCAGGCTGAAGGAAGCACATTTCCAGGGCCCGAGGACACAAGTAGGATCTAATTGTCCTCCTGGGACCTTCACCCACACCCTTTGGTCTGTGTCTCCACTTCAGCAAAGCCCTTGGCCTTCAGCCCTGCCTGTGCTGTGGGATGAGCTGCCAATTCATGACTTCTACCCTCTGACATACTGCCTGGGGAGGGATTGGAAAAAGAATAATAAAAAAAGAAAAAGCCCTGTTGTCTTGTGCAGAGGCAAACTGGCGCTGCAAAGTGGCCCAATCTGTCTCTGTCCCCCCCCTGCCCCCAGCACGGTTTGCTCTCCGAGACCCCTGGGAAGGCCCCTGTCGATAAGGTGCTGCATCTTGTCGTAGCAGAGATGAGTCCTCCGGAATGGATGTGGAGGCTGGGAGTGCTCAATATCCTCCCTGACAGGTAGAGTCTCATTTAATAGGATCCTGCCATATTCATTACCCTGGCAAAGCGGCTGTCGGCCAGGAGCGCAGGTGCAGTGCGCAGCCCCGCCGCCCCCCCCCGCTGCCCCCGCCTGCACAAAGGCTCTGTGTGAATAAGTATGCAGTAAATGTCTCCCTCTCGCAGATTTATTCCTTCATTAGGTATTTAAATACATTCTGCTGTATAGGATGCTTCTGTGAGGCTACTGCCTTTTCTCTCTGTGGAATAAATGTGGTGGCTGCAAAACGGCTCTTCCCCAGCCGCCCCCCACCCCCAGCTTCCAGCAGAGCCGTGGTGTTTTCGGGAGGGAGCAGAGGAGTGTGATGGGAGAGGTGCTGGTGGGCTGCGGGGGCATCGCCCAGCCTCTGGAGAGGGTGCGTGGGGCTTGTGCGAGGGCAGCCGGGGCGAGGGGCGAGCAGGAGGGTTGGGTGCAGGGGGCTGCATGCCCTGGTGCATGCTCGGGCTGGAAGGGGCTGCAGGCTCCTGCACACCGATGCTGGCACAGCCCCCCCATCCCTGCAGCTTGCGGGCATGGTGACCGGTGCGTGCGATGGCACAGCCAGCACCCAGCTCTTCGGCCACCCCAGTGCAGCTCAGGGCCCCAGACCCGCTGGCTTTGTCACAGCAGGATGGCTCCCAAGCAGCTCTTCCTCACCTTCCCCTTTTGTGCTGGTGGACGTTCCCAGTGTGTAACGTTTTGGGGAGCTGCGGTAAGGGAAACGCTCTAAAACCCCACAGTCATAGGATCATAGAAAGGGCTGGGTTGGAAAGGGCCTTTAAAGGTCTCCTCCTTGCTCAGGGAAGAACAGAGAAACTAAAATTAGCACAAGTGCCCCAGGCAGAGGGCCACCTGGGGCTTTGTTTAGTTTCACTCTTAACTTTCATCTCTTTTATTTATAATTTGTGGCTGATTGATTTTTAAAAAAAAAACCCAACATTTTTTTTTCTTCCCTCCTCTGAAAATGAGGAGCTTTGCAGGCTCATGATGAGTCTAATCCTTGCAGCCCTGAGGGCAGCATTGCCTCCCCTCTGCCTCTGCTGCCCCAGTTCTGCCCAGTTCCTCCTCCTGAGCAGCAACATCTCCTGCCACCCAGACAGATGGCTGGATGGTCCATCCTGAGGGTGGACCCAAGGCTTGCCCCCTGCATCTCCTTCTCAGTCCTGCCTCAGCTGCGGTTTTGTGCTCAGTGCTGCTCCATCCTGATCTGTACTGGGTCCTTCCCTCGGGGCTTGGACCTCCGCGCTCTGGAGGACCCTCATGCAGTGATTTAAGACGGTGTCACTTAGTTGTCTGCTTTGCTTCAAACCTCCACCAGTGATTTAAATTGATGTAACAGGCTTTGTCCTGGGCTGCTGAAACAGATATATATCCCTTCTGCTAATGCCTCTGGGCTCAGAGCTGGGGATTGTAACTTCTTGAAGCACATCAGCAGAATCTGCTCATTTGTTAAAGTCCTGATCCACGGACCCACCAGGCTCGTGAGGTCTAATGGCTAATTCAGTTGCAGAATATTGTAATTGGGCCAATGTTTTCAAAGCTGCCTTTCATTTGGGGTGCTGGAATAGTTGGATAGCCGGCAGGCACTGGGCAGCCAGAAGCAATCTGGTGTTTCTGAAGATCTGAACACCTAAAATTCGGGGGAAGCTGTGGGCAACTGAAGCTCTGAGACATGAAAGACTTCAAATACAAATGTACTTATTTACCTGTGTCCAGGTAACGTTGCCAACAGTTATGTGCTGATGGAGGGGCATGATGTTTTCTTTGGAGGTGATTTCTCCTGCCATGTGCTTCCTGTGACACCTGTATCCTCCCTGCCCCTTCTGGGCTGGGTTTGGGTCTTGCACAGCCTTTCTACCCCGGCAGTTTGCTGCACCCTTGTCCTGCAGAATGCTCAGTTGTAGGGCAGCAGAAGACTTCAGTCCCTGCCTCATTTTGTTCCTGGCTTTGCTCACATCCCAGATCTGTGCCAGCTCTGCTGCTGATGGAAGCAATGTGCCCGCGGTTGACTAGAAAATAAACAAAATCTCATTCAGCACTGGTCAGCAGGGCGATTTTTGGGGTGAACTCCAGTGCAGTGGAAGCAGGAAAGGATTTGAATCCATGGTATAAGGTTTAACAGCGCCTCACCAGACCCGAGCAAAGCACACACACAGACCCCTTCATTATATAGTTTATTCTTCTAATGAGTGTTACTTCCACTGAACTGACCCACCCTGATTTTCTTTGGTGTGAGGTGGCCTGACCTCTGTCGTGCTGAATCACAGTTATTGCTTTGTTGCCTTCCCCAGAGCCTTCCCCTGGCCCCAGCTTTCAATGCCTTTGGCTGGGGGCAAATTCACAAACAGGAGCTGGATAAAGCCCGTCCCTGAGCTCCTCTCAGCTGCCACATGGAGCGGGACAGGGCAAGGCTCAGCCTAAAACGTGCTTGAAGAGCATGGAGCGGTGCGGTGCCTCCCGTTCCTGGGAGGTGGGTGGGTGGGAGCCAGGCTCTGGAGCCCTGCACCCACCCCGGCATCGGGCAGTGGAAGGTGTTCGGTGGTTTGCTCATCACTAAACCCTTCCGCAGCCTGCCTTGAAATTGGAAACTTGGGTGAGATGAGGAGTGAGAAGCAGAAGCCCTGGGGTGCTGCTGAGGAAGCAACTGGAGCTGGAACTGAAGGAGGGGACGATGTCCGTGTAAGTCAGTCTCGTCCACGAGTTTCATTGTAACATAGGTTTCAGTCCGCGTCTTTGGTCAGTGTGGATCAGGATTTCCTTTTTCCCCTGGGAATGGCTCAGTAAATGAAATATTCATCTCAAACAAGGGTGTATTTTAAAAGCCCAGAAAATCCAGTACCTTCCACTGAGCCATTGTTCTTTCCTGCCATGTCTCTGACTAAATTAAGACTTTCTTAGAAATGCACAGGTTAAAAGTTTAAAAGCTTAAGGTTTCATTCATAATTCACGTATCAATGAGGCTTTGATTCCTCCCGGGGAAAAAGCCGCCTCTATCTGCAGTGCATGTTGATAGGGTTACCCTGCGCCAGAGCTGAGGACCTCTCTGGCTTTTCTTTCTGTGCTCCTTTTTTCCAAGGCAGAGCAATGGAGGATGGCTCCCAGGGGCTGCTGATGGGGAAAGCAAAACCTCTCCCTTTTGGGTCATTGGTTTGAATATGACCCGGCTCAGTAGTTGCCAAAAGTCGTTAACATCTAATGGCTGCTCAGTGCCCTGTAAAAAATGAGTCACTGGGTCCTGGTCCCATTCCCAACATGGGCAGACATCCATATCCCAAAAACCTGCCGTCACCGCTATCTCTGATGGCCTTGAGTAGGTGAGCAGAAGAGCAGCTGGAACCTGTTATCAAACAATACCTCTTAACCATACTCCGGGCTTGTGCGGCTTTTCCTATCAGCGCATCCCAAATCGTTTCAGAAGAGTTATAGTGTTGCTGTCCCCCTGCGAGGGATGAGGAGGCTGACCTTGCAGGGCTGAGGTGGGTTGCTGGAGGTCATAGTTATCGGCACCGAACGGATGCTCTCTGTACTGTACTTACGATTCCAGGATGAAAGAGGAAGGGAAGGATGAAACTACATTAGAATAATGCCACTTTTCCTGTGTTGCCCTCCTTTACCAGCGGCTGCATCCTGAAAGGTGCCTTCAGAGCAAGCTGGAAGGCAGATCAGGTGGCAGTTTTATGGATTGTCAAAAGCAGCCCAGATCTCCTCCCTCCAGCAGGTAGGACCCAGCCCTGACCCCAGTGCTGGCTTGGTGGACAGAGCAAAGAGCGAGGTACATGGCTACTCACCAGCCGTGTTGACCACCAGGTGGGACTGTCCCCCTCCGTGGCTGCCAGCGTGGTGCTCTCCACCCACACGTAGGTTACCATGTGCCTTAACTGGCCCTGGATCTTCTTAGCTTCACAAAAACATGTCAAAGGAAGCAAGCCTGCCCTTGCCATCAGACACCTGCCACGGATGGAAGAATGGCTGTGGAACCAGACGGGTTGTCCGTACCAAACCAACGTTTTGAAGCTCACTCTTTCTGAGCTCCAGCCTGACGCTTCACTTTCTTTAGGAGAGGAAGAGGAGGGTGGGAGTGGGTCCCACACACACAGCTGGGAAGACCTGCCTTCCCCTGGCTGGGCTGATCCTTCCCATGGCTCTCCTTGGCAGCCTGCCCTCCCTTCCCTCACCCAGATGGTCTCTGCATCTCCTTGTCGGGCATCCAAAATATTTCCCGTGTGCTCTTCCCATCCTTTCCAGCAGACTCCTTGCCTGGCTCAACGCTGTAGCCTTTCAGCCTTAATCTCCTCTTTGTGCCTCCGAGACACCTCTGCAGCGCTTGGCTGGCGTACCGCGTTTCAGCGGCTTCAGCTCTTTTGCTTTTTGGGTGAAGATGCCCCCCATCCTCCCCCTTCCCCCCCCACATATAATACTGACAGTTTTGAGGGGGATTAAAGGAGAACTGGAGGAGCCTAGCAATTTGGCTTGAAACTTGTCCCTTTTGAGACTCCTTTGCCTTTATTATCCAGCAGATAAATCTGCTTTCAGCTGCCTTTCTGTGCTGGGAATGGGAATAGCGTGCAGCCCCCCGCTGCGTTAATCCCCCCCCACAGGTGTGCTGCCTCTTCCACCACATTTGGGACCATCGCGATGCTGCTGCTCGGGGGGTGCAGAGACGAGCCAGGGGCTGGTGCCTTCTGCCTTTAGCTCCCTGGTTATTCTTCTTCAAAATAAGATTTGTTTGAGATAGTCATCCCAGGAAGGAGAGGAGCTTTTTTATCTTTTGGTGGTTTTTTTTTCTTTTCTTTCTCCTCCCGCTCCCAGACTTCACCTAAGTATCTGTTGGCAGCAGCCGCTCTGCAGCAGCAGGGCCGGGAGGGTGCTTGGCAGGCAGTTCAGCAGAGAGGATTGGGTTTCAGGAGCAGAAATCCCTCCACACTGTGCACTTGAGTTTATTCTGCCATGTGGCATCTGGCCTCGGAGTACTGCCCGTTCCCTGCCCTGACCAGAGATGATCCCTGTTGCACTCGTCGCTGCCTCTGCTCTGCACTCTTCTTTTGGTGCAATAAAGCACCGATGAGTGCGTGTGTGTGTGCTGTGGCTGTTCAGGTTTCTTTGGGGTGGTTTTGGGTTTTTTTTGTGGTTTGGGGATTTGTTTTTTAAAAAAACTTCTTGAGATCTTTAATGAAAATCTGTTGAAGGATGAACTAAGGCAGCTGCTCTTAGTACTGAGCCACCTACAGCTTAGAAGGGCATCAGCGTGGAGCAGGCACAGCTGTGTGTCAGACCCAGGGCAGGGCAGCTTTGGGGTGAAGGTTTGGGCAGGTTCAGAGCATGGGTGCAGGTCGGATCCTGCCTCAGCCCGCAGAGCTGAGGTGGGGGATCAGCACTTGGGGAGCTGTCTGTGGGAGTTGGCCGTGAGGACAGTAACAAGTGCGGCTATAAAACCAGGGATACAGTACCACAAGGAGGTTTTAGTGTTTCCACTGGAGTTACATTTGATGGCTGATCTTTCCTCCCTAGAGTCCCCAAGTGGCTCATCCTCTCCTCCTTTCCTCTTCCTGACGAGCCACATCTGGCTCCCATCTCTGCGTATCCAAAGCTCACCTAATGCGTAAATCCATGCACAGGTTACGGCATCAGCTTACTTAGTAGTATAGCATAAAGCATTGATATATACCAAGCCAGTTCTTTGTCAATAATGCAGGTGCCAGGGGCAGCGAAAGAAAAGCCACTGAATTTCTTCCTAAAGTGAAAGGAAATGGGCAAGCAAGAGCCACCCCAGGGCCACAGGAGAGGCACGGGTCTTGCAGGGTGCCCTGCTGCTCAGGGGCTTTGGGCTGTTTTGTACTTAGGAGGTAAAGAAAGTAATTTCCAAAATCCTCATGTAGAAAATGCTGCTACAGGGCTGTGTTGCTGGCTTTGCCCTTCCGTGTGCTTTTCCCCTGAAGTCCTGCTCTCCTCTGGTTCTCCCCTCTGAGTGGCCACCTGCGTGGCATGGCACAGGCTCGCCGGTGGGATCGCCTGGCTCCCAGCAGCCTTGAGCGACCGTGGTCCCAGCTGGAGCGGTGGAGATTAGAGCAGAGCCCGTCTGGGCTGGCAGATGCTGTGTTAGCTGATCTTCTGGCTTTAGTGCTCCACTGTGAACCTTCACAGCCATTCCTTCAGATTTTTCCAGGGGTCAGGTTGATAATGAAGGGATTAATTTAATTCCCCCTGCCTTCACCCCAAGCTTCTCATGCAGCTGGTGTATGCCTGTTCATCTGTTAGTGTTTTTATTGGCATAATTCGGTCTCTGGCTAGTGCTTGAGCTCATGAAATCGTTGGGTTGTGGTTCTCCCGGTGGACTGGCTGCCGCAGGGTGCAGCCACGCTGGGCTCCCCCAGCACTTCCCGCTGCCCATCCCTGGCAGCCAGCATGGGAAGGGAAAAAAAAAAAAAACACTTGGAAATGCTAAAAATAATTGAAAACATTTTGGCTTTGATGGAGTGGACCAGTTCAAACGTTGTCCTCCTCCCCCCTGCATTGCCTGGCAATATATACTTTTATTTTTCTTTTTCCAGCAGCGTGGACTTTGTGTAAGAGTGGTCTGCTCTGGTATCGCGGCAGTGCCATTCAAAGGGACTTGGCACACGATAGAGCTGCCGACGTGTGACGCAGTCCCTGGCGAAGGGGTAATGTGACCCCTTTGAGAACGGCCCACAGAGCTGCTGGGCTGTAATCCCATCACTGCTGGCATCGGTCAGGGCCTTTCTGAGTACGTCTAAAAATAGGGAAGCTGAAAGTGATACCAGGTCTGGGCAGCCGGGATGGAGCAGCAGGGTGAGCTGGAGCGGGGCAGCAGCCTGGGCTGGGTCACGGCTTCCCCCTGGCTAGTGTCTGTGTGGCAGAAGGGCCAGTCTGCCCATGGTCCCCAGCTTGGATGATGGATGCGAGGTGCAATGCACAGCATCAGCACGGGCTTGTTTTAGTTGTTTCTGTGCTTAGTGCTTGGGGCAGGTGTGGTACATCACGGCTCAGCAGTGGATTTTGCTCAGAATTGGTGCACTCTGGGCTCCCCAGACCCAGCACCCCTTCTCCTCAATGCTCGCAGGATGGGGCTGAGCTACCAGGTCTTGCTCCAAGGCTCCAGCAAAGCCCGTAGCTCAGCGGGCTGGGGGTGCCCATGGGCTGATGCCCCGTGAGCAGACCCACCGCAGCACGGCTTCTCCTGCGCGTGTGCGTGGGTCGGTGCCCCTGCCCTGGGGAGGGAGGGCACGTTCCCCAGTGATGCTGGAAACGGCAATATATGTCTCTGTTGAAGGAGAGGGTGGCTGGTAACTGAGAAACACATTAGTATTGCTGGCTGCAGCTTTCCTGCCTCCGAGGAGCTCTTGTCGGTGGGTGGCTGCTGGTTTTTTGTTTTTTTTTTTTGGTTTTGTTTTTTGGTTGTTTTTTTTAATTCTATCCCAAACCTGTTTCAGATTAAAAGCAAACACTGTTACATATCAGTTTGTCAGTCACTCTAGACCTAATCTCTAAAAATAATCTCTTGTCAACCCTCCCTCTCCCCCTAGATGGGCAATAATTGTTTCAAGACCTGTCAGTCTTTGTTTAAAGTTAGTTTTGCGTTTTCTGGAGGCTTACATAGAAAGTAAAGGCTGTGTTTTGTTCCTTTAAGGGAAAGAAAAGAGGTACTCTAAGAGTGTTCACTGCAGGGAGCTGTGGGTAGGGCGAGGAGATAAGGGATGTGCTTGCTGTTAAAAGAGATGGTTTGACTCTGCCTCTGGCAGCCCTGTGGTGCTGGGGACAATTTACCTGTTGGCGTGGGACAGCACGGGACAGTTACGCAGCCCTGTCTGCACAGGGCTCAGGCGAGCAGCCAAACCTTGGGGAAAGGAGAGGGACGGGCTCGCTGTCACTCCTTTATGAGAAACAAGGTCTATTTCCCAGCAGCCCTGGAAAATCAGCCCTTCTGCTGATTTTGATGTATTTTGATTAAATATTAGTCTACCCCTTGGCTCCCTTCACTATTCCCTACAGGTAGAGCTGCGTGACATTGCCCAGAAGGCTCCTCTTGTGCCATTTGCATGTCACTGCCAGCACACCCTTCCAGTTAGGTTTTTCACACGTGCCCTCATACAGGGTGCGTGATGTGTCTGAGCCCAGAGCAGGGCCAAGGCTGAGGGTCTGTGCTCACAGGGTCTGCCCCGCGCTGCTCTCGTCTGAGGTCTGGGAGCAGATGCAAATGCCTCTTGGGAATGTGTTTGCTGGGGGCTTTTTTTCTCAGTGCTGCTATGGTGAAGGAGGAGTTTAAATGACATTGCATGCATACACTTTAAAGGAATAGTTTTTCAAATATCAGAAGTAACTTTTAGGAAGGAAAAGCTTGCCCGTTTAATTAGGAGAAATAGCTCAGATTTGCAGCTCCTGCGCTTCTTTGAAGATTGCTGTCTCAAATCAGCCTTCTCCCTGTCACCTCCACCTGCGTGTGGGGATGCATGCGCTCATGGCTGTGCAGGCACACGCGTTTCCCATGTGCCCAAGCAGATAAATACTGCATACTTGCTCCGTTACATGACAGTTACCCCAGGGCTGTCATGTTCTTACCTGGCTATGCTGTTTCTACTGGCTTTGTCCATGAAAGGGAGATTGACAGTGCTGGGAATTGGCCAACAGTCCCAGGAGGAACTGGCTTGTAGGTTCTTCTGGCGGCCCGAGCATCTGGGACACATCAATTCACAAATGTGGTAACAGCTTATCAGGGAATTGTGGTTTGGATTACAGCAAAATCCCAGAATGAGCAAATCTCTGTTTAATCTGGAGTGCTCTGTCAGCCTGAGTGTGAAAATGGTTTTGCAGAAGTTCTGTGTGCCCTCTGGGAACTTTCTCCCAGTTCAGGTCCCAGTTGTAATAATAAAGTAAAATACATCTGTGGTTGCTTCCTCCTTATTTTCTTTGCCTGTCTGCATTTGCTTTTTCCATTGCTCGCTTTTCCTGACAGTGTTGCTCGGTGCTAGAGACTTAGTGCTGCTCATTAGAGACAAGGCTTGAAACAAGAAGTTCAGTGGTTGGGTCAGCTCCACATCCCACCTGGCAGGTCTGAGGGTCTGGGGTGAGAACCGAAGCATTAGGAACATTCAGGTGCATCAGCAATAGCTGTGGATTTCAACTCCACCTTAAATCAAGGGCTGAGGAGCATTTGAGCTATAATACTCTTGTGAAATTGCCAACTGGACTGTTAAATAGCTGCTGTTTGTGTTTCGAGGAGGAGATATTTTTAATGCATGGACTTGCTGTTCTGAATTCTAGCCGGTGTTCGGTAGCACCGGGAGAAAAGCACCCCATGTTTTACCTTCCCGTACCTCCGCCCCCAAGAATCGTACATTAAGCTGCTGGCTCTGGCATATGCGGATAAATGGGACGTGGAAGAGGCGAGCTGGCCTGGTGTGCACTGGGCTGATGCTGGTGGGAGCAGGTGGGCATCCTCTGGGTGCGGTGCAGCCTGGGGGCCTTTTCTCTGCATTACCATCCTTTGTGCATCTCCTCTGAGCCTCAGCGGCCAGCCCCTGGCAGGGGAAAAACCTCCAGTGGTCTTCTGGGGGCTGTTTTCCTGTGCTAGCACAGTCCTCATCCACCGCCCTGATGAGACTATTTGAATATGAAACCCCACAGGGCACCTTTTGACACGTCCCCAGGAGCTTTAAAATATGGGACCTGCAGGAAGCTGGCAGTTTGGATGGTCTAAACAAATTATTTCCCTTGCCCAGCCCTGCTGAAGCTCTTTGTGCATCTCTGATCTAACGTGGAGCCAGAGTAGCCACGAACGCGAGCTAACAAGCAGCGAGCAGACACCCCACCTTCCTGGATTTTGCTGGCTGCTCTCGTCTGCATTATTCAAAACCATCAGGGGATGTGATTTGCATTCTTTATGGCCAAGCAAAGGCACCGTGGGATCTCTGATCCCCTTTGGGGGGAGATTACATGAGATTGCAAAGAGGCTGGCAGGGAAATTGCTCAAAATTGCACCTATCATACCAAGTATGCGTGTATGTGCACGTATATAGGCGTGCGTGGCTCCCTGTGCTCCTCACTGGCGGGCAGGGGAGATGGCTCGGAGCAGGCGAGCGTGTGAGGGAGACACGTGGGGGTGGGTTTCTGCAGAAAAGCTGCACCCAGGAGAAGGGTGTGTGAGATAAGGGGACGATGGAGATGATAGCGTTCCATCAAAGGGATTTTAATTTGAGCAGGATGTGGTGAAATGAAATGCCAGCCAGCATCTTTTTTGGGGGAAAGGAATGGGAGAGGAAGGTGGAGCATGGACAGATGGGATTTGACTGCCTAAATCTTTAAGGAAAATAAGTCTGGAAGCACGTAGGATTCTGCTGTGAGACGGTTTACTTCACATCCCAATTAACACAAGCAAATACAGAAACTGTGCAGAGCACAGGATACATGTGTTGATATTTAATTATATACCATAACCCAGGTCTGTTACAGCCACTCCTGGGAGTGGGAGCACAGGCGATACAAAGGGAGTTAATTTAAAAATACTTTGATGAATTTATTAAAGAGGTGTTGGATCCTCTCGTTGTCAGCTGTGTGTGAGACAGCAGGTGGGTCCCTGTGCCGTGGGGAGCCCGTGCCACCATCTTTGCGCAGCAGCATCCCGGCCAGCCCCCTGCCCGTCCCTGTCCCCCTGCCCAGACCTTGCTGGGGGCTGCCCCATCCACCCCCCAGGCTCAGCTCTCTTTGCCGGGAGATCTACTGACTGTGCTGATGCCCCAGCTGGTCTGTTTGAAACTTGGTGGTGGTGTTCCTGGTCACGAGTGCGGCGTGGGCTCGCAGCAGAGGTGGGTGCTGTGTTCTGGCTCTCTGCAGGGACAGGCAGCAGCTGGGAAATGGGCTGGAGCAAAACACGGGGGCTGAGCCTTGAGGAATTGCTCTGTGCTGCGGGGACTGCTCGGCATCCCTCCGTGGTGGCATCCCACAGCAGGGATGGGACAGACTTTAGCTGTGGCCACCTTGGCCCTGCATCTCCCGCACATGTGCTGGACTCATGGCTCTGCTGTCAGCCTCGTGTATCCTGAGCCCCCTACATGGCTTCCCAGCGGCACCAGCACACAACAGAGAGACAATAACACTGCGACTATTTAAGCTGGGAGAAGCAAGCGGAGCTCGGATGACCTGCTGAAACAGCACCTGGGTAATAAACTGGGAGCTGCGCTGCTCTCCAACTCCTTTATGTTTCCTGTTCAGTTTGCTTTTATTGGCCTTCCCGGCTTTAAAGGTGTGGGTTTCTCCCTGCTTCTCCCAACTGCCCTGCAACTTCTTGGAAGAAAGATTAGGGCCTGACCAGAGCTACTTTAGTTTTAAAAGGCATTTGGTATAAGGAACTGTGGTTTTACTAGAGCATAAAGAGCACCTGTGCAAGCTCCTCTTTCACGCCTCCTTTTGCCGCCTTCTGCTCAAGCTTTTTGCTCAGATACCAGCAGGGACCTGTGCATTATTTATTTATACTGCAGTAATACAGAGCAAATCCCTCCACCACTACTGTGCTGGCTGTTCCCTGTACACAGCCCCAAAGAGCATATACTAGGATGGAAACGAAGACCAACTTTATGTCCATTTTATGGCTGGAAAAGGAAGACACAGTGATGTGTCCAAGGGCATACAAAGAAGATTGCTGGAACTGGATTCGAAAGTCCTACACCCCAACTTCCCTCCTGTTAGAGGGGGCAGACTGTCGTGGCCCAGAGGTCCCCTTCCCATCCCTGACAAGACCTCTGTCCTTGACTCATGGCCGAAACATCAGGAAGGGCTTAAACGTGAACCCGTCCCGAAATCACACAGACTGCCAAACCACTGTCAGAGCAGCAGCATCTTCCATTCCAGACTGGACTGGAGCCAGTGGCTTCGTGGGCAAAGGCTTTTTCTGTATCGCAATCCTCTGTGCAACCCCCCGCGTTCCTCTGGCACCGGCGGCTGCTGCTGCAGGGATGTTTGTGCAGATTCCCACAGAACGGTGCCTTCCTCAGAAACTTTCCTGGCTGTCTTCACCGCAGGAATCCAGACGGCTATTTTTCATTTTTCACACAATCTGGTCACGCTGGGCTCAGCTAGAGGTGAGTGCACCTCTGCGTGGAAAGCCTGGCAAACCTCTGCTCGCCTCAGGCAGGACCGAGAAGCTTTGGGGGGTTTGGATGCCTTATGGATGCTGCCGAGAGCTTTACCCTAAAGCTGCCGGCCAAGCTGTGACTCAGGGTTAATGTCAGATAACTGCAGCGGGTCGTTTCAGGCCAGGTTTCAGTGTTCAAGTATCAGAAACCCAGTGCAGTTGTTTTTACCTGGAAGCAATGTCAGCTTTGTGGCAAAGACGACTTTGGCTTAAATGCGCTATTGAAAAGGGCTGGACACTGGTGGGGTGTGGGCAGAGCTGGACCGAGGCAGACAGGACATCCTGGGACATTTCTTCTGACCTGCTCCCAATGCCTTCGCCCTACGTGCAGGCAGGGAGGCATTGCCCTGCGAGGGATGTGCAGGACGGGTGCTGGCCACAGCTGCCCTCGTGCAACAGGTCCTCGTGCTGCCTCGCGCAGCATGTGTGGTGAGACAGGCTCTGCCCCTCCAACCAACCCAGCTGCTTTTGTTTCTCCAAGGCAGGAGTGCTGTGGGTAATGACACCTTTCACCTCCCCCTTGCCCTCGCTTCTCCCCCTTTTAAGCAATGTCCCTCTGCAGGGGGGGAAGAAGTAATTGAAAAAGTCACAGAGACGTAAATAATTAAGGTTTGTTGTGGTGTACGGGGAGCATCCTCCCAAGTGTCTTGTCAGAGTAGGTTAGTGCCAGCTGATTGATAGGCGCTTGCCTTGATCGATGTCCCTAACTCGGGGACACTCATGTTAAAGTGACAAAGCTGCTGTCAGTGGGTCAAGACAAGTCCATAGACAAAGGCTGCATGTTGTTGTCCACAATGAAACCGTGAAGCTGGAGACAGCCTTGTGCAGGCTTTAAAGACCTTTGGGTGCTTGACGTGGAAGGAGGAGGTGGTCTCGCTGCTCTGCGCCTCTCCTCTTCCCACCCAACTGTGGGATGTCTTCTGTGTCAGCTGGCTGGTTTTCACCGTTGCTATGTAGCTTAACAGCTCAGGGTGCATGTAAAGGTTTTTGAGAATGTCAGTGTTTTGGATAGCGAAGGCAAAATGGAGGCTGCATTATCTGGCTGGCTTCTAAGCAGGCAGTGGAAATGAAGAAGCTGTTTTCTGAATGAAAACTGCCAAGCCTGCCCTGGTCTGGGCTGCCAGCAGGTCCTGCTCCGCCGACCCCGGTGGCATCTCCTGTATCACTCCCCTACTGCGGGCACACAGATCATGAGCCCCTGAGCAAGAGATGGAGCTGAAACCACGCGATAAACCAAGCATCTGCCTTCTGTGCCACGTGCAGAAGACAGAACCTATGGATGCAGCCTGGATCGATTGTGAAGGCTTTGCCCCTTCCCTGTGTAAAACATCCAGAGCAAATGTAGAGTGACAGAAAAGGGGTCACTGGTCTGGGTCACCACTGAGGTGGTGGAGGAGATAATCAGACCCTTTCCCTTCCAGTTCAGTGCCTGCCAAAAATGCCAGAGCGCCTTAGAGGAGTGCGGAGCCCAGCGAGGCGGAAGCACTCAGCTGGCCACGTGGAGAGGCTGGCCGTCGTGATCGAAGGCTGGCGACGGCAGCGCCAGACGAGCCCGGCTTCCCTCGCCCGGAGAGGTGCCGCGGAGCTCAGCCCTCGCTCGCCTCGTCCTGCGCTGCAGAGCCATGGCGAGCGGGGATTGCCAGGCGGAGTGTGGAACATGCGCGCTGCCCCATGCTGCCTGAGAAGTGGGAAACTTTTCCTCGTCAGGTGCTTTTCTAAAGTGTTTTGCGGTCCCTTGGGGGCTCAGGGGCATGTTGAAGCATAGCAGCCAGCTTGTATTAGGATTGCTGTTCATAAAACTAAATAGCAGATATGCTCCGTGGGGGCCCGAGCAATACCAGAAGACAGCACTATTTAAGAACGAGTGCGCTACCTTAGACACGCTAACGCTGCTCTAAGGGTTTTTCTATCTAGCAGCCTCACAAGGAACATATTGGTATTTTGCTGCTGTTTAGTTCAAATTTTCGTCCCCAAATAAGGCTTTGCTTGTGATAGCATCTTCGAAAAGGCTCCCTGCAGGGGATATTTTGACAGAAAGTGTGATAAAATATAATGCAAGTAGATATTGTCCTGTTTGCGATTTATGAGGAATTTTGTAACCTAGGGGGAATAATTCTATATCATGTTACGGCATATAGTATAGATTCTCTCCTCTTGCTTGCTGTTTCTTTGCATACATAATGAGCAAACCTTCTTACGCATTTGCTTGTATCTGAAAAATTTTGTGGCTGGGTTTGAGCAAATCAAGTTCCTGTCTCCAGTATCTTTTCTTCAGCTTGTCCCCAGATGATCTCAGGGAGCCACAGTTATCCCAACTTTCTCAAAAGCAGAAAATAAAATGCTTTCTGTGAAAACTGCAATTGCTTTTGACAACTCGATGGCTCTTTGCAATTGGGAAACCACAAAAAACTCCTGGTCTCCCCAGTTCAGCACCAGCTCTGCTTCCTCACGTCTTCTGTTGTCATTTACAGCCCCGCGAAGTGGATGTGAGTGCTGCGAGTGGATGCGAGATGCTGATTTAGGAGCTTTGAGATATGTGGTTTCTAGAGACACCTAGGCAATTTAGCTGTGAAAATCAACGGGATTTGTATGTTTTTGGAAATCTATCTTTGCTCGCTGAGCACATGTGCAAATGATCAACAACTTGAGACAGGAGATTTGTTCCTTGCTACCTCTTTCTGTCAGCTTTTATTTGCCTTCTGTCGCCCTTATGCACAATCTATAAGCCCTCCTCTTTTGCATGATTGTCTCAATTTGCATTTCCAGCAGATCCACTGACATTTGGCTGGACTCTGGGTGAAACACTCCTTGAAATTAGCCTGCATGTTGAGTTTGTTCTGAGAAGATAAGAAGGAAAGTGGCAGGGGGGTCTGGGGGAATTATGCATGTGAAACTGCACTGTGAAATTAGCACCAACAGTCAGACTCTAGGCCAGAAATATTTCTCTGGGATTTGTTTTGGAAGCAGAATTTTTTACCATGGGCAATAGACTCGTCTCCCTCACCCCACTGGCTTTCAATCCCAGCACAAGCCCGTCTGAGGAAGCCAAAGGATAAATTGTCTGCTAGCTTACTCTAAAGTTGCTCTGTAGTGCTGGCAATATGATACTGAAGAGGAATTTTAATTTCATGCTGTGTAAGAAGAGTGCATGCAACAGTAGCAGCCGTATGGATTTTCATATGAATAGACGTACAGTATTCATAACAGGGTAGCAGTGTTGTCCCGCAGGTTTTCATTCTTCTTGTTTCTTTGCTGTTTTCACATTTCCTTTGCTGTCCACCCGTTCTCGCACTTGCTGAAATGGAAAGTATGTCCTTGCCAGATGGATGTACAAAGTGATGAGCCTGTTTCTCAGTTATATTGCAATTGGCTTCAGAGACCTTTTGTTGCTTTAATTTCTGTGCAATCCAAGTGCAAGTCTGTTTTGCTTGAGAGGGAACATTTTTTAGCCTTGTGCTTCTCTTGCTCAGCTTTGCGGGTATCTAAGCAAGAGCAGTTTTCAGACAGTAGAGCCCATTAATGCTGCTCTGTCTCAAGGACACTCTAAAATAATGTGACTTAAATGGCTTGCTTGGTGGGGGAAGGCAGGTCGCATGAATGTCCGACTGTCGGCAGAGGATCCGCACGGACGGGACGCGCGGGCTTGGACTGGGTACGGTTCATGCATTTCAGCCCTTTCTTCTTCCGAGCGCTGGTGATCTCTTTAGTTTTCACCCAAGAGATGAAGTCATCTCAGTGGCAAAGAATCTGGTTTATAAAATCATCTGTGTTGGGCTTTTTTTGGGGCGGGGGTGGGGAGGGGTATGTGTTTTGTTTTATTTTATTTTACAATTCTTTTAAGCATTTCTTAGGGGAGGAGCCTGAACTGATTTTCCTTGAGGTTGCTGATCTAATACGTTCTCTGCAGCCAGAAAATTCGCTTTAAATAAACTTCTCCTAGTAACATCTGTGAGGTACATTGCTTTTCCAGTTTCCATGCTAAACTGGTCATTAATGCATCTGCACATCCCTGCATGTCTGTCAAGCCCAATCAGTTTTGCCGGTTAGGACAGGTGAATGAATCTGTCTGCCTGCAGACTCTGCTCTTTCTAATATCCCTACGTGGTAGGAAAAGGCACGGATTGGGGAAATCCTTTTCCCAGCTGCTGAAGAGGTGTGCATGTGCAACAGGAGATGAGCAGAGAAATACAAGGGACTCGTTAGTGCAGAGCTAGCTCCGGACACCGAGGTTAGCAAATGCAGCTGGAGGAAGAGTTTACAGCAATGCAAATGATTCTCCCTCCCGTCCTCATCTTCTCTCTTTGACAGCTGCTGGCAGCATGCTAAGCTGAAGCCCAGCAGCGACAGAGCTGGCTCCTTGCTTTTCTTGCCAGCCTGTGTAAAAGATGGAGAAACCCGGCAGCTTCACCAGATGGACTTTACTTTGCAATCATTTACAATCCTGATGGGTTTGTCAGGACACATCCTCCACTCCGGTCCCTCAATGTCCCTTGCTTTGCTCCTGCTAGGTGAGGTGGGACATGTTCCCGCAGGTGAGGGAAGGTGGCAGCTTTGGCCAGGGCTTCGCACCTCGGCGCTGACCCTGGTGACGGCTGCGTCCCAGCAGAAATGCTACACGCTGGAGGCGTTTAGATTTAATGGCTTCCTTCATGGCTGTGGATTGATACAGCTGGGAAACATATTAAAGAGTTCAGCAGCAAAGCAGACGCATAATTAATAAAATACAGATTTCATTTGAAATCATTGCCCGAAATAGCTCACTAATGGAGGGAGAACTGTCTGCTGAGTTACAGTGCTGAGTCTGTCTGTGCCTGCTGGCACGGCTGGTGCAGGTGTCCCTTCAGAGAAGGAGCCGAAGGCTGAGCCCCCCCGCTGCCCCCACCACCCTCTGGGCACCCGGCGAGGGGGGAGCAGCCCGGCAGAGCCACGGCAGAGCAGGGGCACCGCCTCATCTGAGCTCTCAAGAGCCAGTGCCTACCCACTGCCTGGCTAAGTCCGGCAAAATCCAACCAGCCTGTGAGATCAGACGTTTCTCACCAACGTAAGTTAAAAGCGGTTTGAAGACTGTGGACTCACGGTCAGGGTAAACCCACTGCGTGAGCTGCTACGCCTCCTCTGTTGGATGTGGTGAGCTCCACTGGGGGCTGGTGGTTTGTTCTCTAGGGTATATCTGAGGGATGCTCTCGCGGCCTGGAGAGGGAGAGGCTTGCTGCCTGCCCACCCTGGCAGGAGCTGGCACCGCTACGGGAGGCATTGCTGCTTCCCCGGCAGCCTGGCTTAGAGAGCCTGGGAAGAAGCTGTTTCAAGTGCAGGTTAAGAGGGAAGCTAAAGTGACCAAGCAAATATCCCTTTAGCACTTGTAGAGGCTTTGGGATCCTCTTGTAAATCAAACCATGCAGGTAGCCTCCAGGCGTGGGAGTGCAGAAGCACGAAACATTAATGAGGCCGTGGAGCATCCTTCCTGGCTCTTCCATGGTGGCAAAAGCAAAGGCGAGTGTGTTTTATATTGCTGAGCTTGTGACTCTAATGACGATGCAAGTTCTTTAGAAGGAAAAAGGGGACAGTCTGGGGAAAAGGACCTTCTGGGCTGGCTTGTTCCCAAAGATGCAGCAGCATACAAAGCTGCTCATGTTGCTTGCTTGCTAATTGGAGTTGGCTGTAACTGATTTAGAAAGTGATGGCCTTAGGGAGCTGAGATTGTTGTTTGTGTTTGTCTGGGATTAAATACAGATGGAATTAAAAAGAAAAAAAACCACACCACCCTCGATTCAAGGAGGAAGCTTTGATGGAAATAAATGCATGCTGGTAGAAGAGAGCGGGTAGATGCTGTGGTTGCCTGGTCTGGGTTTTGGTAGCGTTCTCATAGAAGCACTCGTGGAGACAATAAAAGGGTAGAGACAGAAATAGAAAGCAAAAAGATAAGTGGACTTCGAAAGAAGTCATATTAATAATGAAAACTGGAGTTTTTGAAGCTGCTTTAGAAGAAATTTTCAAGGCGTCAAACCGCTCAGGGGCCGGCTCTTTGGCAGTTGGCTCAGCTGTTTGGTTAATTCGGAATTCACCGGACTCCAGAGGTAGAGAACAGGACCTGGCTCCCTGCCAGGCTTTCTGCTCTGCCCCCCTGGGCTGCAGGGACAGAGAAATACCCAGGCGTTGAAATCGCCAGGCCATAGGACCCCAGTACCCGCAACATTTGAGTCTCATGGTTTTAGGTCACTGAAAGACTTCTTTGCAGCTGAGCGCAAACCATGACACACCTAATAAATCACGATGCTGACAAAATATGAGGCCTGAAATCATTAGCAGATTACATTATGCAGATGTATGGATATGGAGGGCGGACTGTGTTAGTTCCGGTGCAATAGGAAGAGAAAGGCAAGAAGTAGCTCAGCTCCTCTGATAATAAACAGTGGCATCACGCTGGAGTTGCAAAGGGGCTGCTGCAGTTGCTGGCGCTCGGTCACCGGGAAAAGCTGCCCTAGCAGGTACCTTTCCGTATCAGTTTTGTCTCTTGGGGGTTTTGGCTCAGTTTATAGCTCTTACTCTAAAAGCTTTAGAAACATTTGATGCCTATCTCTTTTGACTGAGAGCAAATCAAATAACTTGTTAGAAACTTGAGCTTCTGGGGCTGGGAGTGGTGGAAGCTGGTAGCCTCATGACCCAGTGTTGGCCTTCAGGTCACTTAAAAGCTGTCTGTAAGTGAAGTTGAGCAGCTCCCTTTCCTTCCAACACCTCTTTCTGCCCCCTTCACCACCCCGTGACACTTCTTACCAACTAGCTGCAAATCTGCCAGTGCTCATTAACACAAATGCAAACCCTCCCGAGATTCCTGGGTCTGCCTGGAGACACTTCCACCATCCTCTGGTGAAATGGCAGCTGAGAAAATATCCAGTTCACTGGGATGTAGCTTTGATGTAGCTTTAGTGCATATGAGCTGGTAGCAGAAGATGCTGGGGTGGCCGTTGTATGTGCCCAGTTGGTGCCTCAGTCCCAGCTCCCTGCCAGGCTGACCTGGGACTGCATTCCCAGTTGTACGTTGCTGGATGTGCAATAGGGAAAGTGGGCAAAAAAAAGCAGCCAGCCTCCAACGAGCTGCCTACGGCTCCTCTCCTCAGCTAGCGACTTTCCACAGGCCTTTAACGGGCTTTGCTTTGGGAAGGCATGTGCGATAGAGAGAAGAGTTTGTGTTGGATCTAAGGCAAAGAAACCACAGACCAGTCAACGCACAGGCTCATGTGTCACTGGCATTCGATACTGGGGGTTTGGGCAGGAAGAATTTCCCCAAAGCTGGAATAATTACTGCGAGGCAGCAAAGTGAAATACACCCACATTGCTGCGACCACTGCGACCCGCAGTGTGCAGATGTGGTACCCCATCTGGAATGCATTAGCCAAAGCATCCCCATCCATGTGTTAGCCTTGGAGCAGAGAGCATGGTCGGGAAGGGAAGGGGTGAGCACATCGCCGCTCTGGGCGGTTGCAAATGCGACTCGGGACGTGCCTGCAGGTTCCCACCTCCCGAGGCAGAGCAAAGAGGAGGGTGATGTGCAATTTCTAGCATTGCCTTTTGAAACATGGTCACCATGCGGCTGCAAGACAAGAGCTCGCCGGCTGGAGGTCCTCGGGGAGGCATTTAAGCAGCAGGTTGTTTGCTTGGCTTGAAGTGCTGCTCCCACGTAAAGGGAACGATGGCAAAGCACCAAACTGTGCCGTATCATTGCTGCTCGCTTAAATCCATATTGATGTGTTGCCATCCAACCAGGAGACTCTGTGTGCAGTTGATAGTTCATCTACAGCGCCTTCCATGGAAAATAATGTGTGTTTGAAAGGAGGGAGGAAGAGGAATTGGCTTACCAACACAACGCAAGCAAGCATCTGGGCTCGCTCTCCTTAGGGGCTTCTCTTTAAAAGGAGCTTTGAGTTGATAAATTTTCACTCATTTTGGTATAAAGAAATCTCCCTGGCTTTGATACAAAGAAGCAGCTTGCTCTGCTCACTGCTGGTTTGTTTACAGAGCAGCCGTGTGACAGGGAGGGGAGAGAGGGGCAGTGCTGGGGGGACCAGAGCCTGGAGCCCAAACGCGGGCAGAGCCAGGCACAGCCCCCCCGCCTTTCATCAGCCTGTGGCCTCCCTCAGAATTAAGAGTTATAGCTGCAAAAACATATATGAGTGGCTCTCGCCTGCCACAGCATATAAACAAGCATTCTGTAAGAATTCAGTCTGCAAGGCTGAAGCTGTGAAATGGTTTTCAGCTTTCTCCTTATAGAAGGCGGGCTGCTTGTTTTGCAATTTCAAATGCTGTATTTCAGAAGGCTGATATTAAGTCTGAAGACGAAAGATGTGACTACTTGAGAACTGGAGTAGTCTGTAATTTCTATCACAAGCGAGTCTTAGAAAGACAACAGAAATATTTGATAGTGGTTTAAGTGGTTCAGATCCTTTCCATTTTGCTGGGGGATGGATTAGATGGTTATGTGAAGGTATCTTCTAGCTGTGCGTTCTTCATTTCCCTGCCTCCTCGTTGGCACGTACATCCACGCTCTCTATTCCTCTCCCATCTGCTTCCACTTCCCAAATTTCTAACATTTTACTCCTAAAATTTTGCCTTCATGTATATGAATGGAAAAGAAAAATACCACTGTAAACTATAAAGGCTCAGTATCTGGGATGAATTTCGACCTGCGTGGTAAAACCTTTAAGTGTTGCCATCACCTCCAGCTCCGGCGGGTTGTGCTGGCAGAGCACTGCTGACAAGGAGACTGTTGCTCCATCAGGGTCTTAATTTTGACTGCCAGACCCCGAGTTTAAGTAGTTAGGGGTGCTGTAGTGTTAATAACTTGGTGGCAATCACTTAGAGATGCAGATGGAGCAGGGGGGACCACTCCAAAATCAGCAGCTAGTGTGGTTCTGGGGGAACTGGTTGGCTTGTTTCGTGCCCAGCCCTTCAGGGCCGTAACCGGAGCTTGGTGGAACAGCAGTTTCAGGGATATCAGACCTATTGCAGTCATGAAACCACTTAGTCCTGTTTAGGAAAACAAGCCTACAAGGACAGCAGAGGGGGAGTTGTTTCAGTGTTAAATTACTGAACCACACACACAGTATTTGCCTAACCAGCTAGACCTGAATTGCTGTTCAAACAGTGCTTTTCTGCCTGACGTTGGCAATCAGGGAGCTAATTACACTGGATTAGGGTTTTTCTCTTAATTACATGAAAAATTTAGCGCGGCTGATGTTCATGAGGCTGCAGGGGATTAAGGCGGAAGCCATGTGTTTATCTACAGGTCAATTATGGAAGCGAAAGCAGTAATGTGGTGTAGCTTTGTCTCTCCCACCCGTGGACCCCAGCCTGAACCTATCTCACGATGTTGATTTTGGGCCATGGGCACGATAAGGGATTAGCGGTGCCGGCTGGTGTGTGAACAAAAGCAGGGGCCTGGGGGAAGAGCTGCCTCCATCCTTCTAGCATGGTGCTTGTCCTTCTAGCATGGTGCTTGTCCTTCTAGCGTGGTGCTTGTCCTTCTAGCGTGGTGCTTGTCCTCCTAGCGTGGTGCTTCACAGCTCTGGGGCAGATCTGCTGCCCCTCCTGGTGCAGAGGGAGCTACAAGCCAAACCTCCCAGCAGCAGCCAGGCAGGGGTGACGGGCTCCTGCTGCATTCTGGCGTTCGGAGCGAGGTGCTGCTGGTGCACACCAAAAGGGACGTCTTCAGTTCCAGCCCTTTAGCCGTGGTCCCTCTTTCCCTCCCTCCTCCCAATCCAGGCATGTCTAATATTGCCACTGTGCTTTGCCTGGGTCACACTTCGTGTTGTTGCCGTGGTGCTGTAGCTGCTCTTGTGTTCACATGCCAATGGCAGCCGTGGCCTCCAAGGAAGAGCTGTGGCATCAGTTTCTGTGACCCCATGTTATGCCGCCAAGGACACTGTGCATCAAGCAGCATGGCCTTGGGCACATCCACTCGCCTCTTTTGTGGGTGGGTGTTGGGTTTTTTTAAGTGAGGTCAAGAGGGAAGCCCAGAGCTCCTTGCCCGCCTGTCCCTGGATGGTGCTGCCAGAACTGGGCTGCGGGGGCTGCAGCTCACTGCTGCTCTGCAGGGCTGCGTTACTGCATGCTCGCAGCATGCTTTGGAGCTGCAAAGTACTTCAAGTCTTAAACACAGTTACTGAGTACTGATTGCAGCACCATCCCGACTGCTTCGGAGATAACAGGCGGAGCACTGAGCTCCTTCAGGTTCCTCTCCTTCCCCAGCTGGATTCAAACTTTACCTCTGAATTTGGACATTTGAGGACCAGAGAGCTGATCCATCCATCAGCTTCTCCCCTTTCTTCCTCTCTAGCCTGGTGCACAGCATGGCGTTTTATGCTGTCCCAGGTCTGCCGTGTGTGCCTGGCAGCTGCACCCCCCCCCTCCCGAGATGGGGACGGATGGGGACAGACACCTGCGTTGAGCCCAGTGATCTCCCTGCCGTGTTCAAGGCAGTGTTCGGCAGCATTACATGTGTTGCATATACAGATTATTCAGAGCCAGTTCATCTGCTTATCTGCTGATTAGTTCTGGGATGCTGGAAAGGGCATATGCCGAAGGCTTACTGAGTTACAGTGCAGAGATGGAAGAGATATTTTTTTTATTATTATTTTTTTTTATCCTTGATCTGCCCCAGAATAGCATTTGGGAAGCAGCTCACAGGGGCAAAAGCTGTCGCTTTGGCATGTGCCACGCATGCCAGAAACACAAGCTACCCCAAGCCTCTGCTGCTGGTGACTGTGAGTTCTGAGCTTGAATGAGCAGATAGGAAAGCATAAAGAGAGATTCAGCTCCCATGGATGTACACTTCCCTGAATCCTATCAGGAGGCTTTAATGCTGCCAATACAGGGCCCTGTATAAGCAAATGCCCTTGAGCAGGGTGCCAGCTGGCTGCTCGTCGTGCATCTTGGTCCTGCGTCTTGCGTTCTCTGATGAAGCCACGCTTGGTCCAGCTCCTGTATGCGCGGTGATGAAGGAGACCCAGGCACTGAGCAGGTATCCCCTGGCAGGTAGTGAAATGCCGATGAGCCCCGCTGCCGCGATGCCCAGGGAAGGGGAGGGAGCCGGGAGCTCTGTCGGCACGGCCACCCTCCAGGAGCCGTGGGGCAGTGCCAGTTTGGCCGCAGCTCTGCCCGTCCTGAAGTGACCTCGCTTGCAAGGCTGTTGCTCTAGTAAAATTCAGCCTCGATAGAAGCAGCGTGGTCAGCCACCGGCTGGCAAAAGCTTTTGACTCCTTTGTGCTTTGGCCCATTTCTTAACTAGAAAATACCCGTTTCCTACCTGCACCTCTGCCTCCCCGGCATCCGCACGGTTGTAACCCGGGGGAGGGTGATGTTCCCCACAGCTGGCCAGCACCTGTGCTGGAGCAGCAGGCGATGTGGGAGAGCCTCATTTCCTGGGATTTAAGCGGAGCTGTGCACTCTGTAATTTTCTCACATCCTTTGCCCGAGCAAGGTTAGATCTGATCAGTAACACATGACTGGTTCTGCATGCACAAGTGGAACCAGAAATGTGCACGGCCTCCTTGTTCACCTGATCACTCCTGTCTGACCTAAAGCATGGCAAAGCTACCAGGCAGGTTTGCTTCACAAGTTTGTAAAACCAAATTAAGATTCTTTTATTTCTTCTGGGGTTTTGGCCTTTAGTGGCTGGCAGTTTGGCTTGTGTTGCACGTTCCCGGGGGGGTGTTGGGCAGGAAGTCTAAATCGTTTGAAACATATTACTTACATGATGTTTTTGAAAGGGAAAGAGAATAATATTTCCTGAGGAACTTTCTGGTTCCCACCTGATCAGCTGCAAGCTGTGACTTGGGAGAAACAGGGTTTTCATGTGACAATTTTTGACAGTCGTTTAGTTTTTTCCTCCTTGGGGAGAATTGCGACTCGCTGCTGCTCGTTCAGAGCAAACTCCACATTAGACAATCTTGTCTAAGTGGCTTTTTATTCCATTTTACATGGCCACTCAAGGTCAACAAACCAAACTAAGCAAAACCAATCCCTTCAGCTGTGAAATGTACTGCTGTAGGAGGATGATGGTAGGGAGAGAGTCTGACACCAGGCTGTGGAGGATTATTCAGCTGGAAAGGCACAGGTGAGGTGTGGATAGATAACACAGATACAGTGCTATTTTGAGGACTTTGGTGAAGTGCTGCAAATGGTATGTGACAAGCAATTCTGAGCAGATACCCATCCATCGCCCTAAATAATACCAGCTCTGTGTTTCCTCTCATGTTTTCTGCTGGTCACAGAAGACTTAGGCTCAGCACTCTGTTGTTTTCCTTCACTATGGCTATGGCTCACTCCCCAAAATGCTCCTTGCAACTCCCTCTGTCACTAAGCGTGTCCTGCAGGTGGCAAATGGCGAGGCATGGCTCTCCTCTGTCCTTGCTCCCGAGGCCCTTTGGGCACCTGCTAACACTGAGCCCAGCTATGGGCTCAGGGCAAAGAGGAGAAAAAGCCAGGGTATCACCCAGGTGTTTGCAACACCCAGAGGGCTGAAGGGCGGAGGGGGGTCAGCCTGAGCTCAGCGCAGCCAGGGCTCCTGTTGTGCCCAGCTAACCCGGCTGCGCATCCCTGCCGAACACTGCTAGGGCTGTGTAGAAGATGATGCTTTAGGGGGAAAAAAACACCTCTGCCTGCTCCGGGAGCTGTCCTCCTCTTTGCTTGCCTGCACTTTCATTTGCTTCTCAGCTGTAAGGGAGGGAGTTGGATTAAAGCCGCACAAAGCAGGAGAAGCAGGGGTAAGTCAAGGAAAGAATGGCAGGGGCTGAAGGAGCACATTGCAGACAGGTTAGCGTGCAGTGCCTTGTAATCCAGCAACACCTCCCTCCTTCCTTTCTTTTGGAGGCCAATGCTTAGTCTCTTTGATGATTTCCTTGCTCAGTGCCAAAATGTAAAGCCTGCAAGCAGCAAAGTGCTGCTAACTTAATGATTTCCATTTCCCAGAGAAGCACTGAGCCATCTCTTTAAAAATAATACAGGAATGTAAAGGGAGAAGGGTGCTTATTGCTGAACAAAAGGAAAAAGAAGTCATTGCACATTGAGGCTCTTTATTAGGGGACAAATTAGAAGTGAATAGGTTTTGTACCATGCTGTAGACATGCCCTGAGCTGTCCTCCTTCCAGGGAGTAAATCCACAGGACACTCTCAAGTGTTTCTGCCTTTAATGGGTTGTACTTTGATGCTGGTGGAAGGTGCAAGGCTGATAGCCCTGAACCCCCAGCAACAGTCTCTTTGCAACAAGTGCTCCAAGAAAAAAGCACCGCTCCTTTGCAGTGTTCCCTGCCTGGCAGCCTGCTCCCTGGAGCCCTCCGAGTTAATAGTCTCTACCTCCTGCTTTTGAATTGGACCCTCTTCTGCGCTGACTTTCCTGAACAGGAGAGAAGGCAACCTTTTTGGGTACTTCTGTCAATCATTTTTTTTTTTCATCTCACTACTGTTCTTAGCTAAGCTAGGCCTGCTCTGTGCCATGCAAGTGGTGATGTCACGACGTGGCTTTGCACTGATTCACCAGGGCGTGCTGAGCCTTCCCAAGGGCACAGGGATGGGAAAGAGCTTCCCTCCCGATGGGAATGCACCCGAGTGCTGGGACTCAAGGAGAAGACAGTGCTGCTGATTTAAAGCACAGTCCAAAGCAATATGACCTAGCCAGCCAGCCTACCCAAATTTGATTCTAATGACTCCATCCCTGGAAGAATACTACTTAATTAATTAGCAGCTCATTTGCATGAGGTGGCACGTTATTAAAGTTCTACTGCTGCAAGTAGGGCTGTGACAAGGTGTGAGCTGACAGCTTTTCAAATAAAAAGTCTTTTAAAGGAATGATCTTCTGAACTGGCAGCTTTGTTCTAAATGAGCCTCTCATGCAGTAATAAATTAAAGACGTGGGGGCTGCTGATTAGTCTCTGCATGGTGCCTCCGTACCATCCTCCCTGTTTATCTTGGAGGATCAGCTCTCCAGGAGGGTGGAGGGAGCAAAAGGATGGAAGAACGAAATAAAGACTTAGGAGAGAGAGAGAGAGAGAACAGCTTCGGTGGCAATCTTCTCTTAAGGTTTTGTCCTGATACCTGTTAGGATGGCTGAGCTGCAGCTTCAACCCAGCAGTTGGCTTTTTTCACCTCCAGCAGCTAGCAGAGAGGCAGCCAGGGGTTCCTCTCCCAAGCTTCTCTGGCCACCCATGCACTCCTACGGTGGCACCTTGAACACCGGTCTCGCGGGGGGGTGCCGTTAGCCAGGGACACGTGGGGCTGCTGAGACGGCTGCGATCTGTGGGACAATAACCTGTTGACTGTGGCTTGAGCTTTAGCACAGAAGGAAGGGTTGTTTCTTCTTTGTTTGTTGGGTTTTTTTTAAAACCTGTCTTGCCTTCCCTGTAGACGGGCTCACTCTCTTTGAAAGGGTAAGATTGAAAGTGTTCAGGTCTCTGTCCATTGCGGTTGCATGTGCTGATTCTGGGCAGGCTTCCAGCCGTCCTGTCACGCAGGGCTAGGATTCTAGCCTTGCTCATGGGAACGGTTCCCACCCTTGGCTCTGGAGATGCACTAAGGGAGAGTTAATTTGGGTTGGTTGATTTGTTTGCTGGGTTGGCATTTTTGTGCTTAGCAGCATATGTGGGTGCTGGTGCTGCAGACTACAAGCCCCCACTCCCTGCAGAGCCTCCCAGGACCCCGGGGAAGGGGGGTCTCTGTGCTCTTCCCCAGTCAGCCCAGCAGTTCCTCTGGGGAGCTGCAGATTCCAGGTTGTGACTTTGAACATGTAGCAAACATTTCCCAAGCAGAAGAGATGGGAAACACATGTGGGTGTGAAAGACACAGACACAGAGACATTTCTGACATGAGTATTGAATTCACAGAAACCTCAGATCTATAAATAATTCGGATCATGAAGCTTGATCAGAATAAAGTCGGGCTCCAGCTCTCCCTGCCTCCCCCCACACTGTGCATGGCTGTACAGCTGCTGACCCCGCGTTAGCTCTGCTGCCCAGACCTGCGGCACGGAGCCTGCTTCCCTCTCCCCATCCCCTTTTGAAGGTGTAAACTCAGGCACGCAGCCACACAAGCAGGAGGTGTTTGCAGATCCTGGAAATGAGGGGTCACCTGAGCGGAGGGTACCAGCAATTTCATCTATCGGGAAAGGCAAGATCTGAGCAGGACACGGGCAGGGGAGGTCTGTCTCCTTGCACCTGGAGCTTCCTTTAGTTCAGGGAGGGAATGGAGGAGGTAAATGTCTCCAAAAAAGGGGATTAGGACTCAGAAAGCATGAGTAGAGAAGGCGGTCTTGGCTTTGCACTGCCTTGATGCTTTGTCTGCATTGTGGCCAGCAGCAGGAGGGAGAAGTTGGGATGCGAGGCTGGGTTTGCCTCAGTGGGGCTTTCATGTCTCTTTGAAGTTTAAAAGGAAGAGTCACACACCGCTCAATATACCCTCTTGAAACTGGGTCTTCCAGCAGTGCCCAGGGGTGGCGTGGGATGAGATGCTGGTGTGATACCGTGGGCTGCTTGTCACCGGTCCTGCCGATTCATCCCCTTCCCAGCCGGCTTGGCTGCCCATCGCTCTGATGGCCGCAGCTGCCCTGCTCATGGCCCCTCTCTGGCACTTTATAAAAGAAGGATCTATGTCTGCAGAAATTGAAGGAATGGTCACGGTAAGCAGCCCTTGAGAAAAACCCTCCTGGGTGCCATGCAGCTCCAGTGCCTGTGCACTAGCAGGGCTCGCTGCAACGAGCTCTTTACCAAACCGATTTTTCTCCCCAGCTGACGCTGTAGAGTTTTGTAAGGGCAACCCCAGTGGTAATTAGTGAGTGTATTTAATGTTTAGTCAGACAGTGTAATTCTGGGAAGGGTGGATTTTCTACCCCCTCAGAGATCAGATCGTTCGGACTTGAGGAGCTGTTTTGCTCCAAGCCACTCAGCCTGACAGCTTCGTGATTTTCTGGAGCGAACCCATCTATCGAGGTTTCCCCACGCTATCTTTGGAGTAAAAATGATGGTGATGCCCACTATGACAGACATATTTTATCCTAATTTGGGAAAAACGCATAAAGAAAATATGACAGGAGAGAAAGACTGGGATATGAGGAAGCCTCCAGGTAATGAGGTTAATTGGATATGCTGATTTGAATTGAATGTGCATGTAAGGGTTGTCATTAACTTCCTTACGGACATATCTATGATTTAAAGGAAAGATACTTAATGGGATTACTATTTCACTTTAATTTCAAGGGGGAGACTTCCCTCATGGAGAGCAGTGAGTTCAATCACACTCCTGGTGTTCCTGCCTGCAGAAGGTGTGAGCAGGGAAAGCCGGTTCCTCAGGGCTGGGTTTCTCCTGGATGGGGACACGGTGAGGGATCTTATCCAGCAGTTCAGGCAGGGTCCTGTGCATTTGCATTACCAGATTCACATCCCAGATCCACTGTGGACTGGCTGTACCACCCCCAGCAAACCACTGGGCTTCCCTGTGGTTTATCAACGACTGGCAAATGGCTCTGACCTGGCTCCCCGAGCACCAGGAGTTAGCTGATGTTAGCCGTGCTCTGAAGTTGTGAAGGGGTACTTCTCTCCCAGAATAATTTCATATGGGGTCTGAAGGACTTTTGGAAACTTCCCATATGAATATTTGCAATTTCTATTCCGGATTCTTACCTCCTAGAGATCGCCATGCTTTTTTTTTTTTCTGGATGTCAGAGGATGCAGGACCCATTAGCAGCACGCAGGTGCCAGCATCAGTAATCCTGTAAAACAGTACTGCAAGAAAAGGATGTTTCTGAGGGGGGCAGGGAAAGTGGCAGGTCATGTGCATCTCATCTCCTTCTTAGTTGTGTGAATATAGAATAGCCTGCTTTTAATTAAACTGGATTAGCAAAAATAAATCCTTTTTGCAAAGATTATTTGGCAGAGGCACACACGCAAAAATCTGGACTGGTATTTATTTATCTTGTCCTGTCTTTGGGGAGCTTTTGCATTGCTGAGTCTCTTGCTTGTGGAAACTTTCTCCAGTACCAGGTCTAGGTAGGAAAGGCCCCACATAACCGTGGACTGAAAGAGGTAGGGAAAGGGTATGTAAGCTGTGCTGCGCTCCGGCCTCATTCAGAAACCTGCTGCCAGTAATGGCCTTTCTGCTAAATTTCCACTACTGAAGCAAGAAATCCATCCTAGAGCTTTATGGGAAGCTTTACTGGGGAATGCCCAAGAGCTGAGATGTGCAGGCGTAAACAGCAAAAAACAGCGGCAATTCTGCAAAGATGCACCTTGGCGGTGAGGGCTTCTCCTTGTTGTCTTTGGTTTCTATTTCAGGCAGTAGATGCAGTAACGCTCCAGCGCGCATTCCCAGAGCTGATACAGTTCTACTTGAAACATCCATTTTAGAGAAATGCAATGTTATTTGATAGTATTCACCCTGAAGGGCTAGAAATGGTAGCGTGAAAGGAGCAGTCCTAAAGCTCCAGGGTTGACTGGGCTTTTCATTCCGTCACCGTTACACAGAAAGATCAGCACGCTCAGCCAGACTGTTGTTCCTCCTGACCCAGGGCATCATCTCCGGAGCCCATCCGTTGCCTCCATAGATCTTTTCACATGGCAACCAGCAGCAAGGTGCTTTGGGATCCCTCTCCCATCAGGTGCCTGTGGATATGGGGAGAAGCTGCAGTTCTAGAGGAGTTAATGGGTGGCCTCGCATCTGGGACCCAGGATGGGGAATCAGTCCCTTCATGCATGGATTTGTTCAGCTGTTTTTCTGGCATCAGGCATCTCATCATGAGTCAGCCTCATTGAAACACTTGTAATGAAAACAGACAGGTAATTTAATCATGGAAAGTTCCTACAAAGAGATTCAGTGTCTTCTAACGGGACTCTGCTGGGACAAACTGGTAGGGAATCCAGAGGTACCTTACTTCTGGCATAGGCTGGGCAAACTAGCAGAAACTTTAGTACAATAGGTGTGTTGGAGCTTCGTGTCATATTAGATCCTTGAATGGCTCATACGCGGGTGCTACGCTGCAACATCTACGTGTCACAATGTGGTATTTTGCTAATCTCTTAAGATAATGCAGAGCTTATGCCTGCAGTCTGTATTGTGGGGGTATTAGGCTCAGCAACCTGCGCAGTGCCTTTGAAGGGCTGCAGTTCCCTGAACTGAGCAGCATGCTGTTTTTTTAAAAAACGTGGCGTGTCGTTAGGTACTTTTTGAGCCATATTTGTAAACATCCATCAAGAGCAAGCGAGGAAAGCGTGGTATCTGTCCCAGGCGACTTCTCTGATTCCTGTCCAGTTGTGCGAGCCTGCGACCTGTCCTCCCAGTCTCCACTGCCTTTCAGGTGGCTGAACACGTCTCTGAGCCTGGACACCTCTGGTTTCCATTGCACCGATGTGCTTCTCCCCATAGCCACCTGCTCCCTGTTTCACTGCGCTCCCACCCGTTCCAACCTGCACCGCTTCCCTCCGTGCCTTTCTCTTAAACCCTTCCCATGCCCCATCACCGTGTCATGGAGAGAAGAAAAATGTGGAGAGTTAGGGGGACATAAAGGACCAACCACCAGCAGCCCAGCCCCATCCTGCTCCTCCCTGTGCTGCATCGCTGTGCCTGGAGCCGGGACTCAGGGGTGAACCCAGACCTGGGGGTTGGGACCACGCTGCTAGTGGTGGCTCAGCAGTTGTCTGGCGCTGGAAGGGTGCCTGTAAGATAGGCAGAGGGATTATTTCTCTCTCCAGACGTCAACAAGAAGCTTCCTGCTGAGGAGATGAGACCTTTCTTCTTCCGCATTCACAGGAATCATCTTTCTTCTCTGACATCATCATTTGTTGTCATGGAAACGAAACCCTCAAGAAGAGATGCAGTGGAGCATCCTGGTGTGGGTGGGTGCATCTCAGGCTGTGGGATACCCAGGTGGGTAGGACACAGGCCGCAGCAGGCGGGACGGGACAGGAGCGCTGCGGGCTCTGCTCTCCTCCTGTCCTGTGGCCTCTGAGCAGCATGGAGCCATCTCACCTTGACAGGCTCACTGAGAGACCCCAGGTGGCTCCTCCCGCCTATGGGGGTGGCAGGAGGGTGCAGGCAGCACCCAGCACCCCATGCAGGGCTCCGGCTGTGTCCCAAGACACCCGTGCCAAGGCACAGCTCCGAGCACGCATCCAGGCTGGAGGAGCCATCACGCGCATGGTGCTGTCTCCATCCCAGAGCCTCAATTCCCAGTTGGAATTGGCCTGCACAAGGCTTGTCCAGTGGTATCTCTCTTTATTAGCCCTGTCTGACCTCATTACTAGAAAGAAGCTCAATTTAACGAGCTGCTGGTGCCCCAAGGGAACTCTGAAAAACAGTTGTTTTTCACAAAGGCTGCTGATCCTTCATGTCCAGCGTTTCCATTCCCGTTCGGCCATTAATCAGGTGTTTGCATGGAAGCGGCTGTGTGTCCCTGACAGCCCAGTGTCCCTGCTATTTATTCCTCGGGCGATTTTGCAGCCTTGTGCCTATGTTCATGGCAGGCCGGGGTGGGAGATGACAGTGGTGCACGCACGGGCAGTGGGTCTGGAGGCAGCATGGGTTTGCAACACCCAGCAAGGAACTGGTCTCATACTGGTCTCAACCTTCCTCTAGTTCTCAGTATTTCACGAAGGCAGTGCAGTAGCCTAATTCACACAGGTGCAACTAAAACAGGGTTTGACCTGCTACTTTTGTTTGGATTTTCCTTTATGAAAGTTCAGGCGTTTTGAGCCAGACTTGTGCTGCCTTCTTAGTCCTGCCAGAGGCTCCCTGCATCTGGCTATGGGTGTTAAACCAGACCCCTCTGATGCACACCTGATGTTCTTTTGTATCACTAAAAATTCAGAAGGTAAGGAGAAAAGAGATAAATCCAGAAAATAAATGCATTTGTGTACCCAACATGTCTTTATATGGCAGGAGGCACCAGGGCTCTTTCCAAGAAGAGGATTTATTTGGAGGAGGGTGCAGGGGAGCATCCTTCCTCTAGGAGCATGAAGATATCCTTGTATTTCCAGCTGGGGTGGCACATTGCTCAAATAAATTTTAAGATGCTTAACAACCTGCTTTCTTACCTCTTGGGGACATGAACTAGAAGAAATAGACATCCCTCGCTGCTGCTCTGTCCTGCATCTTCTGAAGGCATAGGCTTGTCCAAAGCCGGTTCTTCGTGCCTCTTCTTCGGTACCACAGCCAGGCAGTGAGTAATCGAGCAGCAAAAGGGGATGCGGCAAGACAGCTCGGCATCTTGCTGCAGCAGATGGCATCTCTGCGATAAGAGGTTTTTCCAGGGATGGGCAGTCCCCCATGCAGCCCACTCCTCGCAGGGCAGCATGCACATGCTGCGCAGCGCCCCGCACGCGGAGCGTGTTCCTGGCCCCGCCACACAGCATCGCTGTCGCTGCGAGCCACGGGGCCAGCAGCGGCTCCACCGAGCCCTTGGCTCGCCCGACTGCTCTCCTCTCCCTGCCTGACGCCTGCCAGTGTTTTCAGCTATGTAGACACCATGTTGCGATGAAATGGCTATCCAAATATGCAAATCCTGGTAGGAAAGACAATGTAAATTGTTTGTTTATCCTCCCTTCCCCTTGCATAGCCCCCAAGGCCATAAATTATTAAGTTTGGAAGAGATGGCATATCCTCAACAGCAGCTGCTGGTGGCAGGGATGGGGTTTGTCACAGCTTCGCAGGTTTTCCTTCAGGAGCAGGAAGTTGTCTTTTGGTGGGGTGGATGGATGGATACTGGGAGCCCGGCAGACTGGACAGGCCATGTTAGTTCTCTGCTCGCTCAGAGCAGGAGTGGTTTCCCCTTGCTGAATCCTGCAAATTTGAAACTAATGGGATGGCAGCAGCAGCTCCACATTTCTAGGCAGAGGTGGTATTGTAGGAGGCTTCTGTGGCAAGAAGAGGTGACGGTGATGTTCTGAATCTCAATCTTCATGCGTCTGGGGAAGAAAGAAACGGGTCTACTGTATCTTGTTGTGCTGCCTGGGGATTATTGTGGCCTTGTTTCAGGCTTATTTTAGAGAGAATCTGAAAAGTTTACTAGCTTTGTTACTCTTGAACGCCCGTGGTCAGTCACAGTGTGCTGGCAGTCTGTGTGCTCCCCTTGCGACCACAAAACTTTCTCATTATTTCTTGTGGGTTGGGGAAATCACATCAGCTTCAGTGGAGAGGGAGCCTTTGCTGTAACTCCTGCCCCCACACATTGCTTGCTAGCACTTTGCTCTGTCTCCAGCTTGTGAGCTGAGGTTTTGAATTAGATTCCTTTCCCTACCTTGTCCTCCTCCCCACAACTCCCCCCCTGCAAAAAAAAAAAAAAAAAAGAAAAAAATATAGAATTTGGCTGCTATGAAAGCACCTGTAATCTGTTTGTGCTTCTTCCAGATCCGAGCAGATGGTCCTCCCCATGGTGGAATTCAGTACGAAATGGTGACGGTTTTCAAGGACGGCAGCCCAGTCCTTCGAGACATGGCCTTCTCCATCGATCAGAAGTATCTGTACGTCATGTCGGAGCGACAGGTAAAGCATCTGCTTCCGTACCTACGTGGTGGTGGCTTCCTTCCATAAGGAGCGTGTTGTTGGAGCGCATGGAGCTGAGGTTGTGTGCTGAGCCCCACGGTGCCTGGATCAGTACGGGTAGATGGAGCACCAGCAGAAGCTCAGTTTTATCGGCCTCTGACCAGAGATTGTTATCAGTGCACAAGGGAGAGAGTTGTACCCACTTACTCTTGTCTGCAGGCGTTGGGAACCGAGCTGAGCTGCTGCAGAGGAAATGTGCTTTGGGGCTCTGAACATCCCTGCCTAGATAACAAGATCCTGAGCCGTAAGCGTTACGATCCACTCCCCACAGTGAGGCTGGCAGGCTGTGGTTTTGCATAGCTTTGTCTGAGCGTTTATGATGCCTGCATTTATTTATTTATTTATTTACTGGTGTGGTTTAAGTGATTGCGAGTGATGCTAGCGTGCAGAGGTGGGACCAGGCGTGGTGTGGGTATATGCTCTGCAAGTAACGCTTACACTGCATCTGCACCGTGCCATCCGTTGACATGCCTGTTCTGTTGCTGCCTGGTGCCCACCCCGGCCCAAAAAAGCACAACCAAAATGATTAGGATGGGAATTTATAGCTGACAGTCCATGGGAGGCTGTTGCTTGGGGGAGCCAGCACAATGTAAATAATCTGGGACCTTCTGTTCTTCTTGGAGACAAGAAAACATATGAAGACCCCACCATTAAGCCAGACTTCTGGGTTCACTGACTCTGTTGAGCATTTTATTGGCTATTACTCATGACTGTGTAATTCAGATTAATGGAGCTGGTGCCTTGTGGGTGGTGGAGACAGGAGAAGGGTTGCATCTGAAGTTGTCTGGATGCTGTTAAATTTTTCAGCATTGAGTTAACCCTCTGGTGACTAACAGCTTTCCACATCTGCTGGTAAACAAATATCTGTCCTCCCTCCCACCTGTTCCTAGAGAGATGCTACGGAGAGGTATCAGGGTGCAGTGCTCAAAGATCTACTCATGGGGGTAGAGAGCAAGCAGCTATCCTCACAGCTTGCCTTGCCCGAGGGAGCTTACGGCTCCTCCCAGAGCCAGCAATACTGTTTTGCTAACCTGTAGCAAAACAAAAAAAAAAATGGCAAATACTTAGCTTGGTTATAACTTAAAGCCAGGGAATAAATATTTAGAAGAGTGCAAAGTCTTCTTCCTGCTAAAAGACTTAACTGAATAAATCCCTGTGGTTAAAGAAGGCATTATATGCTTGTTATAGCGACGCAGTGATAGAAACTGCCATGAAAAGCCAGAAATTTAGGATCCCATTCCAGCTTGGCCTTGGATTAGATGGTAATAATGAGGATCTATGCAAACTTTGAAATTGCATTATTTTATTAAAATGTTAATGCTGTGGTCATTTTCTCCAGGAGCCACGTGCTCCTCGTGCTCTCACCAGGGAGGAAACGATCCAGCGTGTGTCTCAAACAGTTGAGGAACTGTTTTCATTAGGAGGAAAATCCAGTGGGAATGCCTCCAACTCATCTTTTATGAGGCGAGAGCGTCTTAATATTCATCAAAGTGCTAATTTGCTTAATTGTGAAACAAAAAGATATGAAGAGAATTAGCAAATAATCGAATATTTCTGGAACGTTAATTCCATTTCCAGCCACAGCTCTGGCAAAACGTTGGCCTTGGGGGAGACTCCAGGAGCAGGGGGACACTGTCCCTCATTCCTTGCAGGACTCGCTGTAGGATTTGCTTTTTTGCACTTGCAGAGATGTGTGCTGTGGGTCCAGAAGTCCTGGCATGCCATTACATATGGATTTCGACAGCTCCTGTGACCCCACTGCCCTAATCCTGGCGATGTGATAGTTTAGCAAAGTGGAGAGGAGAATGTATTTTTTTTTTACCTGAGTGCTATATAAAGGAGCCTGATGATTAAAAAGGGGTCAGTACCAAGAGGAGAAAGATCCAGCAGCTTCTGAGGCTATAAATGGTGGGAAGTGCCCTCAGAAGCAGCAAGAATATGCAGTAAAAATGTCTTCTGAAGTCTGGAAATCTGGAACAAAATAAAATTCTGCCACAGTAAAATGACATAGAGAGCAGCTGTTCTTAACGTCGATCTGCTGCATGTTAATGTACTGGGGGAGGATTGTCCAGAGCCTGTGATTTTAAATATCTGCTGAGAAAGAAACAGGATATGTGCATGTTTAAAAACACATCTTTCAAAAAATGAGGGGTTTTTTTTGGTGTAATTCAGCTAAGAAATGTGTGCTCCCCAGTAGTGATCAGTAGCAGGTCTCGAGCTCCTGCGGCCGTGGTGTTAGGTACAGACCAGCAGTAAGACGCGATGCTCTGTTGGACTGTGATGATGCTGAACAAACTGAGATGTGTGGATGCTTCCCAACAAAGCATAGATGTACCATTTCGGTCTGAAGCCCATCCTCCTTCTGTGCTAGCAGCAGCTAGGATCAGCTTTCTGCTGAAATACGTTAGGGAAAGTAGTTGCTTCATTCTGAAATCTGGAGTTGTGGTTGTAGGCACAGTCCTTCCCCACTCCCCCTGGCTCCTGTCCCAGCCCTGTCTGTGCCTCGCTCCAATTTATCCGCAGTCCTTTTGAGCTCTCCATGAGCCTTTCATGTTTCATTGCCAACTTCTTCCAAAGCAGAATATTTGACATTCGATTTCACTCCCACAAAGCACAGAAGCAACAGTTGCACAGCCCAGTCCGGGGGAGAGAAGGATAAAGAAACTTTGCTTCCAGCCACTTACTCAGAGTTCTTTAACCACATGATTTAAGAGTGCTTATTAGGAGCTTTTACAGGCTCTTTTCCCACTGCACCTGGTTTCAAATAGCTCTTTACAGCAAAAGAGGAATGATTCTGACCCTGACAAAAGCAGAAATTCATTTCTCAGCCTTGCTCCAGCAAGAAGCGTCATTCCTGCCCACAAGCTGAGCAAGGCTTGGATAGCGCTAGATGCTGCTGAGATGGAGACGTGTCGCATTCGCAGAGCAACGTGGGGTGGCAGGATGGGAGTAGCAGTGGGGCTGGGGAGTGCTGGCAGAGTTGCATCATGCCCCCCGACCGAAATAGCGGTAGGTGCTGCGGGTGGGTCAGCTTTTGGGGGGACCCGCACAGCTGCAGCAAGAGGATTTTCACCAGGGCTCTTCTCAGCCGGAGCCCAGCGTGAGCTGCCTCTTGTTTTTCATGGACAGACAAATTCAACTAAGAGTTTCTATCAGAAAAAAAAAACCAAAAAACCCACAAAAAATATTGAAGTGGAATTGGTAACCTTGCTGTCGTGATGGGCTTGTCGGCTGCTTGGCTGCCCTCTGCTGCAATGGTGAGACGTGAGGGTGCACCCAGGGCTAGGAGCCCCCACCCACCAAGCGGCAGGAGAGGGGTTAATGGCAGCGCAGGGCAAAACCAGTGACAAATGTTGTGGGGCCACCAAAAGCCCCCAGATTAAAAATCTTCCCATTTTAATGGTGAGTCTGTCATGGAACCCACACCAACATCCCCTGCATGTGCCGAAAATCTCTGATTTCTTGCTTTCAGAGGGAAAGACTGAGGCTTACAGGAAAAATGCTGCTTATAGTGAGAAAAAGTGGCTTTATAATTCAGTCCTGAAGCATTAATTGTCTGTGTGTCAGGGAGATGGTAGGTTTTTTTAATGTATGAAAGCTCAGTGCATTTCAATTAAATAAGCCCTGTAGGATGGGAGCAATTTTCTGACTCCAAGGCTGCAACCCCTTTTTGCTGGCTGTCTCTGCTCCCCGTGCAAGTTCAAACCGTTGCAGCCCTGGTTTTGCATGCAGCAGGTTTGACTTTGCTCCCACGTACACCTTCAGCCGTCGCGAGCTAACCCTGTGAGAAATGGTGGGCATACTTCAGCACGGAGATTATATAAGCATCAGCGGAATTGGGGCCAAAGATTTTTGCAGCTCTTGATAGAAGAACAAATTTTGTTATTTTTAATCTGGGAGTGAGCGGAGGCTCAAATCAAACACATTGCAGGCACCGGGGCAGGGATTGCCGTCTCCAAAAGATTTCACCACCTAATCAAGGGCTATAAACATGGAATTTAAAACAGCGTGATCAAAATAACTTGCAGGGCTTGTTGGAAGGAATATCTCTGCTCTAGTGAAAAGAAACATGGCCCAACAGGTCTCTCCCCCAATGCAGAGCTGTAAGCCCTGACTGCAGGGGCTTCTCGCAGCCACAGGCAGCGAGGGGCACAGGGTGCTGGTAGGGGCAGAGGAGTCGGGCACCGGAGCAGGCGTTCCCCCTCCTCTCATTGCCTTTTCCCCACTGGCAGACAGACCCTACCAAGACGTGTTTTTCCTCCTTTATTTTCCCAACACTTTATTTTTTTTTTTTAGCTAATGATCCACCACTTGGTTTTGCTAATCACATAAATAGTTCCATGAGGTGCTGAGGCTGTGCGATGCGGGTCTGCTCCCTGATGGGTGAAGCAGCACCTTCCTAATGAGCTACCTGGCCAGGATGTTGCAAATGCAAAATTCATCTTCCATCAGCATCCTCCAAAATCCCTGCACATTTCATTGCCTCGGAAACACTGCTGCTCTCAGCTCATCCATAGTTACTTCGGTGGTTAATTCTGCCACAGGGGGATGATTTCTTTCTGTTTTTATACAGTATGTAGCAGGGAAGCATCCTGCTCCGTGACTGGGAACTTCACTGTTCCCGTGGTAGAAATAATAACACATAATCACCCAGTGAAATGCAGATAACATCAATTAGCACTGTGGAGCTCGGAGGGCCGTGGACCTCTGTAGCTTGGGATGTACTGAGGAATTCTTTGCCCTTCTAGCAAGTACCAAATGCTCTGCGGTCGGTCTGCATGCATGATGCTGAGCTGTGTGTGGTGCTGAGCCCCTCCACGCCTGTTGCAGGATAACCTTGCCTTAGGGGGAGGCAAGGAGGGTTTAGAGGGTGCAGGCTGACTTCTTGTTTTTAAGCCGGCAAGCGCTCGAGCACCTGAGCAATTTCTGGTGGCTGGTGGGACATTTTTATCCCTGGTTGATGTAGTTCAGGGGCCCTTATGCAGAGCGTTATGAGCGGAGCTGCGCTCCTGCCCGTCGCTTGGTGGGAGGCAGCGAAGATTAATGCCAACCCCTAAAGATTCCCCTCACGCCGTGGCGAGAAGGGCACGGCAGCAGGGAGGGCAGAGCTGCTGCCTGCCGCTGTAAGTGATGGCCCCAGGTGCGGGGAGGGGGCCAGCGCTCCTGCCGGGGGTGTGCTGGGGACACTGAAGGTTATTTGGATTGAAGAAGTGGAAAGGGCCATTTTATGGCTTGCAGCCACTTCATCCCAGCCTTGCCTCTTAAAAAGCAAGGAGCAGCTCTAGACTCCATTACTCTGTGTGCATCAGCACTGGGGGGCATTGCCCAGTATGACCAGTATTGACCAGGCTATGAGCATCTTGTGGGTGTGGAGGGCAGAGGGAGCTGGCAGCGCTGCCGGAGCTCACTCAGACCTGTTGCTTTTCCCTCAAGTGAAGTTCCTCCCTCCCTCTTCCACATACATCATTGTGGCTGTAGGTAAAGAAATTGTCTTTTAGCCTGCTCTGTTAGCTCTGAAATATTTGCTTTGCAAATGCCCCTGTGTCAGGAGCTGCAGATCTGCAGGAGGCTCTGCGGGTAATTTGTTGCACAGCTCCCTGTCCTGTAACCCTGAGATGTTTAAGTCCTGTGAAAACAGCTTTGCTTTGGACTGAACTTTGTGGTTGCTGACTGAGAGGGAGGCAGGCGGGGGCTGCCCGCATGATTTAGAAGAGGCTGGAACTGGAGTGAGGGCTGAGAAAAACAAGAAGTCCATCAGTTCTGGAGTAGCGAGGCTGTAAATACTGATGGTGTCCTGAAAAGAACTGAGAAAACACAATAAAAAATGCAAGAGATGTGGATAAAAGGGTCTGGAGTCATCAAGAGGGAAAAAATGAACTGATTAAATTTTTAACTACATTATCTGCTAGTTGAACAGCCAGTTAGCTGGACGTAATCTTAGCGAAGTTTGAACCACTGGGACAGGGAAAATGGCTTTGCTGAATCCCACCAGAGATGTCCAAAATCCTGCCTCCCGTGCACTGCTCCAGGGGCTCACCCTCACCCGTGCAGATAACACAGCTTGCCTGGCAGGGGCTTGCTACGACCCTCGGTGTCACCAGCCTGACTGGGACCCCCAGCTGCGCCAGCACATTGGGGTGTGCAGACGCACTTGCCCAACTTGTGTTTTTCCACAACTACTGCCAGAAAGGCGTGAGATAGCTGTGAGGTGGGGCAAAGAGGGAGTAGAGTAGGGGGATGAATGAGGGAGTGTGGGGATGGCGAGAGGATCCCCCCCAAGAGCAGCGTGGTCCTTGCTGCAGCAGAGCTGCTGTCCTTGAGGAAGGGCTGTGCTCCGTGGGGAGGTTTCACCAGCTCTGTGCCATCCCCTTCCACCACCAGCTGCTCACGCTACGCTTTTCTAAAATTCATCAGCTGATGCAGGTTTTTTCCACTTTTCCTCCCTGTAGTCAATTAGGAATAATGAAGAAATTCAGCTAAAAACTTGTCTGAGATCATGAACAATATCTACCTGACAAGAAGGATGTGTTAATTAAAGCCAATTGACCACAACAAACCCCAGCCCAGCCAGGTGGGACAGCATGCTGTCTCATTTTCCTGCCCTGCTGGCAGTCCGTTTGTCACGCCAGCAGAGCTCTGGCCACGGTGGGGCTGCCGTGGTGGGGTCCAGCCTGGTTCCAGTCCTGCAGCCCCGCAGCCTGCTGAAATTTATGTACAGACACAAAATGTTCAAGCATCTGAGGGGGTGGAGTTAAGTGCTGAAGGCTTTGAGGTAACGAATACTTGACAAGAAAACTTTCCTGGAAGAAGTGGTAAAAAATACCCCAATGTAAAGATTCAATATCAGGGTCAGTGGGTTTGTTTTTTCTAAATGAGTTATATTTTCAACATTGCTCATATGGTTGTTTCTTTCAAGTGCTTGCTAGGTTTGCTTTCAGGGTTTGTTTGGTTTGTTTTCTTTTTTCTTTGGATTAGTCTGTTTTTCCCCTGCCAGTCACAGCCACAGGGTTCCCATGTGTTTGCTTCAGCACTTGCTTCCCGTTCCAATTCCCCCTTTTCCACAGACCTATTGTTTAAATTTCAGGCAAGCAACCACAGTCCTGAAATATTTCCAGAATTTCCCTTACGTGCACGTACGCACACAGAGAGCTCCTCCTTCTCAGCACACCAATGCATCAGGTGTTTGTAAGGGGACAGTTGACATCCTCAGTAGTTGCGGGAAGGTCTAATGTCCCTCCAGGTTTGGTGCCACCACCCCTACTCCATCCTGGAGGCAAGCTGAGGTTTCCCACGCATCTCTGTGGATGGTGCTGGGGTCCATGGCTGAGTTTGAGCTGTGCAGGGAACGCTGTGGAGCTGTGGCGTTGCTGTGGGATTTGCATGTTTGGATGGACAGACAGACATGGGTCTCCTGTCCTTAACAGGAGCAATAAGAGAGGGAAAGACCTCTGTTCCCGAGAGAGAAAATTACTTGAAGGAGAATTCTGAAATTTCGCACTCGGTGCTCAGCTATGAAATTTAAAAGCAAACCTCAGATTCCTCTTTCTCTCTATTAGAGCTTTTTAAACTTTTTTTTTTCCTTCCCCCCTTCCTATGCTGCTGGAATAGTTTGTCTTCTCAGCAAATGAGTTTGGCGGCTATTCAGCCGGTGAGGAGGGGAATTGTTCACACCGGGCGCTAACAAAAAAGAAACATAACTCACAATATGGTGAGGGGAGCTCTGAAATTGCACGAATTATTCTATTTTATACTTTAATTAGTTTGAATTAGCAATGGGAATAGATGCATAAAATGATCCAGTGAAGGGTGAAATGGAAAAAGGGATACGGTGTAGAGTATCACTTTATTATTATGAAGTTTGCAGGAAGTCAGCACAGCCGATGTGCAGACACTTGCCCCTCTGGATCTTTTCCCTGTGAGCTCAGAGCCGCGGGCTCTGCAGGGAAGGACAAGGTGCCTTGTGCAGCTGCCCTTGGACGTGGGCTTTGCATGTGCACCTCGAAGCCTGGAAGGCTCGGGATGATGTGGCACCTTTCCTGGTGGCTGTGAGTGGGATGGGGAGTAACTAAGAGCCCCCTCCAGCAGTCTTCTCTCCAGGCTTGGCTCTTCCCTGAACCTCAACATCGGGATCAGACTGGATTCCGTGGCTCAAAGGGGCAGGAGGATTTAAGAGAGTTCAAATCCACCCCGAGTCTTTAACCTCGGAGCATCCTGTGCCATTTTCTGGTTTTCTCCTCAAGGTTCTGAAAAGTTCTGCAAAATCAGATGCACTGAGGTTTGGCTTTCAGTGTATTTTTTGTTTGTTTCACTTCAAATCAGTCATGCAGAATACAGCTACAAACAGGGATTCCTGCGATAATACTGGAATGAGCAGAGCTAAAAAAACGCAGCAAGTCCCATCCCAAACCTCTGAGTGTACCCAGTCAGTGGGACCCTTAGCCCAGTCCCACTGGCACAGCTTTAATGCAAACAATTATTCAGCTTTAAAACCAAGTTCCCACCAAAGTATTTGAAAAGTTCAGAAAAGTTCAGAAAAAAGTTTCCAGATAGGTTGACAATGATGGATGTGCCCCAGGGGAGCTGGCTGTAATGGTGTTGTGAGCTGGGACTAAATATAAAAGTTAAGGCTGGTTGCAAAGCAGAAAAACAACTTTTGTGGCATTTGCTGTTGTTTTCCCTCCTCCTTCCCTGGCAAAATATTTTCCCTGTTAAAACTTTGCTGTAGCAAAAGATGTTGAGATTTTCTAGAGCGTGCCAGACCATGGGTATGGAGGAAGGTACAGGGGTTTCCCTGGGGAGCTTGGGACATTTCTGGAGAGCAGGCAAGTTCAGCATCCCGAATGAAAATCCGGAGCACCAAACCCAGCGCAGGTCCTGGCCAGAGCTATCTAGGCAGGGGGTCCCTCCAGCCCCGAGGGTCCCTCTGGGTCCCTCCAGCCCCGAGGGTCCCTCCAGCCCCATCCCTGCGCCGTCCTCGCGAGCCATTTGATAACTCTGGCATTTCTGGCTGATGCTAGTGAGGAAAAGGAGCTCCCTTAATAATCTATTATTTATTTTAGCAGCGCGCAGGAATGTGCCCAGCAGACTAAACACTCTGTGCCCAGGGCTGTGCTTGGGACTTTCCCCTGCCAAGTTCGTGCGGGCTGATCCGCGAGGAGCACAGCATTCGTCAAGAGCTGAAGAGGGCTGTGCAAGGGGAAATAACAGTGGGGTCCTGAAGGTTTTTGTGCGGGTGTAAAAGAAATCATTTTTATTGCAATCAAGCTTAGAAAGTGCTCCTTGCACGGGGAGATCATTGTTTTCCCTCGTTCTTTTTCCTCTGTGCTTACCTGCCTGTTTGGTTACCACAGCTGCCTAATTTTCAGTGGCTTCTTTGCAGCAACCACCACCAGGCTGTGAACATTTTGCTATCTGCTAACAGATTTATCCTCCCCAAAGCCCTATGAGATGGAGCAGCGATATCACTTTTTAGATGAGGAATTGAAGCATAGGGATGCTACGTGACCTATCCTAAGTCACACAGGAAATCTATGGCAGAGGAAGAGATTGAACTGAAACCTCCCAAATCCTTAGTCCCATAACAAGACCATTCTTCATTTCACCGCTGTTCAGTTCAGTGTTCTGTGGTCACAGTGAGGTGAGTATAAGAGAAGTCACTGGTCTGGTTTCCAGTGACAAATAGTTTACGAAGTCTTCATCAATGTAAGCATCACCTTCCCAGCTGCAGTTAGTCATATGGACTCTTGGAAGTGTACCTTTAAAAAAAATAAATCTTCATAAACAGGTGATTTCAGTGCACAAAAATCACTTTGAAAGCATTTAACCTTCATCAGTAAATCCTCAAGTACCTGTCACGAAGGGCGATGCTCCTTGAAGGTGACGCCGGCGTGATGGAGGCTGCGGTGCCGCACAGCTGGCCGGCTCCTCGGGAGCTTGGGGAGCCTGTTCCCGTCCCGGCAAAGCAGCTGGAAGTGGCCGTAGCTGGCAGCGTGTTCCCAGGCTTGACTGAGCAATAGGTTGATCTGTCGTGGCAGCCCTCGAGTTTCAAATGAGATTTCGTGTGCATTGTTGCTGCCAAGCTACACCTGTGCATATTAATAGGTTCTGGACTTTTCTTCTTCCCAGACTTGGAACTTTTCCTTTTTCCTCCAAAACTCTTTGAACTCTGGCAGGGCCAAACTGCTGGGTTTGATGGCAAAAAACGAAGCTTAAGTGGGGATTTGCCCTTTCTGTCTTGAACTGCCTGTTCCATAGGGCATCTCCGTGGCACTGTCCTTCCCAGCTGCATCCAGGACAGCATCACCGATGTCAGCTGCTCCTTGTCTGTGCAGACAAAGCAGGGCGGAGGATTTTGTGCTTAAAACTAACCTGAGTAGGGGCTCAACCAGTAGTTTTCTGCTGTGTTTCCAAAGAGCTGAACAGAAAGGCAGGGCCACTCTCTGTAATCGAGTCTTCCTAGCATGGCTGCTCACCTTTCTTTGTTAGATGAAAATTGGAGGTGTTGGGTTTTTTTATTCTAAGAGGTTTAATCTAAGAGCAGGGAGAGAGAATGCTTCAGCTGATCGCCATCCTTCCAGCCTGCCGACTGCAGCCCAGAGGGCTGTTCAGTTGCAGAGGAGCTGGCACGGGAGTTTCGGAGCGTGCTGGAAGCTGGCACGTACGTACTGCTTTACCCAGGCTTCAAATGAAACAAAATATGGTTTCAAATGTGTACGACTGAAGTCAGAGCAGCCATGGATGTTGCATGGAGGAGGAGGAAGATTTTAAGGCAGTGGAGGAAGTCCAGCATGCTCGCCTAACACTAGGTTTGGTTGGTTATAGGAGTATTTTAAGTGATGAGTGCTATTCTGAAGTTGTGCCACCAAAAACAATGACACATTGCCTCCTCCCCTCCCTGGCTCCACTTCAGAGTGTCTCTCTCCAGTTTTCTCTTGCAACACATATTTATCTGCTCTGTGCCCTTATGGCTGTTTAATTAGTATTCATGTTTCCTTTCAAATAGAAATTGAGTTGAGTGCTTGGAGAGCTGGAGGGACTTGCATTGCGAGTGCATCATGTGGGTGGGACAGTGCCTTCTGCTCTTCCACACGTGGTATTGAAAGGCCTGGAGGAGACCAAATTAGGTTGTCAAGACATCAGAGATGTTTTCAAATAATTGAATTAAAAGACCCATTTGGAATCCCATGCCAGCAGCGGAGAAATAAGATTTGAGTAGCACAGGGGCCCAGAAACAAGAGCCAAGCAATGAGGGTCTCTCAGCAGCTGGGATGGATGGAAGTGTTGGTGGGCTCCATTCTGCCTCAGCCTGGGATCACCATGATCCAGGAGACTGTTGGAGGCAGGGATCTGCCTTTTGCTCCGTTAGTGACATGGATAACGATCCTGGTCAGTGCTGCAAGCTCCAGAGCGCTACCGTGATAAAAATCCAAACCAAATGGCCAAAGTCAACTGATACTTAAGGTAGACTTTGGCAAACGCTTGCTTCCTGCCTGGCCACCAGCTTCTTCTCTTGCTGGTTTGGGCAAAGTCTGTGTGACAGAGTCAGCCCCTGGTGCCCAGCTGCACTGGACATGTGCTACGTGAGCACCTCCCGTTGAATCTGCTGTAGTAAGGACGGGTTTAGCACTGCGCTTCACCGATGATATTTTCATTGTCTCCTAACAAGCCGCAGTTGTTGCAGGCTTCTTCCCATCCCTTTAAGAAGTGACTCACAGGCAGGCAACTGTCAGTGTCTTGCGTGCTATTAATATCTCCATAAGAACATGATGATAAGTTGGTTGAATTTTGGTGGGGGTTTTTTTATTTTATTTTGGGAGAAATCAGAGGGGAGGATGGGTGTTAAAAAATGACTCCTCCTTGTGAGGCTGGGCCTTTGTGTGAGTGAGCCGACAGTCTTGCCCACAAAAAGAATTTGCTTAAAATCCTTACGTACGAAAAGAGCTGACCACACTAGAATAGCGTTACTGGAGAAACTGTGCCAGAAACAGCATTCCTGTGGCTGGGGAGAGGGGTGTGCAAGCTCCAGTTGTTAGGCAAAGACAGGCTGGGTTTTTCCATTTTAGGTCCTTGCTTTCAGTGCACGTGGTCCAGGCTGGTGGCCTGTGACCCTGCTCATCCCCTATCGTCTCCTCCAAGAAGGGTGCTAGAGGATATGTTGTGCTTGTGGGAGAAGCATCCCTGTAAGGCGGCAGTGTGCTAGCAGGGCATCTGGGTTTAGGCTTTGTACAGATGTGGGTTTGCTGCAGCAGAGGACGTACCATTCCAGGAAAGCTGCATCCCATCCAACAAAGGACCTTGACCCACCAAAGTGCATAAGGGGATGGCCAGCTTGGGGCTCTCCTTGTCCTTGCAGGGCTGTGGTGGGGCTTAGGACCACAGTTCCACCTGCCACTACCCCACGTGCAGAGAGAGCCTCCTGAAATAGCCCCCCAGCCCCCTTCTGTGATGTCCGCAGGGATGGGGGACTGCAGCACTGTACGGGAGCGGTGCTCGCCCCAGCTGGGCTCCCGGTCGGTGGAAGGAGAGGTGAGAATGTCATCTAGATCCCAGCTGGCAATTTCCTATCCTTTCCTAATGGACTGAATGTGGTCCCCATAACCATAAATTCTCCTGGCTTGGGTCAGTTGAAATTGGAGACTTAATGCTATAGAAGGGCAGGTTTTTATTTTATTTTTGTGCTCTGTGTAATCACATTGATGGCAGCAGTGTAACAGCCTTGAATTATGGGTGACCAGAGAAAAAGAAGGCATCTCCTTAGCTCCCTGTTGTTATTGTCTTTGGGTGCAGAGCAAAATGTGTAGGCTCCAGGCTAGATTGTGTAAATCTCGTTAGAAAGCCATTCCCGGCTAATGAAACCCTGGGAGAGAGGGATTCGGCTTCCCAGCCTTCAGCCTTATAGCAAAGGCTGGAATAAATCCATCTTCAGTTATGTGTAGGCTGTTCTCCCCTCTCCCCCATTGCGAGTGTGTATTTATTGGTAGAGTTGAGATACCGTCGCTGTTGTTTCAGATCAGCCGCAGGTCAGCAATTTGTTGCATCTGCACCTGAATGATTTCAAGTGACAATTACTTTCTCTTAAAACACACACACACACACCCACACACACCCAACAAAGAAATAATCTAGTGTGCAAAGAATTCTCACCTGGTCTTCAATCCTTCTACGGAAATAGTGAACGGGCATGTAGATAATGATACCTCCCCCACTGTGAGCCCGTTCTGCAGCTTGCTTGGCCATGGGTATTAATTCAAGGGGCCAGAGCTGTTAAGGAAAGCTGTTGAAACAAAGTATCTGAGATAAATGCATCTCATCTTTCCCTGTTTGTGTAGGCTGAGAATGTGCCTGCCAGAGCCATAGATCCCGCTCGGGGTCATGTTTGTTTGGCTGCGACTTTGTTGCTCAAAGCATGGGTTTACCGGCTCCTACTGTGTGAAATACGATTGTCTTTGTCCTCCTTTGCTTGATGGCCTTTGTGGTGTTTGCTGAAGTTTTGAGAGCATCTGTTGTATTCCTGGTCTTATTAATATATAGATGTGGCAGACAGCTCGTAATGCAGACTGGCTTTCAGCACCAGGATGTGAGCCTGGACGAGCTCCTCCTCTGCAGGTTATGGGGGCGATTTGGAGACCCTGACACCCAGGCCCCCCTGCCATCCACACACCTGCAGAGATCTCTAATCCCTTGTGTTCAAGCCCATCCTCGCACTGTGCCTTCTCCTCCCATTGCAGCATCTCACTGCAGACACTGAAGCAGGAATGTTGATTGCTCTGTTCTCTGCTTTTTCTTGTTTCATCCGTATTTTCTCACCTGCCTTGCCTAATGCATACAGACACAGGGGAGCTTTTTCCACCCCTTGTCTAACGGGTCTCGACCTTGCTCAGGGTTTGCTGTACATCCCCCAAGTGGCTGTCAGCTTTTGCTTCTGGAAGCAAAGCTCCAGCCCAGTCTGCAGGGCTGGGGGGATGGTACCCTGGGATGGGGACATCCCTGCGCAGACCACGACACCTCGGCCATGTGGGCAGCACAGCGGGAATCGCTGTAGGACCCCCGTGCTGTGGGCAGGCACAGGGACTGCCAAACGAGGCGGTGGGAGTGTTCCAGACCACCAGTGCTTGTAAATAGGGGCTTGCTTTAATGAAACAAACTTGCTGGGTTTGAAAACAACCTGGGAAATTTGTTTGTGTAACAAAAGGTGCTGGTGGAGGCGAAATCAGATGTGCCTGCCTGTGGGAGTGGGGCAACGTACAGCCCTCAGCAGGGACTAGATGCAACAGTTGAGCTGGAAATGCAGCAGTGTGGAAGCATCCAGGCCCTTCTGAGGCAGCATAAGCTGCTGGAAATATTTGCATTGTTTTGCATTTCCTTTATCTCCTGCCTGTCCCAAAGAATAGAGGGTATCCTGTGCATCTAATGAAGTCTCTGAAGGTTTGAATACTTTTTTTTTCTTTTTCTTTTCCCTATTCTAACTGATCTTTTTCAATGCTTTACAGCCTCATGGTCTCTAATTGAATGCATTTTATTTAGAAAATAACATTTAGTGCCACTTTGGGTTTCCAGTTATTCTTCAATTGGACTTTGAGGGCCCGATGTCTTTGTCATTTTCATATGCACAAAAGATGGCAACATCAGAGCAGCAAACACCATATTATTTCCACTACTGATGACTAGGCTTGGGAGCAGAATATGCAAGGCCAAATTTAGTCTCAGCATTAATTTATTGAAATGAGTTGAAGTATTACACCAGTAGCAAATTTGTCCCACGGCTTCCAAGGATGCTGGAAGAAATTAGAGCAACCATAGCTGTCAGTGAAAGCCACTGTGAGTGTCTCCTTGTTGCAGCTACTAATGTGAAGAGCTCGGGGTTTTCATATGAAACGTCTGGAGTCGATCTGCGCTGCAGTGCTGACAGCGCTGATGTCTCACCCCTTCAGCTCCCCGCACACGGCAGAGAGCGAGTCTCTCCCACACGCTTTTTTGGGCATCAAAAGCTGCCAGCGCTGGGAAGGGTGGGAAGCTGATAGCTGCCTGTGATAACTCAAGGAGCCTCCTCCCTGCTAGGTGACATGGCTCAGCCTGATCATCTCGGGGACACACGGATGATGTGGGTAGGAGGCACCAGCCTGTCTCCCCACCGTCGGCTGGTTTCTCCAACAACCAAAGAGTCTTTCGAGCGAAGGGAAGGGGAGGCGTTCAGTGACAGTGGAAAAGCCTCCAAAGGGTGGAAGCTGCAGCGATGCTGACTGCATCTGTTAGTGTTTGTGATGGACTTTAAGGTCCTTGGCGACACCTTCTGTTACAGGAGGAAAAGATGAGCGCTATACAACCGTAAATGTATTATAATAATGACAAATGTTCTTGTAACTTGTTGCAAAAGGAGAGATTGCTGCTCCCATGGAATGGGTGTCCTCTGTACTCGGCGAGGGCGCAGTGGTTTGGTTTGCATCTTGGAGGGCTCTAGCGTTAGTGCTGGCCTGTGATGAAACAGCTAATTAATGGCATATGCCGCGCTGCCAGAAGTGTGTGTGTGTTCAGAGAGGGAGGGAACAGGATCTGTGCAGGACTGCTTGCTCCGAGGCTGAGCAGCCCTGCAGCCCGTGCGGGGCTGGTGCTCTGTGCTCGATCTCTGCCACAAGATTTGACCATTTCCAGGAGCCAGAGGCTGTGCCCAGAGGCTCTTCTGTGGGACTCGAAACCAATGATTTGCCTTTTAGAGGAGATGGGGTTGACCCGAACCTTGCTCTCTGCTGTCATCCCAGTGAGGCAGAGCAGTCCTGTGGCCTTTCACAGCCTGGGAGTCAGAGGAGCGGTGATGTTCCTCTTTGTCTAAATTTGCTCTTTGAGTCTAAACTATTACGCCGGGGCTCCTCTCCAGCCTTGAGAGAGCAAGTCTGGCACCTTATCACAGGGCAAGACACCCAAGGTTACCATAGGCAGGATCGGCCCAGGAGGGCGGCAGGTGCTTTGTCTTCGTGCATCCCTACAGGAACAGTAAAATACCTTGTTCAGAGCAGTAAATGAGGATAATCCACATGTCCTGAGGCTTCAGTGCAAATAGTATCTTAAACTCCAGCCCATCCTGGCCCCGTGGCGGTCAGGGCAGAGGGTGTGCAGCAGCTGCACGGGTACCTGCAGTGCCTGGCTTGCGGTGGCAGCAAACGCAGCACCTTAGAACACAGAATCGTACAACAAACTGCACATTTTGATGGCTCTTTGTTTTCCTCTGGTTTGATGTGGCCCCTGAAGCTTTGCCGTGTTGTCTCTTGAGATGTTCTTTTTGGTACTCACCCCCTACACCGGCGTGCCTGTGCACAACAATGGGGCCAGCGTGCTACAACTGCCATGGGTCAGTGGTTTCCTTCTTGGGGAAAAGGGCTTAAAGCTCATTTTCTTTCAGAATTAGAGAGTTTGGGATATACCTAGGAGGGTTCATTTCTCATGCTGGTGGTCAGGTTCCTAAATTATTTTTGACAGCCGTATGTAATGATATACAAATGGGAAAGTGATGGAGTAGCAGAAAATTGACTGGCAAGGACAGCATAATGTAGTTAGAGAGCAATACTTACTAAAAAGCCATGGAGACTATGGCAGTGTTCCTGGAGCAAACCAGTAGTAGGACCACAGTCAGGCTGTGAAAACAGTAATGATACAACTCTGACCTTTAAAGCTACTTAGGGCATTCAAATGCTTTCGATTTTCAAGGCTCTATAAAATTACACAAACCAGCCATGCCTGTGACTTTCCTCTTAGGTTTCTGCAGTATTTAAACAATTTGAAGAACCCTGAAATGGTTCATAAAATGGGGAATTGAGAGTTGCTTGTGTGCTTGCAGTGTGCAGCAGACTTTCATGAGGGGCTACAGAGAAGAAGCCATGCAGGGTCTGGGGTCGCTGCGCTGAACCTCCCCACACAGCCCCAAAGCTCACCATCCCCGTGGAAAGGCCATGTCCCATGGGATGTGGGCATCCAAGGAATGAGCCCCCAGCCCCCCCAGCCAGGCTCCCGCTCACCCAGCCTGGGGTGTGTGATGCCTTCCTGGGAAAGCAGAGAGGTAAGCAGGCATCGTAGGAGCTGGAGGGGCTGGAAGCCGCCGTTTTTCTGCTCAGCCCATTCTCTGGGCAGAGCTGCTGTTGAATAATAATGTCAGTCACACGCGAGGTGCAGGGCAGAGCTGAGGTTGGGCTATTTAAATGATACTTGCGTGTGCCAAGAAAACAAACAGAAAGGGCCAGTCAAAGCTTTTCAGTGTCATTGACACCCTCGGACGTGCCAAAGCCAGGAACAAAGCCCGCATTGTCGCAGAGCACAGCCTGCCAGTCTGTTCGGAGCGGGCAGATGCAGGGTTGCCCACCCTGCTGTGCCACGGCCAGTTGGCCACGTGGGGTCCCTTTCAAGGTGGGTGGCGAGACACGTCCTCCCGTGCAGCCCTGGGCTTTCTCCTGAGCACAGAGGGTAAACAAAATGTGGCCTCCATGTCCCCGTGCATGCCAGGGGTGGCAAGTGGCCAGGCACTTGAGGGGGGATGCTGTAAGGGCAGGGGTGGGGAGAAGCCATATGGCAGAGGGAACTCCAGCTCTGTCTCCATGGCGGGCACGAGAGCGGTGGCATTGGGACACTGGCCCCAACATGGGGTCTCCCAGTTGTTTTGGGGCAAATTGCTGCAGACCTTGTCTGTGTGCCCCCAGAAAGTGCTGTGCGGAGACCTCAGGCTGAGCAGGCCCTGGAGGAAGAGCAGCAGCGGTTCATGGAGGCAGCCCAGGAAGGGGAACATGTTGCTGCTCCGCCTGGGCTGCAGCCCTTGTGCTGTGCCCCATTGCACTGCTCTCACCAGTGCTAGTCCCTCATCTATAAACTGAGGATAATGTTTCATCTGCTTCTGGGAGCAGCTGTGGTCTATTATTCTGTGTGTACACATGTTGCCCATTCCAGCAGGGCTACAACTTCTCCTAAAGCTCCTGGGCATGCCAGAAACGTAGGGAACATGCTGTCGTTCAGGGACACGGGGTGCTGGTGACCATCGGGTGCAGCCTCAGGTCCCTGTGGGTTTGGCTGATTTGCTCCATTGTGGTACATGCAGCAATGGAGCAAGGCAAGCAAGGGTTAAGCACGGGGCCCCACTGGAGAGAGGGAAATAACCAGTGTGGCAGGGGAGCTGGAGGGAGCCGTGGGGTCCCTCGCTCTGCAGCAAGCGCTGGGCTCCAGCTGCCTCCCATACATATGCTGCTCATTTTTCATACTGAACACAGCTGCCGCCAGCATCTCTTCCTACCCCTGTTCCTGCCAGTTTTATGAGAAAAGAATAAAGAGGGGAAACACATAACTGCAGAGGTTCATTTGCCAATTGTCAGGCTGCCGGTGCATCAGAAATAGAGTCATCGGTCTGCTTCCTCCACCTTGCCGGGGCTGCGCAGGCATCTTTTCATTAGCAGCATTATTTATTCATGGCCCTCCCAAGCTGCTCTCCTTTTTGGAAAAAGGGACCTGCTGATGCTCCTGTTTTTTTCCAGGGTGGCTTTGGCCTCCATTAGCTTGCTCCGTGGGTGGGTGGGACAGGAGAAGCTGCCTTTCTTGGAGACCTCAGTCTCTACGCAGGGGTGAAGCCCTTCTCTCCGCCGGCGGGCTGCGATCGATCAGATCAGCAAGGGCAGGCACCAGCGAGCGGTGGGATTGCTGGCTACCCCTCTTTCTTTAGCTTGGTAATTAGAAGCTCTCAGAGAGAGGGAAAAGAGGTCACACATGGAGTGGGCCTATTAACCCTGTCCCTTGCCAGCTACCCTGCAGAGAAATGCCCTTGGAGCAGCTGCTCTGGTGCGGGCTTCCAGCAGGAAGGCAGCTGAGGGGAGGGAAGATCCCCCTCCACCTCCGCTGCCCCAGACACCGGCGGGGATTCACCTCCCATGGGAGGTCTGCACCTGAGAAACACAACACCAGGGACTAAATTTTGTCAAGAAGTGTTGGTAGACTCATCTCTTTCATACAGCGGTAAGAACCACCGTGGTGGTTCCTTGCGCCCATACCCTGCCAGAGGCAGGAGACAGCAAGCAGGTCAGTTACCCACTGGTCCTTCTCCTGGTGCATCCTCACAGATTCCTGGCATTCCTAAGTTGGCCTTAATGAACTGATCTGCAAGTCAGTGCCATCTACTTTCAGCCTCCTGGGGTAAGGCTTGCACTTTTCGATAGCTGGGAGGACCTTCCCCCCCCATTTTCAGCCTCACTAGAAAGTGAGGGCTACCAATTTTCATGCAGGCTGGTTTATTTTGTGGTTTCAGTCAAAGTCCTTTCAACCCCGTAGCTTTTCTGAGAGCCGGTCTCTGTAGGTGGACTCAGCAGCAATCTGCAGGATCCCCCTCGCAGTCTGCCGGGTCTATTGCTGTACTGACGCCAGTGATATTTATGGAAATATATGCAGAAGTTCCTCAGGCTCTGATGGAGCAGAAATAGTTTCATGGCATTATTTGCCCAAAATGCCACCGTTTTGAGTGTTGTATCCGGACAGTGAGAAGCTGATGTCAAAGTAACTGTTTACAGCGGGAGCTGATATGGCTTCTAGGGACAAGTGACTTAGCATTGCAGCACTGGGAGCATTAATGCAGCAATTCTGAAGTTTATGTATAAGCTCTGAGCTTATATCACCTCTGCCTTTCATCAAAGCAATACCATAGCCCCAGAGCTGCTCTTTGATTCTGTTTCTCCCATACAGCAAAACACCAGCCCAAGGAAAAGCAGGTAAAGATGAAAGCTAAACTCTTTGCCCAACCTTCTCTGGCTACAAAAACCATTCCAGCTTTTATTGCAGATAATGGGAGGCCCTTGGTTAGTTTTCCCAGTTTCCCAGGGGCACTTCCAAGCCGCAGGCGGTGGTGTTTGCTTGGCGGTGTGCAAAGGGAGGGGAAGTAGGTGTCTAAAGTGCTGACTTGGGTGGTGGCACTGAAAATGAAGTCACGTCCCAAAGGATGGGAATGTTGTGGGGAAGGTTTGGTGGGTGAAACCCACAATGTTGTGACTTGTGACCCAGCGAAACCCCTAATTGTGTGTTTAAAGTAAACCCCAGACTAGCGCTGTTCCTTTTGCGTCTGTCTTGGCAAGTTGCCTTTGGCTTTGAGGGCTCCTATCACTCATCTTGTGGTTAGCTGGTCAGGAGTCACCCTAGTAGTTAGGAAAGGAATGTTAAAGGCCTGTTGTGCAAACCAACCGCTGTCTGAACAGACTTTGTTTTCAATGTAAATCTGCTGCAGGGAATGATTTAACCTTCATTTATTCTTTTTTTTTATTATTATTTCATTAAATAAGATTTATACAGGTGTAGTATTGGAAAGGTCATCCATCCCCCAAGCTGTGGGAAGAGCTCTGCGCATTCCTCCCTCTTCGCTTTCCTGCTTTACCCCTCGTTTTGGGGTGGGAAAGCACAAAGACTGGGTTTCGTTGCCTTCCTGGAAAGTTAATTTATATCTGCATGGTACACACAACCCCCTCAGCCCTCCTGCCCCCCATTCCCACACTTAATGAATCTTCCACGCTCAGCAGTATTTTAGCTGGAGTAGCCAGGAGCCCCATTCAACCGCTGTGTAGCCTTTCCCCAAGGGATTTTATCCCAGCTGAGGGGAAACTGGGGGGGTTATTCCACTCCTCTCCCCAGGGAAACATCAGATGATGTATCCGATGACTGCAGCAAGGACTGGGGTTTGGGCTCAGGTTCTCTGGCTTGCTATGCTGCTAGCGATTTGCTCTGCACTTTTTCTTCACGCTGTTCCTCTTGCACCTCTGAAATGAGTTACGTTTTTCTTGTTTACTGATATGTTATGTGGCTGAATGTGAGGTTTTTGCAAAGATATTTGAGATCCCGTAGCAGCAAGGCATCAGTGATTTGACCCACTAACGTCGGTGGGCTTGCAGTCGTGCTCTGTTTAGCCTGTCAGCTGGGCTGGCCATCCAGCTCTGGGCGAAGCACCCCTAGTCACATAGTGAGGACCTCAGCCAGGCAGGAAGGTTTGCAAGGCAAGGCAGCAGAGCTGGAAAGGACGATTTGCAGCTTTCCTAGCACCAACCTGTTCTCTAGGGCTTTCCTGAACCCAGAGAACAGATGGTTAGGCTGGAGGCTGGGATGCAAGGACAAGGGACTCTTGTTGACATTACCTTTACCAGAGTGCCTTTCATCATTAGCATGTAAATGCCACCAAGCACCCAGGAATTATCCATCTATGATCTCTTCATTAGAAGAGGCCTCTGATCAGGTTAATCTCACTTTCCCCGTGTGGAAAGGAGGATGCAGAGCAGCTGTATCCACCAGCAAATGAAGGTAGAATGAATTTCTGAGATGGAAGGATGTTGCGAGCATCAGGTTTTGAGCGAGTCGGCAGTGATTGCTTTGGCTCTTGCACAGAAATGCAAGAGCTGTGACAGCGGTGTTGATGGTGGTAATTGAGACTAATGGGACTCGTCCTCTGCAGCAGGTGCCCTGGAATACGTGTGCGGTGGATGCTGCCTGGCCCAGGTCTCCTGCAGAGAGGAGGGGAGCGGTGGAAGCTTCCAGCCTGGCGCATTTTTTCAGCCTCTCAATGGTCTGCTCTCACTCCTGGGAAGCAGAAGCCAAAGCAAGCATGGGGGAGGGTGGAGGAAATGTGTTTTAACAGTAAATATGGCCTTGTTATTTATCAATGCAGAGTAATTGAAGTGATTTCATGTCGGTTTTAAATGCAGTGCCTAGGGATCTAATCTATCTGTCTAATATTAATGGGTAATATTTGGTTGCCTCATTCATTCATTACTGTTTTCATTAAGACTCTAATCCCATTTAGGAGTCTGTTTGTCATTTTAAACTCCTCTGTTTTATCTTAGCCTGCCACAATCCTTTTTAACAACTTAACCGAATTCATGAGTTCTAGGCTAGCAGCTTGGGGGAAGGGGCCTCTGCTGTCTGGCATGTGGTTTTTATGGGGAGAGAGGAAAAACAGACGGCTGAAGGCAATTGCAAGCAGCAGGCACTGAGCTTTCCTGCGATACACACCACTGAGATTTAAGTCTTTCATAACAGAGCTGGATGTCTGCGTTTCAGAGCATGGAGCTCCTTTCTCTGACACAGGGAGTGCATTGACACTTACTCTGAAGCCTCCATCATCTCCAAACCAGTATAAGAAGCCGCTTGGAGCGGGGCTGCTGTTTATAAATGCTCAGGGTGTTTCCAGATGGCCGCTATCATTCCCTCCAAGGTGTCCCCACTTCCAGTCGTCATCACATCGTGGATGCTCCTTAACACCAAGGCCAGGGAGGCGTGCTGATGAGGGCTGTGGGAACGTACCTGGAAATGTTGACCCCCAAGAACATCTGTGCTGGGGCAAACTCTGAGCAGCACAGTCTTTGATTTTGAGGTGGAGCAAGCTGCATCGGCGCAGCTGGGAGCCACCAGCCAGGCGCTTGCACCAGCGCTCTGCCCAGGGAGCAAACATCCCGCAGGAGATGGGGCCGGAGGACGGCTGTTTGTTGCAGGCAGCAGGAGAGAAGGTTTGTCCTGCTGTAGCTTGTGTTGCAAATATTCCCAGCTGGGCATCTCCTGACTGCAGCCCTAAGGACAGCGTGGCTGTTTGCTGTCCAAGCATGCACAGTGTAGGGACAGAGTTAACACAGACCTGTCTTTTTCCTGCCTAAAGCCCTGTGAAGCCATTGCACAGAAGAAATAAAGGGATTTCTATAAAGTGAACTGAGATCCTCTCTCCGAGGAGGAAACAGCAGAGCCTGAGATGCCCCCACCTGCACCGTCCAGCGTGACCGCTGCAGACCGAAGCACCGAGTCAGAGCCATGACCGGGGCATTCCATGTCACAGAGCAACCTCTTCCCACTGCGTGATGCTGAGAGCTCTGTCCCCTGTCCTAGCTCTCCTCCTGGCCGAGTCCCCATGCCCTGGGGCTGGGAAGTGCCCGGGAAGCCTTGGTGAGGTTCCCACAGCGCTGCCGGGCATCACCTGTAGTGCCGAGCGGGCAGTGGAGCTGGGCATCCCCTGCGCTGCAAGGCGTCCAAGTCTAATTAGAGTCCCAGGGAATCAAACCATTGTGCTGTTAATGACTCTCTGGCAATGTTCTGACTAAAACAGTAATTTTAAGAAGTGCAGTCCAATTGTAAGTGTGTGTTGAACACCTAATTACATTGGTTACAACTCCGAAATTATTCCGAATTCTATTTTTGCCGCTTCCTTGCAAAACAGAGAGGGAAAGAAGCACACACTTTATAATTATTCACCTTAATTAATTTTCTGAGCTTCTGCTAAAACTTATAAATGACTGCAGGGAGTGTGCTACGAGTTACGTGGCAGCAAGGCAAAGCACCGAACGTGGAGGCCGTGAACTGATGCGAGATGAAAGTTTACTGTGTTGGATAGATCCCCACCTGAGCCCAGAAATTTTGGAAAGCTGCTCCCTTTTCATCCTTATTAATTAGTTCCCTTGAGGCCTGGACTAATCAGGGCACTGCTCATTGGCTGTGTGGCTGTGGCAGGGTGGTCTCGCCGAGCAGTGTGCTGTTCATCAGAAGACAGTGCCAGCGCTTCAAGAAGTCACTTCTGATGGCAGCAGTGATGTCCCTCAGCAGGGATGCTTGGATGTGCCATGTGGCCGCTCCAGGCACATCAGCCTCTTATCCTGGAGTCCGGAGCAATTCCAGAGGGACTTCCCATGGGCAGCAGGGAGTTTGTGTCACCCCGGCCGATGCCAGCAGCACACAGAGCTGTTGCGGAGGATCTCCCACCCGGACGGAGCAGCAGCGCTGTGCAGCACGCCTGGAAAGAGCCTGATTTCCAGATACTCACTTGAACTTTTTTTGCAGTCAAGAGCAAAAATGCAGCTCCCCTGAGGCACGGTGGTTTTCCAGGGGAGGAAACACATGGATGTATTGTAACATAACCTCATTTTCCTGGTGGAGACCTTTAGCATCTCATTCTTCATTATTAGTGTGTGTACACATTTATCATGTTACCCCCTTTCCTTGTCAAGTAGAGTTTCTGTGGTCAGTTCTGCGGGAGAATAGAGCAGCTTAGTGTCCCAAATGAGCCAGATACTCTGCTGAGGATCCCGTATGCCCCAGCTGTGGTGCACGCCGCGTGCGTTAGGGTGCTGCACCGGGCTCCCCAGCCAGCACCGTGCGGCGCAGGAGCAGCGTGGGACACAACTGCTGCGGGAGAGCTGGGCAGGAGCGAGCATGTGGCTGCACCTCTGCGGTCCCGTGTGACCTGATTATTCAACCCATAAATTTTGCTGCGTTTGCTTATTCCAGAAGCCTGTGTAAATACTTCAGCCAGTGTTATTATTTTTATGCTGGAGATGGAGGAATTCCTTCCTGATCTTGTAGGTGCACAAGGTTTTTCTGCTGGCCTGCTCTCCCATAGCAGCGGACATGCATAGCTGACGTATGGGGATGCTGGACGTGCATCCCCAGCCACGCGCTTCCCAGATGCAGATGGTCCATGCAAAGCAGGAGGGAGAACTGATGCTGCCAAGCCACTTTGGAGAGGTGGCTGTCACATGTATGCTGGCACTGGCATGCCAGGGGCTAACTCTGAGCATGGGGTGGGCATGCAAGTGACAGCATGGGATCCCAAACGCTGTGCACAGCCCGGAGGGCTGCGCTGCAATGGCACAGCTGGGATCCAAGGGAGGGCGAGGCGCTGGGACCCCCATTCCAGGAAGGGGCACGGTCAGTGCCCGTGCCAGACGGATGGTACCCTGCCCCTGTACCACCTCCTGCACGAGTCCGCTCTGCAGCAAGCGAGCAGCATCGTCGCCTGCCGAGCGCAGAGGAGGAGCTGCCAGATTGAACAGACCGAGCATTCGGTGAATGGTTGCAGGCAGCCCATGTTCGAGATGAAAATCCATTTCTCCTCCTCCAGGTTTACATGACACTGTGCTGCCCCTGGGAGTGCGGATGGGATCTCTGCCTGGCACTTTGTTGGTCCAACAAATCTCGCTCAGGTGTTTCATACTGATGCAATGATTAACTCGAGTCGTGGTAAACCACAGGAAAGCATTTGCCTGCAGGAGCCTGCGTGCCAGAACATGAGTCTGCTCCGCGCCCGCATCCTGCTGGCTGCTGCTTGCTTAGATGGAGGAAACTCTGGCTTGAGGAAGTTTTACAGGTTGATCAAGCCTTACTTTGGGGCACTTGCTGGTTTTTTCACTCTTTCTTGCTTCCCAGAGGAGGCTGCCCTAACTTTCATCACCTCTCTCAGGAGCCTAGTGCTGTACATGGAGAGCAGCTGGGTGCCAAGGAGACAGGTATGCTTGGGGAAGGTCTGATTACTCACTAAGAAAGCTATCTGGCCTCCTGTGCTCAAACAGAGCTTGTCCTCATAAGATGCTAATGAGGTTCTTATAGCAGTAAAGCCAAACGCATTGAAAAGGTTGCTTGGATCAGAGTTTAAGGGACTTTCTCTGCATGCATCTGCAGCACTGTAATTAAATAATCCCTTTGTAGTCATGGAAACATTGTCTCTGTCCTCTCCCACTCACTGCTTCTCTGCCAAAAGTTACAGGCGTTGATTTGGTTCTGACAGCCCTTCGGTAGCTCTGATAATCCTTTCTCTGCTGAGCGGCGTGGGAGCGGAAAGCTGGGTCCTCCAGTAGCTGCTGCACCTGTCAGGAGAACTCCCCCTCATCTGCTCCTCGCCTGGGTGCATACCTTCATCTGTTACAGGGACTAAAGGCTGGAGCGGGCGTTCCTGCCTTCGGGGCTCGGCAGCACTTTGGGGACACTCCTCCGTGCTTTTCAGTTAAAACGCTCCCCCGCCACCACCTTCCCCTGCGTCCTGGCTGCTGCCCCATGCGATGCACTGGCTGCATCCCGCTCGCTGTTGGGTCTCCTCTGCTCGCTGCTGGCATCAGTCTTAGCATGTCCGAGATCTCCCCTGGCTCTGCTCGAGGCAAGAATAAGGCATTGCCAGATAGGACTTTTCGTACAGCGTGGGGTGGATCTGACCCACGGGGCTGGCTCAGCAAAGCGACAAGTGCTGCGCAGCCCTGCACGCCGGTTTGCTCCTTGGCAGAAACAGTATCACAGGAGGACTCTAGATTTGAACGGTTCTGCGTGAAGACACAGGGTGGAGAAACAGCAGGAAGAAGAGGCTGTCAAACTTCTTACAAGCTTCTGGGAAAGTTTGACTTTGTTTCCCCCAGCTCTGTCACCCTAACACGTTAATGACTGGAACTGATGAGTCCTCCTTGCTCCTTCCCACACTTTTTCACGTCTCCTGCAGAAGCACAAAGTGGTGTTTTTTCATGAATGAAGGGAAGAATAAAATCTCATTGGAAAGTTCATCAACTTTGGGCTCCTGCTCACTGAGTGATAGATAGCTTTAATTACATTGAACTAGTTGGCATCTCTACTACACTCCCCAAAGTCATTAAAAATAGATTTTCTGTTTGAACTCCAGCACCCCGAGGGGTCTGCAGGCAGTGTGCCGTGGCAGTGGGATGCCCAGGGGCTGTCTCCAGCCAGGGAGGTCAGAGGCCTGTGCTGGTAGCAGGCATAAGCTATGGAAACTTTGCCTTCTTTATTTATTTTATGTATATATTTATTTGGAACTGGATCTTGCACTTATTTTCTCTGGAGGCTGGCAGAGTTTGAATTCATGTGTTTTGGAGAGCCTGTATTGGGTTTTTTGGTTGTTCTTTTTTTCTTTTTGGGTTTTTTTTTTTGTTTTTTTCTGATGTTTTGGGTCAGGCAGTCAAGGAAAGCAGTAATGAGACTTTGTCATTTAATTAGTGAGAAGCAGGTTTGTTTCTGCATGGATAGAAGAAAGAGAGGTAGCACTTGGGCTGGGAGGAGGAGTAGTGAGGAAATTCCCAGGAGTGCTGGTTCCTTGGCTGTTGTCCTTCATGCAGATGCTCCTCAGCTCTGCTGAACTGCTTTATCGCTTTGCATTTGCTGTGACCACGCTGATGTGGAGCACTTGTCACCCTGTCTTATCCCCAGATGACCTGCTGCCTGCTCCAGCAGAGGTATGGTGGTCTCTGGGCTCTGCTGGGGGGCAGCGGTCTATCCCGCCGGGAAGGAGGTGCAGGATTTGAGGCTGCATTTGGAAAATTCCTGCACGCCTCTGCATGGCTTTGGGACCACCTCATGTTTCTGGTAGCTGAAGTAGAAATCTCAAGGCATCCAAAACTGGCACCCACTTTTGAAAGCTCAAGCTTTGCCGTGAGGTCTGCTGGTGCTCCAGGATGGGGCTGGAGTCGAGAGCTCTGCTCTCTGGGGACCGCAGGAGATCGTGCTCCTGCTCTGTGGATAAGTTCATCAGTTCAGGCAACAGCTTTCTTGGAGCTTATGCTGGGGTGGGAAATACACTCCTGAAGTGGTGATAGACCTTCTCAGATGTTTGCTCTGAGTGCCAGGAGCCTTCCTTTGACCTATCTCCTCTAATGTAAACAAAAAGAAGTATTTGCATTTAAAAACTAAATACTGAAAACCAAAGTCTTTTCCAAATAAACCATTCTGCTGCACACAGAGCTGCCCCAGGGGCTGGCAAGGATGAGAGAGCAAATAGACCAGGCTGTGACAGATGGGAGTCACATTGGTTATGCATAGCTGCGAGGTGCTGGTGCCCACTGGGACCGGGATGCCGGGATGGGGATGCCGCAAGTGCCTGTGGCCATCGGAGTGAGGCTGGCAGGCTGGACGCAGCCGTGGCACGGTTTGGGGTTACTGAGCGGGTACCTGATGACTGCACCCGCTCCTCTCCTTGCTGCCTTTGGAAAGCTGTAGGCACGGGGCGCCGGCCCTGCACAGCTCATGGGCAGGCTCTCTCCTTCCTCCCTCGCTGCCTTCTCCGCTGCCTTGCCATGGCCAGCTGCCAGCAGTCAGCCACCTCCCAGCGGCGGGCAGCAAACGGCTCCGGACTGGGTTGGTTCTGCTGTATCTGGTTACCGATAAAAACATTTCATTCCTGGCTTGAACCACCTGTGACCGTGAAGTCTGCCAGGGCTGATCCTCCGGAGCCTCGCTCCCCCTTGGCTGCAGAGCCGACTGCGGCGCAGGCAGCAGCAGGGTGTGCAGGCAGGGACGGGTGAGGAGGGCTCACCAACGCCGCCTCCCCGGCCGAGCGGGGTCCGCTCCCATCACCAGGACACTGCCGTGATGCCCAGCCACCAGGGATGCGGGTGATGCTGGTGACAGCGGCAGCCTCCGCTGCTGCCGTACCAGAGACCATCAGCAATCCCTCTGCTGTCTTTATCTTTTCTTCTGGTTTTCCCTTCAGAGCTTTTCTGTCTCATTTTCTTAGTTTCCTTCCTGTTCAGCTGCTTCTTTGCCTGCACCCCCTCTTTCTTCTCTTCCTTGACAGCAGTCCGTGGCTGAAGGGCATATGGCGAGAAGTTCTTGGACTTGGGAATCCACTGTTCCCAGCCCTGATCCACGTTATTTTTCCTTCCACCTGCAGGCATTGGTGTTCCTTGCCTTCTTTCCCCAGCACAGCGGTTCACATGCACAAATCCTTTGGTCTCGTAACGATAATTAAACTGGCAGAAAACAGTTTAAAAATACGTAAAGCCGAGAGAGTGTTTCCAGACTGCTGTCAGGAAGAATAAGGGCATCTGAGCTTTACTTCTGTCTGTGAAGGAAATATAGCTTTCAGTCTTCTGTGTTCATGATAGGTATGGGATAACATATGGATATATCCTACTCTTAATGGGATTCCTCTTGTTTTTCCATTAAAATGAAACATATTCTTTAGAGGGTTGGAATATTCCTGATATTTGGATTGCGGATGGTGAGGGCGGTCATTTATGTGTTATTACTGTGAGAGCTCGGCAAATACTGCAAAAACTCCAACCTTTTTCATGCATGCAAATATTAAAATGCCTTCTGTTCCTTTTTTTGAACTTCTTCATTTAAACATTTACTTGGGTATTGGAGCAATGTGGGTTTTCTGGCATTAATTTTTATGAAGGGTGAATTTCAAGGTCACGGGCACAGCACTGGAGAAAAGCAGATGGTTTATTCTCCTCCAAAGTCTTAGACCTTCCTCCAGCCAGGGACCACGGGGTGTATCTGAGCAGTTGGGGCTACAGAACTGCTGACGCAGAGGGACCCTCGGGGCTCTGCTGCCCTGTGACCATCCTTGGTCGGAGCAGGTAGCCCAGCTCTGCCAGTGCCAACCCACCCACCCGCCTCTGCCAGGTCTGCTTCGGGCACCGGGTGCTGCAAAGAGGTGAACGGGTGAAGTTCCCTGCCCTGCATTTTGCAGGCATTGCCAAGAAAGGATCAAATGGTCCCGTTTGGGCTAGAAACCTGTGACTTTAGGCATTGTTAAAAATTTCTGTGTGAATTTTAAAGAATTATCATGTGCAGAAGCCACAGCTTCTGAGCAGAGAAAGAACCCAAATGCCTAACATAAAATCATCTGTAATGAACTGTTATTCATATAATTCAAATCCTCTGTTATTTATAGAGTGCTGTGAGAGCATCCAGCTCCTCACAAACATGAAACAAGCCCTGAGCTGCATATAAATCACAGGGACAGATCCTGTCAAGCCTGACATTGTGGGTAAGAGGTGGGGAATTGGCAATGGTCAATGATTTTGGGGCTGTCCTGACCCCTGGGTGGGGTGAGAGCCATCCCACCAACACGGCTCAATGTGCTGGGCAGGTTTAGGGGAAAGTCAGTGGCCTCCTTCGATGCAATCTGCAGTGGCTGGTGTCTCTGGGGGCTGCCGAGAGCCACCGCAGCTCCCGTGGGATGCTCATTTGGTTTGAAAAACATGTTTGCTCCTAGGAAAAAAATCCAGGAGCAGTGCAATGTCTGCATCTCTGGTCTGCGCTGGGAAATTTTGCGTCGTTGCTGATGATGGCAATGATGTGCCTGCTGCCAGGCTGGTGGGCTTGCTCTCATGCCACCGTGATGTCTGTAAAGTGCCTTGAGGACCTTAGAGGGAAGAAGCAAGACGGGGGAAAGCGTGCCATGTGCCGCCATCCGACACACAGATGAGACCCTGCGAAGGCACCCCAGACACCTTTTGCAGCCAGGAGTCAAACCCAAGCCCTTTCTTTATGCCTCTGTGCTGTTCCATCACCCTGCATTTCTCTTCCCCGTTTCTGAAGCTCCTTACAGCCATCGCTGGCTAAATGCACGCCCAGCACACCTGCCTCTGCCTCTCGCACCCCTCAGTTCCAGCCAGGGCTGCTTTGCTCCGAGCATACCCCAGGCTGAGCCCTGCGCCTGTCCCCCAGACTTCATCTCGGCAAAAAAACCTACCCAGCCCCGCACATCCACTCGCAATTTTTGTTTTAGGAAAAGCTGTTAAGTAGGGCTGAGGAAACAAGAAGAATAGCAGCCCTATTGGTGTCGTCTTTAGAGAGGAACTGGGTTCTCACTGTGTCAACAGCACTTGGCGTGAAAGTGGCCGTTGTTTGGTGAGACACTGCTCCTTTCACCCCGCGCGCCCCAGCTGCTGGGAGCCGGGTGCTGTTTTGACGGACAGAGCGAGTGCAATGCCGACAGTTGTTTTAATTTTCAGCCAGTTGCAGGCATCGCTCCTGGGGCCCGAGGGGAGCGGCCGGTGCTGCAGGGCAGCTGTGCCAGGGACGGCAGCAATTATTTACAGTATTTGATAATAGAAATGTAAATATATTGAAGAGGCACCAGCAGGGCCAGTGCAGGGGCACTGCGCTGCGGCGTCGGGACAGCAGATGCAAACGTGCCGTGCCCGCTGGAGGTGGAAGGGGATGGGTTGGAAAGATTAAAGTGGAACTTCTTCATTGGAGTCAAGCAATGACCCATGGTTAAAGCTGGGTGTCATTTTGGAGCCTTTGGGGTTTTCACTGCTGATAAAAAGGTCGGGACTGTGCTACACCTCAGCATCGCGGCGCGGACCTTTCGCGTGTGTGATAAGTGCAAGAGGGTGCTTGCAGCAGCGATCCGGGTTGTGCTCCTTCGTGCGCTTCCCTCTCTCTTTTGCTCTGGCATCTCTTGCCTGGGAGAGATGGGCAGCCGGGGGGGGGGGGGGGGGGGGGGGGGGGGGCGGAGTGTCACGCCTGGGGCAGCCAAGTCCACGCTGGCGCTGGAAGGGCTCAGGGTGGCTGAGGAGGAGCAAGCAGTGAAATACCCACGTAGGTTAAATAAGCTGCCAATCTGCAAAATCCCAAGGAATTTTATTCCCTGCCAGCTTTCCTCCCTGAAGCAGATTCCCCTGCGGCAAATGTAAGATAGCAGACTGTAAATCAGGGAGGAGAGGATGCTGCTTTTGCCGCGGGAGCATCTCCGGGCAGGCAGGTCAGGAGGGTTCCTGGAGAGCTGGCGCCGGCGGTGGGAGACTGGCCAAGCTCTGGGCTGGAGCTTGGCTGCGCCCGTGATTCATGGCATGGCTGTACCAAAGGACTGAGTGACTTCATGACTCGGTCCCCAATATTTCCTATTTTTGGTTGACTTCTGCACGGCTGTTGGAACAAGTGATTTAAGTTTGTGAACGGCTGTTGTGTTAACTTGACTCAAAGCGGTGAAGCAGGACCTGGAGCTGCTCTCATTTTGCTTGCCCACCGTGCAGAGAGGAGCCCTGAGCCCATGTGTTTGCTTCCTTTGCAGGTGTCCCGGGTGCCCGTGGAGTCCTGCGAGCAGTACACGACCTGCGGGGAGTGCCTGAGCTCGGGAGACCCACACTGCGGCTGGTGCACACTCCACCACGTGTAAGTCCAGCCTTGACCATTTGGTTTGAGCTGCTGGTAGTGATGATAAAAGCAGCTTTCAAAGCCACCGAGCACCTCCCACGCAATCTTTGCAAATGCGAATTAGGTTGAAGTTCCTTAAATCCATTCTTCCCTTCCATGGACATTGCCTGCATTGCAGTGTGAATGCCATTGAAAATCCCTGAGCTCCTGTGAAGAGGTAAAGGAAAACAAATTCCTGCTTGAGGAGTGGGGGGTTGCACACCGCACGGAGGGGTGCCATGGACACGATGGGAAAGCAGAATTGAAAACACTGGGGATTAAGGCCTTGTATTTTGCACACTCTTGCTTGCCCAAGCCGCAAGTCCCTCCCAGTTAACAGGGAATTTTTAAAGGCAATAGCAGACTTGATCATATGAATGCGACTTTGCTTTCAGAGAGGTTACAGCAGTGGAACGGAGCAGAGCACCAAGCCCTATTAAATGTATCAGGAAGAGATATTTAAATTCTGCCAGGAGAGGTCAGAGGGTCTGTGCTTCAGCCATCCCCGATGGGGCAGAGCCAGCAGCGTGGGGCTCAGAGCTGGCAGCCCCGCACGCACATCAACAGGCACAAAGGGCTGAGGGTTTGGTGGGTTTTTTTTTCAGGGGAGCTCCAGGAAACGCTCTCTGCATTCAGGAGGTGTCCGTGTCCTTCCTTTCTCTCCCCTGCCATAATAAGGATCACTTCCTAAGGCGGAAGAGGGACCACCAGGCAGAGGCAGATCGGGGGAGGAGGGGAAAGCCTCGAGGAGGCTGGAAGAGAGGAATAGCAATCCCTCCGGCCGCGTGCCAGCTTGCAGAGCAGCCCTGTTAAATGCATGGAAATCGGGGCGGAGGCAGAGTTCAGGGACCCGCACAGCAGCACTTGGCCACTTGCCTGAGGAGCAGGTGCTGGAGGGGGAACGGGGAATGGCAGGCTCCTCCGCAAATCCGGCCTGGATTTGGGACCTGTGGGCTTTGGGGTGCAAACGGGCTCCCTGCAGCTTGCTTGCTTTGCAAAAAGTCATTGCCACGCTTGGGAAGATGCAGGAGAACCATTGCAGCCAGTGGCCCCAAGCATCCCGCAGGCTCCACACAGGCTGGGGCCGGCAGCAGTGGCAGAGCACAGCATCGTGGGGCACAGGTGCCCAGGGCATATCTTTTTTTTTTTTTTTTTTTTAGCTTTTTTCTTTTCAGACGAGCCTGTCCAGCCCTATAGCTAAGCCACCATATGTGCGGTTGTGTCCGCAAGTCTTTACTGTCACAGCGGCTTTGTCAGAAGGAAGTGCTTTCCACCCCTGGTGACTCCTATCCCTTTAGCTCTTCCCTCAGGGCAGCCATCCCCCCATGCCTTTCCAGCAGTTAGCTAAGAGAAAAGCCACCCCAACCTTGTGATAGTGAGCAGAGAAGGAAGCAGGAAAGGGGCTGGGCTGTATTCAGCATCTGGCCCGAGCTGCAGGGCTGCGGGTGCTGCCAGGAGCCAGCTCTAAGGGTACGAGAGCATCAGTCACCCGGGGACGGTGGGCTGGCAGTGCCTGGTGCTGGGTCTGTGTGGTTGGTGTTGCTCCTCAGGCTCCTGCAGCAGCTCCTCTGCAAGGATCACTGAGCGCTTTCCTAATGCTAATGAACTGAATCTTCATAAACCACCTGGGAAGCAGGTAAAGGTTGTTATCTTCATTTTGCAGAGAGAAAACCCTCAATGTCAAGAGGAGAGAAAAGTGTCATTTCCTCTGCCCTTTTGGCCGTGACATTTCAGCATTAACCTATTCCCAACAAGGGTTTCTTCCCTGATGGCATTCCTCAACCCTCCCCTCAAGCATTTGCAGTTTCCTGGCCTGCTTGGAGCAATGATCATTTTTTAGCTTTTGTCTTAAGCTGTAAATAATTGAGTTTATCTTGCTGTTCCTGAAGCCTCTGTCATATTTGTTTGGAGGCCCCAAGCGCTGGAGTGTTTGTATTTAATTTGTCATCTCTCTCCTCTAATTCTTCCATGTCCTTCCTGCCAGATGGACCAGCTGCTCCTTTGCTCGGTGGAAGGGTGGCGGGTCAGGGTGTGATGCTCATGCTGTGGTTTCTGAGGGCTGGCAGAAAGGGTGAGGGGCAGAAGAGAAGATGTTTTCATCCTTGAGAGAGTAAGAGAGCGGCTGGGCGCTGGAGCAAGTGTGTGTGCGGGAAACACTGGCGCTGAGCCTCAGCTGGGGGTGGGAGTCCAGTTGATTCTCCCTGCTGCTTGTGGGGTTTTACTCCACGGGTTCGGAGTCTGTGTCCTGGGGGTACCAAGACACCCAGGCAGCTCGGGCAGTTTGGGCAAGGGGGGAAGGGCAGGCCAGCCCCTAAGGCAGCTCCTCTCGGGGCACTTGGCATCCACGTTTGCTGTTGCCAGAGGCTCAGCTGGGAGCAGGGACTTGGATGTACTGGGCTATCACAGAGCCAGAAAAAAAATCAAAATTTTTAATGAAGTGTTGAATGAACAGGTACGGATGGAGGTAGACAGACAGACCACTGCCCCATCCCACGTGGCGTCAGGCAGTGTGCCCTGTCTTCCACGCCACCAGCCAGAGAGAAGTACTAAAGGAAAAGTGAAAGGATCGGAGTTGTCCTGGGATAAGCTTTCATTATCCAATATTACATGAAGCTTTCCTTGCGCGCTCGTTATGTATTATTGTCTCTTAGAAGCCTGAGTCAGGGCTTAAGGCTCTGTTGCACAGCAGGGTGCGTGCATACACGTGTGCATACCTAGAATTTAAGGGTAATGATAGTAGTGATGCTCATGAATGAGCTGTCTGTGAGGATTAAATCAGTGAGGCCGGGAAGCAGGAGTCGGTCGTGCTGGCGGCACAGCCTGACCCGGGTAGCTCTGGCAATGAACTTGAGCGCAGGAGGGGGCTGGCTGCAGGCTGGGCGCAGGCGCTGGAGCAGGCCCGTGACTGCTGCCCTAAGAGGAGTGCTTGGGGAGGTGGTGGCTGTGGGCAGCGTGTGCCTTGCACCGGGCTTCGAGGAATCCTGCAGGCAGGACATTTGGGAAGGTGCTGAAAACCAGCGGGAAGGGAACAAAGGTGCTCGCCCTTCCGCAGGCTCGCCCGGGGAACCTGGGGCAGCAGTGCAATGGCTGAGCCACCCAGCCCTGCCCGGTGCCTCCGCTGTGTCCTCCCGGCCAGGGGCTTGTTTGCCACACAGGCTCATCCCCTGCATGTGAGGGCAGCATCCTTTGCTCCTCTTCTACAAGCAGCGCTCTGGGAGCGAGCAGAGGCCTCAAGGAGATTGTTAGAGAGTCTCTTCAGCCCAGTGGGATTTGAAACCTGCAAGACTTCCATATGCTGCTCTCTGCAAGCGTGTTATTGTCTACAGACCTATTTATCTCTGTTAGGGCTGTTACCATAAATAGTATGATAAAAAAGAGCCATTCCAGCAAGTCAATGAGATAAAGGCTCCAGTCAAGAGCTCACTTTAAAGCTATCTTACAGATTCACTTAAACCTCAATAATTCTTCCTTTGGCAGTATTCATATTTAGCTCCATTATACTCCAGAAAAAAAGGTTTAAAAAGTGAGAGGGTAAGGAGAGCAGCACCAGCGTTTGCCAGGGATCATACGGGTAGTTTGGAAAGGGAAAGTGTAACCTCCGCTTTTCTTAATCAAAAGCAAACAGCCACGCTGGGAGGATGGTGGTCTAGTGTTTCAGAGCAGGAAGCCCTGGTTTTGCCAAGCACTTGTCAGCAGCTGGTCAGAGCTAGATGTGCATGGCAAAATGCAGCCTCTGCGTGGGCAGGAGGTGTTTCTGCTGATGCATGTGTCTGGGACCGCCGAGCCACTCCACAGGGAACCAGGAAAACAAGCAGTTTGACAGCAGCACCTTGTTAATTCAAGTAACATATGCACTCAAGTAACTGTCAGAAGGGAATTTGCTGGTGGCATGTGGGGCTGGTGGCATGTTGGGCTGGTGACAGCATCTTGATCCCCTGACCTTTGCGCCACCATTTGAAATAGGGTCCAAGATCAGCAATGAGTGAAGAGTGATAAAGTTTGCTGATAGCTTATTAAGACCACTAATACCAAAAGGCCAACATGTCATCTGCACCCAGCGAAAGGGCTTGGAAGGAAAGGATTTTCCCCAAAGGTTGTAAACCAGAAAATCACTGAGCAGTTCCAGTGCTGTGCTGCAGACTCTGACACCTGGTCTGAAACACTGATAATTCGGCCTTGGTTTCCCCTTGGGTGCTCCTCTACCTGTTGGAAGCAACTTCATGTCACTCCACCCCAAGAACACCTGCAACAGAAAACCAGGGAGAACGAGCCATCCTGGAGCCCACGGCGTGCTAGGAGCAGTCCTGGTCCCTTTGGCGTGCTCAGAGTTTGCATTCCTGATGGCAGGAACAGGAGAGGGCTGGGAGCCCAAGGCACGAAAACTGGCCAAAGCACAGCCGGCAGCTGCTGGGAAATCCCATTCCCGGCCCGGCCGCACTCCTCAGCTCCAGGAGGATACAATTAATGAACTATGTGGGTTTGTTTTAATTAGAATGGAAGCATCATCTTTGTTACTGCCTGTTATTGCTTTATGGTTTAGTTTCTGTACAGATAGATGATGGATTTATGGCTTGCGGGAGCCCTGGCTGAGCAGCAGCAGAGTGCCTGGCTCATCGCGCACCCGCAGCACCCACTGTCGCTGCTGGCACACAGGGCTTAGCAGCTCTGGGTTGTGTCCCAGTGCAGGCAGGACTAGGAATTGCTCACGAGATATTTGTGGTTTGTCTTTCCTCTGATCCTAGATAATTTTTCAGTGCTCATTGGTCCTGACCTGGAGGTTGTGTGCAATACCTGATCCCGGTGCAGAGCATCGCCCCCGGTCCTGCTGATAACTCCCCCTTCCCCTGGCCAGGGCTCTGCCCTCCTGTTTGACTTGTCCCCGGTCAGCTGTAGCACCTCGTGCTGTTTGACATCTTCCCTGAGTGCTTTCTCCGTTCTGATGTGTGCTCATGTGTGGCAGGTGCTCCCCGAGGGACAGCTGCGAGCGAGCAGACGAGCCGTACCGATTTGCAGGCAGCATCAGCCAGTGCATGAGCGTCAGCGTGCAGCCCAGCAGCATCTCCGTCTCTGAGCACAGCCTCCCGGTAGGTGCTGCCAAGCGGGGAGGGGTAGACCTGTTGGTGAGAAGCACTTCCAGCCCTTTTCAGGTTCACAGCGAACAGTCCGGTCTCCAGCCTTTCTCCCTTCCCATCGGCACAAATGTTTTCTCATGAAGTCAGCCTCGCAAGGGGACTGGGGAGGAAAGGGGTCATCCGAGCCGCCGCAGAAGGGGGTGGGGATGGCAGAAACAAATTCCCCTTCCCCTTGGGCCTCAGCTCACATTTCCCTTGGTCTGGTTTCATTAGCTGTTGAAAGGAAAGGCTTTGTTTCCCAAAAACCTCATCTGTGAGCTGTGCTCAGGCCTGGCTCTCTGAAGCATCCCAGCTGTTGCTCCCCAAGCCCCCCAGCACCCCGTAGCAGCTGGCCTCACTGCAGCCCCTTCCCACTCCCCACCAGGGCCGGCTGCCCCCGCCTGCCCACCAGCACTTGGTGTCGAAACAGTGTGGGGCTGCTGGGAGGCTGCTCGCCCCTTCAGGCACCGGTCTGCCACGGGGACAGTCCCCACTCATGGCGGGGTTAGTGGGGACTTGCCCGTTTCTGATGGCCACGCGTGCCCAGGGCAGGACTGCCTCTTCCGTGCACGCAGTGGGGCGGTCGCGATGCCGGGAGGTTGTTGGAGCTGTGGTGCGTGCAGGGGGTTCTTGGGGCAGCCACCACTGCTCGTGCATGAGGAGCAACACGCTGCTGCTGCTGTCATGGGTTCCCAGTGTGGGCATTGAGGGTGGCGATGCTTCTGTAGAGCTACCAGCGTGACAAAAAGCTGCCGTTGCCACCTTTCCTGAACCACAGTACCCAAAGGCTCAGCAAGGTGGTTTTGTGTCGCTAAAGAACCTGCATCCTTGGCTTTCTTCTTCCTCCTCCGCTTCCCATGAAAGGGCAGCTGGCCACCTCCTGTGGGCGGATGGGTAATTTCAGGGGGTCAGTACTGAATGGGAAAACAGCAGGTACTGAACATACGAAGGAAACTCGGGCAGTTCTGCCTGCTAACAAGTTGCTGGCTGTGCTTTGTTTCCCCTCTGCCCCTCCTCTCGCCGGCTGCAGCTCAGCTTGCTGGTGAACGATGCTCCAGACCTGACGGCTGGGGTCACCTGCCTCTTCGGCAACCTGACGGAGGTGGAAGGGCAGGTTTCAGGCAGCCGCGTTGTGTGTGTTTCACCAGCAGCAAAGGATGTTCCTGCCATACCTGTGGATCAAGGTAAGTAACTGATTTCTGGACAGTAATACGATGTCTGTGCTGCCAGAAAGTGCAGCGTAGGTTTGGAAGTATCTGCGGGGTGGAGCAGACCCATTGGGGTTGCTGCTGCTGGAGAAATTCATGCTCCTGTCAAAGACCATTGAACTCAGGGAGCTAAAAATGCTTTGTCCTTAAGAAATGCCTCCCACGCAGGGACAGATAGGCTGGGAGCAGGCAGCACCGCATGCTTGCCCTGTCCTTGCACCCTCCCTGTGCTGCCAGACAGCTCCCCAGGACAGGACAGGAGCCGTCTGTCCCCCTCGGGGTGGCTCATGAGTGGGGCAGGGGCTCGCAGCCTTGCCACACTGGGTGGATCCGGAACGCGGGAGCCCTCCCCTCGGCCTGGCTCAGCACCCACGAGTAGGTGGATGCAGTTTCTATTTTTCGGTCCTGATCTTTGGGTTGTTTCTTCATTAATGTCACTGCTGTCATATTTGCTCTTCCCATAACCAAAATGCTACTTGCTTAAAACTCATTTTCTCCTTGGCATCCTTCCAGGTGTCAACTGTGCTTCCCTGCTGATATCTTTGTATGTCTAAGGCATTATATGGAGCCTGAGACTTGGTGAACACTGGGGGCTGAGAGCTGCTGTAGTAGCAGGGCTGGCGTAGACTTACCCACAGCAGCTCCGGGAGAGCAATCTGCTCTTCATTAACCCAGCGCGGAGGCCTCTAAAGAGCTTCTCTAATGCCCTTATTTCCAGCATTGTCTCCTTTTCTGGTCTTGGGCTGCTTCTCAGAGTAGATTGGATTAGTGTTCTTATGCTGGAGACAGAATCCCTTAAGGAACAGGATGAGATTCCAAAATCATTTCAACTGTGACCCATGGGAGCGTGTAGCCCCTGTGTCTCCGACGCGTTTTGCCTTCAAGCCTGGTTTGGTTTGATTTGGTTTGGAGGCATTGCTGGAGACGGCCAGCCCTGCACCCTGGGGTGCTCGAGGACGGGGTCTGGCAGGGCGATGCTCAGCCCCCAACTTGGGGAACTGCCGCAGACCTACCATGGTTGGGGGTCCTGACAGCTGGGGAAGCAGGGAGATGAAAGCAACTTGCCTTCCGCTTTGTACCCCAGAAGCAGATGGCTCAGCACACTGGCAGGAGGGGAGTGGGTGCCCCCGTATCTGCTGTTGCTTCCTTCATTGCTGCTGGTGGGACTGACGGGCTCCGGTTTATATCCCCAGACTGGTTTGGCGTGGTGCTGCAGCTGAAGTCGCAGGAGACGGGGAGGACGTTTGTCAGCACAGAGTTCAAGTTCTACAACTGCAGTGCCCACCAGCTGTGAGTGCTCCCCCCCATCCCTGACAGAGCCCAACACCAGCTGAAAAGAGAAAGGACTGGGAAATGGATGCTGGGCTCCGGGACCAGCCTGGGGGGGAGGGCATCATGCTGCTTGGTTCAGCCAGGAGACAGGTGCGGTAGAAGGGGAGCCCACCAGTCGCTGTCTTCTCTGAACTTCGCTGGGTGCTTGTGTAGCTTTCTCTGCCTTGAGAGACGCAGGCGGAGCGAGCCTGAAAAAACCTCAACCTGCTGGTGCCCCCAAGCTGCGCGATCCGGCAACTATGAACTTGGATCCATCTTCGCAGGCAGCCGGCGAAGGCAGAGCAGAGGGTCCGGCCAGGTGGGCTGCAGGCAGCGGGGAGGTGGGCTGCAGGCAGCTGGAGGAGACAGAGCCCTTCCACGCTGCGCTGGCTCAGAGAGCAGAGTGCTGCTGGCTGCCACGAGGATGCTCCGCAGGGTGATGGAGGAGGGCACAGCTGCCGGAGGAGGTGGCAGACCCAGACTTGTCCAGCCCTGGGGTCTGAGCACAGCGGTTGTACTTTAGATGGAGTGAGCAGAAGGGCTGGTGGCAGGAGCTCCTTGCAGCCCCCGGGGTTGGGGCAGAGCAGCCCTGAGAGCCCCAGACATCAGCCCAGGCATGTGCCAGGCACAGTGCGCTGCTCCACAGAGAGCCAGGGGGCTCAGTGCTGCTGAGCATCATGGAAACGTATCGCCCATGGGCACGTCTGCTGCTGGAAGGTAGCACGCAGCTGGCTGGCCTTAAATACACGTTTACAGTTAAATACGCGTTTACAGACCTGAAGTGTTTCTAGATTTCTCTTTAACAAGCTCCAAAGCACCAAAATGAAATGTGGGCAGGACCTGCCAGAAGTCGGACAGTGAATGGTGGGGCTGAGCAGCATCTCCTGTGGCAGGTCAGCTGCCAGCTTTACTCCAGGAGCACAATTTGCTGCTCAAGCTGGCTGGTGGGAGTCAAGAAGGGCCAGCATGGGGTCATTCCCAATCTTTCTGCGCTGGATTCAAAGCCTCAAGCTACAGGGCCTTTCCTGCTGAGCTTGGAAGAGGGTTGTGTATACTGATGGGCTTGGCTGGCCTGCCATTTTTCTAGGCATGCGTTCATTTTTTCTTTTAATTTTGTTTTGAGCCATAACACAGAGCAGAGGCACTGGGATGAAAGGAGCCCTGTGAGTCCTTCAGCCTGTGTCCCCCCCCCCCCGCTGCCTCTCACAGTGGTCTGTATTCATTACCCTAATGACCCCTGCCTCCTCTCATGCTACCCCTCATGCACAACTCTGCCCTTATATCCTTGCCCCTCGGTCAGGCTGTCCAGCACCAGCCTCTCCTCTAGCTGCAAGCACTTGCAGTCCCTCCAGCAGTTCCTCTGCATTCTTGTGGCTTTGAATTTGCATGAGGGATGGCATCAGGGGGACCCCTGTTCTCATTTAGGAGCTGCGGTTTGAATCAGGAGAGGCAATGCAATGCATCTCTCCTAGCCTGTCATTTGGCTTCATCTGATCATGCCTTTCTACCAGCTTGTGTTCGGAGATAAAGTGCTAACACGGTGGTAAATTCTGCAGCACTTACATCATACTGGACTCGTTATCAGTGAGTTCAACAAGGGCATGAGCCAGCCTGGCAGGAATGAATCACAGCATGCAAAAAGGAGGAAGGAATACAGGTCTCAGCCAGCGGAGAAGAGAGAACTATTGATCCTGAGACTCTTCGTTGCAATGGCAAGGGTGTCTGGAGAGAGCAGGGAGCAGCCGTGCCCTTTGTGGCTGCACGGCAGTCCAAGAAGCCATTGTGGTGTATGAAGCACATACGCCTTGGGAGGTGGCATTAGGCTGAGAGGGGCAGGAGGGGCTTGGGGCTGGACAGGAACGTGCTGCTTTTGCAGACTGGTCCTGTGAAACCTCCTGTGCTGGATCCAGCTGTTGTGACCCCCTGGGCTGAGATGGTTCAGCACTCAGGTGCATGGATCCCTGTGTCCCTGTGTTCCCAGGGAGCTGCAAGTGGGTCAGGGAGTGTTGTGGTGGCTTCTGTGTTGAGTCTTTTTTAATAAGGGATAGATGAGGTGGAGAGAGGCACTTTCTGAAGCAAAAGAGAGACACTGGTCATTTAGAAAGCTGGATAGGGATCAAAGAGCAAAGGTGATGGCCTGGTGTAAACACCTGAGAGCTCAGGATCCTGCCAGGAGCCCCTCGCCCCACTCAGCTGAGGCTGAGCAGAGCTGAAAACAGCAGCCAGAAAATCACGATACAGCAAGAGGTGTTGAACCAAGCCGCTGGCCTGGGTGATCAGAGAGGTGATCCTCCCTTGGACCCAGTGGTGCTGGGGGAAGCAGAGAGCTCCACCAGCACCAGGCAGGAAAGCCAGAAGCCAGGGCCAGGCCAAGTGAGTGAGGGTGGGAGAAGTGCTACAGACCAAAACAGAGGCAGAAATGGGTGAAACAAATGAGTAATTAAATAAGCTTGCAGCTCTTTATATTCTCCCCCAGATTTGCTTGTCCATGATTAGAATAAGTTTCCTTAGCTATTAAGGTCACTACGAATGCATCAGAAGGAAAATGCAATTGAGTTATTAAAACACACATTCTTGTGGCAGCAGCCTACAAGATGCATTGCCCTGGCACCTCTGCCCAGCTGGCAAGAGACCCTCTGCCCAGAGACCCCCTTGCCTCATTTCCCAGGGTTTCCTGCTTACGGCCACACTCCCACTTCCCTGACGATGCCCATCTGTCTGTGCTGGCCCTGGGCTTGCTCCAGCACATCCCTGCCCCATGCAGCTGGCTCCAGAGCATCCCTGCCCTGTGCAGCTGGCTCCAGCGCATCCGTGCCCCGTGCAGCTGGCTCCAGCACATCCCTGCCCCATGCAGCTGGCTCCAGCACATCCCTGCCCCTTGCAGCTGGCTCCAGCACATCCCTGCCCCATGCAGCTGGCTCCAGCACATCCCTGCCCCGTGCAGCTGGCTCCAGCACATCCCTGCCCTGTGCAGCTGGCTCCAGAGCATCCCTGCCCCATGCAGCTGGCTCCAGCGCATCCCTGCCCCTTGCAGCTGGCTCCAGCGCATCCCTGCCCCATGCAGCTGGCTCCAGCGCTTCCCTGCCCCTTGCAGCTGGCTCCAGAGCATCCCTGCCCCGTGCAGCTGGCTCCAGAGCATCCCTGCCCTGTGCAGCTGGCTCCAGCACATCCCTGCCCCTTGCAGCTGGCTCCAGTGATCCGTGCCCCATGCAGCTGGCTCCAGCACATCCCTGCCCCATGCAGCTGGCTCCAGCACATCCCTGCCCCATGCAGCTGGCTCCAGAGCATCTCTGCCCCATGCAGCTGGCTCCAGAGCATCCCTGCCCCATGCAGCTGGCTCCAGCGCTTCCCTGCCCCTTGCAGCTGGCTCCAGCACATCCCTGCTCCAGGCAGCACCACGGTCTCCAGAGCTGCAGTTTATGGCATGGAGCTGAATTCCATGGGCACAGCTTACACTTATGCCAGCAGATGGTCACCAAAACACCGACACGTGGCACGAAGGGCTGGCCTCAGAGATGATGAAGGTGGTTACTGCAAATATTAGCAGCTGTCACGGGCCGTGCATCTAACTGGCCACCAGTTAGTGTGGGATAAAAATCACCCAGGCAGTTCGCTGGCAGCTGGGCCACCCCATGACTGAGAAGTGTCTGCATTCCTTCAAAGTCATTTCATAAACAGTTAATTTCTTCCAACATGAATCAAAAGCGCTTGCTGGACTCTTTGCACTCCAAGGCCAAACAGAAGTGTTACCATTGACTTGGAGCATTCCTGACTTGTAAAACAACCACTCCGTTTTTTTGCCAGGCTTGCCTTGTTTTCCACTTTCTAGAAACTAAAAATCAAGTCTGGTGTCTGTGCAATATTGTGCTTTATTTTACAGCAATGCCATGACGTGCAATAAATCGCAGCTTGTAGTTTGTTATGAAACGAATTGTGAGGTTGCTTAAAGACTTTGTGTGTGTGTTTTCCCAAACCTGTTCATTAGCTTTGTTGTATTGAAACATCCCTCCAAAGAAATTCTTTTCTCATGAAGGACCCTGAGCCAGGACTTCTGGCTAGGTCTGTTACTGCATAGACCTCCCAAGGTAATAACCTCCCCTCTACTCCTCCTTTTTCCCCCCAGGTGCCTGTCCTGTGTGAACAGCGCTTTCCGCTGCCACTGGTGCAAGTACCGGAACCTCTGCACCCATGACCCCACCACATGCTCCTTTCAGGAGGGACGGATCAACATCTCTGAGGTACCAAACTGGGGTTTCAGCTCTTTCTTCTTTGCTTTTCTATGGCACAATTAGCATAACTAGTGTTTATGTGAAGTTTTTTGACTTTCTGTGGGTCAGGGCTCCTCTCTGGGCTGCCATAAAAAAGATGCAGCTTTAAAGGAGCGTAGCAAGAAAGTGCCAGTCTAGCTAATGCGGTGTGTCTTGACCTGAACACCAAAGCTGATCCCACCTCTGACGTGTGGGTACACTCAGGTTCAGCAGTAACTGTTATTTGCTGTAGTGCTTTCCTTCAGGGCTCTCAAAGACCAGCGCATTTCAGCCACTTGGCTCTACACACAAGGTGTGCGAGGAGTTGCCCGATGGTAAGCAACAAGTCAGGTGCAGAGTTCTTGGTGGGACCCCTTCAGTGGGTTGTGTGGGCAGGGCTGACATTTGTGGCAGGAGCCTGACTGTAAACTGATTAAGAAGGGAATTACAGATGTGAAGAGCCCCAGACTTTGCAAAAGAGACTTGATCCAGGTTCCAGTGCTGCTGACCAGGAGCCATCACTCTTAGCAGTTAATAAAAGGCTCAAGTGGGGCTCAAGTCCAAAAACGCTTTTAACAGTTGGAAGGAGGCATAGCCCATTAACAGCTCTGCCAGATATTCTGCATGTCCCGAGGCAGAGAGATCCATGGAGGAAGGGAGTTTGTTAGCACCAATTCCTGATCAAAGGTCACCAGCGCCTTGTTCTGGGGCTCCTGCATCCGTTGTCTTGTCTGATTCCCGTGCTGCTGTCTGCTTCAGGTTCACCAAGTACAGAGCAGATACAGCCTCTGATGCTGGTAGGGTTCTGGTCTTTGCCTTCACTGCTCCTACATGTGGCTTTGTAGCACCTGAAATGGGTGCAGGTCCTAAAGCTGCAAGGGTAAAAAAGGGTTTTAAAGGTGCTTTGAAAATCCTGAGCATCTTGGAAAGCGGGAAAGGCAGCAGTGAGGACACACACAAATATTAGGAAAAAAAAGAAAGGAGAGTAAGGTTAGCCAGCATCAAGACAAACCCGTATCAGTGAGTAATGGAGATAGAGAAAAGCAGAAGAGATCAGTCAGTAGAGTAAAACACTGAGCCATTAAAAAGAAGTGACTGAAGCCACCAGACTGCTGCTAAACCAATAGTGAACTTGAAACTTAACTCATGGGTCTTTCTGGTCAAAATGCTGCCAAGAGGCACACAGATAGAAGGCAAGAACAGTTAATAAACTCCATGTGTAGATGCCTCAGTGGGAATCTGCAAGAGCTGAGGGATGGACAGAGTACACTGGAGCAGACACTGCCTCCAGCCATCTGCAAGGGAGGAGAAGAGGGGCTCACGCAGCAGCCTCAAAGAGCTGCCCCATGCGGCAAAGGGAATGGATGCCCAAGGAAAAGCATCCACCCTGGGGACAAACCACAAGCTTTCTCAGTCCAGTTCAAAGTCAAGAAACTTCCTTTCAACATAACAAGAGAAAGCAAAAACCTTTGGGTTTCCTTCTCTCGAATGATGTGGAGTTTTTCTGCTTCACACTCAAAGCATCACTATCTTCCCAGGCTTTACAATTATAGTTCTCAGTTTTATAGTCTTCAGCCCCATGGTCTTAGAAGTGTCTGACAAGTCTGTGGTAAAGTAGGACAATCCCATTATCTGCATTTTTCTCCTGGGAACGCACAGGACTTGCCCGAGATCACACAGAGGGAGCGAGTGGAGGAGTTGGTATCTCTGCCAGTTCCTGCTGGGATCACAGGACTGCCGTGTCTCCAAAGAACTTCCTCTGCCGTCTTCATCTTGTAGAGGTTTCCTTACCAGGGGATGTTATGTGATATCTAACACCTTCCTGGTGATTAGTTTTGATAAGGGCTGATGATAACGATACAGATGCTTCACTGTTCATCCTGACTTCTCCAGACCTCTGAACATCCAGGCAAACCCAGCCACCAAAAGCTAATTTGTTCGCTTATTTAAGGCAAATGAATTGCCACTTGCGTACACAGCGCAGCGCTAATGCCTTTATTGCAGGCATTTCACTCCGGCTAACGCAAGGCATGAAATAAATGCCTCATAAAGAGTTTCCTCTCTTAAAACAATTCAGATCACAATGTTCTCATTGTGTCACGGCCTGATGTATCAGCAAAATGTGCTCACCAGCATCACTGCCTTCCTAGCAGGGAGCTGGTTGTGTTTGGAGCCGGAGCAGTGCTGCTGGCACTGCGGTGATAACCATGGTGGTGCCTCTGCCGCGGAGGGAGCAGTGCTGGCACGTGCTGCCCTACTTTCAGTCCCATGTGCCTCTTCTCATGTAAGATTTGCACATGTATTCACACACAGGGGTTGGAAATTTTCTCGTACCTTTATATTTAATTTAAGAGAAAATATCTTGAATATTCCCTTTTACTCCTGGCCCATCAGAATTCATGTCCCAGTGGGATTCCATGTGTAACGAACTCCCTTTGATGCTCCTAGGAGTCGTCTGCCTTGAGAAAGGAAAAGAGCTCAAAGCCTCAGCCACTCTACAAGGTGATGGGGGAAAGAAAGCCCTTCTTCATGAGCTGTACACTTGCTCCTTGCAGTCTTCTGGCTGCACTGACTGAGCTAAATGCTGCCTTTTTGCTCTGCTTTCCATGAAAATACAACCGAGAGAACAAGCTTTTTTTGTCTTTCTGCCTGCCCTGTCAACAGGAATTGTTTACTAAAATCTAAGGGCATTGCTCGGCAGTAGAGGCGGGTGATGCAGAGGACAGCCTCCAAAGATGGGTCAGTGCTTTGGCAGGGGGTAGCGAGTGGCCTGAGAAGCCACAGGTAAGTGATAACCACAGGCATTTGTGATGCATGGAAAAAGGCGCCCCTTGACCTCCAGAGCGCTGGTTTGCATCATGCTGTTGTATTTGCAAAACTGACAATGTGCAAAGCATGTTTGGTTTGAAGTCATTGGTAGAGAGATACAGAACCCTTCACAGCCTGTAAAGGAGGGATGTCTTCCAGGACGGAGCTGGCTGTTTTGATATCCTCCATCTGGTGGGACGTTTCTCACATGGGGTAAACCCAACTTTTTTGAGGCTTCTGCCTCCGGGTAGCCAGTTCTCTAGGAGTGAATAATGAGGTAAGCAACTCTATTTGCTCAGCTTTTTCTTAGCCTGAGGCTTCATTTGTCCGCAGAATGTGCCAGCTTGGACATTGCTATCCAAAGAGCAATGGGAAAATGAAGTTCTGGGGCTGGTGTGCTGCCACAGAAGCAGGGTTTCTCCAAGAGGTCTTGTGGTGTGTACCCTCGTTGTCTCACTTTGCAAAGCTACGATATCCTTTGATATCATTTTAATATGTCTGAGGTGGCTGCGTTTGTGAGCGTGTGTGAGGCTTTAAGATATCTCTCTCTAAATGTAGAAAACAAGCAGATGAAGAGGGATGTAGATAAATAAGTACATCCTTACACCCCCATCCCGGTGGACAGTTAGAACCAAATAAATCCTATTAGTTTCCCGGAATGTGGGATCCCATCCCTCTTTCAAGTCTGCTGTGTGCAGATAATGCCATTTCCATGTGTGAGATGCTGTGTCGGGGACAGAGAGCTTCAGATTCTGGGAGTTTAGCACAGAGCCAGATTTCGGCTCTGGTCTGGCTCCTTTAAATTCTCATTGCTTTTAGAGCAACACCTTTGCCCCTGGCTGTGCTTTTGGATGCTGAGTGCTGCTTGATGTGCCTTGGAGGAAATAAAACAAAATCAAACCTTCCTCATATCTGTCCTTACAATCCCCACTGTTGAATACCTGAATGGGAACCTCTCTGATGTGTAGGAGATAACTCAGAGCCATATCCAAGCCCACCAAACTCAGCAAATGGCTTTGCTGGGTCACGTCTAACTTCTGAGAGATGTGTTTGTCGGAAAAAGTACCAGTAGTAACAAAAAGCCCAGCTGTAGCAAGATTAACTCATCTCAATTTGAGAAGATTGCTCTGAGCTTATTGGCAACGCTTTTTCCATCAGTAGATTTACGGTGTGTATAACCTACAGTGTTTGGTGTTTGGAAGGGGAAAAAGCCATGCAGGAAAGCGCTCCGCAGGGCTGCCGGGGCTGGGAGCAGCGCAGGGAGCCAGGAGAGATGCTCCCGCCTGTAACCCAGCCATGTGCGGGGGGAGTTGCTCCTGTCCTCACCTCTGGTACACAAAGGGTTGTTTATGGGGGAGAAATAGGCTCTCCAGCCTTCCTACATTTGCATGGCTGTAAATATCACGGTATTTCATAAATTAATGGTGAAGACCTGGGTTACAGCACGCGCCTACAGCGCAGAGCTCAGGACAAAAGGGCATCGGGTAAGAATTTACCAGTCAGAAAAAAGTCTCGCTTCAGTTGCCTTTCTTTTCATGTCTGGTTTCTAAGGAGCAAGGTCTGCTCTCCTTTCCAGTAGCATAAATGAAAAATAATGCGTTTCCATGAGTGACGGGGACCGTAATTTATATCATTGGGAACACAACTGTGAGCCAGGGGTTTACATTCATGTGCCAGATTCATTTATGTTTATAACATTAAAATACGTGTGGCAAGTTAACAATTGCGGAGCATTTTTGTTGTTTCTTTTTAAGACAAAAAGCACAAAACCATTGTATTTTCTTCCATTTGCACTGAATCCTGTAGTCAAAAGAAATGCCTGCCATTTCTAGGCAATTTTTTTCCAAATAAGAGCAGGAAGATTTGACCTACTAAAACTGCTCTGTTAAACACAAATAATAACCATGGGTGCTCTGTTCTACTTCAGAGACAGATGGGTATCGCGGGTAAAAGGTATTTATAGACCTTGGAATCTTTGAGGCTAAAAAGTATTGGAGAAGCATAAAATGTCTTCGTAAATTGTGTGCAATGATACTTCATACGCAGATTATTCCCTGAGAGTCTGTGCCACTCATGCGTCGGAGTCTTGTCTTTCTCCAGCAGATCTTCTGATTTGTGTTTATTCTGGTGTACACAAGTCAAGAAGGATAATGAGAGGATTCAGCGTGTGTTTGTTTAGCGAGAGGAGGCAATAAATGGCCTTTCTAACTCACTGCAGGATTTACTTCTCATGAATTAAAAAACAAAGTAAACTGATTATGGAAAAAATTGTATATTCCACTGGCTGCAGTCTGCCTTTTATTCTGTATTTTGTGGATGCTCAGCTCTTCCTGGCACTAGCTTGGGGAAGCACAGAATCGAGCACCCAGACCCGAGCCCTACAAACCAGGGATGCTCTTGTTATTCGCCACCACGAGAAGACCTTTGCCACAGCCACACAGCTCCGATCCCAGCAGCAGGACTGGCCCTGCCAACCGCTTCCCAGTTCATCACAAATTCCTATAAGGTGAATAAGCATTGACAGAGGCGTTGCTAAAGCTGCTGATATATCCCTAACGAAATAATTTGTGTTGCCACTGCCTTTTAGATCAGGTAGAAGAGGTGGTGAATGGACAAAGCAGCCTGCCAGGCTTTCATACGGCATCACCCCGCTGCAGCTCTGTGTGTGCAGTGTGGGACTGTGGTGCAGCACCCCCATAAGACCGATCCCCCCCCCCCACCCCATGGGAATGCCTGTGTGTGCAGGGACGTAGGTGTACATCACTGCGGCAGCGATTTAAAACCCACGTAAATAAAAAGACCTGCAAGCTGAACAATGAGCCTGGATGGGAAATGGCACAAAGAGGGAGGAGAGGGCTTCCAGCAGCGCTTCTGCAAGGCGTGCGGCGTCCGAGCAAGACCCATGCCCTCCGCCAGCCCCTGCAGCTCTTGCGGCTTCACTCATTCATCTGATAAATTCAGCAGCAACTGCCAGCAGCAATTGTGGCTCCCCACCAGTGCTCTGGGCTTTCAGTTGTGTGGCATCTTCCTACATGTCGCTCCATCCCAAAATGTATATCCCCTTATTAGTGTGATCACTGTAGCTGTCAGCCAGCACAGAGGGGCTGCCTCTCTCAGTGTTTCCCCGAGTGATGTGCACTCACAGGCTGCATGCCTGTTTTTTTCACCAGAATCCCAATGTGACATTTTCCTCTCGCTGAAACCAAAGGGAAAAAAAAAATAATCTATTATTTCCTACTCATCTCTAATGATGGCAGAACAATTTTTGCTACCAGCATTTTCAGCACTGGAGACCAGGTTTGAAAATGTGAGTCCTTTCCCATGTCTCTAAAGGAAGAAACATTTCTTCAACAGTCGTCTCACGGACGGCAGTGGCCAGGAGGGATAATGGTCCATAACATATTCATTATTTTCAGGACTGTGCACTGAGGTTCTCCCACTGGTGATGTGACTGGAGATTTTTTGTTTTCAATCATAGTGTGATAAAAGATTCTGTGGCTCCAGGTTGCTGTTCCTCCCAAACACAAGCTTTCCACAGAGCTGGGGACCTCTCTGCAGTGGAGCCATTTGTCTCCTGTTGGTCCTCGATATGACTTTGAGGTTAAATGCAAAACCTGAAACGCAGCCAGATCTGGAGCAGAAGGTGGTATAGGTGTGCAGTGTGTAATGTGCATGCAAAGTCAGCTCGGAAGAGCTGGCAGTTGGATGGAGAATGGCATGAATCTTAGGAGGTTGCTGGTGATGGTGTAGAGGCTGAGCTGGGGGTTGGATCCATGATCTCAGGGTCTGCAGGAACCTCAGGGCTGAGCTTCACGGTGGCATTCCCTTCCAGCCTGTAAACCTGCTCCACTGCAGAAAAGGGCTTTTCTTTCCTTGCCAGCATAGCCCGTTTTCTGGCTGTCGGAGTTTAAAATCGCTCTTGGCTGTTAATCCGTGAAAGTTCCTGTTAGAAATAAAATAAAAAATATATAAGGAGAAGTGCTACTAAAAAGGTTTATGAGGCAGCAGTTTAAGCTACTGGCTTCTCCAAACTGGGGTAGCATCTGTTTCTCATTTACAACTTGCCTGAGCCAGTAGCAAAACAACATCCCATCAGTCTGGCTGTGAGCTGGAGAGGGAGCGCGGCTTGGCGTGCTTGGCGGTCATTAGTGAGAGATGGGGATTTTCTCCCTAAATACACCGTCCTAGCGGGAGCCTGCTGAGGATGGCTCCCGTGTTGCCATCCGGATGATTTCCCTCACTTTAAAGGCAGGGTGGCAAAGGGCTTAGGGTGCCACTCTAGGATTTGGCAGCGGGAAGGGAGACGTCAGTCCATTTTTCTCTAGAACTTCTACTTTAGCTTGGGATTAATCATTTAACGTCAGATACTTACAGGTACTTAGGTACCTAGTTCCATTAGATCAAAGCAAATCAGAGCTAAACAGAATGTAAATACTTCTGATGGTCAGAGCCTTTGTCTCTATGTGTTGCAGTTCCTGGTATATAAATCAAGGAAAAACTGTATCTCCCGGTGTGTTACGAAGAGATAATGCTTACAGTGTTGACATCTTACAGGAGGAACGTCACACAATTACCAGGCATTCCTTAGGTCTTTTTTTGCGGTTTGTCTCAGAGTTTCATTTACACACCTAGTTTGTGCTCATGGGGAGCTGGAGATCTGCTCATCTGTGGAACGATGTTTGCAGGGAGAGTTTCCTTTTATTTTGCATACAGCATCTTGCATAGCAAAGTCTTGAGCTACTGCAATATTAAAACTTGCTATTAAATTACAGTTGCGTTATTTTGGCCAGATAGTGGCAGAAGTGGAAACAAATCATGCTTCTCTGTACTTAAGGCTTTAATTGCTGTGCTTAGTTTTCTGAATATATATATAGTTTTGAAGGCAGCAGCATTTTGCTCTTTTCTTTGCTCCTTTATTGCAATCACACAGATGTTTGAAATATTTTCACATGGTTTTCAATGGAATATTTAATAGACCGCTTCCGGTTTCATGTTGGTTTGTACTCTTGAAAATCAGGCTCTTTTCAGGGACTGAGGAACTATCCTTACACGTTTTTTCACTGCCTCCTACTGAGAACTCCTGAGCCTTAACTTGTTTATAAAATGACTATCAAGGAGGAAGTACCATCTTTGACATCACCTTTATTTAATGCCCTGAGGTCAGTGTTTGGAGCCTTTGGGGTTCAGCAAAGAGGCTGTTTAATTCCTGCAGTGGATGGTGAAGCTCCCATCACACTGGCCTCGCACTGCAGGAGGGGTCATTCGCAGCTCAGCTGCCTGTCATCAGCCAGCCTCATGCCTGGCATTGCAGGAGCAGGACCTGTTTAATCTCCTCATTCATACAAGAGGCTCCAGTCCTAACCAGGAAAGCCCTGAAGTGAAATTTCTTTTCACTTTTGTTTTGTCTCAGCCCCCCACTCCCTCCCTTCTCCTCCTCTGGACTCCGGCTGAGCAGCCTCTCCTTGCTCCTGGAGCTCAGCATCCCTCGCCGGTTCTGGTTGCCTCCCAAAATGCTTTTGCTCTGGCCTGGCAGGGTGATTGATAGTACCGTAAGTGGCTGTAATACACTCCTGAATTTGCATTTGCCTCAGAAAAAATGCATTCCTGGAGCAGCTCCCAGTTGCATCCCAGAGGTGTGGAAAGACTTTGATCTGCAGCAGGAGCCACTGCTGTCACCCGCTTGAGTCACTGAGCTTGGCTAGGACATCACCTTCCTCCTGCCCAGGGGGCTGGCAGGGTCCCCTGGGCAGGCTGGCAGGCTGTTTGCTCTTTGCAGGCTAATGTAAAAGGGCTTAGGGTGCCTGAAGGGCAAGTGTCCAGGAGAATCGGAGGCTTACGGTTTTGAAGCCCCGGGAGTGTTGTGAAGGAGACAGAGACCCAGTGTCTCAGGTCCCAGGGGCCTCAGAGCCTGTTTGGCACCTTTGGGCTGCCCTTCCTCCCCCTCTGATGGTCCCTTCAGTGAACACCCAGTGGCAGGAGCTCTGCAGGTGCCATCATGTGTTGGTAATTTCGCTGTTTTCACAGTGCATGAAGGGATGTGTGGCACTCCCATCACAGCCCAGCATCCATCCCACTGATACATACTGAGATCCAGTTGTACACAAATTATTTAGCTTTTGCTTCAGTCCTCTCTCCTCTGTGAGAGATCCCTCCTTGGTATCAGCTCCTCGGATCTAAGGATGACCACTCCTAAAAGTGGTAAGACCTTTACAAATGCTGTTTGCTGGAGGAGGCGCTGAGTTTATTGCCCGTGCTAAACCCTTTGCTGTGATTCCTAAAAGAAAAGGCCAGTCTTGTAGACTAGACAGTATTTCAGAAAGCCCACGGGGATCAGGATTAGGGTGCTTAATCCTATCTGTGAAAACCCCATCCCTACTCTCCTGGATACCGACTGTGACCAAATCCTCCCGTCCTTGGACGTCCTCCACTTCCCAGAAGCACAGAGCAGGGAGGAGCGTTGCTTTAGAGATCGAAAGGGCAGTTCAGGTCCCGGTGCCTTGCCCAGCCGGCCAGCAGAGGCACGCATCCCACCCAGGCAGTCCTCAGCTAAGGAAAAAACTGTGGGAGCGTGGCAGTGAGCTGGCTGGGCATCTCAGAAAGGCCAGAGATGTGGGAGCACGGTAAGGGGTGAGAGCAGATAGAGCAGAAATTAACATCGCCTTGGAAATTAGTGGCACACTGGCGTAATTTTACTCAGCTAAAGTAGAGCGGAACCGTACCTGGTAGCGAGAGGGAAGTGCATCCCATGCTGCTCAGTCTCGCTCCGAAGCAGCACACAGCCAAGGGGTGTAAGGAGTGAAATGGGATTAGGAGGGGGCCCAGGGAGTGCAGCCCATCGCCCTCCTGCAGCAGCGGGGCTCAGGCAGAGCTGGAGCAGCTGATAACGCGCTGTCGCTGCTGTGGGAGGGCAGGGCAAGAGCTTGTGTCTCCGCAGATAAAACTCCAGCAAGCTCAGAGCCGGGAGGATGCTTTCGATTTATTCCCCAAAAAGAGGTGTTCCTTCTGTGGCTGCGGTGAGAAAATCAGCGCCGGTCCCCGAGAAGGGGGGCTGTAATGGGGGTTTCTTTATTTCTGCACTTCACCTGCAGCTGTGAGGGTGGACTGAGAAGTGGCTGGTCCTGTGTGCTGAGGATGCTCTGGGACATCAGCCCGGCCACCGGAGCAGGTGGGCTGAGACCTGGCCAGACCTGCGGACACACCATCACCACCATAACCTCCCCCTCTCTCTTATTGCTCCCCCAGGACTGTCCTCAGCTCTTCCCCACAGAGGAGATCCTGATCCCGGTGGGAGAGGTAAAACCCATCACACTGAAGGCGAGAAACCTGCCCCAGCCCCAGTCCGGCCAGCGCGGGTACGAGTGTGTCCTCAGCATCCAGGGTGTGATCCACCGCGTGCCTGCCCTGCGCTTCAACAGCTCCAGCGTCCAGTGCCAGAACAGCTCGGTGAGGGACCGGGAGGGGACCTTGGCAAAAAAGTGCCCCAAATGGGTGTCAGCTCCAAAGGGCTGCGAAGGGGCTGGGCTCAGCCACGGAGCTGATGGAACGTCTTGGGGTTAAACTAATCCTGAATTCCAGGTGGGAACCCGCCGTGGGCATGCAGCGTGTTTCATTATAGCACCGTGTTTCATTATAGCACCGGCTGGGAGAAGATCCTTTATCTGGCAGCTCCCTGTCTGACTGTGGGGGGTCAGCAAGGGGTAGGGGAGGAGGAGGAGGAGATGCACAGAAGGTGTTAAGGCAGGCTAATTTACACGGGGGAGATAAGGCGAATCACAGACCCCCTTATCAGGGAGCTGTCGAATTCCAGGTCATGGTAGCTGGATGAATACAGTAATGCTGAAAAGCAGCGTGGTGCTTGGAAGGAGGGGGAAAGGAAAACTGCCAGGGCAGAGAGCACAGCACAGCAGAGAGAGGGAAACTGAACAATTCTGCCGGAGAAGCAGGCAGGGGAGGATAGCGCTCCTCCATGGGATGGGGTTAGCCCTGCCTGTGGACCTGGCAGAATTTTACCCCAGAATACCCAAAGTCACTCAGGGATGCTGAAACGCATATGGTGAACACGAGCCAACCCTCCAAGCTGCAGCCCACGTCTGGGTCTCACATGGCACCATCCTCATCTGGAGGACGGGCGGGGGAGGGCACGGTCCTTCCCCTCCTCGCCGTGCATTCAAAGAGGTCCACAGGCAAACAGGGCATGTTCAGTTTGGTTTAGGCAGCGGAACAGGGTCTGCTTTAATATTCGGTACAGATGGTCTTAAATTGTTAATGACGTTTTGAATTTTTAAAAATTTCACTGGGTATTTATATATCACTGGTCGTCTTTGGGCCTTGCAGCTTGGTGGATAATAAATGTATTAATACTGTATAGTACTTTTCCTATCCAAAGTGATTTATAAACATTAGAGAAGCACTTTTATTCCTGTTAGGCTAATAGGAAGTTGTAGGTGGAGAATGTAAGGGCAATTCTGTGCTCACAGCTCTATCATTTGTACAGAAGAGCTACTTTCACATTAAGTAAAACCCAGGCAAGGTGAATCCATACAACCAAACGTAAGTTAAAACCATACACAACTATTGCATGGGGACAGTCAAAGCAGTCTGCTTTGGTTTAATCATCATTCCCTCATCCCAAAGAGGATGGCAACGTTTGGTCACCTTTTTAAGTCTTTTTAGCAGCTCTTGGTTGACTTACAGAGAGCATCAGAATGAGGCCTCCTTGGTGCTAATTGTGATAAGGGGAATTTCAGAATACACCGGGAATTTGCCTAAAGCATCGGGATTCACGCAGCCATGGCCCTCAGGAGATCCATGAGAAGGTCAATAATTCCAGCCAGTGCTATCCTAGGCTAGGCTGAAGTACAGAGTGGGAAAGGACCTCCCTGCACTGTCTGTTTTCCCTCAGCTGTTGCCTACTTCATCAGGCAAAGCTGTGCAGCATGATTTTTAAGCTCCCAGTCACACTAGGGTGCTCAGTGACTGTATAAGAAGATAGCCTGAAGGCAGCAGTCCTTCCAGTCTGATTAACTGGAGGGGGCTGTATTGATAAGCTAGAGACTGAGTGACAAGAGCAACCACTGTGAGTGGAATAATTAATCTATTACCTCTCACAAGGACTAGATCTGATTTAATTATCTCTTCCTGGTGAGGAGGAGGGAGTCAAAGCAGGACTCTGGAGGTGAAGTGTAGAAGTGCGGTGGTTCAGACATCAGCACATGTTTTTAAGCAGAGAATAATCATGGTTTCTGAAAAAAAAAATCTTTTCTTGTTAGTGTCTCTGACACATCCTCCCAAGCGTTTCATTCTCGATCTTCTCCTTCAGTATCTCTATGACGGGATGGACATCAGCAATTTGGCGGTGGACTTTGCTGTGGTTTGGAACGGGAACTTTGTCATTGACAACCCGGAGGATCTGAAAGGTAACAGCTGCTTGAGTGGGCTTTCAAGTCACGGGAAGGAGGGAGGCGATGGGGGCTGGAAAGCGGTTCCTGGGGCAGAGTGGCGTTAGCTGCCATCACTTTGGCCACAGGCAGAGATGTTGTGGTCCTGGTGGAACTTGCTTTGGATGAGAGCAACTCGCTGTGAGCAGCACTATCAGTGGAGGACTGGGCTCCACTGATACAGCCTTGGCTTTGGAAGCCACATGTGCAAGTCCACTCTGCAGCTTGTTAAGTCAAAACTCCACAGCCGCCTTTGCTTCTAAGTCCAAGAGCAGCTGTAGTGCATGTGAATAGCCCAATTCCTGACCTTGTCCTGAGTGCCCATCCCCTCTTCCCCGCAGTGCACCTCTACAAGTGCTCAGCCCAGCGTGAGAGCTGCGGGCTCTGCCTGAAAGCCGACCCCAAGTTCGAGTGCGGCTGGTGCAGCGGCGAGGCCAAGTGCACGCTGCGACCGCACTGCAGCGCGCTCCCCGCCCAGCCCTGGCTCGACTGGTCCAGCAGGAACGTCAAGTGCTCCAACCCTCGCATCACCGAGGTAAGAGCATGCATCTCCGGCCCCTTCTCCTTACCCCGGCCAAAGTGGATTTGTGTTCGCCTCCCTCCCCACTGAAAACCCGCCGTTGTGCATCCCATGCTGAAGAACAGGGACTAAAATGCTCCACTACGTTCTGTGAAATTGCTCTGCAGATCTGCCAGCACGTGGTCAGGGTGTGCAGCCCACTGCCCCGCCGCGCAGCTCTCACTCACCGGCGATGCTACCAGCACTGGGGTGACCGCTATGGACTGTTGCAAGAATGCTAATTAAACTAGGGAGCTAATTAGTCTATAGCTGGTGCTTCTGATGTTTCTGTTCAGACCACTGAGGGATGCAAAATGTCTCCCACGAGCATTTTTACCAGTAAAACTGCACTCGGTCTGTTAACGTTACTATTAGGAGTGACACTCGTATCAGGTGGGAATGAAAGAAGATTTTGGTTTCTCACTTAATTAACTCCCCTAAAAAAGCCTCCCTTGCCCTGAGCATGCATCCATACTGCAGGAGGTGGAGGTGTGGGTGTAAAACGGTGTTGGATCAAAGTAGCCTGTTGCACTGATGCTCATGGCAGGGCAGGAGCAGGGCTCCCTGGCACATAAGCTTTCTGCCAGCTGAATAAGGATCCTGGTATGTGTGGAAGTTTCCTCTTAACTCAGATGAGTTTCTACACCAGCTTAACTAAACTTGGCTCATGCTCAGCCCCCCTGGGAGGAAGGCATCGCCCTCCTTTTGATGGAGGAGGCGAGGACAAGGCAGAGGCTAGTGGGGCTGTATCAGGGCTGGGGCTGGCGGGAGGAGGACGTTGCTGAGGAGGGTCTGTCCATCCCGCAGGGACGTTACCAGGCTCTTGGTGCTTCTTAGACCTTTTGTCCAGCTGCATTACATTTTTGATGGGCGGGTGTTTCTCTTGTGCAGTGTTCTGTAAGCTGCAGAGTGGAGGTGGCGGTGGTGCTGGCTGTGCAGAGGCGTGAGAGCGTTAAGAAGTGCTGAGAGTCTGTCCTTCCGCTGTTTTGTTGGTTGGTTGGTTTGGCAAATCATACCTATCTTCACAGAGAGATGCCTTAAAGGCTTGCCTGGATACTCACCCTGTCCTGCCAGCAGTCAGAAACCAACGTTTTCATATCTGAACACCGTTCTGCTTGCACGAGGTTATGCTACAAGATGCAAGAAGCAAAACAGCCTCTGCCTGAGATTTTCTTTGCTGTAAACTGTTCAGACAGTTTTAACATTGAATAAGTCTTAGAATGATTTATTTACCCCTCCTTGAGGTAAGCAGAGAAGGGGAAAAACACTGCTGCAGCCACCAAGTGACTTGCATCTAAGCCCTGCCAGGCTGGCTCTGGCGGCTGGCTGCGGGCATGGCGCTGCCACCAAGTGTTTTATCACTGTCCAACTTGAAAGCAATACTTTTGGTCTCTGTCCAAAGAGAAAAAAGCAGAGCTTTGCTGTTACAGATTTCTTGTCTCCATAACCAGGTCTGTGTCTCAGCCTTCGAAGTGGGAGGCACGGGGTGCCTCGCCAGGGGATGTTTTGAGTCTCAGGACATTGCCCTGAGTGGATCTGGAGATGAGAGAAATCGAGTCTGTGCTTTCATTGGCAGCTGGGCTTATTCCACAGTGAGAGTCAGCGCTAGAAAATACAGATTTCAGTGGGATGTATCGTCCCATGGCCTCTGCTGACTCTGACAGTGCTGTGAGCTGTTGTGATTTTATTACAGGTCTTGCAGTGTTTGGTGGTTTTCCTCGAACTCCACCTCTTGCCTTTCTCCTTATGAATTCACAGCTTTTTTGTTTGGGTTTTTTTTTTTTGGTTGGGTTTTTTTGTTGTTTTTTTTTTTAATGTGAAAGTTTGCAGTTTTCATTGTTGTAGAAAAAGAAGGGGGGAAGCAGAGGGAACTAGGGGCCTTGTTTGTGCACTTTGAGATCCACCAATGGGAAGGGCACTGATAGGGCTAAAAACTCTTCTAGAATTTTGCCAAGTTCTTGAGCAGTCATGTCTGTAGAAAACAGCAAAGCCATAGAAACCCCGTAGGTTCAATATTCCTGAACCCAAACCTTTCAACAGCACAGATTAAGCTCTTTCAGACTTTCCCTCCAGAAAAGTCTATGAGATCGTCTTGGAGATCATGAGACCTTTACAGCCTTCGTTGCTGTTGGTTCCTTCTTACTGGCATCCCAGTTTTTTCAGTATTTTGGGTGCCATTTTGCAACGTGCAGTGCTGCAGAGCTCTGTGCTGAAAGCTGGGAAGGGACCGCTGTGCCCTGCTGGGACCAGCCTGCTCTGGGTGACACGTTCTCCATCCTGCGTGCACCAGCATTGAGAGACTCAACTGGGGAGCAAGTGTTTGGTCTCCTACTGGGGCTTGCATTGCAGCCTGGATCTCTCAGATTAAAAGAGCCTTTAATACAGGCTGGTTTCCACTCCTTTTGCTTCATCTGCCCAGGTTCACGCTTCCTGTCAAGCTGGAGGTCAATGGCCTGACTCCCAGGCACCAGTGCCTTCAGGGGATGCATAACTAGTAGGACGAGATTGTGTTTTAATAGTCGTAAAAGTAAATGAGCAGTAGGATATAGGCAGTCCTTTTCTTTTTCTGAGCAAGCGGCCCAGCTGTCACCGACAGTGTCCCTTTAACAGCATAAAACTTCCACACGGTCTGTGGTCTTAGCAATAAATAAATAAAAATCAGTTTTCTTGCGAACAAGCGGCACTCTGATCTCCTATTCATTTATTTGCAGGCCTCATTAATATAACATCAGTGCAACAAACAGCTGAAGGGGGGGGGGCGGTGTCAGGCTGAATAATGGAGTTGCTCTGCTGAGATAACAATTAGGTTCTGAATGTGCTATCAGCTAAGGCAGAGACAAGGAGGGATCATGCCGGGATGACAATGCTTATGTGCTGGTTCCCTGCTGGGCTCATCAGCTGGGATCCAGCTAGCTTAGAGCAGGATGAAAAAAGACAAAGAGAATGAAGGTGGATGACATTTTGGGAGGGGGCAGCGGTTGTGCCATTTATTCTGCAAGGCGGCCGCTCTCTCCGCACCCTGACAGATGCCAAGTGGCCGTTGTGCAGAAGGGTCTGAGGCTGGCGGCTTACCTCCAGCTCCAGAAGGAAAGCCCTGGCCGACTCACAGCCAGCCCTAGGTCTCCCCATCTCATGCACAAGCTTCTTCTGGCAGCTAAATGTTGCTTTATGTCAGCGAAGCTGAACTGGGCAACTGGCAAGATGTGAGGCTGAGAACATTTATCCTGTATCATTACAGCAGTGTCTTCTGCAGGCTGGGGAGGGAAGTATGCTAGCACCGTGTCAGAGCTCCTGGGTGCTTGGGATCCATGGATTCCAGCCTCGGTGATCCCTGGGTTCCCCCTAACTTGGCTTCAAGAAAGAAGCAGCAACAGCAGAAACGCAGTGGTGCATCTGCATGCCTGACGTGACGTGAGGGTGGAGCGTAAAGGTGACCAAGCTCCTACCACCACCCGCTTCACCTCTGTGTTTGGATCCTTTCTGTGAATAATACAGTGCTTCACACGCACATAAATCCTCTCCCTGGGCAGCAGGAACATGCTTTCCTAGAGGCAGTGGATTGCTGATTTTTTTCGTGCAAGGCGAGGCTGATGCAGAGGGGAGAGATGACCTGCTCAGATTAATCTGGGAGAGGAGCAAAACCAAAGGCCCTGCTCTCACTGACTTCAAAACTGCTTCAGTTTTGCAAACAACCTAAAAAACTTCCAGCAGAGGTGCAGCCCATTAAACACTAAATGTACAATTCCTGGTAATGGCCTTGTTTTCCTCAGCTGCCCTTCGCGGGTTCTTCTGATCCTCCACAGAATGAAAAGCCACTCTATTATAGTACTTTTCTTGAAATCAGGGAGTTTTCCTTCCTAATCCTGCCTGTCTCAGACCAGAAATCTGGGCTCCCCAGCACCACCCAGCACCCACTGCCAGCAGCATCCCTGGGCTGAGGTTGCTGGAGGTGCCTGGCTGTGCATCTGCAGCACGAGGTGACCCAGGGGTGCTGCCTGGCCGGGTGCTGCTTGCAGGGCTCGCCAGCACTCACTGCAACGGGACCTTTAAGACTTATCTTCTTTTTGTGATTTTGACTGAATCTCTCCAGCTGTAATTAATTGAATGCATCTGTTCTAACCCTGGGGCTGCTTTATGGCACAGTTACTTCAAAACTGTTCAATTAGTGGCCACTAAAATCTAGGTCGAGTGGAGCTCCATATTGGGGATTTTCCAGGTCAGGACATTTTCAAAATACAGAATCAGCGCGGCTTTGTTCGAGGAGGCCGGCTGGCTCCGCTGGTTGTAGTAAGGTCAAGAAATGGCAAACTGTGACTTTTTTTGAACAGCGATAAGACAATGAGCCCGGCCGTGTAAGTGCTCCAGCAAACACATTTTAACGTAATCTAGAGCTGCAAAGGACAGTTGTAACTGTCAAGTACGTGAACTGCCGAGTCCAGGTGATTCCCAACTAGCAACATAAACGTTACCAGTGCAGGCCTTCAGGACTCGGTGTAATGCACTACTTAATCTTCTGGTGTCTTGTATGGGCACAGAGTGCTTCATGGAGCTAAATGATACAAGACACGCTACGCCATCTAAGTTACAGAAAACAGCAGCACAACGGAGTGTGTAGTGAATAAATTAGAAACCTCAGTCAAGGGGAGGGGGAGGTAGAAATTCAATCATAGGCGGAGGAAGGAGGTGGTGGTTGGATGTACTAGGCAGGTCCTGGCTCTGCTGGTTGTGCGCAGGATGCTGAGCCCAGCGTGTCTGGCCAGATTCAGTAGCAGCACCTTGAATGGGAGCAGAGATGGAGAGCCAGAGATGAAGAGGTGTAAGCAAGGGAGAAGGAAAGTGGCTTCCGCTGGGGTCTGAAGCACGGGGAGGGGCTGAGGGGAACTTGGTGCCACAGAAGTAACGGGGAACAGGGGTGGCCTGATGGTGTTAGCGGTTCATGTTGGGTGGGAAGGGGGAGACGTGTCCCATGGCGTTGGAGAGCGCAGGGGGTCCCACAGGGGCTGCTTTGGGGCAGGCTCGGGCTGCCGGGGCGCACTCGGGCTGGGGCTGGTGTTTTGCCTCCTTCCTTCCCTGCTCACGTCCAGGGAACAGCAAGCTCTTAAGAAAGTAAAAGAAAAGCAGCCATGCATCCGTAACTGCTAAGGAAAACATTTTGAAGAGCTGAAGTCTTTTGCCAAAGACAAGAGTGGAACAAACAAGCGTAAACAAGATTTATCTATTCAATTAATTAAATTGCATTATTACAGATTATGTTTATTTATTAATAACAGCTGTAGCATGGGGAAGATTAGTAACTCACCCAAAAGCAACAGCAGACCAGTGGCAGATTCAGGACAACTATTTGAGAGTCTTGGGTCCAAATTTTGTGACTATATGTTATTGTAATTTATACTCCTAATTGAAGAGGATATTGTCCTTAATGAGAGTCTATAGAAGCAGAGATGATTATGGCTGAGGCAGGCTATAAACAGGCAGTTTTAAAGCACAGATCTCACTCTTTAACATTTATAAGTCATTTGAGGTGCCAACTTACTAATAAAATGTGACATTAACGTTCAAGAGAACAGCCAAGGCAGAAGCTAAAGTTCTGCAAAGCAACAGGCTGCTTCTGGAAGGTGACTGACCATCTTCTGTATGTATAAAAACGGAGCCAGTCCTACCCTTCTGCAAGGCTTCCTGGGGGGTGGCATTGCCCATGCCTCTTGGCCAGCCCAGGGACCTCAATGTCCTCTCTCGGGCCACGGCACAGATGGATTTCAGCTTCTCCTTGGGCTTCTCCAAGACATCCAGAGGTGTCACGAGAAGGTGGCGCTGGCCTGGGTTTGGCGGTTGGAGCACTCGGTCTCCCCGAGCAGCCTGCAAAGCAAAAGTCTGTTTCCAAGTCAGATACGGGGTTGAAGAAGCATGGGTGTTGTGGGGCCACCAACTCAATTTTTCTGTTTTGTTTCCCTCTAGATCCTGACAGTGTCAGGCCCCCCAGAAGGAGGGACAAGGGTGACCATCCGTGGCGTGAACCTGGGCCTGGATTTCTCCGAGATTGCCCATGGGGTACAGGTTGCTGGGGTGCAGTGCACGCCCCTGCCCGAGCAGTATGTCGTCGCAGAACAGTGAGTGGCCTCGCAGACCTCACCCATCCACACCGCGGGTCCCCAGGGTTGGCAAAGCCTCTTCCCTGACCTCCAGCAAATGCACAGGAGGCCAGTAACTCATCCAGACCCTGGGCACCATCTCTCCACCCTTTCCAGCCCTGCAGGAAGGGGTCTGGAGGTGGATGGTGCCTGGAGCAGGGCATGCCATTCCGACACCAGAGGGGCTGAGGTGCTTGGATGCTGTCTGGGGGGTTAAGCAGCCCTTTAAGCTTTCATTAAGTGTTTTGTTTCCTTCCACACCACGGTTCCTGCTTTGCTAAGCAACTTTTCTGATGAGCACCTTGCTGTTGATGCTGAGCCTCTCTGCCCTCTCTGCTCCCCATCGCACTTGAAATTCAGCCGGCGCTGCCAGCTGCACGCAGCCATTTGTTAGGCGGGTGAGGTGGTGACAGCCACTTAATCCGAATGGGCCTCCACTGGAGTCAATTCATTTATTTCACTAAGAAAAATGTCAACCAAAAATTAGAAAATAGGCATGTAACAGAGGATGGGCAAATAAACCTCCCAAAGTGACACGTGCTCCTGGTGCTGTTTGAGGGGCAGGGGGTTGTTCTGGTGTAGCCAAGGTGCTGAGGGGTGTGTTGGGGGTCATTTGTGCAGGGCAGGAGAAGAGCAAAAGGTAATGTCTCCCCTTGGGTTGTCTAATCTTTTCTGCTGGGGATCAGGATGGCATGTAGTAGGGCCATGACTGCTCGCAGTGAGAGATGGGGAGCCCAGGTCCCGTGAGCGGTCCCAGCAGTGTGGATCTGCCCCACTTTCAGGATGGTGAACAGAACAGTGAGAACAGCTGAAAGCAGTTGCCCTTTGGTGGTGAAATGCGTTGGGTGGGTCCCAGTCTGATCCCCAGCATAGTGAAAGGACCCGCCACTAGCACATGTTGGCCTTGGTTAGGGTTTTGCTCACTCCTTATCTTTGTTTCCCCATCTGTAAGACAGAAATGACACTGATCTCCCCTTCCAGTGTATCAGTCTGTCATGCGATCACTGGATGAAGGGTTTTACGGGCTTGCAGAGTGTCGTTGGTGATGTTGCAGGAATGGCTCCAGCCGCTGCACCAGTGGTACTGTCACTGCTAGCGGTTTGGGCTGTTCTGCTGAGCAGTATTTTGTTTTATTTTATTTTTCAAATAAAGGGTGGAAGAATATAAAATTATCCTCCTTTGATGGTATGAAACCCTGATTTTATAATCATGACTCTAATTACAGCTCTTGAGCTTTCAAAGTTTGTTAACATCATTAAAACATTTACCCTGGGCAGATAACAGCAAGCGTTAGCATGAGAGCTGCCTTTTAAAGATGAATACAGATAAAAGGACCCTCTTAAGGGTTCTGTGGGCAGACTGAATTCCAAGACTGTAATGACTCACCATATGCTCCAGCCACGCAATCTATCAGCCAGCAATTAGGTTAATGTTGGTGAAAGGGCCACTTAGCCCAGCAATCAGCACCCTACAGCTCTGCTGAATGTATCACTTTGTAACAAGGTACCTGCTGGGAATTTGGCTTTTATCAGGAATCGGGATCAAGTGTACCAGGTCACTTCTGCCCTGTCCTGCACCCCATCATGTCTGGTGCTGTATGGCAGCTGCTGCTTTACTGGCAAATAGTTGAGTATTCGGTGTTTCCCCCATGTATAGTGCTTGGAGCATCCTTGCTTCTTGTGGGAGAGAATCTCTGCTCTCCTCTCCTGCCCATGGAGTGTCAGGAATCACTTCACCTTGCTTTGTTTGCCCGTGAGCTGGCAGGGGCAGAGACTACTGTTCCCAAACCCTGCCTCCTCGCTCTGCTGCCAGTCTGCAGGAGGAGAAGTAATGAAATAGCAGGCAGAGGAGAGATCGGTGCATGGGCAATGTCTGGTTGAAAAGCAGAGAGAGGAGCACGTGGCAGATTAAGGCACACAGCTGAGAAGCTTCAGTTCCTGTTCTCCAAAGGCAGTGTCTCTCTAGGCAACCTGTTTTGATGTGCAGCAGTAAGGATTTTCACATTAGAGCTCTTTACTAGCATGTATGTATTTCATTAGGCCTCCTGGCATCACCTATGCATGTTATCTGCAGGTTCTTTTTTCTTTTAGTCTTTTTATTTTATTTTATTTGTAGTGAATTCAATGCTGCCGAAGGCAGCTGAAACGCTGCCTTCACAAATTAGAGGCTTTTATGCATTTGCACGTGATCGGCAGAAGCGTGAGTGTTGCCCCTGCCGCTCTGCAAAAGCACCTTCAGGCTCACGGGGGAAAGGATGCTCTGGCTCTTCTCTGGTCTCACTCTCAGGGTGCCGAGATGGCATTGCTGCATCCCCGGCCCCGAGGCAGGTTGCTCCTACCCCCAGGTTTCCAGTGACTGGGGAGATGCTCTTGAATTTGTCTTTCCAGTGTTGCCGTGGGAGCAAGCAGCATCCCTCCCCTTTAGGTACAGCCAGAGAGCCCTGCCAGCTGACGGCCCTTTAAAAACCTCTCCAGAACCTGCTGGTGTGCCAGGCACTGGCTTGGGCGCATCTCCAGCTGGTGGTACCTGTGCCAGTGCCCTGGGATTTCAGGGTTAGGCACCCACAGGGCGATCTGTTGTTCCCTATTTGCCAGCTGGGCCAGCTGTGGTTAACCCCAGCAGCTCTCCCTGTCTTGCCCTGCCTCGGGAGGTGCCCGTGGGGCTGAGCTGGACCACGCCAGGAGCACAAGGTCCATCTTTCAGTGCCACTAACTCCTTTTACCAGCATCAGTATGTTCCAGGTTAGCCAGGCCCGGCTCCCCTGCAAAGGCTGCTCTCCACGGCTGTCTCTATCATCCCCAAGCAGGTTTCTCCATTTTTGATTAACTGGGAGACTGCAGTGTGAGCTGTTCCCTTAATGAACTCATCTGTTACTCTAAGGACTTAGCACTCACTTTGCTACTGGCTAATATATTGCCATTAGTGCTCTGCTTTGCTCCGGAGTTTACAGCTTGTAATAATTATGTCTAATTTTGATTTTTTTTCTTTAAATTACTACATGGGATAAAAATAGACTCAGTAATTAACTTCTTCCAAAGAGGTAGATATCAAAGTTAAAGCTGGGGGGGAGGAAAGAAGGAAGAAAGCAATCCAGCCCTGCGTGGAGCTACACAGGGCACTGTTGGCACCTCCTGCCAAAGCCTCCCTGCGGCATTTCTGCTTCCAGGATCGTCTGTGAAATGGGGCAGGCGCTTCCAGGGATCAGCTCCGGCCCAGTGCTCCTGTGCATCGGAGAGTGCAAGCCGGAGTTCACGGCCAAGTCCACGCAGCAGTACATGTTTGTGGTGAGTGTCCTGCTGAGGCGAGGGGTGGGGGCAGCACGCGTGCCCCACGGGGACAGCCGTGACGCTCCACCAGTGCGCGTCAGATGCATGGTTCAACACCAGAAGGCAATCCCAAAATTGCCATCTTTTTTGCTGATGCTTTCCCCACTGCATTGCACAATTTTTGGTAGCCCACTCAACTGGCGCCGTTTTCAGGGTCTGGAGCTCACACAGGGCTACAGGATAAACAGGATTTAGGTGGGAACCTAAACCCAGGGCTCCCACAGCATTTGGTTGCAACTTTGCACCTCCAAAATAGTGACAGCCTTCTCCAAATTGTTAGGCTCACTTACTCCTTGCAACGCACATTGTGGTACTCCCAGGAGGAGCCTTGCACAAAACACAACTTTGTTCTGAGGAGTTTCTGTGCATGAGGAATTGTCAAGGAATTAGAGTCAGTGCACAAAATTTTCCTGTGTTTGTAATGAAGGGACATTGTTACTTTGGTGCTCAGTTAATGGGACCAAATCTAGATGCTGTTGCTTGCTGGTTTTGCAGATGTTTCTGTAGGTGTGTGTGATACATACAGGCACCAACAGGCCTTTTTGCACGAGCACAGAAACACACCAGGCGAGCAAGCGCCAGAGTCCGTCCTTCTGCAGCTCAGGTACTGAAGTCCTGCTAGAAACTTCATCAATTGCCTCTGAAACCTAAATATATCTGAGTTAGTTCTGTGTCTATAGGTTTAAATTTTTTTTCCCCATGATGCCCTTTGGGATGGAAGGGTAATTCCGCATCCAAATATTCAGGATTTTTTTTTTCCCCTTCAAGGATGCTGGCTCAGTGTAGGCTTTCTCTGTCTGCCTAATGGAGAGCTGCTCTTTGGGTTGGTGGGCTTCCACTGGTTGAGCAGGTCATTTCTTTCTGTTGTTTAATTAGCAGCCTTTTGGTTCATAAACTTAAAAGCCACAGCTGGGGTTTCTCATATCTCCAGTTTTGCCTAAAAGGGGCTCTTCATCCAGCCACATTGATTTTGTGCTAGTGGAATCTGTATGCAGGGAAATGCCAGCACTTACTGATTGTCCGCAATTTGTAAACTAATTGAGGGATAAATCAGGCTCGTCCCAGCCACCCTCCCGGTGTTGTCAGCAACACCCTCCCCTGGGATTTCATTTATTCAGCGACATAGCAGGGGTGCAAAACACCACCACATTTTGCTTGAATCTGAAAAGAAAAAAAAAGAAACCCCTTTTGATCATCACAGGGCAGTGCCAGCGGGTCCCCGGGTTTGCCATGCTCGAAAGGCAGGTTCCCATGCGACACGGGGAGGGTGCTCTCTTGCTTTGTGTTAAATAATGACCAAGAGCCAGTGGAAGGTAATTGCAGAGATGAACCTTGGAGTAGCACCTTGCAGCAACCCGGTGAGCATACGCCGAGCATTATCAGCCTTTGCATTGTTGCTTCTGATTTCCAGCACTTACCCTGATTATATCGTTTCTTTTTCTCAAGCGTTTAAAACTTCTAGCACATCATTTCCTTTTGTTAGCTGGCCTCTATTTTTCTCTTTAGCACTGCCACAAATTCCATTACAGCTGGTTTATACCTTTAAAGTCAGTAGTAAAATTGATCGGTACCTTAAAGCAGAGCTCAGTTCTGACCCTGAGAGGGTTCATGCCTTAGTGAGCTCATCTGGTGCCTGACACAGCGCAGGAGCGATGCTGTCACCTTAATTACACCTGTTTTATCTGGGGAGGTGGAACCTTGGAGCTACTTTGGATCTGTAAATCTGTCACAATTATCACCAAATCATGAGCTGAAGACAGAAAATTCATATTCAGCTTTCAGGCCCTCATCTGATGCCGGCCTCGCCCCAGCCTTGGGTTATTTTGCAGGTCTCTAGGATGGGCCCCCTGCTCTCCTGTCTTTTCCTTGTTTACAAGAATGACTGCTCGGGGTTATAGCCTGAGTTTCTATTTTGGGCAATGCTTTGAATTTCCAAGGATTTCAATGCTTAGACAAGGTGATGCTCACACCAGAAACGTCAGGTGCTTATAGCCAGGAGGTGCTTATAATTGATTTGGAATGCAGAGGAGGAGGGCTGTGTTGTCCAGTATGTGTGCAGCTCCATCACTGGGGTGTGTGCGGGAACTGCTGGACCTCACGGGCATGTTAAATATGTTAAAGAACTGCTCTGTTCTGTCCCCAGGGTCCCAGGAGCAGACTGGCCCCGGGGATGGGGCTGGAGGGGGGAGGTGGCTGGCAGGGGTCTTTTGCTGTCTGGAATGTTCCCTGCATTGCAGCTTGTTCATAATTCACCTTGGGAACTGTAGCCAGGGCTGGGCTGGAGACTGAAGGAGGTTTTGCATGGGCAATCACACAGTGAACATCCTTTGGAGGGTTTTTGTGTTTTGATATTGCTCCTCTCAGTTGTATGAAATGCTCCCAAGCTTGCCTAGTGTAAAGATTGCCATTACCATTCATATTGTCTTGTATTGCTACTAGCTGGTGTAATCATATAATATCCTCAGCTGGAAGGGACCCACAAGGAACATTGAGTCCAACTCCTGACCCCAGTGAGGATAAGAGCTGTGAGCAGAGCACGAGCAGCTGAAGGACAAATCTTTCCCTCCTGCACCATTATTCCGTAACTACCCACGACAGGGTGGATTGTGTGGTTTTGTCTGGTCTATTCAGGAGTCAGGGTCAAGGAGGCTTTTGGTCTAAGCTGCTCTGGCAAATGCTGTGGCACCCAGAAAACACATGTTGCGTTGTGAAAACAGTAGAGAAAACAGGACAAACTCACTGAGCTGCCAAGCAGGTGGTACCAGGGGAGCAGAGCTGGGAGCCTGCCAGCCTTTGCAGATGAGAGTCATAAAGAGGGTAATGTGAAAGCATTAGCAAAACAATTTGGTAATATCCACTGATTGAAAACAAATAAAAATGTACCTGCTTTCTGCAAATTCTATTAAGGGGGATAAATAGCTATCCTGGTGCAAGGCAGGATAAAGACGTGGCATTGCTGCAATAACATCACCAATAAAATGTCGAGTGGGATCTCAGTTTGCCCACCAAGGATGTCTTTCCATCAGCAACGGGAAACAAGCTCTGCCCCTACAATACTGTCTCTGGTGGTTCATATTAAGCTGGAGCTGATGGTGCTGCCTTTTGTTAAAGCTGTGCGGTATTTCCCATTACCAGACCCTGGGGGGCGGGGGGGGGGAGGGAGTTGATGCTTTATCATGTTGGCAAACATTAAACATTTGGGTTCAAATTTCCATTGTGGCAATTAGCTTGGCTTGGGATATATTTAGTTTCTGAAACTGCAGTGCAAAGAGTTTACCTTTGTGTAAGAACAAAGTTGAAGGTAAACACAGAATTTTGCCAAGGTTAAATTTGCAATCATTTTGCAGAGACGCGTCTCTCTTTCAGAACTGGGTTTGAAAATCTAGCAGATTTGTCAGACGTCCAAGACGCATCCCTATTCTGCTTTTCCATTTTATAAAAGATATCCCCACTCAGCCAAAGCATGAGGATGCTCAGGGGCCGGTGCTCTCTGGCTGGCACAGCCCTCGGGCACCCTCCCACTGACCGCTCCGCTAGCAGCAGGCAGGAGCTCTGAGTTTGTCCTTTTCTTTCTCCAGACCCCAGCAGTGAGTTTTCTGAATCCCAGCCGCGGTCCAGAGTCAGGAGGGACGATGGTGACCATCTCCGGGCACTACCTGGGGGCTGGCAGCCGCGTGTCCGTGCTCCTGGGAAACCAGACCTGCGAATTCTACGGGTAAGGGGCCGAGCTGGGCCAGTGCTGCCAGGGCTGCACCACTGTGTATCTGCTGCAGCCACGGCAAAAATTCCTCTGGGAACCCCTGAAGGCTCCCATTCCCTCTTTTATTACATGAAACCATCGTCTCTCTTACTGTGACCAATCCTTGCTTGGCAAGGGGGCGGTGGCATCAGTATTAGTGCTGTCTGTTACTTCATTTTAGTGCAGTTACGATGTTAACTGGTCCAAAAATCTTGGGCAAACATCACCGTGATTGTAAAACATTTCTGGTAGTCATCAGTACCTGCCCCCAACCTGGTTGATTCTGAAGAAAATGCGACGTTTATAAGAAACATCTAGTTTTGCTTTTCACAGATCAACGGCTTGAATTACTTCTATTGCAGCCACTGCTGCAGGTGCCTTAACCTCCTAGAAATGGTCTGAGCGAGGGGTGGGCTTCTGCGTGGCAGAACAAACTGAGGATGTGCACACACCTTCTGCTGAGAGACTTGCGCAGCCATCCATCTCCTCTGGGATTTCTATGGCAAATTTGCTTTTTACCCAGCAGTGTAAACACAGAGCTGACATTTGCAGGGTTTAATGGGTTTTCTTGGGGCTTAGTTAAAAAAAGATACATGCAGCATACATCTGTGTGCATCACATACACATCCCTGCCCCGTACACAGGTGCCCTGAAGCAGCTGGCAGTACGCATTACATAGCGTGGGCGCAGCCTGTGCAGGAACCTAAGCGAAGTGGTGTGATGTGCAAAGGGATTCTGCACGTCAGATCTTCACTCAGCCTTCCCAGGAGGAACCGAGGAAGTTTCTGGGAAAGTAAAGACGCCTGGAGGTGAACTTCTCATCTGGAAGACTGAGAGGTTCTCCGATACGGGAGCTGTGGGCGTTCAGACATGGGACATGTGGGGATATTGGCGGTGCTTATTCTACGTCCATCCTAGAATGGTGCTTCAGGTGGTCTGGCCATGCCAAGGTCTTCAAGTGCTTCAATTCTCCAAGTGCTAAGCACTGTAACCGACCCATCAATATTTCTTCCCGTCTCCAAAGCAAAGATGCCAGATTGCTTCCTCAGATGCACACGGGTAACGGCATTACCACGAGCAGATGCAGCCTGCAAACTGGCCTGAGAGCAAAATCAGCCCTGTAATATAATCCCTTAAATATATGATTATATTCAGGCAACCTGCAGTCACTGACCTGCAAAACCTGGAAGAGTTTTCAATTCTCTGTGTGTTCTAATTACAGCAGGCAAGCAGAAACTTAAACAAAGCAAGCGGCAGTGTATGAATGGCACCATCCTTCATGTGGGGTCACGCTGTGCACTTTGTTTTGCTTGGACTGTTTTGAGGCAATGAACTTCAATTGTACTCGAGGGTGTGGGGGAGCCTGATTAGATGAAGCAGTTTCTAATGAGATTCACTCTAATTACAGCTTCCCCCATTCTCCCCTCTCTGATCGGAGGAGTGGGTAGATTCACCATGACGACATAATAATAGCACAGAAAGCTAATTAACTGATCACAGGGAGCTGAGAGCAGCTCTGCCAGCACCGATGCGTCACTCTGGATCTCACGCCGGAGCTAAGCAGGCGCGGTGGAGACTGGCAGGGCTGAGCGGCTGCGCCGGCGCGGGGTGGCAGAGCCGGCAGCAGGCAGGCAGGCAGCTCTTCAGCTGCACAGGAATGCAGGAGAACACTCTGAGAATCAGCAAAAAAGATGGAGAAACACGGTCCTCGCACAAGGATGCCTTCATGGTTAAATTACACCTAGGTGGAAAGTGAGAATAAGATGAAGGAGGAGGAGGAGGAGAGCAGGATGGGGTAGACATGTAATTGCAAGAACAGAAACAGTCACGTCCAGTTTGTTTCAGGTATTTTAGGAGGCTGTTTCTATTCCCTCTGTTGAGGTGGATGGGTGTGCCAGGGTGAGAGCTGGGAGCATTGTGGTACCCGCTTTTCGATACCCCCCTGGAATGCCCAGGGCTGAGTAATGTGCCCGTGCTCCTTAGGGAGGGCGAGGAGTGTGTAAGGGCCCTGAAGAGGGGACCACGCAGCATCCCCTTGCCTGGGTACCAGACACCAGTGCTTTGCTGGAAGCAGATGCGGGGCACAGCTGTACTTGAGCCCCAGACACCTCCACGAGTTGCACAGCCTCTGAGGAGGGTGAGGATGGTGAACCCAGGAGTGCCAGTTTTTTATTTAAGTGCCAAACTGTCAGCAAGAGGCTGAAGATCTCCCTGTCATCTCCCCCGTGAGAAGCCAAAACTTACTGAGCCATGGAAACAGCACAGCCTTTTTGGTGAGCCGGCGGCAGGTTTGGGCAGGCGGGATGACCCATGGGTACAGGGACACTGGCCTTCTAGGGATGTCACTCAGGCAGTTTTTGTAGGAGCAGTGTCCGGGCTCACCGCAGAGCTGTGGTTCCTCGCAGCTCTGTCCCAGCATTGGGAACAGCACCACTTGGCTCCCATTGCCCTTCTCCATCCATCCACCCGCCGGTGCCTTTGTGCTTTGACAGCGCCTTGCTACCCTGCCGCCTCGACTTTCTCCGGGGCTCCAGTGGAAGCAGATGGTCTGTTGTGTCCGGCCAGCCAGCACCGAGGCGGAGGTCACCCCTGTGCTGACGGGGAGACAAAGCTGGAAGGCAGCGGGGACGGTGGCATTGCCCTTCCCAGGCGGGGGCTTCGCCGGCTCCATTATCCTGCTCACAAGAGCCTGTGTGTGCAGCAGGGTGGGGAGGGGAAGAATTTGGCTTTTGAGTGAGCTTATGCATCCCATTTTAAAAACAACCATCTGTTTTCACACGCCCAGCAGAAGGCAGCGGGTTCACAGAGGGATGCAGGAGGCTGCAGTTTGGCACGAAGAGTAATTTCAGGGAGCCTGCGCTTCTCTCTTGGTGGACAGGCAGACCCCCCCCCCGCGCAGAGCTCCATTCCCTCCCTCCCGTGCCAGCAAAGCCCTCCTGCCCGTCTCAGGGGCTCATCCCCTTCACAGGTGTCAGAGTCTGGGGCTGAGTGATGGCTCAGCCTTGTAGTGAGCTGCCCCGCTGCAGGGCAGCACCAGGACAAAGGGTTGTTTTCTGCCCCTACGCTGTGACTGCCCTTTTACACATCCCTGGCTTCTCTCTTGCGCAGGCGATCCATGAACGAGATTGTTTGCGTGTCGGCCCCGTCAGCCCACGGCCTGGGAGCTGTTCACGTCTCTGTCAGCGTCGACCGGGCGCAGCTGGAGCAGACCTTGCTGTTTGAGTACATCGATGATCCAAAGGTGCAGCATATCGAACCTGAGTGGAGCATTGCCAGGTAACGTGGGGCTTCAGCAGCGGCTCCTCCGCAGCAGGAGAGAAGCCAGCTCGCCTGGTCTGGGTCTCCTCTCAGCATATGCTGAGTGAGGCTAAAAGAGGGTCTATCTGGAAATGCACATCCCACCCAGCATCCTGGATTTGTCAGGGATGGGTGCTTGAGGCGTTTGCATTTACCCCAAATCAGTTCCAGAGTTATAAAAGTAGTTGTGATTACCAAGGTAATTACAGCAGTAGCAGTCTGTGCCGGGATTCTGGGAGCACAAATAAAGCCAAGATCGCTTCCATCTGCTGAAGAAGTGCACAATTGCTCATTAAAGTTTCCTTCTTGTAGTCCTGGAATAAAACAAAACCAGCAACCACCAAGAAAGGAAAAAGCTGATGCTAATCAAAATGTACTGTTTACCCCAGATCCACTGTAGGAACGAGGCGGCCAGCACTGTCAGATCACCATGATGTTGCTGCTAAAAACCCTGGGCCATACTCCTCCCTGGTGTTACTTTAACGGTTGTGCTCACAAGGGCTGTAACACAGCCTTTCATTGCAAATTCCAATTATTTTTTAAAATTGCCCTTGAAAGAAGTGTCTCGCAGCAGGCTCTGCAAGACATTTGCTTTGAATCCAAATTCAAGATTGCATCTGGTTTTGGTGAGATGGGTTTGATAGGCTGGGCTGGACCGCTGGCAGAGGTGGTCTAAAGGGAACAGCTGGGCTCTGTTGTAGAGGTGCTGGAGGCTCGGGTGAATCTGGGCTGTGCTGCTCCAGTTAACACATGAAAGAAGCCAAGAGTGAAAGCCTTTGCTCAGGGGCACTGGCTGTAGGAGAATGGGGGTACTTTCGCCCGGGGGATTGTGTCCTCCCTGGCCCCGGTGGCACCGGGTGCACTCCATCCTCCCCGCTCTATGTGACAACTTGCTGCGTCTGCAGTCCAGATGCAAGTGCACGTCAGTTCCTTCACTGCACGTACCATTTGTCGTGTTCCTTAAAAACATCACTATGTAAATCATTAAACATTGTGACTAATTTATTGTCTTACATATTTAGGCTCAGCTCAGTTGATTTCTTTGGTCCCATTTCTCACCCTGCTGCCTTGCAGTGCTGTTGGGTGGGAGACGTTGCAGCCTAAACCTAGCTAACTTGAGACACCACTCCCAGCGGCTCAGGCAGAGGGTATTAATCCACCCTGTCACCTGCTGCCTGAAGTGTCTGCAGAAAACATCTTTCTGAGATCAACAAGTATCCTTATTGTTGAGCACAGCCTCCCTGCACAGCCCCAGCCTGCCAGATGCATTAATCAGGTGTCTCCTGGTTCTCCGCAGCGGACACACGCCTCTGACCGTCACCGGCTCCAACCTGGATGTGATCCAGGAGCCCAGGATCCGTGTCAAGTACAACGGCAAGGAGTTTGTCAACGTAAGTAGGTGCAAGCGCGGGGCTGCCGGGAGCATCCCCAATGTGCTGCCACACGGCGGGTCCCCCCACCCGGATGCACACATGCGGTTACTGGTCCCAGTGCTCTCTGCGTGGTGGGGCTTGCTGTGGTGAAAGCTGCCCTGGGGGTATTTCCCTACACTTACACAAACTGGGGACCCTGGAAAGAGGAATTCTGACACGCAGAAATGGGAAATTACTTCCTCAGCAACACAGTAACTGCAGAGGAGTTTCCAAAGGTAGAAATGGAGGACTCTGGTTTAGGTCACCTCCATCACCTCAAATTCTGTCTTGGGTCAGGTAAACTTGTTTCACTCCTGAAATTCCCCCTTTTGTCAGAGCCCCTGTGCCAAGAGCTCTCCTTTCCCCAGCATCCTTCCATTTCCAGTACCTAGCTCAGCTCTATGGGCATGTTAGGATGGAAAGTCCAAGTGTAGCAGTCCCCACCATTCCCAGCTGTTCCACACTTCCCATTTTAGTCTTGCTCTTTCTGTAAAAGCCCAAAGCTAGGCACTGAGACCTGCCAGCTCCGAGGCTGCTATGTTTAACTAGTCCCTCCCCAGCTGCCTCTCTATAAATAAACCTCCTATTGCCGGAGCCCTGGGCCCGGCATGCCTGCGCCAGCCCAGGGAGGGAAGGGGAGAGGGGAGCTGCTTCTGAACGAGCAGCTATCGGGCCACTTTTGCAGCTTGATGGCCGCAGTAAGGCCAGGTGCTGCTTCCCTGCAACCTTCTCGCCAGGTGAAGGATGCTGGGCATGGGGCTCTGGGTGTTATTTTTATGCCTCCTTCCCCTCCTCCCTCCTATCACCCTGATGTTCCCAAAGCAAGGGGTTGGTAGCAGAGGTTGGGGCTGATCTGGAATTTTCCTTCTGTCCCCTATCTGTACTGTTTTAGTCCAAGAGTGAGAAACGGGAATGAATCCTCAGCTAAACGGAAGCTAAGCGATGGTCCTGTGTGCTAGAAATAAGAACTGCACCTCCAAGACCCGCAGAAATTATTTTGACTGAGTAAAAGTGAAATATATTGTTTCTAAGCAGTGATTTCTCTGACTGAATCTGTATTATCTTGGAAAGGGCAAATCACTTATCAGTCTTTTCCTATTCCCTTTCTCCCTTCCCCTCTGAAGACCCTTTTCATCTGAGCTCTTTTTAAAAAGACATCTAATTTTGTTGCTAGCAGTTGCAGTTACAGTGCTATAAAAATAATTCTGAAGACACAAAATTGAGCGAAATTAAATCTTCTACTTATGGAGGGAGGCCAGACGGTTGGGCTCTTGCTGCTTTATAAGGCAAGAGTCTCATAAATCAGCCAGTTCCCTGCTTCCAGGGCTGGAGGAGCCGTGGCTGTCCCCAGCCCGGCAGGAGATGACCTTCGTGTTACCTCCAGCCCACAAGCATCAGCTGATCATTCCTCTCCCTCCCTGGCATTTGGGAATTGCCTCTAATCATCAGTTTGTAGTAGGGACCAGATATTTGCCTTGGGCCTGTTTCAAAGCTAGCATTGCTGAAGAGGACACAACTAGAAAGGGAAAAAAAAGAGAAAAGAAAAAGGGTTAAGTGATCTGCTATGCATGCCTCTAGCTCCTTTGAAAGCTGCTCAGTTCCAGGCTCACCCTCCCTCACTGCACCAGTGCCTTCATGCTGGCCAGAGGGGAAGCAAATTCCCCCAAACTATGGCTGTAATGCATCAAGTATGGATTAAAAATTTCGAGCTAAACTTGAACTTGCTGGATTTTCCAGGGAGTATTTAAGGAATCAGAACATTGTTCAGGTCAGGATCAAGTTTTCTCTGCTGTCTTTCAAAGCATCGCCTTCCTTGCAGGTCTGCAAGGTGGTGAACGCCACGGCGCTGGCCTGCCTCGCCCCCCCCCTCACCCCCGACTACCGACCGGGCTTGGATGCCGTCGAGCGGCCGGACGAGTTTGGGTTTATCTTTAACAACGTGCAGTCCCTGCTAGTCTACAACGACACCAAGTTCATATACTACCCCAACCCAACCTTTGAACTCCTGAGTCCAGCTGGGGTGCTGGAGCAGAAGCCAGGGTCACCCATCATCCTGAAGGTAAGGAGACCCCTACTCACCCGTGGGAAGAGGCAGAAAAAATTTCAGAGAGGAGTTTTAGGTCCCCTTTGGAGAATAGGTTTTGCTAAACAGAGTCCTGTCATTTGCACAAGCGGGGAAGGAGATGAAAACTGGAGAAATGTGCTGCATCTTTGTACAGTCTCCTCTCCCCTTGTCCCTAGGGCAGAAACCTGTGCCCACCCGCTCCGGGAGGAGCAAAGCTCAACTACACCGTGCTGATCGGAGAAACGCCCTGCGCTGTCACCGTCTCCGAGACCCAGCTGCTGTGCGAGCCACCAAATCTCACCGGGCAGCACAAAGTGATGGTGAGGGACCAAACACTCCTGTCAGCATCCCTCCCCTCCCTCCTTCCCACCCCTTCTCCTCCTCCAGCTCCCTGACATACTCAGATATTGAGTGTGATTTCTTGTCCAAGGACCGATAGGATTTTAGATCTTTATGGCTGTCGAACTGGCAGCTTAAAATATTGATGTGGATTAGCAAGGAGAAACTTCTTCCCCTCCCTGAAACTCACCAGCTATTATCAGAGACTTCTAGAAGGAACAAATCTTTCCGATGGTGCCTTCAGTGCCAGGCACCTTCCATTCCCTGGGGCTGCTTGCTCTTCCTTCAGTAGGCGAGACCGTTTTCAGCGGGCTGTGTTCTCCCTCCTGTAGGGATTTTATCAGTCCTTGTAGCCAGACCTGACCTGCTAAGTGAATGGAAAGGCTTTGCCTTTTCCCAAAGCAGAAGCAGCCAGGGACATCCAGACACTGGAGCGGTTGGATCAACGGCCTCATCCAGGATAACAGTTGGTGTCTTCCTCTGCTTTGGTTTTGGGCATTGCTGCTTCCCCTGATCCACTCGCAGACCAAGCTCGCAGCTGCTGAAGTGCTTGAGTAGAGCCCAAATGAGATTGTAATTGTGATTTATTTCCCTTTAAGTTCAGCATCCAAAACATATTCAGATTATCGCAGTGTGATTCACAGAAGCGCAACCTGGCTGAGAGCTGCGTGCATCTGTGGCCGGGGCACATCCAAGAAAAGCCTGTCCTGGCATTAACCTCCGCCGTGTTTGCTCTGTAGCTTTCACCTGGGGCTTTCTCTTCCCTTCTCTGTTCTCTCTTTCCAGTCGCTCTGGTTTCTTGTCAGTGAAATTATCACTGGGTTGCTGATGTCCACGGTTTACAAAAGGGAGTTGAAAGCTTATAAAATGAAAGTCAAATGGAGCCATCAGATAATAAGAACAAAACACAGATAGTGAAGGGCTGGCACATTTATCATGACTTGAAGCCTCCTTGTGTTCACATAAGCTGCACCTTCTGTGTTTGAAGGCAATCAGAATTACTATATTCTTGGCTGAACCAGAGGTGGTTCAGTGCCTCCTTAGGGGTCTGTGCAGCCCCTGCGGTGCGTGCCCTGGCTGGGGAGGACGGGGCTGTGGGACAGGCTGACACCCTTACCTAAAGCTGTGGTTGTCTCTGTTGTGCTTTGTAGGTGCGTGTTGGTGGTATCATCTTCTCCCCTGGTTCAGTGAGCATCGCCTCAGACAGCCTCCTGACCCTGCCAGCCATTGTCAGTATTGCGGCCGGAGGCAGCCTGCTCCTCATCATTGTCATCATTGTCCTCATCGCCTACAAGCGCAAGTCCCGAGAGAACGACCTGACCCTCAAGAGGCTGCAGATGCAGATGGACAACCTGGAGTCCCGCGTGGCCCTAGAGTGCAAGGAGGGTCAGTACTGCCCGGGATCGGGCACTCTCGCTGTGCTGCAGCCCCGTGCTCCAGTCCCCTGCTTTCCCCACTGGAACCACCCCAGTCACCCCATCTTTGCAGCGAGGAGCGGAGCGCGTGCCCTGCGAGGTTTGCCCGCCTGCCCTGCCACGGGAAGGTGGGCAGCGACAAGGGCGTCAGCGGCAGACGCGGCTCTGCTGCCTGGTGTGCCGAGAATGGGATTAGAGCTTGATCCTGCTTAAGCGACATGCCTGGATCGCGCTGCGAGGACGGCGTGAGCTCCGGGGTGCCCGGCACGATATGCCCCCTTGTCTAATGGCCTTTTAGTAGAAAGCTTTGAAAAGACAGAGTGAGATCGGGAGCAGAGGGGTCTCGGACCCCCGAGAAACAGCGTGTATCCCACCTGGGAGGCGGGAGGGCTGGAAAGCCGGGCCAGTCCCTCCTCCGGTCCCTAAGGTGTGAGCCCAGAGCAGTAAGAGTAGGTCTGAGGGATAGGAAGAAGCTCCTCAAGCATTTGCTTCTGGGAAATCTTGTGTGTTATTTGGCTTAGCTAGACCTGCCGCTTGCAGATTTCAGCACAGACAAGTCTCGTCCCTTGCAGCGAGGCGCTGAGGAGCGAAGGTGGAGGCGGGCGTCATTTCTGTAGCTGGTGGGCTGAGAGAAAAAGCGTTCTGGGGAGGTGTGCTGCTGCTGTCGTGTTTGTCCTTCCAGCTGGAAGGGAGCTTAGTGACTCGGAGAAAAATAAATAGAAAGCTGCAAATTTCATAGTGTGGCCTCTGTATATAGAGAGAGTTGCATTGGATTTGTTCGGCTCATTTTAAAAGGATAGCCTTGAAAGCAGAGGACAATAAACGAGATCTGTTCAGGAGAGACCACAGCCACGGCATGGGCAGCTGCCTAGCTGGGGTACAGAGACCTTCCTGAGCCTGTATTTCATACTTTGGAGAGAGAACACAAGGATGCACATACAGCTGTATAACACAGTGATGTCATGTTACAAGAGGAAGAATAAATTCCTTCCTGACCCCTGCAGCAAGCAGTTTCTGCTTGGAATTGACCTGCATCAGATTTGATTATTTTGGCAACTGTTGACAGAGGAGGAGAAGAAGAAGAAAGGAAAATATGGGAGGCACCAAGTTAGGAAAATAGATCCTCATTTCTATCTGCAGCCTTTAAAGGTGTTTTAGGTGTATATACACAGGTGTGAACTGCATACAAATTAATAAGCATCTTTTGTTCTCGGCATCTGCTGTGTGTAGTGTGTGCTCCCTCGCGCTCAGCTGCTGAGACAGAGTCTCCAGGGGTGAGGGTCTGTCTGAGCTCTGCCGCGAGGTCTCCTCCGAATGGGTTTCCTGAGGGGGCCCGTTGATGGTTGCTGCCATGCCCCCGCGGAGAGCAGCAGGCAGCCCTGCCCAAAGCCCCTGCCCAGCCCCAGCTCCCGGAGCCCACCGGTGTTTCTCTGTCTCATTCTGTTCTCCCTGAATAGCTTTTGCAGAGCTGCAGACGGACATCAATGAATTAACCAGCGACCTGGATCGCTCTGGGATCCCGTACCTCGACTACCGAACATATGCCATGAGGGTCCTTTTCCCTGGCATCGAGGACCATCCTGTCCTGCGGGAGCTGGAGGTAACCAACAGGCTGTGCTCTGGCCCTTCGAGGTTTCCCTGAGCCCTCGGGTGAGCCAGCACCAGACCCTGAGGTGCCTTTATCCCTTCCACACCAAATCCTGTCAGAGGCGCTGGGGTTGGCAGGATGAGCCCTGAGTTCATTTTAACTAAGAAACTGGTGTTTTATTTCCATCGCGCACTGCTTCATTCCTTTCAGTTTCTTCTCCCCGGTGTTGATTTAGTTTTATTTTATGGGGGTTTATATTGCTATAGGCCAGCAGAGCCAAGTTATGGGGGTCTTTTGAAAGTCCTCCTTAATCACTTTACGGTGCAGGGGAAGGCTGTGCGCCTGGGAGCATCCTGCCTGGAGCATCCTGCCTGGAGCATCCTGCTGCTGCTGTTCCATGGCGTGTCCACGGGAGGGCAAGCACCATGCCCAGGCGCGGCCAGCTCCTGCCTGGCTCTCAGCAAGCGCCTCCAGCTCCCTGCTTTTTCCACCAGTATGTTGAATCTATACATAAGATTTTCACCGAGGATATAGAAAAATTGGTAAGGTACCAGGGGCCATCGGATCACCTTGCAGATGGGCTCTTCTCACCTGTGAGAGTGCCAAAAAAAAATAAAAAAATTATCGTGCTTCACGAAACTATCTGCCGCCAAGTGTGGGGCTGCCATCCTCCATCTGGGGTGCCCAGAGGTCCCGGGCTCAGCGCTCCCTCTCAGAGACTGGCATTACTCCAGTAAATCCAGAAAGTCCCGTTGCCTTCACACAGCCCGGGAGGTGGCCCACATCTTCAGCCAGAGGCGTCAGAGGAAGAAGTCTTGATTGCTTGTGCTCCGTACGGCTGCGTTGCTTTTCCAGGCAAGCAGTACTCAGCATTAATGCATCAAAACAGATTCCAGTGGGCCACCAAGACCGAGCAGTTGCTGTGGAGTTGGTAAAACTCACCCAGGCTTTGAACCAGCCTCCCTCAGCCCATTCCCATGCCATTTTCCAGTCCCACACATTATGTTCGCTGTTTAAATTGCCAAATAAGCTGACGCTCTAGCAAACAAATATGAATGTTTTTTATTTGTTTTGCTCATGAAAAACAGAATTGCACAAGTGATAAATGTGTTGCCAATTACACAGTTGCTTAATTATGTAACGTTAGTAAAACCAATACATAAGTCTCCAAGATGTTTGGTAAAGTTGCTTAATGCAGTTCATCATTTTCGCTTGTAATGAATTACTTGAATCTGTAACTGGCTGAAAGCCTCAATTTTTTACACTTGTCCCATAATAAAGCAATAGCCTAAATTAGTATTTAATTTACTTACAAGAGTGTCACTTTTTGTGCAGAACAAGCAAAACTGTATGTCATTTATAGGGCCGTTAGCCTCAAAGCAGCAGCTTTATGGCATGCATAGAGTGTAGCTCGAAGCAATGATTAAGGCAAGCTGTGCTGAGGTGCTGGGGGAGGACAGAAAGGGTGACACTTGTTCAGAACTGGCCAGAGGCCACGTTCAGGGATGCTGAGACCCTGAGAGGTGGGATGCTGGCTTGTGCACCCAGGGTTAAACCATTCACCCTACCCCAGCGACGGTGGCATGCCCCTGGGGTGATGCAGGGCTGCCCTCCGGTCCCTTGTCCTCCCATGCCTTGGCTGATGGGCATGCTCTTCTCCACCACAGGTCCAAGGGAACGGGCAGCAGAGCGTGGAGAAGGCTCTGAAGCTCTTTGCTCAGCTGATCAACAACAAAGTCTTCCTGCTGACCTTCATCCGAACGCTGGAGCTGCAGCGCAGCTTCTCCATGCGCGATCGAGGCAACGTGGCCTCACTCATCATGACGGGTCTGCAAGGCAAGCTGGAGTACGCCACCGACGTGCTGAAGCAGCTGCTCTCCGACCTCATCGAGAAGAACCTGGAAAACAAGAACCACCCCAAACTGCTCCTGCGCAGGTACCACGGGGCCGGGGGAGGGAGGAGGCTGTGGGCAGGTCAGCACGGTCCCCCGGGCTGGCACGGCCACGCTGCTGGTGGCATATGGGGGCTCTGCGGGACAGGGTGCTGGTGTCAGCAGGAAAATGCAGCTTTCCATGGGGAACTTTGGATAAACCCATCCATTTCCGTGCCTGCCTCCAGGACACAGGCTTAACTCCACTCTGTGATTTCACAGATGGCTGAACAGGGTCTTAAATTGGATCTAAGAGAGCTATTACCTCTGCTGCATCTCCTTCTCACTCTGGCTTGGCTGAGAGCAGGTGACGATGCCAGTGCTGTCACCTCCACCATCCAACTGCCTCCTCCTTGCCCTGCCTGCACCCACCTGACCAAGCTCCAGCTTCTCTCACCTGTGTGTGCAGAGATGCCCGAGTGGTTCAGCAAAGGGGTTTAGCGCCTGTGCCAGTCCTGTGCAGGGCTGCCTCAGGGCACCATCGTGGCAGGGAGGTGAATGGCCCAAAAACCAGGGCTCTCCATCACCTGCATGCTGCTGGTACCAAGCAGTGATCTGTGCGTCCAGGCAGGGAAGAGGAGGCGCTAGCTCAGGTACAGCAGGGTCTGGAGGAGCAGGGATGCAGCTTTTTTAGTCATCTTACTGGGCTTGAGGCTCTTAAGGGCAGGAGTCTTCTAACTTACATGTCTGTACAGTACTGAGGGTCCTTGTCTCCCGTGGGCTGTGTGGTATTATTGGGGTGAGTACAGCACTGACCTAGCGAAGGAAAGGACCTGTTGGATGGGCAATGCCGCGGATTGCCCCTGGAGCCATCAGGGAAAGGCAGGCTGCCCAGCAAGGCTTGGTCCCCCTCCTGATGGCAGCCCATTCTCCGCAGCCAGGATGCTTCTGCGAGCTCCACTCTCACGTGTCTGAGCTGCCTCAGAGGTATTTATGGGCTTTGTCCTCACAGCATCCACGTCTGCCTGGATGGAGAGCAGCGTTTGTGTTTCACAGCTGAGGGAAGGAGCTCAGGAACAGATAAGCAACTCACCCAAGATTGTGCTGGGAAGTGACAGAAATAAAGAGAAGAAAAAGTGTATATTAATGCAGGCAAGGTCAGCAGCTACCAGTAAAAGGCTACACCTGTTCTCCATGTCATAAGCCACCTCCGTCCCATGTCCCTTTGGGTTCTTGGCCAGCGGCAGGAACGCACCCCCATCGGCCGTGGCTGCGGCTCTGCTGGCATCTCGCTGGAGTGAGCAGGCAAAGGCGAGAGGAGGATTTCACGGCTCTAGCAAAATTTCAGGGATTCCTCCAGCCATAATGAATATACTTGACAGGAAATTGCTTTAAATCTGGCTGTGTTTGCAGAGACAATAACTCATCTCAGAAAAGGAAGCCGTCTTAATTTCCCCCGTGGTTTGACAAGTCGCTGGGAAAGCGTCTTCTGCCTCAGCCATCAATAATGACTTTTCACGGTGCTCCAAAAAATACATGTCTGGTGATCAGAGACGTGCTCCCTGCTCCCCACAGCACCCAGCACAGAGACGGGGCCATGGGCAATGCCAGCAGCATTGGGGCTGCCTGTCCTGCACCAGGATTTAGCCCTTTCACAGGAAACCTGACCTTGAATGTTGCCCAGGATGGGGCATCTACCACCTCGCTGGGCAACTTGGTCCGGTGCTTCACCACCCTCACTGTAAAATATTTCTTCCTTATATCTAGTGTGAATCTACCCTCTTTTACTCCAAAAGCATCACTCCTTGTCCTATCGCTACAGGCCCTACTGAACCTCCGGCTGGACCCCTGTCCCAGCCCTGTGCCCAGCTGGCTCCCGGCTGCTGCTGGTGCACAAAACAGCCCAGGCTGGAAGGTCTTGCTCTGACTTAATAAGCAGTGATCAGCCACAAAGTGAAATGTAATTTTTTTAAAAAAAATTTGAGATCTCTGGTGGCAGCAGTTCATAATTGACACTCAGTTCTTTCTCTCTTTCTTCCTCGTTTTCCCCTCTCTCTTTCTTCCATGACTACCCCTCGCGGGAGACAGCAAGAAAGTTGACATTAAATCAAATATCTGCTCCAGTTCCTGGCACAGAGCGCAGCACACAGCAGTTTGGAGACCTAGATATAGCAGGGAAAATTAATAAAATACATATTTATTTTTGGGGTTCTCTCAGCTCTTTTTGTTTAGTTTTGTTTTATTCCTGGTGCCTCAGAAAGTCAGAGGAGCCGCCAAGGCGCCGGTTGCTGGCGTCAGACTCCTTTGGAAAGTCATCTCTGGATCGTGCTTTGCCCTTGTTATGTGGTCAATATGAGAAAGGTTTTCTCCAAGTGGAGGGATTCTCCCCTGCCGTGTTAATCTTCAGGAGCTTATTTTTTATTTTTAGAGGCAGATCTCTAACAGTGTTTCAGATACCAGCCCAGCGACAGCGTATGAGCGATGCCTGCCGAGGGGCAGCACAAAGCCCCGCAGCAGCTATTGCTGCGGCTCAGCAGACCCTTCCCCACGTAGTAGAGAGAAAGAGAGGTCAGGCCCCGTGGTGGCAGGCAGAATTGAAGGGATGGCTTACCCAGCCATCACCACCGATCCGATTTCAAAGGCAGAGGAGGCCAGGGAAAGTATAGACAGCAGACTTGTTTGCAAGGAGCCTGTGGTGCTCCTGCTGCACCCAGCAGCGTTGAAGGTTACAAGCAGCCCCTTTCCTCAGCCAGTGTAGGACGGTGATGATTAACTCAATTGCTGGCCGTCCCCAGGACCGATGCACTGCAAATATCTCACAGCGTCAGCCTGTGTCAAGATGAGAGTGAGATTCAGTGCTTGAAGGTAAGGAGAAATGGGATTTGACAGAGATGCTCAGAGGTGTTTCTTTTTGCTGTTGCATTCAGCTGATCTTTTATTTCTGATAACAAAATAAAAGGGAACAGCTAGATGTGGGAGTACCTGATACCCTTCTCCCACACAATATGCCCCAACTTCTCTGTCGCTCCACATTTCAGTTCTTTTTGCGGTGCTGGTGGCAGCCCATGAGCAGCCAACAAGGACAGGTCACAGCATTGCTTCACTGGCTAATAGGGAGGCTTGCTAATTCTTAATATAATATTCTATTAACAAAGTAGTTTACTAAATCAATATTCACCCTGACGTTCTAAATGTATAATTTTCTGAGGTTTTCACCTATTCTTTAGTTTGTATCACTGCCTCTCTGTTCTCTGTGGCTCGCTGGCGCAGCAGTGTGCTGGTGCTTCTCCTCCTTAATTGGGTGACTGAAATATTTTAAACAGGAGAACAATGTGTGTGTCAATTTGTAGGATGATTTTTTAGGCAGTTAATCAATTCAGGCTTAAATTCTTTGGGGATCTGCAGACATTTTCACAAATTCCTGGCAGATGTTGCAGTCCTAAGAGATGATGGATAGCGTGACCCCAGGTCTATCTGCCGACTGGCATCAGTTTTTCTTTGGTGATATCTGTGGCTCCCGTTTATGCTTCATCTGCTTGACTTTGGGATCAAACCTTGTTGCTTTTGTCGTGTGTGTTTTTCATTAAATGGCAGAGTTTTCAAGCATGTGGGATGCTGTGTAAATACATACCAAGAGGCAGTCCCTGATTCAAGGCAGCAGAGCAGACAGGGGAAAATGGGGGGTACTGGGTCTGGAGCGGGACAGTGACCTGCTCCAGGTCAGGGTCAGGGTGATGGCAGAGGCTCGATGCATTGCCATGCTTGTTGAGCATCTCCTGAGAAGGTTGCTGGCACAGTGGGCGAAGGGCAGTCGGCAGGAACGGCACCAGGAGCAGAGCTGCCGGCCAAGGGGATGAAGGCACAGAGAGGCGCCCAGAGGCAGCGGGGCTGCTGCCTTGCTGCAGGCTCACAGTGAGGGCATGGTCCCCGGCAGAAAGGGTGCTGCAGCGGGCAGGGTGCTGGATCCACCCCTCTTCACTTGCTGAAATTTTGACCAGATCCTGGTATTGCATGTGGCACGAGGAGAAGGCTGGTAGCGCAGGGAGCCGGGCTGCCCGGGGTCAGTTTGTGGCTGGCTTGGCTGCAGCAGAGCAGCTCTCTGCGTGGCCTCGTGGGCAGGCTGGCAGCCTTGCCTGCCTGCCTGCCTGCCCGCCCGCCCGCCTGCCTGCCTGCCTGCCTGCCTGCCCGCCCGCCCGCCTGCCTGCCTGCCTGCCTGCCACCAGCACGAGCTGCATGGCTGGCGCTCAGATGTGGACTGTGAGACAGCACAGCCATCCTGTCCCATCCCAAGGAAAGGAACTGTGGTGCTTTAAGGAAAGTCTCCTGGTCCTGCAGAGCCAGCATTAAAAACTATCATTAGGAACCATTGTATTTAAATTAGAAATAATCTTGGGCACAATGTGGGGAGAGGACACTGGGTGGGACTGGGGAGAAAGCTGTAATTTCCCTGCCATTGTCACTCTGCTGTCCCTGATTGCCAGGAACTGCTGCAAATCCCAATGATTTACCGAGCCAGGCTGTAATTTGCACCACGTGCAACAAGCCGAGTGTCACCAGGCTCCCCATCACCAGCCCCATCAGGGCTGTCAGCTGGGCAAGCTGCTGTCAGCTCGGTGCAGCAGAGGGGGGGGCCCTGGTTTGGAGCACCACGGCAGCTGTGTCAGGGTGCAGCCAGGTGGTGCCACCCGGGGAGATCTGGGGCCTCTGGTGTGTGATTTGGTTTCATGTGTAACATGCGTGTCCTCCGGGCTTCCCTAGGACCGAGTCCGTGGCTGAGAAGATGCTGACTAACTGGTTTGCCTTCCTCCTCCACAAGTTCCTCAAGGTAAGGAGGGATGGAGCTGAGATCCTGCTTTGCTGTCTCACCCACCAGCCATCCCCAGGGTGAATCCGGGCTTGAAATTCTTCAGTCAGACTCCAAGTCAAAAGATGTAGTAGCAAGGCAGGGGAGGTGGAAATTTGCTCAGAGATGCCTACAGCTGGGGCTGCTGTTACATGGGCTGAGCCAAGCTGGCACGGCCTCCGTGCTCAGCCTTCTCCAACCCTCAGATCACCTGGTGTAATTCTCATGTAGTGGAGTTTCTGTTGCACCTCTTTGGTACTTAGGAGAAATTCTCACTTGGATCTCCGTGCCTGGACTTCCATATTTTTTAACTTTATTTGTGGTTTTGGAAGCCCCACAGAATTTGCTTCATGGGAGTGAACAGTGAGGTCAAGATCTCAAATTCCATTTTTTTACAGCCATGTAGATTCAGTAGAGATTTACCAAGCCAACGGCAACATACCCCTCGAGCAATGGAGCTGATGGGTTTGGCTGCCCTTTCCAGGAGCTGCTGGGGGCTGAGCCTGGATTGCACATGTGCTAAAGGTTGAGTCAGTGGGACTATGCCTCTGCTGACAGGAATCCTGTGCAAAACCTGCGTGCAGCCAGTGGCCCTGGAGGAGATGCACCTCCACCTCCATGTTAGTCGTGCTGTCTGTCTCGTTGTGTAGGAATGTGCTGGAGAGCCGCTCTTCATGCTCTACTGTGCCATCAAGCAACAGATGGAGAAAGGTCCCATTGATGCCATCACAGGAGAAGCCCGTTACTCCCTCAGTGAGGACAAGCTGATCCGGCAGCAAATTGAGTACAAGACCCTGGTGAGTGATCGCTGTAGAAGCTGCCATTGAATCGCTTCTGTCCCCCTTGCTTGGCCATGAGCTGTTCTGACCTTAGGCTGGTGATTAGGACACCACTGTGAAGCCTAAATGTTACCAGTGCAATAAAGCCTCATGCTGCCAGACCCACGGCCGAGTCAGGTGTGCCCCTAATCTGCAGATACAAAAAGCCTGAGCTAAGGTTTGGAAAGGCAGGGTTTGAGGGGACCATTTATCTCCCTGTGCATTGAGTGTTGCCCTCCCTCTAGCAAATGAAAATGGACATTTAGGACGCCTACCTTGGTAATCATTCTGAAGATACACTAGATGCGACAGCAATGATGCGATTAGGGTTGCAATGCTTTTTTTATGACAACAGGTTGTTGTGACACATGTGGTTACAGTTCTCCTGGATGCTTGTCTGAAGCCCTCTAGAGCATGGTGGTGTTCTCCTTGCCTTCCAGATCCTAAATTGTGTGAACCCAGATAATGAGAACAGTCCAGAGATCCCTGTGAAGGTGCTCAACTGTGATACCATCACTCAAGTCAAAGAGAAGATCCTCGATGCAGTATACAAAAACGTTCCATATTCTCAAAGACCGAGAGCTGTTGACATGGACTTGGGTAGGAGCTTCCCTGCCTCGTAGGAGAGGGAAGATCAGAGAGGTTGAACAGTGATTCTTGGTGGGTTTGGCAGAGCTTGAGAAGTAGAGCTCAGGCTGCACAACACCATACGTGTTTCTAGCGTTAGAGGGGCATGGGCACTGCTCCTGCTGAATAGGTTTTGAGCTCTGTGGGATCAGCTAATTGTCCATTGACCACAGAGCAAATGATTCCTGAAGCCTCCTTTGCTCTGCTGACAATTTAGCTTCCCCTGGGTGCCTCCTCCTGGGAGATGGCCTTTTCTACAGGCTCATCTGTCCAGTAGGTACTTGGGCCAGAAGTGGATAGAGCCTTTTAGTGCCTTTCCCCCTCTCTGACCATCATGCCTGCCTGGTTTTTGCCTCTCCCACAGAGTGGCGGCAGGGCCGGATAGCTCGTGTGGTCCTGCAAGATGAAGACATCACCACCAAGATTGAAGGAGATTGGAAGCGCTTGAACACCTTGATGCATTATCAGGTAAGAAAGCAGCCCCGGTGGACAGCTCCCGGAAAGCTGTCAGGAGGGAAGAAAAGCAGAAATTTAATTCCCAAGTATCTCATCTACCAAGACAGACAGGGAGGTCACATTTATGTGATAAACCAGAAGGGTTCAATGTGCTTACGCATTAGATGGGAAAGCAACCTTGACATGGATGTTAAAGAAACCAGCAGAGTTGAAAATTGGCTAAATTAAAACCACCAGCCGTGCTAATGAGACAGAGGGAGCGGTGACGAGGGCTGACCACCTGCTGCTGGAGGTGTGGGGCCAGGGGATGGATGGCACGTGGGGCTCAGGACTTTGTGCGGGGGTCTGAGACAACCAGGAGTGCAGCAGGGAAGGAAGAGGAGCCTCTGCCTTCCTTCAAAGCTTTGCAAATGCCACACAATCTGATGATCTGATGCAAAGCACAGGCTGCAGCGGCAGCTCACCTCTTGTACTCTTGATCTTCCTATGCGTTGGCTCTTGAGCATCGTGCAAGGAGTGAAGAAGGGAAGCAGAGCAAATACTTCAGGTACTGTCCCATGGGAGGCTCGAGAGGCTGCTGTGGGGAGTTAGGGGATGAAGCCAGGTCAGGAAAAAGTAAACATCAAGAGCTACTTCTTGACAGAGTGGCATCAAACCTCCTAAGTCCCAGACCTAGTCTTCCAAGCCAAGTAACAAGAGTTTAAGTCACATAAAAGGAGGCTAGGCAGTGAGGATGCTCTATCATGCATCAGCCAGGGTGGCCGAGGTGACCTGAGAAGTCACTGCCACCTTTAGCTCTTGCAGCTCGTGTGCCCCAGCCCAGCCCAGGCTGCCCTGGGTGGCTGTGCGTCTGTTGGAAAGGGCTTCTTACGGTGTGCAAAAGACGGAGAGGGTGGTAAAGAGGGAGCTGAGGAAGGTTTGGTTAAAGGGAATCAGAGGCTTTTACTCAAAGCCTGCCTGCAGCAGAGGATAACTGCATTAATTGGGACCTGTAACCTACTACTGTCCATCACTACCTACACAGAAGTGTTTAGTATTTAATCTGGCATCTTTCCCTGTTTATACACCATCTCAAGTCCATCAGCGTGACTCATGCTGTGTAAGTTGAATGTGAGCCAGTATTGACAGGAGCCGTATAATCAAGGAGCGAGACTGAGAGAATGGCATAGATATGCAAAGTGCATGTAAAAAAGCACCTCGAGGGTCAACTTTTCCAAGCGGCCCCAAGGATTTAAACACAGATTACCGTAAAATGTCTTAGGAGCTGCGCAGATTAATTCCATTGTTTCTAAAATCTGTTTTACCTGACAGTTGCAAGGGATTAACCAACATGCAGGGAAGCAGCAAGGCTTTATTATGCCTTGATCTTTAAAAGTCATCATAAGGAAGTCACGAGTGAGCGCCGTGTTTTCCTGATGTGTGTCGGATGCTAGGGGGGGAGGGGGAGTACTTTCGTTTTAGTGCCTGTGGGAAAATCTGAGCCACAAGTTTACCCTTAAAATAAACAAAATGCTTGCACCACTGAAGATGCTGCAGCTATTCCTGCCATTTTAATGTCAGTTTTGCTCTGGAGCCGGATAGAAATTTGCTGCCAAACATCTAAACAGGTAGCAATTGCACTTCTCTCCCTGCCCTGGCCCGAGCTCCGCGCAGCCTGGCAGAGCCGTTTCAGCCATTTAAAAGAAGCCAAGTTCTCTGCAGCGCAACAGAATTCTTGTCAAGGCAGGGCTTTTGCCAAAAACAAGAAGCAATTTTTTCTCATTGTTGTTATTCCTACCAGGTTTTTTTCTATTTGAGTAATAAATGTTTTTATTAGGTATCAAAAATACAGATGCTCCAGGACTACACAGTGAAACAAATATGTGGGCAAAGGCACAGCTTAGAAGAGGGTATAAAATCATTTGGGTTTTAAGCACTGCTGCCTCACCGTTTTAACATGTGTTACATGTAAAACAGGCGTGGTTCGAGCCATAAAAATGAAATCTAGATTTCTCCAGTTTCTGGAGGACTAACGAAGGATTACTGAATGTCTAGAAAAACAAAACAAAACAAAACAACCCCTAGCCCTGTAAAGCTATCTCCATCTTTTGTTCAGAGCTGTCTTGTGTTTATTCTGATCCGAAGGCACAGTGATCTCTGGATTTGCACGCACAGCCCATGTTTCCATCCGGGAACACCGGGGTTCTGTGGTCCTTTGGAGAGGTGCTGCTGGCAGTAAGTGCTGGAGCAAGGACCAGAGCCTGCCCGGTCCTCGCAGCCTTGCCCCTGCCCCCGGTTTCTGGGGTCTGAGCGCTCCGCAGCCCCCGTCCCTGCAGCTCCTGGACCAAACCAGCCTCCTCCTCCTCACCGTGCACTGGGGCAGGGTGGGAAGGCTCTGCAGAGGGCACTTATCCATTGCAAGAGTTTCTCGGCTCCATACCTGGCTGCTGGAATTTGACACTATTACATTTGTTTTCAATATACTATACAATACCTGCATCAACAGATAGAATGTAATTTTCATGGGAAGCCTTTGCATACAAAAGCCAGATTGAATTTGAAGAGAAATATTCATCTTTCGGCAATATTTTTGAACCACTTCATAGAATTATATAGAGAACCATATGCCTGCTGCTCATTTCTTCATTTATAAAAATAGATGTATAGGTTAAGTAGGTGTAATTCTTTGTTAAATTCTCTGGAGCTTTTAACTTATGTTGTAAGGAATTGTATTACGTTTGTGTGGTGTCGTTTTGGTTTCATGCCTATTAAACTCCGTGGGAGAGTCTCACCCCGTGTGGCTTTACTCAAGAAAAATGAAACACTGAATTTAATATCAAATGATTTACAGTGGCTCATGCAGGGTTAACTCAGAGGCAGCAGAGCATGAATACCTGTCAGCCACTGTGAGTCTAGAAAGGCTGAGAGACTAGAAAACTATTTTAAATGGAAAATTAGAAGCAGAGAGTGAAGATTTTTGTGGAAAATGAGACTTAGGAGCCGAGGGTGGCGTGGATGTGGAGCTGGCATCCTCACTGCGTCCTCACTACCCCACGCAAACGCAGGATTATTGTCTGGGCTTCTGCTCTCCCTGCTCCAGATTTTAATTTTCTTTTCTTTAAGGTGTTTTGTGCAGCACATTTCCAGCTTGTAGAAGAATCAGAATATTTATAAAGTTGTAAAACAGCCAGCCAGCTTCGCAAGCATCTCTGGGGTTTTATGGGAGTATGGCAACAGCAGAGCGAGATGGGAAACGAATGTGTGTTACATCTGATGCTAATTTGCACGCTGGTGTTTTTTAGCTGACAAGAGCCATTCGACCCAAAATTTAGAGAGTGAGAGTGCTCTGTGTGTGTGTGTGGAATTTTTAATGCCTCTCTCCCAGTTAACCGCAGCCCCAGTGGATATGGATCCCAGCACAGGGAGCTGCTGCCTCCACGGGAGCACTGGCCCACTCGGGTTTCTCCCTAGCAAAATTGAACTGAAGTGGCAGCTAATAACAGCCTAAGAAAATAATGTCACCACTGATTGTTTCTTCCGTTGTCTTAATAAATGGGATGAAGTGAGGCAGGAGCAGAAGGGGAAATAACAGAGGTGGTTGAAGTGTTTTGCCTAGAAATACCTCACTTTTGTACTGTGAAACACAAGTGACTATTATTTCCACTATCACTAGCAATAATAATAAGTCGCATTTACATGAAACCTTTCATCTGACTGGTACCCAGAGCCTTGAAGGCAGTGAGGATCGCGGTGTGCGATCACCTCGCGCCAGCAGACGCTGTACAAACACCCCTGCAGCTTCCCCGTGCGCGGGGACAGTGCCGAGTCCCACGCAGGACGTAACGGGGGACTTAGCCCCAAAAGCAATTTCTCCAGCAGGAAGAGGCATTTCTTTTGTGCAGCTCCTCTAAATAATGTGCTGGCTGGGCGCCGGCGGGTCCCCAGCCTGAGAGATGCAGTGACTGCGCTCTCTGCTCCCTTGCCGCACCGCGCCACGGGCCACGAGTTCAAAATTAAAAGACACTCAGGCCCATTCCCTGGAAACCTGCAGATCCTTAATTAAGGGAAATAAGTTAAAAAATTTCCAGTGACTACTAGATTTATAGGGAGGATAAAATTAAACATGGCTACTAAAATCTGCTGTAACAAAATCTTGTTAGCACTAATGTTCATTTATAGTTAGACTTCCCAGCATTTAATTCCTTCTCTGGTGCAGTAGAGGGACTGACAATTTAATACCCTGAAAGATGGCTTTATGTCTTGCTTAGCTGTAAATCAAACTTTTAAAGTTCGTAAAAATTGCTAAAATAAAAAATGGTTTAATAGGAATGTTTTATGGTCCATAACGTTATTATAGCCCTTTTATTCCCTCTGCATTGTTACTTTAATTGGATCACAACAATTCTTGAGATTCTCATTTTTATTGGATAAAACATAATCTTAAATCAGAACGACCAAAACCAGCTTCAAGATGTCTTTTGATTTACCACTTTTTTCCTTTGGTCCCTCGCCGACAACCCAGCAGAGAGCTTGGCTGCCCTGGGGACCCCGTGCCATGCCGTGCCATGCTGTGCCGTGCCGTGCCCCCTGCCCACGCTGCACCCGGGCTCTGGTGTTACCTGCGTTTGCTGGGTGAGCAGCCGGTGCATCTCGCTGAGCTTTTCTTCTCTCCCTTTGCCTCCCCAGGTATCGGACCGCTCAGTTGTGGCTCTCGTTCCCAAACAGACCTCCTCCTATAATATTCCTGCCTCTGCCAGTATATCCCGGACATCCATTAGTAGATACGGTAAGAAGCAGCATTAAGGGCTGGGAAACTATGGCTCACAGGCAGCAACCGGGCATTACTCCTGCTGTACTCCGCATTTCAGAGCCAGCCTGGAGCTTGCAGCTTTACTTGCGAGTGTATCTTGATGGGGTTGGTATTGAAGCTGCCTTTGTTGCAGGAGGGCAGCACCTCAAGGCAATTAGGTGGGGGAAAAAGCAGCAGCTTCCCCCAAAGAACCACACCACCTCAGCCACAATGAGGGCACGTTCAGGTGCCAAACAGAAGAATGCCCTTGGCTACTGTTTTTTTTGCAAAGGTTTTTCCATCTATGGACAGAACAGCAGAAAGCCCAGAGAAGCTGAGAGGAGGGAAAAGGAAATGCCAAGCACATGAGCAGCCTTGGGAAACACGGCTCTTGGAAAAGCCCAGGGAAAGGCTTTTGCTGAGAGGGGCTGGATGCAGCAGAGCTCCCCTGGGGCTCCCGCTGCAGGAAAGCAGCTTTGTGTCCCTTGTGTGTAAGCAGGTCTGCACCAGGGAAGAGCCCAATCCCTTCATCTCTTTCTTCTCTACATGGAGGATCCTGAATCCTCAGCTAATGGGTCAAAACCGGGGAATGGCAATCTTAACTCGGCGTGCTCGGATGTGCACACCTGGGAATTAATTATTTGCATAATAGCAGGGCTTGGCACTTTACAGAGGGTCCCTGAAGACGCTGCAGCCTGAGTAAATGAGTCTGCGAGGTGCCAGGTGTGCGTTTATAGCACTAAATCCACAATAATAGTAATAATATACTTCCATAAAAGGCAACAGTGGCAAAATCTCTAGTGTGCTGATCTTTCATTATCTTTCATTTTACAGAGTGTTTTACAAACGAGAGATCTCCTGACAAACCTCCTCTTGTTTATAGCTCCCAGAATAATGTTTTTTTTCTCAAGCAAGGGTTCTGAGGAGCCATCCACAGGAGAGTCTTAGGCAAAAGCCAAGAGAAAAGGTATTTCTCCCTGGGAGTTGTAGTCCACCCGAGTGCCCAGCACTTCCCACGCTTCAGGTGATGGAAAAACCGAGGCTGGGTCACACAGCCTGAGTCCTCGGTGCTCATTGATCTGTGTCAGATGGAAAAGCTTTTGCAAACTCCCAATATGAACTATCATCGCTCATGTTAAGATTAATACTTCTAATTGTGCAGACAGAATTTAAATGAGATACTTATTTACTTCCCCCATTATATATCAGTACAGAGCTGTGTTTAAAAATAGAATTACTAGATGCTTCCCTAGCTGTCCCCCTGTCTGTCTCCTTAATTATATCAGTTGGAGTAGTCATTTATCTAAGCCTTAATCAGGGATGAAAATCTAGCTAGTTTGGTAATGACTTGCGTATTTCCCTCGGCTGATTTATGATTGATTCCCTTACTCTCCATGAGGAGGGTGAGCAGTGAATTGGAGGCTAAACTTGAGAAAACGCATGAGATTCCCAGAGAACAAAGAAATTTAGTGAGAGGAAAAAAATCCAACAGCACATGATTGTGTTACTCAGCCCGGTGTCTCAGCTTGAAGATGCTGTGGATGGGATCCAGGGAGGTACATTCTTTGGGAAGTTAAATGTATCTCACATCCCTCCATGGTTTCTGAGCAATTAAGGGAAAAACCTTTGTCTGCTCACCTTTGAGCTCCCATTTCCCTGCCAGGGAGGAGGGCAGAAGCAGGGACAGCAGGGAGGCCGGACCCGCTCAGCACCACGGGCGGCACAGCCGGGATGCAGGACTGGCCTCAGGCTCTGCAGTTGGTGCTCAGCTTGAGCCCTTGTTGCTCTAATGAATGCCTGGAGAACAGGAACAACAGTTTCTTCCCTTTGTGCTGGTTGTGCTGGGGAGCTTGTTATTATTTAGGGAAGACTGATATCAGGATGCCGGTGCTGCAGGAGTCGGTTCACATAAGTAAAGGATGTGAATGGAGCAGAAAAGTCCCATGTCTGAGTGTGAAAACACAAAAGCTTGAGTCTGAAGGGCTCTTCTCAGTGAAGACCAACACGTATCCTTGGCAAATGCCACATTTTGTCAGTGCCAGGCTGGTATTACGTTTCATTACCCCATAAAAAAGCCAGGGCGGATGATTTTGGCATTAGCAAGCACAGTGGCATCACTGAGAGGAGACAGGGAAATGAAAAAGGGGGTTGCTTTGAGCATGACCGACTTCTCCTCCCATTGTTCAGACTCCACCTTCCGTTACACCGGCAGCCCCGACAGCTTGCGCTCCCGCGCCCCCATGATCACCCCCGACCTGGAGAGCGGGGTCAAGGTCTGGCACTTGGTCAAAAACCACGACCATGGAGACCAGAAGGAAGGAGACCGGGGCAGTAAGATGGTGTCTGAAATCTACCTGACCAGGCTATTAGCTACAAAGGTAACTGCCATGCACTAAATTTGCTTGGGAAATGCATAGGGAGGTCTGTCTATAGGCACTTGCCAGGGATCCTGTGCAGCCCCTAGTGATGCTCAGCTCCCAGGGGATACTGTCCCAGTCGGGCTTTCCTGGGTGCCAGGGGTTGGATGGCTCATGGGGCAGCAACAGAAACACATCCCAGATTTTCTCACGCTGCAAGGCTATGGCTGCAATGCTTCCTTCTTCTGCACATTATAAAACACAAAGAATTGGAGAGACACAGCAGTGCCTGTAAATATTTAACTGGTTTCCTTGGGCAGAGAGGAAAGGTCCTGCCTTTCACCGTGTTTCATCACTGTAGATAATGTAGATTTGCTTTTGAGAGCAAAAGAACTTCTTTCAGGTGAGAAATAAAGAGTAAATGCAGCCGTGAATAACTGCAAGCTGGAGCATCCCCCCGGGGTCCTCTGGCTGTACAGTCAGCATTCGTAAGGACCCCGACCTTACTTATTCCTGTGGGGTCCATGGCGGCACTTTGCGGGGCTGTGCAGAGCTGGTAATGCCATCTGGCATCCCCTCCTGCCACCGCTGCTTAGCCAAGCGTGTGCCTGCGCCTCCCTTCACCTTCTCGGTTGCTGCTTTCATTAGGGTACGCTGCAGAAATTTGTGGACGACTTGTTTGAGACGCTGTTCAGCACCGTGCACCGCGGCAGCGCGCTCCCGCTGGCCATCAAGTATATGTTCGATTTCTTGGATGAGCAGGCAGATAAGCACGGCATCCATGACACAGATGTGAGGCACACGTGGAAGAGCAATTGGTAAGAACGAAGGAGGAAGATGGAGAGGGGAGCAGACCTCAGTACTGAGCAATTGTCTGTGTCCTGGGGAAAAACAGAGATGGGGAAGAACTTTGGGAAGGCTGAGAACAACCAAGTCCCATAGCTCCAAAGCACGAGATGTTCCATGAAGCCATGTTAATGCTTTTCAGCTGCTGCCCCAGATGCGGCAGTGGGGTTTGATCCTGGTTCGTGCTGACTCCATGCACACACGAGCTGAACCCCTGGTGCAGCGTTAACCCCTGCGCCCAGCTATCTCAGCGTCCTCTGCCCGGGTGGGAGCTGGGCACCGGCCTCAGGCCGTAGATCCACACACCTGGTCTTTGGAAATCGTGGGGTAGGTGACAAGGGGGGAAGGAGCCATCCCTGTGTGCCACTGGCATGGACTGCAGCCAGGTTCAGCCTTTTCCAAACAATAGGAGCTCTCACATCTCTGCCTCTGCTGTTATTTTAGGATTAAAAGCTCCGTGGGTTAGAAATTCACCTCTTCGAGGAAGGAAAAAAAAGCATAACAAATGGTTGCTCCCTGAAGACTTTGTATTTTCCTGAGTCCCTCGTGGTTTAAAAGGCCTCTAATCATCATGGCTGCAAAAGCTGGGTACCCTGCTAAGGCTGTGGGAAGCTAAAAACAATTTATTGAAAGGCTTAGAGGAAGGTGTTATTAGAATAAGAACTCCAGAATCACACAAAAAGATGAGACTTCTTAAAGCAATAAAAAAGAAAGCACCGACCAGCAGAGTTTTTGCTGCCGGAGCCACCAGCCCACACGAGCCCTGGTCCTTCCTCCTGGCCTGGAGCACGGTGGGCTCGGGAGAAAGGTGAAAATTCGGTCTCTGAACTAACAGCTCTACTGAGCGCTCTGGGCAGCTGCAGCATCCCCAGAAAGGGCATTTTGGTGGGGAGATGGGAGAAGGCTTATGCCACCGTAACAGGTCAAAGCAAACGGGGGCTTGGAATTGGGAGCCGGGGGGTCTGGGAGCTGGCACTGCTGGGGCTGCGGCCGAGCTGCTCGCCTGCAGTGCAGCAAGAGTTAAGCTGAAGCCTTCGGTGAGCAAGCTGGGTAGACAGAGAGAGCCGAGACTTGAAAGGTAATAGAAAGCAGCAGCTGTTTTTTTGATCCTGCTATACAGCCAAAGAAAAAAGGAATAATAATTCCCCTTTGATTGCAAAGGCCTCGGGATTTGGGGACAAAGCCTCTGATGCCTGCTGCACCGCTGGCAGATGATGGACTGCGGACCGGCCGGGCAGCGGCTGATTAGCGCGGGGGCAGCAGCACCGCTGCCCCGGCTCGGCTCTGCGCCGCGGACTCCTGCTCTAAGAACACGGTCTAATGGGCTCCTCATGGAGCTGCTCAGACGGCACCATCGAGCTCTGCCCTGGCACAGCCAGCCTGCCCTCAGCGCCTGCTGTCCCCCGGCTCTTGCCTCCTCTGCCATCCTGGGCAGGATCAGGCCCCAGAGCAGCTCCTGGGGTACATGGGGCAGCAGCGTCCAGCCCAGGCCTAGCGGGACCTGTCACAAGCAACCCGGGCAGCACTGGGCTCACTGGTGTTTGATAGACCTGGCCCAGCTCCTATTCACGTTATTGCTGCTTCCCACCATTTGTATTCTGCTTGGGAACGCAAACCGCAGCCAAATGTCCTTTTCTAGCCTCTGTCATCACAGTTAATTTTGTTTCTTGATTTCCCCACAGCCTCCCTCTGCGATTCTGGGTGAACGTAATCAAAAACCCCCAGTTTGTGTTTGATATCCACAAAGGCAGCATCACAGATGCCTGCCTTTCTGTTGTGGCTCAGACCTTCATGGATTCCTGCTCCACCTCAGAGCACCGCCTGGGCAAGGATTCCCCCTCCAACAAGCTGCTCTATGCCAAGGACATCCCCAGCTACAAGAGCTGGGTGGAGAGGTGAGTGGCAGCGTGCGGGGCGGCAGCAATGTGGGTGCGGGGCTGGCCTGGGGGCTCCGGTCCTGCCCGACCTCCCACGTCGAGCAGCTTTGCTGTCGCTGGCCGGCAATGCAGGAGGTGGCTCTTGCAGCAAGCTGGTGGCACAGCTCAGCCCTGCCAAGCATCGCTGCTCTTATTTTCGGCTTGTTACAGACCGGGATCCTGTTTTACTAGATGTAAGCATAAAGCAAAATGCTGCCCTTTTCCCTGCAGAGCTTTGTTTAAATCCCAAGGAGAAGAGGGGTGTTTTGAGGCTTGGTGTTTCTGACAGCTTTCCTTCCTGCAGGTATTACGCAGACATCGCCAAGCTCCCTGCCATCAGCGACCAGGACATGAACGCCTACCTCGCCGAGCAGTCGCGCCTGCACGCCGTCGAGTTCAACATGCTGAGCGCGCTCAACGAGATCTACTCCTACGTCAGCAAGTACAGCGAAGAGGTGGGTGTCCCCTGGGGTGGGCGCAGAGGTGATGCCAACCCGCATGGGAGAGGAGATGAGCTTCTGGGCGGTCCTGGGTTGTGCAGTGACCCTCCTTGCTGCTGCCCAGAGCTCCTCCCTTGTCCTTGATGCAGTGTGACCGTAGCTTGCACCACTGCTCTCCCGCTCTGTTCTGTTCATGCACAAAGAGTCCTGTGCCCATAGCGTACTTCCCAGGAGGACTGAAACCTAAAATACTGTGGGAGCAACTGCATTCCTCAGCCTTGGCATTTGCCCAGTGCAGCCCACTCCTAAATGCAGTGGAAAATCATCATGACCTACTGAAGGTCCCCAGAAACATCCCTGTCTTTTGGGAACAGTGTGGTACAATTCCCATGTTGCAGTGGCGCAGACTCCTGTTTGCAAAGAATTCCTGGCAGCATGAGCTCCTTTAATGAACGCATCACTTGAAACCAAGTTCTTGCCATCTGTTCCACCCCTTCATTTCAGTGTAAGAAGAACCTATTTTGCAATTATGTCCGTTAAGAGGAAGGGGTTTGTCATTTAACTGCATGTATGTTTGTGGTACAATGCCACAGCTAATTTCTGATTAGGGTTTAAAAATCTCATAACTTTCCTGCTAAATGAGACAAGAAATGTGGAGTCCAAGGTACAAGAGTGGGAATGATGGTGTTGTGTGGGTAATGTGCACCAAGCGGTCCAACAAATCAATGAGGACGGCTGCGGCACGGCGAAGCGCTCGTCGCGTTGCTTTGCCATTTGTTATTTAAGTTTCACACAACCATGTTTCAAGTTGCTCACATCTTGCTGCCCACCCACCTCTACCACCCCCTCTCGCACGCTGATTTCTTTCTTTTTCTTTTTTTTTTCCCTCCCTTTTGATGTTTTCTGTACCAGCTCATTGGGGCTTTGGAGCAGGATGAACAGGCACGTAGGCAGCGTCTGGCATACAAAGTAGAGCAACTTATTGGTGCCATGTCTATTGAGAGCTGAAGAAAGGACGCGGTGCTCGCAGACAGCAAAGGGCAGAGGATTGCACGGACGCTGGGGAATTAAGAAGGAGAACAAGCAAGAAAGGCGCTGAACACATATAAATACCAAGGCTTTTCTGGAGTGAGCAGACTGGCCCAAGGAGTGACTGTGTTCAAAACCACATAGGATCCGGTTTGAAAAGGCAGGAAGAGAAAAGGACAAAGCATCTCAATCAAAGTCAAATCAAGATGGATCATTTTTTCGAGCATACATGGAAAGAAGGAACCTGGAAAGTCTGGATGTCTCCATGACTGCTGCTTTGCATGAAAATTGTTTGATGTATATTAGAAAATAAAACTTTATTTAAAGTTTTTTTTTAAAAAAAAAAAAAAAAAAGGAAAGAAAAAGGAAAAAAAAAAAGATATAGAACAAAAACCACAGAGGCCACAGAGATAATCCTGGCAAGAAGGTTCAGCTCTGAATCCTGTCCTCGAGAGACTCCCGGGGATGTGGCTCAGACATTCTGCGAATGGACTCTTATGCTAATTGGAACATTTGGAAAAACGAAATCTTCTCCTTTTTGGGATCTTATAAAAAATATGAGCACAAGTTTGCACCACACCTTTTTACACAAGTAAAATAGCGGTTTAGCCAGAAAATAGTTCCGTGGCTGAGTAACTTATAGGCACTAGAAGGAACTTTACCTGAATTGCAAAACCATCAGATCATCCAACCTGTCTTGAAATCCAGCTTTATCTATGTATTTATATAGTGTCGATATATATATATTTTTTTTAAATCCCATTTACTGTTGAACGAGGAAAGATCTGATTTTAAATGCTTTCCCCTTTTCCACCCCCATTCCCCTCGCTGGAGGCCGGCACACTGCAGTGAGCCGGCAGCCCGCTGAGCAGCGGTGGGATGCCCACGGCCGTGCCCGGCCACGCTCGGTGCAATGCTGGTTCCTGCAGGTACGCTCGGAGCAGAGCAGCCGGCTGCCCTCTCCCATCGGGCAGAGCTGGGATGAAGCCTCCTTGGTTGGGTTTTGGGGTGGTTTCTGGCAGCCGCCTCTGAATTTCTGGCAGTAAAAACCAACACCCCCCCAATGTTTACAGTGAGCGATACTTGAAAAGACTCAACGTAGCGAGATGAGCTATTTATTGCTTTTCTGTTTGACTTGCAGAGCTGATCGGCACAGGCTCCCTTTGAGTTTCTCTGCCAGCATTCACGGGGTCGCCCGGGGTCAGCGCAGGACTTGTGTTTCCACTGGGGAGGGGAAAGAAATCTTTGTGCTCTAGGCAAGGCAAAACCTCAACCAGCACTCCACGGGCCAGCTAGCGCTGCTGTCTTGTCTCTGTCTCGGCGTCTTGTTGTTATATTCAGTTCCTTGCTGGCCCCGACGGCACGTGTTCTTGTGGCCAGTGATAGGCAAATGTTTGTGAGTGTTATTTCTTTCAACGACACCAAAGCTTGTGTGTGTCCCTTTGTAGAGTGCCAGGAGGGGAAGGAACGCTGTAAATATTTCTCTCTGTAATAAATATTGATATTTGCGCAGGCTGCAGTGGGGAGGACAGGGTGATTAGGTCTAATGGAAGTACAAGTATTGACTGCATGAGCTTGGCAGTGGCAGGAAAATAGCTCCCGACATCTGCTCAGCCCTGCCCAGGCAGTGCTGTGCTGGACTGGGACCTTAGTTTGCAGCCAGTGTGTGTCGAAGGAAAATCCATTTTCATATCCATCCCAGAGCCCGGGAGGGTCACCACAGGCTCCCCATGCACCAAGTGAGCTGCTGGCTTTTGGTCTCAAGGCACAGACCTAACAGAAGCCAGCAACAGGCGAGGGGAGAAGCATGTAGAGAAATACTCAGGAAATTTGTTATTTTAATTACCCTTCAGAAAAAGCCATGCCAAGTCCACTTTCTTTTGGTTAATCCATTTCTAGGAGTTTCTCTGTGCCCTATTAATACTTGGGAGAAGATACTGATGATAATGATCAACCTTGTGCAATAAGTTCTTGACATTTACAACAGCCTGAGCTTTGTAACTGGAGGGCTTGGATTTACCGAGACACGGAGCAAGCTGGCAGAGACAGACTGAGGAGCAGAGCAGGATTCGTACTGCCCATTACCAGAACAGTTGCCTTCCCAGGGATCCTTCTGCTGCACAATGAGTCTAATTTCAAAGACAGAAAACGTGCAAGCTTGTGGGTTGTCCTATGAAAGCCTGACGTCCTGGAGCCCAGCACCGCGGACGTGGTGAGCCATCCTCACAGCAGCCGCCAGCCTGCCCTGCTCTTTGCTGCTGGTGTTACAGGGGATTGCAGAGTGTCGGGTTCTGAAATCCTCCAGGTCTCATTTTTTTACTGGTTTCTGTTGCTGCTGTTTGCAGTGATCCGACGTGCAGCTGCTGGGAGTGATTGCCAGGTCTATGTTTTAGTTGTGGTCATTGCTTTGAGTATTCGTATTCAGATGGTTCACCAAATTCTTATGGTACTCTGAAACCCAAAGAAAACACTCCAAATGGTTTTCCAACAGTTTCCAAATGCTTCTAAATATTAGTCTGAAGAGTTATGCCTGCAGGATTCACAAAATATGAGTACTGCCCAAAGCAAAGACCTGGCTTTTCATCACCTGGGTGCTCCTGAAGGTGTGCTGGCCCTGCAACCCAAGTCAGGCCCTCATGGTCCTCTGTCTTCACATCTATCTGAGAGGCTTTTGCGTAGCTGCTTTTAAGCATACTTTCCTCCTCCTGCTCTCTACCTTCTGACCAGGAGCACCCCATAAGCAAACATTTTGTCATTCCCCCTTCCCCAGTATTTTCTCAGCAAAAGTCGAAGTCCCCAACCACCCGCTGGGTTCCCTGCAAGGGGTCTGCTGGGCAGCGCTAAGTGTGGGTGCTGCAGCCACCCAGCAGCAATGCCGGCAGTGCCGGTGTCCAGTGTCTTTTCCATGTGCGTTTTGGCTGCCCGTTGCCCCACGGGCAGGCAGCAGGAGAGGCAGCACGTGGGAGGTCTCCCTGCTCACGATGCTCTACGTGCAGCACGATGGGCTGCCTGTCCTGCTTGGCTGATTTGCCCCTTAGCAGCCTCTCCCCCTGTCCTGTCAGAAGCCTGGGAAAGGGCCTGTAAACTGGGATTATCCTGGAAGGTAAGGATGAGGGAGGGAAAAGAAAACCGATTGCAGAGCCCGGAGGTACTGGTTTGTGAGTAAGGATTAAAAGAATCCAATGCGTCCAAGCTGGCCAAACACAGGGTCTGTATTCCATGAATACAGGAGAGCACTGAGAAGGGGACAGCTGAGTTTATTTTCTGTGTTGTGGGAGGAATTTGGGCAGAGGAGGAAAGGGAGAGCAGTGGGAGCACTTTGCAAACCAGTAAGCTATTACACTTTTGACTGACTGACTTCCAAGGGAAGCAGCAGAAACACCTCTTCTTCCATCACCTGAAAAGGCATGAGCAGGGTGGCACAGGGAGCAGCACGGTGCTGGCTGGAATGGGTGGCCATTAAATCATCTGCCAAGTATATACTCATGTGGTTGAATTAATTATGGATCTTTATAGGCAATTATATGGAATGAAGCAACATATCCCCTTGGGGCAAAACGCTTGTAATCTATTGCCCTGTTTGCATCTGACTTTCCCACTACTCCCTTGGGAAGAGGAAGCTTCAGATCTCAAGATGGCATTTTCTTCGCACTTGCAGCAAACTGGACTTGAGGTTTGGTCAGGAGGGGGCAGTGACTTTGCCTTAGATGAAATGATTTCACATCCTTCTCATTGCCCCCTTCCTCCTGCAAGGCTGGTTGGTGTTTTGATTCTCCAGTTCACTTCGTTTCAGGTGTTTCGACATCAAAGTGGGAGACGTCATTTTCCAGAATCTCTCTGCCTGGTGTCACTGCTTAAATAATTCCATTTAATCTTCTGCTCATGAGCTATCAAAGCACCTACTCCAAGGGGGAGCAAGGTGCTAATCAAACGCTTCTCCACCTTGAAAGCCTTTATTAAAAACCCATATACAAGAGTCTAACTTATAGGCAAGATTGTCTCCGCATGAGCCCTGCTGTGGAGCACCACAACACTGCAGCCCACCAAAGTACAGAAGATGTGGACGTCAAGTGGTCCACGCTTTGCCATAAAGGATGAATTTATGTTTAAAGGGAGGCCGGAGAGATCAGCACGGCCAAAGCGCTGGAGTCCCATGAGATCCAGCATGGACCAGTCCGGCAGCTGCGTGAAGACCCACCACAGGAACCAGCGCTGAGAAGCAAAACTGCTTCCACGGCTTCACTGCTGGTGGGCAGCATCCCGGGCAGCAGAGGTTTATCTCCAAAGGAGGCTGGACGTGGCCGTGCCGGATGGTGATGCCTTCCCACAGGGTCTCGATGCTGTGACACAGTGGGGATGGCGAGTGCAGCCGCTGGACACGGTGGCAACAGAGACCTTCATCACAGCAGTGCCTTCAACACACTGTCTTAAAATCCTAACGGCCTGTCCCCACGTAAGTTCTCTCTCCTACGTTCAACTGGACTTCACCAAAAATTACATAATGTAGGGAGCAATATGGGTGGGCACGTGGAGAACAAAAGCAAGAGGGCTTAAAGCTCTGGGGTTGCATTCCTGCGCGCTGCTGACTCCGAGCACCTTGCTGCGAGTCGTCTAATCTGCGTGGAAAGGGTCGGAGCGCTTTCCTCCTCCAGTGGGCACAACCGACAAACAAAGTCTTATTTCCAAGCAGCCAACGGGGATGAGAAGCACCAACCTGCCTGCTGTCCCTGCCCTGTCCCCAGGGCAGCAGGTTGGCAAAGGACAGAGCAGCTCCTGGCGTGGTCCCCGTGATGCTCCTGTCCAAGCCTGTGCCTCGAGCCTGTTCCCTGGCAGCAGCCCAGCCACGTTCTCACCTGTCACTGGCTCTTCTCCATCGGTCTCCAGTGCTGTCAGAGCTCACCTGCCACAGGGACTCAGCTCGCCAAACTAAATGAAACTAAAATAGACTGACTTGAATAAGCTGGGACATCAGGGAAAGCTCACGTGTGACTGTACCCTGGAGAGAAGAAAAAATGTTCAGAGAAGGATAAATAACTGACATCAAAGATACATTAAAATGCCACAAAGCTTCAGCCATCCTATTTCGGAATTGCATTTGTACCATAAACCGCAAGCCAATAACGCAGGGAGCTGCGATGTTGTATATAGTTGCGTGCTAGGTAGAGCTAGGTGAGCAGTCCCGTCTGTTTAGTGAATGTGTGTTCGGTGAAACGCCTGCATCGCCCCAGCCTCCTCCCAGCCTTCTCCCGAGGCCACTGAGACCGGTGGGTTGGAGGCTGAAGGCAAAGCACTGGTGATAGCTACAAGGCCACCCAACACCCGTGTGGATAGGCTGCTTGAGTTTTTTAATTTGACATTCAGTGGGGAAATAATCGGAGTAAAAGACGCCAGCGTGCGCTGCCAAGAAGGTGCCGTTCAGGATCCACTGAGCTGAGCAACCCTGAAGGTACAATTTAAATGTGGGTTGGTCAGATTAGTTTTGGCAGGGAAGAGGATGGGAATCTTCAAACCGATTTTTACCACCTGGAAGGCTTTGTGCAAAGCCTCTGTTCACCACAGAAAAAAGAAACCAGTTTCAGGCAGTGGTCCTGTTCTGGGCAAGGCACGGCACAGAGGCTGGCTCCCAGCTGCTAGCGGTACCTATTGCCTTCCCGGCTCCTAGCACAAAACTCTGGGTCTCCTGTACCCATCCTGCAGCCTGGGGAGCTTCACTGCATGCCGGGGGCCGTGCCAGGGGTGGGAGGTGGGGAGGAGAAGGCAGCGGGGCAGCACAGGCCGGCTGCTCCCTTGCTGGAAAAGCTCCTTGTCTTGCCTGGGCGTCTGCGCCGACGTTGCTGCTGCAGTTGCACCAGAAGCAGCTGAACCGCAGCTGAAGGTGTTTTGGCCGTGCTGTGAGCACGGCGGTGTCTGTGTGCTTGTTCTTTTAGATCCCCATTTGCCCCCATGTTACCCATTCCTCTCCTTTCTTTGTCAAAGTGGAAGATAATACTAAAAAACAGACATTCCTGCAGCGCCTAAGAACGTGCTGAAAAGACCTGCAGGGTCCATCCAATTGCACAGACAATATCCCAAACTCCCTGGGCCTCCTGAGGCTGCCAGATCAAACACGAGGTCTGCTATACGGCCTTTCCTTTGAGATTTTTAATACCTCTATTTCGAATAAGCTTGGAAGTTCATGCAACAGCTTCTCCATCAGATGTTTCCACCTCATGGACTGGGCAGAAGAAAGGTGTGCCTGCAAGAGGAGCCGTCGGAAAGTAAATGAGCTGACGAGCTGATTTTGCCACGTTATTTCCTAGCTTCAGAAGATACTGCAGTAAAATATCCTTCTCTTATTGATGAGTGTTTCTGTGCTAATGGCACCTTGGGGGCTGTTACGAGAAGCGGTGGGAAGCGGCAAAGGAAAGGGAATGTACAGGTACTAAATCTTCTGGAGCTCCCCAAAATGTCACGGAATGTAGAGGTATTAGCCATGGAACAGATTCTGATTTCTTCTGCCCCCCCCCTCCTTAAAATAAACACACGTCAGTTTTAGGGGATTTGTGTATTGGCAGGAATAATGAATTGATTTGTATCCGTACCCATTCCACCGTATCGTTCTCTGGCTCTTCCCCTCCCCATTATACTTGACACACTGGAGTTCTGTATTATATTTTTTTTTAAGATGATTGTCTGTTTTTTGTTGTTTTTACAAGTGTTGTGGAAAAAATGTAAGAAAGTTTAAGTATTTAAAAATGTTCCAAGGAAAAAGGGGGTTTTGTTATTATTCTAATATATTATTGTGTACCTATTGTAAATATGAAACACTCCTATTTTGCAAGCCAAGGACTCACTTTGTACTGTTGTTATATATAAATAAAGTTTACTGGTTAAAAAAGCCATCCTGAGTGGGTCCTTATTTTCTAACATGTGGTGTGTGGCATTTATTATACAAGCTGAGTATATTGGTGAGAAATATTTACTTACTGAATCATACCAGCAATAAACAGGTACGTGGAAATCTGGAAATAACCCCTGTCTGGCAAAGCGGGGGGTGCAGTGGGGCTGAGCGGGGGTCCGGGATTGCCCCTGGCCTCCAGCCTGTGAAAAGCAACTTTTGCCTTTGCAGCACGGAAGAAATTGCCAGTAGTAAATGAAAAGCAAAGTGCGGGAGGTGCAGGGAGGCTTTGAGGGACTGAGCGCTGCTGCTTCCCCGCAGAGCAGGGCAGGGCAGGCTGTTGCCGTCCCTGCTGGCCTCCCTGCTCTTCCAGAGCTTTCAGTGCAGACTTTTAGCATTATTGCTAAATGGCCTCCAGCTCAGGAATGTCCCATGAGATGTGCTTGTTCATCATCTCAGAAAAAAGAGGTCGAAGGGCTGAGATGTCTCCCTGAGGAGCACGGATCCTCGCAGACAGGAGAGGGCACGCAGGCAGCCTCACGGGCTGTGGACAAGACTGGGCGCTTCCACCCTAGCTAGGGAAGGAGGAGGCAAATGCTGTTTACAAATAAAAGCCCTGGATGAGTTTGTCATGTTTTCCTCTCCTTGAAATGATCAGTCCTTAAGGTAAAATGCATTTGCTTCCATTTCATAAATTCAAGCTAACATTTTAGCAAGCGCTGAGAGGCATCTGCTGGGTAGTAGGAATCAGCAAGTGACTTCTTCAGCAGCTGTCTGTCAACTTTAATGACCAATATGGTTGCAATTACAGCAATGAACTTTCTCTAACAGCCCAAAATTACTCTGGATGATGATAAGTGACAGAAAAATGGAGACCCTTAAGGAAGCATTAAAAAAGAAACATGAGGATCTGGAACATGAGGTCTTACTGCTTTTTCTGAAGGATCTTAGGGGTTTTTTTCTTTCTAAATTAGGTACTAAAAAGGATAAATCTAACCCAGAAGGGGAAGGCACGGCACACTGTGGATCACAGCAGGGAGTTCAGTGCTGCCCCAAGATGTAGTTTTTCTACAGACATTTGACACTGAGGCCGCTTGTTCTAGTGTAGTGCTAATAGGGTGATGGGAAGCTGCTCCTCTTTGAAGCTAATGCAAATCTATCGTGTCAGTGCGGCAGTCTGCTCCTCAGGCAGGTCATTTTATCTTATTTTCCTCAAACTGAGAGCAAAGCTTGACGTGAACCTTAGGAAGGCAGGCAGGCCACATCCTGCCATCTCCCACTTGAAACCAGTGGATTTTAACCTCGGCAGATCGATCCCATGGGCTCGCTTAGCTCCTTTGCTGGCAGTCCTGCGACCGTTCCAGTGCTGAACCGAGGGGCGTCCACTCAATATGGAGTGAATTTTCCCATGATTTGTGAAGTTAGGGAATAAAAGAGGAGATGGTTGTTTTTCACTTGTGTCTTGGGTTAGTCTAAATTTATATCAAGAATAAAATATGAATTGCACTGAGGTTCCCAGGGCTTTCCTAAGAGCTGGAGGAGAGGGGATGGTGCTTTACAGGGGACCTCTGGAGATGCTGCTCTCTGTGCTGACTTGCTCGTGGCCATTGTGTTGTAATAGGGACGCTGGAGGCAGGTGGCAGGACGGCTGCTGCCAGGAAGCGTCACCACTCCATGTGTGACCTTTGAGAGGTTATTGACTCCTTCAGCTCAGCAAAGGAGAAAGAAATCTCAGCATGGATCGACAGCACTGACCATGGGGTCATTTGTATTCATCTGCACCTTGTTAATATATTTAATAAGTATACTCTATTAAAAAATACGTTTTATCTAGCATGCACTTCACAGGGCTTTGTCGGCACTGACAAGGTCAAGTGATGCTTAGTAAAGGTTATATAAAATGCAGATGGCTTAGACCCCTCTATCATTTCCCATGTCCGGTGCAGAAGAGCCACAAACACACTTTGGAAGGCACCGCTGGAGCAGCACGTTTGGACCTCGCAGGTAAGGCTGTGGGTGCCAGCAGACACCCCCGCGGAGGGCTGCATTTACACCACTGAGCTGGGGCTCCGCAGCTTTGCAGACCGCCCAGGGCAGATTTTCTCTGTGAAAAAGCAGCAAAACAGCTTCAAGTCTACCCTCCATCCCCCCATTTTAGCTTTGTCTGCGCTCACCCTAGGCCAGCTTTTATTTCCCTTTCTGAATATAGGGGAGTGCCCTGTTGCTTAATCACTGTTGCTCTGTAAATAGTGGAAAGGATTTTGGACACCCTAGTGCTGGCTTTTCAAGCCTGGTTATCAGGGCGAGCTAATGGAGGTGACACTTTCAATTATCAAATACAATCGTGACATTAATTTTGACCTGTTTAAATTCCAGCATCTTTTCTCTTCTGTGAATGCTTAGCTAGAGGGTGACATAAAATTGTATGTAACCAGACAGTTTTCTTAAACTGGCAATAATAACCACAAAAATCTTTTGCTTTTTATTCCAGTGTGCGTGGTCCTGTTATATTTAAGTGGCTAACTCATTTGTAAGGGAAATTTAGCTTAGTGCTGAGCAGACACTTCATTGCTTAAAACGGAGCACGTCACTAATAGCCATGTTCAAACCCTTCCTCCCCAATCCAGAATTGTTTGATGGGACACTTGGGACCCCTCTGGTGGCACATTTCCCCAGGTGCCTGGTCAATCTGGAACCTGCAAATTATCAGTGTCGCTAGTGGGGGCCACTGATCTGACATCAATGGGATGAAAAGTAGCTCATTAATTCAGAGATCTTCCAGAAGAGAAATCTTGTATCTGCTCCAGTATATAGACAGGTTTGTGCGGGCAAGTGTATATAAAACAACGTAGAAGTATTTTAACACAATATAAAATAGATGCGCAGCATAGTACAATGTGAACGTGTCTGTCTGTATCAAGAGGATACCCCAGGGTTCATGTTAAATTTAAGATTACAAATACTTATGGCAAAACAAAGGATTTGGTTTTAGTTCAAAATAATGCTTCTGAAAAATGGAAACCACTGAGACTTTATTGTCGCTTCATAATTAACTCCAGTGAAGGAATCTAATTACAAATGTTCAATGCTGCCCTATGGCAAAATGTCTAAGAAAAGAGAAGGAGGATGGCCAGGCTTAAACAACTCAGGTAAAAATTAACTCCATGGTAATATTTGATAATTAATAACATCTCTATCAGCTTGTCTGCATATTAATGAACTGGGCTGTTCTTTTCACATTTGATTACTGGAGTTTTATGACTGCCATTTCACCCTTATTGCTCCTGGAAATAGGCTTGCCTATGGCCTGAGCACCAGGAATAATATTTGGGGGGGTTATAAATAGATTCCATTCATCCAGACTTATTTCAAGGCAAAATTTGGAGCACTGTAACTGGGTCCACATGGGGCTGTGCATATGTCCATCCTCGGTGCTTCGAGCTTATCCCACATCATCTCTATTTTGGAGCAGGCTGGGAAGGGCATAGGAGGCTCTCTTAGCAGTATGAAATACAAAACATGGGGTTCCTGCTTTGTTTTGCTCATTTAAAACACCATCAGCAATGATCATTACAATTTGAAAATTACCCTTTGCTGTGGTTGCGTTGCTTTGCTCAGCCCTCACCAAGAGCCATGGGGATTTGCTGTGCTCCTTGCAATGACCAGGAAACCACTGCCATCTCCTGGTGCTCAGAGCTGGGACCCCAGCAGCATCAGCCCCTTGGGGAGGGGAAGGGGGGCTGCTCTGGGGCTGCAGAGCCCCTCCAGCTCCCCCATCTCACCTTCGAAGGGCTGCTGGTGGCCAGCTACCTGCTAAAGCAAAGAGCCTGGTACCAGGACCTCCAGCTCCAAAGACACAACAGCTGGAGACACCACAGCCTCCTGGTGCTTCAGAGCCATAAATATCCTCCGTTTACTCCTGCAGTGGGGAGAATTATTCCCCTCTGAGGTTACTCACAGCTTTGCTGCTGCCTTGCCATAGGAGCACCCTGCCTGCCCCTTTCACCTCTGACAAATATAATGGAGCTAGTCGCCATCCCTCACGCAGGTGTTGGGAGATTTAATTAGATTTTGAGAGCCTCAGATGAAAGGCACTGCAGGAGCACCAGGGACCAATCCATTCGTTAGCCAGGTCCTTTGCTGGGTGCTGGGGCTGGCTCTGGACACACGCACCCTCGGTGGTGGGTGGCCTGGGAGCTGCCGGGTTGCGGTGGTGGGTGCAGGGAGCTGGCAGGCTCCGCACGGCCGGCATCGTCATTCTGTTCCAGCCGCTGCCTGCCTGGAGAGGAGAAAGCATTTTTCTCTTTTGTAAGCACTCAATTAGGCTCAGCTTTGAGGAGAAACTATAAATGCTTAAAAGTCCTTTTTTTTGTTTGGGGTTTTTTTTTTTGTCATTTTCAGCTTTCACAAAGGGAAGTGTTGGGATGATCTCGGGGGGGAGAGTTGCTTTTGCACGAATTTTTAAGCATTCTTTTGAGGTTCATTTGATTTTTACAGCGGGAACCTGCAATCTCTCTGAGCTCACCACAAAGGCATTGCCTCAGGCTGTACAGGAGTTTATAGACTAGGTCGAAGACCTCATGCATATTTTATATGTGCTCAGATAGCATTTTAGCCTTTGACAAGCACAGGTCAGAGTGCCAGCACCCTGCCCGGGAGGGAAGTGGCTCAAGACTTGTCAAATACACCAAACAAATAGATCAAGGACCAGAAATACTCAAGTCCACTTTGGGAGAGAACTCAAAGGATCGCTCAGTGCGTGGCCTGGCCTTCTTGCCTATACAGGTAGAAGCAGGAGGATAGCCCAATGCTTCCAGAAGAATTATAAGCTCTGCTGGCTGCAAGGCTGACAGCAAAATAATGTCCCTGGCCAGCAGAACCTGTCATGCTAATGGGTGGGATTCACCTCTCCCGCTACAGATATATAAAAGAGATCAGTACTTCTAGAAGATAACTCACCCCAGCTGAGCTAAATCACCCTCTAGAGATGCTGTAATTCCCGGTCTGGCACACAGAGCGCCATTCCTCCTGCCCGAGCAGGAGCCGGAGCAGCAGGGCGCTGCTGGGGCTCGGTGCGTGCTGGCATGGCGAGGCGGTAGGAAATGCGTCCGCGGTGGCCTCAGCACTGTACTAATTGCAGGTCTCAAACAAGTACCTGGTTTACACACACACAAATGAATCGGCTGCCTTTTAATACGGAGCTGTGAACTGGGAAGCTGGCTCCCAAGGATGCACCTCTGAAACAAGGCAGGATCTCTTTCTCCGTCTGCAGAGGAGCAGCAAGGAGCTGGCTGGTGGGGAAGCTAATACCCACTGCACGGGCTGGAGGATTAGCAGGTTGGTAATGGATATGGGTTGAGCAATAATCTGTGGAGTAATTAATATGGATATGATTTTTGGATTAATAAGGATGCGGCAGAGCTGTCTGCTCAGGAAAGATGTTTGCACTCACCAGTTCGAATGCAGTGACCGTTACCTTAATGCTGTGATTAAATCCACATTTAAGACACCTCATTAAATTAAAGTGTAAGAGTGAATTCTTATGACCCACAGCAGGAAATATATTCAGGCCTGGTGGGTGAAGAGTACGAGAAGATCCCTGGAGAGCCTCTGGGAATGGCTTACAGCTGCTGCAGGCCAGCCCAGCCTGGCACATACCCCTGCACCCAGGCACTGCTCGTAGGCGTTTCACTGCCATCTCCTTTGGAGCGGCCCCCCTCCGGCACGGCTCCTGGCCGTGGTCACAGACACCAGTCACTTCTCTGCTGCTGTGTTACCTTCAGTGAACCCAGTTCAGCTGCAGGATGAGGCTTGAGCAAAAGCATCTACCGCGCACCTCAGATGTGAGGGGGTCCCGTGATGTTCTGAAGAGGACTGAGTTTTCCCATCTCTGCCATGCCCTGCAAACGAGGGTGTCCTCCTCACTTCAAAAGGGGGTTAAATGTATAAATGGATCCCTGACCTGTCTGCAAAGCACTGACCTGGAAGGGAAGGAGACTTTCAACCGCCTTATTACCTACCCTGCAGCTCAAAGCTACAGATCACGTCCCCCTCAATTGCCTTTCACTGCTCTCAGGATGAAAGCGGTCTTTGGCAGAGGGGATTTGAGAACCAAGGGACAGCAAATCCTTTCCTGCCTCCGCTGCCCTCGCTCCAGCACAGGCAAGCAAGGAGTGGAGGGGACCCACGGCACTGCCTGAACCTGGGGCCACCCCTGCACAACTGTGGGTGCACACACACATGCCCTCTGCATGTTTGTAAAACAATCTTTTTAATTTTCTGGTTGGCTTGGCAAATCACAGCTGCTCCTTCCTCAGCGCTCCTGAGCACAGTTGCGCAGGTTCCCATTTACATACAAGTAGGGCCTTTAATTTCCTTCCCACCGCATGTCTCACAAATAACCCATCTGAAATATTGCAGATGGTTGGGATGGGGAGTGGGGTGTGGGATACTGGGAGGGGAACAGAGCCAAGTCCACATCACAACACACATTTTGCCTAACGGCAGAGCCCAGCTTTGCTGTGGCTGCCCCGTGGTGGAGGTTTACACGAGGGTTTGCTCTTCGCTTTTTTTTGCTTTAATTCAATGGCTTTGCATTTACCAAGCCCGAGCCAAAGGTGCTGGAGCATTAATTGATTCTTGCTGCTGAGCGAGGCTCATTAAACAGCAGCTTTGGGGTGCAAGTGGCAGCTCAGAGAGGCCGTAATGAGCAGGACAAGAGGTCCAGGACTGAAACTTCTTTCCCCCAGCATCTGTTATCACAATTACAACCCAAAAACACAGCAACAGCCACCGCACGCGCACACACACACAGCCACACACACAAAAGAGCCTCATTAAAACAAATGGCTCTCCCCAACGCCTCCCATTCAGGGGAATGACAGGGATTTCTCGGCGAGCAACACCCTGCAGCTGGGTTAATTACCGCCCGCCTCGGGACCCAGCGCATCTCCAAGGCAAACACGGGGGAGGTACCAGCTCCGGCGAATTCAGCAGTGAAACCCCCGGGGGGCTTGGCGGGGGGGCTCCCCCCGAGGCCGGGCCGGGGTAATTAGCATTCTATAGTGATTAATACGGTACAATTTGTGCATATGGTGTAATTAGGGGGATAATTTATGCACGCAATTGGTGCTAGGGGAGCTTGCTTGCTGCTAGTCCTGGGTGCCCAGGGCACGGCCCCGTGCCCCCCCGCTTCCCTGTGGACCCCACATCGGGAGCAGCGGAATCGGGGGGAGGGGAAACCCGCCGTGGCATCGCCACCAGGAGATTGTGAATGCGAAGAAAAGGCGACGAGGAAATGTGGGAGCAAGGCAGGGCAGGAGAGATGCGAGGCTCTCGGCGAGGATGCTCCAGCTCCCGGCGAGGATGCTCCAGCTTTCCCGGTGATGCTCCAGCTCCCGGTGAGGATGCTTCAGCTTTCCTGGGGATGCTCTAGCTCCCGGCGAGCTGTCTGCCATCTAGTGGCTTAACAGCTTTTTTTTATTTATTTATTATTTTATTTTTTTCTTTCCTAGACGCCAGCTCCCGGAGCAGTTCTCACGGCGGTGCAGATCACTTCCGAGATGGGGTAGAAATGAAGTGCTGGCCAGGCTTTGGAGGGATCAGAGGGACATAAGGTAACAGCAGATTGCACAGGATTAGCACTAGGTGGGGAGTGAAATCGGACCTTTATTTGTAAAGCACTTTTCTGTATCTCATCTGGTTCAGCTTTTCACTGTTTATACCCTGAATGTGTTTCTGACCCCGTGCACGCAGGCAATGACATGCAATCCTTTCTCTCCAGTTAAGAAGATGTCAGCGATGAACTCAATCCAAGGGGTCTAGCCTGACTAATTATCTGAGATGTCCTGCCTTTGCAAGACAGTTGTGACCTAGTATGCTGATTTGTCGCTGTGCAGCAGGGCAAATGGTAAACAAAAAGAAAATCCTAATCTAGAGAGTGTAGAGACAGTGGGTTGTAAATGGACCAGCTTTAAAAGTGTCTGTAAAGCCGAACCGGGGGGTCTGTATTTTTCCACTTCGGAGCTTGAAGGTTACTCCCTCATTGGAAAAAGAAGCGTAGAATGAGGTGAGCACTTACAAACTTGGTGCTCAGTTTAGAAGGCCTGTGGCATGGTCCTTACCCCAAAATGCCCTAGAGCCTGTGGATGAGCCCTCGCAGTCACCCCGGTGCTCTGTGCCACAGCACCCTGCAGTATCGGGAGCTGGGCAGGCAGCTTGTGAGGGACAGCCCCTGGCAGGAATGTTGGGGTGCTGTGAGAGATAAGCCCGCTTCCAACAGGGTGGGAGCCCCTCCAAGCACAGGACTATCACCACGACTGCAAGGACCTACCGCTGCTGCAGCAGCGATGGCACTCGTGAAATGAGTGGGACAAAGTGTGTTTTGGCAAGAGGCTCTCCGTGGGTCGGTCTGCGCACACATGAGCACAGGAATCATTCAGCTCTGGTGAGTGATGGGAGCCTCTGTATTGAGTCTGAAAGAGCCTGAATTCCCTGAAGAGAACGTGCCATATAAATGCACAACAATCTTATTTCCAGTCTGGCATCGTGGTGTTGTTAGCAGAGGCTCTGGAAAGCCCAGACATCAGACAGCACACATTTATGCGACCCTCTTAAAGACGGCTGATGATGCAAAGGTCATCATCAAAGGATGCAAAAAAAAAAAAAAAAAAGAAAAAAGTGATTGACGAGGAGAAAAGTACATGCTAATATTCCTCCAAGAGCAAAAAGAATTACATATAATGGGTGTAATATTCAAAAAGAGCTTGCACATATGGTAAGCGATGCCAGCATTTTAAAGACACTTAAGCCTTAAATTTCCCCTTGATAAAAGTTATGTCACTCTTACGCAGTGCATCACACTGACATGTTTTATGGGCAAAGTGTCACGCAAACATACCCAAAGGAAAGCAACAATGCCAGTGTAAACAGCAGTGCCGCAGGAGCAGCAGGCAGGGTGGTAACCAGCTCCCTGCTCGGGGCTTGCAGCTCCCTCCAGGCTTCTCGGGTGTTGCCCATTGCGGTGGGTTCCTCCTGAAAGGTGTGCTCAGGCCTGAGCAGGATTGTGCCTGCTGCAGGATGGTTTTGTTGTCCATTTTCCTACAGGCAACAAAACCCAAATTCCCCTCTCCGCTCTGCCTCAGGCAGTAACCAGCTGGTTTTGATCATTATCAACAGCATCACACACCCTCTGCTTGGATTCATCCAAGGGTGGGACCCTCATAAATCCTGAGCTTGCCTTTTATCCAAGCTCAAAATGTTTGTGTCAAAGCTCTGTGTTGCGAAACGAGGTCTAGGGGCTGCTACAAATTCAGGGCTTTAGGCAGGACAGGGCACAGGATGCAACAACGTGATGGAGCAAGGAGCACCCACCCCGGCAGATCAGCTTTCTGTGTCGGAGTAGGGAGGAGGTTCCAGCAGCAGAGATGGAGCATCAGAAACCCTCCTGACTCCTGGTCTCTAAACTGGGTGTACAAAAAAATCAGGGTAGTCATCAAAGTGATAAACTTTACACTTTTCTATCACAATGGAGTAATTGCTCTGCCTGAGCATCATTATCCTGCCATTTTTCTGCTCCCATGTCACTTACTGAAAATAAAGGCTCACTTCTTCCATTATAATGAGCTACAGTTTCAATAATTCACAAGGATTTTTACTGGGCTTTATTTTTTAATCTTCATCACAAAGTTATAAAATTTGTGCCACTCTTCTAAGTGTTACTGAAGTTTCAGCAGAGGGAGAAGGCAAGCACAGGTTTGCTGCAGTTCATTTAGTGGGATTTTCCTATGCTATATTGGAACTTATTAGTAGTAGTAGTGGTAGTAGTAGTAGTGTTTTCCCCAGTAGCTGCTATTGCGGGAAGACTAAGACTGGGAGGACAATACAGACCTGGCTTGGGATGGAATTTGGGCCACAAAGATACCATCCGGGCTCTTGGTTTAGAAACAGTATTTTCTATTCCTGATTACTTTGTTACCTGGAGCAATTTCTGAAGCAGTGTAACCCTTGCACAATTATTCTAGGCTAAAGAAGTGCCATTTTTCTTCTCCTCTCCCTCTTCTATTGTTTCTTACTGGTTTTGATGTATGATACTTCCATATATGCCCTGTACCTGCATATTTAATTTTCCACATACTAAGTTCTGCCTGTCTTCAGGAAAAGGATATGGAATTTTTTTGTCATTAATCTGGTAGCATCTTGAATTGTGTGATTTCTGAAAGCTTTCTTCATATATATGAAATGATTATTTGACAGAGCAGCATTCAATATTGTTGGAATAATTATTATGCTTGTTTAATACATCAATTTAGGCTGTTATCATGGGTTCTTTGAAATGCTGGATAATTACATAAATAATTATGAAACATTCTATCAATGCGTCTTAGTGAAAAGTATTGCTGCTGATTTTTACAAACGCAGCGCTAAAAATTGCAGTTGTGAGAGGAAGAGGGAATCCATGGCACCATACCGAATAGGTTGCTTCCCTTAGGCACATACCTGAATACCAGGCAACTCAAGCATCAGATCAAGAAATGAACTGTCACCACCTCTCTTGCTTCCCTTCTCTCTCCTTTCGGTTTCTTGCGTGCATCCACGGACAGGAGCCGGCTGAGGCTCCTTCACCTGCAGGTTGCTGAGAATTTCTTTTCAACTGCAGAGGTCCTTGGGCATCGAGTCAGACCGTAACTCTGGAAGAGCTGGTGCTTCTCTCTCAAGCTGGCCAGTAGGAGGATGATTCAGAGCGGCATACAAAAACCTTTACTGCAAGGTAGACATCTCCGCTAGCGATGGCTGGGCACCCCGGGTGGCAGGGACCCGGCGGGGTTGTGGGGGGCTGTGGGGGTCTCCGTTTGCAGGCTGGAGTGCTGGCTGCGAGCCCCTTTTGCTGCTCGGCTCCTCCGCATCCTCCTCGTGCCCCGATGGCTCAGCGCATCCTCAAAACCACACGATCATCTGGTTATTTCCATAACTCCTGTTAAAATGAGTTTGTTTAACCAGAACGGTGTCTTCTATCCAGTGTGTGCCAGGGGTAGGTGCTGCTTTCTGCAACCAGGAGTTTCATGACCGATACAGCCGCGCTTAGCCCGTTTCTCTCCTGAGCTGCAGCTGCTGCTGCTGCCTGGCAGGTTTCAAGCAGGGCCTGGGAATGCAACAGCCCTATTGATCTTTATTCTTCTGGAGGTTTATTAACACATTATTAATTAGCACATGAAGCCAAGGGCAGGTTTGTTAGCACTTTCATCTGCCATTTCCAAGCTTGTCATCGCTCTCCTGCAGTTGCACCGGCACCTATAAAATGGCTTTTTTTCTTTTTTTTAGGAAAGAAACCAGAAATGTGTGTGGATATTGGTGTGAGCATTCAGCAAGCCTGAGAGGATGGAGCTCCTTAATGTGGGAATGGTGGGGGGAGGATGTGCTAGTGCCCCCCCTCTGCCACACTGCCAGCCCAAGCAGAGGGCGGGCAGGAGACAGTCTACTGGATGCTGGAGCTGCAGCCCAGAATGCTTCAGGTCAGCCCTTCTGGTGGGTTTCCTAAGATTATATCAGTGCTTCAATTCAGGGAGTCCTTAAACACTGGATTGGGGAGAATTTGAGCGAAAATCTAGGCTTTGCCTGAAATTTTCTTTCCTTTGTTTCAACTTCCCTGCAGTGAGGGGAGGCAGGAGCACCCCCTGCTCAGCAGTGAGACCCCAGCCAGCACTGGCCCCCTCCCCATTTTGGGAGGGAGCATCTGGTGCTGTCGGCTGAGCAGTCCATCACGGCTCGGCACTGCTGTCACCAGGAGACACGGTGGAACGAAAACAAAAGACGTGACAAATTTGTCCTTTTCTCTTTTATAATTAACCAAAATATCTCGTTGTGTAGCAAAGCATGGCTCCTCATTAACAGACAGGCAAGAGGCTATTTTTAAAATCTAGACCCCCAGTAATTACATTTGCAGCAGAGAATGATATTTCAGTCAAATGCGACAGACAGTGAGCCAAGCTCCCATGTGAGGCAATTAATATTTCACACCTGCCAAGCAAATCAGCAGTGGGGAGAGGAGGGGATGGCATTGAGAAGGGGATGCTGTGCTGGGGGTGGAGGGGGAGAGGCTGCCACTTGCAACACAGAAGACCAAAAATCCTTTACTTGGCTGTACAACGGCCGGTAGCATTTGCTACTGGTGAGACTGACAAAGAGGAATTGGCCAAAACAGACATCAGCAAAATTGCTCTTACTGGGGAGAGGGTCTGCAGGAAGGCTGCACCCCAACCCAGCCTGGCGGGAAAGGGAAGGGAAATTATCAGAAATGCTGGTAATAACTTGGCCCATTTGGGAAGTAGACTCTTGCTTCAGGATAGTCAGCCCCTTCCATCATAAAGTTATTTTTCTTTCACTGCTCCCAGCGAGGCGTCGGGCAGCTGGAAGAAGCTGTTGCCTTGTGCTCAGCGGCTGTGCACATCTTCCAGTGCCTCTGGGCTCTGCCAGTCGCTCCATGTGCTCGTAATGGATGTAACTGCACCTCTCCTGTGAGTTGTACATATTAGCGTGTTCATTTTCCCTGTTATGGAGACAAAAGCATGTATTTTCCTTCCCACTGTTTTTGCTGTTCAGGATTAATCTGCCCATTAATGGATAATCTGTCAGCGTTTAGATGCATTGAAGTTGGGAGGAGATTTACAGGCTTGTGATACCATCTGCTTTATTAGAATGGTTTGAAAACCTGACGTTCAATTTGTTCTGCAGGATTTGACGACAGATTATTCTCTAGATTCCAAAATAATTAAGAAAACCAAAAACCAGAGAAAATGGTGACAAGGAGAATGGGCAGAGGGAGGGGAGGCAGCTCTCAACCTGTCCTCTGGGTAGGAAGGACTGACTAACCTCAGCAAGGCAGCCCCAGCGGCGGAGGCTTCTCTGCTCTGCTTTGTTCCTGTACAAAGCAATAAAATGTCACCAGAAGCATGGCTGGGAGACCAGTGAGCCAGCAAGTCTGAGCCTGGAGAGCAGCAGAGCCACAATTTGTCTCTTACGCCTTGGTAGTAATTACAAAGCTTTTGTGTTTAACAAAGAGGCTGGTGGCGGGGGGGTGGTTGTGTGTTCCATACTTTGCTCTGAAACACAGAGCAACACGCTGGGGAAGGTACCCCCAACACTGCAGCTCTGAATGTTTCCCTTCCAAATTACGGAGGAATCTCACGCAGACAGGGGACTCTATTGACCTCCTGCCACCATCCTAATGAGAAAAGATGATGGTAAAACTCTAGGGGGGGAAGAAAGCAAACAAATCACCTTTCTTCCATAAAAACAAACCAACAAACCTGTAACAATTAATCTGAAATCATCTAGGAGAGGTCCCAGGACAGGGCTTGCATTTCCAAAGTGCTCTCTGAAGCATTTCTTATAAGTAATGGTGCCTCAGCCTCCACGTATCGATCGTGTGCCCTATGTCACCAGCGTGCTTCAGCTAAATGATGCGGCGTCACTTCTCATCACCAATGCTCTCCCTAAGATTACAAATGGTGCTGAGAGGGGCTGCGTCTCAACAGGTCAGAGGAAAAGTTCTTGGTGGTGGAAAAAAACATCGATTTGTAGAATTCCTCATCCCAAACTCACGGTGCAAATCCCCTCAGCCCTCCGACAGCCCCAGCCGAAGTCATGTTTAGCAGCACTAAAAGCTGTGCCCATCGCAGTTCTCCTGCGAGGGATATCATGGAAGAACACAATTCCTGTTACAGCAGAGGCTGTGTCCTGCTGATTTTCTCATGAAGTTGCTGTTTGTCCTTGTGCAGCCACATCCATGCGTGTGCTGTCCTGCTGCCCTCAATCCCCCAGCTCCACTCCGCAGCATCCCCCAGGGCCTCCCCTCATTTTGCCCTTAACAGAGCCCTGGGTTCTCTCTGTATAAGGTTAAGGTGCTCTTTGTTCATGATAATTGCTTGAGAGCCTTGCAGAAAAGATTTTCTAAAAGCACAAAACAGAAATATTCCCATATCGGAGAGTTCTGCTCTTCACAAAACAGCTGATGGAGGCTGTTCTGCATCGTGTCAGGACCTTCAGCAGCAGTAATTCCAGCATGGTACCGCAGGGGACAATGCAATTGATGGAGCTAAGAAGAAGAATAACTGAAAGAAAAATGTAATTGGAGAAAGCACAGTGTTTATTAACAGCGGGCAAAGGGGAGCAGTGGAAGGACGCCGTGTCTCAGGGCTGCTGCCTGGGGATGCCGGCACTGGGAGGTGGGCAGCCCGTGCCCGGGGTTATGGTGAGCACAGTGGTCGCAGTGCAGCCGGCCGTGCAGCGTGCGCATGGACCTGCCGCAACACCGGTCGTACACGGAAATGGAGTAACCCAGGTAAGCAGATGTCTGGGGCCTGCAGAGGGGTGGAAATAATAAGCCATTTTTTCTCATCAGTTTTGGCTTCCCTGTGTGTGAAATCGTTTGTATTTCCGAATCGGGAATGGAAAGCTTTAAGCACGGCCCTGTGGCTGCTCGGGCTGCATCCCTCGGAGGGGACAGGGCAGTGAGGGACCATCCCTGCCAGGCTGCGGGGGCTGAGGAGGGGGCAGCCTGGAGGGCTCTGCTGGGGCCAGAAAGCCTTCCTGCAGCTCGGGGGAAAACCTGCGGCATTAACTCTCTGTTGCTGGGGGAAGTTATTAATCTTGGACATTTCTAATGCATCTTTTATTATCTCATAAATAGATACTTTTTTCACCCTAGATCACCACAGGACTGAGAATACAGGCTGGGGATGTGTCCACAATGTGGATGTCCTTTCTGTGCTGCTTCTTTCGTTGGACCCTATCGATGGCATTATGTGAGATACACTGCAATTTGTACGGTAAAACAGCACTATAATTTTAAACTCTAATGCTGTTGGATGTTTATATTTTAATGCAACTGTCCTGCAATACCTGCCTCCTTCATGGCAAGAGCCAGGCTTGTAAGATGCCCCTCGCTCCCCTTCCCAGGAGGCTTAACTGGATAGTGTCTGATTGCATATGCGCTTTGATTTTCAGCGATACTGGAAGCTTTTTGTTCTATTATTCACTGTAGGTCTGTGTTGTCTGTGCTTATTATGTGCCATCAGAACGTACCTGGGAGTCTGCAGCCTTCTCAGCCACTCCTATTGTACAAACACATCAATAAATAAGTGGTGTCTGAATTTAGCTGTGTGCTCATAACTGTTAGCAGAGCCCTGTCATTTTTTCAGGTCATCTAGCTCTGCAGTTGAAATAGTTTTGCTGTTGCATCCTTCTCTTCAGGAGACAAGTAAAGAAGTGGCTCTTCGATTTCTATTTCGTTTTATTTATCACTCTAAGACCAAGGACACGACTTTAAAATCAAAGCAAAAGGATATTTTGAATGTGGACCATGCCAGTTCCCAGTGCAGCGGGTCAGTAGCAGCAGGAGTTGGTAATGACTGAGGATGCTCCTCTGTGTACCTGAGCAAACCCTCCTTTGAAAGAGGGAGAGACTCTACCCCTGGGACCTCATTTCCCCGCAGAAAACAGCAGCAATTCATTATCAGCGATGGCCAGGGTGGAGCTGAGAGCCCCTTCCAGGTTTTTCCCCCTGGTGCTTTTAAAGATGCCTTTCAGCGCTGCCACTGCTGAGTTTCACATCTCATCCGATGCTTCCCTAACACCTGGCACTAACCTGCTGTTTACTCAGAGTAAAAGCCATTCCTTTATTTCCTAATTACAGTTTGGGTTTCTCTCTCGGAGATACCACCAGAGTTTTCAGGCTGTATGTCACATCAGTTACAGCTGGAGCGCTCCCCGGACAGGGGGTAACGCAGGCTTTGGGGGCGGGTTTCCCCTCACCCGGGCAGTGCGGCTGCACCACCGCCTCCTGCGCCTACCGGGAGCAGCTACTCACACCTGCGGCTGCAGCCCCTGGGCCGCCAGCGCGGCTGCGCAGAGGGGGGGGCGGTGCCGAGGGGCTCTGCTCATCCGCGCTGCTCCGCGCTGCTGCTCCGCGCTCCTGCTCCGTGCTGCTGCCCCGCTCCCGTGCCCCGCGCAGCCCCGCGCAGCCCCGCGCAGCCCCGCGCAGCCCCGCGCTCCCGCCCCGCGCTCCCGCCCCCGCGCTGCTCCGCGCAGCCCCGCGCTCCCGCCCCGCGCTCCCGCCCCCGCGCAGCCCCGCGCAGCCCCGCGCTCCCGCCCCCGCGCTGCTCCGCGCAGCCCCGCGCTCCCGCCCCTCGCTCCCGCCCCGCGCAGCCCCGCGCAGCCCTGCGCTCCCGCCCCTCGCTCCCGCCCCTCGCTCCCGCCCCTCGCTCCCGCCCCGCGCAGCCCCGCGCAGCCCCGCGGGAGCAGAGGCGATGCTCGGCAGGAGCCGGCCGCGCTTCCCGCAGCCCCCGCGCGCGCCATGCCGCGTAGCGCCGTGGGATAAGCAGGGCAGCCCTGGGGCGGCTGTATTTTTGTAAGTAAATTTGCAAATGTAGCGAGCGAAACGTATCAGAGCAACCAAAATGAAAGATGCTTCACCGGCAGCGCTGTCAGGCGTTGGAACGGGCTGCGCAGCGGCGTGGTGGAGTCGCCATCCCTAGAAGTACTTAAAAGACGTGTAGACATGGCACTTGGGGACATGGGTTAGTGGTGGCCTTGGCAGTGTTGTGATAACAGTTGGACTTGACCTTCAAGGCCTTTTTCAACCTAAACGATTCTACGATTCTATAATTTCAATACGTTTAAAATTAATAGTGATTTTAATGAATTAAATTTAAATTTAGTTAAATTTACTAAGAAAATTAAAACAGTAATGTAAATAGCATTTATTAGGAATTGAATTGTAAATCAAGCTTCTCATATATCTCAAGTACCGTTCACTTGGTGTATCCACAAGATGGACTTGCTGCATCCTGGTGATGGATGGAAAGCCCAAGCAATGAATCCAACTTGCATGTTCCTATGACGTCCATAAATGGGAAAAATAAATTGTAATCAGCAGTCTGCAGATCTGGATGGAGAAGCTAATCTTTGTACTAAATTACGAGACTTATGCTTTAATGATTTTTATTGGTGTTTTGTGGTGCTGCTGTTTGTTATAGTTAAGTACTTTGGACGGTGCAGCGGTGAAAAGCAGTCAATGAGATCAGCCAGGTTAATGAGACTCATGCCGTGCAGAAGTAGTGACGGGCAGTAACAGGAGTATGACTAGTCCATCTCTGGCCTCTCCTGCTCCTTTTCTTATGTTGCTGCAGCTACTTGTCATTCTTTGTATCGTCAAGCAAACGTGCATCTCTCCAAAAAAACTAAAAAGCGGCTCTTGAGGCTGTGTCATCCCTTCAGCTACCCAAACCCAGACCTCTGCGTGCCCGCCCGCCCCTCGCGCAGGCAAGCGGTGATACGGCCCCATGCTGGAGAGGTGCGTTATTAGGTTATTTGCTCTTTGCAAGGTGTTGTCATGACCTCGGGGACAGCCAGGTCCCTCGCGCTGCCCAAAGCACTATCTGGAAAGAGTTTTCAGCCAGGTTTCATGGCTGTTGCTGGCTTTTCTTGCCCCCCCTGACGCCGGCCGGCTCCTTAGCCACTGGCCCTTTTCTCACGAAGGGAGGGTGCGATGCGCTGATGCTGCACAGCTCTCCGACATCACTGTCCCTGTCCGGTCAGTGGCGAGATACCATCTCCGTGGATCTTTTTGTTTCCATCACAAAGCCAGGAGGAGTTCATGTCAAAGACAACAAAAGGTTTTTATTTAGCTCTGGCGCTGGGGTGTTTGGAGCAGTTTCCTGCCTGCGATGTTCCGTGCGCTGCAAACTGTTTCCAGGTCACACCGGCAGCTCTGGCCGAGCATCTTCTGGCTCTTTGCCCGTCCTGTGCCAGAGTTTCCCTCTCCACACGCAGAGATCTCTTCCTGCAACTTTGAAAAGCTGCTGCCTTTTGTAGGCTTCTGGTTTTGCTGATTCTCGCCTTGTTCAAGGCGATTCCTTCTGACTCGTTCAACCTCTGGTATTCCTGCGGAAAATATGCATCTGGGGAACAGTTTCATGGAAAAATGCTTAAGTGACTTGATTTACATTGTAGCCTGCCCCTTAAAACTAGATTAAAGACCTGGTAATATCTTACAAAGCGCTGAACAGACAGAAGGTAGTAAATGAGCATAGCCTTGATTAGATTTGAACCAACAATCTTGAAGTAAAAGTTTAAGGCATAAAACTGTTCAGCAATCTATCCACCATATGGTTTGCTTGAATGTAGTCATGTGTATGCTTCATATTTGCTTTATTATTTGAAGATATTGATTTTAGTGGAATAATCATACTAAGCAATTTGTTTTAATATACCACTTTTATTAACAGTATGTTACAGTTGCAACAACCATGAATCTTTTTTTTTTTTTTTTTTTTAAGATTTCCAAAAGCTTTTTAAAAGAAAATATATGATCTACAGATCAGAAGTCTGATATTCTTGGGTTTTTTTCAGCTGTCTCTCTCTGAGGAATGACTCTGCTGTGTGTAAATGAACGAGCAGTAGCTGTGCAAGTGGGTAATAAATAGCAAGGCACCTGTTAAATGCAGTTGCAAGGATTGTGAAGAGGCAAGACTTTGCCCAAATTAAAATATATATACATATATTTGGTCTTTAATTCCGAGTACTATATTAAAATAAAACTTAGAAAAAGAATACAAACACCTAGGTAAACAGTGGTGTAGAAAGGCAGTGCTCTTTCCGAAATGGTGGTTATTAAAGGCTCTGTGCACTCAGTTTGGAAGTAGATTTAAGAGCCCAGACAAGTTGTGTGCTTCTTGCTGAAGCAGGAAGTTTTCCTTGGAGGTTACAAAGAAGAGAGGAGAGGGGGAACCTTCGTTTAAAGTTGTAGGTGAAGGTGAGGGCAAGAGGGGTCTCATCCAGCATCCTTCTGTAACGGCGGAGAGCGTGCCCAGGGCACACGCAGGGGTGTCTTTTTGGGGGTCAGGGGCTCCTCCAGGGCTGGGAGAAGCAGACGGCTTCGGAGAAGCTCTGATGTAGAAACTGAGGCAGTAATCTCTGAAGAACAGCCTTCTCACGAAGGATGCCTTGATAGAAGTCACAGGATGTAGTTTCTGAAACACTAATAAAGGAAGCATTTCCTGCCCCCAGAGTTACAATATAAATATAATAATGTGCAAAACCAAACACAATAAAGCAAATAGATGACAAGTTCTTTAAGGAAATCACGATAAGGGTGATAATATTAGGGAAGCTTTTGAGCTCTTTGCCCTTTCTTAGATGAATCACAATTAGTGCATTCCTCAGGAGCCATCTGCTCAGAGCAGAGAGCTTGTTGTCCTGCATTAGCAGTGGACAGGAGTTCCCCTTGCTCAGCCCCAGTCAGGATTTGGTCCCATGCTTCCTGTTAACACAAAGGAGTCAATTTTCACAAAGGAGAGAAAGATTCCAACAGCACCTTAGAAGCTTCACTAGGAGAAACAACCCGGGCTTCACTCCAATACCGTTTTGTTTGTAGCTTCATACCCTGCTCCAGCAGTCGCGCCCCATACAGGGATGCAGGGATGCTCGCACCGCTCCCGAGAGCCAGCTGTCCTGCAGCAGTTCTTTGGAGGCCTGAGCGTGGTAGACGTAGGAGATCAGCTGTAATTTCCAGGAAGCATTGGGCTGCCGGGGAGGTGGTGTGGTTTGGTTGCTAAGGCTGAGGATTAAGATGCAAAACGTTTGGCTTTTGGGATGTAGTTGCGGTGTGGCATTGCTCCAAGTGCTTCCACATGCTTCTGTTCTCGCTCGTGGGGTGGGAGTGCTGTGAAGCATTAATACTCGCTCGCTTTCCATTCAAGTGGGAAAGTTAAAATGCTTTGAAAGTCTTGGGTGGCAACGGATAGGTGAGCGTGCGGTTTGATAGATTTGATGGGATTTGTACAGAAATAGTCCTCTTAAAGTTGCACATCCTCTGGGTCAGCAGTGCTGGTGTCTTGGGAGGATGGTGGGAATCTAATTGTTTCATCTGTCCAAAATAGCAACTTTTAAGAGGTGAGGAAATGACTACACCAAAACTATTGTATGCCATCTGCCTGCTAAAATACTTATAGAAAACATGTTTCCTGGCATATAACTTCCTAGCCATATGTCTATTGCATCATTCACAATTAAATTAAATCACCCTTAAATACTTGGAAAAATTCCCAGTCTATGTGAACTAGTCTTCATCACCGTGCTGTTTGAAATTTGGACGCTCGATCCTGTAAATCCTTAGTTGAAATTGGCTCAGGCGCTGTTAACCTTATACAGCTGATACAGGCTGCTTTGAGATAAGTCAAGTGCATTTTTCTTATTTTAGTCTTTAAATTTTTAACTATAAAAAAATTTAGGGGTCTAAAAGGAGGAAATAATTCTACAGTATTCGTTTGCAACATGCTTTAAACGGAGGTTTAAATGGGGAGCGATATCAATGAGAAAAGGTGTTATCTTCCGCTCATTGAATAAACAGATGGAAATAACTGCAGGGCCTGGTTACAGCTGGATGTTTCAAATATTTGGAATATGCTTGGAGGTGTGTGCTTACTTACACACACCCCCCACCGAGGAGCTCACCAGCATCTCTGAAACATGACTGCGAATGGGCACGAGCCAGCCAAGCCCGACCTGCTCCTGCTGAGCCTGGCTCAGCCCGGTTTAAGCCCCACAGCCGGCGGTGCTGTACCAGAGGCAGGCAGGGTCCCAGTGCCACCACCCTCTACCACGCATCCCCCAACGGGCAGCACAGCGGTGCCCGCGCTAGGGGAATGGCTGAGGATCCACAAGCAGAGTGGTTGGACAGGTGGAAGCATCTCTAGGTCTCTCTTCCAAAATCCTCTGCAGACAGTGCTTTCAATCAAAGAATTTCAATCAAAATCAAAGAGTCTTAATAAGTAACTGATTTGGGTTTTTTTAGGTAACTGATTTGGGTTTTTTTAAGTTCTTCATTTGAGGATACTGATTTGGGTTTTTTTAAGTTCTTCATTTGAGGATATGTTATATTTCCCTGTTGTGCCATGCTTAGCCGCATCACTTCCTAAGATGAGATCTAAGGCATGGGCTGACATACTCGGTGCACCCGGTGGGCATAAGCATTAACGAAACCCTATGTCTTTGACACGGGGAATGGCAGTTAATCACAGCCTGACTTCCACTGGAAACCAAACCCACGAGCTTTCCATGCTCGGTGTCTGGCAGACATTGTCATCTGTTTGTGGTGCAACACTCTATTTTTAGTCTGATTTTGAAAGGTGAAATATAACCGGCAGCCAAACCTGGATGATTCTGTTAGTTTCTTCCATTCAGGAGCCCGGCACAGTGCTGGAGGAGAATGGCAGGAAACCTGGCAGTGTGGAGGGGAGAGCCCCCGGTGGGGGCGGGGGGGACTGGGGGGCACAGGATGACCGGCCACCGGTCGTGACCCACCATGGGGCTGCACCAGCTGGCGGCCCAGAGCTCCCCCGCAACCCCTGTGCAAACAGGGTGCTCAGCACGTGCTGGTCTGTTTTACTCCTTTCCTACAGTTCGCTCCTCTTTAGTACCAAAATAACATTTCAAAGCATTTGGAAGATTTTTGCCTTCGCTGTACAAAAGCGGTCCCGAGCCCTGTCCCACCAGAGGCAGCTCGGCAGCTTTTCTTGATGCTTTTCAGTGTGATGGGATGTTGGTCCGCACCAGATGGTCTTCTGCCTCCCTCGTGGCTGATACTTTACAATTTCAACTTTTTATTTTTAGTTCTGTTATTCGACCCAAATTCTCACTTTTCACAAAAAAAGTCTGTTATTTAAATAGGACCATTGTCTCACTCTGCTTTTCTCATTTCATATGTGAATGTATTTTCTAAACTGATATGCATGCAAACCTGTGTTCAGTACTGAGCCAAATGATTCCCAATGTGTGTGTGCACTTAAGAGAGGGAAAAAGAGAAAACGCCTGGTGGGAGCTGTTGGAGACAGCCGGGCTGTGTCCACACACCGGTTTTATACCGTGTTGTAGACCTCATTTTACCAGGATGTTTTGGTCTTTAATGGAGTTGTACAGCTCTGTCGTTCAGTAATAGATTACTGAACATAATAGAAAACTTTATATAGACGTTGGAGCACATTACTGAGCTGCAGGTGTTTCCTTCCAAGAGCCATTTTCCTGTCGTAGAATTTGAGTTGAAGGGACCTTTAAACATCATCTTGTCCAATTCATGCCTGATGCTAAAAACAAAAGCTACTGGAATTTTGTTACACTGATAAATGTGCGTACTGGAAATGCTATTTGGGGATTTCAGTGTACGGTACCCTGTCCTTCTGTCTTTTAATCCTTTTCTGCCTGTAGCCATGGGACTGTACAAGTGTAATGGGGGCATCCACAAAAAGATAATACATTGAACAACTGCTTCATTCTCCTTCCTTCCACAGCTATTTTCCTGGCCACCTCATTTTTCTTTTCCTCTTAGCAATAACTCCTTTAGTGACCACATCATTTAGCTATAAAAGGAAAGGAAGAATTCAGACTTAATTAGAGATTAGTTTCCCAAGTGAACATGTCTTTCTTTTTATCCCCAAAAGCCAAAATTATTACTAGGACACTCTGTTGACTTTGGTGTCCCCAGACATAAAAATCAAGAAATGAAAACACCAAATTCTTTTCAGGTTGGTTCTTTTTTTAAAATGTATTTTTTTTTTATATCAGTACTTTTGGAGATACTTATTTTTCTTTAAAGCTATGGTAGGATGCATTGACTCAGCCCCGTTTGCTGCCTGCTGCAGAGCATCCCTCGTCCTGCTGGTTCCAGAGCTGGTCCCACATGTGCCTGCAGCACAGGGAGAACCCGAGAGCCAGAGCCAACCATTTCCACTTGCTAGAGTTGACCCCAGTAATAAAACTGAAGTCAATATTTCTATGCAAGTTTTTAATATTTCTATAATGCATTATTAATGGAAATGAGCTCCAGGAAGTTATTAGTCTCCAGTCCCTCTTCTGCTCCAGGTTTTATGCAGAAGTTTTTGCCGGTGGGCTTTTTCTCCCCCAGACCTTCTCTAAACCATTTCGTTGGTGCTCTCTGTTTAACTGAAGTCAATTTAGTGAAGCTAATGGAGTTGCTTCTCTTCAGGTCAGTGATGATTTTGCATCCTTGAGTTCCTTGCTTAATTTGCTGAGAAAATTTCTGATTCCGAAGTCAGTTTTCCAAGTCCCCCCTCTCCACGGCACTGCCACAGCCCAGCCCTGGGACCATGCACGGGGGTCACCGGCTGGACCTGGGGTTCCTCCACTTCTCTGCTCTCACCAGATGGTGTTTACTTTGCTTTGAGGGAAGTTTAGCAACATGCTCCACTGTAATCCTTCCTTCCAGCTGGAGCACGTTGTATCCCTGCCTTTGCTTTAACGGGAAAGCCGGCAGCTCTCAGGAAAGAGTTAAGCCCAGGGAGGCTTTGGGATCCTTTGCTGGGGAGAGGGCTGCTCTTTTGTTTGTTTTGAAGCCCTGGCAGGAAAGTGGGGAGGAGAAAATTACCTAAGTGATAGTGAGGTTGCCATGAACCGGTATAAAACTGAAATCAAATCAGAGAAACTCCACCTCGCAGTCTTGAACCATAAGCACAACCCCTGAAGAGAAACCCACCCCACCACCGAGTGATCTCAAAGGCTTGAACTAAACCCAAGCTACATGAGCTCGGAGCTGCTGCAGGACTGAAAGCCCAAGAGCTGTCACAGCCAGTTTTAGTGGGAGCTGCGAGCAGGAATGCTGTTCTTGGGAAGTTTAAGAATAATGAAGTGGAAGCAGCTTTTCTGGATTGCGTTCTGTGTTGTGGAGTTGTCCGGTGAGTATCGACTGCAGAAAATACCAGGGTTACAAACACTGAGCAGTAGAGCAGTGTGAGACTAGTGCATGGGGCAACTCTTTGTGACTTCTGAAAGAGCAGCTCGGGGGGATGTATTTTAGTGGGCGCTTAGTGGAGATTGCAATTTCACATAAAGAACGCTGTGGTGACAATTTACAGGACGGCACTGCATCAGGCATCCTGGCCAACACGTTCACAGCGATGTGCTGCAAACAGAAAATGCTGGTGGTTTGTAAAAGAGAGGAATCAGGGTGTAAGAGCTCCTCATAATTTTACAGGTAACACAAGGGGATGCAAATGCAGCATGGAAAGCTGTAGAGTGCAGCCGCGGTTCAAGTAATTTCTCAGTCTGCGCTGGTGTAAATTAGCTTTACTTTTGTTTTGTGGTAGGAACTAAGCATTTTCTGCAAATCAAATGAATCTCCATAAATATTAAAAACTCCTATTTGAGCTCTTCAAATATTCATCATATGAAAAAGTGAATAATAATACAGAGATTTTCTCTAGGTAGTACTTTTTAAAGGGTTATATTTTAGGGAAATATTACCATTCTTGTCCTGAACCCAACAACCGTAAAGTAATAAAAAGGGACAAAAAAAAAAAAAAAAAAAAAGTGAAGCAGTGCTCTGTGCTGCATTGTGTGCTGGGACAGGAGCCAGGAACGTGCGGGTGTCTCCTCAAATGTAATTTTCCCTTACTCACATGAATGTGAGCAACTAGATCTATTGAAAGAATTTGCTGTGTTTTGTTCTTGCGTTTCACGGTGCTCCTTTCATGTTCCCTTTGCTGCCAAGGTATATCGCTCACCCGAGCCGTTGCGCCTGACCCTCCAGTCTATGTTAATTCTACAGGAAGGAAAAAGCCAATTTGATTTGAGAGAAATAAAATTCAGGACTGTCTGATTGGGCTGAAGTGAGCAGTGAGCCAGGGTGTAAGACAAAAGTGTTTACCCGAAATGCGAAACCTGAGTTCCTTGTAGTACAAAGCAAAAATGATAGAAAAGTGATAAAAACCTATGCCTTTGTAAAGACAAAGACACTGGGTGACGGGGGATTTATTGCTGCAAAATGTCATTCCTTTTGCCAGCATGGTCCGTGTTTCTGCAGGATATTACGGTGCTTTATTAGCACTTGCTGGAGAGTAGAGGAGGTTTATTTCTGTTCAATGTAGCTGCTGGGCAGAGCAGAGAAAAACTAGGGAGCTCACCTGGGGGGCCCTGCATGCTCCCACCCCTTTGGGGAGTCCCAGTGAATTAAGTGAAGGCTGCAGTTGACCAACTCGGGATGGAAATCCCAATTTGGGGGGGGAGTTACTTAGGTTGGCTCATGGCAGCACTGCCGAGGTTGGGACAACTGGCCTCCCATGACACCTTCAGCTATGCCAGGAGTTCTACAGGGGGATAAAATAACCCCCACGCCATGGGTGGCCAGCTGCAGGTCTTCTACAAATGCCACGTGTGGGGAGGATGGAGGCTGGGTACCAGGTATCAAACCAGTCTGACTCCAGAGCGAGGGGCAGCCTTGCCCAGCCTCTCGGGGAGCACGTCGCGTAGGAGATGCTCTGTCCTGGGCATTGCTTGACCCTTTGGGGAACCGCTGAGTTGCACTGTGTGTGGGAGCGGTCTCCTGGGCTGCAAAGTGGCTGATGCTCGGGGCTGCTGGGGAACCCCCTGCCTGCACAGCGCACGGTGCTGCGAGCAGTTTGCAGTGGCAACACTGAGTATTGCTAAAGCATGTGGGGAGCTGCCCCTTGCTTGTCTCAGAATCTGCGTGGAAATGGGAGTATACGTTCTATTTGTACCCAATACAAACACTTTTTTAAAAAATATGTGATCTTTATTTTTTACATCTTTCTTATTCATCTCTGCCAAACTTGATTTTTTAAAAAAAATCTCTTTTCTTGTTATTTTAAAGCATTTTTTTCTTTCCTTCATTCCTTTTGCAAGACCTAGAAAAGTTCTAAAAATCAAGGAATGAAAAAGGAGCATTAAAACTCACAGGCACTTGACTTTAACTTTCTTTAGAGGGCTGCACACTGTAACTGCTCAGGCCAGGAGCAACCTGGCTCCCCAGGAAGGTGCTGGGCTCCCAAGCAGCACCCAGCTGTGGGAGACACACCCCCCCCCCCAAGGGAACCCTTGGGGTCCCACAGCTGGGCTTTGGGGTGGCAGCTCAGGGGGCTCCGCAGCCCCCTGCCCCAGGCGTCCTGCGTGACTGCGGCCCCACACCCATATCCTGTCTGGGAGAAGGAAAAGGGGGAGGGAAGGGATTTTTATCAGATATTTCCAGAGGGAAGAGGGCTCCACCCGCTTGAATTCCTGCCACATGGCTGAGAGCAGTAAAACTGGAAAGGCATGAGTAATGCAGGCTGAGCCTCCGAGGAGCTGCTGCTGGAAGCCTGGGCTGGCGGCAGCTTCAGAGCTCCGTGTCCCACGGTTCCTTACCCTCCTGCTCCATGTCCTGTGGTTCTGTACCCTCCTGCTCCATGTCCCACGGTTCCTTACCCTCCTGCTCCGTGTCCTGTGGTTCTGTACCCTCCTGCTCCATGTCCTGTGGTTCCTTACCCTCCTGCTCCGTGTCCCACGGTTCCTTACCCTCCTGCTCCATGTCCTGTGGTTCTGTACCCTCCTGCTCCATGTCCCACGGTTCCTTACCCTCCTGCTCCATGTCCCACGGTTCCTTACCCTCCTGCTCCGTGTCCCACGGTTCCTTACCCTCCTGCTCCGTGTCCTGTGGTTCTGTACCCTCCTGCTCCGTGTCCCGTGTACCCTCCTGCTCCATGTCCCACGGTTCCTTACCCTCCTGCTCCGTGTCCTGTGGTTCTTTACCCTCCTGCTCCATGTCCTGTGGTTCCTTACCCTCCTGCTCCGTGTCCCACGGTTCCTTACCCTCCTGCTCCGTGTCCTGTGGTTCTTTACCCTCCTGCTCCATGTCCTGTGGTTCCTTACCCTCCTGCTCCGTGTCCCACGGTTCCTTACCCTCCTGCTCCATGTCCTGTGGTTCTTTACCCTCCTGCTCCATGTCCCATGGTTCCTTACCCTCCTGCTCTGTGTCCCACGGTTCCTTACCCTCCTGCTCCGTGTCCTGTGGTTCTGTACCCTCCTGCTCCATGTCCCACGGTTCCTTACCCTCCTGCTCCATGTCCCGTGGTTCTTTACCCTCCTGCTCCGTGTCCCGTGGTTCTTTACCCCTCCTCTTCTGCAGCCATTGGTGCCAGCAGTACCGCGGAGCTGGCTCACTGCAGCGCTTTGCCGCAGCTCAGCCCGCAGCCCTTGCAGGTTCTAGAGCGCCAGCTGAGCCTGCAAAAAGACTTTGTCAAACACATGGAAGAGTTTGAGAAACTCCCCTGGGAGAGGGTTTCTGTCTCAGAGCACTGGAGTAGGCACCCTGTTAGCAAAAGGTTTACCAAGAGGTTCCTGTATCAGCACAGGCGGTGCAGGTGCCGTCGGGGAATCCCCTGTGCATTCCCCCCCCCCACCTCGCAGGGATGGATGTGCGGGGAAAAACCCACCCCTGTGTTTCGTTTGTGGTGGGTGCAGAGTAAGGCAGAAACCGTGGAAACTTGTCTCCTGTTTCCTGAGCCCTCACCACTGCAGAGTTTTGCCTTCTATGGTCCTGCTTTAGTGCTCAGGGATGAGTGTTGGACCAAGTCAACTATTTTAACATTTATATTGCTGCTTTTTTATTTGATTCCAGCTGAGATACTTCCTAAGCCTCATTAACAAACTAGCTTTAAAACCCAGAGGCATTCACTTTTTAAAAGCTAGACAGGTAAATACAGTAGGTACTGTGAAGTAGTTTGCTTTCATGTATCTATGTGCTCTTGCTTCTACGTGTGCTAGCACTACCAGGTGGAGATTTCTCTGAGGTTAATAAATGGCTTGGCTTAAACTCTCAAACCCTTAATACTAACGAATTCACAAAGTTTAGCAAAGCCAGTAAAAATGTATAGTGCAATGAATGACCCACTTTAGCTGAGCACCATGTGGATTATCCAGCCCACGTCTGGATCATTATTTATCTCATGAGTCCTAAGGTTTCAAAAAACTTAGCTATGGTCTCTATAAAAGTCCTGCATTTGCTACAAGTAAAGGGAAGAAAAAAAATACCATGTGACAGGTCTTCTTACAAATTACACTGAGCAATAATCCAGGCTTCAATTTATGGTATTTAGTGTTGAAAAGACTTTGATTAGAAATACCTCTGGTGCTTTACAAACATCTGGAATAGTTCAGAGGTACTTGGGTGGCTGTGGCACTTGGGGAGGTCAAGTCCAGGTGCTACATTGTTCTACTGATGTAAAGTTTCCTGCTAATGTCCATGCAAACACAAAGCCATATGCAAAGCGTGGATTTAACTTCATGCTACTCATTATTCTGGGCATGCAGTCATGCCTCCTGCTTTTGATTTGTTAAAATTCATCAGAAATACTTGGTGATTTAACCAGTTGGAACTGAATTGTCTTGGAGAGAAGAAACTTCTCCCTTAAATAAAAGCTGTGCCAAAATCTCGATCCCAGCTCCAGACACCTGCGCCGAGCCTTCGGCAGGGCCCCCGCCTCCCCGGTGCTCCCACGCCCTGAGCAGCTGCAGCCCAGCCGAGGCGGGATGGGATGGAGCAGGATGGGGCACAGTCCCCACTCAGCACCCTCCGGTATAACCACCCACCGGCTGCAGGCACCGCCGAGCAGCCCTGCCGGCTCCCACCCACTGCCAATACGAACTGCAGCGATCTCGGTCTTTGCTTTTCACAAACCGTCCAGGCTCCCTGGACCTGATCCAGCAAAGTACTGACATCCCAATGTAGAAAAATTCCTGCCAGGACAACCCCGAAGTGCACGACACCGCAGCGCACGACACCGAAACGCATGTTTATCGGGCCGTGGGTGCTGCCCTAGTGCCGGCGCCGGGCGGCTGGTCAGGATCTGTCAGTGCTGCTCCGTCTCGGAGGGTTTTTGGAGGGATGAAGTAACTTTTCTTGGAGCTCAGGCTCTCCTCGGCAGAAATACAAATGAAACAACGTATTTCGTATGATTTTCTCTTTAGTGTCTGGATAAGAATCTTAAACAGCAACAGCCCTGGAGTAGAGACTGAAGCTGTTTTTTACGAGTGGAAATAGGTCTTAAGAATAGAAAAGGTTAAGAAACGGGAAGAAATGCATTTTCACTGACTCATATTGTTCATTTCAGAAGGAAAAGCTGGAAGTGTCATCTTTGTAACATACCAGGAAGCAATATATAAACTTTAAGTTAGAACAGCAAACCATTCTCCAAACATTCTGTTTTACCTCCAAAGATGTTTTTGCTCATGAGTCAGGGCTGATCCCGAGCCAGTGGGAATGTTTCTATTTACTTTGAGATTGTGCCTGCAACTGCAAATCCAACTCATTTTTCCTAAGCTGTACAAGTGATCTCTTCCAAGGCCTGAGTCTTTCCTCCAAGGATTATAAACCCAAACTACTACAAAATCCAGCTTTGTGCAGAGCTTTGTGCATCCCTCGGTAAGCCCAGGGATCGGTAAGGATGAGGGCAGAAACGAGCCTGTCCTCCTCCAGCACCACCCCAAGAGCCCCGGAGCCTCTGCAAGGGCTGCACCCAAGTCTGGTGCTCACCCAGCCAAAATGTTTGCGCTCTGAGCTTCTCCCACATGAGCTCTGAGGCAGCCTGCCACTTTGGGGCGAGAAGAAAGCAAATTGGTGAAAGCAGCTAACCCTGCCCTGCCCACAGGGACCCTCAGGGGCGGATGGGGGATGGGGGGAAGGAAGGCAGCCCCTAACACCTTCTTCTGCCCCCAGGCAACGCTTCTGGGAGCCCGACAGACACCCCCACACCAGCAGCCACGGCCACGGAGACGAAAGGCATCAGCAGCGTGGCAGCCACCACAGCCCCCAGAGCCCCCAGCAGCGCCGAGCCGGCGGCAGAGACGTCTGGTAATCATGCCCCCCATGATTCCTCGTAGCATTTACATTAATAATCAGATGTATTAAGGGCACAGGCTTGCCCTAAGAAACCACATGGTTGGTGCGTGGGTTGTGCTCTTGAAAAGGAGCCTGATAGTATGGTCAAAAGCTTTAATCCTGTCCAAAAAAACCCCACCTGGGCCAACCTGCCACTGCTGTCTTCAGGATGGGTGGCTTAGACACATCCTTTGCAAAACAGCCAAGAGATGATAGGACAAGGTGCTCCTTCATCTTTTATCTTAACATACTGATTCTTTGCTCGGCAAATGACACCCATAAGACGTCTGCCAGCCTTTCCGATGACAGGCCAGATGTCGGCTCTGAAGGGCTTTGAAGCAGGGACACTTGCCCAGGTGGATGGTGCCTTTCTCTTACACTGTTTGAAATCAGTGCATCTGTATGAAGACTCTGGGTCAAGGGGGTGATGACGGTGACGCAGGGGAGGCCGGGCAGTGGCATCCTTGCTGTGGTGCAGCATGCGCCCAGGAAATTAGCCCATTGTAAGCAGATTATGAAGCGCATGTAACAATTAGGTAACTGAAGCAAGTCTAATGTGCGTTTCTTATACAGCCAATAACACGTTCTGGTACTGCTGGCTATGACAAATCAATATTATACTTCAGTCATCGCAATGCCACGCATTGATTTTAGAGGACTTAAGCTTTTCTCATGTATCCTTTTCATTGCATTTCTTCAAAACTGAAGCTGCTGCCGGGTCCCTGGCAGCCAGCCCCACGGCCCCAGGGCTCAGCAGCAAGCAGACGAGCCCACAGACCAGCCAAGCCCCCACACAGCTGCCAGGCACCCCCCTGGACCCGGACCACACGAGCGGAGGGGTCTCCACCGCCAAGAGCCAAGCAACACAACCCAGCATGACGGCAGAAATCCCAGGGTCCACGGCAGCTCTGGTGAGCTCTCCTGCCAGCTCAGAGCATCCTCTCATCTCGGCTGCCACCACGTCACTGCAGATAGCCAGGGACAGCTCCAAGGTGAGGATACAGATGGATGCCGTGGGCTGTGGGAGCACGAGGGGGCTGGATTTGTCCCAAAGCGCCCCTGACCGTTCACTGATCCTGCCACTGTCTTTTTTCCCTTCCAGCTCATCACATGCCACAATGTCAAAGAAGTGAGTGACACTGCAGCCATCTGCTTGCAGCTCAACGAGTCCAACACTTGTGTGAGTAGCAGCCCTGTGTGGCCACGTGTCTCTAAGCGGGAGGACATGCAGGAGGAGGGGGGCTGCAAGCAAACAGCCAAGGGCAGGTTCCTGGAACGATTGGCTTGGAGCGATGGGGTCACCCACCATGCCTGGGGGGTTGGTTTGGGTTATCTCTAGGGCAGAGCATCTGAACTGTGCCAGACTGATGGAGGTGGGGATGATCACAGCAGTCCCAGGAGGATCCCAAAGGGACGATCACAGCAGTCCAAGGGGAAATGCAGCCTCCTGGCTGCGTAATGCCTCCTCTTTCATAATTAAGCTCTGGGGTCAGTTTAGCTTCTAAAGTATCTCTGCCACATTTAACAGGAAATCTCCTTTGTTCTTCTCCTTCCTCTTGCCTGTTGGGAATGCGAGCATCTTTTTTTGTCTTGCCAAGTGCCCTAGGAAAGAAATCAAGGCATGTGAAGGAGCACGGGTGGCTGAGCAGCATCCCCATCTGCGCTGACTCCTAAGGGAATCCCAGGCTCTCCGTAACTGCCCTCAGCCTTGTGCCCCAAAAATGAGGCATTTATAAAAGCAGAAGAGGGTCCAGCTGAGACACTGTTGTGGGTGGGAGGCAAGACCCCTTTCACACTGGAGGTACAACCTGCCACAGAGGGCAGATGGTGCTGGATCTTGCGGGATGGCAACTTGGCAATGCCCTGGGTATAAACTGACAGTGATTAATTTTATTTTTGCTGGTCAGCCATGCTGCCGCCACTTGGGATGAGTGAATTCTTTCTTGCCTTTTCTCTGCAAATTTGCAATGAAATGGTATTTAGACTTGCTCCGGTATACAGGGACTGCACTTTAGCAAGAATCCACATGGAAACTCCTCCGGGAGGGAGTGATTCTGATCAGAGATGCCATCCAGTGGGCAGCGGCCCCTGGGCACAGGGTTTATGGACACCGTGCCCGCACTACATACCTGCAGCACATAAATGGATGCATATGTAACTGATAGAATACGCTATAGAGTCGTATGTAAATTGCACACGCTCTTAACCCTCGCTGCATGTGAAACGCGTCAAACTGCTCCACTTCCACCCGTGTTTTCCTGGGAGCTCGCACCTCACGGCAGACCCCCCGCCCCGCCTCCGCTTCGGCCATCCCTGAGTGGGAAAAACCAGCTCAGGCTCAGCAGCCGCCGGACCTGGGAAGCAGATAAGAGTGTCTGGGAGGAGAGCAGATAGGAGGGACCGTGCCGGGTCTCACTTTCCTGCTGGCCTTTCCCAAAGCAAATGAGCAATAAGCTGGCACCCAGCGCTGCTAATTGCAAAGGGAAATTCTGACACTCCGATGAGTTCTTTCCACAGCAGAGAAAGGAAAATACACACTTGGGTCTCTTGTTCCATCTTGGCCTTTCTCACCCCAAGCCAAGCTCTACAGAAACAGCTGAAAATGATTTGTTTGTTATCCTCCCATGGATAAGTTTCTGCATTTTTGTATGCTAAGAGGATGTGGCGATCCGAGCACAATCCTGAGGCAATTCTAAGGTGCTGAGCCGCCTGGCTCTGCACAGCGCTGCAAGGCAAGAGGGTTTTCTCCTCCCTGGCAGCCCCACGTTGGTGGGTGCCCCCCGGGGAGCAAGTGGAGGGTAGGGGCAGGGGGGAGGTCAGCTGGAGCCGGTCTCTGTCTCGAGGGGGTGGGCAAGGCCACAGCTCAGACGATGTCCCCAGCTGGGAGGATGTTAGGGAAGCTGATAACGTCTTGTAGAGACTGGGGGCTCTGTCTCCAGGCCTGACCGTGGCTGAAAATAGACCTGAGGAGAAAGGCTGTCCTGTCCGATACAGAAATTGGCCCACAGAAGGGAAAGGCTGCAGCTCCTCACTCCTCTTCCTCTTCCACCCCAGAGTCAGTTCAGCTCTAAAATGTAAGAAATTTGTATTTTTTTGCCTAGCCTTTGATCAGCGACCTAGCAAAAACATTGAAGACATTTCCTAAACAGGAAGGCTCAATGCTTCTTTGTTATTTCCCTCCTTTCCCAGCCCCTGCCTGGGACTCTGAAACAATGGGGCTCTTCAGGCGGCTGTTTCAGTCCAAAAATTGGAGAGACTCGCTATGCAATCCAGATCCTAAATTTAGCTTTGCTTAAATGCCATTTGCAAGAGTTGCTAATGATATCTTTATTTAATTTATTGTCATTAATTTAAGAAAGAAGCATCTCCATTTTCTAGGTGTTGGTGTGGGGGCTGCGAGCAGCAGTGAGGTGGGAGGTGAAGGTCTGACACCCCCGCGCCGCTTGTCACTGCTTGTTGCTTCTCAGCTTCTCACAGCACAGCCGAGCCACTGAAACACAAAGGGTGAATGCGGAACACTACCAGTAGTATCATCAGCGTAGCTGAGGTGAACTAGTCCGTTCCGTTGGTTCAACGGCTGTTTTTTGTTTTTAATGAAAATTTTGCAGAAACATTTTTTAGAGACGAAGGGATCGGACTTATGGAGTGCAATATGTGAAGAGAGAACCCGGCCTGTTCCATCCTCATCCCCCTGCCAGATAAAACTCGCTAAATCTGAAGTGGACCGTGACTGTATGCTCCTCATCCTTGTCGGCAAGGGAGGTCAGTTGAGCCGATTCCTTTGGCTGTCATTAACACCGCTGGGTAACGAGCAATGTGGGCAATGGGGGAGGGGGGCTGTCTGTGGGGAGAGGCTGTGGGGCACAGATCCGCAGTTACAGCCAGGGAGGAGACTTCTCCCTGCAGCTGCTGCTCTTTCTTCTGGGGCCTTGCTAGATCCACGGAGCCGTGGCGTTGCCTGCAGAGCAGCGAAGGGGCTCACCGCTCCTCCGTGCTCAGCAATGGCCAGGCTCCTCCGTGCTGGCGTTGGCTGCAGCGTGACCCTCCGTGTAATGTGCCTCTCCCGTTTTAAACCTTGCAGATCCTGATCAAAATGTGCTCCAGAAGTCTCACTGGGAAAAGGTAAATTCCTTAAGCAAATTCAGCTGGAAAAAAATGGGTGGCCAGAGTGGCTGGAGAAAGGAGATTTTTAGACGGGCAGTTGAGGCTGGGGCAGCCGGCTGAGACCTGACCTTGCCTCCCTCTCGGAGGGGCTTGTTGAGCGTTGGCACGTGAGATGGCTGGAGCCAACCCCCAGACCTGCAGCAAGGCAGTGGTGAACTAGTGCAACTAGAGGACCAACGTAACCACCGAAGGCAGAAATGCTTGAAATAGTTACTGTAAAATTCTTCAGTATCTTCTCTAAAAAGACCCAGATCCCAACAATAACTCTTGGGATGTAATTGGCACTCTGCTTCTTCAAAGTACCACGCTGACATTAATTAATTCCTCCTCTCAACACGCCAGTGAGGCTGCCATTGGCTTGTAAAGCTGAGCTCCAGGTGCCTATATAAATAGCAGCCAACAGAGCTGCAACAGCAGTGCATGGAGATATTTCAGCCGTGCAGATGCACGCTCTAAATCTAAGAGCAGGGCCTGAGCATCTGGTCTAAGGAAGAAAATTTCCCTGCGCCACAGAAGGTGCTAGGATGGAAATGGGACCGTGAGGACGTGCAAGCTCACAGGGCGAGTGCAAAGCTCAGGAGCTTGGGTAGCAAAGCCCGGCTTTGTTTACGTGAAGCTCAACAGGGAGGTGAAGAACAGCATTGTTTGAAGCCCGGTGCCTGTTCTGCAGATGCACATGTTTCCTGTTTGTCAGACTCCCGGCTCTCTTTGGTGTTTTTTCCAGTTTGGAATAAAATCCCTTAAACTGGAGACCGTGAGGAACCATCAGGACTTTTCGCAGAAGACCCTGATTGCCTTGGTCACATCTGGACTCATGCTGGCGTTCCTGGGCTTGGCTGGATATTTCCTGATGAAGCGGCGGAGCTGGAGCCCGGCAGGAGAGAGGCTGGTTAGTGCTTACAGGTGGCAGAGCCGCAGGTAGAGGAGCCCGGCAGCGCAGGCAGTGCTGGAGCAGCCGGGAGGTGCCTGGGTGGGAGAGAAGGGGGCTGCTCCGCACCCTGCGGCTCGGTACCCCCAGCCTGTGTGTGTCCCCAGGTCGATGGGATGATGTGACCCAGGGCTGGCTCAGCCCTGGCACGGCAAAGGGCAGGAGCAGGCAGGCCAGACTGTGCAGGGTGAAGGGAAACCTCTCTTGCCTTCTAAAATTAACTCTTAGCTGATTGCTGCTGTGGGAAAACCACCCCTTTCTCGCTTGTACTTCTAGGTCTAACACTTCTTTTTGCTCAGCAGCAAGAACTCATCCAGCAAGACCCCTCCAGAGACACCGAAACCTTATGAATCTGTCATTAAAAGTGACACACTTTAACTTTCCATTCACTGCATTTGAGTTACATGTCTGTCTTGTACCAATGCTGTAATAAAGGCTATTTCTCCCCTCACTTAACAACCGATGGTAATAAAATATATCAAGAAATAAAAAGAAATTTCCTATATCCATTTTCCCCTTTCCAGGCAGGCTGGCTGCTGAGGATTCTTCCCCACCAGTGACTTTTGGGGACGTGAGCCCTCTGTAAAGTGAGGACGGGCCATGCTCTTCCCCCATCGTGGGCACGTGAACAGTCACGTCCTGGGAAGCCATTAGGTTGTTTCATTGCCAGAAAGGATGCTCCCAAAACATGCAGGTGGGAAGTCAAGCACACGTGTCAGTGGCAGGGACATCATAGCCTGGGCTCTGGAGCCCGCTGCCTCCGAGTACCGTCTCCTGGATGCTGGCAGCCAGTGAAAGGCCATGTAAACGCATGGCAGCATCAATCCAGTTTCTAGGTGCAACGTGTCCAGTGCACCCGTCTCTCTGCCACGGACCATGGTGTCAGCAAAGGGGCTGAGAGAATGACGGGGGGGGGTGGGAAGCTTGGCAGCCTGCCAGGCGTGCTGGATGCCGCTGAGCAAAGCAGGAGTGGGGCTATCTGCTGCGGCAGGGATCACCACCCGCGGCCAGGGACCACCAGTGCCCGTTGCACTGCTATCAGACCTGCCACGGTCTGACACATGGGGTGTTATCGTGGTGGGGGATGGAGGCAGCTCTCCTATTGCTCTGGATCCTCCAAAGGCATCTGCTCCTTGTAGCAACAGCGGTAACAAGCCACACAGCACATCTTTGCGTGCGCTGGAGTGCAGTCCGGCACTTCTGCTAGCACCTTGCTGTGAGCTGTGTGCATTCACAGGCTGAAAGAAAGGAGAGGGAGAGAAGAAGGTAATTTCCATAGCTTTCACTCAGCTCTTACTTGGCCAAGGCGGAAAGCAGAGGTGATCTGTCACAGGGTGGCTTTGCAAACCCAAGGCAGAGTCATCTCCAAAACCTGGTTATGAGAATACAACAAAACCTGATGGCTTCTCTTTTCAGGTCTAGGAGACAAAAATGCGGTCCCTGGCTGGTTTTCTTGCTTCATCTTGCCACGGCATGGTTCAGGCCCTCTGTTCCCCTTCTCATCAGCGAGAGCAGGTTCCCATGCCTGCAGTTGTTTGTACCTCCTGTGCAGGAAGCGCAGGCAGGCAGCCAAGACGCTGCCTGCAATCAAAGCCGGTTGCTGTCAGCCCTTTCCCTTCCCTAACTCTGCCTTTGTTATTTATGTACCTGTTTAGGCTGAAGACCCATATTACACAGAAAATGGTAGCCAGGGAAACACGATGCTGATGATGCCCCCCCAAGAACAACCTGAGCTGCAGGAGAAGCCAAACCTCAACGGTGGGACTCAGGAGAACGGGACTGGCCAAGCGTCCTCCAAAAACAGCCACTCTGCCAGGCAGCACAGCCCCGCCGACACCGAGATGTGACCCGGCAGAGAAGAGCATCCTTAGCGTGAACTGCAAGGGGAGCAGAGAGACAAAGGAGGGCAAGAGTTTTCTATGGACAGTTAGGGATTTGCAGACCTTTTTTTATTGTTATTATTTCTGTGAAGAACTTCAAAATCAGCCTAAAGCACATTAAGCACCAGAGCTGCCAAAGACCTGCTTCTCTGCCTCCTCCTGCTTCCCCCATTGACCACACAAGACACTTTTTCGCAGCTGTTCTCTGCTTTTGTTGTTAGAAGAACATAATGAGCAATGCAAGTGCCCTTAGCCCTGAGCAGCTTTTAAGCAGAGGCAGACTGAAGCTACAGAAGCCTCGAGCCAGACTCCAGACAGCCAAAATTTTTTGTGGCAGTGTGTTAGGCTGATTAAAATAGTTAAATTGGGATTTCAGTGACAAAAACCTCTCAGGTTTCAGATAATTTTGTTTAACAGAGTTGTTTTTAATCTCATCCTTAAGTGCAGGATTTCTTCCTCTTTTAAGAACATCACACTTAATCCCCTCCTTGTGCTTTAGGTTGTCTTTAGTATTTCCTACTCCAGCAAAATTTGCTGAAGCTCTGTGAAAAACTTTCCACATGGAATTGCAGGCTGAAATGTGAATAGACTTCAGAATTGTTTCCTTTGCAATCCTACCAGTGCGCAGGTAGCTGTTTTAGAGTAAAAACCTTCCCCAGTCTTTTCACGTCGGGGACTGGAGAGAGTGTTTGACAAGGCAGAGCCAGCAATCAATTGCTGGGGTGAGATGGGGAAGTTTGGATACCGCTGTCGACAGCTCTGCAGACGCCGGGGGCTGGCAGCCCCACCGCCCACCCTCCCGCCGTGGGGGCTGGTGGCTCGGGTAGGACATAAAAGATGCCAAAGAGCTCCCAGCGCAATGAGTGCTAGTCAGCAACCCGGCTCTGCTGCGAGCGCCTCTCCCTCTGCATCAGCAGTGGGTACACAAACAAAAAATTGTATTTTCGCTTTGGTAAGTGAAGGCCAACACCAAAATCCCAACAGCAGCAGCAGGTCCTACCTCGTGCTGCAGTGGTGCTGCGCCCGAGGCCCAGCGGTGCTGCCAGCTGCATCGTGCAGCTCAGTGAGAGCATCCTCCGGTGAGAGCCAGGGACCAGGGGCAGGTTTGTGCTCAGCCCTGAGCAAGTGCAGCTCAGTTTTGGGGAGCCAGAGCTGTGGGTTTTGCAAGCCTGGTGTTGGCGATGAGGCTGCAGTTCAGCAGACGCTGGTCAGACCACAATCTCTGCTGGCGGCAGCAGCGACCTCCACATCCAAAATAAGGACAAAAATGGCCCCTGGAGCTGATCTACCTTCTCACTAGTGGATTTATTGCAACCTTTTCTCAGTGCTGAACACCTGAGGGGAAGGCTTTTTTTTTTTTTTTCTGGTACAGCAATGTCCGTCATTATCTGGGGCTGTTTTATGAGCGCAAGAGTCATTTAAACATGGTTTAAAATATTTCAGGTTTTGTTTGTTTTGGTGTGAATTGCTTCTCCCAAATCTCGTTGTAAATAAACCCATTGGGGGGGGGGGGGGGGGAAGAAAAAAAAAAAAAGAGTATTAAAAATCAGCTTCTTCGTTGTGTCCTTGGAACAACAGCGTGTTTATCCCACCGGGACACTGGCTCTGGCTGTGCCGTGTGCCAGCGCGATGAGAGGACAACGCCTCGCAGAGAGGTTGTTTCCCAGCAGAAATACGATGACTAAAGGCTGTAGCTTGTTCTGCGCACATTATTCCCTGTCTTTCAACAAACACGTTTGCAGGACAAGTGACGTACAGCCCACTATAAAACCGCAATTGTTTGATTTTCTGATGTTTAAGATGTCCAGATAATTCCTGGAAAAATAAACAAGGCTTTAGCCTCTAGGAGTGACCTGCAGGGGTCTGACCTGACAGCAGAGGGGGGGTGTGTGTGCACACGTGTACGAGGATGAAGATGAAGGCTTCCTCACTATGCAATAACCAGCAACGGTTCCTGCCTCAAATAATTTGTAGGGCGATGCATGGCAGTCCTGTAGTGCCTGCTCTTGTGGAGATGCTCGAGCTCCACTGAGAGCAGGAGGTTTGGAGCTGGGTATCTTTACTGACCCGGCCCCTCCTCTCTGGGATGCCCGACCCTTCCTAGTGCTTGTTTCCCAGACAGAGACACACCGGGTACCGCTTGTGGGGTACTGAACAGGGATCCCCACTGCCTATTCTGTTGCAGTTTGGGGGAATCTGACCTCCGAAAGCCTGGCTGCAAGGGAACGGGCACTGGGAAATGAAATTACTTTCTTTCCCAAGAGCCCTGGCTGCAGTGGAACACGGAGAAAGCACTCCCAGAGGCTTGGTTTGCACTGTGGGGTAGGAGAGGGAGCTCAGGTTGGCTTTTTTTGTTGTTGTTTTTTGGAGATTGTTTATTTAATCAGCACTGCTTACTGTACCAAAGTAGGAGATCTAATCAAACGTCAGGTGCATTTTTCATAGCTGAGGGTATGCCCTACAGCCCAGCAGACAATAAAGTTACAGTCAACTGCTCTGGCAAAACAAAAGCTTTCTCTGAAACATCCAGATTGAAGGAAACGCCGAGAGCAGCGGTGGCCAAGCAGGGACGGTGCTGAGCCAGCGGAAAAGGCTGCATTTCCAGCTCAGGAAGCCTGTAAACACAGGCAGGCTCAGCTCTGGCCCAGCTGAAAAGGTTATTATTATTATTTCTTCCTTATCACACTCCTTGCATTCCTTCATCAAACTCCCTGCATTCCTTCCTTGCTGGCCCCACCGCCTGCCAGGCAGCCCCCTCCTCTCGCCATCCCATGCTGCCTGCGGGCTCACAGCTGCTTTTGGGCCACTTCTAGGGGCTTTTAAGGGGGCTAAATCCATCCCATCTTCCAACTGACCTGCTTTCACATAAACCTGGCTCAAGGTTGATGCAGGTGCTCTTGCCTGGTTTGTGATGCCACGTATACAGTGCATCCATAGTCTATTCAGTTGGTGGGGACCCTTATATTGGCGTGAAATGCCCTGATGAAAATCATCGGCATGAAAGCATCCTCTGAGGAAGAATGGTGGCACTTACATATACAAGGGGTTAAATAAAAATATCAATGTGACACAGCCATGAAATGACATGTCCATGTCCCAGCCTGAAACACAAGCAGAAGCCCTGACACCCACCCAGGCAGCCCCGAATCTTTCTGCAGGTTGAAATCAAAGACTTTTTCAGAAAAGAAGGAATACCTTCGTATCAGAACTGCCATAAAATGCTACTGTGAGTTGAAGGTGGCTGGTTCTGTGCATTGCTGAAATCAATCAGATTTATCAAGAGCAAACAAGTTTTTATTGTCTTATTATGTCCCTCAGTGGATCTTCCATCCCTTTGACAATAAAAACAGCACAACCCTCCCAGGTGAGAAAACTGCAATATCACAAGCCCTTCACAGCAAAACAGCATGACCCAGGTCAGAGAAAAGTATCTCCTTTCTCTGTTTGCTGCTTGCTCATTTCTTTTTCATTGATTTAGCGCTGGGAAGAGCTGCCCCGATGCCCGACATGCTAAAATATCAGTTTAAGGGTAGATCTTTGTGTGCCTGGTCTCACTCTCAAATCCTCACCCCCTGTGAAATTTTGTTCAAAGCAGTTTCTCTTAGAGATTACGGCTTCTTTTGAAGCGTAACAGGTAAATGTTCGCCTCCGCAGCACAGGCTGCAGCCCAGGTGAGCAGGAGCTCAGTGGAGGGGGAGTCACGGCCTCAGACTTAGACGCACCAAGGGTTCTGCAGGACTTTGAAACCGCAGCAGAAAGAGCCTAGGGTATATTCTATATAACAATGCTGCTATCTGCTGGCTGTGCTTTGCTAAAACATTGAATACTTTGCTCTAGAGGGCAGCTGGTACTTAGGTTCGGGTGCTCAGTCAGAAGCAGCACCTGAAGAAGGGTTCTGCTCCGCTGCTGCAACTTGGGGCACCGGCAGGACAGCCAAGGGGCTAAAATAATAACATTATGAAACTATGGAAGAAGTAAAACATCCAGTGGGCTTTGAAGCTCATATTCTAGGAATGGGGAACATTTAAAATGAAATTTCTAAAGTGAATTTCCCATCAATCCAGTTCCCGTCTGCTTGTTCAATGCCTGATCCTGCAAAAGTTGTGTGGGAGTTCTACAATACTTACTGCACCATCTGCTTGCAAGGCCCGGCAGGTTTTGCGATCCGGGCGCAGGGACCACGGAAGCCCAGCCGGCTCTGCCAACGGCCTGCGTTACGCTTACGGATGGAGAAGCTGGCGAAGCATCGTCGGTGGAGCCAGGGCACATCCCTGTGACGGCAGCCTGGGAACCGGCAGCGCCCACAGCTTCCTCCAGCCCGTCCCGTGGAATTCGTGTGCTGTACCAGTTCTGAGTCAGCCGAAAGCTCACCCATCATCAGATGGCCATAAAGACGTCTCCCGGCGTTGGCCAAGGGTGTTCAAGCTCATTTCCTTTCCTAACCATAGAACAGAAACCAGCATCACATAAAGCCCACGTATATGATGTCTGCACCGATGTGATATTTCCGCCTTTGCTTTCAAGGTAAAGCGAACAGCATTTGGGTAGGGCTTTTCCATCCCTCAGAAAAAATGGTATTTACAACTATTTGCATTAGAGGCACTTCACAGGTGTTTTAATTCTAAGTCTTTAATCTTAGCCTTCAGATCCATTTAATTTGCTGGTGTTTTGATTTGCAGTAACAGACATAAATGAGATTATCTATCCCCTGAGATAAGCTGTCAGAGGCAAATGCTGAAGAATTGGGCTCTAAAAACATTTTAATATGCTCATGTTGCAAACCCTGAGATGGAGCCAGAGATGAACATAGATTAGTGTGAGCCAGGACTCGGGTCTCAGACACGACCCGCCGTGTGAGAAGGACCTTCAGGCTGAGGCACAGAGCTGGTCCCATGCTCGCAGGCTCACCTTCTCATTTCGAAAGGACCCATGAGGGCAGGAGGAACCACCTTCACAGTGCGCAAGGGAAGTGTGCCGAGTGCTGTGAGGCTCGACATTTTTCTTTTTTAACCTTAAAAAAACAGGAGAGACAAGAATGGGTGAGCCTGGGATGCTGTTTCTGGGGGGAGGGTTGGTTCGGAAGGGACAGCTGTGGAGTCAGTGTGGAATTGCATCAGGGTTATATTTTCCTATTGAAAATTGTTTGCATTTTTCTTCTGGAGAAAAAAAACACAAGTTTGAACAATTTTTCTGTTATGTTTCTAATGGAAAGTCATCTTGTTGGGGGGAAAGGAGGTTAGTTCCAGTTTTTCACTCACTGTAGAAAATAAAGGTCTGAAAACAGTTACATCGCTTTTTGTCTTGCATAAGACATAGATGTCCCAAGGGCCTCCACCTTGGAAATTTATTTTTAAGTTACATATTTATTTTATTCTTGTAAATAAAAAAATACTCCACTGACCCTTGGCTATTTATTTGCTATTTCTGGTTCTTGTGACCCTTTAGCTTTATTTTTTTCATCTTTGTGTTTGCATCTTCCTTCTTTTCTTATCTTGTGCCTGCCCCAGAGGCTTATTGCTGCTTTGGCAACATGCTAACGTGTTTAGGAATGATAAGACATCTAATTAATAGTTTAATTTGCAGTACAAGGTCTTAATAGCTTATTAAAGGAAATACATTCAGAAAATTCTTTCCCTTTTCTTGCACTGGTACAATGTGATTTACCAACAAATGACAAAACAGTTCTCAACAGCATTTGGACTTTCAGTAAGGAAAGTGGTGCTGGATTTGTGATTTCATGGGGGATTTTGCACCACTAATGCTACTATTTTTGTTGTTGTCATTTAAAAACAATTTAACAGGTCAACACAAGCAATTGCAGAGGAACAATATCGCTGTGGTGTGGCAGTCGGGAGCCTGACGAGCCTGAAAGTGGAATTAAGTAAAACTGCCATCTCTACTTCTGCATATAAACAAGTCCTGGGGGAAGGTAAACTTGCTCTTTAAGAGGCTCCAGCTGAAATGTCAGGTCGTGCTGCGCCGGGGCGGCTCAGCTGCTCGCACGCTCCGATCCTCCCCGCTCCTTTTTCGCTAATATCTGTTAAAACAGATTATTTTTATATGAAGGCACCCTTGGCTTACAAACTCCAGCAGCAGCGGGGACCACCTATAAACTCTCTGGATCCCTCTTGCTTTTAGCCGTAAGAAACGCGGCGTGAAATCCCGCTTCGCAGGCAGAGAGCAGAGGGAAATCAAACGGAGCTGTGCCGCTTCGCTGCAGCTCGGATTCCCCAGGCCGCCGTGTTTTTCCTCTGACCCACACAAAGATTTCTTTCTAAATTTATCACAGTGTTCATCGGCAGTCCCACTTAGTGGCAGATTATGAGGCTGGGCAGGCAGGGCCCATTCAAATGAGGGCAGGGGAGCCTGAAAAAACACGCAGGGGATGGCGCAGCCGACGAGGCGAGGGCAGGGGGTGGAGGGGGAGCAGGTGCAGCCCCCGCACAGCGCCCACCAGCCTCGCTGCTCCAGATTATCCTTGCGCGGAGCCCAGGAGGCTCGAGGCGGTGGGAGTGCTGCGCCGAGATGGCAGCACCCCAGCTCCTGGCTGGGTCCAGCGAGGGTTGCTGGTCTCTGGAGGCCACAAGTGCTGGCACCGCTGGGGAATTTCCACTGGGCTGCAGAGAGAGCTGCTGGCCTCGGCATGGGTCGCAAGGCGAAGCAGCACTGGGCTGCAGCAGTGCGTGCTGGAGCGGGCGTCTGTGCAGCATCCCCACGCAGCTGAGCATCCCTCAGGGCCCCCCCGAGACCTCTCGTGTCCCCCCCACTTCATACCTGCTCATCCTGGCTCCGGCAGCATTCGGCACCCCCGGGCGGGAGGTGTCACTGGGACCAGAGCTGTGGGTTTGTGCCCCGTGGAGCCCCACAGCGAGGACACAGCCTGGCTGAGCCACCTGCCATGGGGGTGTGGGTGCTGGAGGGGTCAGCTGCACGCTCTGTGGAGGTCAAGCCCTACCCGGGGAGTCCCCTCCGTGTTTGGGATCACACCGGGAAATGATGCGGTTACAAGGACGGCCTCACTGAATGGTTGACTAGCGCAATTTTCTTATGTGCCTGTCAGCAAATCAGTCCAGCTGTGCTGCACCCAGCTTCCGTCCGCTAAATGGGGGTGATTATTCCCCTGCTTCGTGAGAGGGAGTGGGAATGGTACCCAGGAATGACTGGGGGGGCTGGAAGGAGGCCACGGAGCTGCGTAGGGGCTGCGGCCCTGGAAGGAACGCGTAGCGTCTGAACATCAACCTTCAGAAAGTACTTGCTCCTCCTGCTGCTTTTTCACTGAAGAAAACCACGAAACAGATCTGTCTCTCCCGTGCAGGATTTTAAAAGATTTTTCCACAATTCCCTGGGTCGGGACAGCCCAGGGCCGAGGGGAAAGAAGAGGACGTTGCCGGGAAAAGGCACCGTGGGGGTTGGGGGGTGCCCGGAGCGAACCCCTCGCCCCTCGGCCGCACCCCCCCCCCGCGGGGCCACGCTGCCTCCTGGGAGCTGTAGGCAGCGCGGGGTGACCTTGGCTGCGCGGCGCTGCGCCGGGCCGGGCCGCCTCCGCCGGGAGCCGCGGGGATCTGCGCGCCGGGCAGGTACGGCGGGGGGCGGGGCCGGCCGCGTGCCCCCTGCGCACCGCGCGCTGCCCGCTCCGCGCCGGGCGGCGGGTCCCGGGGGGCTGGGGCGGGCAGGGACAGGGACGGGCAGGGACAGGGGACGGGCAGGGGACGGGCAGGGACAGGGGGTGGACAGGGACAGGGGACGGGCAGGGACGGGCAGGGGACCGCAGGCTCCCCCAGCCACCGGCACCCTGGCTTGGGGAGGGGCTGGGGCAGGGGCTGGTGGCTTCAGCACGACCCCCCTCTCCCAGGGCTGCTCTGTTCCCCCAGAGTGCTGCGGATGATTTAAAATAAATACATAAATAATAAAATAATAATTATTATTATCAATAATGATAATAAAAATCATAAAATCATCATAAAGGCATTATTAAACATCATAAAATCATCATAAAATACGTCATAATGTAATAAAATCTGTAACAATAATATAATAAAATATATCCTAATAAGAATATATCATCATCATCATGGTAATGATGACAATAACAGTAACAGTAATAACAGTAATAATTGTAATAATAATAGTGGTAATAATAATAGTAATAATAAAGAGAAGAAGAAGCAGCCAATTCTGTTACGCTTGAACAAAGCGCTCCACATGGGAAAAATCTGGAGCAACTCTGCCCAGGCTCCCTCCTTCCCAGTGGATAAGTGGGAATGCCTGTCCTAGGCCAAATGGGAATAGCGGGTGGGATTTCAGGAGTCTCTCATTTCTGCGGGAACACAAGGCCACGGGGGTTGGAAGTGGCTGCTTCACAGCCGCGTCTTTTCTCTGCTTTTATGTTTAGAGACAATTGCTCCATATAGCACTGTAACTTCCACGCGATGGATTGTTACGTTCTTGCTCTTTTTTTTTTTTCCCTCTCTCAGAATATATGCTGTAGTTTCTGTCTGTAGACTGTTTTAATGGCAAGGTGGCTGAGACAAAGTTTACTCAATAAACTTACTTTTCCCCTTGAGCAGCTTTAGCTTAGATAAACGAGCTTTAAAGTCCTGGTTTAGCGTGGGACCAGGACTGTTTACCATTCATCATTGTTAGTTAATTGCTATTTGGTTAAATATTTGGTTTGTATTAAGTTCATTTATGCTCTTTTCTTAAAAAATAACAAATAAAGGTGTGTTTAGTAATGTGGCAAAAAGCTTTCTAAAGGCTTTTTAAAGATACTCCACAGCAGGGAAACTCCCTAAAGTTATTTTCTATATTTTGCATTTAAAAACCAATTTAAAATCTTACTTGTAGTTTGCTGTGCTGTTATTTGTGATCAGCCAAGCTAAAGCAGCAAGGATATTCACCTGTTTTCTGTAGCGACTGCAGACTTCCCGTCTTCATTATCAGTTTAATTCCTAATTTCAAAAAGAAAAAAAAAATACAGGTTACATCATTCTTTAAATCCACAAATCCAACTGATGGCCTGCAGACTGGCTGTGTGCAGTGTCCCAGGGCAGTGCAGTGCAAAGGAAGGAGTTTTGGAAAAGGTGCTGCCGATGGACTTAATTTAATGCACTTACCTAGCAGCCAGCATCAACACTCCTGCTTCCCCACCCCATCCACCCCCGGGGGGGTTTCAGTGAGCTGCAAGGACGAGGATCTGCATTTCAGGGTGAAGTCTCAAAGCAGCTGTTTGCTTTCAGGTGCCAGGATCCCCCTCCCTGCAGAGGCGAAGGGCACTGGCTGCCCACGAGCATCTCCGCTGCGTGGGGCATGCACAGAGCCCGGCCGGCGGACGGGACCTCACCGGGTCGTTGGAAAAGACGTTGCGGTGCTGGCTGAGAGGTGGGTCAGGTCGGGACATGAAGAGGGGGAGCCCCGGGAGAGACTGGGAGCAGCTGAGAGCTCCCATGGCAAGCGGTAGCGGGCTGGAGTCGGCTGCTGCGGGACACTCGGTGCCCTGTGCGACCCTCTGCGCTGCAACCCCCCGTGTCCTGCAGCAGTGACCCAGTTGTTATACGAACAAGGGTTTAATTTTGCAACTTTAATTCTTAACAGGTTTAAATTTCTTTTGCCCAGACGTGTTCTCATACACCGCCTGTTTGACAAAATACTTCTTACCTACATTATCAGTTGCTAACGAAGTGTCCTGCGGCCGCGTTCACGGTCCTTTTGAGAATTTGTGCTCAGGATAATTCCCTTTCTTAGTATCGCTCTGTCAGCCTGGAGCAGGGTTTTACAAGCCGGCATTGCCCTGGCTGGCCCTGCTGAGCCCTCACCCCGCCTGCCCTCTGAGACGAGCAGGCAAGGCAAGTAACACGGAAGGGTGTGTTAATGCTAAGGGCAGCAAAGGCCAGCACGGGTAGTTACCCACGATAAAATTACCATCACAAGCCAAGGCCCTTTGCACGACAGAGGGATCCATCCCGAGATGGAAGCTCTGCCAGAAGTGACTTGTGTACCAGCTCCTGCAAGGAGAGAGGCTGGAGCGGTGCTGGTCCTCTCTTTCTGTCTTCTGCAGATACTTTGCCTGTGACTTTTTTTCTGCCGGCAGTAATCATTCCGCACATATATTCAGTTTAGCGATGGTAACGTGGGTTATCCCCTTGGAGGGGACAGAAGCTCCTATCCCTTGCTGTCAAAGGCAAAGACGTGGGTTCTCATCCACGGTCCTGCTGTAGGTGTTACCAGCACTTCAGCCTCAACTGTTCTAAAACCATCAGAGAAACAGAGGAACAGGAAACAAATTGCATTAAAAGTGCTTTGGAGGAAGGGCTTACCATGGAGATGGAAAGTCGTTTTTTGGTTGGGTTTTTTTTTTTTTTCCCCCAGGCTATTAGAAGGCAGTAGGTCCTTCTCAAACAAACCTGTGTGGTCTTAATAACACAATCTCTGTCTCTCGTTCTTTGCGAGGGTCCGAAGCTGTAAGGTTTGTGGGCTTTCACAGTTTCCATCACTGCCATTCTGTCCGGTCATTGCCTGACTAAATCTCCAGCCTCGAAGCTCACCAGGACATTAACGCTGGGCCACCCAGAGTAGCTCCTTCCCAGTGTTACCTAAGCGTGATAGATTTCCCCATCTCGTGGTCTCTGTGAAACAGGTTTACAGAAGGAAGCTTTTGTTCTTTTTGCTGTAGGAATTACATTCGTATCCTGGGAAAGAAATATCTGCCTTTAAACTGTGACTTTGCATTTCTTTTATGGTGCTATACTTTCTCACCTGGCCCCACTTTCATGTGGTGGCCCTTCCACAGCATACCAGTCAGCCGGCCATTTCCATAATGCACAGATAGAAGGAATCACGTAGGCTTCGCACCCTTGCAACATGTTTTAATGGTGTGGTTTTCAGTGCTGGCTATACTGGGCTGTGACATGAGTAGGAACTGTTCACATACAGTATAAAACGTCTCTCTGGTGTGTTTACCTGGCATCCTACAGTTTCACAGTGTTCTGTGACCATGGAGCGTCACGCTGCCTGCTCAGTACAGTTCGTCACGTCAATGGAATGATGCAAATATAAGAATTAGTCCTGCCCTGCTGAGACTGCACAAATCCATCATGCCAGGAGCCAGCCTTTCATGGCACCCGTGGGGAGCACCCAGGGAAGGGCACCCAGGCATGGCAGGTAGCTACGGTCCTTCCCACACCCTGCAGCCAGCTCTCCGCAAACTTCTGAGTAACACCATCACTTGAATATGTGCGTTTAGGGTTGTGTTAGGGTTTTTTTTTAACCTATCACTTTGAACAAAATCTAAATTTAATCAGGTAATTTTTCCCCAGCCACTGCACATCATGAGATCATTCCTTTACTCCTCACTGTTTTACCATGGATGTGCCTCGCTGATTTTCTATCATCTCCATTGCCAGCTCACTATGTACTCATTTTCCACAGTGTCTGCAAACAGGTTGAATGCTCAAGAAACTCCCAGCACCCTGGCCCATTTTGGGCCATGTACATTTGGGCATCAAGCGCTGCAGTTTTCATCTGTACTCAAAGTTTGGTGCAGGCAGTGAACTGTCCTCCCAAGGCAGCTGTCATCTTGGACAAGCTCATTTTAACCTCAGCATTTCAAGGCTGGAATGGCTTTACCCAACCCAGATTTCATCCCCAGGGGTGGCGGGTTTGGTGTCGAGGCTGTGCTCACCCTCCACCCTTATACACGTCTCACCTGTAGCTGCAGTGGAGAGGCGCAGAAATGCTCCATCTCCAGCAAAGGAGCTGCAGATCTCCAAAAAGACGTTACAGAAAGCTTCTGTTACATCTCACAGAGGGAAATGCTAAAGAGAGAGGCTGAAAAGCAAACCCCCAGGATGCCGGAGCTCCCAGGAGGTAGCCCTGATGAAAGAGCATGGTGTCAGAGGGAAGATCGGGATTTACGTCTCAGTCATTCTTGGCTCATTCAAGTGCACATCTGGTGGCCTTATTTTCACCCGTCATATCCAGTTTGCTTCCCTGTATTCCCCCTGAGCCCACCCTATCGATGATTGAAATGGGGTACCCTAAATGCCAGAAGACACTTCCCTGCACAAACTCCCATTCCACAGACTCCTGAATCAGTATCCTGGATCTTTTACCCTGCCATGGACGTATCTCTTCAAAAGCCGAACATCCTACAGATATGGGCAGAAACGCCAGACAGCATTTTCAAGAGGAGAAAAGCTCTGTTCCTGGGTTATAGTCGGTTGGGGACTGTAGGAAAACAAACACAGAGTAACAAGTTTAATGCACATGCTGCTGTTGGAATCACCGCTTCCCTTCCCATCCCAAACCCAGACAATTCTTTGTGTCTTTGCACGGGGAAGCAGAATTACCACCATCCACCAACATCCTTTTTGCTCCTCACTCACACCCTGTTCCCCCATGCTCTGCTTGCTTTGGCTGCTGGTCCCTGACGGTTCACAGCCCATCACTGGTGCCCATCACATCTCCTGGGCAACCCTGTTCACATGTGGATAATTCTCGCTAGCTCACTTACACCAGCCTTTACTCTTCTATGCAATTCTTTGCCTCAGAGATGAAACTAACCCCTTTAGTACTGTTGTGCAATACCAAAATGAGTGTGGAAACCACGTTTGTAGGTTTACAAAAGATTATAGATGTGTTTTCTGTCCTCCTTCGTGTGTGAGATGACACACTCGATGCAAAACTAATTGGAATTGAAGTCTTGGTGCCTCCGTGCAACCAGGAATATCATAGTTACGGTGTAGGACAGTCACTGACTGCATAGAAATTACTTTTCTTCTACAAAGAATCCATTCAATAATAATTTTAGAATCTATGTCTTTTTCATTATTTAAGATATATTCATCTCTTCCCCTTATCTTGGTTTTAAAGACTTTATGAGAATCTGTTGCATCTCTTGGATTTTGATCTCGCTCTTTAGTTTCTCAGTGCTGCTAGTTTCGTGTACAAGCGCAGCGAAGGCTTGTGAAAAAAAAAGCCAGCAAAGTCTTGTAAAACCTTCCTAACAATTTAGGTTTCAGGATATTGGAAGGCCTGTTCCTCTCCTGAGGAACAGCAGAGGTTACGATCCACTCGTGATGCCATGGCACCTCCTGAAGAGTGGCAACTGTGAAATCCTGCAAGACTGTGTAAATGTCCGAGGCATTTGTTCTTTCCTCTCATGGCACCAGCCGTCCTCCCTCTCCGTACGAGAGAATTCCCACGTAGGCAGAGGGTCCGTACAGTCAACTTTCTTTTTCTTGGATACAATTAAACTGAACGCTGTCGTACAAAAAATATTTCGTAAAAACGGCCGTCAAAGGACCTCATGCTGCTGTGCAACGCACTCAGTGGGAGGCTGTTTGCAGCTGTTCCTTCATTCTCTCGTCAAGTGCTCCACGGCAAAATTAGATGAGCTGTGTTAGCGGTGGTGCTCCCATCTCCTGGAGCTGCTGGGTTTGTGTCCCATCCACCGTTCTCCCGTTGCCAAGGAGCTGATCGTACTGCTGAGAGCCAGGACTGTGCCTGAACTGCTCCGGCACTCCTGCTCTTCCTCTGCCTCCTCCCCACCTCCCACTCGGCCTCTGCCAGAATTGCACCAGAAGTGGTGATCCCGCAACCACCACCTCGCTTTTGGGTGGGGGTTTTTTGCGCTTTCAGGCAACGGGGATGCGCACGTGGACAATCCCAGTGGTGGGACTGTAGGTTCGGCTGTGACAAGCAAGGTGTTACTACCACAGGGTGACAGGCACCTCTGCAAGATAACTAGGGTTGCCATGGTTACAGATGGAAAATAGGGCTATGGGTTAACTCGGGCCAGTGTCGCATGAAGCACAACATCCCACGTCATTTCACGCACACCTGAGACAGTGCAAGCCGGAGCGGTGGCCACCATAACGCTCCCATCCCCCGAGTGCCCACCCAGCCCTGAGTTTGTAGGTTAAACTTCCCAAAACTTCCCAAAGAGGAATCAGGGATGGAATTGGGGTTGGAGTAAAGCAGCTTCCCACAAGACTCCAGCAGAAAGAGCCCGTCTCAGCCCTGTGACCCCTTATTTGTTACTTTTTGGTACACCCCAGATTTCAAGACCTTATGTAAGCTCTGATTTTTGTGAGCATTCACGCTCTGAATATTTAAGAGGAATTCTCAGAGCCAGGCATGCGCCTCGCTCACCTCTAGACTGGCAGCATCTTGGAGGCAAAGCAGATGACAGCTTCAGCTGGACCAGTGGTCTGGAGCTGATACAGACCCTGATGGAGCAGCCGGTGAGGCAACATCGCTGGTGGTTCTGAGCGTCCCCAGAACATCATCATCTTCAGGACTTGGTGAAAATGAAAACCTCCCAGGCAAAGAAAGGACTAAATGCAGCCTGGAGTGGAAAAAAAAAAATGAAAAAAGAGAAAAAAAAAAGAAGGGAAAACAAGGAGGAAAAATCCCAAGAGTTTCTGCCCCAAGCAGAGCTGTTACTCACAGGTGGTTTTGGAAGCTCCATGGAATCACTTTGGGATGCTGCTATTTCTCTTTTACAGTGAGCAGCAGCACCGGACGGCAGTGCCAAAGCCTGAGGACAGTTTCTGCCGGGCTGATTCCTGCACAAGCTATCACTGTTTCCCAAAGAGAGAAAGTTCAGGTGCACAGGTATTGATGCAGAGGACGTAAAGGGCTGCTGGAAAGGTCACCCTTGGCTTTTGAAGCATGGCATCCCTCATTTTGATGGTCCAGCCCTAAGGAAGGGACAGTGTGGGAACAGATCTGAAGAACAGAGGCTCGTGTCCAGGGCAAACAAATGGTGTTCACACTATTCAGCTCTTCATAATATGGCTGATCTTTGGTGTCTTGTTCAAAATACCTATTTAAAGATGTCTTAAAAGTTTCTATCTTTATCACAGTATACTCTTATTGGGGTTTTTTGGGGGAAAAATAGTATTAGAAGCTGGCTTAGAGGCTTAAAACCAGTCCTTGCCATTTCTTAGGTGCTGGCTGTTCTGGCCAGCTGAGAGCTAATCCTCAGCTCTCCTTTCCCCTTTAAAGGAGTAAAATAATACAGTCGTGTACGGGCTGAGAAGGAGCTGTTGTGTGTGTTGTCTTTTTTTTTTTTTTTTTTTTTTAAAAAAAAGGAAAATAGTTGGCAGGAACATGAGCAAAACTGAAAGTATTTTCATCTGTTTTGTTTTGTAATGCTCAATGTTTTGATTTCTACTTTACGAATTATACAAAAGGAATCACTCAAAACAATGGTCTCCTATTTTAGAAAGGGGGGGGGTGGAATCTACAGTGGGACTAATGTGACTAATCAGAATTGTCCAAGTAAGAAAAATATCAAAATACCTTGAAAAATCACAATATCTTTTTTCATAGGGAAAAAACATTGAAAAATTCACTCCCTAATTGAGATTTGTTTGCAAAATAATTCCAGGCTGGGAAGAGCAATCAACTCGTGCATAAAAATATTTTTGAGATTAATTTTTATTTTGTTAAAGGTAGCTTGGATTTTAGAACTTTAACTAGTGTTTTTTAAATTATTATTGCTGTGTAAGTACAAAATATCTGTCCTGACTTTTAAACTGGTGTGTACCTTTGTTGTATGAAAGGCTCCAGAAGAAAACTGACCAAAAAGATGCAGTTTAAAAAAAATAAACCTTGGCAGTTTGAGGAGAAAGCAGGAAATAAGTTTCTTCTTGCTCCCTCTTTTTTACAAGCATTTTTAAAAGGTAATAGCTTCAAATTTTTTAGAAGCATCTAGAAGTCTCAGCTAAGACCCAGAGGCCAGCGTGGCTCAGTGCTGCAGAAGCAAAGATAGTTTATCCTGGGCCAAAATAACGTACATCCCAGTTTCCAGGCTGACAAGGCAGTGTTAAAGCTCAGCCAGGACCTGCCAGCACCGCACCCGGCACGGACGGCACAACGCCACGGCACCGGTTTGTTCAGCCGAGCCGATGAAGTCACCCCGACTAATTTTCGGTAATAAGCATTTCCAGAATTTTTTTCAGATAAGACGAAATAATTTGTGGCATCAAGTTTTAAATATTCCGGGTGTGTCTTAGCAGCCGATGCTTAATGTTGAGCTGGAGGCAGGCGTGGTGCTCGCTCCGTGTGTGTCTGGCAGCTCCTGGGCACTCGTGGGTGCTGTGCTGGAGGTGGGAGTGGGGACTGAAGCGATTCCTATGAATCACAGCAGATTTCCCAATCTCTCACTTGTGCTTATGAAAGCAGGCACTCCAGGCAGGGGCTGGCAGGCACATGCATTCGATGAGATGTGCCCTCGCACCCACGGGTGTTCCCAAGCTCGGCCAAGCCTCTCCGCACACACACGGCAGCAGCACCTTTCTGTAGGTGCATCCGATAACACAGTGGGCAAAGGGAGGAGGTCTGCTCTCGGATGTGTCCAAGGCAGCTAAACAAGCTGCTCAGGAAATTCTAAACCCATTTTTCCTCCGTTTCTTCATTTCCCAAATGGAAAATATTGTTTTCTCATATGAACGTTGGTGAAACTTTTCATGGGAGATTTTCTTGTACCCAGGGTGTAACTCCGGGGAGCCGGGAGGTGACAGCAGCACTGACAACCGGGGCAGCCAAAACCTCTGCTAGAACATCAGCTGGGATATGGAAGACTGCAGCTGCAAGACTGTCTGCTGTGGAGATCAAAGCAGGGATGTGCAGGCGAATTTCTGTCAGCCCAGCTGAGCGCCCACCAGCCCAAAGGTACCAGCTGTTCCGTGGTGCGTCTTCCTCGTTTTAATTAAAAATACAAAAAGCAAGCCCCAAATCCTGGATCTGCCTTTCAGTGCAGAGTCTCAAAAATGTAAAAGGCAATCTTTTCTGATGAGCTGTTAAGTGAAAATGCTGTTTACTGAAGTGACAGTCCTGCTCAGAAATAAAACGTATTTTTCAGACACACACCCTCTCCCTAGCTCCCTTTTCCTTGCACTGTGCTGCCCAGCACACCCAGACCCCTGTCACCACGCAGTGCCACCTGCCAGGCTGGTGGCCCTGGACGTGATGCTGTTGGCATCTCAGACCCTGCCCTCTGTGATGGCTGCGCCCTAACATTTATCGGGGCTTGTTTTATTTTTTCCTAAAACACCTGAACGGGTTCAGTCAGACATTTCAATGAAATTTGTGCTGTTCCCCCTGTCCCTGCGAGAGAGTTATTCCTCAGTTAGGTAAATCCAAGATATGGAAGGAGTGTTTGATGGATTTTTCTTTACCAGCTAGAAGGTCTTTCAGTCGCTGGCTCCTTCTCACGGCAGCAGCGATGTGCGCAGCTCAAGCAGAGGGGCCCTCGTGCTCACCTACTGATGGCTACTACAGAAATGAAAAGACATAGCATTAACTCCTGGTTTCTGATAAAAATAAGTTGTTATAGGTGAAGCAGTAAGTTTTCTGGCTAAATGTTTAAATTGGTAATTAATATACATCCTTTAGGGTGGAAAAAGTAGTTGTTTTCCATAGTTTCATGGGCTTTACAGGAGAAATAAACTACCGTAGTTTGGAAAGCAGAGGCTTAAATACGTTATTTCACACTAAACATTTTGTAATTCTGCGTATGAGGTAGCAAGCCAGCAATCTGTGTGATATTGTCCAGAGGAAATAAAGCCAATAGGGATTTATGGCAGTTCTTACGGGATGTGCTGCTGCACAGCACCGCTCCGGGGGGGTTCAGTCGCACCAAGCAGCTCTGGCACATCACCGAGCTCCCGGGGCTGCCGGTATGAAGAGGGGTGATGTTTAAATCTTCAACCAGCAAAGCACATGTTTCCCAAACCCTGTTTTGCAGCAGTTCAGTCTGGTTTTGCTAACTGGGCAGAGCAGATTGCCAGGGCCGGGCGGCGAGTTAAGCCTGTGCCGCCGGGCTGGAGCCGGCAGCCGAAGGGCGTCGAGGCGGGACGCTGCTGTTGCTGCCGTCACTGCCGACCCTGCCGTTACTGCCATCGCAGGACGGCGTGTTCCTGGGGTTACACAATAACGGGCAGCGTGTGCCCCCCAGCCCCGCTGCTGCCACAGTGGGCACCGATATCCCCCTTTCCATTCACAGCCTCTGCGTCCCCCTGTGAAATGGGAAACCTTGAAAAAGTGTGGCTGTAATTAGGATTAATCTATTTTTAGCAAGCTGTCTGATGCCCTGTCCGTGCTCCATCTGAGATGTTTAATTCTATCTAGCTCAACTCTTTCTGCAGTTGCAGCCAGGATTGATAAAAAAAATTTCTTTCAACCTTGAATTTTTTTCTTTTTGTTTTGGTTGCGTATGGTTTGAATAAAACCAAAACCCACTAGTTTTTCCCCCACGCACAACAGCTGGAAAATCCAGCACTAAAGTAATGCAAAGGTTGCTGTATAAAAAAAGTTGTAAAACTTTTACTATCATTATTATTCATTTTACTATGTAGTTTGGAAACATAAGTCATAGATCAGGAATGTGTTGTAGCCTGGGCTGCACAAACAGCACAGAAGGAAAATTGCCTCTTCCAAGCTACAGTGAGTGAAAACATGCAGCGATACCGATAAGATTTTTGCTAAATTGCATCAGGACAAGACGTTAAAGACATCTATGGACAGCCAGCTGAGCACCTCATCATTTACTGCTCCCGTACTGAAATACCTGCTCTTTGTATGTTTAACCTTTTCTAATGTATTTGTAAAGGGAACTTCAAGCGAGATTAGCAGTTAGTTAGGAAAACACTGTGAAACACAGTTGGACCGAGATCAATAGATTCCCCCGTTCCACTGTGTCCCCCCCCCTGGAATGTTTGGCTTGTGCAAACAGCCCCCACGCGAGGCTGGCCGGGGGGCTGGGCGCAGGGCGGTGGGAGCCAGGGGCAGGCAGAGCCCCCCCGGGGGCCGTGTCCCTCCCCGGGCAGGGGACCGGTACCTCTGAGCGGGTGCGGGCATCGGGGCTGCCGGCGGTTTCCCCTGCGCCAGCCGTGCTCTCCTCTCCGGTGGGTGGGAAGCGTGAGGGTGGTCCGCTGCCTGGTGACTGGCGAGATGCTCTCCTTGGGGAAAAACAGGCTCCTCAGCAACACGCCGTTCTCCCCGCAAAAACACAGCAACCAGCCCAGGGGTACGTTCCGTTTTAGACGGAGGGCAGGGTCGATTTCCCTCTGCACCCCACCTGTGTGTGCATCCCCCCCACTCCGTGTATTTTAGTGACTCACGAGGCTTCAAAGTGCTGAGCGCGGAGAAGGGCTATTTCTGTGCTTCCACTGCAATCCCCGCTACCTCCGACTGTGCTGTCAGTGCACCTCAGCCATGCACAGCACCCCCGCCAGCTCTATTCTTAGCTAATAGCTGAAATAATTACTTTTGTCTCAGCGCTGTTGGCTCCTTAGATTTGGAACTGAGGAAAACCTGCAGCTCAGGGAGCCTGGCTGCTCCTGCTCCCTCTCCCAGTGTGGGCAGAGCGGCTGGGGGCTGGGGAGCTGCCTCAGGACCGCGTCTCTGTCCTTGCACTGACCAGAAACGCTGCAAGACAGCGAGCAAGGCAGAGCCCTCGGGTGAGGATGCTAAATACCTTGAACCCGGCTTCAACACAAGGCCCTAAGCTCTGCTTTGAAGCAGCTTGTATGTTAATGTGGTGCCACCTCTTTGAAAAGGATCTCAGCTCTTCCAGCTGGGATTTTCTTAAGAGTTCAACAGGGTAAATTCCAGGACTCCCAAGTTTTCAAAGGGAGGGCTAGGTTTTCACCTGCAGGCTTCCACTTCAGTGCCTTGCTTTATTGTGCGGGCTAGGTCTGCAGAAAGAATGCAAGCGTTTGATGCAAATGTGACTACCCAATGACAACAATCCCCGACAGTTCTTAGGATCAAACCCAAACCTCTGACTTTGCAGTCTTTTGATGTCCCCGCCAGCTGTTCCATCCAATTCCCTCAAACCACCCCTGAAAAGCACTACGAGAAAACCCCACCGCGCTCTTGGTGCGCAGTCCGTTGTGCATACCCAAGCAGGTGCGCGGAACCAGCTTTAAAACTGTTTCAGAAAGGGTTTTATTGCTATTTATACACCTGCCTGCTCTTCCTCCTGTTGGATGGGACCCCAGTGAGAGCAACAGCGTGTGTACACACTGGGAATAGCAAGTGCTGGTCATTTCTCTGGTACTCGCTAATGAAGCTTGTCTAGAAAAATAAACCTTTCAGGGGGAAAAAAAAAGTCTAAACCTAAACGTTTGCGTGACTCTAACTTTCCTACTGTGGTCACTGTGGAACAAAACCTGAAGCGCAGTACATCATGTAGAATATCCCTTCATGGAGTTTGGTAGCCGCATTAAGAAATATTTCTATTTTGGAGTTGCAAATTTCCAGTTTTCTGGAAATCTGCATGTCCCGGTGACTGTTAGGATAGCACAGTGAGACCGTGAATTGTCCGGTGTTGTCCACATACGTGTGAAAACTGGAAGAAGACTTCAAAGTCTTCTTTCTGTTTTTCCTTTGAAAAATGAAAGTGCCTCCTTGAAATCATTTTCTATCAATTTCCTCTAAAAGCCACACTGCTCCGGCAGTTTGTGTTTCAGGTGATGGTTACGTCTCACTAATTGACTGGGGGCCTTCTGTGCAATAAAGACTATAATTAAGCAAGAGGCTCAACTTGAGTAAAATCTGGGAGCAAGTAACTCCCAGATTTCCAGATCAGCTTTAACTCTGATTCCGGATACAATGTGGGTCAAATTATTTAATATTTAACCTTTATTTAATTCAGCCTTCCCATATGCAAAATTATATTAAATTTAAATAAGTAAACATTAAAAACTTGCCAGTTTCTTACTTAGCAAAGAGTTAAGTAAGCTGTTGGGGTTTTTTTAAGGACTATTTTCTATTGCAACATTCAGATTAAAAGGAAATTTAAAAAATCCTCTTGACTGGTGAGGGGTAGGGGAAGCAGTCCCGGCAGATGGGCTGTCGTGTTCCTCTTTCTGCTGGTATTCCTTGAATGGAACTGGCTGGGAATTCTGTGCTGAAATAAGACTTTTGTTGGAAGCCATCGTTTCACTGAGGTTAAGCGTTTTGTGAGGAAGAGGCAGCACTGACAATTTTCACATTTTGAAAAAGTAATACCGTGTCAGCATTTGAAAAACATACTATTTTGCATTTTAAAGCAACTTCCAGGACTTTTAGTTGGTAAACTGAAGAATACTGTGCTAAGCATTATTATTATTATTATTACCTTTCCCATTCCCCCATCCACCTTTGCCTGATTTTTTGCTCCTTCTGTTTACTACCAACCGCTCCCCGAGGTGATGTGCCAAGACATCATTTACAGGGATACTGAGGTCGAGGGGTTACAGATTTACAGCTGCACAGACTTGCTACGTCCCGGGCAGGAATTTGTTTGGCATAGTCAAGGCCTTTGGATTATTTGATCTCAGCTTTTAGTTAAACAGGAACATGCCCTGATTTTAACAATCGCAGCTTCCTGCATGGGAGGAAGGTGTGGCTGATGGCATTTAAACCAAAACTTGAGCCAAGGCTTTGCCAGCAGGAAGCTGAAAGTGCAGGTGGTACCACGAGGGTTTCGTTCCTCATTATAAAAGCCCAAGGACCTTCCTGAGTGGATGGCTGAGGTTATTTTGTCACCCACAATACCAAGAATGACGTGCACAAGGGTTAGATTTTTGTAACGACAGATTTCGCATCTTATTGCTATTAAGGTCATTGTAGCATGACAGCAGAAAATAGCATGGGAGATGCCAGGGGGCTGAGGATGCACCTTTATGCCCACACTTCCTCTGCTCACTGATGAATTGCTCCCGATCCTTTCAAGATGCTGAGGGAAACTGCCAGCTGGCAGCAGACTCAGTAGTGATGGCTGGGGGTTCAACCCCTCCCACCTTCCTGAAGGAATTTCCCCCCCCCCCCCCCCAACATCCAGCCTGAACCGTTCCCGTTCTAAGCTGCGATACCGTGTTATATTGTCTAGCACTATCAAAACTTTCTTTTCTATAAGCACCCATGGCACAGTTGCAGTCAGCCGTCAGGTCACCCCTCGCTTTGGAACAGAATCCTACACCAGCATTTGCACAGCGAGACTCACCTCCTCTGCCTCCAACCACAGCCATGGATTATTTCCATTTACCAAGCTTGCTTTCTAGCCCAGGTCTTTGCTTCCCCACAGTCAGTTCTGGCAAATCTGAAGTTCTGTCTCCTGCTTTCAGTTTGGAGAAAAAGCAAAAGCAACCCCCACCCCCGCCTCCAGTAACAAAACATGTACACAGGCTCCACTTAAAAGTGAAAAGCAGCCTAGATTTCTACCACGGAATCACAGCCTCTCCTTCCTTACTCCAGCTCCCAGAAAATGCCAAATCCTGGCCAAGACTGGGGGAAGATGACTTTTTGGGGCCTCATTATTCAGCTGCAAGTGCTGAAGCTTCCCATTGTGCCATGTTTTCTTAGTCATGCACTTGAGTGTTTCCCAGCACAGTGCGGCTTTTGAGTCTTCTTGGGAGTCTGAGCACCACCATAAAGCAAATACTTACCGTCGGGTAAAGGGAAAAACGTTCCATGGCTGGTGATTTTCAAATGAAAGTAAACCATGAAATAAATGCCGCCTTTCCCCTGAAAGCAACCAGAAAGATATAATTTTAAATAAATCAAAGCTCCGTTTTACTTTCTTAATATACCACAAGACTGACAAAATCGCTGTGAGCTAAAAGCACCAGTCAACTGTCCCACTTCTGAGGCTCCGAGCCTTTTATCTTGCTCCAGTGCTGTACGCAATCATGTTCAGAGCTCCGCTGGGTCTCGCGGGTCCAGCGAGATGGCCTCTGTCTCGCCTGCACAGCACCGAGGATTGTAAATCAGCTGCACGCCGATGGGGAAAACGGGGAATGCGGAAAATCCGCTCTGACCCTGCACGTTGGGAGCTTCGGAGATAACTCAGGGGTAACCGAAACCAGCACAGACAGCTTAACATCACATAAAACACCGGCCTACTTTAGCAAGTAGCACTGCTGGGTGACTCATTTAAGTAGCCATAGCGCCCTTACAATTTTACCTTCGTTAACTGAAGTAGTTAATGCTTGCAGCTTTGGCCACAAAGTGTGTATGTGAGGCTTGAAGTCCCATGGGTTTGACTGCATAAGAAACCATGTATTGCAGACCTTTTACATTGTTTGTACTGGTGTCTGACTGTTCAACTGGCAAGGGTCATCCCCCCCTTCACCCCACAGCGAGAGCCGGTGCTGCCCTCCCAGGTCCCTAGCTCATAAGATCTTTTTCTTTTTTTTTTTGTAGAATCGTATCTGAGAAACCAGGAGCTTGCAATTCTTCTCATTTGTGTCTGTGCGTAACAGGTGTCATTTTCAGTGTAGTACAGACAAATCCCAAAATAGCTCAGGCTCTTCAGACGCTGTGAAGAGAAAAAATAGTGGTTACTTCAGCTTTGGTTGTAGTGAAAAACCCAAAGCTTGCAGCCAGCTCTGAAGTCCGGAATTAAAATGGCAGATGTAGCTGTGTAGTAGCGATCTCTCTTGATTCTGTGTTTTTCAAATGGACTGCTGGCTCTCTCGCTTGCCCTTTTGTATATGCAGACTGATGCACGAACTCCCTGGTACAGTGCTGGCTCTCCATTACCTTCCCTTTGATTCTCAGATGCTGTATCTACCACTGATCCTCCTCCACATTTTCCGGTTTTGAGGCTACAAGGCAGCAGAGCGCTGCTTCCCCTGCCTGGTGCTGGAGTCGACTGAAGGCACCGGAGTTACTGCCAGGGCTGGTCTCACGGGGGAGAGACGAGGAGATGGTGCTCATCTGCAAAATTCTTCCGGCCTGGCGAAGCCTGCTGTGCTGAAATACATAGGTGTTTGTGGACTTTCTTTGACAGAGATTATTGGATTCTGGTGATTCCAGGAACGCAGTTAATAGTTCCCCTGCCTACGCTGAGCATTCTGAATCTGTGTGTGTGATAACACTTATTAATACTGCTCAGATTAAGAAGAGCCTGTAGCTTTCTAGCACTTTCAGTACCTTATCTTACACCGTGCATCTGCCCAGTGGCTGAACCAGATGCTGATCAATGTCTTGCAGCCAGCGTAGCAGGGTCTTGTGGGTCCAGCAGCAGCCTCATGCCTTAATGCCCAGAAGACCTGTGTTCCTTCACAGGAGCAGAAGCTTTTAAGTTGCCTTGTGCTTCAGGGGAGCTGCCTGCTAAGCATTTGCAAGACGTGGGCCCAAAACACATTTTATTTTAGGAAGTCAAGTAGTGGTTCCTGTCACAGAAACAGTTAATGAAAAAGCACTAACTCTCTACTGGAACGTGTGTGTGCGTGTGTGTGTGTGTGTGTTTTTGTTTTTTAGAGCCAAGAAGATTTGCTTTGGTTTTTTTAAAGCAGAAACCACCACAAAGTTGGCTGTGGTTTCAGCTGCGCTTGTTCGAGATTTGTATTGCTGACTACCAATCCTAAAAGAGTTAACCTAGTAAGTATGACTCAGAAGCAGAGAAGGAGATGCGAGGCTGAGAGCCTCGGAGGAGGCACAGAAACAGAGGTGAGGAACATAATAATTACCAAAAAAAGGTGCAGAGTCCAGGAGCGACGTTCCCTCGGTTTGCCTGGCCCTGGCACCGCTGGCACGGGCTCCCTGGAAAGCTGCAGTTCCGCTCTTATAACACAGGGAGCAGGCTGGAGAATTTAGAGCTGCGTCACAGAGCTCAGCGAGAGAGTGAGAGAGCAAGCTCCGTCGATAGGTCTACCAGCAACAGCCCTGCTGCAGCAAGAGGGGAGAGAGGCAGCAAGAGAGGCAGAGAGGGCTCCAGAAAGAGAAGTAACACCAACACCAGGGACTGGGCTCCTGCCACCATCCAGTGTCATTTTAAGATCGTATTTGGACTTGGTTGGCGTAGGAGGCTTCGCCCATTGACGATGCTGGAGACCCGGCGCGCTTAATCCCGCGGGGAGGGAGAGTGGGCAGACACCGAAAGGGTTAACGGAAGGGAAATTTCTGGAACCTTCTATTCTGCGGCGCTACACAGCGAGCGGAGGGCTGAGGACTGCGCAGATGGTGCACGGGCAGAGCTCTTCGGTCCAGTTCGTCTTTCTCACGTACGTACCCTTTGATCAGGATGGGGCTTCAGCTGCATCTACGTATTTTAATTATTTGCAGGGCGTCCCTTTCCCCCAGCGTCCCTATGTTCGGATCCCGAAGTGCCTTTATTATTATTTTGGCTGGGTATGATTGCTCTGTTCTGCGTCAGAGCTGTTTTCTCAATGGAATGACGGCACAGGTTGTACTAATGTCACTCTTGCCGGCATTGCTGTACTGCAGAGGAGGGTAGTAGTCGTGGGGGAGAGATGACAACTTTGCAAAGACTGCTGTTTTCATGTTTTGTTTGGGCTTTTTATCCCCCACCCCCAATCCCCCCCCCCCCCCCGACTCTCTGAAGGCTGGCATGTCGGTGAGGGTTTGGTGGAGGGGTTAACAGGCGCTCTGCGTTTCAGAGCTCGGAGGTTTGTCACTGCGTAGTTCGGAAAGTGGTAAACGGTGACGCAGTGATCATTGCAGGGCATGTCGTCCAGTTTTTAAAAGCACTGGGGACAGGTAGACTGTGCCTTCCAGACGCTTCCACACCAGCTGAAAGGGGTTAAAGATGAGTCGAGACGGGAAGCTAGCATTTAGGGATTAAATGTCATCATTTTGGCGTTGGAAAGTTGTTTACCTTGCTCTCTCCGTGTCTCCATGTTGGCAGCCTTCCAGCTCACATGTGATAGTCTTCCCTGTACTGCTGCATCATTAACTAAGTGGCAGAGCTGGCTCCCCATTGGCCGGGGAGGGCTCTCAGCCCAAAGGCGCCGTCCGATTGGCGGAGGAGGTGATGGCAGGTGAAAAGCCCTCCCGGATTGGTCGAGGACTGGGTGTCAAATCTCAACGTTGATTTCACTTGCTTCAAAGTGCCGGCAGCTCTCTGCCCGCTGCCTGCTTGCTGCCTGCCCCCCCCGCCGCTCCGGGGGGGCTGCCGGGCGCCCCCCAGGCAGGGCCAGCAGGCAGCAAAGCAGCAGCTCACTCCACGGCGCGGCGGGTACCCGATCTCACACCCATGGGTGCCCCGCACGGGTGCTGGGGTGGTTTCGTTTTGCCGTGCAGTTGCGACGATGACGTGTCAGAGCTGCAAACCACGGGGAAGGGGAAAGTACTGGGGTTTGAGGCTCTTCTGGCTTGCTTGCTTTCTTCCTTCTCCCTTATAAGGTGGTTAAGTGCTAGCAGGGCTGTAAACTGCTCGGGGCAGGGATTGCACCTGGAAATTATGTCGTGGGAAATAATTAAAGAAGTGAAAAAGACTCTTGCCCAAACTCAGCTTTTGTTTGCGTAAGTGTGAGTCTGCCACAGGCTCGGTAACATCAGGGAGAGATGAAGACAACCCTAAGTGACGGGCCTGTGAAGATCTGCAGAAGAAACAGAAGCATTAGAAAGCAGGGACTGATAGACTGGGAAGGACTGGGTAGGGATGAATGGGAGACTGAGGGCAGAGAGCAGCTCCAGAGAGAGGATGAGGAAATGAAGGGGAGAACATTTTTCTCTCTTAACCATTTACTATACTATTTTTTCACCTCTCTTCTTAAAGCGAGCAGCAAGGAAGATGGCAACTCTGCCTGGAACTGCTGAGGACACAACCAGCTTTGAGCTTGGTCCTTCTGGCTGAGGAAGTCTCCTGATTATTCAGTGGAGTGGTAACTTTGCTTTCTCATATGGCATGGAACATTATACCATAGCCTTTCATCATATCGAGGCTTAAACAAGTTTAGGGAAATGGCAGCATAAGCATTTAATCTGTATTACTCACTCGTTGACATCTCAAGCGTCAGGTCCGGTTGTTAAGCAACAACCACTGGGTTCAGAAGTGGCTCAGACACACTGCGTCCGTCGTCCCTTTACTTCAGCAGTAGCCTGTCCGCTGAACGGCAGTCTGAGAGAGAGGGAGAGAGAGAAGAGCTGTATTTACACACAAACACTCAACCCGGCCGAATTTTGGTTGGTTGGTTTCAAAGGCCGTACGCGCTGCGGTTTTATCCCCGACTCCATTCCTTTGCGCAGTACCGTAGAGGGAAGGATGCCATTTCCAACAGCAGTGCGGTGGTAGGAACAGGGAGGGAAAAAGAAAACAGCCAGTAGTTGCCACTCCCCACTTTTTTTCCCTCTTTCCCATCGCCACCTTTCTTGCCTCCCCTCCTTTTCTGCCAGATTCCATAGGGAATTTCAGACTCTTACTGCAGTCGTCACAACCCCTCCTGACTCACTGAGCCTTCACTGGCTGTAGCTGGCTCCCTTGGAGCATCCTTGCCTCCTGCAGCGCCAGTTCCGCAGAGCAGGGGAACAACAGGAATAGCAGCAACAACGGTGGTCCCTGCAGCAAGATGGACAGGCATAAATACGCACACATACAGGAACAGTACAAGGCAGTCAAGGAGGTAATTCTGTACAGCCAGGAGCCGGACTAAGGAATGATGCTCAGTTGCATGGAAGACGGGTGGGTTGAGTCTGTTTTACCGAGTGCCGTCTGAACGGACAACCCTTTGCAATTTTGCCCGTGACAGTTGTGGGGTGGAGGACCCCATTAATTCGCAAAGCTAGTGCTTCTCCGTGACATTTCTCAGCCCTTCGAAAGGAGGTGCAACGGGTAGCAGTATACTCGCTTAGGCATATGCGCACTTTTTGAGTATCTGTCTTCAGCGTAGGGATGCGCTTGGTTTTATTCCTCTTGCTACCATCTTTTTGCCACAGTGAGGGTTTAATCGTGACTAAATGCAGGGAGGGTAAAGAGACAGAGGTAAAAGAGGAGTTATTTCAATGTTAAACATCAGCTGTAAATCTCATTACTCAGGAATTGAGGTTACTGTCAGCAGGTAAATCTGTGGGACTGGCAAGAAACAAGGCTAAGAAGGGGACATGGCATATTTCTGTAGGACAGCAGCGATTTTGTGCATAGGGATGGTATTGTTACTGTATGTTAGCTGTACGTGGCTAAGTGTTCCATAATGTTTTTCTGCATATTCCTACAAAAGGACTTGGGAAAGCTGTGATTTCTTCCTCCCTCTGACACTTGTGTGTGTGACATTGTGTAAGCTGATTCATTTTCTGTATTTTTGTTTTCCTTCCTTTGTAAAGTGGGGTTTAGTCTATCTCTCAGCCTTAGTGCGGCATTATGACGCAGTGTTCGTTAATGCGTTGGGTCTGTTGGCAAAATACATGCGATTTTCTTGGGAGTTTTGACTGTTCAAGGACCACAAAATTTGGTAAAGGAAGTTAAGGATTGCAAATGTTCACAATGTAAATTTAAAAGCATTACCGTCTTAGTCTTCTTTGCTGTCGAAGGAAGGCTCTCTGAATGACGAGACAGCCATGATCTCTTTCTGCACTTGTTTTGCCGATGGTCATGTTACATCTGTGACGCAGTCCGATTTTGCTGTTGGTTCCTGTCTGTGCTTTACGGAGTTGAGCTGATGAGGGCACAAGCTTGAATATGGTTAGAAACATTAATTTAATATTGATGTTAAAGTTCTCAACCATACCTGAAGTGGCAGATATATCGGCACTCACCTATTTCACCATTTGGAATCCGAATGAACACGACAGCACCCCTAGCCATTTTGTTGCTCACAGAGTAGACTCTAAGCCTGCAGCGCTGCTGCTGCTGCTGCTGCTGTTAATTTCCATGTTATACAAATACAGCGTTGGGCTCTGTGTCAGGAGCTTTACTGATGCTGTGAAAAGCTTAAAGTCTATGAGCAAATGTTTTTCTTTTCTTATTTGGGAAAATTCATTAAAATGTCCAAATGCCAAGTATTCTGCCCTCACTCCTCCTACAAATCACTTCCAGACCTATCCAGAAAATTCACTGCTGCCGTGTATTTTTTCTAAAACTTGCTCACGGTGTTTTCTTACAATTTAATATGGGTGTGGCTGGAGGGGAGGGTAAGATTTAAGTCAGTTCTAAGTATCTATCGCTGATGCTAGTGGACAGAGGTACAGGCAAGACATACGAGTTGCCCCTCTCCTCCATGTATCTTTATAGAGACAGCCCCGAGCGTAGGTCACGAAGATGCCCTTGTTATGGAACAAGAAGGGAGTGCCCTATTCTGTTCTCACCCACTCAGAAGTTTTGGTGCAAAGACAGCAGTAGAAAAGGCCAACGCGGGAATCTCACAAAATGGTTTCAGCAGCATTCAGAGACGCCAGTGCCGTTTATACTGGCACAGCTCCGAGAGAGGTACCGTGAGCTGCCTGCTGCAAGGTCATTCCCCTGACTCATTGGCAGCGGCCAGTTGGTTCAGGTACTCCCAGTCCACATTTCTTGCAAGTGTGGCAGTGCTTGAGTCCTGAACTTGGAGATGAGGCTTGAAAATTAATGTTACTGCAGTAGCGGGCCACTGAGTCCAAACCTGTAGGTTCAAAAAATCCTGTGTCTCTGAGGCGTTTTAAAATACGTATCTATAATTTGTTTCTTGAGCTAACTACAAAAAACTTTGCACTACTTCTCTCATCCCCTTTTCCCCCCAAGACTTCCTATGGACTGCTAGGAATCAGGAGTGGCATGTATTTAAGGATAGGCATCAACTTAACACTGTGTTCCAGAAAAAAAAATAGTAAATGTGTCCAAATATATTTGCATTTCTGTCCTGTAGTCGTCAGGTGGACTCCGCAGGCTGCTCCAAGTTCACCAGTGTCTGTCAAGCTAGTGTTGTCTCTCGCAGGGTTTCAGTATCAGGTACCTCAGCTCAGTAGCTGTCTTGTCCCCTCCCAGGTTTCCACACTTTTCTCCGGTGTTCCTATTTGTCCGTGTCACTAGTATTTTCAGCTGACTCGGGGCAACATCAGCCATGGCTACGTTAAGGCTGGCTCTAGTCTTCTCGGCTTCACAGGCAGCAGTGGAGCAGTGAATGCGTCAAGGATGTTGAGCAAAATAACTTACTTTGTCCCCATCGCTGCAATAACAAAGTTAAATCTGGGAGCACGTTACCTGGCTCCTTTTGGATGGAGAGAGACATGGGGACCAGTGCAGGCCAAGCACAGACAGGAGCAGACCCTTCCTACTCAGTGTTGCTAGCCCCCTCCCCAAACCCTCCAGCCCTGACTGCACCTAAAGTCAGCCTTAGCCTTCAGTATCTTAATTCTCTAGTTTTCGAAGGTAAAGAACCTGGCTGCTAATCCTGATGCCAGTGACGACTCTTCGCCTACAGGGAGGCATATGTGATAGCTTGTCTGCTAAAAACTGAGCCAACACAGTGTGATTCAGACCTTAAGCTTTCCAAGGAAGACAGCTATTTCTGAGTTAAGCTCTTCAGCTCCCCACACAAACACTCTCCATCCAGTGCAAATGGTGCATAGTAGGTGTGCAACAGCAGCCACCAATTTTGTACACGGATACACAGTTCAAATGTTTCTTACACACTGACGATGGCTCTCAAACACACGGTGAAGTTTCAGTGACAGAGCGATAGGAATCCTGAGAGCAGGTACAAACCGAACAGCTCACGTGCTCAGGGGAGTCACACCAGGAGGTCTGGTCAATGCTTTTCTCCAGCTTTTTTGCCAGGTCCTTCTGTTGTGGATAGTGTTAAATATGGCAGGGTGCTGAAGGCATTTTTTCAAATGTCCGGTTTAATGGCAGGTTATACTTCAGTGAACATCTGGCAGTATTTGTTTCCTTGGGCTCTTCACTAGCACAGGACATTCTTTTGTCTCTTGAACGACACAAAGAAAAACATGACTTCCCTTGACATTACCTAAAGTAGCTAGAATGGTAGTGTCAGGGGAACACCATGTTCCTGGACTGACTATACAAATCACAACAATAATCTCCCTGTGACTGCTTTCACGACCTGCAATCAATACTTTATAGTCTAAGGTGATGCTTAGGTACAGAAGCTAGGAACAGAAAATTACTTTTCTGGTTCAGCTACTTCGCTGGATAATTTTTTTTAGCATAGTTAGTTTTGTAATGCACAGTCAAGCTATGTATGGCTAAGTTTGATGAGTTTTCATTGCTGCACCTTCCTACTGCTCTTCCATGACCTGGGTCCTGTAAGTTTGCCCAGTTTCATCTCGTCGTTCCTTCTGAAATCTGAAATCCTCCATAGGATTCAGTGGTTCAGGAGTTCCCACGCTCTCCAAACAGGCTGTGGTTTTGCCTAGGAACTCTCACGAAGGAAAGGTAGAGGAAAACTGTATGATTCCAGGCACATCAAAGTGATTTCAGATAAGCAGACAGGAATCACAAGATTAGAAACTGCAGCCCTAATATTTAGCACTCCTAGAATGGTCACCATGATAAAACCGCTCCCTTCAGTTCAGAATAGGTTTAGGATAAGCAATAGCAAGTAAGTGTTATATTTTACTAAACAGTCTGAAACAAAGTTCTGGGATTTAAAAAAAAACAGCTCTTGTGAATAAATCCCAAGTATTTTAGTGATGTTGCGCTGTTATGAACTATCTCCAAATTTCTCCAGAAAATCTGTAACCTGAAAATTAAAGATCTCTTGTGCTTTGTTTTTAGCCTCCTTTGTTAGACCCAAGCAGCACAGAAAATGTGGGTCAGTATGGCAGAACCATAAACTGAAGGCTGGCACAGCCCATCCCATCACCCGGTGTGCCTGGGGCAGTGTTCAACCACCTTGTCCCCAAACCACGGTTCGCTGCATCCGAACCAATACCTGTTCGCCAGTGCTGACTGCCAGCGTGTGGCTCAGCACTGTTTCGGAGAATCCTGGTTGGCACCAAACCCATGCTGGGAACGAGCTCTATCAAAACTCACTCAAAGCAGCAAGAATTAACCAGAGGCTGGTGTGCCTTCAGGGAGGCCAGCCTGCAAACAGAAAGGCTAGAGAGATGGACCTCTCAGACCTCATCAACAAGCCACATTTCAGCCATCACAGACACTAGCTAGCACCTGGCCTGCCCCAAATTGTCTGGAAAAGCTGCTTCTCCCTACGTTAAACAAACGAGCAAACAAAATCCTGGCCTCCCCCTTACCCCCAAAACCCTCAAACAACTGGACCATGTTAAAAAACAGGTTAGAACCATAGGCGGCTGTTCAACAGCTCAGCACAGCTGGAGAAATGCTGGCGAGTGCTCTGACAGATTACCCTTAATAGGAATTGAAATTAGTGACTCAAATGTCAAGCAGGCCTGACTGTCCCATTGCTCAAATAGAGCTAAATGGGACAAAAAGGCTTTTCAGGCTTTTACCGGCAGCATGCCACAGTCCAGTGTCCAGCCTACCTTTGGGTTTTGGGGGCGGGGGGGCTGACAGCACAGGGGTTGCAGACCCAGAGTACCTGGCTTTTAACTTTGCTACTTATACTGCAGGTTACAATAGCAGGACTAAAGGCTACATTCAATTCAGGAAATGCAACCTGGAGTTTTTATTCTGCTACTAATCAAGGGAATAAAATATAATCTCCATTATGCTTTAAACTCATGAGGGAAGTACGTGTTTTTGCTGGCCATAATAGCAGTAGCATCTCCAGAACCATCTTCTAGTCACAAGCATCAACTTCACCAAGCAGTGCAGCATCTGCCCTACACCTTTACTCAGCCCAGGTCAGCACTGCTGCTGACACAGAAAGCATTACACACCAACGATGGGCTCGGGCTGCAAGTTAGGGCACATTTGTCCATACCTGACCTACGCAACACCACACAGTAACAGAACTGCACAACAAACAGATGCAGTTACACGCTCCCCCAGGCCGAGGAAGCTTTTTTGAAACCTTAGAAGTTCACTCATTTCAATTCCCCTTACAGGTCACCACTTGTACTGTCACACCCCTCTGTCCTGCACCTGGCCTTGGTCTGACTCATTCCTTGACTGTGAGGATGATCATTGAAGCTCAGATCTTCTGCATGTAGAACAGGAATATTTTCTCCAGGGGAGACCAGACCACAGCCTGATGAACCAGGAGTTTGACTCCACGATTTGAAAACAAAAGAAAAAAATTATGATGCAGACAGGGTCATGCAGAGATCTGTTTTGCTTAGTATGGAAGCCCCAGAAATGCCTTAAATTTGTAAGCTGTACGTTGTGAAAAATCAGGTCTGTGACATCCAGCCTTGCCTTGTTCCTGCAGACTAAATTAAAGGTCTTAAGACTAGGGAGGAAGTTCCCTTTCATGTGGGCAGGCAGGGATTTCTTCCCTTTTTGCCTTTGTCTCGTGTAGAATGTATAAAGCAGTGTGAAGCCTGTGAAAGTCTTTGAGATGCTCCTCTGAAAGAATTACAAAACAGGACTGCTACTAAAACACATCTGAACAAGGAGGAAAAACCCACTGAATGATAATATTGTACTACTACTACTATTATTTATTGAGGACTCCAGAACACTTTGACAAAGCCAACTACAGTCGGTAATATCTGCTTGTCTCCACACATATGTGCGTGTCCATATATACATATTCAACACACACCCAGCAAATGTCTGAAACAAGCACTGGTTTATTTTTCTGCATGTGTGCATATTAATAGTTGAGTGCTGCGTATCACAGCATCTCAAACTGCTCTTTTTCTCCTCCCCTCTGCATGCTGCCTGCCCAAGCATGCTTTCAGATTTGGAAGGAACCGCATATACTGTCACAGATGTATCCTTCATAAAAGGTGTACCTGCAGCTTGGCAGAAAGGGCTGACACCTTCTAGCTGCCTGGAGGGAAGGGGAGCTTGTTAAGGCAATAGGACAATCTTCAGGTAGCCTGAAGAAGGGGCAGCAGCATCTTAATTATGCTGAAGTGAAACCTGGTTTTATCAAACTATAAATAATGAATGAGCCATTGGTCTTCCACTGCTGCATGGTATTTCTGGAAAGGTTAGTCTCCTTTGGAGAGGGGAGGGGAAGGTACACATAGGTGTTCAGACCCAGTTCAGACTCTGTAAGGCTCGTACCTCTAGAGAAGCTCTCATTTTCAGCAACACAAATATAAGTGACATTTCCACCAACTGTTTTTGAAAACCCTAATAAAGACTTCTTTTTGCTTAAGGCATATGCTTACTACTGAGACAAGAAAAAAAACAACAAAGCAACCCTCATTCATGAGCCTTTTTCTGAAAAGATGCTACTGGGGTACTTGTGATGCTGGGGTACTGGGATGCTGTGCTGCAACTGACCTTGTCAGCCGTTAACTCACTCTCGGTCCAGCTTTTCAGTAGTAAATCTCATGCTGGTAATACAGGTTGCCTCATAAATAACTGTGCCAGGAAGACAGACACTGGGGAGGGAACCTGCTTTCCACTTGTCTTTCACCCTGTTGCCCCAGATAATGGATTTAGAAACTACAGTAAATAACCAGACACAGCAATCTAGTACAGCTCTTTCCCCTTCCTCCATCCCACTTTCTTGGAAGGACATGCTCTTTTTCTCTGAGCTTTTCCTCTGCTGCCTGTGGGTGTGCATTAGGATGTAGGCACTGAAGCAGATCCTTGGATCTGGTTACAAAACTAATGCAAAGAGTTGCCAAAAACCTAAGGCATCAGTAAGTGAAACTCCCAACTCCAGTTGTGCCGCGTTTTACTCCATTTTACATCAGCTTCTGCATCACCACAGGTTAGACACGGTGGCCAGGGTTTGACAGGTCCTGAATTATGTACGTGTATAGTTATTCACAGGCTTCAAGACACCCCATCTATTCCCACTGTACTGAGACGTCTACACCACCAGTTAACTACCACAGCTGTACTGCACTACAGCATTCCTCAAACCTATTCCATTTCCAGTAACCGTCAGCCACTCATTCTCACACTCACCTACTTCCTCAACAACTTCCGTTGAGTTATACTTAGAGATTTGCAATCACTCCCTTTTTAGATTTTGTTCTGACCCACGCTCGGAGCAGATTCCATGCAGTTTATTTTCATCGTCCCTGAAGAATTTTAAACTTGTCTCCCCAAAATCTGCAACTCCCCACTCGTTAAAGGCATGCTATTTACAGGCTGAGGGATACAGCTGACAAAGGAAGTTACACCACGATAGTCACATTTCCCTTCCTTGTCACAAAAAGCACCCGATTTGTCCTGTCCTCTCTGATGGTACTGAGATCAGTAAGTGATGGAAAGCCAGAATAGTCTCTGACTTGGACAGAATGAGGTTTATAGCCTGGTTCCATCTGTGGTGCATGAAAAAAAAAAGTGTTTCTGTACAACACAAACTTCCCCTCCACCTCGCCATCGGTATCATACTCTGCACTACAAAGAAGTCTGACTTTTTTTCACTGCTCACTGGTAAGAACGTCAGTATATTCCACCTGGCTACGAAAGGAAGTGATAGTTATTGCCAGAGTGGTGGGTTTCTTCATCACAGTATTTCATTTCTCCTACACCAGCCTCAACTATTCACAAGATGCCAAAAAACCAAGCGTCAATAAAGTAACTAACCCAAAGTTAACTGTCTTACTTTCTAATAAAATTAAATAAATGAATTTTTCTCTAGGTACGGTGGAGATGAAGGATTTTCTCTCTCAGCCTGCAGCCATGCATGAGATGTGTCTTCCTCTGGAAGCTGGTTTCACATGGTGGCTTAGATTTTCCCACTTCGTATCTAGCACCATTTGAAATCAGTGTTCTAGGAGCAAGAATTACAACGTGGGAGGAGATCAAGCAGCTGCTAACTTCACAGATGGCCTCTACTCCTTAAACCAGCACTTTTCCCCATGCTTATTTTTTTGCCAGCCATCCACTTTGTAACATCATCTGATTTCTAGACACTTAAAACAACCACTGTATACACCCTCTCAAGCTAGGGCCACAACAGGAACAGCTTCCTTCAAATGTATTTCTACTTAATAAACAATGGATATGAGTTAAAGTTGTCCAGAGTAAAGTGATCCAAAAGTTGCATGAAAACCAACATAGCACTTCTTGCATCAGGCACAGTACACTATACATTATACAGTCACTAGGCCCCTAATGTTTAATTTCCTAACTTAGAGCAAATGTCCACTCTGTGCTTGGGGACTCTATCACCATAGAATTATCATTCCATAGCTCCCAGAGACTTGCTCTGCAAACACAGAATTTCCCTCCAACAATTCGATCTCAGCAGTTAAACACAAAAGTGCCTTCAACAATCATGATGATGTCACACCGGTACACACAGAATTCACTCCTTTTTCTAGAATTATTTTTTAAGTTGATTGTTGGTAACTTCTAGTGGTATGTCGGTAGACTTCTATACCCTTGCATCCAAGCCACTAAAATGAAGCTAAACTATTTTTTTGCTTGACCTCACTATTGTCAAACGTTATTATACACAGAAAAGACGATCGCTGTGCGGATGAAGCATTTGATCAGATCACTGAATAGTCGTCTTTAAAGAATGCATAGCTGTCATCTACGAGAGGATTCTTCTCTGAGCCAGGAAAATGTCTCTTACACAGGCTGACCGATTTCTCTTGGTGTTCAGAGTCTCAGTTTTTGTCTAGCACCATTTGAAATCGGTTATGATGTAGGGGGAAAAGCAACAGTAATGGAAAACTTCATTCCCCCGCTCCCCAAAGTCCTTATAAATAAACACCTTCAAAAGCACGATCTTGCTTCACAGACACGTATGGTATGCTTTTCTGTTCTCTGACCTGCAGTTACACCTACAGGCCGAACATCCTGCACAAAAGGAGGACAGTCAGCATCACGTTCAACTAGGAGGGATGCTTAAAGAGAAAGTGAAGCATCTCTTCAAACACGTAACTAAGATTCTTCAACTCAAGCAAGCCAGGGCCCATGTGTGAGAGCACAGCCACCTAACCTTCTGACCAGTTCTATTCCATGTGCTATTTGTTTGCCTTAACCTGTTATTGACTCAGATATTTTTTTCTTTTTAAATAAAAATGTGTGCTGCTTGGTATTGGGCTCTGTCTCAGGTAGACAGATCACATGCTTCCCTGCTGGAACTTATCGAATTGCTGCAAGTCTCTTCATTTCAGCCCCCAGCTCCATTTCCACCATCCCATACGAACCGTCCTCAGAAGCAAGCATTTACACTGATTTTAAGCATAACACACAGAGAAGCTACCAACCACTGACACTTCACACTACTTAACGTAACATTAAACTAGGTAATGCCACATCTAAGCTGTTACTCCCTCTGTGAGGACATCACTTTTACCAGTAGATGGCAACAACAACTTTTTATTACATGCAGCCTTTTTCCTAGCACAAAGTTCATGTGTTCGTGACTCTTAATTATCAGTTCCAGATTCTAAAATGAAATAATTCATGTGGGACTGAGCTTTAGAAAAATGGTGCAGAATTCATGACAATTAGGACAAACTGATTTGTAGCATTTAAGGCAAATTGCTGCCTATTCCCATCAATGCTGATCCCCAAACTTCACAGACTGTAAATCTGTGTAGTCTACATACTGTCATCATTTGCAGTCCACACCAATTCAGAGTATCACAACTGCAAATTAAGAAAAAAAAAAAAAGCAAGCATATTAGTTATTTTTCTATTCCACCCTCTGAAAGGCTTCATTCTATAAGGCAGGTGACGCCACACATTTCTTTGCAAAGAAAATTAAGTACATTTTGAGTTGAATCTCATACAATTAAAAATAATCACATTCTACTTAACATGTTACTTAGAAACACCTAGGCTATGCTCCCTAAGGGTTACATCTGTCATACACTGGACAAAAACGCCAGAACTCTCTGAGCTTTGCTCTTGACTTCGTGTTATATCAGAACAGCCACATGACAATCTGCCTCTCCTCCATCAAGTTTTTACCAAGTTCTTCAGGAGTGAACACTAAAATTTTGGAGGGTCTGGGAAGTTCTCTGCAATTCCAAAAGAACACCAAAACACATTCTCTACACTACCATTAAGTAAGTCTGTGCACAAACTGCAAACTTCAATCTCAACAGTTGCCACCTAATGCAAGTTTGGGACGTGAAGAATCATCTTAAGAATAATGGGAAAAGAGCTGCTTACCACATGACGAATGAAAGACAAACACTTACTACTAAATAATTTAACATTTTTATTTGTAATATTACAAGTCATCACTGGTCTTTACATCCGGGAAAAAAAATGTAAAAATAAAGCCAGTTTTTACAGTTATTTCACTTCAGCAGTAAGTGCGTTTCAGCATATTTTAAAACATTGAAGATGCCATACATAATCAAACTAGCTAATGACCAACACGCTCAATTCAGGATAGTATCACAGTGTTTACAAACAGTTATCAAACTAGGTATCGGCTAGGCAATGAACAGCAAGTCATTCTGCATAGCCAAAACCCCTTTTTCATAACGAGACACTATTATGCACTGTAACAATACAACCGCTGGGATTGTCCCAAAAAGCCCTATAACAGTTCTATGTTACTCAAACAATCTGATCACGCCAGGGGAGAGCAGTGCCAACCATCCACAGACAAGCAGGAATAGTTTAAATGCTGCCTCAGCCATCTGAAGTGAGGCAATTTGTTTTTTCTGAGAAAACTAGTTCTTACAAGCTGCCTGTATGTTGACAGCAAACTCAGAGATTCAGCAAGCCAAAACCCGCCCTAATTAAGCTTTTGGTTTTAATAAGGAATTAGAAGTAACGAGTATGCATTTAAAGTAACAGCAATCAATGCACATCTGAGTCTCCACTCATGGCAAACGCAGTGATGGGAGCTCCTGGAGTTCAGTCCTGACTAGAACACTTCCTGAAGCAAGCAGCTACCTCAAGAGTGATACATCTACTGCAACGGCCAGCATATCCAGTCCCGCAACTAAGCTGGTTTGGTCTTCCCTTAACGTGAAAAGGGAAGGGAGTCTGACAGGGAAAGGCTTCTGTTTCTCAACAGCTACCTGATGCTAAATCTAGCATTACAGAGCTAGATTTAGCATCATAGTCTGTATACAGAAATATTAAATGCTCTATGTGGAATATATATTTCAAGTGAAAAAGCGAAGCTAGATCCACACAGCACCCTTTTCTTATCCTGAAAAGCAACAAATTATGTCCAAAACTGACATCAAGGCTCAATAAAAATCAAGTATCCTAAGGAACTTACACTGTGCTCCTGAAAGGAGATGGCTACCACTGTTTTTTCCTTCTGTCAATAGGCCAACAAATTCAAAGACAGGGGATACCTTCGCTATAGAAACCTTCAGTCTTCCATTCCCACAAATCCACTGTAGTCCTTCTGGGACTATATCACAGAGCCAGAAATATATATGGCTTTTTTCCTTCTTAAAGGCAACAGAAAAGCTAAAAAACTCTGATTTAAAGGCACGCTTTAATTCATTAGATATACAGAAACCAACTTTGGCAAACAAAGAGGTAGTATATAAAAGATCTAAACTGTGGTCGTTTCAAAAAGACATAGCCTTAAGTGGCACCAATCTCTTAAGGAAATTAATAATAAAACATTCCAGAATACAAGAGACAAAAGAATAATTTATACCACCAGAACCACCAAAATGACTGAGAAGCACATTTGGATTTTAGTGAGCAAAACTAACACTGGATAGTCTTCTGTAAGGAAAGAAGTAGCACTGAAGGCAGCAGGCGGCAGCAGCTGGTACTATGACAGTGATAAGTCCAGTACTCCCGCCGACACAGACACTCTTGCATGCTATAGGTATGTGACTTTAAAACCATTTCACATACACAGAAAAGACAAGTGGCCCGTAAAAAAAAGCAGATATATATTATTCTTACCCTACTAATCAGTAGTATAAGACACAGCACAAGATATTAATCTACAGAAACTCAATGCAAGTGCAATCATTTTCCATTTCTGATAGGTATATTCAACTGCAAAATTCCCTCCCACCCCAAAAAAAAGGTCATTTCATGCTTTACAGATCTTATATTCGGCAGTACATGGAGTGCTGTCACGTTTCCTACAAACAAAAAAACAAGTAAAATCAGAGATTTTACATTTAAATAGTTTTTACATTTATTCTGAAAGCACATCCTTAGTTTTATCATTAAATCAACAGGTAGTCATGAAACTAAATTGTTATTTGCCCTCTTTTTACTAAGCAACTGCTAGACTGAGGAGACACTTGCTTCATTTCATCCACTAGACTGTTAAGAATGACCCACAGAGTAGAAATGATCCATTTGGATCAAATGTTCTTCAAGTGCTGAACAGACCATGCCTGCATACTATCAAACACTGAAAACAGACAGAACAGTTACAGGATTCCTAACTACCTTCCAGACGACATCAGTAGCATCCCTTATAATTCATTTTAAATACAGTATGTTTAGTACATATTTTATAACCAGAAGCTGAATATTAGTGAGAATTTTGATTTTTTTAGTTTGCTAAGAGCAGATTTACAATATTTAAACATATGAGGATTAGAATTCATAATTACATCCATATATATGTTTTCAAGTTCTTGAAAAACTCCTGTTTTGCTTTACAGGAAAAAAACCAAAAAAACCCAAAAAAAACCCAACCAACCACAAAAAAACCATACCAAAACTCTGCACTATTACTCTAAGGAGTGTCGTAGATACCATAAGAAAAACTCTGGGGTTAACAGTGTGTACGCATACCAGACCATGAATTTCTCTTACCATCATCATGTGCAGAAGGTAAAATGGGAGTTAACAATTCTATTCTATGTCTTGATTCCTTTTTTCTCTCTCCAAAAATAAACCAAACTAACCCAGAAAACTAATCCTATCTCAATTAGAAACACCTTATGTCAGAGACAAAGATGATATTCCTTAATCCGTGCATTATTTTGGAAGAAACTCCAAGCTTAATTTTCACATATACCATCTAAAACTTATGAAAAATAATGAAAAGTCACTCATTCTTTAAAAGTAAATAAAATCAAGCCATTTGAAAAGACCCTTGCATTAAGTTAGAATAAGAGACATAACATTTCGACCATAACCTTCTCAGAATTTGTGCAACAGGGAAAAGCAACACAAATGAAAATACTAGTTCACAAAAGTATCTGTAGTGCAAACTCTTCACTGTTAAGAAGTAACAACAAAATACTAACAAGGAACAATCAAAGTAAGCTGTCCTGTCTTAAATCTGTTCTGTTTAACACAGCTTGAAGAGTCAGGTTTTTGAAAGAGCTAATTTGACCCTACACAAGTGCAGGAGCAATCGTAACCATCATCGAATGCATCTGACTGCTGGACTAAGCACTAGTTTACAATATAGGAGAGGACATCAGTTCTAAACAAGCAACTACATTTTTACCCTTTTTAGGGCTACAGAACTCTGAATTTGAAAAAGAAATCACCTTTTCATAAAAAAGTTTTTTAAAAAAAAAAACAGACCTTGTTTGCACCTTTATTTATTTCTAGAAAGCTGAAAACCTAGATGAACCAGTAATTGTGAGAGCCATGTAATCTGGTTTTCTCTGAAGGGATGCACACTACCTTTACAAATTCTAGTGTCCGTGTAATGCAGCGAAGCTGGTTTCCAGCTCCAACGGTCTTCTAATTATAGGGAATTGTATTATTAACTAACAAAAGTAACACACCACTGGAATCCATTTCACATTACTGAAACAGGTGCAAACATTCTGCTGAGCGTGTGTATAGTTTCTATCTTACAGAAAAATAGGACACTCATTCTTTAAAGACAACCCAAAAGAAAGATACGTGATATGCAATCACTGGAAGCTATCATTTACAATACTGAATGATAATTCTTTATGTAATATACCCTATTCACCCCAAATGAATGAACAGTTATTATAGTCTTTCCTATAGGAAACAGGTTCACAGCTAGATTCCACACTTCTGAAATTCTAGGTAAACCATAAAAAAAGACGACACTTAAGTTTCATTGCAAAAGTCCAAATTAAGTGGAAAGTGTATACCTTTTTAAGATTCAATTAATTCATTTGTGCGGTTTCTTCCATCTCAGCTGGTACATTAGTTTTTAAAATACATGTTTCCTTGCAATTCTCATCAACTGTATACGAGCTGAACAGCAGAAGGGGAAAAAGGTCTAATTGAATGTCCTATAAAACTGGCAGATTAAACACACAAGGAGGAGAGGGCAAGCAAAGATTTTTGTTGTAATTTGAAGACAACAACCCAGCAGGTATGAGGTACTGGAAGCACAACAGTTGTTACAAAGGCTCAGCTACATCAAGAACCCAGAAAACTAAACAGGAAGATCTAGGCCTTAAAAGGAGATTAGGTAAGGGTTTTCAGATAAGAAAGAGGTTTAACAGTCAGATAGACGGTCACAGTGAAGAAGCTTAAGGAAAGCATTGGGCACAGTAAGATGTTTCATGCTGTAAAATTTTGAGGAATATAACATTCTTTGAATTTTGATGATGTTGATTTAGATCCCTCCTCCTTTCTACATCCTGAGAAATCCCTCCACAGAGGAAGGCAGAAAGTGCTACCCTAATACCGTAACTCCCATGTACACTTACTTGGCCATCCAGGTTGCAGATTATCCAAATCATGGATGAAAAGCAATTGCACAAAAGCATTAAAATTGCTCAGCAACACACAGGTACACAGCCACTCTGCTTACAGGGCCGCTCCAGCCCTTGTAATGATACTGTACTGTATGTGGAAGACACTAAGGCTAGAACCTAACTGGACATAAGCTAGCTTCTCCCAAGTAATACTGCATGTACTTCATCACAAATATGAACTGCAGGAATATTTCCTCCAATCTACTTCATTTAAAGCACCCTTTTCTTTCCTTCACGTACCCTAGATATCTTTTAACAAAATCTGCTGGAATTCAGTTAGTTGACATGCCTATCATAACATTCCGTATGTACCACATAACTGGCTCTGAATTTTCAGTATTTTGTGTTACAAACTATTTCTCCAACAAAACGGGCTTTTTTCAAGAAGGTAAAACAAGACATTACTGTAAGAAGCAACGCACAGAGGCATTTAAGTCTCCTGTCAAGCCTCCATGAAAAAACATACATACAATCAGTTATTTTCAAGATAAAAGTTCAAAAGGCCCTGCATGTCTCATTAAAAACAGAAGAGCACTAGCACTTATACATCTAGTATTTTACAGTTGGTACTGCAAGTCTTTAACAGAGGGACACCAATCATTGCTGCTGAAGGAGGAAAAAACCTGAAGTAGATCCACACATTAAACATTCTAGTAGCAAAGCTGACTACGTGCTTTTTTAAACAGCACAGGAGCACCAGTCTGGGCCACACCTTTTTTTCCCCCACATTTTCCTTGTAACTAAACCCGTATTATTTTATTCAAGGTGCTTCTGGGCCAAAACACAGCAGTTCCCCAGTTACGCTCCACTACCATCGGTACATCTTAAGGAGAAGAGAGGAAGCTGTTTCGTCCACCTCCAAGGTTTCCAATTCATGTAAACCACTCCAGCTCCTAAAGCCTGTGAGATCTAGTGATGCCAGAGGGTATCCAAGCAATAAAATACCACCAGCCCACACAAGCCAATACTACCACTGGTTTTAAGAGCTAAACTGACATGTTTTAGATCAGATGCAAACAATACTTTGCTCAGCAAGTGTTACCTATGCCAAATACAAGCTTAAGAACAGGGGTTTTCCTTCCCTGACATTAGTGCAAGTGGTAATTAGTTTATCTAAATAGCAGATACAAAACCAAAGTCAAGTACATTGTTAGGCACTTTAGCTTCCCATCAGCTGCTGGGATAAGCTCACACACACTCATCAGGCGTTTGAAAAAGAAAGGGCAGATAAAGCTCAAGAAATTTACATACATGTTAGCACCGCTTTTGCTTAGTCATATAGCAATTTGCAATAATAATAATAAAAAAGTAGGCTTACTCACCCATTTTGTGAAAAGAATTTCTTATAGACCCAGAAGGCTGCCAGGAACACCACAATTGCCACAATCACTTTAGAAAGAATTAAAGAAAGCCTTAGAGTGATAAAGATCATCTCTAGCTCACAAAAAAAGCCTCAATTTTTTCTAGCAGAAATAGCACTGTCTTCACCCACAATCCTATACAACCCTTCCTCCCCCCTGCCAAAAAGCCCTTAAAATTTGCATGGCTTATTTCACAAATATGTATTTACTCAAGACTCTTCAAGACAGTTCAGCCCAAGAACAGTGACCCATCAAGATGGCGAAACCCCACCAGCTCAGTAACATCAAAACAGGTATCTCAACACCCTAACGTTACTTTTCACAAGTTTTTAAGGAAGTGGTAGGCTTACACAACTGAGTAACAAATGGAAGGACAGAAGATGGACTTTTGTTCACTGACACAGTTATTTATTCATGCTTCCAGTAAACCCAAGCTCTGAAGAGTTTACGTAACTAAGTTGTGGAAGACTGCCTTTGAAATCCAATGCTTCACATACATGCAAAAATACACATTTTACGTTAAATTAATCTATAATTGCTAAATAATCTTTTCTTGAACTATGCAGCTTTAGAAGTAGACAAGCATTTTTAAAAAAACCCAAGACTCCAAAACTGTGATATATTACTGCAGTCACAGGTGATGACCAGAGTATCAATTCCACGTAAAAAACAAACAACCCATATTGTATCTTGTTCAGGTTTTGTAAGATACTTACCACAGATGATGGCCACAATATATGCACCTAAAACAGAGTGAATCAGTATCATAAGAGGAACACATGTGCTTCTTATTCAAACATTGTAAAGATATTCACAAAGCTATTTCAAACAAATCAAGCACTTCTGCCATTGCAGCATTCCAGTTTATATCATAACATTTGTTTAACTTAAAATATTCCTATTTTTAAATGGATTTTATCAAAACCTATTTTTCTTATATCAAAATAAAGAAGGAAGTTTGCATTAGATTATTTCTCCTGAATATGAAAGAACATCCCCAAGTAAAGCTCCTGTCACATGTATTTTCATTCTAGTGGAAGTTCTTGCAGTTCATACTTACTTAACTGGCAAGTTGGCACTCCAGGAATCCATTGGTTTTCTCCATTATACTCAATACGAGCTTCACCGTGTAACGTGTAGCCTGCATAACATTCAATCGTAATAACATCCCCAACAGAATACGAAGGTTTTTGTCCATCAATTACTCTACCATAAGCAATGTCTGGAGTGACACCAGAACTTTTAGGCCCACCTGGAAAGAGAGGGAGGAAAAAGAATAAAGAAAAAGAATAAAGAAAAAGAAATAAAGTCCAAGAACAGAGCTGGTACGTGAAACAGATTCAAGAAGTCACCATCAAAAAGTCCCCACATTTGCATAAATATCAAGCTCAGTCAATCTTGAAGACAAAGGCTTCCTGCTTCCTACAGGCTGCAGATGCATGTCCATCAGCAGAAGTTTCAGACACATTAACAGAAATACAAGTCTCCACTTTGTTAGGACAAACAGCTGTAATGAACACCCCTGTATCACAACAAGTGATCACATGGTGCAAAGCGAGGCAACAATAAAGTCTGCCATCATCAAAGGAAAAATCTTCAGAAAACACTCCCAGAGCAGACTCTTCACACTGGCTTTTGAACTTTATCAATTTCCATAAACAAAACAAAAGACCAAGCAAGTATGCCAGCTTTGCTGAACACTTCCATGAGTTGCTGAAACTCTACGCCACGACACTCATAACCCTACTAACATAACCTGTCGGTGCCCTGCTGACAGACCTCTGACTTTCAGCGTCTGCATGTGACTAAGACATTTGGAACTTGTCACTCTGCCCTTGATTTTACCAATTATGAGTTTTACTCACACATGCAGTTTTGTGAAGAACTCCACGTATTCTGGCCTTGACAAGTTACTGTCATCTCTTCAGCGCCATCGGGAAAAGCACAGTCAGCACCGCACTTTATGCGAACAGACTCTCCTCTTTCATATACAGACTTCGCTGGGACCACTGCTCCATGCGTGATCTTTGGGGCATCACACATACTTCGAGTAACTAATGCATGAATTCAAATGTAAGTTTAGTGATAATAAACTTTAAATATTTCCTAATTCATTAACTCATTCCACAAATACACATTGCCTTTGTATGAGAAATACAGATCAGCACATTTGAATAGTTTAACTTTACCACAGTTTTAAGTATAAATGCTTCCTTTAGATGATTTTAAAAGAAACATCACTGCAGGTATTCCCTAAAGTAGTATGATCTTATGATATGTAGCTAAGGAATTCCTATTTGTTGGTTCATGTAAGCTCTAGAATCATTTCCAGATGCCTTATCAAACTCAGTCATTATGGAACACCCAAACATACGCTTTGCAGAAGCGCTTCTCATTCCAGGGAACTCATCATTAGAGTATGCATGTAAAAAGTTTTTTCACTACTCTGCAACAACATTCCTTCTCCCTCTGGCACAAAGAGGAAGAAGAAAGGTTACAGAACAATGCCTGCAATGTCCCCAGCCTTGCAAATTAGTCCAGACTTAGTAATTTGCCTGGTCAAGATCTAACAACCTACTACAGCTCCTACTTTCCAGGCACCTTGTATGGTGTGAAGAGCTGCATAAGAGAACACAGACGCATAATGATTTTGATTACTCTAGAAGGATGCTGTGGGTTTCCTCATTGGGCATACTCCTAGTTCTATCAGAATTCAGAAACACATATTTTCTCCTCTATTTACACATGAAATCACTAGAACAAAGACCATGGTGCTATTATCATGCAGCGTTACCACAGCACGTCCGCGCCATAACTTCTATACGTATGCCTGTAACTTAACTCCAAAGAGGTTCTGGATGAGAGCGAGTTAAGTCACTCAAACACCTGAAACGGCTGCCCACAGAGGAGGCTCCATGTCAACTTCCTTAGCTTCTGATTTGCAACTACAGTGTTATGATCTTAAGTTTTAGCTAAAACAGACTTACAACATTCTCAACATATAAAAATGTTGGATTCTTATGTAAAGACTTACTTTTCTCACAAGTTGGTTGTGGAGGAGACCAGGTGCTATTTTCTTCACAGGTAATTATCTCCTCTCCGATCATGAAATAGCCTGGATCACACTCAAACATAACTGAGTCCCCATAGCTATAGGAAGGTCCAAATCCAGATTTTTTTTTGCCATTTGCAACTCTTGGGTTCTCACATTTGACCACTGAAACAGGTAAAAGAAAAACAGCTTTGAGACATTTGTTAACAGTATCTTTGCAACAGACACAGCATCCTTTTACTGCTCCTAAGTCTCCTTATCTAATTCCTCAAATTGTTTGGAGGGGCTTTGTAAAAAAGGTTATTCTCTTAAATGTGGAGAAAGTCCTTGGTTTAAGCTATTGAGTTGTAATGGTACACAGTCAAATAAGAAATTATAGTAACAATGATATAATCACTCTCCACTTCCAAAAGACAATACTCCTGTGCAGCGGCAGAATTTAAGAAAACAAAGTGACACTGATGAGGGTTCAAATGACGACATGCAAGCATCTGCCATTCCTCCCTATGTCTGCAAAGCAAGGCTTTATGCTTGCTGGGCTTTGCTTTTCTTTCTGTGCTTGCATAGCTGTGTTCAGAAAAAGAGTTCTTCCTTACTTTCTTACTATTTGTAATCTACTTCTCACATTCTTGCTCTTTACACAATTTTTCTTCAGCTACCCAGGCTTTATGGTCTCTCAGTTCCTTCACTTTGTCCTTGTCACTTCCAACAGCAGTCATACATCTAAAGTTTTAACCTATATTTAAGTCATATTCTGTGTCATAATCAATCAATCAATCCCCACAATGCAGTTATCACCACTGGAACTACATCAAATGTAGTACCAGAGGATGGTGTTTCTTTTCTACAGGAAAGTCCACTCCCCCCTCTGCCTTCCAAAAAAGGAACAGATACTGAAGTTTTGGAGTCACATAGGCTATAATAAAGTATATTAAAAATCCCAACAACCTTTACACTGTGGAGGTGGTCCACTCCAAACTCCATTTGACTGTGCATTGTATGTGCAGAAAATAGTATTTGGTCCAATCAGTGAGAAGGGATCTGTGCCTTTTGGGACATCATCACATGTATAGGTTACTGATGTTTGATAAGCATAGCCAGCTGCTTCAGTGTAACGCCCATTGGCTATGCTTGGAGGTGGTTCACAAGGAATTCCTAGAAATAAATCACACAAATTAGTCAACAGAATTGTGCTGTTACCTTGTTCACCTCAGAAATAGCGAGCCTTGATTTTCAAGTAATTTCATTTAAAATCCAACACATAGCTATTTCTAAGACAAGCTACAGTTACAGATGAGAGTTAGGGATGGTCATTTATTATAGGGAGTCTCAGTTTCAAGAAGAGGTTGACTTTAACTAATATGAGCTAATTAGCACAATAACAGGTATTTTTCAGGGGTCATTCCTCAGGCACATCCCAAGTAGTTCAAATAAATAACCATTTCCTGTACTGGAAGGTTTATGGCATAGCTGTTTTCAAATGAACTAGCACCATCTGAACACAACCTTACACACGGTAGTAATTTACTTACTTTCACAGAAAGGAAGATCTCTATTCCAGTCAACACCATTATCCTTAATCACACAGGAAATCTCATCAGTTCCACGTAATCGGAATCTAGACAGGTAAAAATTTTCGAAGAGGTGATACTTAAGAAGTCTCTCATTTCTCCAACACCTACAAACTTTGTTTATAGCTTTTGACACACAGCCAAGAGGGTCATTATTCAATACAGTACTGAAGTGTGATTAATACATATATTTATTCCCTCCATCACAGGAGCATTAAAAGAAGTCATTAGAGGTAATACTCTAGTTTTCGCTCTGCAGAATCTCACTAAAAAGCTTAAGCCTTGGTTGATGCAAACAGCAAGCAGAACCCAGGAATCAAATCAAATTTAGCTGCCATTTCATTTGCTCCAGGTGGAATTCAGGAGACATTTCAAGTCGGAACTGGAATGGAACCCACATAAGAAAATTTGCATTTGGTTCAAATCTGGTCTAAACACACACACACACACACACACACACACACACAAAAAGGATTTATTAACTTCATCAAAATACTTACCCTCCTTCGCAAGAAAAAGTAGCTTTTGATCCAAATGTAAGATCCGTCACATTAATAAAACCATGTTCTAAATCTCCTGGATGCTGACACTTTCTCTCTGGGGGGGGGGGGGGGTAGGTGGGGGAGAAAAAAAAAAGAAAAAATCCGCATCTTTGCAGTTATATACAAAGACTAAGTCTTTGGTATATACTGCTCTTACCATCAGTAGCATTTTTCAAGCTTTGTTTAGATACTACAGAATACTAATTCTCACTTGGAAAACAACTAAAACTGTAAAATTTCAAAGAGAAAAAGCGAAAGAGCTCATGTACACATTACCTGTACAGAACTGCTCTATGGGTGACCACTGTAAGTCTTCACCACATGTACGAGTTGGTGATTTTCTGGGGATTCCTATATACCCTGGCCGGCAAGTGTAAGACACCTTGGTTCCAACAGTGAAGCTCTTCATTGTGTTGAAAGGCTCCTGGAGCTCAGCATATGGCAGCCGATCTGGAGGCGCACAGGTGTCTGTCAGAGTAAGAGGAAAGAAAAAGCAATCCACAATGTTTTCAACAAGAAGAGATACGACGAGATACAACCAGGCCTAGCGGCAGAGAAGCCAGGGTAATTCAGTAGGTTTTAAGGACTCATCAGTATACCAACGAGGTGACATTCTTAACTTAAAAAACTGAAATCTAATTAAATATATAACTTATATTTTAATTGTATCCAATGTCCAACTCCACACTCATACAGGTTACTTAACCATCTGTTTCCTCAAGTTCTCTTTCAGCATTCTACCTAGACAACACATTTCCTTCCAGTTCATGTTTTGTTTGCCTTACTCCTGGAGTTACACACATGATTCGTTCCCCGTATGCCCACCCGCAGTGAAACGCCTATGGAGCTCCCTGCAGGAAAACCCAGTCAGCCGCACTGGCAGGTTGATTCCCTTTCCTAAGGCAGGCAGATCCCCCAGCGGGGTTTAAAACCAGCTACACAACCTGCTCTGGGAGGCCCTGCTTTAGCAGGGGGTAGGACCAGTGATCTCCAGAGGTGCATTCCAACCCTGACCAGTCTGGGATCCTGTGATCCAACACTGAGCCACAGACCCAGGGACGTTCTGAGGGGCACTTTGTGCTGAAGACTTAAGACTCCTCCATGCTAGAGGACTCAAAACAACACATTCAAGACCTTGCAATCCAAACATCAGATCCACCCAGCCTGTGCAAGGCTTCACACGACAGAGCCCATCACCTCCTTCACGCTGCCAATTATCCCCCTTCCCCACCCATTTACGTTATTGTGTGCATTACAAATCGGTAGAGATTTACCAGACGTTTTCTTCACTACGGAAGAAATTTCGACCTCGGGGTCGGAACCAGCAAGGAAGCCAGGACGCCTGTTCCTGCGACACCACCTTTCTCTCACCTTTTCGCCCCAAAACTGCAGGGCAGCCGCCCGGAGAGCTCGCTGGTTCCGCACCGCCGAAAGCCATTTCCCTCTCCCTCCCCACCGCCTCGCCGAGCAGGCCCGGGGCCCCCTCAGCACCCCCGGGGCCTCCTCAGCACCCCCGGGGCCCGAGCCCTCTTCTCGCTCCGGGCCGGGAGGCCGCGGGAGCTCGGCGTGCCCCACCAGCCCTTCATCTCACGCCCCGCACCGGCCGTTCCCCCGCCACGGCGGGCCGGGGGGAGCCAGCGCCCGCTCCTCACCCTGAGCCCGCGTTCCACCGAGCCACGGCAGCACCAGCACCAGCAGCAGGCCCGGGCGGCGCGGCGGCGCCATGACCGCGACGGCCCCAGCGGGAGCGCCCGCTCCGCGCCCCTCGCTCGGGCCACAGCGCAGACGCAGCGCGGGGCTGGGGCGCAGGCGCGGCCCGCCCCTTCCCTCCGCCGCGGTCGCCATGGCGGGGCCGCTCTGCCCCTCGGGAAGGGCGGGGTGGCGGCGGTGGGGCCGCCGCCTCTTCCGCAGCCTTTGGCTTGACGCTGGGTTTGCCTGCGCGGCGGAGGGGTCGGGGCGTGCGGGGCGGCCCCGGCCCGAGGAGAGGCCCCGGCCCGAGGGGTGCGGGCCCTTTCCTGAGCAGAGCCCCCAGAGAGCCGCCCGCAACGCCGGCAGAGAAGAAAATCTTCAAAACATGTTTAGTTGCCCAGATTAAACACATTTGAACGCCAACAAAGGCAAATTAAAAATAAAGGCGCCTGTGTGCCTGCCCAGGATGAACAGCCGTGTGCAGGGCTGCTGCTTTGACAGGCAATCCGAGTGTTAGCAGAGCAGTGTTAAAAAAAGACTCAAAACTCTAGGCGGACACAAAAGGAGAGACAAAACCTAAGGCAATTACTGGCCCACGTTCAGCTTTTATTAGGTTAAGCATCCATAGAGGAACACCACAAATCAGCATTCCTGGAAGAAAACACAGCAGCGTCCCATGATGTGGCAGGGCAGAAGTGAACACAGTTGCTGTTAAGACAGTCTTTGGTTTAACAAATTGTGACTTCCATGAATGCATAGGAATGCTTCTGTGGATCTTGCTTATAACAGGGTTTGCAAATAAAGAAAGGAAATGTTCCTCAGATGGCAGCAGCATAGAGAAGTCCCTCAGGCAGCATCTTTACTCCGTGCAGTTTGAGCTTTGTTAGATCCTTGCATCAATCAGTGGGAGCAGAAGGAGCATTAATGCTGAGTTTACTGTAAAGTGCCTTTTCCACAGAATTTCAGTCTCAGCATGAGCGATGCTTCCATGCAACCTGCAGCAGCTATATGTGGAGAATGAGTATAATGCCTGGTTAGTGGTGGCGCAGATGCCCAGCCTAGGAAAAAGATGACAGCCCGGTGTCAAAATTAAGACTTTTCCTGTTTTCACACAGATGCCTAGCGATTACATTGTAACTCAGAGAGGGAGGAAGAGAATTTCTGCAATAGTTTTAAAAGAGGAATTGTCTAAAACCAGCCTTTATAAAAATAAAAAACAAAAGAGCTAGTGTTTACAGGTGCCATTTTGTAGACAAAACTGATGACATTCAGAGTGCTGCTAACTGAAAATTTATCATTATCTGCAATAGATTCAGCACAGAAAGATAGAACGTAGATTCACCTGCAGGTAAAAATGACATTGCAGTTAGTGTAAAAGCAAGCAAAAAACCCCAAAGGCACAGTTCAGTGTCCTTTTCTGACACTACTGCTGTTAAGGTAGCTTTCTAGAGAGCAAGCTCTGCCATAATCCTTACAAAACAAAAGCAGCTTTATGTTAGAAGCAAGGCATAGTCTGGAAGTCTGACCCATGAAGACCGTCTATATTCAGATTATGGAAAAGGAAACATATTGAGGGTGGTGTCAGAAAGAAAAATAGAATGTTTAAAAAACCAGTATGTTTAAAATAATCTCTTCCATCCAGCAAAACAAAGCGTCTTATTAGAAGATTCAGGGGAAGAAGTTTTCTAGTCAAGTTTGCAGCTCTTAACTGATATTTTATGTTGAGGAACATAAATCCATACCTTCTATGGAAGACATGAATACGTCTGGTTCAGAGGGTTTTCATAACTGTGGTTTTCGTATGTATTATAATAGCTAAGTGAAAAAGAAGACATTAGTGAACTGTATTGGTTTGTAAAAGAACACTCATGTTGGTTTTCTCTAAGGAAGAGCGCCTTGAAATAAAACAACCACACCATTGATTCCAGGTTGCTGTGTCTTGTACAGTTTGCAAGTGTGAGCTGAAGATACAGAATTACAAGGCCCAGGCATATTCAGGCAAATATTCCAGGTTTATGAAGTGTATAAAACTTGAGACATGTCAACAAAGGACATGGATGAACATCCAGCAGACTGCTTACCCTTCCTTCTGCTTAGAAATAATTTTCCAGGCAATGCCTGCCCCCAGAACAAGCAGGATTCCTGCAGCTGCAGCTCCTGAGAGAGAAGAGCACATATTATTCTCACTGTTGTCAGCACAAGACATAATGAGGCATATCTTTGAAGTAAGCAGAGGGAAATGGTGCCACTAAGACCACTGTGTAAAGCTGAAAACCTGGCCACAAAAACGTTTCTAAGCTACTTACCTAGGCCTACTGAACCAGACTTGCGTGATGCTGAAAGGAAGAGAAAACGAAAAATGAGCGAACTATTCTAGCAAAATACGGTGTTTCTGAATTGTAGACAACCACTTTATTGCTAAAATTTTCACTGCTAAGGCCTACAATACAGGATCTCTTCAAAGCCACACCATTATATACTTTCCTTTTTTAATACAGAAAGAACATTTGCATGTTTGAAATGCTTTTGCATGTTTCCGTTTGATCTTTGCTTCATGCATATTTCACTCACTCAGTTTACAGGTGGGTACAGGAGGGTCCCAGCTGAAGTCCTCTTGGCACTGAATCTGACCGATGCCTTCCAAAGTGTAACCATCATCACATTCAAGAGTGATGTTAGTCCCAGAGCGATAAGTATTTCCTTTTGTGGCTTTCTTTACACCTTGAACTACTGGGAATATACATCCCATCTCTGAAATCAGAAGTTACAAAAAAAGGACATTTAATGAGAGGGAACATAAAATTTGAGAAATACAACTGTGGGTTAAGATATTGTTCTTGAATTCTTTCTGAATGTAACCAGGAAATAATTCTTATCCTTTCTTTGTGGCTGCAGAAGAGGGTGGGTGTTGCGTTCCCACAGTGAATATTTGTACGGATCAGCTACTCCACACTGATATGGCAGATGGAAAATTGTGTGCAGTAGGGGATACCTTGGGAGAAGCCTTCCAGAGAGATTTTTCTGATGCTGGGCTAACAAAACGTTTGGAGAAGAAAGGTGTAGCAGTGAAGGATTCTGTGGGAGCTTTATAATCAACTGTCTATAACCCACTTCTAGTCTGTAGAAGTCCCTTGCCTTTCAAAGATGTCACCAGCCATATTATTTATCAAGAATTAATTTATTAAAAAGTCCAGCCGTCTAAGATACTTACACTACTGAGTTCAGTGAAGTGAGTCAGTTGCTTCAATTTAAGCATCTACTCACCTTTGACAGTCCAAGCCCAAGAATTCTGAAGAAGTTTCTCAGTGGAGACCAAAGGGGTGAGGTCAACATGTGACTTTTACCCTTTGTTTTATGGGGTTTTTTTTAGTATTTATTTTTGCTATCACATATAATAGTTGCTAAAGACACTTCAAAACCATGAGAATGTGGAATGGCAGGGAGAGGTTTTCTGTGAGACTGCTTCCTTTAAAGAGCTTCTGACTTATGTAAATAAGCATTTGGTACGTTATTTCCTCTCATTGTTACCCAAGCACTTTCAACTCTTGAGTCACTGAGGTGAGTACAACTCCACCAAGGAAGTTCCCTGTGTAGTAATGAATTTATTCCAGTGAATGTCCAGTTTTCCACGCAGGAACACTCACACTAGGAATCTTGTGACATTCATGAAATCACCTCTGGTCAGCTTTGCCTGAGGACTGACCTTCCCAGTGAGCTACACAGAAGTGCCAAGTCACAGACACAGAGGCATTTTTCGAGAAGGGAGTAATAGTCAGGCTGACACTTAACCTACAAAACACCCATCAGAGGCAACTCCTGTGAACTAATCACTTCCCCTGATTCCTGTTAGTGATAACTGGGGAGTGAGAGACACAAAAAGGGAAGGAAAGGAAAGGGGAAAAGTTGCTACTCTTTTACTAAAAATGAAAAGCTTTTAATGGAGGGAAATTATTACACAACTCATTTGTGGCAACAAGACCAGAAATGGAAAACATACAAGAGTTAAAACTGCCTTTCAGAATTGCCTCTATTGTACTCATATCTTTCTGACTGTTAGTGTGAGGTTCCCATCCTGCTTCTTTATGATAATATCATACTCTTCCCAAAGAGTACATAAATTCATAATTAACAGGTCAAGACTGCCTAACTATGATAGAAAGGGAACTATGGTTCCCAAGCAAAATAAGGGGATGGAATTCAGTGTTAGCTGCAGGAGATTTTACTGCTTAGATTTTGTTCCATATGTCTCTCTGAAGATCTGATTTTTTCCAAAGTAAAGAATGTATGTCAGCGTGGCTGCATGTCTCCTCAGCCCACTTCTGATTCTGCCACCACGAATTCCAAACAACATGAGCAAATTAAGCACAAACACACCTTTGCACTGAGGAGGCTGGCTCCAGGCTCCTGACACTGTGCAGTTGATGAAAGCATTCCCAACAAGTGAATAACCAGGGTTGCAGCTGTAGGATACAGATGCTCCGTAGGAAAAAGTGTCTGAGATGTTGGCTTTGAGCTTCCCGTTGGTGATGTTTGGAGGATGGAGACACTTCACAACTGGAAAGTCAGGGAGATACAAACAACAGTGTTGGCATCAGGATCCTGAAGGACTGCCAGAGGGTAGCAAAGGCACCCTACCTTTTGCAGCTTTGATTGTTCCCTTTTAATTTCTTCACCTAGGCTCAACAAACTGATTTTGTAACCCTGTAACTCCATCAGGCTTTGGAAGTGGGTATAAACTTGATCGTGTTCTTATCACACATTCTGTAGTAAAAGTCTCAGATTTTGTTCTTATACAAACCTTTCCCTAAGGCAAGTCATGTTAAATGTCCTTTCTTCTTAGCTCTCTGCAACAAAAACACACCTTGACAGACCGGAGGAGGATGGCTCCAGGCTCCAGATTGTGTGCAAGAAATGGATGCTGTCCCAATGAGAGAGAAGCCGGGCTCACAGATGTAGCTTACAGATGTTCCAGGAGTGAAAACCGCTTTTGCCGGGCCACTGAAAGACCCATGGGCGATACCTGTAGGCTTGGAACAGCGCAGCACTAAAAAGAGAGATGTGCTGATCAAAACAGAGCTCATAGAGGCAAGACGGGAAACTTCACCATCATGTCTCATGGTATGTCAGATAAGAAGAGTGGTTAGTTCATATATACAAGTGTGGAATTTCCATTATAAGACCATCTTATTACAACATTTATACACATTCCTTATGGCTGGCAAAGCTGGCCTCAGCTCATTTTTAAGACATTCACACTGAGAAACTGAGGCACCAGATACTGCAGCAATAAGAATGGGAAAAATTAGGACAGATGGATCTTCAGTTCTGAACAACTAGACTCTGGATTCCGCTCACCTCCTAAACATCTTACAACACAGTACCAAGAGTGAGAAGGTCAAAAAGGATAGCCACCCACGGAAGAGATAACACATGCTTTCCTCTTTCACAGAGGAGGAGTGGAGGATCCCATGCGTCCCTAGGCTGGGACTGGGACTTGTGGAGGTCTTTTGGGACATTAGCAATGCTGCATTCAATTGTGATGATGTCTCCAGGCCTACAGAGAGTCTCTCAGATTGCTTTTTCATTCCCGACTCTTGGGCTCACACAGCCAACTGTGAAGTGAGAGTATAAAGAACCCTTCAGACTGCAAAACTTGAGTGGGGTAGAGTCCACAGAGACCTCATTCTTTTTTTAGCGGTGGAGTTTATTGAAGCAACAGCTTGTTTCAGCAAGTCCTTAGGCAAATATCACTACATGCTGAATACATTTAGAAAGCTGAGACGGTTCAGTGGAAAGAGCACAAACATACCTTCACAGCGAGGAGTCGGATGGCTCCAGACTCCGTCTGTTGTGCAACGAACAGACTTATTCCCAATGAGAGAGAAGCCGTGTTTGCAGCGGTAGCGCACAAGAGCTCCTACATCAAAAGTGTCTGAGAAACGACTGCTGTGTTCCCCGTTAGGAATGCTTGGAGGAGGCAGACACTTCACTACTGAAAGTGAAAAGGGAGAGGGTGAGAAGGTGATGTTCAATTGTAAAAAAGGTGATAAGAAGACAGTAAAAAAGTGCAATTACCCCTCTTCCCTGCAAAAAGCAGGTCAAGTTGGGAGGACGAGTTAGTGTTCAGGAAATCTTTTAACCTACCTGGTTTTGGTTTGGTATCGGGATGATGATAGTGCTCTGCCACTCCATCTAGATGCAGCATTAAGAGTTTAAAATATATATTGATTGAACAAATACAATACACAACTTTCCCTCATCCTGCCTTTACATTTCCAGCAAAAAGTTCACTCCCCTCTGATAGTCAGTGTCCTGCTTTCAAACCACCAAATTTTCAAACTACCAATTTTCACTTTCAGGAAATGAAGAGAATGTGGATTATTGATTGCAACAAGTAGGGTGAGAAAAGTGCAAATCTTGCTTATACTTACAGCATTACCCAAAACCTGGGTCATCTCCTGTGTGAGAAGAGAGGCATAAATAAAGGAAACAATTTCTGTTTTCTCCTTAAAGTAGTTGGAGCGAACAGGAAAAGTAAAGCTAACTTTGGCTTCAGTGAGTGGGTAGGACCAGTAGGGGAGGAATCTGCAGTGCTAACAAGTGAGAGTGCTGACACTTACCCTGCTCACAGGCTGGTATGGGTGGATCCCACGTTTCATCTGCTTGGCACTGGGACGTGCGACGGCCTCGCAAGGTGAAGCCTTTACGACACTTAAAGCTAACAGTATCTTTGTATGTGTAGTGATTTTTAAGAGCAGATACTCTCCCATTCTGGATCTCTGGGACTGGACATACCACCTCTGAAAAATAAATTCATTATCTCAAAGAGGGAGCTATATGTGTGCTGTAATTGATGCATATATAAAGTCCATCATTGACGTGCCACTGCTCAGAGGAGTTTCACAGGCAGTACTTGGAGCCTCACAGGAAAATAATTTCAAGAACTGAGGGCTTTTCAGTTCCTACAGGTACCATAGGTTTACCACATTATTCTATATAAAAACATAGTTTTGTGCCTATAAACAGAATAATGCAAATACATTCCAATAAATATATTAAACGGTGTAGAAATCCTGAAGTCCTTTTAGTCATTCTCATGACTGCTTTACTATACCAAGTTTATGCCTTCCAAAGCAATTACGTCTGAAGGGAAGACTAATTGCAGTGATCAAACCCTGCAAAACAGCCTTGTGGTTTGGGTCACAGTACAGTATTTGGAAGATCCCAGTTCAATTTTACTTAATAACCCACTCTTCTACTGCAAGACACATTTGTTCCTTAATTCATTATTCATGTTTATGAAAGAAAAGGGACACACCCCTGCAGGCATCTCACAACTCTTCAGTCTACCTAACTGTGAAAGATCAAAAGCTACCATCTGGAAGATTTTTAGAAGAAACCATCCAACCAAGCAAAACAAAACAATCCTAGAAGCATATTAGGCTTTAAAAAAAAATCTTATTTCTCAAGGTTCTATTTATTTTAAGGAAAGGCCACTTTTTAATTTTAAGGACTTAATTTGGCAATTCTGGGCCAGGTCTAGTGGTGACCTACTTACTCTGACAAATGGGAAGAACGCCACTCCATGCAACATCTGGTCCAAAAATCTCACATCGCCTGTGAGACTGTCCAACCAGTCGATGCCTGGAGTTACAAAGAAAGAAATATCAGTTGGTACCGAGTCATTCAGCTTGGATTTTGTACTCCCATTCTGACACTACTCCCAGAGGTGTCCATCTGCAGCCTCCTCATTCTGGCTGGTCACTGAGGTGTTTCTGTTGGTTTGACACATGGGAAGGAAGGACACCAAGTTCCTTCTTCCTAGATCCAAGAAGAACAGCAATGATCCCAAATTATTCTGGGTTAGATTGGTCAGGTGCTAAATCAGGACTTGGACGCAAGTGATTTCCAAACTGCTGGAGCATCCTTGTGGCACATGCTTGCTTGCACTCTCAGCTCCTGCTGGGTGGCTGTCTGAGAAGGCAGGCTGAAACTGAAGTTTGCAAAATAATCTGTTGAGCTCAGGGAAATCAGGGAAAAATGAGAGACGCTTCTCCCTTTCCCGAGCAGGTAACTATGGCATAACCAGAACCAAAATACAAATTCTGGCTTGCTGTTGGAGAACGGCCATGCAGAGGAGCGGGCTGTGACCTTCTACTGTAAGTTGCCCAACACCAAGCTCAGAAATGGAGTCAGCAAAGGCAGCGTGGGACTCACCCTTCTTCACACGTGTAGCTCACCGTTGACTCAAAAAGGAGATCTGTCAGAACAACAACTCTGCCATTCTTTGGTGTTTCTGGGTATTTACATTGCTTCCCTGGGAAAGAACAAGGCTGAGTTTAAACTCCTCTCTTGCAGTTTTGTAATGCACTATGAGAAGGTATCTTAAGGATCTGTCCACATTCAGACACCAATAAAGATGTGATTTTAAAAAGACCAATAGCTGCCCAAATTATGTGACTAGTGAAGCCATGTATGAATCATGTTTTAAAGAATTGCTTTAGGAAACCCACAAATGTAACTTAGACTATTTTCAACAACCAACACCAAACTGATTGAGCTATTCACTTTTACAGAACTCTAGCGCTTCAGACCACGTGTGGTTTTTGAGGCAAGTCAGAGTCGGGGGTACTCCAAGGTGACTCATGTATCCCAGCTGGCATCTGTATCGCACAGTGTCCCCAACACGAAACTCCATCAGATTTTTGTATTCCTCAGTTAGCTCAGCAAAGGTTAAGTTTGGAGGTGCACCACAGCCACCTATCAGGAAAGCAAACACAGGGGATATCAAATAAACAAAGTTGTTTTAAAATGTATGTTGAGTATGCATAGATGTGAGTTTACAAGCAAAACTCAAAACAAAGGGGAAGGACTGAAGGATTCAAAATGTTGGAAACAGTAAAGGAAAGGACAAGTCCTACAGGCTTTCAATGGCAGAAATCCCAAGACTGTCCACAAGTCCCATCTTGGAACCACTGTGTACCTGCACACCGGGGAAGAGGGAGGCTCCAGTTTCCCGAGTCAGTGCAGTAAATTGATGCCTCTCCCAGGAGGCTGTAGCCAGGGTCACAGCTGTAATTTACAACCATTCCAGTAGTGAAAACTTCCATGTCCTGGCTGTTGTGATTTCCTTTTTCAATATTTGGAGGTGAAGGGCATTGCAGCACTAAAGAGAGAGGACAAAACAAAATGACAAAGAGGCATGGACACGTAGCATGCAGGAAGGATGCACGCACAAAGCCTGGAGCAGAGAAGGCTCCGGGGAGACCCTAGAGCAGCTTCCAGTACCTAAAGGGGCCAACAAAAAAGCTGGAGAGGGACTTTTTACAAGGGTGTGTAGTGACAGGACAAGGGAGAATGGCTTTAAACTGAAAGACGGGAGATTTAGATGAGATATCAGGAGGAAATTCTTTGCTGTGAGGGCGGTGAGGTGCTGGCACAGGGTGCCCAGAGCCGCTGTGGGTGCCCCATCCCTGGAAGGGTTCAGGACCAGGTTGGACAGGGCTGGGAGCAACCTGGGCTGGTGGCAGGTGTCCCTGCCTGTGGCAGGGGGTGGGAATTAGATGGTCTGTCAGGTCCCTTCCAACCCAAACTATTTAATGGTTCTGTGATCCTATGAAAATTCAGGAAAGACGTGTGACTGTGATGGTCCCCCTTTTCACTATGGGCAACACCATTCACAGCTTACCTTCGCACCGGGGATAAGGGATGCTCCAGGTTCCATTGACCGTACAGTATAGAGCTGTTTTGCCAATAAGAGAATAGCCAGGGTCACAGCTGTAATTTACAGACTTTCCAGGGACGAACACTTTCACATCCTTGCCATCATGCTGGCCGTGGTCAATTGGTGATGGGGAGGGACACAGCCGCCCTACAGGGAAGGAAATCTTCACTGAGAACAGGATGAATGAGCATATGGGTTGTCTGGTTTGTTTTCCTATTTAGCACTAGACAACTGAGTCTAAGTACATGCATGTGGATTTTCACTTTTCTCCCCTTCTTTCCTCCCGTAATCCCTTTGTATCACTGGCATATCCACAAGTGACAAAGGCAGGTGAATGCACCTTCGCACTGAGGGGCAGGGACACTCCAAGCTCCAGAAGAAGTACAGTTAAGCTGTGCCTCTCCAACAAGAACGTAGCCAGGATCACAGGTGTAGCTCACAGACATGCCGCTGACGAAAACTGTTGTGGCTTGGCCACTGTGCTTTCCATTGGTGACGGCTGGAGGGTGAGAGCACTGCGAGACTGGGGGGAGAGGGCAAAACCATAGTCATGTCACTAGTGAGAAAAGAAGAGGATTATGGAAAAATGAATGACTTGGATCAAAGGAATATTGCAGCTGAGCTGCCAGCCTGTGAGACAGGGAAGTCTCAGACAGGCATCCCTCGGCTGCTGCTCACTGCCAGTCTATCCAGATGCTTCAGCTCTCTCAACTTTGGAGCATTTATTTCTGTGCATTCATCCCCAGGACTGCTGTACGTCCCTGTGTGCACCTTGCCCTGCCTGCAGCCTTGCCGGCGGGGATGACGCCCACGCACGGCAGAGCCCTACCTCCGCACTGCGGCGGCGGCCCGCTCCACACGCCGTGCTCCCCGTCTGCCGTGGTGCAGAAGATGGAGGACTCCCCAGCCAGCAAGTGGCCCGAGTCGCAGGTGTAGACGACCACGTCCGCGTAGGAGAATGTGTCCATCAGGTGCCCACTGTGTCTCCCGTGGGGGATGTCCGGAGGAGGATCGCAGACGATGCCTGCGGGTGCGTACAAGGTGGCTTTTAGCATCATTGCTGCAGCAGCGCCTGGGGTCTGCAGGACACACACGCTTCCCAGGAAGGGAACCGACGGGGATGAACCCATCTCAGCAGTGATGCTTTTTGTCTTTGCCTTGGAAGATCTTTCCCAAGGAAAGCACCGATCTGCGTCACTTTGTGCCGTGTTTGGTTTCGTACCAGTCTGTTCAGCTCCTAACCCAATGTACTTACTCTGGCAGATGGGAACATCGCCGCTCCACCTCACTCGTGGCCCAGAGCTTGAAATCACACAGTGCCGCTGGGACACTCCCACCAGCCTGTGCCTGGGGTCAAACAAAGTCACTTTTGTCACTACAGGACTGTCGTTGAACATTGCATCTCCCACAGCCACCAAGTATTACCTTAGTTGTTGTCTAATACTGCCATTTTAGAGCGCTGAACCTTAGCTCATGTGGGGAACTTCCCCCCCAGGTCCCCTCAGCTGGCACAGGCAGCCTCAGGGAGCTGTCATGCCTTCTCCTCTTCCTTCTGCCCTCTAGAAATGTCCACTTAAATTGCTGGTTTAAGCCAGAGCTTCCAAAATGAAACCCCTTTTCACCTCATATGCTCCACAGAACCAGACTCAGGTAGTCATGCCCTCTAATTGGCACTTAAAAAATTATAAATAAATCCCCTTCTCCAAATTCTCGGTCCAAATATTTGGACTAGAAATCAGACTAGAAATAGACCATTGTGAATATGAGAATTGCTTTAGTGCCCAAACTTTTTTAAACTACCCAAAGGATGCTGAGGTTTTCCCTGATCATTTGGATGATTTCTGTTTTCTCTTAGCACCTGAGAACTCCAGTTTCTCCTCCAGCATCACCTTCTGCAGGCAATGCCGGTGTGCTCTGAGCTCAGAGCCACAACCCCTGGTCTCTCTGGGGAGACATGCATTGCCTACGGGTTGCAAGGAGAGCAGAAGCATTGCTGATTTCATCTCAGTGAGGAGCAGGAGCTTGGCTGGGGCTCACCCTTCATTGCAGGTGTAATTCACTGTTGATCCGAAGAAGAGATCTGTTGTAATGATAACTCTGCCGTTCTCTGGTTCTCCTGGATGATCACACTTTCTCCCTGGGTAAAAAAAGACCTGATTTTAAGCTTCTTTAACTCAATGCTATAAGAAAAGGGCCACTAATTCTAAGAGTTTTCGCAAACCCCATAAAGGAGGGAACTGAAAAGAAGAATGACAAGGCTTCATTCATCACACTGAAATTTAAACAAACTAGAAGTATCTGCAAAACATACGCTTGCAAAACTCCTGGGCTTCAGACCATGTTTGATTTTCAAGACACGTAATAGTTGGTGATATTTGTGGATGTTTCACATATCCAGGCCTACAAGTGTACTTCACAGTCTTCCCAACAGGAAACTCAGTCTGATTTTTATGTTCCTTGTTTAACTCAGCAAACAATAACGTTGTTGGTGTCCCACAGCCAGCTGCCAAGGAACAAAATGCACATGAAGAATATGTCCTGGCTGTGAAATGCAGCTAAAGAGAAACAAGTACATTGGTAGGCACTGTTACAAACCCCAAGGTATTAATATCTCTTCTATGTATTCTGACGTTTGCTTACATAAACTCTTACTTTACATAGAGAGACACACACCTAATTTATATGCTCTTAAAAAAAAAGTAGACTAAAACAGCCACCCCCACCCCCCAAAAAAACCAAACTAACAAACAGTTTAGCTAGTTTCATGTTTCCACTCTGCACATCCTACACTGGTGCAGCGTGTCGTCTTCAGGCTGTAGAGTGCAGAATTTGCCACTTCAGAAATCAGAACACTCAAGATTGTCTCCTTGCAGGAAACCATGGGCTTTAGCAGTTCACTAGGTTATTCCCAATGCCACCAAAATGCACATAGCTCCTGCATGTGCTGGAAGCACACTTAGACCCAGGGGAGTCTTTGGGTGTGTGGGTTCACCTCCCCCCTCCCCATGCCAATGCTGCAGGTTGGCAGGTTTGCCTGCTCCAGGGTCAGCCGAGCACGGGACGGATGCTCAGCCAGCCACGGGTGCACGGGGAGCTGCAGCTGGCCCCACCTGTGCAGCGTGGGTACGGGCGGCTCCAGCTCCCCGAGGCCGTGCACCAGACAGAGGGGTCTCCGAAGAGGGAGAAGCCAGGCTGGCAGCTGTAGTTCACGGACATGCCGCTGGTGAAGTTTGCCCCAAGCTCTGCGCTGTGTGTGGCATGGGCGATGGTGGGAGGTGCAGGACAAGGCAGCACTAACAGGGCAGGAGCAGAGAATGGCATTTTAGTGATTTTGCCAACAGAGCACAGCTAACATGGCAAGACTGTTGCACCTGAAGCAATGTCAGTGAGGCAGAGAGCATGACCTCAGGGCCCCTCCAGGGCAAGAATGGCCCTAAGCATCCTCCTTCTAAACCACCATGTGCCCATGCTCACCTGGCTTGCAGGTGGGGACAGCAGGCACCCAACGGCCATCGGGCTGGCACTTGGCTTCATGGCTGCCCTGCAGCATGTAGCCCGGGTGGCACTGGAAGGTGATGCTGGCCCCAGGATGGTACACAGCTCTCTTTCCTCCAGCCACTTCTCCATCCTGCATGCTGGGGCTTGTGCAGGTGATCACTGGAAGTGAAAAGCAGCAGAGCATGGGCTAGGGAAGCGGCTGACAGAGCTGGGGTTTCCCCTTTTGTTTTTGCAAGGTCAAAATCCAGGGAAGGCTGTGCGACCACAATGGTCGTCCTTCTCACTGTGAGTAACAGCACTGACAGCTCACCTTCACAGCGGGGGTAAGGGATGCTCCAGGTTCCAGATGTCAAACAAGAAACGGTTGTTTTCCCAGTGAGGACATACCCCGGGTCACAGTAGTACTTCACTGATGTTCCAGGAATGAACGCTTTCACATCCTTGCTGTCATGCTGGCCATTTTTGATATTTGGAGGGGAAGGACACTGCAGCACTACAAGGAGGGGGAAAAGTCATAACTGGTGAAGAGCTGGTGCCACAAACACCAACTGTGGGGTAAGGCAGCCTTTTAACTTCTTTCTTTCTGTCTGTCTTTCCCATTAACTTTTCCCAAATAACTAGGGTTGTCACTGTTTGAACTATGTTTCCATCCTACCCTCACTTACCTTCCAGCCTTCATGTTTTTTGAGCTTATTGACATCAAGAATGATCATCTCTCCCTGTTTAGGCATTTACAGTGGTTAGTTTCTATCTGTGGTCCTAAGAGTTTGCTCTGTCCCTTCTGGGTTGTAAACAAGATCAGACGTCAGCCTGACTCACTGTTTCTCTGTGGATCCATTTAAAGAGATGAAAGCCCTACAGAACAAGGGTCTGAATCATAGAATTGTTTAGGTTGGAAAAGGCCTTTAGGATCATTGAGCCCAACCATTCACCTCACACTGCAATTCCACCACTAAACCATGTCCCTACATGCCACATCTACATGTCTTTGAAATACCTCCAGGGATGGTGACTCCACCACTTCCCCGGGCAGCCTGTTCCGATGCCTGAATGGGGATTATCCAGACAGGACGACAGATATGTGTGTGTTTGTCCCTTCCAGTCCTGGAGAGTGGCCTCTTTACCTCCAGTGTGAGGCAGTTGCACCCTGCCAGGTGCACTCACACAGTGGTTCAGAAGGAATCAGCTGCCACCCACCACCTCATTTACACTTACTCTTTTCACAGATGGGGACAGGAGGGTCCCATGTGCCCCCAAACTGGCACTGAGACTCTTGAGAGCCCTTCAAGGCATAACCAAAATCACATTCGAAGACAACGATGTCTGCGAGCCTGTACATGGTCTCCAGCCCAGACGTTCTTCCATTCTCGATCTCTGGTCTTTTGCAGCCGGTTGCTGGAAGTGAAGAGCACGAGGCACTGCTGGGGGTATGAAGCCCATCCTGGGTGTGGAGGGACAGTGACCAAGGGCAGTACCTGCTGCTGAACTTTGCCATCACTGTCATGGGCATATCAACATTATTGACTCTTATGCTTACACAAAATACCATTATTCACCTGCTCCTGAGAGTCTGCCCTTACTGAGGACAGAAAGAGAAGTCCACAGAGGCAGATGGAGCTGCTCCTGCCTGTGGGACCTTTGGGCTCTGCCTCTCACTGGAGATCTGGTCTGTAGCGATGAGACCAAGAGCCAAGAAGGAAGACAGGGCCCAAGGAAAGATAAAAAAAGCCAACACAAACACACCTTCACATCGGGGCTGGGGCCGGCTCCACATTCCCTCAGCTGTGCAGCTAATGGAAGCGTTCCCAACGAGGGAGTAGCCGTCCCTGCAGCTGTACTGCACAGTCGAGCCTGGGAGGTGGGTGTCCGAGAGCTGGCCACTGTGCTTCCCATTGGCGATGCCTGGAGGGGGAGGACATCTCACCTCTGCAAAGGAGAAGGAAAGGCAGATAAGAAATATGGACAGGACAAGAAAAAAATATTGAAAAACTCAATCTTCAAAAACCAAAGGCAGAAGACAATCCGATTAAGTTATTTGAAGAAATGTCTGTCATGTTATGTGTCTTCCTATCCGTGGGTGCAGCCCCCACTGCAACCACAATCAGTCCTTCTGCCACTCACAAGCAAACGTCTCCAGTGGGGATGACGCCCACGCACGGCAGAGCCCTACCTCCGCACTGCGGCGGCGGCCCGCTCCACACGCCGTGCTCCCCGTCTGCCGTGGTGCAGAAGATGGAGGACTCCCCAGCCAGCAAGTGGCCCGAGTCGCAGGTGTAGACGACCACGTCCGCGTAGGAGAATGTGTCCATCAGGTGCCCACTGTGTCTCCCGTGGGGGATGTCCGGAGGAGGATCGCAGACGATGCCTGCGGGTGCGTACAAGGTGGCTTTTAGCATCATTGCTGCAGCAGCGCCTGGGGTCTGCAGGACACACACGCTTCCCAGGAAGGGAACCGACGGGGATGAACCCATCTCAGCAGTGATGCTTTCTGGACACAGTGACCCAAATTATCCAGAGACAAACCTTGTATGGAAAAAAAAAAATCATATGTGGGAAGGAAAACTTGTGCCCTCCTGTGAATCACTTCCTTGCTGCCCATGTCTGGAGGTGGTGGGACAATTCTTACCTCCCTTTCCATAACCATTGGTGACACATGCAGAGAGAGACTGACCACACCATTCCTACATGACCAGTGAGAAATACTTATCCCAGTAACAGAGAGTTTAAAATGTTAATGGTTTTCCCAGTTCAGACCAGGATAAATAAAAGACCTTTGGAAACATGTTCAGAAGCATGCAAAACCAAAACAGAATGAAAAGAAAAAGGGAAGATTTTACACATACAGTGACTTGACAAATTTGTTGCAATAAAATCTTTGTGTTGAAAGATGTGCCACTCTCTTCCAAGCCATCTCCAAGGACCTTTTGTTGTGGCCTACTTACTTTGGCAGACAGGAGCATCACCACTCCATGAGACATGTGCACCAGATACCTCGCATGTCCTCTGAGAACCTCCAACCAACTTGTACCTGGAGTCACACAGAAGGATTTATTAATTTACATTAAGGGACTTGAGATTTCTTTACAACCCTTGTAAGAGGCAGCCAAGGATTCTGACTTGGGACATAGCTTCCTTCATGTAAAGCTGAAAATCTGCTTCACTCACTTGGCACTTGAATTCAGCTAGTTGCAAACTCACCCTTTGTTACAAGTGTAATTAACTTTGGACCCGAAGAGGAGGTCTGTCAGGACAACAGCTCTGCCATTCTCCGGATCCCCTGGGTTAGCACATTGTTTCCCTAGAAGGGAATGCCAGCCACCGTTAACCCTCCGCTGCTCACTCACATCCCAGCCAGGGATGCTAACACAGACCAGACTGCATAAGGAAACTCATAAAGCTAGAAAAATGTGGAAATCCAGCCAAGCCTGACACTTCAGGATTTTTAGCACTTGCAGGACTTACTTTTACAGAACTCCAGTGCCATAGACCACGTCCGATTCCTGAGGCATGTAATGACTGGCGGCATCCCTGGGTGCCGGGCGTACCCAGGCCGGCACACGTATTCCACCGTCCTCCCCACGGGAAAGACAGTCTGGTTGCTGTATGGCTTCTTCAGCTCAGCAAACATCAGTCTGGTAGGTGCATTGCAGCCATCTACCAAGAAAGATAAGCCAGCCCAGTTGTTAAAGGAGTCAAAACCAAGCAGATTTGGGAGAGCAGGGAGAAGGTTAAGGGAGAGCAGGGGGAAGGTTAACTTTCCGAGCACTGTTTGAACACTTGCCCTGCTCGCAGACTGGTACAGGTGGCTCCCAGGTGTTATTTAGTTGGCATCGTACCACTCTGTGGCCTCGTAGAACATAGCCTGGCTCACACTCAAAGGCAACGGTGTCCTTGTGTGTGTAGGTAGTCCTAGGAGACACTACTCGCCCATTGCGGACCTGCGGGACGGGACATCTTGCCTCTGGAAAAGAAGTGCCGGTCCTCAAAACAGGCACTTAAACAGTGCCTGTGCAGCTGCAAAGCCACTTAGGGTTGCAATGCCCTTTAAGACACAAGCCTGAAAATAATTTTGCCTTAGATGATGTACTGCCTGCATCCAGCGAAGTCAAACGTTGAAGGAGAGACTCAAGCTGAAAGGTGAGGCTGGAAATGCTGGAGGTGGTGGGGTGGCCCTCCAGCCTCCTCCCCTCTGCCTGGCCTCAGCTGCAAATCAGCCCTCGCAAATCCTGCCCTAGCGGGCACTCAGGCAAGGAGTGCAATTGTCTGGAGGTTTCCTAGCCTTTCTGAATATGAAGCAGTAGAGCTGAGAGGATTGCATCGGAGTTTTTGCGTGTGCACACACAACTCTACCTCCGCACTGCGGGGGGGGCCCACTCCACACGCCGTTTTTCCCATCCTGGGTGGTGCAGTAGATGGAGGGCTCTCCGTGCAGCGGGTACCCAGGGTTGCAGGTGTATGTTACAGATGTGCCATAGTGGAATTCATCCAGCAGCCTGCCTGTGTGCTTCCCATTGGGAATGTCCGGAGGTGGCTTACAGGGGATACCTGTGGAGGTGCAGAACAAGGCTTCTAAATTCAAAAGCAGCACCAAAGTACTTGAAATCCCTCAGTCTGTGGTGCATAAACACCCGTCCTAGAGACAGAGTAACTGCAATGATGTGACCTTCTCGGTGAGGCCTTGTAGGCAGCCGGATCCCATCGCCCTGGCCAGCAATTTCTATGACCGTTAGAAAGCAGACCAGTAAGACAAACCTCTATGGAGGAAACACTTAGATGCTTTATCTTCTTCACTGTTTAAGAAATAAAAAAGGCAATATCTATTTTGCATTGCCTGTGTATAATCCTGATTTTTCAGCTGCACAGAGTGCAAAGGCACGCACAGGCAGCAATCTGTATGTCACCTTAGGTTAACACATACCTGGAGAATCTGTAATATGCTTTAAAATCCCAGAATGTGCCAGTAAATGTTTCTTTCTTCATCACAAAACTGTCACCTAATCAACAACACTAATAAATCAGCAGAGAAACACCCAGGTGTGATTGCTGAGGTGCAGCACAGCAGCTCTCTGGGTACACACCAGTTGTCTGTACTTGGAGTGAAAGAGAAAGCCCGCGGTTTGGGACTTTGGGATTCCACTTCTGGCCCTCCCAAAGAGCTTTGCCCCTCCTTAGGGGTGAGCCTTGCTCTCTCTGAGTCTAACAATAACAACCCTTAAGCTGAATGTTTCCCTTCCTCTCCTGCAACAGGCTTGTGATGTTAGAGACAGGACACCTAAGTACTGCTGAAAAAGCTCCAGCTGAGGCATTGCTTTCTACAATCCATTAAGCTTTGAGACCTTGTACCTTTTCCCAGAACATGTTTGTACGACTTCAAAACCTTCTGATATTTTTCATGCCCACAGAGCAGAGAAATTCCCCATGAAAGCTTTGATTGGACAGATTTGGCAGTCTCTGCTGGAAAATATTTACCAAATCCATGCACACCCCCGGCGTCGTAAGCTACTTACGCTGACAAGTGGGAATGTCACCACTCCATTCAACACGTCCACCAAAAATCCCACATTGTCTGCTGGATCGTCCAATTAACCTGTGCCTGGTGTTAAAAGGATTGAACGTTCATCCCAGGTCATGTCAGTCTGAGTTACTATCACCTTCCAACCGCCTCGGACAGTCTGAGCAGCCCTGCTGGCAGCAAAGCTGTGGCCCTGAAGAAGTTCCCTTCCTCGCTCTGCCTGACCCGTTTCACACTATATACATGTAAACATAAGATAGCGAACACCTTATGTGTTATATAGGTACAGAACTCCGTACAGTGGCTTCTGTATAGAATCAATTTATTATTAATACATCTATTAATATATCTATTTATTGGGAGTGAATGAATAGGAGGAAAAAGGGGAGACTTACCGAAAATGTCTCTCCCTGCTGTTTTAAGCAATAGCCAAAACCAGGACTTACCCTTCTTCACAGCTGTAGAACACTGTTGACCCAAACAGGAGATCTGTTAGGAAAACAATTTTCCCATTCACAGGTTCACCAGGATGATTGCATTGTTTTCCTGGGGGAGAAGAAAACCCTCATTTTATGTTTCTGTCTATACCATGGCACAACAGATGCAACTATTACTCCAGTCATCTGTCCACATTTCCAGTTACCCCCCAAATGGGTTTCAAACAGCATAAAGTTACATGGCTTTACTAGTCACATACTATTTGACCACCAGAATAAGGTTAAGGTTTTTGCAGCATGGACAGAACCTAGCGCCTATTCCTTCTTGAACAACAGACACCAAATCAAGGAGCTATTCACTTTTACAGAACTCTAGTGCTTCTGACCACACTCCGCTCTCAAGGCATGTAATAGTAGGTGACATTCCTGGGTGTTTAGCATATCCAGGTCGGCAAGTGTATTGCACAGTCTTCCCAACAGAAAAATCAATCTCATTTTTGTGCTCCTCATTTAGCTCAGCAAAGTGTAACCTTGTAGGAGCACCACAACCACCTATTAAAAAAGAAAACAGACGTGAGAATCAGGCAGGACAGGCATGCCGGGTGCAAGCACAGAAAGAACACAGTTATGAGGAAAGGCGTTTGGTTTGCTTTGCAAAATCATTTATTTTGATTAATGTAGCCATCATTAAACAAACACAACCTATTTTCCCAAAGGATTCCAGAGGATCTGGTTCTTATTCCCAGGATATACTTAAATCTTCCACTCAGAGGGTTTCACCACATTTTTATAACAGGGTTAGGGGACAGAAAATAGTAGTGTACCTCAAGGCAGCTATGTCGCCGTTTACCTGGAAGTTTCGGCCTGTTTGAGAACTCCAGGTAATGGTGCATTCTATTGCAGATGGGAGCAGGAGGGTCCCAGCTGCCATCCTCCTGGCAGAAGACTTCAGCACTGCCTTGCAGGCTGTAGCCATCATGACACTGAAATGTCACCATTTGCCCAGGTGCAGAGATAAGTCCTTGACCACCAATTTGCCTTCCGTTCTGTACATCTGGATTTATGCAGACAGTCACTGGAAATGGTGATGTGCAGAAGTGATGGGCAAAAGGAGTCGGAACAAAACAAAACAAAAAACGCACAGGCTGTTAATATTGCAACAACAACTTGACATCTACGTAAACCTCCCCACCCCCGCCTTCACAACAGAAGGGCCTGACATTAATTTGTACCATGCAACACTTTACATGGGATTAACCTTCTCTGAGGATCTGGTTGCAACGGTCAGGGTCTCCCCTGTGCTCAGAGCCACACTAAGAGCTTCTCACCCGAGGGGACAGACCACAGACACACCTTCACAGCGAGGGCTGGGCTGGCTCCAGTTCCCTGATGCTTTGCAAAACACAACAGGATTTCCAACCAGGTAGTAGCCAGGATCGCAGGTGTATGTTACATGCATTCCTGCAGAAAAAAAAGCTTTGCCCTGGCCGTTGTGATTTCCATTGTGGAGCCTTGGAGGCATGGGGCATGGTCGGACTGCAAGAGGGAGACAGAAGGTCCTAAGTCAGCAAGAGAGCAACACGCAAGGGGAAGGGAGTTGGTGCGATGCTGCACTGATGGGTTAAAGCCCATCCCAGGGGCGGCTCTGCCTGCACACGCTGTTCCTGCTGCAAGGAGCACCCGGCCGGGCAGGGCTACCCTTGGGGAAGCAGCGGGCACCTGCACTCACCCTTCTCACAGGTGGGCACCGGTGGATTCCAGGTCCCCCCAGGCTGGCACTGAGTCTCATAGCTGCCGTCTGTGGCATAACCAGAGATGCAGTCAAAGTGAAGAGTCTCCCCAGCTTTGTAGGTGCTCTGCAGCCCATAGATCTTCCCGTTCTGCACCTCAGGTATCTCACAGCCGATTGCTGTGGGGAACGTGGACAGCATCCTTTAAACTTCAATGTATGGGCCAGATCTTGCACACACAGCCCTCTCCCTTCTCCTCACCGCTGTAAGCCTGTCTGCACTGTTCCTATGGGACATCCAGTATCCTTTCCGCCAGCCCCACAGCGAGCAATGAAGCATCCACCCACCTTCGCAGCGGGGCAGGGGCTGGCTCCACACCCCTGCCTCCATGCAGTAGATGGACATGTTCCCGACCAGCTCGTAGCCATCCTTGCAGCCATAGTAAACCATTACTCCCCGGGAAAACTTGTTCAAAGTCTGTTCTCTGTGCAGCCCGTTGGCAATGTTCGGTGGCCGAGGGCACATCACCTCTGGAGGGGGAGAGGAAAAGCCCATGAGAGTGTCTGGGACAACCAATGCCTGAGAGACAGCTCAGCTGACACCTCCTGCACATCAGACATGGGGAAAGGCGAAGGGCAGAGGACTCGCACCTCAGGTACTGCCGGCTCTGCCCTGACAGCCAGCCTTTGGGTGCCCTGTCTCTCCACTGACTTTTCTGTACAAAGAACGTTGAATTGATTCATACAAATCCAGCTGGTCTGCCCCCGAAGGCTGTGTCACACGCCATGCCCCTGCCTGCTCACCTGCGCTGTCACCAGCTGGTTCTCCCTGGGTGTGCTGCAGCCGGGCAGCTGCTGGAGCACTGGGAGGAGGGAGCTGGCTCTGGACACCCCTTTGCACTGGATCTCACATCAAGTAATGTGCCAGTTCCTGGATATGTACTGTGGGGTCACCAGCATCCACCCCCAGCACAAGAGTTATGGCCCATGCAGCCACAGTTACAGAAACACCTAGCTCTGGATTCAGGGATGTAAGCGTATTCCTTACATATTATAAAACTGTATACTTCATTAAAGGTGAATTTAATCCCTCACTGAAGGTCTCAGTGGCAACCCGTCAGGGATTCCCCTGTGCTCAAAGCCACACTAGCAGCTTCTCACCTGAGGGGACAGACCACAGACATACCTTCACAGCGAGGGCTGGGCTGGCTCCAGTTCCCTGATGCTCTGCAAAACACAACAGGATTTCCAACCAGGTGGTAGCTGGGGTTGCAGGTGTATGTTACACGCATTCCTGCAGTAAAAACTGATTTGCCCTGGCCACTGTGATTTCCATTGGTGATTTCCAGAGGTGGAGGGCATGGTCGGACTGCAAGAGGGAGACAGAAGGTCCTAAGTCAGCAAGAGAGCAACACGCAAGGGGAAGGGAGTTGGTGCGATGCTGCACTGATGGGTTAAAGCCCATCCCAGGGGCGGCTCTGCCTGCACACGCTGTTCCTGCTGCAAGGAGCACCCGGCCGGGCAGGGCTACCCTTGGGGAAGCAGCGGGCACCTGCACTCACCCTTCTCACAGGTGGGCACCGGTGGATTCCAGGTCCCCCCAGGCTGGCACTGAGTCTCATAGCTGCCGTCTGTGGCATAACCAGAGATGCAGTCAAAGTGAAGAGTCTCCCCAGCTTTGTAGGTGCTCTGCAGCCCATAGATCTTCCCGTTCTGCACCTCAGGTATCTCACAGCCGATTGCTGTGGGGAACGTGGACAGCATCCTTTAAACTTCAATGCATGGGCCAGATCTTGCACACACAGCCCTCTCCCTTCTCCCCACCGCTGTAAGCCTGTCTGCACTGTTCCTACGGGACATCCAGTATCCTTTCCGCCAGCCCCACAGCGAGCAATGAAGCATCCACCCACCTTCGCAGCGGGGCAGGGGCCGGCTCCACACCCCTGCCTCCATGCAGTAGATGGACATGTTCCCGACCAGCTCGTAGCCATCCTTGCAGCCATAGTATATCGTCAGTCCCCGGGAAAACTTGTTCAAAGTCTGTCCACTGTGCAGCCCGTTGGCAATGTTCGGTGGCCGAGGGCACATCACCTCTGGAAAAGAAAAAGAAATTCCCCTATGAGTCAGGTCTTTGCCATTTTGGGTGCTACTGGGAATGTTTGGGTAATACCAGGGTAATGTCCTGAGCTCTGTTCGGTCTTTGTTCCATTTGCTGGACCGAAGTGTTACTTAACCAAAGGTACAGCAGCATTAAGATTACAGTTGCATTGCAGCTGGAGGAAATGACTATTAATAATGACAGTCCCGACAGGAGAGCTGACAGGCACATCATGGGATTTGGCAGAAGGTGCATGTGGGCATGGAAGCAGCAAGAACAGCGAGAAGTTATGATTACTTCCCGTTCCAGGAGGAAGATGAAAATGTCCCACATCTGACCAGAAGTGGAGTGACAGAAATCCCCCTGGGCACAGCTGGCCTCTGGCTGCTGACCGTGCTGGGGAGTTTACAGCCTCCTGCTACAGAGCAGCTCAGCCCCAGGGTTAACTTCTCCCCATCCCGCTCAGAGCCCAAGACAGGGCAGGCTGCAGCCATCCCTGTGTCCCACCCCAGATCACTTCTCCCAAGCCATTTGTGTCCCTCAGAGCCAAGCTGGCAGCACTTTGGTTTGAGAAGAGAAGCGAGGAGGACAGACGCATCCCAGCTCTGCTTTCCCACTGAACTTGAGAGGACACAAGAGGAGCTTGGCGCCGCGCTGGGACACTTGCCCTTCATGCACACTGGCAGAGGTGGGCTCCATGTGAAGTTGGCTTGGCACGTGCTTGTGTGGGAGCCCTGCAAGGTATACCCTGTGTTGCACACGAAGCTTACGGTGTCCCCAGTCCTGTAGAAAGGACGAGTAGTGGGTACTCTCTTCCCACGTTGGATGTGTGGGAACGGGCATCGGGTAGCTGGAAAAGGGAGAGAAATAAAACGTTTACCTACACAGCTCTCAAGCTGTTCCTGCCTGTGATGGTCGTGTGTTGATGGTGTCCGTGCAGCCAGTTATCCCTCAGCAAAGGGATGCAGCGGAGGCTGCAGCTGGGATGGCTGCCCCTGGGCTGAGGGACTCCTCCCTGCGCTGCTTGGGGACCCCACTGCTTCCTCAGCTGGCAAGAAATGGGCGTCCAGGATTTCACATCAGTCGCCTGATAAGGTCAAGAGCTTTTCATGGCCCTTCTGCATGCTTCTAACCCACAGGCTGGGAAGCACATCCCCTGGGTCCAATCCAACCCAGGGAAACGTTGGCAGGACCATCCAGGACCAACTTAACTGCAGTCCAGGGATCTGTGCTACCCGGGGCACATGGCCAGGGTGCACAGTGTGGGCTGGGGTGCTGTGCCACACTACCCATGGCACTGCCGTGACCGTGCAGGAACAGATCCATGCCAGCAAGGGCAAAATGCATCTTACAAGGGACCAGGCTGTGAACCTGCTGGTGTGCTTCCAGGGGTACCTGGGGGCTGTTTGCATTGAACCCCCGCAGAAAGAGAGAGACAGAGAGGCAGGCATGCAGAGAGGCGGCCAGGCAGGCGTTCAGAAACAAACCTGCAGGGAAATAGCTTTTTGTTCACTAGGCAAACATTTGCACTAGATAGGAAAATGTAGAAAGAAGGTAAACAAACGCCTCTCGCTGGTAATATCCTTTGGGTTACTGAGTAAAGGGCCACAGCTCTGTTCCTCCCTGCTGAGCAGCTCTGGTGCAGCCCAGCTCTGGTCTCTGCTGCACCCTTCGCAGCCTTCCCACAGCTCTGAGCCTGGCTCAGCCGAGAGCCACAGCTCTCTGGCATCAAGCAGCACATGTGAGCAATGACAGCTACTTCCACAAGGCTGGCGAGCCAAATGCACATACATCAGCTGGACATACAGAAAATTAAGTATAACAGAAGTATAACCTTTTTGCAACGTGTTACCTTAGTGATATTTCTTTTTTTTCCCCTTTTTTTAAGAAATATAACCCAACTCTTTGCAGCCACTGATGCTTGACTCCTAGCCTGCCACTGAGCTACCACAGCCTTTGGTCTCCCAAGATGCCAGTGAATAATTAACATGATTGAGGATATAGGGAAGTCTTCTCCATACAGTACCAAAACACTTCTGAAACCTTGCCAGGGCCGCCAGGTCACAGCACCCGTGCTTACAAGATGGGAAGGGGTAAACAAAACCATACTGCAGTGATGGAGCCGATCTCTGTAGGTTTTTTGCTATCCTGTCCCAAACAAAAGGGCATGTCGGGCTACCTGCCAAGCTTTTGTGCCCATGGGCTTTCAAAGCGAACATGCCCAACAGCACAGTCTTGTTTGCCATTTTACTCTCCTGCCTCATTCCAACACATTTCTGTTTATCACAGCAAGTTTCAACTTGACAGATCTTGAACACAACTTATTACTGGAACAAGCTCCTTGTCTCACTGCCGTAAGGTGCTGTATCCATAACCAGCTTTACTTTGGCAGTTTAAAGACATAGGTCAAGCCCCTTGTTACGAGAAGCTAGATGGGTTATGAAAGATTCTCCATACCCTCCTGCAGCAAGGTTGTAACTCCCTTTCCCCCGGCCACTGAAGGACACAGGGCGGCCCCAGTGCCATCTCAAGAGCCTTCCATCATTCTGTGATGCTCAGGGTCTGGCATGCCAAGATCCACCTGGGACCAGCACAGGACTCCTACCTACCTCTTCAGGGAAAAGCAAGAGGATCAGCAAGGAGAGGAGCAGTGATGAGGAAGAGGAGGTCCATGGGAGGAAGGTCCCAGGGGTGCAGACCTGCTGGTCTCCCTTACCTTGAGCCCCAGCCATAGTGGCCAGGAGCAAAGCAGAGCTGCCCAGGAGGTGGAGGGCGAAGGTGAGCACCATGCTCCGGTCCCTGGCGCCGACTGCGGCTCTTGGGGGGCTGTGGGAAGATATGGGCACCCCAGTTCCCCCCACGTGCGGAAGGAGCTGCAGCTGCAGGGCTTCCTAAGGCCACGGGACAGGAACCCGTGGGCTCCTCAGCACAGGGCAGGTGCAGCCACACCACCTCCCCCCTCCCCAAGGGAGGCTGCAGGTCCCACACGCTGCTCTGCTGCTATTTTTGGCAGGTGAGGGTGGGCCCCTGGGACCCACAGGCATCTGTTAAAAGAGATGTGGGTGTAATTACGGGGGTGCTGTTAGCTAAACTGGGCCCATAGTGGAGAGCATCCTCAGTTAGGGCAAGTGGCCCGGGCTCTGCCCCAAGTCCCCAAGCAGCCCTTCCATGAGCCAGCTGAAGAGGCACGGCTTGGCTTGGCTTGCCTGCCAGGGTGCAGGAAAGGCAGAGCGGGACATTCCCTCCTCCCACACACCTGGAACCAACGGCAGCAGGGACACGTGTGTCCCTTGGCGCCATGGGTGCTCGGAGCAGGAGGCACAGCACACAGCACAGCCACTGACCTGAATCCTCCCAACCTGACCCTGGCTGCTCTGGGACTCATCCATGCCTGCATCATCCCTCGCCGCTGGCTGGAAGAAGAAGAGTCCACAGACAGGACTTTTTGATGTAGGAGCAGCTCCCCGCCTTGCGCAGCGGGGGATGCTTTCTGAGCCTGAAACAAGCAGCGACACATATTGTCCGAGGCCTTTTATCCCTTTTATTGACAAAGAGCTTCCGATATTTACACATCCAAGATTTACACTTCACAATTTGGAATTGCACTTGATCGTTACACTGAGATTATAAAGTAAAATTACATACAACTCAATTACAAACACTACAGATAAGTCCTCTTCAAGTCAGTTTTGGTGACCGTACCTGTAAGCTACATCACAGCACTCACGGTTCCTTTCATTCGGTTGCGGGGAGGTCGTTTCAAGCCGATCCCAAATCAGGTGTTAAAACTTTTGGAAAAACCACCCTGGACTATGCAGTAGGAACAATTGTGCCTGGATTAAAATAACAAAACCGAACCCAACACTATGGTACAAGGCTTTACGTTTGTGTTTTGTTCATCTAGTCACTCACGTGGCTTACGGTAAGAGATAGATAAAAATAATGAGCAATCTGCAAGTGCTTGTTCTGCAAGACTGGCTTCCCAACCCAGCACCTCAGGGTGCCCCAGGGGCAGCTGAGCAGGACCGCACTCTGCTGGGAAGGGAGAACTTTGTGGGTCTATTCCGAACAAGACTAACGTGTTGATGGAAATGGCTGTTTGTGTTTTCCCCTTTAATTAGATGCATGTTCCTATTAACAGGAAAGCACTGGTTAAAAATGCAGAAACAAAAAGTATGTGGTAGGCACATTTCAAATACTTTCCGTTCCCAACTGCGCATCACAAGAAGCTCCCAGACGGGCGATGCACCTCTGCATCAGACGAACCCCCAAACCTCAAAATCTTGCTTCACCAGCAGCTAAAGGGCCTATTGTCTCAAGCTGGATTCAGGCTGAACAAGTTTAAATCCCATCACAGTTTTTTTTTCCCTGATAAACGGGATTCCCAGGAAACCTGCAAATCTTGACTTTATTTTACAAGATGCTACATATCTCTTTAGCATATTAAGTGCTCATTTAGCATGGAGTTAAAACCAGGAAAGGAAGCTAACACCACAATGCATGCTTTCTATCAACCAAACAAATCAAGGGCACTTTGGTTTAGACAACGTGAGGGAGATGCCATGATCTGAGCTGTCCTCATGGCACTGCCAAAGCCTGACTCGAGTTGGGACAAGGCACTTCCCCTCTCCCTACCCTCGCAAACATCCCCAACACAACAACCAGCTAGGTCAGGTGAGACAGGATAGAAACAAAGCACACAAAAGATGTGGGGTTTGCGTCCTCTTCGCCACGGAGGAGTAAAGGAAGGCTTTGGTTTGATGTGCACCTGCACCTGCTTTGGGTGCAGCCACCCACCAGTGCTGCTGCCAGCGCAGTGAGAGGCCAAAAACCTGCTTTTCCTCCCCAGCATCACAGCAGCCCCGGGGCATCCCAGTGGGATCCTGCAGTGGGACTAGGGGTGCACAGCACCACCTGGAAAAAGTCTTTTAAGTGCAAATTCAGACAGGGACTCCCTGCATCAGAGCCACCCCAGGCAGGTGGCATTTGAGCAGAAAGTGAAAAGGTTCACAAGCAGCAACTTTCTGATGTTTGGTGGCATCTGCCGAGACAGCTGCAAGTTCTGCATTCGGCACAGGCACCATCTGCTTGTGGACAAGCTCTGTTGCCCCCAAGCACCCACTCAGCTGGGTCCCTCCAGGGGCTGTCAGCCCCCTGAAGGCTTCGGCACTTCTAGAGAAGCGTTGAGTCACTGCGGAGACAGGAAGGGTGTTTCCGCAAAGTACTCACGGAAAAGCCTCAGCGTGATGCAGATAAGTGCCAGGGCAAGATCTTCAGCTGAAGTTTAAAACCAATTTTAGTACGTACAGGAAGACTCAGAATAGCAATTCTTTGTAATAACACTTTTAAATTTTTTTCTCTCTGGTAAAATTACTGGTCTGTAAGGATTGCTATTTGCACAATGGTTCAGGCTCACCTCGAAGTAACGGCTACATCTGTGGTTTTCTGTGAACATTTTCAATGCTTTCAGTTCTCACAGGTAACACCCAGCTTACACATCCCATTTCTGTCAGACAATTTTTATAAGTATGTATCACTCACATGAAGACATTCACCTTTAATCCTCTCAGCAGCAGCAGCAGCACTTTCCACCTCAAGGCACTTAAGAAACACCTGGATCCTGATCAGGACCAGGCACAACACGAGCTTCATGGGGCTGAGAAACTGAACACGTGGAGGTACCCGAAGCGCAGGGTTTTCCTGAGCCTTCTCTACTGCAGCGTGAAGGTTTTTGGCATCGCTACGATTTAACATGAGGATAACTGCACTTGATTTCTGAACAGCATTCTTAGCTGGGTGGCAGAAAGCATCCCATCCTAACCCATCCCATCCTATCCCATCCCACCCCATCCCTGCGCATGAGTTGTGTGTCCAACACAGCGTGCAGCTGCTGCAGCTGCAGCCAAAGTGCAAGTGCTTCCCAGGCAGTAGCGCAGGGTCTGGGCTTTGTCATCCAAGGTCTGTTGATTGCTGCTTCAAGGCCAATTTCACAGGATGGAAAAGCAGAGCACTGAGATCAGTGTGATCAAGTCCAACAGGTCTACAGGTGCCTCGCCACTGTGCCTGTTCCCTAATCTAGAGGTTCATAATCAGCATTGCCAGGAGGAGGGGGAAGATTCCTACAAGAATCAAATAAGAAACTTCAGTCTTCAAACATATTCAACTACCTCTTCCCTCCCTTGTCCCCTTTACCTTCCCCCCTCCTTTTCACAGCATGATCTTAAAGCAATACGACAGCAGACCCTAGTAGAAGGCTTTTAAGCCTATTTCAAGCAGAACATACAGGAAACAATAACATAAAGATAGGCAAGATCATGGCACAGAGGTTCAGGAGTACGTATCGCTTACCAGCAATGATCATGTTCGCTCCACCTGGAAAGGAAGTAAGCAAAAATGTGGAACTCGGCACCCGTTCAGCATGGTTATTCATCAAACTACACAACATGCAGTGTCTCAAGCCAGAGCCAAGGCACAAGGAAGACAATTTAAGCACCACACAGAACAGGACCCCTGCACAGCCCAGCTCCACAGATGTTCATCTGTTAAAACCCAGATGGCTTTACCAGAATACGTTTCCACTAGCCTGTGAGTCCACACCACCACCTAATCACGCTCTTTTGGCACTGGGTTTGAACTGAAGCTGTTTCAGGAATCATTGAAGGCTTACTCCTTAGCAGAACTATCTGATTTGAGGAGTCACAGAGGAAGGAAAAAACAGATATTTTGAAGACAGAGAGGAAGTAGCAAGACTAGGCACAGGAGGTAAGTCACCTCTGCATTCAGGGGTAGGTTTGCTCCAGACTCCAGGGTACTGCTGATCTGCTTTACAGTGAACAGAAGCTGGTCCAGCCAGGGTGAAGCCATCCTTGCATTTATAGACTACCACTGAGCCATGGACAAAGCGTGTGCCCTTCGTGCCATTGTGCATCCCGTTGTCAATTGTGGGGGGCTCTTCACAGAGAATGCTGGGGAATGTCGGCAAGAGTGGAGACAGAGAGGAGGCAGCAAGACTAGGCACAGGAGGTAAGTCACCTCTGCATTCAGGGGTAGGTTTGCTCCAGACTCCAGGGTATTGCTGATCTGCTTTACAGTGAATAGAAGCTGGTCCAGCAAGGGTGAAGCCATCCTTGCATTCATAGACTACCACTGAGCCATGGACAAAGCGTGTGCCCTTCGTGCCATTGTGCATCCCGTTGTCAATTGTGGGGGGCTCTTCACAGAGAATGCTGGGGAATGTCGGCAAGGGTGGATGAGTAGTGCTCCTAACTGGAAAGGTGAAGAGGTGTGTGAGGAAAAGGAGGTACAGCCAAATGTCACGCGTCTAGCAGCAACTGAAAATCCTTTGAGCTTTCCTGCTCGGTGCTAGACCTCAGCTACTGCCTGCTAGCCCCAACTTCAGGATCTCACCCCATGAAATGAGCCACTGAAATGCCTTATCAGGCTAGAAGTGTTTCAGCCATTTCTAGCTTCACAAAACACTACACACTGACTTCGTAACACCTCATTTCAGCATTATACCAAATTGAGAGGACAGAGTTCTAGCATCCAATTATCTTTACCTTTTGCTAGTAACTAGAGAAAGAAAACTTTCCTCCTGTGACTGTTTTTTTCCCCTGTAATCTCTGCTCTTCCCTTGCTCCTGCCACTTTGTCAGCCTAATTTCTGAATCATACCAGAATATTGCACCTAAGGCCTCACCAACACGTGTTAGTATTGAAATAATGAATTTTACACTTGATTGAATTAATAAGCACAAGGAAGAGCAGCCCAAGTCCACCAGCAAGGCAGCTACACCAGCACAGTCCCAAATCTTAACAGCTCCATGCAGGGTTTTTCCTTCTTACTTTCACAGCGAGGAGGTGCTGTATCCCAATCAACTCCGTTCCCGGATACCACACATTTGGCAGAAGACGACCCCTTTAATTCATACCTAAAGAAAGAGAAGTTTAGGGCTTTCTAGAAGACATCCCAGAAAGGGTTCTTCCCCTGCCTCCCCACCACTGTGTGTAGGCAAGGTATTAAGCAGAAGTTGCCCCCGCTATGAGATGGGATCCGGCCATGCCGAAGCCGCTAAATAAGGGCACTAATAAGAGCTGAAGCAGTTCACTGCATCACCAAGCACACGCGTGTTGCCACATGCTCATCTCACTGAAGACATGATGTAGAGTTTCACTGGAGACTTGCACTGGGAAACCCAGGAGGGTGTTACTGCCTGTGATCCCCATCTTCTGATCCCCAAGTTGGTGCCTTTCAAGCAGTGATCCACTCACCCAGGCTCACATATGAATGTCACAACGGTCTCAAACAGGAAATTGGCTGCAATCACAGCCCCGTTTGCTAATGTGAGATGAGTGCATTGCTGTCCTAGAGGGAAAGAAAGCAACACGGGAATTACTTCAAACCCAGAGATGGGCACGACCCAGATTTCAGAGTAACATCTCAAGCATGCACAGATCACTCGCACAGTCAGGATGGGAGAGGAACAGAGATACTCACGTATACAGAAGTCTGGCTCTGCAGACCAAGTTCCATTACTCAGACAAGTGACAACAGATGACTTTCCACTTGCCGTGTCATAACCCGGTTTACACTGATATCTCAATTCAGTTCCAGCAAGAGAGCTGTCACCCACAATACTTGTTAACTCAGCGAAAGAGAAGTGTGGAGCAGGACCACACACTAGCAATTGGAGACAAAAGCAAGGTTAGTTACAGAAGGGTCCCCAGAGGGTCTGTAGTAACAACAGCGAACTGCACGTTTTGGAGCACACAGCTTTTTAACCTGTTTGAATGTTAGTGTCTGGGACACAGTTTACATCCAACCCATTTAGGAAACAGCAGTATACGTCAGTTTGCTTAACTGGAGAAAAGGTGGAGATTGAGCAGCATCTCTGCCTCAGAGACGCTCCTTCACTGACCAGCCCACCATGCAGGACCTCGACTCAGCTGAGCTCAGAAGCCAAGCATCCCCGACAGGTCTGGAAGCTGGTGAAGCCAGCTTGTCAGGTGTTGCCTCTTCTTTCAGCGCACTTTTGGACCATTTGCTGCTCACAAATAAACAGCTTCAGGTATAAACATGTGACTGGCCTGGGCTGCCGTGCTGAGGATGCACGCCAGCATGCTCTGCAAGGGTGTGACTACAAGTGCACAAGGTTCAGAAGCTGGCACGCTCAACAGCTCTTAGACCTACATCACGGCAATTGCTCAAGGAAATTAATTTGTACTCACCTGGGTCACATGTTGGCAGAGGTGGCTTCCAGGTACTGTCTGCTTCACAAGTCACTATATTGCTACCATTTAATACATGACCAGGATTACACTCAAAGACCACCGTATTTTTGTACGTGTGCTCAGTGCCAAAGCCGGATAACCTTTTCCCATTTTTCACTTCTGGATTTTTACATTTGACCACTGGAAGTGAAGAAAAGACAATAAGAATAAGAAGGAAAAGCCCTGCAGTGACACCAGAGGCATCGTGCGAGAAGCTTACCAAAGAACTGCTGTCCTTTCGCTTTGAGAGAGGCAGGTCCCCAGTGGGGTACAAATGCTCCATGAACAGAGACATCATTAAGAAACTGCACACGTGACAGCTTTGTTTTTCATTTGCAGGAAGCCCTGGGCATGGGTAGGGAGAGGGAGGCTTTCTGTGGGCTGAAGAATCCATTAAACCAAGCCCTGCCTCTCCGCACGACTTGGGAGACCACTGCGTTAGGCTTTTTGGGAATCCTTTTAGACTCAAATCAACCTCCTCACGGCTGGCAGCCCATTGGGCAAGTACAGAGGGAGAGGGATGAGAAACAAGGTCAAAAGAAAAAGGAGAGAAAGAAAGCAGCTACCTTTGCATTCAGGGGCTGGACTGCTCCATATTCCATTAAGGTTATCATTTGTCGTACAGTGAATTGTCTCATTTCCAATAAGAGAAAAACCCTGGTTACATCTGTAGGTTACAACCATGCCAAAGGTGAAATCTCTGTCCCCATCGGTGAGCTGCCCATTCTTGATCTCAGGAGGTGGTAAACAGGGAATAACTGCATGAGGAAGCAACAGCAAGAAAATGCAAGAACATTTCCATCGAATATGAAACTAGCTACTAGAAACCAAAAAAAAAATAAACCCCCAAAGAAAAAACAGGGAAGCAGCCCTAAAGCAATCATCTCAACCTGAAGTCTTGAATGTGCCTTTAAATTCTGAATGTGTTTCAGGATTTTTTTAAATGCAGAAACGGTAAAATGGCAAAATAGCATCTATCATCCAAGAGGAGATACTACAGAAGTTGCCTTCTTGAGGCAATAAATATGCTCTCACCAAGCAATTTGGGACCCTCACCTACTGGTGATGGCATTTCCTACCTTCATCACTCTAACAAGGATGAGGCCAGCACACCTGTTGTAGCAGCAAACCATCTAAACTAGCAGCAGCCGATGGTCAGGCCCATCCTACAGGATGCTAAAAAAGCCCAAATAGCACCAACAGATCTCTTAGCATTTCTCTCCCCTTTGAAAATTGAGATTTTGGGTGTGCAGACATGTCTGAAGGTATCCCAGTCCCGGTCAAGCACACCTCTTGATAAAAAAAATCAGCAACAGTTGCCTGACAGAAAAGAAACACGAGTGATGCCAGGTCCACACCAGCCCGGCAGGAAGCTTGCTGTGTGCCTAGGCTGGGCAACCCCAACAAGCAGCCACATCTCTGCCTGCAGAGCTGCTGCCAACATCCAGAGAGCTGCCTCAGTATTTAATTTTCATTCCCAGCTCACCAAGAGTGCTTGTTTGGGGAGGGGTAAGATGTTAAAGTCTCTTTGAAGGCTAATGTAATTTGCATTAGGTACCAGGCAAAAAGTATCCACCTGCTGTTCCCCAAATTACCATATATATACTGTATTAGCTTTGAGGAAGAGATGTACACAAAACATTTAAGATCTGCTTACTGTCACAGTGTGGAATGCTGCTCCAAGAAACTTCATTGCCGTCAAGTACACATTGCGCAGATGATGCCCCAACTAATCGGTACCTAAGAAAAGAAAAGGTTGAATCTCTGAAAAAAGTGAAGGACAACTTGGGAAATTCAGAAAGTTGTACAGTTTCTAATGGTATTCTCTGGAGGAGCTGAACCCTAGGGGAGAGTCAGCTAGCCCTCCCATAAAACACTATTTTCTCACTACCTAAAGAAATGCAAGATATGATGCAGTTAGAGGAAGCTTAATACTTGCACAAGGCTCACAGGAGCGCGGGGGAGACGGCATCCCCACCATCCCCACCCTGGCTCTGTTCAGCCCCGTGCTGTGTGGCCACAGACCCAAACAGCAACTTATTTTCTGAGCAGAGCTAGGTGTCACACTGACCGTACCTTAACCCTCTGCTCCCCTCTGGCCCCGCTCCCAGCCTCCCAGGACACCACAGCACTCTTTTCCCAAGACCCCTTCGCTAAGACATGGCCAGCCAGACCCATTGCACAACAGCAAATGATGAATTACTAACGAGCACCGACAGGAAAGGAACAAAACCCTTGGCAAAGCAGCCGAAAAGCAATCTGCAAAGACCATGCTCTCACGCCTAGAAGATCATCTGTTTTGACAGCAACAGCGGGAGACCCCTATGGCTCCCTGCTCCAAACACCTCCAGCTGTGCCCGTGCTCACCAAGGAAAGAGCCCCCAGCTATTATGAAACTCCGAGTCTCCCATGGGTGCTGTCTCCCCAGTCTCTGCGCTGCCAGCTCACCAGGAGCCTGGCCCAACGCTTACCCTGAGTTACAGGTGAAGGTTATCATCGCCCCGAACAAGAGGTCGGTCGTGTAGTCAAATTTGCCGTTCATGATGTCCGGTGGACCACATGACTTTCCTGGAAGGGCAAAGGTGGTGAAAATATAGTAAATTGATTACTGCTTATGAAAAAGCCTTTGTCTTCAATTAGGAATTGCTTAACTCAGACAGGGAGCTCAAGGACAACTTGAATGAGCAGCTGGGGTTTGTCCTGAGCCCCCCGAACAAGCAAAATGTGAGCGGGACCACCCAGACACTAATACTGTGTGAGCTGTGTCACGATGGTAACTCCGCTGCGCTCAAGTGTCTGGCCAACGTCCCTGGTGTGTTTTGGTTTTCACTGAGCATAAAGGCAGGCAAGCTCCGGGAGCAGGCCAGCAGCCTCACCGACGGGTGGACCGTGCTGCGCAGGAATTTTCCCAGTTACGAGAAACTCCCAGCACCGGAAAATTAACTCCACCACAGCCAAAACCAGGACACAGCCTCTATAAAGCTCTGCAGTAACGAATTGGTGCTTTGCTCCTATTGCTCTGTTATGTTATTATGCACAATAACTAGTACTCTTTCCTTTTACCATATTGCATGCTATTTTCCTTTATTATATTGTAATATAATAAACTGCATTTATTCTTATATTTGATCCGGAATTCATTTTTGCTTGGCATCCAGTCAATCAGCAAAACAGTAAGTGATCAGCATTAGCTTTATTTTATAGCACCATAGTGAAATGCAGGTGTCAGTGCTGTTTGGTGTCATTACAGACTAATTGACCATTTACCAGGCACCTAAATTCCCTCATGAGCAAACAGCACTTTCAAAACAGATGGAAAAGCCACATTAACTTCTGAGGAACTGGAAGTTAAAATAAAATAAAAAGCAAGAAACAGCACAGCTAAAGCTAAGGACAAACTAAAGGAGCCAAGGTTCATGGGCTTACTGAGAAAGGAAACTGATAAAGAGCGAGGCGGGCTCAGGCAGAGGTGGGAAATGGTGTGAAGGAGAAGGGGACAAGGGGACAGGGGGGACCCCCCGATGGCCTTAGGGCCAGTACAGGTGCATTACATGGGGACAATAGACTCCCGCAGCCTTTTCCACACTGTACTTTGTTTCTTTGCAATTATACCATTTACGCTATATCACTAGATTATAAAGTAATTAAGCAGGACAGAGGTCACCTCCCAGAGCCTAACGTCAGCAGGCGGAAGGGCAGCCACCAGCAGACATGCAGCGAAAGCGCTCATCCTCAGGTCCCCGAAAAACCACACCCCAGGCAGCATCCTGCTCAACGGTGCCGAACCGCCAGCGGGGTCCTGGGTGCAGCAGGACCCCCCTCTGCCACCCCCGGAGCTTGCCACAGGGGAACTCACCGATGCAGAAGTCAGGGTCCCATGACCAGAGGGAGTTGGGGCCACAGGTGACCACGGGGGACTTGCCCCTGGCCATCGTGTACCCCGGGCGGCAGCTGTACCTCAGCGTGGCCCCGACGGCGTAGGGCGGCTCCAGGGGCACGGGGGGCTCCGCGAAGGCAAACCGGGGTGGCTGCCCACACTCACCTGAGGGCAGGGGGTGATGGCTGGGGGGGCTCGCCTTGGCCCTTCCCCACGCAGCCCCGGCCCCACGCCACCCAGCCCCCTTTCCCAGGCAGGCCCATCCCCACCAAGCCCCTTCCCCAGGCAGCTTTGCCCCCTTCCCCAAGCAGCTTCACCCCCTTCCCCAGGCAGCCCTGCCCCTTCCCCAGGCAGCTTCACCCCACGCACCTTCGCCCCCTCCCCCAGGCAGCCCTGCTCCTTCCCCACGCACCTTCGCCCCCTTCCCCACACAGTCTTGCCCCCTTCCCACGCAGCCCCGCTCACCCCAGGCGCCAGGCAGCGCCAGCAGCACCGCGCAGAGCCAGAGCAGCGTCATGGCTGCGCCCGGTGCGGGTCCCGGTGCGGGTGCGGGTGCGGACGCCGGCGCGGATGCCAGATGCAGCCCTGAGCCGCAGCACGGCCCTTTCCGGGGCGGGCAGGGGCCGGGCCAGCCCCCGCTTCTTTGATGCCTCCGCTGCCGCGGTGGGGCTGGGCTCCCGGGGCCGCTCCCTCCGTTACTGGGTAAGGAACGACGCCGCTTGACAACAGGGAAAGAGCAAAAGAGGCGGCTGGTGCTGGGCTGGGGGCTCCCCCCGCTCCCCCCGGCAGCGCGGGGTAAAGCTCTCCGGCCCGGCCCCTGGCACGAAAGGGTTAATAACCCCTGAGCTCAGCAACCCAGCGCACAGCCTGTGCGTGTCCCGGGAGAGCCAGCCCTGCGAGGGATGCTTACCCCTGCGAGGGATGCTTACCCCTGCGAGGGGTGCTTACCCCTGCGAGGGATGCTTACCCCTGCGAGGGGTGCTTACCCCTGCGAGGGATGCTTACCCCTGCGAGGGATGCTTACCCCTGCGAGGGATGCTTACCCCTGCGAGGGATGCTTACCCTGCGAGGGATGCTTACCCCTGCGAGGGATGCTTACCCTTGGGAGGGATGCTTACCCCTGCGAGGGATGCTTACCCCTGCGAGGGGTGCTTACCCCTGCGAGGGGTGCTTACCCCTGCGAGGGATGCTTACCCTTGGGAGGGATGCTTACCCCTGCGAGGGATGCTTACCCCTGCGAGGGGTGCTTACCCCTGCGAGGGATGCTTACCCCTGCGAGGGGTGCTTACCCCTGCGAGGGGTGCTTACCCCTGCGAGGGATGCTTACCCCTGCGAGGGATGCTTACCCCTGCGAGGGATGCTTACCCTGCGAGGGATGCTTACCCTTGGGAGGGATGCTTACCCCTGCGAGGGATGCTTACCCTTGGGAGGGATGCTTACCCCTGCGAGGGATGCTTACCCCTGCGAGGGATGCTTACCCTGCGAGGGATGCTTACCCCTGCGAGGGATGCTTACCCCTGCGAGGGGTGCTTACCCCTGCGAGGGATGCTTACCCCTGCGAGGGATGCTTACCCTGCGAGGGATGCTTACCCCTGCGAGGGATGCTTACCCCTGCGAGGGGTGCTTACCCCTGCGAGGGATGCCTACCCTTGCTCGGTGTCCCCACCCTACCCTTGGTCCTCACCTCGAGGGCAGCCCAAGCTCTTGCCTTGCTGCCACACCGTGATGTGCCCTGCCTGTGCCTCCTCTTCCCTGCACCTCTCCATCAGTTAGGTGAGGTTCAGGGCATGCTGCGGGTACCGCTTGGCACCCCTGGAACAGCCCCTGTTGCCTCCAACCCCCTGTTCGAAGGGACGATGAAAAGGGGACAGTGAGGGATGGGTGGCCATTGCCTCTCCTCAAAGCAATATCAGGACTGCACCCATCAGCACAAGCCCCCAGAAACACGCTGTGTCCCAGCCCGGTAACAAATACAGTATCAGAATCAGACAACTGCACAGCACCTTTCTGCCCTACCTGTGGCACTGCCTGTCCTTTGCCAGAACACCAATAAACACAATCTGTTGGCAAACACCGATAAAGCAGGAAGGCAATTTTTACAGCTTCTGTATTATCACTGTTGATTTTGCCCCCACGTCAAAACAAAACAAGGAGTACAGGCCCATAAACACCAAGCAGGGAGCAGTCAGCTTAATCCTCTTGAACTCCTTGCCAGAGCTGCAGCCTGGTACAGGAATACTCGGGGTCAGCTGAGGCAGGGTTATATCTGGAGAGGATCCACACCTTCCCCACACCTCCCCGGTACTGCCCGGGGTGGGGGTGGGGGGGAACGGACTCTGCTCCAGCCCCAGTGCCTTGCCTCTGTCATTGCGGTTCCCAGGAAACACTATCACAGTTCCCAGGAAGGGCCAGGCACATTGCTATGGACATGACAGCAGCAATTATCTGAGCAGCAGCAATTACCTGAGTACTTGATTACATCCAGCAAAGAATGACATTGCAAAACCATTTCAAGTGCTCTGTGAGAAAGTTTCATTAGTAAATATGAAAAAAAACCACCACCAACCCAATGCCAACCCCAAGCCAGGATGCCATCATTGCTTATTTTGTATTCCTTTTATTTACAAAACGTTTCATTATAAATACTGCAATTGTTGCACTTTTATCTGTATGCTAGTAAAGGAACCTCAGTAAACAAGTACGTTTTTTTAAAATACAAGTAGTAACTTTTATAATACAAGTAAATCTTGCAAGACTGTGCAAAGAGTGTGTTTACTTTGAAACTGTTTTCCCAGTGGAAAGAAACGTTTACTAACTTTTTTTTAAACCCTCACTTTAAAAGCTACAAAAATAGTTTTGTTATACTAAACCAAACAACAGAGTAGGTATTGAACCACCGTGGAGCTGGATTTGAAGTATGCTTTGGTTTTCCTGCTTCTTTACAAAGAAATTCTTGATTGTGAAATGAGACACTTCAGGTGGCCTTATTGCATGTCAAGCGTCAGCCCTGAGAGCGCCAATGACCCCCCTGCCCTCCCGCCAGCCTCACGCCGATAACGCTACAGCTGTCGGCATTTATCCTGCAACAGGGAAATGAGCAATTAATTAGGGTTAGTCACCACGTGCTGCAGCCCCTCAGCTTTGCAGCCGCCAGTTGGTGGCCCCATAGCGTGGGTGTCTCCCGTGGGGGTCCCTACCGTTGGGTGCTGGGTGCTGGGGCTGGCACAGGTGTGCGTGGGTGGGCACCGCGCAGACGGGGCAGACGTGGCAGCTGGGGGTGCAGTGGGAGACAAGGTGAGCCAGGGTCCCCTCGCCGGCCAGGGGACACACGGGGCAGCTCGCCCTGTCGCTGTGGACAAGGGAGATGTGCAGCCGGTCGGTGCAGGGGGGGCAGACGGGACCCCATGGGCTGTGAAGAGAGAGCCAAGGGTGAGCCCTGGCGGGTTCATGTCGGAAAGTGCTCCTCGCCGAGCCACGCCACACAGGCTCTGCCACCCATGAGAGCTAGTTTCATTAACAGTTTCAAAGTTATGAACTTTTTAAACCCAAACAACTAGCGACTCATGAGTGCAGAACCAAAATGGCTCCTCCAGGGTTAGGGCTAAAAGCAAGTGGAACAAGCAGACGAAATCAATGATCACTAAAAAGAAGTTCATACTTAAAAAAGCTAAAGCAGGCAGGTGCACGCCTCAAACCGTGTTGATTTTAACCAAATATTTGTTTGAATTTGCCTCTGCCAGTGATGACTCTTAAGCTTTGTGGGCAACTGCCAAAAAATACGGGAGGCATAGAGCAGCTCTTTGCTCACCTCATGGCTGCTGTACCCCAAACAAAAAAGCCATGCCTGGGGGGGAAAAAGCTCTCGGCAGCTAGGTGAACGGAAGGGTCTCTTACAGCACTCCGGCTCTTTGCTGCTTAACCAAAACCAGAGCTCCATTGTGGGCCAAAGAAGACGTGAGGCTGAGCCAAGCGAGGGCAGCTGAGGAGCACAAGCTGGTTCAGACACACCAAGAAAACCACGCCAGCATCATCCGGATAAACCCCACACCAGTTTCACCTCTCTGCTTGCAAGCAGGCACTGTGCTTTTCCTCCGATTCAAAGCTATAAGCAAGCGGAACTGACATTTACGCGCCTCCGTCATTTTTTTATTCCAAGCGAAGCGGTTAACTCAGGTTTGAGGATGCTCGGCGCACACCGCGGTGCTCGATGCTGAGAGGAGCTCCCTGCACCGGCCGCATCGCACTCACCTCTCGTCCTGCCGGCGGGGCCCCCCCGGCCGCCCCCCAGGTGTTGCACTGTCACACTGGCCAAGGTGGGCGCGCAGCCAGTTCTCACAGATGGGGCAGATGTGGTGGCTGCTGTGGAGAAGCATCACTGAGGTCCTATGTTGAGTCCCTCTAGAGAGACTCAAAAATCACCGTGACGCTCAGCACTGCCAGCTTCCCCAGTACTGAGGTGCCGTCCCAAGCAGGATGGAAACCTGGAGTCAGCTCTATCACAAACCTCCCCCGCTTTGCTAAAATGGATGAGATGTTTCTTTGCTTCTCCTGAAACACACTGCTTCATAAATCCGTACCCTCCTTATAGCTAGACCCCCAGTTCCCAGCCTCACCCCACGAAACCTGCAAAGCCAATTACGCCTCAGACGCCTGTTGCTCTCCCAGAGCAGAGGAGGAGCAAAGCGGGCAGCTCGGCATTGGCACGGGAACCCTCCAGGCACTGTGGTGTGCAGCGCAACACAAGTAAAGGAACAGGAGAAACACACACACGTGCGGAATGCCTTTTAAAAGCACTGAAAGAACAAAGCATAAAGATTGCCCAGAGCTCCCTCGTGTTAGGGGAAAAAAGCAGAGCGATTAGTGTTCCAAAAGTAATTAAATGCTGTAATACTAAGCGGAGTGTCAAGACAGGAAAGAGGTGGGAATGAGCAAGGAGGGGTGGAACACCCTTATTTTCTGCTTGAATAAATACAATTCTACTCTACTCTGAAACGACTTATTCAAGGCCACCGTGGCATCTGTGTATTTTTGAGTGGCAGACAGACCTTTCACGGTTCGAGGGCTGCTCCACCTTGCTCCACTCCGAAACAGCTTCTCCTGTGCCGTCACCCCCCAGCACCTCTGCAGCCTGGGCAGGAGAGCTGAGCGCAGAGAGAGAGAGAAGACAACCTGAACCCAGCTGAAGGCATGGCCCTCCGGGAATGACTGCTGCCCGACGGAACCGCTTTTCTTCTAAACAGCGCATACCTTCCACTGCCAAAACTGAACTTAAAGGAACCAGAGGAATCCAAACTGCAAATCCTGCTCTATCCGCGCACAGATGCTTTCTCCCCTGCAAGAAGCACCCCTTCCCCCCATTCTGCTCCACACGGACCCAGGAGCAAATGCCTGGTTGGTCGTGGTACCTCGTGCCCGCTGGGCTCTGGCTGTCCCTGCCGCCGATGCTGGGGACCGAGTAGGTGCGCGGCGTGCCGGGCTGGGCGCTCAGCCAGTCCTCGCAGGCGGCACAGCCGCGGTGCGGGGGCTCGGCGTGGGGGGCCAGGGCGGCGTGCAGCTGCTCCTCGCAGGTGGGACACACGTGGCAACTCGTTGTGTGGCTGCAGATGAGAAAGACGGGGGAATCCCTCCTGCTGAGCCCCCAGAGCAGCCACCAACACCAAACCCTCCCGTGAAGCAGCTGCTGCCTCTTGGGCGGGCGGCACATCCCTCGCATCGGCAGAGGGCTTGGTGTTTTAGAGTCAAAGACTGCATGAGGATGTGCAGTCAGGCATGGCAAGGTTTGTAGCTAGAAATAACACCAGGGAGATCCGTGGGAAGAGTGGCACAAGCTTTTGGGCAGACGAACAAGCAAACCTACCAAAAATAGGAATGCCACGGCAAGGGCTGCTTCTCATCATCTGGTCCTTTTGGATGTGTTGGTGGATCCCTTCCCTTCATCTCGTGCTTTTGTAAACCCATATCGTAAGACCTGAAGAGACAGAAAGGAGAACACTCGTAGAATAAAAAGCAACTTAGCAACATGGAAAGATAGTAACAATTGTGCAAATATATACTGAAGGTAATTACCTCAGAGCTTAAAAGGAAATACTCAGTTCACCTTAGAGAAAGTTATGATTTATAAGGGGTAGCTTAAGCTCACTTACTGGATTTTATTGTCGTTGCACCTCATGATGATCCCAGCTAGAATTCCAAGGGCTACTAGGAGAACTAACAAACAAAGAAGAAAAAAGAAAAAAAAACAACCCAACTACAAATAAACCCAACCCAAAATAAACAACACATTTGGTATGTAATTCCAGAGAAATACTGCAGTTTGGTAAAAGACGGGCTGCAAAATTCTCTGCTCCGGGGCTGCCTGTCACCACCCAGAAGCCCCCCCTCAGCCAGAATAACGCACACCCCCCTCTTGTGTCTCTGAACACAAAGCACAGAAACCACGAAGTGTGGTGCCATGCTGAACTTGTTAAGGGTGTGATCCTCATTTATTGTTGTTATAGACAGCCCCCTTTTGTATTTTAAACGCGTTCACCATTTTTAGTACTTGAACTTTTTCACCACAAGGATGTTCCGAGCTTCACTAATCTCTTATCTTTCAAAGCATGCCAAGCCCTTTTAAAGCAACTTTATCAATTCAAGAGGGACAGGGTGTACAGTTTTTGGTTGGCTTCTTACAGTGACTTCTTTGGATTCTTCCATAGTAAGACACAGACAATCTGTCCAGTTGCTTGCAACGCTGCTGCGTTACCCAACAGCAGAGAAATCCCTGAATCCTGACCAGAGCACTCAGTACCAGGGGTAGCGAAATGAATAACCAAACCCACCAACTCCAGGTATTTAACAGCAAACAACAACTTAGGCTTAGGAAAGTATATTTTCTATTTTAAACTACTTACCAATGCAACTTGGGATGAGGATACTCACTAGAGAAGAAAATAATGAAACACGTTAAAAAAATGAAGCCAACAATGCTGATAACTAAACAAGGAAGTTCCTAAGTCTATTCCCACAGAACAACATTATTCAAACCCAGATAACCATAAAGCTGCTGAGAAGACAAAATGCTATAAAACAACCTGTCATCAACTACTACACACATCATTACACGCTGCTGGAGTCCACCGGAGTCCCTCACTCCTCCTCTCTCCACTGAGAGAGCTGAGGTCCGTAGCTCCAGGCTGCTCCACCCTCAGCAACATCCAAATACAGCCAAGATAACGTCAGCGGTTTCTACTGAGCTGCTTGGCTGCACAGAGGGAGTCAAAAATCCTCACCAGCATCAAAAATCCTACCCCGTATCATGTCAGCTGAGAACAGAGAGAAAAGGGGATTAGGACAGGGAGCAAACCTGAGCAGTCCCTTAGAAATGGGAAGATGGACCCACCAAAAGGAATGAAGAAGGCACAACAGGAGCAGAAAACCAACAGCACGTGGAGTGCCCAATCTGGGTGCAACTACAGCAATTACAAGGACTCTGAGGCTGAATGCCTCTCCTGAATTCTTACCTAGCCAGTAAGGATTCCCTCCTATCTTCTCTTCCGAGGGTTTAGTTTGGTTTGTCGCTGCTGTAGTGCTAACTATAGAGAGAAACAAATAAAGGAAAATGACTCAAAATTATATTTTATATAATTCTCCATTTATACAGAATATATATAATACTTCAGTGAGGAGTAAATGTAGCATGAGCAGGTGGCTTGTGCATCTGTGGCTACAACAGCGAGAGCTGTGGAAGAGTCACACAGGGACCTGCTGGTGACAATACAACCCTTAAGGACAGAGGGGACCCTGCTGTCCCGCTTGGCCTGGGTGTTGTTGGACGTCAGATACAAATCCCTTCTGGGGTTTGGTCCACCAGCTTTGCAATTGCTGATACACTTCACACATTGTTAATTAAAATTCTGCCTGTTCCTCTTGGAGAGAAAACGTACACCTGTGTGTGGCTGTGCTCATGGCGCTCCCAGCAGAGCTGGGCATCGTGCAAAAGCACAGACCTGCCAACCATCGCTGCTGAAAGCAGATGCTGCTCCCCTGGAAACAACGCCTACGGGAATGCTGGCCAGACTGGAGCCCTTCCCTTTCTAAGAGCAGGGAATTAGGATTAATTAACTGCACAGCAAGAAAAACTGCTCGAGAACAAGATGATTATCCAGCAATGCCCACCCCTGCATTCGGGAGGAGACCCGCTCCAGACGCCATCGACCTGGTTTTCTGTTGTACAATGAAGAGTTTCATTTCCCACAAGCTGGAGCCCAGGCTCACACGTGTACATCACCACCGAGTTGTACGTGAACTCCTCTGTACCGCTGCTGTTATGCGTCCCATTGCGAATAGCTGGAGGTGGAGAACAAGAAATAGCTGTGGGAGAAAAAGAAAAAAAACTGAGCAGGTGACCTCTGGGATGCTCTTCTCCACGCTGTGAAAGGAGGAAAACCCAAGGGCCACGTTGCACCCATCACAGGGGCTGAAGCGGGAGCACTGGCCACCCTCTCAGCACCCAGATATCTTCAGGTGCCTCCCAGCCCGCTGTCCTGTGCCCACAGTGCCGCGGCAGCCCGAAGGGACACCGAGGCCACAGGGCTGGTCACTGGTGTCCGTCCTTCACATGCAGAAGGACCAGCGATGCTCCTGGCTAATCCCTGCTTTCATCACACCAGCTCTCTCCCTAACAGAGCTACTGCCCTGACTTCATTTAGTCAAATCAACACCCAGTGCAGTATTTCCGAGTTGGAATATCTGGTATTGCCAGGCAGGCACTGCACAACTTACCCTGACAAGTGGGAAGCTGGCTCCAGCCCACTTCACTTCCCCTTATGGAACAACGGATGATCCGTGACGCTCCCTTCAACGTGTACCTGCAGGGGTGAAAGGCACACCCCAAACCAGTCTGTCGTCACCAAGCCAGAATATGTCACCCCACAGAGGTGCCGAGGACTCGACAGGCAGAGCCCTTCATCCCAGCTCACACACCAGTGGCTCTGGCCAGGTGACTGGGATGCAGTGGGCAGCTTCACACTCACCCACGGTTACAGACCACCTCTGCCCTTGCACCGAACAGGTGATCACTTGTAATAACTTTGCCATATTCTGGATTTTCTGGAATACCACAAGATTTCCCTAGAAAAGAGTAAGATTATCCTTAGGACACTACAAGGATGGGCAAAAACGCCAGAGACAAACTCTTCATGACAGTATGGCAACGTCAGACCAGGCATCTGATGATATTTCATGCTAAAGGTCATTAAAAAATAGCAATCCTGAAACACAAGCACTTGGAACACAGTGCTGCGGTGCAGCTGTGGGAGGATGCTGGAGCAAATGGAACAGCAAGGAGACACTCACTCCGACACAGCTCGGGAACTTCTGACCAGCTTAAATCATCGAGACACATGCTGGTGGGGAGCTGGGCCGTGGTATTCTCGTAGCCTGGGCGACAATTATATTTCACGGTGACGTTAACAGCATAAAAATTCTTTATTTCATCTTCTTGCGATATTCTAGCGAAGTGCACACGTGGTGGGCTGAGACAGCTACCTAGCAACCACAAAGATGACCAAAGCGTACTGTTACAAAGCAAAAATAACAATATTTTGCATTCAGCTACGTATAAACACATACCCAAGCGATAACGCGCAAGCTGCCCTAAGAATATGAATACCCCAACTTTAAAGAAGGTGATCAGTAATTTGTGTAATTGAAAAACATCCCTAGGTGACTATTTAAAGACAAAAGGTTTTAAACGTTAAAATTTGCTCTTTTTCGATCAGTCACAAGCGCAGTGCTTAGCTCCCTTGCCAATTCCACCGATGAAGTGTTTGAGGTGGGGAAGTGCAGGCAGCTCGCACCACGGCAGTTTGCAAAGCCCAGCACCAACCCCCCCCTCAGTGAATGCTCGCGCCAGCAGCCGCTGTGCCAGCGCTGTGCCACTGTGGTTCTTTCCCGTGCTTCCCCAAGCTGATGATTCATCTTTCTTAACACCCAAACCCCAGTGTGTGGCTCGAACAGACTAAGCCGGGTTAGGAAAATGGGGCCGTAAGAGGTTCTCTGACAAGCAACTTCACCTGGTGTCCCTCTGGATGAGGAAACTTGAAGGAGCGATTGCTAAAGCAGCTCTCCCAGCGGCGTGCATCACCGAGCAGCTCGTTTCAGAGAAAGTGAAATACTTACGGCCACAGAACTCCGGGAGGTTGGACCACTGGGAGTTTGTAAGGCACTGTATCGTATCTGACAGCAAGGGGCGTTTAATGTAACCCCTATGGCAACTGTACGTTATTCTGGAGCCGACGCTGAAGCTTCCCTGATGCTTAGAGTCCTCTGGGGGCTCCGCGTGGCTTATGGTTGGCAACGGCCCACAGTCACCTGTGGCAAAATAAACCTGGATTTAGCGGGGCTCCTGCTGCCCTGCGCAGGGCGCAGCACGGATGCACACGCAAAGTCCGCGGGAGAGCACGGCACACGCACCCCTGACACACACTGCGGAGCAGAGCACGCATGGAGCACACACAGGTGAGCACATGCACGCAGAGCACATGCATGCACATGGAGCACACAAACGGGGCATGTGCACACATGCACATGGGGTGGGCACAGACACAGGGCACACACAGAGAGCACACACATGGGGCACATATATATGGGGCACGCACACACACAGGGCACATATATACATGAAGCACACACACATGGGGCACATGTATACCTGGGGCACACACACACACAGGGCACACATACACACGGAGCACACACACAGAGCACGCACACACGGGGCACATGCACACATGGGACACACACTCAGAGCACAGACATGCGGCACATGCACACAGGGCGCACACACACAACACATGGAGTACACGCGCACAGGGCACACACGCACACGGGCACACGCAGGGGTGCCAGGGCTCACCGCGCGGCCCCCACCCCCCCCGTGGACTCACTCCACGCCGCGGGCGGCAGCACCAGCAGCACCAGCAGCACCAGCAGCACCAGCAGCGCGGGCAGGGGCGAGCGGCGGCGCCCGGAGCCCATCGCTGTGGGGAGCGGAGCGGGACCGGGAGCGGGAGCGGGAGCGGAGCGGACAGCCCAGCACCGCCCGGCCGGCCCCGACCGGGGCTCCGGCCTCCGGCGCGGGGGGAGCGGCCCCGGCAGTGGGACGTACAGCCGGGAGCAGCGCCGCCCCCCCGGGCCTGCACCGCCCCGGCTCCCCCTCCCGCCACCCCGTCGCTGGGAAACCTCCCGCGCACCGCCCGTCTGCAGCGCGGGGGGCTCCGCGGGGGATGCAGCGGGGGGGGATGCAGCGGGGGGGGAATACAGCGGGGGGGATGCAGCGGGGGGGATGCATAGCGGGGGGGTGCAGCGGGGGGAGGATGCAGCGGGGGGGAATACAGCGGGGGGGATGCAGCGGGGGGGATGCATAGCGGGGGGGTGCAGCGGGGGGAGGATGCAGCGGGGGGGGATGCAGCGGGGGGGATGCATCGGGGGGGGGGATGCATCGTGGGGGATTGCAGCGGGGGGGATGCATAGCGGGGGCGATGCATCGTGGGGGGGATGCATCGTGGGGGGATGCATCGTGGGGGATGCAGCGGGGGGGGATGCAGCGGGGGGGATGCAGCGGGGGGGATGCAGCGGGGGGGATGCATAGCGGGGGGGATGCAGCGGGGGGGGATGCAGCGGGGGGGATGCAGCGGGGGGGGGGGGATGCATCGTGGGGGATGCATAGCGGGGGGGATGCATAGCGGGGGGGATGCATCGGGGGGGGATGCAGCGGGGGGGGATGCAGCGGGGGGGATGCAGCGGGGGGGGATGCAGCGGGGGGGGATGCAGCGGGGGGGATGCAGCGGGGGGGATGCAGCGGGGGGGGGATGCAGCGGGGGGGATGCAGCGGGGGGGGATGCAGCGGGGGGGATGCAGCGGGGGGGGATGCAGCGGGGGGGGGATGCAGCGGGGGGGATGCATAGCGGGGGGGTGCAGCGGGGGGAGGATGCAGCGGGGGGGGATGCAGCGGGGGGGATGCATCGGGGGGGGGATGCATCGTGGGGGATTGCAGCGGGGGGGATGCATAGCGGGGGCGATGCATCGTGGGGGGGATGCATCGTGGGGGGATGCATCGTGGGGGATGCAGCGGGGGGGGATGCAGCGGGGGGGATGCAGCGGGGGGGATGCAGCGGGGGGGATGCATAGCGGGGGGGATGCAGCGGGGGGGGATGCAGCGGGGGGGATGCAGCGGGGGGGGGGGGATGCATCGTGGGGGATGCATAGCGGGGGGGATGCATAGCGGGGGGGATGCATCGGGGGGGGATGCAGCGGGGGGGGATGCAGCGGGGGGGATGCAGCGGGGGGGGATGCAGCGGGGGGGGATGCAGCGGGGGGGATGCAGCGGGGGGGATGCAGCGGGGGGGGGATGCAGCGGGGGGGATGCAGCGGGGGGGGATGCAGCGGGGGGGATGCAGCGGGGGGGGATGCAGCGGGGGGGGATGCAGCGGGGGGGATGCAGCGGGGGGCATGCAGCGGGGGGCATGCAGCGGGGGGGGGGATGCAGCGGGGGGGGGGATGCAGCGGGGGGGATGCATAGCGGGGGGGATGCATCGTGGGGGGGATGCATCGTGGGGGGATGCATCGTGGGGGGATGCAGCGGGGGGGATGCAGCGGGGGGGATGCATAGCGGGGGGGTGCAGCGGGGGGAGGATGCAGCGGGGGGGGATGCAGCGGGGGGGGATGCATCGTGGGGGGGGGATGCAGCGGGGGGGATGCAGCGGGGGGGGGATGCATCGTGGGGGGATGCAGCGGGGGGGATGCAGCGGGGGGGGGATGCATCGTGGGGGGATGCAGCGGGGGGGATGCAGCGGGGGGGGATGCATAGCGGGGGGATGCAGCGGGGGGGGATGCAGCGGGGGGGATGCAGCGGGGGTATGCAGCGGGGGGGATGCAGCGGGGGGGATGCAGCGGGGGGGGGATGCAGCGGGGGGGATGCAGCGGGGGGGATGCAGCGGGGGGGGGATGCAGCGGGGGGGGGATGCAGCGGGGGGGATGCATAGCGGGGGGGGTGCAGCGGGGGGAGGATGCAGCGGGGGGGGATGCAGCGGGGGGGATGCATCGGGGGGGGGGATGCATCGTGGGGGATTGCAGCGGGGGGGATGCATAGCGGGGGCGATGCATCGTGGGGGGGATGCATCGTGGGGGGATGCATCGTGGGGGATGCAGCGGGGGGGGATGCAGCGGGGGGGATGCAGCGGGGGGGATGCAGCGGGGGGGATGCATAGCGGGGGGGATGCAGCGGGGGGGGATGCAGCGGGGGGGATGCAGCGGGGGGGGGGGGATGCATCGTGGGGGATGCATAGCGGGGGGGATGCATAGCGGGGGGGATGCATCGGGGGGGGATGCAGCGGGGGGGGATGCAGCGGGGGGGATGCAGCGGGGGGGGATGCAGCGGGGGGGGATGCAGCGGGGGGGATGCAGCGGGGGGGATGCAGCGGGGGGGGGATGCAGCGGGGGGGATGCAGCGGGGGGGGATGCAGCGGGGGGGATGCAGCGGGGGGGGATGCAGCGGGGGGGGATGCAGCGGGGGGGATGCATAGCGGGGGGGTGCAGCGGGGGGAGGATGCAGCGGGGGGGGATGCAGCGGGGGGGATGCATCGGGGGGGGGATGCATCGTGGGGGATTGCAGCGGGGGGGATGCATAGCGGGGGCGATGCATCGTGGGGGGGATGCATCGTGGGGGGATGCATCGTGGGGGATGCAGCGGGGGGGGATGCAGCGGGGGGGATGCAGCGGGGGGGATGCAGCGGGGGGGATGCATAGCGGGGGGGATGCAGCGGGGGGGGATGCAGCGGGGGGGATGCAGCGGGGGGGGGGGATGCATCGTGGGGGATGCATAGCGGGGGGGATGCATAGCGGGGGGGATGCATCGGGGGGGGATGCAGCGGGGGGGGATGCAGCGGGGGGGATGCAGCGGGGGGGGATGCAGCGGGGGGGGATGCAGCGGGGGGGATGCAGCGGGGGGGATGCAGCGGGGGGGGGGATGCAGCGGGGGGGATGCAGCGGGGGGGGATGCAGCGGGGGGGATGCAGCGGGGGGGGATGCAGCGGGGGGGGATGCAGCGGGGGGGATGCAGCGGGGGGCATGCAGCGGGGGGCATGCAGCGGGGGGGGGATGCAGCGGGGGGGGGGATGCAGCGGGGGGGATGCATAGCGGGGGGGATGCATCGTGGGGGGGATGCATCGTGGGGGGATGCATCGTGGGGGGATGCAGCGGGGGGGATGCAGCGGGGGGGATGCATAGCGGGGGGGTGCAGCGGGGGGAGGATGCAGCGGGGGGGGATGCAGCGGGGGGGGATGCATCGTGGGGGGGGGATGCAGCGGGGGGGATGCAGCGGGGGGGGGATGCATCGTGGGGGGATGCAGCGGGGGGGATGCAGCGGGGGGGGGATGCATCGTGGGGGGATGCAGCGGGGGGGATGCAGCGGGGGGGGATGCATAGCGGGGGGATGCAGCGGGGGGGGATGCAGCGGGGGGGATGCAGCGGGGGTATGCAGCGGGGGGGATGCAGCGGGGGGGATGCAGCGGGGGGGGGATGCAGCGGGGGGGATGCAGCGGGGGGGATGCAGCGGGGGGGGGATGCAGCGGGGGGGATGCAGCGGGGGGGGATGCAGCGGGGGGGGTGCAGCGGGGGGAGGATGCAGCGGGGGGGATGCAGCGGGGGGGATGCATCGGGGGGGGATGCATCGTGGGGGGGATGCATCGTGGGGGGATGCATCGTGGGGGATGCAGCGGGGGGGATGCAGCGGGGGGGATGCAGCGGGGGGGATGCATAGCGGGGGGGTGCAGCGGGGGGAGGATGCAGCGGGGGGGGATGCAGCGGGGGGGATGCAGCGGGGGGGGATGCATCGGAGGGGGGATGCAGCGGGGGGGATGCATAGCGGGGGGGATGCAGCGGGGGGGATGCAGCGGGGGGGATGCAGCGGGGGGGGATGCAGCGGGGGGGATGCAGCGGGGGGGATGCAGCGCGGGGGGGATGCATCGTAGGGGGGGATGCAGCGGGGGGGGATGCAGCGTGGGGGGATGCAGCGGGGGGGGGATGCAGCGGGGGGGATGCAGCAGGGGGGATGCAGCACGGGGGGGGATGCATCGGGGGGGGGATGCATCGGGGGGGGGGATGCAGCGGGGGGGGGGGGATGCAGCGGGGGGGGATGCAGCGAGGCTCTGTGGAGCACACCCGCGGCCTCAGTCGCTCCTGTGCAAGTCTCTTCTCTGCACCTTCCAGGAAAGACACCCTGCTCTCCAAAGCTATCAAGCCCCAAAGGAAAATAAAATGAAATAGAAAATACAGTTTAAAATAAAATAAATAATAATTATATAGATATATATAAAACCTCAAATAAAATAAACCAAAATAAACCACAAAAAGGGCAGCACATGGGCCTTGCCCGCTCCAGCGGTGAACCCTGCAGCACGCCCCACACCAGGAGCGTACAGCAGGTCCCATGGGTGCCCCAGCGCTGGCCCTGCTGCGTGCAGGGACGAGAGCTGCGCCTTCATGGGCGCCTCCTGCCCTCTCTGACAGCATCGGGCCCAGGGAGCCCAGCACGGGGGCACCAACCCCCTGCCAGGCCCCCTCAAACTGCCTTCAAACGTCACCTGCCCGTCCCTAGGAGGAGACCTGGGTGAAGGGAGGTTTTCCTACAAGAAGAGAAGAAGCCGAGGGCCCCCTCCAGCCCGCGGGGTGCACAGGAGCCCAGGGGGCTGTAAATCAGACCCACCTCAAAGCTGCTAATTGAGCTGCTTCTGCCAACACCTGCGCACAAGACAGGGCAATGGGGATACCAACATTGCCACTGTAACTCTCCTAGTTAAACACAAAACTCCTCGAACGAGAGGCTGTGCTGCCTGCCGAGGCTCAGGGGTGTCCTCGGGCATGGCCTGGGCCCTGTGCCCACGGGGGAAAGCAGGGCTGCTCTGGGATCGCTGCCTGGGGATGCGGGAAGAGCCAAAGGAAAGGCTGAGGCGATGATACTGCCAGGATGTGTCACCCCACCCTGAGGAAAGGGCAGCCAGCAGCAGCCTGCCCTTGTTATCCAGGAAAGAGTAACGTTTCCACTAAGAAGCTCAAAATCACCCCCACCCCCCCTCCCCCCATTTTGTTTTCCAATACAATTTAAGTTCCAAGCAGATGTAAGTAACAAAAGCATTTGCAATGAGGCCAAGAGGTGTTTTCTTAAGGGAGGGAATCAAGCAGCTTCGATAACACATTCCTTTGAAATACTTGTGAACACATTGACAAATTAGGTGGTGATATCTGAGCCACATATTTTTATAGGTCACTGCCCCTCTCAGGTCTGAATTGGGGTGGTAGCTGCAAAATTCAAAAGAAAGTTGCTAACAGGGAAAAAAAGATAATGCTTTAAATGCTGAGGAGTTGTCTTGTAATAGCTCACAGCAGCGAGCTCAGCACGGGCTAGCAAGGTGTTGAGAAGGTTTTGGCAAAGACTTCTTTTAATGTCGAGTCTCCTCTGTTCACCCGTGCATCGGAAGAACCAACTGCTGTAGATTCAACTCTGTGACACCCCCTTGCTAACAGGGTGTCCTTGCTAACCCCTTGAACCAGGCTGCCTAGGAAAACAAGAGGCACCTCTACCTGCCGAGACCACCAGGCTCAGACCACCCGTCCCCTGTCTCTCTGCCACCCACATCTGCTGTCCCAGTTTGCCCTGTATTGCCCCAGTAACTGACCAGGCACTGAAACCTCCCGCTGAGGAGCTGCCCCAGCAGCTGAGCCCTGCGATAGCCATTCTGCACCTGCTCAGCTGGAGCTGCCGGGGGGGCTCTGCTTTATCTTGCTCCAACATCCCTTCCCCGTGCTGCAGAAATCAGGCCAAGCAGATGGCAACGGCAGAAGTGGAAGCACGTAGAGTGAGGAGCCTGACCCATGCTGCTCCATGCCCCTACGCTGCCAGGCTCCCACTGGAACAGCATGATGTTTCCAGCAACACCAGGGGTTGACCTGCCAGAGCTGCTCTTGGGCTTTCCATGGAAACCTGGCCTCGGCTCCCTGCCCGCTCCCACGAGCTCCTGCCACCCCCGCGCAGGGCAGCAGCCTGGGATGTGGCCCACAGCTCCCAGAGCCTTGCTGGGACCGACCCCAGGCACCGGCGGGCTGAGCTGGGAGCCGGAGCAGAGGGGCTGCAGAGCTCAGGACCAGGCTGGCCAAATAGGATGAAGGCCAATTGCCATCGCTTCAGCTTTCATTTTCAGACCACTTACTAGAAACACATTCCCAAACATTACCGCATACGTTTCCTTCCTTTCTTTCTTTCCTGTTGTGGTTTTTTTTTTTTTTAAAAAAAAAAAAACCAAGTTAAATGTGCATAGGAAGCCATTGAGAAAATAAATAGGAATGCTGATAAAGAACTGATCAAATCTGAATATTGCCAAGCTGTACCTAAAAGCAGATACCTTCTTGAAAAGAGCACAAAATAAGAAAAGGGAACAGCAGGCAGCTGAATTCACAGGTTATCCTTTATAAATGATTATCATTTATTACTAAATGAAAATAAAATCCCAGAAAGGCTTTGGGAGCTTTAGCATTCGGTATAGGACAAAGGTGGTGAGCAGCCAACACTGTAGACTTGACATTTCCAGTCCCTCTGTTGCACTGGGACAGCACCGGAGAGTGCACTTAGCAGTTACTCCTCTGTGTCTGCATGTAGCCTGTGCTCACAGCCTGCAGCGTTGCAGAGCTGCCTTCCTCTGTCTGCAAGGCAGAAGTAGCTCCGTTACAGCAGGAGATGAGCAGATATAGCCAGACCATGCGTGGCTGTTATCTTTCATGTAGTCTGAGCAGAAATACAAACTGCAAAGAACTTGTGTCTGATACAAAAAAAAAGCTTTTGCTAAATCAAGTGCTTAAAGTACTGAAGATAGAAAGATTGTCATTCCGTTTAGGATGATTTCCTAAAATAAGTTTACAGTTTTGCAAGACGGGGAAGTTGGTATTTTGCTGTTGGCACAACCCCGCTGGCAGCTGCCGTGGGCGTATCTGTCACTGGCCCAGGCTGCAGCCAGAGATTCCTGGGGTGCGGAGGGAGCAGCTCAGCGGAGCGGTGGGGGTCTCCGACAGTCCGTCCGTCCGGGGAGTCTATTTACAGGGATTGCTTTGCCAGCAGCTCCGTGTTGCTAGCAAAAAAGGAAATCTGTGGTTGTGGAAACACCGAGTCAAACTGGTTGTGACATAACCGAGTTCTGTCAGCAATTCTGCAGAAAGCCTGAGGCGGTTCTGAGAAACTGCAGCTTCCCACCCCCAGCCTGAAAAAAGGCTGGCCTGATCAGTAAGGAATTATAATTGGATTCAGGGTGTAAGGAGAAAATTGCTGAAAAAGGTAAAAATCAGATGGGAGAAGCAGCTATGGGAATTACCCAACTTTTGCGTAAGTAATTTTCAATCTATTTCTTGGAACATTAAAACATCTCACAATTAAAAATATATATTTTGTACATGTAAGGTGGGGCAGACCTGATCGAGCTTATTCTTTGTTATAAAGTGTAAGAGTCCTAACAAGTACAACCATTGCGTGGGGCGCCTCAGGAACAGAACGTGGCGCCCTCCTGCACGCCTCCTGCTTACAGCACTAATTCTCTTTAAAAGATAACGATATACTTAGATCAGTGGGATCCCATTTCACCGCGTGCCTTGTCTACATCTGCAGTGAGATGACGGGAAGAGCAGCACACAACAGTTGTTGCAACTATGCAAGGGAAGTGCAAATGCCACCTGCCAGGGTTTCGTCCACAGGGGGGTCCCTTGGTCATGGTGTCACTGAAGGAGAGCAGCCCCATCACAGATAAACTGCTTCAAAGCTACAGATAAATCTTCCCATGCACTTCCCACCATGCTTCCCATGGGATGTACACACAGCCTGGGGGAAGGAAACACCCAGGCAAAGACTGGGCCAGCTGTAGTTTCAAAGAGAGTTAAGTTTTCTATTAGAAGATTCTTGCTCAGATTTTTGAAAACCCACCCAGTCTGGGGTGAATTTTAGCATTGCACTGCAGAAAGGCCCAAATCAATTCCTTCTTCAAAGCCTCAAGGCTGGTTTCAGGTGTTGTTCCTTTTCCCCCCACCTCATCCCGTGCTCCAGCCTTCTAGCACCGAGGGGCTGGTCTTACAGGACCCAAGTTTTGGGGCAGCGGAGCCAAATTCCTGAAGCACAATGCAAAGTGGCATTTCCCACACTTGAGGCTGCATGTCAAGCTGCTGCTTTGACACGATCTCCTTAAGATGTGCCAAGTATGACAAGAGTAAAAGAAAGAAAAGCCAACAGGAAGAGATCTTTAACTCAGTCTTCATTCTGACACTAGATAATAGAGCCGAGTAGAAACTTCTAGGCAGAAACAAAGGATGAAGTTTTCCCCTTTCCTTCCATGTTGTATCATCTAGGATGCTTCTAGCCTTCATTTGCTCCTACTGAGGGCACAACATCACCAAATATTTCCTTTAAAGCCTGCAAAACCCTTCTTGGAGCCCTTTTCATACACTGACACCGCTGCCACATCTTTCCTACAGACACTTCCACAAGCGCCCAACCATGCAGCCCCATTACCCACCTTTAGCCCCACTAGGGAGGTTCTTGGATTCTTTCTTTAGCAGTCCAGTCAAATACCTTGGGCTTTTGGTCCCAGCCACCAGCCTGGCAATGCTAGCAGGTTGGAACAAACCCCACCTTTGAGAAATGATGGCGCAATGGGGAAAATCCCTCCTGGCCACGCTGGACATACACGGGGGCATTTCTGGACCTGGACTTAACCACCAGCCTCATCACGTTCATGTTACAGCCCTAGGCTGTGCAGATTCACGAACAAAACCCACCACACCACAGGAGTGACAATTTTTCTGCTGTTGACCCAAGAGACGTGGCTCAGGGATGGGGGAGTCCAGCTTGACCCTGACACCAGAGAAGTGCTTTTCACCAGCCTCCAGCTGGGTAGCGAGACCCTCTGGTGAGCGTTTTGCCTTTATTGCTTACAATTAAATGCTTCTAGTTCCCTCTCAGACATAGTTTCCAACACAGCTGACACTCACCCTTTCGTTATGGGTAAAATAATCTTTTGCAGCGGGTGGGGAACCTGTTGTAGCAGCACTTCTGCCATGTCCAGCTCCTTCTGGCTGCCCACGACCTCACTGATGTGGAACAAGATCAGCATTAGTGACCTCGCTGTCGGAACGGGGACAGAAGCCCCAGCACTCTGAAGGTTACGTGGTACAAAGGTATCTCTTGCTTTTCAATGTGGCAAAAATTGAGTTAAATGGAACCTGTAGTAGCACGATGGCAAGGAAACAATTGATAAATGAAAATACGTTTCATAAAAAGCAAAGCTTTTGTAAGAGGAGGAGGTCAGTACAGTCAAACCCGAGCTTTGAACCAGATGCCCAACCAGTGAAAAATACAAATTATACAGAGAAAAATTATAGAAGAAAAGACTACAACAAAAAAAAAAATAAAAAAAGAATCACTCACTTCCACAAAATGATGCAACTTTGGACCGTTTTAAGTTTTCAAAGCAGCCAGCTTGGGGGAGGATGCCAGAGATCCCCATGTACTTTGGAAGACACATGAATGCTTGGCTGGTCCCAGGAGAATAGTAGCTTTGGGTTTTGTACAGAGGTAGAACAAATCTGAAGGCTGAGGTAGCACAATTCCTGGACACTGTTGAGAAACATGGGGGGGGGGGCGGGAAGAAAACTCCAGGTATGGGACTGGGAGTAAGCAGGGAGTCCCATTGATGAGTTTCCCTCGGCTCCAAATGAGCCTCCAGGACTGACCTGGTGTCTTGGAGATGGAAGAAGAATGGGAGAAGGAGATGGTATTTTGGAGTGCCTTTTTATAAAGGCTGAGCTTCATTTCCCAGGTCAAAGCCTTCTTAGATAGCTGGATGCCATTTCCACGGGATCCTGAAAGAATGAAAATCACGGTGTGAAATTCATTAAATGGATTTTTTGATAGAAATGTGATAAGGAGCAAATTCAGTTGGGAAACGTGGGACTTGATTCAATATAGAATCATTTTGACTCACTTTGGGGAACAGGACTCCTTTCCATTTCTTTTGCTCCTTGTTTGACAGATGTCCTTTTCTCTAGGGTGTAAAGAGCAGGTATTGCTAGGAGCACTATGCTTTTCCCGCACAGACGGTTCATTCCTTACTCACTGTAGCAGCACTGCACTTTTTCTTTTTAAAACTGCAGTATGACTTACACCTGACATGTCCTGTACTAAGCAATCATAATATTTTAGGCCGGTGCATACTAAATACTAAAAGTAAACATTAAATTCAGATGAAACCACCTTTGCATTCAGGCGCAGCTCCGCTCCAGACTCCGTTTGTTTTGTCCACACTCGTGCAACGGATGCTTACATTTCCAACGAGCTGGAAGCCAGACTCACAGCTGTAAGTCACGGTTGTGTTGTAAGCGAATTTTTCTACACCTTCACCATCATGCTTTCCGTTGCTAATTTGAGGAGGTGAAGAGCAGGTAATTACTGCAGGAAAGAAGATCAACATGGGTATTGCTAAAAGTTTCAGTAATAATGAAAATGCAGAATGTTTCCTGGGTCCACCTAGGATTCCTGAAGGCAATAAACTTTCTGGACAACTGAGGACAGGTAAATAGCCCTGCCTTCTGTCTCGATTCTCTCTCTTGTTTCTTAAGTGTTCCTGCTGTCATGTCTTTCTCCCCCTCACTCCAAGGCTCACAGAAAATGAACTTGCCATGCCCTGGCTCATGATCCCTTGAAATCTCACCCCATCATCTCCACTGCAAACTTAAAGTCATGAGAAAATATGTTGATCTTGTGGGAACAAAACTGCTGAAATACAGCACCAGCAGCCAAATGGGTGTTTCTCAGCTGCAGTGTCGGTGACAGATCTGCCACACACCACCAACAAAAACAGGGGTGTGAAGGCAGGTTAGACTAGAGGTCAGGATGCAGGATCTACTGGAGCAAAGTCAAAAGTAAGGTTGGATTAATCTTACGTTTGCAAGTTGGAAGTTTACTCCATTCAACATCATTTCCTTTAAGCTGACACTGGATGAAATGACTCCCATCTAATTTGTACCTAAGTGAAAATAGACATGAAAAGAAAAAAATGTGTAACTAGCCAGGAACTGAAAACAATTTCCCCTCCCGGTACCAGCGTGACCAGCAGCATAGAAAAGGCAGTTTTAAAGCGAGCAGATGTGCAGATACACGCTGGTTAACAGGAGAGCTCCTTCACCTTGCCCTCTGCCAGGATCCTTGTTAATCTGCTTTGATTCTCTCCTTTGCCTCGCTGCAGAGCGCATCTTCCATTGCAAAGGCAGGAGAAGCCGCAGCAGGTGGCTAGCAGCGCACGCACTGGATGCCACGCAGCGCTGAGGCTAGCTGTGGATTCCCACACGGATGCTTGGATCTACTGAACCAGAGACTATTTCTCACTGCCTGCTTCCCGGCAGAGAACGGTGCTGGGCTGCAGGCTGCTGGCACCCGGGTGAGGTGGCAGGTGAGGAGCTCCCTCCTGAGCACACGCAGCATCTCGAAAGGCTGTGGCTCAGCCCCTGCGCTTCGCAGCGATGCTGCGTTACCGAGGCTGGTCAGCTGGATCTGCTGAAGTCCCTTGTGCTGGTGGTAGAGGGTGGGGTGCCAGGTGTCCTTCAGTGCCACCTCCTCCCTAGCACGTTGCTTTTGGGTTGTAAGGGTGTAGCTGTGTTGCTAAAGCTTTCCCAGAAAAGCAAGTGCCAGCAGCGTGCTGGCATTACCTTCTCAGCTGCTCTCTGCAAACATTCAAATGCATCCACTACATGCAGCAGGGACCAGCGAGGGGCAAGAGGCAGCTATGTTTCACTAAAGTGGTTACATCTTGTTCTGACAGGACTGACACCTTCCCCAATCTCTGAATTACACCCTCCTGTTCAAAAAAAAAATCATCATTTGGACATGATTGATAGTATCCAATCCTGCTTAGATAGGTAACATTATCCCTCCACCCTGATGTATATCTCCAAAAATTAGCTGAAGGCCAAAAGGGTGGGACATGCTGTCATTTCCCTAAAGTCCATCCTAAGGGAACATCTGGAGAAAAAAAAACCTCTGTTATGTTTGAACAGCTGTGAAGACTGGCAGAACAAGGCAGATGATGCCAGTCAGTTCCTGCTCGGGAGGGAGGAACACTAGCTGGAGTTACAAGAGTTTAATTTTGCAGGTCAGTCCACTGCATATTGGAAGCAGGCAGAAGGCATGAGTCAGCTCACTGAGATGGAAAGTGTGCTTCAGTGCCCTTTTCCAGCTGAACATCACTGAATTTAAAAAAATCCACCATAAAGCCTTATTATTTAATATATCTCAAATATGTTAAGATGAAGCATTTTAAGTAACTTGTTTTGAAGTCTATCGTTGCAAACTGACTGTACAACCAGCCCTGCTGGGATATATACCCTGGGGCAGTTCAGTTTCCTTTGGGCGACTCCTGAAGGAAAAAGCAGCCATAAACTCAGACTCTAGTCCCTTCCCTCCAGCTGTGTCTTATTCCTTCCCAGCCCAAAGCTGTAATTCAAGTACGAAAAGCAGCCACACGCTCTGCAGTCAGAGCAACGCTGTAGGAGTGGTATACTGTGAAATAGCAGCCCAGCCTGTGCCCACAAGCTCGTTGCACTGGACCGGAGTCTGTATTCCAGCAGCAGCAGCGGTGTACCGGAGCTGGGGGCATGCCCCGCCACTCACCCGTCCTCGCAGAACACCTTCACTCTTGCACCAAACTGCAAATCTGTAAGAACGACCATCCTGCCTGCGGGCAGCGCTCCCGGGTCACCGCAGGATCTCCCTGCCAGGGAACGAGACCAGCATTAGCAGAACACATGGGGATGGAGAAATAAAAAAGTCTAAATAAGGGACAGGCTTAGAGGGTTGTACCCAAAGGTACCAAAGCGTCTTACTTCACGCGTGTCACAATGGAGCTGGCAGGAGCCAGAATCGGCCGCAGGTGAAGGTGTGGGTCCCTGTAAGTGCTCCCCACCCCCAGCAGTAAGCACCTCGCAGGAGGGCAGAGGGGAACAGTTGCAGATATTTCCATCTCAATAGATTGGCAGTAACCTGACTGTGAAAAATGTATTGCTGCCACATCATCTTACATATGGATCCTACAATCCATATTCCATGGATTTCACCAAGATACAGGCTTTGTCTTCATTTTGAAGCTCAGCACTAGAATTGAAAACTGCCATTTGTCCTGTGCATATGCTGTGTCCAGACTCAAACATACTGCCTAACCTGAAAATCCAAACAAATCTGTTTATGCCAGCGGCAAACAAGGAACATTATTGATACTGCTGCTGTTCAGTCTTATATCCAAGAAATATCCACCTTATTTTGTACTGAGCATGTAGCTGTTGGGAAGACAACCAGGCTGCATTTCAGCACGTGGGCTGGAGCAGCTACCTGACCTGCTTTTTGGCAAGCGGAGAGAGCAGAGCCGAGATACTCACTCCTGCACAGCTCAGCAGCTTCGGACCATGTCAGGTTTTCAAGGCAAGTGCTGGTGGGGGAGCTTTCCGAGGTGTTCTCGTAGCCAGGGCGGCAGACGTAGCTCACGTTGGTCCCAACGGGAAAGAAATTAATCCTCGCGTCCGTCTTGGACAGAGCAGCAAACCGCAACCTTGTCGGGGCACCACAGCTCCCTGGAAGTCAAGAAAAGTGGGTCTAGAAGAGCCGCCCGCCGGGAGGCATGCAAAATAAACCTCACAATCACAGAAATGCTCTCGCTACAGCGCTTTTGGAAAGCTCCTCACGTTCATCACAAATTACTTCTGTTTTCTTACCAGGCTGCTACTCTGCCAAATGCATCTTTGGCAAAGTGCAGGTGATGATGCATTAACCGTGTGGGCAAAGCTCTTAGTAGGAAATCAGAAGCTGCATGCGTGTGCGGTGGGGCATTGCATGCTGCAGCTTCCACAGCTTCTGCCAGCCCGGGGTCGGGAGGCATGGAAGCATCCTGGGCTCCGTCCAACTGAGCCCCTTGCCGACAGGCACGGACCCTGCACCCCTCAGCAGCTCTGACGAGCAGCCGCCAAGGGAAGCGGGATCGTACAGTGTCAGGAGGGGCCATTGCAGAGCAGCCACCGTAAGGGACAGAAATTTTACAGGCAAGGGAGCTGTGCTTCAGAGAAAGGAGGTATTTACGGCCGCAGGGCTCGGACAGTCTTGACCAGCGTGAACCGGGCAGGCACTTCACCGTGTCCACCTTCCCGGGGATTTTGATGGCGCCTTCGATGCACATGTACATCACCATGGATCCAACGGGGAAGATGCTGGTGGGCTCGTCGCTGGATGGTCTGGAGTAGGTCATGTGAGGTGGGGGCCCACAGTCACCTGTGACAGGAGAAGATGTCCTTGAGTGAGGACCCCATCCCCTGGCTCCTTCACCAGCCCCAGTGAGCATCCCAGGAGGGTGGCTGGGCTGGCCCAGCCTTCCCCTCTGGGCAAAGACACCGAGCAGGGCTGCATCCATGAGAGCATCAAGCGATGGGTGTCCAGGCTTGAGGGAGGAGGGTGGTATCACCCCACCAGCCCCCAAGAGCAAAGTGAGAATCAAGCAGGTCTCGCTGGTCCCCAACCTGACCCTCCCCCCGGCCCCCATCCCATGCCCCTGTACTCACCGTGAGCCACAGGCATGCCTAGGAGCCCCAGCAAGGCCAGGAACATCGCGGGGTGACCAGACCCCCGTGCCCTGGCGGGTGCCCCGCAGCTTGGAGTGCCTGGGTGCTTCCCCTGTCCTGGTCCTCCAGGCTTCATTGCTGCAGTTGCTGTGCTCTTCTGTGGAGCACCATTGGCTCCAGGGGACTGTTTCTGAAGCTGGGAGGAGATGCAGCAGACTCAGCCAAACTTTGGAAATTGGAAATCTTTCCAGAACCATGGAGCTGAAACCGCCAGTGGGGACACTGAGAGCAGCCGGGGTGGGGGACAACTGTCATCCCTATGCTCAGGTAAAGCCTCCCAGTCCTCCTGCCCAACTATAAGGGATGGGGGAGTAACTCAACCCTTTTATTTGACCCGAGGTGGGCAGTGAGCACTGCCTAGCACAGTTTTACCAAAACCATATGCTACCAGAGCAGAAAAGACTCCCACTCAGCCCCAGGACGTATCCAGGATAGGAAAATGCCTACTCATTTGCTGGCAGGTAATGCAAACAGTTTTTCCACAAGCAGAATTAGCGAAACAAAAGCTAATAGTATTTTCCTTATTGCTTGTTAATTTTTTCTGGATTGCCTGATTTATTTGTAATTAGGAATGGGTGTGAGTGTGAGCCAGTACATCTGTGTACTGACTAATGCTCTGAAATATCCCGGCTGACATCAGTCAGGACTACTAATGCACGCTCCTTGGTACATGTGGGACGTAACACCCAGCTCTTATTCATGCTTATGGGTTTCGAGCCTGGCACAGGGAGATAAGGCACTTTCTGTTTGCAGCCCCAGGTGAGCTCAACGCGGAGGGAAGCAAGGTGCCACACCAGGAAGGTGCAGCCCTGCTCTCCTCGTGGTGCAGGGAGGACAGGAGTGGGTCGGAGCGCCTCTCATTGCAGAGATCCTCACCAGGATGTGGTGAAACACAGGACGTGTTACCAAAGCATCTTTCTGCGTGAAGATGGGAGACACAATCTCTTCCTTGGGTGTGGTGCTTTAGGTTCTAGTAACATTTAAAGCAACTCTAACAACTCATAACACCAAGCATCTGGCAATGATACACTGCTGTAAATCACTCGTGCAGGAGGTGAATGCTCTCCCTTCTCCCACGGAGCCCAGGCACCAGCAGCTCCCTGAGCACCCTGAGGACCAGCCCAGGCTGCTGGGACTCAGCTCTCCATCAGAACCATCATTGGAACTGGAAATCTGCCTAATTTACAGCCAACATGACAGATTAAGAGATAACCCAGGTTATACCTCCATCTTTATTGTAATCCTGCAGGGAAGGGCTGCACCACAGGGTGACATAAACTGATCATCATTTATTAAGCAATAAGAATAATCTTTGCCCTCTGATTCTGTACACTTAAACATACAACATCTACTCTTAGCATTTGCTTGCCAGAAATAGGGACGTGGAAGATGACACCAAGAGAGATTGCTGAGCCAGAAACCTGTTGCCTCTTTTGAATCCAGGGATTAAAAAAAAAAAAATGGTAATAGAAGCCTTTACAAATGCACTTCTTCTATGTAACCACCCTTAACCAGATGAAGAGCAATCACGAGCTAGATTACAGGAAATCCCATAGCTAAATGCTCACTTCACTACTATTTCTAGATAGAAAAAAATCTGCTAATGCTATGACAGGCTGAGTTCAGTACCGGCAGAGGGTGCAGCATGTGTGCAAACCACCTGCCGGAAGATTACAGCAAAAGCACCTTCAGACAGAACCGCTGGACATGTGTCTCAGCTAGAAGTTTACTTGTACGGACGTCAGTGCCCCTTCCCTCGGCTTAGCATGGTTTGTGCAGTGACTCAGAGAAGCTCTATTTAATCTCTTACTGTGCTTCCTAATACATAATGTGAAACAATACATTTGTTAAATAGCGAATCAGGCTTGTCAGATTCAAGGAAAAGAGCAAAGAGCCCTCTATGCTCTAGCATCCAGCACGGCAAAAGCAATCTCCCAAACACTGGTTATTGTTCCTCTGGCTATAGGCATGCAAGCATGAACCGTAAACTCACCGAGAACCTTCTTATAGATATTGCAACTACACAAACTGCATGTTCATCAAAGGAAAAGTGATCGTTACGGTGTGTTACAGGACTCACTCGTCCAGGCCTTCTAGTTCCACCTTCAGCTTTTTAATCTCCAGGAAGAGTTTTTGTATTTCCAGCAGGGTTTTCACTTCTGCTATAGGCACACCACATTCAAAGACTGTTTTAATATGGTTAATCTCTTCGCACACATCAGCATCACCTTCTTTCTTCTGTTAAAAAACAAAACAAAACAAACAAACCCCAGAAAAAGGCTTGTAAGGTTGCACTGCAGCAGGTGGAGAGCCACCCACTCCTCAGCTTTGAGTCCGATCTGCCCCACTCGCCATGCACTGCCCCCAACACAGACTGCATCCCTCATCGGTACCACAAAGCAGAAGCTTTTAAAAAGTTTAAGCAGTTATTTTTCTTATTAGAAGTCAGACAACATCCATCCAGGTACTCAGCTAGACTATGGTACTTACACACTTGGGCAACGGTGTCCAGTTGCCATCCGGCAAGCATGTGGCTGTCCTGGAGCCATCTAAAGACACGTCTCCATCGTCTGAAAAGTGGTACCCATCAAGGCATTCAAAAGTAACTGTCGCATTTGGTTGGTACCACATTTTAGTATCCGAAGGGCTTTTCAGCTTTCCATTAGCCACTTGTGGTTGTGGACACAGAACTGAAAGGAAAACCCAGAGCAGAAGGCAGCTCAGCAAGCAGGTCAGCATGATGGAGGGAGGAAAAACCTACCAAGTTTGTGAAAAATGAGCCAGTGCAGGTGAACTTTAGTCTGGGGAGCTGTGAAACCAAACACTAAAGCAAAGTTACTTCCCCAAGCCCTTCAAGAGGGGAGGGTGAAGGTCAGAGCAGCCTCTGAGAGGTGTTACACACTTGCTGTTTTCTGAGAGCATCTCGGTTCAGACATCCATTCGTAAGAGTCTGCGGAACCAACACTTGTCAGTAAGAACGTGTGCTGAAGAGTAACGATGGTGTCTCCTGACCTGTCTGCGAGCCTCCTTTACACGGCACCATCAAGAAAAATTCAGCTATTCCCTAGTAAGCATCAGCTTTGGAAGTTTTTTCTTCTACAAAGAGGGGAAGGCACTAAGGGAGCCCCAAGGACAGACAGCTACACAGTGCTGCACCCCAACCTCCCTGCACCGTCACAGGGCCACCGACTGTGCCCGGGCTGGCACCCACCTGGCTGGCAGGTGGGCAGGGGGGGGTGCCAGGCGCCGTCGGCCAGGCACCGGCTCTCAGCATCACCGTGCAGCATGAAGCCTTCATCACAGGAGAACCGCACGGCCGCCCCGTAGGGAAACGTGAACCTCTGCGGCGTCATCCTTCCCCTCTCGACTGCGGGCTTGGGGCACCGGACCACTGCGGGAAGAGAGCGGAGCTGGGAGCGCTGCCTTTGCCTGCTGCCCTTCCCAGGGACAACGGCAGCCAGGGCAGGCGGGGCAGAGCCGCTCTGCTGACCGGCCGGTGGCCATCAGCCCAGCAGAGCCGCGCTCTCCTGTTTCCACAGGGATCAGCCCTGGTCCGGAGCTGTCGAGCCAAAGCAGCGGGATCTCCCGGCAGCCCCGCTCGCTTTTCATCTCGCGTCGAGCGCTAATATTGCACCCAGGTCCTCCTCCAGTCTGAGCCCGTACGGGAGAAACGCCTCACCCCTGCACTCCGGGGCAGGTCCGCTCCACGCCAGGGTCACCCCGTCGTCGGAGGTGCAGTAGATGGAGTCGTCCCCGATGAGGGACAGACCCTCCGCGCAGCTGTACTTGACTTCTAAGCCGTAGGGGAACTGCTCCTTTCTCGAGCCCGAGTGCTGCCCGTTGGTGACTTTTGGAGGCGGACCACAAACTATGACAGAACAGAGAGAGGAAAAATTAAGATTTTCTTCGTTCAGTCAGAGGGATGGTAGTGCAGGGATATAACAGAAGCCAGTTCCCAACGTTTATACTTAAGGCTGCTCTCCTCAAAAGTCCTCCTCACTGTTCCCAGTTCCCAGACTGGCCCAGCTAACCACAGCGACCTGCCGGCACAGCACGGTCAGTACTGCCACATGTGCCTCCATCCCCTCCCATCAGCCCTTCCCTTCTCCCCTCCTCTTTTCCATGAGAACTGACCCTGCTTATAAACAGGGTCAGGGAATTGTGGGTCTCATAACCCCCTTGAACAGTCCTCTGAGAAAGGGCTGCAAGTCCCATTACTCAACACATGTAACCAATTTCAGTTCCGATAGAAGATGAAAACATCAAAGCGGTTCAATGCTGTCACTTGGACCCCTTCTCTTCCCACCACCTTCTCTGAGAAGTGATGCTCAGGTTATGCAGTTTTCTTCCTGCTCTTCCTACCCGCTGCAGAGATGCAATTCCCAGCACCCGCCGTGCCCACGCCGTTCACACTCACCGCTGTCGCAGTACGGCACCGGCGGTCTCCACGTCCCGTCGGACCAGCACTGGACCCTCTGGCTGCCCCTTAGCACGTAGCCAGGCTCGCACTGAAATTCTGCCTGGTGCCCAAAGGTGTATTCGGCTTTCCTGGGGGTGATCTCTCTCCCGTGCTGGATTGCCGGGCTGGGACACTGCACCTCTGAGGAACACCAACATCAGAAAGAGCTTCTGCGGTTTGGGTCAGAAGGGGAGAGCAGGAGACAGTCACACAGCGAGTGTTTTCCCACCGTGGTGGCTTGCTGACCCAGAAAACTTGCCAGGCTGCCTGTTAATGCTGACAGACAACTCTAACCAGACCTGGCACACTGAGGGATGGTAATTATGTGATAACAACCATTTATTTTGGAAGGCAGAATGAGCCAAGCCCTGTGATTAGCTATGAACTGTGCTGAAGCGATGGTATGTTACTGGCTGCATTGCTGCACCATTGTTTGAACAGATAAATCATCAATGTGAGTTGCAGCTGTTTCCTTTCACCCTCGCTACCCTTCGAACAGCAAAATTATTATTAGTGAGAGCCAAAGCACTGCTCAACACGGTCCTCGTGGCAAGCAGCACTATCTCCACATCATTAAATTCGTGCTTTGTTGGCAAAGCCAAGGAAATGGCAGACTTACTCTGGCAGAGCTTTGGGATTACGGACCACGTGAAATTTTTAAGACAAGTCGTTATCGGAGATACTTCGGGGAGCAAAGTGTACCCGGATCTGCAGAAGTAGGTCACGATTGTTCCAACTGGAAACTCGCGCTGAGGGTTTCGGTCCGCGTGGTCAACAGCCGGAGGGTAGGGACAGTGACCTGGTGCCAGAGCAGGGGACAACACGGACCCTCAGAGCTGGAAGATCTTCCCCAGAGACTCACTGGGGATGAAGCTGAGCCTCTGGGGGAGCCCAGCCTGCCCCCTGGGCAAGGATAGAAACCCCAGCAAGCAGCAAGGGAGAGCAGCGACCCTGAGCATCACTGTGGGATGTGGCGAGGGTAAACTGAAATGGAAAAAAATAACGGTGATGAATTCACCAAAGGATGCGGTGAATCTAACAAGTCTTTATTCCCATATGCTTTAGCATCTCGATGGGTGGACCATGCAGTAAGGTGAGACAGCCCCACCAGGACAGCCCGGCCATGTCACCCAGGGGCAAAGAAAGAGCAGAGGGGAATGCTGCCACCAAAGAGCTCACTGGGGTGCCCACCCTTCAGCTCCTCTCCTGCAAACACTGCCCATGCTTCTAGAAAAATACCAGCAGCCAATTATACCTGGGAGAGAAGGTGAGGAGAAGAGAGATCTGTACATACCGAGGGTGCAGGCGGGCACCCGTGGATGCCATCTGCCACTGCTCAGGCATCGCACAGCCGTGGTGCCACCGACGGGGACATAGCCTGCATCACACTTGAGTGTGGCTGTGCTGCCGTAGGTGAAATTCTGTGCAGGTTTCAGCTGTCCGTGCGTGATATCTGGGACGGGACACTGAACCTCTGTGGATCACCAAAAAACAGGGCTTTGCAGGGGTATTCTTACCGAGCATAGCTACAGTGGCCAGTGCTCACTGCACCTCTAGTAAGAGAAGACGAATCAGTTTAACAACTGCAGCAGTGAAGGCAGAGAGATTAGGGGCAATAAGCATGCTTGAGCAGGCGTCATCAGTGCGACTCAAAGCATGTAGCGCTTCCATTGCACACAATCCAACGCTGTTTCTGCCCTTTCCTACTAGCAGTGGCTCCAGCAGGTCACAGTATGACTTACCTGCACACCCAGGGATGGAGTCACACCAGGGTGCTGGCAGCTCACTGTCAGCTTCGCAATATTCCCCAACTAAATAACCTCTGCCACACACGCACATCGCTAGTGTCCCAAGAAAAGCTTCTTTGTTCAGCTACATTATCTCCCAGGAGAATTATTTTGGGGTTGGTCACAAAGTGCAATAATAAATTAAACTAAAAGTAGCTGCAGCTGGGATTCCCCGTGCTTGCAATGGGTGCTGGCAGGTCACCAGGACACGGTGCGCCTCTGTTAAAAACGTACCCGGTTCACACCATGGGACAGCAGCACCCACCCCACGCGCTGCCACGCCGGCATCGTGCCGGGGCAGTGCTGACAACGCTGCCTTTGATACCAACACCCATGGAAAGACCATCTCTGTACTCAGATCTATCTTCTCCAGGCTCCAGCTTAGGTATTGGCACCCCTGTTGGTAATGCTTGGATTTGGACTGAGAAGCACAGTGAATTTAAAAAAAATAATTAAATATTTAAAATAAAATTAAAAAAATAAAAATAATAAAGATAAAAAGAAAAATATAAATACAAAAATTTAAAAGGAACTGAAAAAAAAAAAGGGTTTAAAGGCAGTGCTAGCAGCTGGGGGCAGCAGATGCCTTGCAGGGACGTGCTGGGGTTGCTATGCATGCTGGAGAAGGTTCTCAAAAGGCCTGTTTTTAAAGGAACTGTCAATGTTCAGGCAGAAACTGAGTTATTCCTCTTCCTAGAGACATAATCAGCAAACCCCCACTCCTCCTCTACTGAAGCCAGCCTGCAGGATGTATGACCAGCTGCCTTCAGCATGTCTGTAGGCTGCCTCAGGGCTCAAGCATCAACCTTGGTCCTGATACCACTCAAACTGCTAACTATAGCCCCCGTAATTAAATCATAAAACCTATTACCTGTCTAATTGACTCTCCCCATCTTACAGTAAGGTCATCCTCTGACCCTGGGAACATCTCAGCTACCGCATGGATGATGGAGGCAAAGGGTGCTGCGCTCCCTGCGCCCAGGTTCTGAACTCCATCCAGACCAGGAGAAATTCTGCAGACGCAGGACCTGGCCCCGGGCTGTCCCAGGGATGAGCTCGAGCCTCTGAGCCAGCTGTACTTAACACGGGTCCCAGGGGTATCCCTACTCCAATTTAAGAATTTTGGAAAGCACTGGGAATTCTGGGTGGCTCTTTGCGAGAAGTGCAGCTAGAGAGGAGAAATGGGCAGCTAGCAGCATCCTTACCAGGACATCAGGCACAAAAAGGGTAGCAGTGACCCCAGCCAGAGGAAGGTCTGCCGCTGGATTTTACTAACCTGGTTATTACATACATGACCCATAAGCAAAGCTGAGCCACAGAAGCAAGGAAAGCAAGCAGGGGAACGGCACTCACCGAGACTCCCAGACGGCTGCAGCACAAGCACCAGCACTGCCAGGAGCTGCCCTGGCCGGTGCAGAAACGCTGGCATGGTGCTGGGAGCTGCCGGGTCAGCGCCGTGGGAAGGACAGCTACCCCCAGCCAAAAGCCTGCCAGGGAAGGGGAAGCAGCTATGGGAAGTTGGGGACAGGCCAGACGAGCCACGCCACCGCTGTAACCCCCAGCCCTCCTGACCTGCCCAAGGCGAGGGCTGCCCTCCCTGAGCTCTCCAGTAAGGATGCGCCACGGAAGGGCACGCTGCTCTGCTCTGCTTCTTCCCCAGTGGGGACAGTGGGAACAAAGCTATTTTACAGCTAGAACCACTCTGCAGCACCCTGGCCTCATTTCTGAGGCCCAGGGAGCTGCTGGTCGGTGCGCTGGGCAGTGCTGCCCATTTACTTTGCCTCTTCACCCCAGGGGCAGGCAGGGTGGGGGGGGACAGGCAGCTGTGCAACCCCCCCTACACCCCTGCACTGCACTCAGGGAATAGCAGCCCTCCCTGCCTAATGGAGCAATGGTTATTGAAGCGCCTCTTTCCTTTAAAATAGATAGGCTAGGGTTATTAAAAGCCAGACACAGCTGTCTTTACAATTGCAGCTTTATTATAATCTGGTGGTGAAGGAGTACTGAGCACACATCTTGTGATCAGACAACAGAGCACTTCCCCTTTTACTAGATGTTGCAGGAAAAGGGAAAAAAAAAAAAAAAGGCCATTCCTTTCTTTGCACTTTTCTTTCCAACAACCACTCTTGGTGCACACCCAGAGATGCACAGGTGGCACCACCGTAGCCTCAGGCACACCTGTCCTGCTCGGATGGAAACCTGGCATTTTCCATTTGCTAGAAGACAGGCTTTGGCATTTTCTTCATTGTGCGTGCTCTAAAGGTCACAGCTAGTTAGGCAGTTAAGTGCTTGTTCACAGTAATGAATGCAATGGATATGAGCAGGGCAGTGGGCTATACTGGCTTGCAGCTGAAGGGGTGCAGCAGCTGTGGGGCAAACACAGGCTGGTGGCTCTCAGCAGGTTCATGTACAGTGCCTGCTCAGCCCTGACAAAAATTTACTTCTCACTCACTTCCTTTCTAATTGCGCACTCATCAGTATAACAAACATACCTAAATGTAAAGCTTTAAAATGTATAAAGTGATGTCCAAACCTACCCCACCGAGCTCTAACAGAATGAGCCAGAAGTCACTTTCTGACTCCCCAATACGACCAACTGGTCCTTGACTGATTGGTAGATTTGTTCTGGCTACTTAAGTATTAGCACAAACAGCAAAGTCATAAAGAGACCCTCAGTCAGCACGATTATTCAACATGCAAAGAAGACTGTTCGTATGAGACCAGTGACAACAGTCAGCCATATACTGGGGGTTTTAGCTCCTTCTCAAGTTTCTGGATCTCCAGGTGCAGTTTCTGCACTTCCAGCAGAGTTTTCAGTTCTGTCAGAGGAACTCCACACTCGAAAGCCTCCCTATTTCGAAGAATCTTCTCACATGTATCACGCTTTTTCTTTAAGAAAACAAAGAGAGAGGGCATGAGACTGCTGCAGGGACCTATGTGTGGAGCATCCCCCTCCTCCTGCAGCCCCCCAGCCAGCCCAGCCCTACCATAACGAAGCATCCACGTTCCTGAAGTCGGACCAGCGCTATTCCAGGCTAGAGACGGGACAAGATACAGACAGAACCTGCGTGGTACTTACACATGTGGGCTTTGGCGTCCAAGTGCCATTAGCTGAGCAGGTGATTTCTGAATTCCTTACAAGGCGGCCATCAACTCTGCAGTAGAAGGACAGCGTTTCATTCACCTCGTACCATTGTTTTCGAGTATAAATCACTAGGTTATCCTGTCCTGAGGGTTGGTAACATCGAACTGAAAGGAAAAACGCATGCCAAACAATAACATAAGGGGAGGAGACGGAGGAGAAAATGCCCTGCAAATCCCACCCGTTGCTGGTGATTCAAAGGAGCAGCACCCCTGGCCTGTGCAGACCAGCTGCAGGGCATCAGCCCGGGGCTGGCACCCACCTGGCTGGCAGGTGGGCAGGGGGGGGTGCCAGGCGCCGTCGGCCAGGCACCGGCTCTCAGCATCACCGTGCAGCATGAAGCCTTCGTCACAGGAGAACCGCACGGCCGCCCCGTAGGGAAACGTGAACCTCTGCGGCGTCATCCTTCCCCTCTCGACTGCGGGCTTGGGGCACCGGACCACTGCGGGAAGAGAGCGGAGCTGGGAGCGCTGCCTTTGCCTGCTGCCCTTCCCAGGGACAACGGCAGCCAGGGCAGGCGGGGCAGAGCCGCTCCGCTGACCGGCCGGTGGCCATCAGCCCAGCAGAGCCGCGCTCTCCTGTTTCCACAGGGATCAGCCCCGGTCCGGAGCTGTCGAGCCAAAGCAGCGGGATCTCCCGGCAGCCCCGCTCGCTTTTCATCTCGCGTCGAGCGCTAATATTGCACCCAGGTCCTCCTCCAGTCTGAGCCCGTACGGGAGAAATGCCTCACCCCTGCACTCCGGGGCAGGTCCGCTCCACGCCAGGGTCACCCCATCGTCGGAGGTGCAGTAGATGGAGGCGTCCCCGATGAGGGACAGACCCTCCGCGCAGCTGTACGTCACCTCCGTGCCGTAGGGAAACTGCTCCTTTCTCAAGCCTGAGTGCTGCCCGTTGGTGACTTTTGGAGGCGGGTCACAGACTGCAGAAGAAAGGGAATTAATACAAAAAGAAACACATAGTTATCATATTCAGGTGAGAATCGAAATTGCTTCTGGCAAACCAGAACAAGGGTTAACGTCATGTTTGTAGTGTGACAACTTCACACCAATTTGCTGCCTGGCTTCTTGCCTCTTACACCAGCTCAAGGCTCCCACTTCTCGCTCTGCTCCCACCTGGGGCACATTTCCAGAGAGGACACCTGAACGCTTTGAGCCCACCAGCCGGTGATGATCGCCCCGTTTCCCTGAAGGCAGGTCACCTACTGATGCTGTTTCTGAATGCTGATGCCCGAGATTCCCTCTCAGTGCTGAGTCACACACACCTTTATCACAGAACGGTAACGGGGGAGCCCAGCTCTCATCAGCCTGGCACTCGGTCAGGTCCTGGCCCCGAAGGACATAGCCCGAATCACACGCCAGCCTCAGCTGGGTCCCAGTGGTGTAGTCATTTTTGCTTTTGTAAACCTCTCTCGCATGAGCAGTATCTGGCTTTGGACAACGAGGTTCTAGAAACAACAGAAAATAAAGGATATCAGGTATTATCAGAAAGAACTCCAGTGAAGATGCTTTCTATGGAGAAGACAGTTATCAAGAACATCTGAATCCTGGATAAAAAAAAAAAGGTGACTGTCACCCAGCTGCAGGTCTCAATCCTTACTTTGTAAGTCTAGAGTTTCTGCTTCTACAAATCAGGTTTCCTGAGGCTGTTGGGAAAGGCACATGCTGCAGAGCTGGCTCCATGCCTGACCGAGCGTCCCCTCAGGGCTCAGCACCCCGCACCGTTATCACCCCAGGGACTGCAGCCCCTGCTTTCCCTGTGCTCGGGAGGCTGCCGAGCACCTCACAGGCTGCGTTAGGGCCAGGACAAGGAATGGTCCATGCCCTGATGCTGGTGGCTGCCCTGTGAGGTAGAGAAGGCTCTTTCCTCCTGGGCAAGGTTTTCCTGAGCTTTTGGGCTCAGGCCACCTCCAGCAGCTTGCTGACACTGCTGTGGTGCCCCATGATGAGGTTACTCATTTCAGCAGTATCAGTTATTTATGCTGTTGCATTTTCTTTTGGGAGGGGAAATGCATCGAGAACATCCGCTGCTTCCAAGCCTCATGTCAGCAAACCAGCCCCGCTGCCATCCACAGCACAAACCACATCCCCTTCCAGCTGGGTAAATGTCTCCCAGGCTTTTTAGGAACCTGCTAAAGCCTCTAAACCCTCCCACAACCCAATCCTTTGTATCCCACCTCCCCAGACACCAGCGCAGCCCCCTTGCCAAAGCCCTGTACTTCTCCCACAGCCATCCTTCAGCAATATAGCAATTTGGCGCTCTCGCTGCCTATTTCTTCCAAGTTAACACATCAGGACTAGATCTGGGGATATACGGCTGCGGAGCAAAATTCTCCTTGGCTACTACTACTATCATCTAAGGCCACATATAGATTTTTCTGCAAATGTCAGCAGACAGCTACGCTGTACAGAGTGACCCAAACCTGCGCTGTCACCAAGTCAAGATGCTTCACCGCTTCTCACCTACCTGGAATGCACTCTGGTACTGCTGGATCCCACTGACCATCACTCGTACACTGAAGCATGACACTTTTACTATGACCTTTGAAAGCATAGCCACTGTTACATATAATTTCCAGTCTGTCTCCATACACATAATTGTCTTTATCTTCCCATACGTGTAAGGGCCTTCCATTCCTGATGTCTGGATTTGGGCAACGGATTCCTGGGAAATGCCAAACATCAGCAAGTGTGAATCCACAGCAAAGCCAGCTGGATGACAACAGAACCATGGTAAACAGAAGGATGAATGCTTTGTAAATCAAAGGTACATCACAACACTAAATCTGCCCCAACACAGCCCCTGGGCGCTCCTGAGAGATGGGGCATTTGCAAGGCACTCTGCAACTGCAGCCTCCCCTGGGATGGAGCAGGGGGCCCTCCGCACTGCAATGACTTTTCCCACAGGTTCAAGGGATTAGAAAGCAGAGAGGAAACTCTGTGGCTGGGGAATAAATCACGGGAGTTCAAGAGTCACAGCAAGGACCAGAGACGCGCCACGCTGGGCATCCAGAGCATCCCCCTTCTCTCCGTGACCCTGCGATCTGCACAACAGCAGACCACGTATAGTTTCTTCATTCAGGAATAATTTTGCCAAATTGCAAGGGTCAGCAAGCCAAAGGAACGTACACTTACTTTCACAAGCAGGTGGAATTTCAGTCCACGTAAAATCCGGCAGACACTTAACGTGCCGCGTGTTTTCTCCCAGGCTGAACTTGTAGCCCTCCCTGCACTCGTAGGTAACCACAGACCCCGCAGGAAAGAGATTGCCGGCAAGTTTTGCTTTAACAGCATTATACACATCTGGAGGGTCCTCACAGCTGCCTAGAAACAAAATACCAATTTAGGGACCTTGCCAGTGATACATCAGCAAGGCCTATAGTGGTTTTTAATGGAAGAGATTGGATCTGGGTAAAAATTGTGGGCTCACACTGTTCGTTCTGAGATGCACTTAATCGTCTGAGCTCAGTAACGCCAAAAAGTGAATGCAAGGGAGACAAATGAAAACATACGAATCATTTCGGGCTGCATGGTAATTTCCACTGTTGTAATGAGATGTAATTTCTAATAAAGTTTATATTATCTAAGGCTTTACCAACAAACTTTAAAAATATTAAATACAGAAAGGTTAATTTACTCCTTTTGAATTCTACTGAGAAATGCTCACCGGCTTGAACGGGACAAGCCTTTAGTCTCCATGGCCCCAAGTCACAAATTCCTAAAGTCACCTTAGCGCTGCAGTGAGATCAGCAAAAAAAAAAAAAAAAAAAATTAAAAATCCAAAAAGTTAAACCTTGGAGCCATCACTTTCATGACCTACTGCTTTCTTAGATGTGTGGGAATTTCAACGAAGCAAAGCTGCCGGATCAGGCCCGCCACACTTACTGAGCTGGCAGCGCGGCAGCGGAGGGTCCCAGAGGCCATTCTCTTTGCACATGGATGCATCGCTGCCGTTAATGGTGTAGCGGAAGTTACAGTCGAACACGACGGTGTCTCTGAAGGTGTACTCGGGCCGGTACCCGCTCAGAAGCCTCCCGTTCTGCACACTGGGATGCTCACAGTTAATCACTGCATCAGGGAAACACCATCGCTTAGGAAATCAGCAGTTAGGCTCAAAGAAGGAGATGAAGGTATTAAAAGCATTCTTGGAGCGTAAGATGTGTTCACCCAAAAGGCTGAAAATGACATGACAAGGTAGCGGGCTGATGAGATATTTTTGTATATCTCACGCCATTTTACAGCATTTTTTTATTTCACACTTTTTATTATGGCAAAGCGTAAAAAGAACATAGGGAAAGCAGCAGGTATCACAGCAGCCTTCTGAATTTTTTGCAGGCATCATGTTTTACACAAGCCGGCAGGTAAGATGCATTGTCTGGTCTGCTGACACTAATGCAGTCCCCTTCCCCTGTCCCTGCTGACTTGGTGACAGTGAGCAGTCATGGTCCCTCTGATGGGAGCCCCTGGTTCCTGCTACCGCTACCAAACTCAGAGGGTCTCATCTGCAAGAGATGATTCCAGCAACATAAAGGAGACAGATGGCTCCAAGGAAAAAAAGAACCACCTCTAGCAGACGGGGCAGTAGGCAGCGGAGAAGCAGCTACGGCTGGTGCTGCTGCAGTGCCCTGGTGAGCCTGCAAGCACCTTGCCTCGTGCATGGGAGCAGCTCACCTTTGCACTCTGGGGCTGGCTTGTTCCAGACACCATTTAAGTTATCTGTGGTTGTACAGAAGATAGAAGCATCCCCCACCAGCGAGAAAGGTCTCTCTCCCCTTCTGACACTGTGGCACTGGTAAGTGACGGACGCTCCGTATTCAAAAAGCTCTTTGCCAGCTCCGCTGTGCTTGCCGTTAGCTATTTCTGGAGGGGGTAAACATGGTATTGCTGGGGAAGGGAGGGGGAAACAGTAGAGGGAAGGGAAGAGAGAGAAAGTTTGGAATTAGTTTTGAGCCACAAGTCTGGTATGAAAAAACATGAGGTACCAGAAGGGTCAGAAACTAAGGGCAGGTCTCCAGGGAGCTGCACAGCAGCTCACAGGCAGCAGAGCTCTGACCCAGACACCGAGTGGGTTTGGGATACACCAGTCTTACATGCAGCTGCCTTACTCCCAGATAGTGACTCCATATTTCTGCAGGAATGATGCAGGAAGTAAAACAGAAAGAAAAATATCTTTCCAGATTCCACCATGCATCAAACTGCTGAAATCCTCAGCAGGGGAATGTGACTGCTGCTTTATCCATCCCCTGTAACATTTAAGCAGTAGATCAGTTAGGGAGCTCCACTTACGCTCGCAGATGGGAATATCTCTGTCCCATGTAACAATCTCGTCTTTAAGCACACAGTGGATCTGGGAATTTCCAATCAGTCTGTACCTGTGTGAAATAGGGGAGAGGGAATTACATCAAGACTGAGTTTGTCAAGCGTTACCTATAACATCACCACCAGGATGGTTTTGGCTTCCTTATCATGATGACAACTGATCAGAAATTTGCCATCAGTGTCATTTTATCAATGATAACCTGGCTTTTGACAAAAGCATTTTTAAAAATGAAAAAAACCTTTTTTGTGGTATCTAAGAAAAGAAGTTGACTTCATCAGCCAGCTGTAGCTATCACTACAGCTCTGAGCTGAGTATTCATATTTTTTCTTCAAAATATACCAGAACATTGGGAATGGTTTAGAAAGGGCCAGGAGAGTGAAGCTGAGTTTGAAAGAACTGCCTCAAAGCGTGAGATTAAGAAAACTCAGTCAGTCTTAAAGCTCTCAGAGGAAAGCTTGAGGGAGATTTCAGTCACAGTCCGCAATTACGTGCGCCAGTAAGGCTTCGGACAGCACACACAGGCTTTAATCTAGAGCAAAAAGACTTGAGAAAGGCCGCTGGGAAGAAGAGGACCCATGCCCAAGCGCTCCGAACTTACCCCATGTTGCAGGTGAAGTTCACTGCTGAACCAAAAGTGAACTTCCCTGTCAGGAGGAGTCTGCCGTTGGCCGGCTCGCCAGGGTAGCTGCACAGCTTTGCTGGGGGACAACAGGACTGCAGTTAGTTCTTATTTCAGTTTCTTGAAGACCCAGGAAAATGCAGCACGAAAGCAGAAGACTCCTCCAACACTGAGCAAGGGCACAGAGCAGAGACCTCTGGATTTCCCCTCCAATCCTAAGTTATTCCACGATACACGATGCTGCTAAGACTTGCATCACGACCCACAGCCAGCCTTTGTGGTCCGAGTGGCATTTTGCAGTGACAGCCTTTCTTCACAGCTAAAGCACTCTCCTACTGCAAGTCTGAAATCCCTTTTTTTTTGAACCAAGTGCCTGAGCAGAGCATCTTCTGAGCCAGCAATCAAGCACAGCCAGCATCAAAGCAGATCCCAGCTTTTGCCATCATTGCCAGCACTTTGCAGAACACAACTGGTGCTTCACATCGGGTCACTCATCCCCCACCATCCCATGAGGACACTTTGGGCACTGCTCCAACAAAATGAGCCGACAGCATCAGCAAAGAAAAATCTAAATCAAAAGTCAACCCAAAATATACTCACGTGTACAGAACTCCCTTGATCCGTGCCACATATCGTTCACTCCACAAACAAGGGTGCTTCGGGCATTCAGGTTTCTTAAGTAACCTGGACGACAGATGTATTCCACCATGGATTTAAAGGGAAACGAGGTAATGCCACGGTATTCCTCTTTGAGTTCTGCGGATGGGAGACGCGGCGGAGCATTGCAGGCACCTACCGACAGAAACTCCATCAGAAAGGCTATGGGAGGAAGAGCAGTGGGAGATCGGGCCTGATTTACTCTGAAGGTCCAGGTGAGGACACTTCCCTGGCCTTAGAACTCCTTAAAGCTAGAAACAAAGGGAAGTGCAGCCTGTGATGGGATGGCCAAGGCTGGCAGGGACAGGGGAGCTCCTGTTCGCTCCTCACCCCTCAACGAGCAGTTTCTAAAGCTGGTCACAAAGTCCAGATCAACCATTTCCTCTCCCCAGTTAGTATAAATCATCGCACCCTTTTCAGATGGAATAATTTCATGTCCGTTTTACAAAGAAAGGAGAAAAAGACAAAGGAAGATGGATTCTGACCACAAAGATTTATAACATCTTGAAGTGCAAAGGCAATGAGGAAAAGAGAAGGATCCAAGCCTTGTGAACCCCAGGAGAAGGATCCCTGTCGAAGGATCTCAGTTTGTCCCGATGGACTCGTTCACTTACTCTGGACAGCCACTATATGAGCAGCGGTGAGGAATAACCCAAGGACAGCAGCTCGATCCCTCTGCCTCCCCAGCTCCAAAGCCAACATCTTTATTCCTCCCTGGAGATCCCACCAGAGTTACCACATTCTTTTTCTATGCCAAATACCTGTAGAAATAGCAGGGCGGGTGTTTATGCTCAGGATAACCACAGCTCATAGGGACAAGTCCTGTTTCTCCATCCCTAAGCAGTTCCTACAGGTGGGGCTGGGGACCAGCGGGATGCTCTGCAAGTGGAGCAGCTGCTCCGCCGGGTCCGCTTCGGCCGCCGGGACCCAGACCAGGCGCAGCGGAGCTGGACTGCTGCGGCAGAGCTGCCTGTACGTGGGGAAGGCTGGCTCCAGCAGAGCAGACCCAGAGACATCAAAATACAACATAAACAGGATGGAAGACTGTAGATGTTAAGCAATTCCCGTAGGGTGTATTTCACTAGTCTCATTTATTTGCATTTTTGAGAACACAGCTTTGGATCAAAATTTTAAAATAAAATCTAAAAAAGACAAGAAAAGGCAAAAAAAGACTAACAGCTCCACTCAAACCATAATATAAATATTTTGTAGCTTGTCAAGTTTGACTTAACTCTGTATTGCCAGTGCTATGCTCTCCCCAGCCAACCAGCCAAATTACTGTCTGCAGGGCTGTGAGTTTATCTATGCCTTCTGGAAAAAGTCCTCTGCAATTTATCTTATGGGTAGAACATTTTTGTTTAGTAACAAATCTCTTGGAAGCAAATTCATAGTCAGATGAAATCCTGCTGGAGTCATCAGTACCGTGCCCTGACTATTAATAAATCACAAGCAGAGAGAGAAAGTTTCTCACCAAAAAGACACACCAGTTTTGTGCAAATAACATTAACTGGAGTAAAGCTCTAAAGCACAGATGTCATTCAGGAGACTGAATTGCTTTACAAAATGGAATTGAGGTGCAATTCTGACTACCCTGGCAGCCCTAGAGCTGAGCAAGGGTCCTCTCTGCCTTTGTTATCCAGGATTATCCTTTATGAGCCTAAACCCTCCCAACCTTCCGTACACTCCAAATGCCTGGCTTCCTCCTGGAGACGAGTCTGTCTTGACGCTTTCTGCCCTGAACTTAACACTCCCCTTGGCTGTTTCATTCCTCTGGCTTACCTTCAACCCTTATCTTACAGCTCTTGGCTTAAATCGATTTAATTTACTCATCTTAGTGCCTGCTAGAGTTGCAAGAATGCTCTGATCCAGTTCCCAAGAGCAACATTGCCCAAAGCTGCACGGCTCGAAGTTGTCTTACCTGGAGGTCTGGCAGCAGGAGATAGAGACCCGGCGTGTTCGGCTCTTACAAGACAAAGCAATGACTGTCCTCAGCCAGTCCCCTCGGTCCAGGCACCGCCGCGCTGAAGGAGGAGCTACCATACGCCTACATGCTCAGATATGGCTCCATGTAGCAAAGTTTGAATTCTGCAGAGACCAGAGTTGTGCCAGTTGACCCATAAATCATTAACTCCTCCTCTGAGCGAGAGGGAAGTAGTTTATTCAACCCATCAAGTGAAATAATCGAAAACCGAATGCAACCCAGGCAGCTGTTGTAATAGTTTGTCTTTTGTGTGGAGCTGCCAACTCTTGTTGAAACCATCCTTGCTGAGCAGGATGCTGCCTGTTCCACCATGCAGCAACAGCAGCCGGCCAGTGCTGGTCCCCAGGGGATGCCCAGGGACATCCTCGAGAAAGCTGCTTCCCCCGGGGCATGTCAACCATGAGCTCATCCCTTCTTACCTCAAAAGCCTGTGGCCAGTGTTCAAAACATGGTTTCTTTAACCAGCTCCATGTGATCCCATGAAAACAACGCGTGAGGTCGCAGGGAGCATTGCTCAGAGCTGCACCCCTGGGTCCCTGATGGGAACCCAGCTGCTCTTCGTCTCGCTGAGAATTCCTCCCAAATCCAAATCCAACTGTCACTGGGGGGGTCATCTGCCAGTAACCAGAGTTTTGGCAGGAGTTGTAACCACGTAGCCCTTTTGCACTTCGGCTGCACGGCTTCATCGGGGCTCGAATCACCATCAAGAACCTGGCAATGGGCTTTTTACACCCCGCCCCATGATGCTTCTCACAGGTATGGGTTTGTTTGGCCAGATCCGAGGAGTTTTGCCAGAAAAAATTTACAATGTCCCTACATCCAGCGGATATATTACCTTTCTGAAGTTCACCTAGGTCCAGGCCAAAGTGCAATGAAGCAGATTTACTTCTTGCTCTGTAAAAGGCGGCAGAGGGCTGCCTGCCCTTGCCCCACAAGCAGGGGCTTGCTCACAACAGGCTCCTTATTCCTGCCGAGCACACCCTGACCTCCACTAAGCATTTACAAGAATCCAGTTAATCGCAAACACAAACATAGGCTTTCTAGATTTATGTTTTTCCAGATGACTCCAAACAAGCCGATTTGTGTGAGAAAAAAAAAAAAAAAAAAAAAGCACAGCAGCTTCCCTGCAGGCACTCAGGTTATTTAGCATCTGCGCAGGGTGCTTATGGCCAGGAACATCAGCCACACTGAGAGCCACCTCCTGCTCTGACGGCTGCTAAACACCCTTAAGGCCACCTTAACCTGCAGTTTGCAGCAAGAGAAACAGGATAAAAGGGGTTTTCCTTTACCAGATCCAAAGTAACTTCTCTTCAGGCTGTGGCTGGTGAGTCCCTTCAGGACCAGCTGGTTTCCAGCTGCAGATGCTGGAAGTCAGAGTGACACTACTTACTCCTCTTGACTTTTTTTTTTTTTTCCAGACAAAGAGACGTGCTTTAAAAAAAAATAAAATTTAAATGTTTTCCTACTCTAACAGCTCCACAGAAAACCTGAAAATCTGAACTCCGATAGTTCCAATAAAAGCACCCTTAAAACTGATGAGGGAAGGGGAACCACAGCAGTAGCTCCAGGGTGCAAGTTTCACCATTTCCAACCCAACTCCCAAACAGCCAGGGATGCCTGCCCTCCCCTGCAGACCCTCTTCCTCCAAACGCTTTCCAGAGACTCCCCAAATTCATCATTATCTCACAAAACCAACACACAACAGATAGTTATAGCAAACAATAACAGAAAATAGTAGAGGAAACTAGATCTATATTTTTTTTAAAATATCTTTATTGTAAATAAATGCTGATGGGATATTTATGCTCACATGCACAAAGTACACAAGCTACGACACAAGTTTACATACACTGCATTTTTTTAAAAAAAATCTAAAAAAAACATTAGAAAGCAGTAGTGTAGCAAAATTGCAAGTAGATGCACAACATCCATCTCGCTAAACACTAAACACAGAGATGCGGTTTGCAACCAGCGTTCAGAGGCAGAGGAGCAGCGGGAGAGGCGGAGGGGGCATGGGCACCCTTCAGCAGATGACGGGCGAGGGTTTGGGACATACCCCTGGGGCAGGCAGCTCCCGGGAGTGCTGGCAGCGATGCCTCTCCTCCCATGGCTGCTCCTCAGCTGGGTGTCCCCGTCACCCACTGCGGCGCTGCGGGAAGGGGATGCCTTGCAGAGGTGGCAGCTCTAATGTGACAGGCAGCGCACACACACTCAAGGTACCTGGGCTGGCTTTAAGCTTTTCTTCCCCCCTCACATTCCAATTTTCCCCACTGCTGGCAGCAGAGATGGAAGAAGTGTTGCCCAAGTGATCATTTTTCTCTGCAATGACCAATAACGCTGATGGGCCGGTCCCTGGACCATGGCTCAGGGACAGCGATGCAGGTCCCGTGGGTGGCCCTGCCACTGCTTGCTGAAGGTGACAGCGGCCACCACCACCACCTCTGCTGCTAGAACAGATGGATAGAGAGTCAGGGAAATACAGAAAAAACCCTGACTCGGGCTTGGTGCCTTTGTAAGCATTGCACCCCACGTCTGCACCTCCAGCTTCACCACCTTGACCTGCCCAGCCCAAGACAGCAGCTCTGGTCCAACTGACAGCACAAGCTGCTGCTGATCCTCAGGTCAGGTACATTGTGCAATTGCTGTTTATTCTGGGGTATTTGCCTGCATGGTGCCAAGAAAATCAGGTGATTTCAAGGAAAAACCTGGCACAGGGACCTGCTGGGGAGATGCGTGGGCTTGCTGGCATCACCCCAGCCCGGCCGCCCCCAGGAGCTCAGCAGGACCCTAGGACCTGCCACATCAGGTATGATCCACCCCCACGATGATCACAAATCTGCTGCCGCTCTGCTCTAGACACATGTATTTACACCTTTTGAAAGGTAAAACGCAGGAGGAAAAAGCTATAGTTAGGCTTTAATTAAAGCACTGAGGCACAAATGCTGCCGTCTGCAGAGAGGGCTGAGAGGCTCCATCCCACGACCCAGCAGACCGCAGCTAAAGCGGGACCCACTTGGCAGGAATAAGCAACCCACAGTCAGCGATCCAAAGCTGCACACCCGCTTTTTAGCGCTGATTAAAAAAAAAAAATTATGACCGCCAACATATTAGCAGCTACATTCATTAATCCTGGCAGGTAAAAATACATATTTTTGTCTCCTTACAACCAGTAACTACTCAATGAGACAAAGATAATTAACTCCTTAGCAAAGTATTACAGCATAATGTGTAAACATCCTACAGTACATCTCTACGCCCTTTTTACCCCCCAAGTGGGAGGTTTCTGTCGGAGCAGCCAGCCCGATGCAGTGCGGGTTTGTGCGTTTTAACATTACAGGAGGGTGACAGCGAGTAGTACCACACAACAGGCTCTAAATGTCTTCAACATTTTTTCCTCTTCCCCACCCCCCACTCCCACCCCACCCCCCCTGGCTTATTTCTAAGCACTGTAACATTTAAAACCAAAGAACAGACGGCATTGCTCTTGCAGAGGGCTGCAGCAAACACCGGTGGGAACAGCCTGAGGAGCAAAAGTAATAAAACTCAGTTTCTCACACAGTGAATTTCGTCCCTTTGTGGCAGAACTGCTTTAGATCAACACACACATCTGTTCCTCAGAAATCCTAAAGGCTCAGGATTAGTGCCTGGGCTTTCACCATGGCCCCCTCGATCTCAGCTTTATCAAATTAAAGTGCTGGGAGTGTCTACAACAACTGGGTTTGAGCTCAAAATCCCCAGGCTGCCGAGCTCCGCCACAGCACTGACATTTCTCAAACATGGGTCCCTGCTGTGGGTAGGGCCAACATTCATTTTACACATTTAAAATAAGCAACCTGGGTCCCAGAAGCTGCTCTTATAAATCCTGGAGTCAACTGGGAACAGCAGGTGCAGAACAGCCTCCTGCTTCGTACCTAAATGCTCCTTTCTGCACCCGACCTGGGGATTTTGCCCTTACTGAAGGAACGGCAGGAGTAGGATAAAACGGAGTTTGGCAAAACACAAGTCAAGGCTCATGAGAAAAAACTGTAAATTTGGGGTTTTGGGGGGTTTAAGTAACACAGCCATCACGGGAGCTGCGCCGCAGGGGAGTTTCACCATCTAACAGACAACACTAAAGCAGCAAAAATGCTATTTAAGGCAGCGTTATACACCAGCAACATTCACAGCTTATTCGTAAGCAAGTCTAAAATCTTGTTGTGGGGCTAAAATTTGGTACGTTAAAAAGACAATCGGTAAAAATCATGTGCTTCTTGCAAACCCCACACACGCAGCCCTGCTGTTCCCGGACACTGAGCAAAGCAATGCTCCGGTCTTCTGTTGTAATAGATAAAAACATCCACAAACCCCAGGAAAAACAAGCAAGAGGATGCAGCTTAGCTCAGGGGACAAAGCTGAAGCAGGACTTGATGCAGATTCAAGAGCACTGGTAGCTACGCTGCTTCCAGAGAGGGAGAGGAGCTTTTTTTTATTCCCTTCTGCCCCTCGCAGGAGGTGTCTGGCAGGATTTGCTGAGCTGACAAGCGCCCTGTGTTCCAAAAGCCTTCCCAGAGCAAAAGATCAGGCTGGGATGGGGGGATGCAAACCAGCAGCCGTGGAAGCCAGGCCAAATGATACCTGGGCTCTTTCGCTGGTTAAACACCACAAAAACTGTGTTTGACCTTGGAAACGGTAACAGTTAAATAAAAACTTGGGGATTTGGTCTGATAACGTCTTCCAAAGAAAAGCTGCTTCAGCAAGTAGGAAGATGACCATTTTGTCCCCACATACACTGAGGTTAACTTTGCCACCTAACCAGGGGGAAAGATGTGGGACACCAATGCTCCAGTAAAGCCCAGGGATGCGTTGGCTCACTTAAAAGCAGGGTTGAAAAATCTCCATAACACATTTTCTCCAGTCTCACGGACAGACATTTCAGCATTCAGAAAGAAAAAGAGACAGAGAGACAAAAAAAAACCCAAACACATTTCATTTCAGAGGAGATTACTGGCCAAAGCGGCGCGCGGCTCACTGTGCTCTGGGGATGCTCGAGTCCCAGCCGCAGGGCTCTTCCCAGCCACGGAAATCCCAGCCGAGTCCGAGATGAAAGCAGAAACCTCTACACCGTTAAACCAGCCATCCTCTACAAATTAATAGATAAATAGCACAGGTTACACCGAGGATAAGTCAGGCGATGGTAAAGCAGGGGACAACAGAGCTCAGCTCAGTGCAGGGACAGACACTTTGCAGCAGCCAGAGGCGGGTGAATCCAACCAGGTCCAGAGTTGTTCTACATGACCGTAACCACCAGAGGATTTACTTATTTACTTCTACCTGAGCAAATAATTAGCTGCTTCACACTTTGCATCATCCTTTAACCTCCGGCAAAGCTTGGCACAAAGGGTTTCCCAGCCCCAGCCCGAGACCATGCGAGTCCAGCTTTGCTGGAGCATCTCGCAGGACAGCAGGCAATAACGAAGCAGGCTGGCTACTCGGGGTTACTCGCTTTTATTTATCTTCTCCAGAGGAAAATACACTCCAACCAGAACCAACCTATGAAACATTAATCATTTTGCACATTAACCACAATAAATACTTAAGAGTTTTGTTAAAACTCCTTCCGCTGCCTCGCCAAGGACCCAACAGACAACACTCAGCTCTGTACAAGCAAATTATATATTTATGAAGGCACAATCACACAAGTTAAAATCCGACGGCCAGGAGTTCTTACAGCTGATCACACAACATCCCAGAGCGCAGAAAATGCTCAGAGGGGCTCCAGCCACGCCGACCCCCTGCCCGCTCTGCTCAGCACAGCGACGTGTAAATCAATCCCTGGCATCAGTCTGGTTACACAACCCACGCTGTTTTGCAACAAAAAAATAAATGGCACAGCTACGGAGCCAGCGTGCTGACAATGAACAGTGGGCATCGACACTTCCAATTCAAGAGTCAGGAAATCCAGACCCTAAATAGTCTCTATTTGCAATTATAAAAAAATAAAAATATCTCAACAGCCTTCCTGACAATTACACTTAAAGTAACCACTATCAGAGGTAATCCGTAACAGCTGCTCACATGCTGCTTGCTCAAGCAAAACACCAGCACGAAGGAGGAAGGAGGTTTGGATTGGAATCAAGGAAGTTGGACCAAATTACCTGCATTTATCTGCAAACCCTCCTAGGAAGTCCGCATTAGTCGTTTAAACATAAGAGAAAGAAACACTTGAAGGGCAGCGTTAGAAAAGCAGCTTTGCCAAGCTGGTACACGCGTTCATTTTCTAAACACACAGCTCCTTTCGGCTCAGGGTAAAGACAAATCCAAAGGGGGAAAGATTTGATTTTTAGCCTATGGATAATTTTTCTCTCATCTGATTCTAGGTTATTACTCTGTACAGGAACAACTGTTTATCACATTTATCACAAGCTCCCACAGCTCAGGTTCTTCCTTCTTCTCCCCTCATCCCAACATTGAGGCCTCTGAAACCCAGGGAGATAGGCAACCTCAGGTGAAACGCTCCCCATTTGCGTTGCTGCTGGTCAGACCATTCCCAGCTCGGCCATCCCGACGTGGGAGATGCTCTACAGCAACATCTGAGCTCGATGCCTTGTGCGCTCCTGCAGCTTTGGCAGGGCAGGCAGTAAAACTCGGCAGCGTTATTAAAAACGCTGTCACAAACTGGAGAACAGGGCACAGAGGCATGTAGCTTCAGGATCCGTCCCACACCTTTGCATCCTACGACATGGGTGTAGCAGCAGGTGATGGAGAAAGAGCAGCTGCACTGAGGAAATTGTTGGAAGAGCTTAACATCGAAGACGACGTGCGATTCAAGTAAAATAATGCACATCCCAATGGGCAAATGCGTTCAGGCAGGGGTTTCTCAAGCCTGAAGGAAGCTGGGCAGAGGTAGGAGCTGCACCTTCCTCGCCTGGAAGAGATGAGCTGCACCCTACGGCAGCGAGACCCGCGCCCCACCACCACAGGGACCACCCTGTCACCGCCAAAGGGGAGCGAGCCCCCCCCCCAGCCCCGTGTCCCCTGTAACACCTCACCTCTGGGGACAGAACCAGCTACCGCTTCGCTTCCTTTGCGCTAAACCAGCTCTCCCTTGGATGCCAGAGCACCAGGAGCGAGAGGATTTGCCCCAAGCCCCAGGGCAGCGGGGCAGAGGGAGCAGAGCTTTGCTGAGAGCAGCAGCAGCTCAGCACCCACCCCAGCAGCCCAGACGCAGTGACCCAAAGCCTCCGAGGACGCAGCTTGTGCCACCTCGGAGCCCACCCTTAGGCACCACCACCCTTTGGGTGCTCCCCAGTACAGCCCACTGCTCCTGCAGGGAAGACCCCCGTGCCCCCGAAGGGGGGCTGGAAGCAGCTGGGTGCTGCAGGTCACCCAGGCGTGCAGGGATGAGCACAGCACCGCATGCAGGATGCGGCACGGGGGCTGCAGGAGCGACACGCTGCAAGAGCCAGCCCACAGCCCCGTGGTGCAGGGACCTGCTGTGCCCCCAGCCGCAGCACCCGAACTGCAAAAAGCTTTTTACAAGACAAAACCCATCAGCGTTTGGATGAGGCAAAACACCCAATAAGCCAAGCGAGGGGTGGCCGTGGGGTAGGTCACAGCTACTGGCAGAGCAGGGGTGCGGGGCCAGCAGGAGCACGGCGAAGTGGGGGCACCCCTGGCCCTCCTGCACGGGGCAGCAGGCAAGGTCTCATCCCAGCCCCTCGCTCGGAGGCAGAGAGGGAAGCCGAGGTTTCACGGGCGACGCAGGCTGCTGGCTCCCTGGGGAGGGGACACACAAGGACATGTTCTCCCCTCAGGGTGGGAGCAAGGCAGTCCTCTCTTCGTCTCCATTTAAAGATGCCTCCGAGGACCATGACAGTGAGGACTCAGTGACAACTGCCACCCATGCAGAGGGGTTTTTCCACCCAGCTGCTTCCCAAGCACACACACAACCCACCCGGCTCCCTCACGCCACGGGGAACCGGGGCTGAGCAGCACCGCTCCCACCGAGGCCACGATCCAATGACTCCTGCAAAACCGCTGTGAGCAGTAACATCACCACACCTCATCCCTGGCAGAGAGGAGACGCACGCGGCACCCAGCGCTGCTCAGTACGAGCCACATGGCTCAGCCCAGCAGTGCCAGTGCAGCACCATCCCACGTCCTGGTCCAGGGATGGAGCAAGCTCAGCATGAAACGCACTTTCGCGGGCAGCCAGCACCAGCACAACGCACCAGTCAGTCCAGCCCGAGCCCCTGGGTCAGCGGGCTCAGGCTGGTAACAATATTCCCCCCCTTGAGCTTATTATAGAGCAAAAGACCCCCTTCCACTCCATGCATTTGTCTTTCCCCAAAGCAGTTTCCATGCAACGTTAATCAAGAGAAGTCCTACTTACTAAACCAAAAGAGAGTACACACCAGCTGCTCTCAGTGGTACTCACAGGCAAGCATTTCCCCCTTGAGGCTGCAAAGGAAAAAGAAACAGCACAGGATAGCTCGTAGTGCATTTTAAAGGAGACTTTAAAATAATAGTAAAAGCAGCAAAGCAAATGAGGAAAGAAGTGAAGCGGCCCCGAAGATTTCATGTTAGGGAGCTCAGGGCAGGCTTGTATCGCAGCAGGAGCTGATACAAGGCACGGACATCGCGCCGTCGCTGCTCGCCAGCACGCCTCCCCCCCGCTAGCCCCACAGCCCAGGGTTTACTAAACACTCCTTCACCCCAGAGCATCAGCGCTTCGGCGTGACGCTTACGAAGGGTACAACATCCCTTTGGGGCTGCCCCGCTGCAGACCCCCACCAGTGAAGATGCCGGGCGGTCAGGGGGCTCTCCAGGGGCTCTGCACCCACCGCTGCTGGGGGGCAAACCCACACCACCACAAAGCCCTGCCTGGTTCGGTTCCCACCAGAGCCCTGGGATTTTGGGGATGCTCCAGCATCACGCTCCAGCAACGTTCACCTCTGTTGCATCGCCCCGTCTCCTACCCTCTGGCCACTTACTCTACAAACAGGCAGGAGCAGGGCTCACTGAATAGCTTAGAAAACATTAAAAATAAAATAATCTTGGCTACTTTAGAGGTTAAAGAGCTGTAACAATGGCTGTCTCTGCACAGGGGGGCCAGCCAAGACCTCCCCAAATCCCCCCCCAGCTCTTCTCTGCCTCCCCTGACAGGCAGCAGTGTGCAGCCTGCTACGCCTGTGCTCTCCCAGGCACAGAAAACCTCCTGATTTAGCAAAGAAACAATTTTAAATGAGCAAAGAAACAAACAGGGCTTCCCCTCCAACACTGAGGAGGGCCTACGGGCTTTTAAGCCAGAAGAAACACCAAGCACCAAAACCCAAACTGCTTCCACCTGGGCACCCAAAGAGCCCAAACTTTGTTCAACAAGCTGCTGACATCGGGATCCAAAGGGAAAAAGGCTCCAGCAAAATCACGCAAAGATTTCCTACCAAGTCGCTCTGGGGCTGGAGCAACACTTGGCTGCAGTATCAAGTTAGGACAAAGAAGGTGTTTGTAACTCTTTACAATCAGGTGGTTTTTTACCAGAAAGCAAGATATTACCCAGAATTAACCACCCTGCCAAAACCCTACTGCACTGATGGAGACTCGCCTGCATAAAGCCTGATGGCGAAAGCCTCTGGCACCACTATTCTAGTTTAACGGGGCAACTTCTGGGGTTTGGGGGTTATTTTTGTGGGGTTCTTTGTTGGTTTGTTGTTGTTGTGGTTCTTTTTTTAAGGGAGTCTAATCCAGACCAATTTTCATGCAGAGACGGTGTTCAAGACCCTGGGAAGGGTCTGTGTGTCAGGGAGGACCACCGACAGCCGCGGGTGATGGTGGGGAGGGGGAGCACAGGGAAGGTACCACCTGGACACCCACTTGCAGCTGCGGCTGGTTGGCCCCATCTTGAGCTTCCAGGGATGGAAAAGGCCCCAGCAGGTCAAGAGGTTTGCTCCCAACGCTGAAATGTCGCGGGCGCTTTACCGTGTCCGCGCTGGCCCGCGGCGCAAAGCTGTTTCTTCTCATCCTTACAGGGGTTTGGCTGGCGGGAAGGTTGTTCTGATCCCAGACGGAGGGTATCATAAGGAATGAAAAGGGGAACCAGAGTTTATTAAAACCAAACCGCACACCAGCACACACCTCCGGCATCCCCCCGCCACAGGCACTGCCAAGCTCCCGGCAGCCGGGGCCGCTGGCACCAGCGCTCAGTGCCTTCCCCAGCTGAGCACCAGTGATGGGAAACCCCTGCTCTGTCAGCTAACCTGGCTCTGAGTCCGCTGAAAAGTCTGCTTTTTTAGCAGTTTTACTTCCCTTTTTAATTTTTTTGCTTAAGCAGCTTTGTTAGGGTTTTTTTGTTAGTTTGTTTTGGGTTTTTATTTTCTTTTTTTTTCTCCCTGCGATCAATTTAGGGGGAAAAAAATAATAAGCAAATAGAAAAACTTTCCCTTCTTTGTATTTCTTCTCCCTCAAAGCAGCCACGTTGCCCAAAATAGCAAAGAACAGCAAAAACAGACTCCAGCTTCTCCAAGCACACAGCAACGACTCCAACGCAGGCATCGCACACAAGTTGCAAAGCGATAAATGCCCGACTGGAACCATCAGCATGGGACCAGCCACAAAAACCTGGCCAAACATCCTCAGCTCAGCATCTTGCAGTCAACTGGATTGAGCTCCACAAACCCTCCAGCCACAGATGCAGCTTCACCACCCCCTCGCTGGCGGTGCCTCGGCACAGGGACAAAAAAATCAGCATCTCCCAGGCCAGCAGCCGAGAGCTCTTTATAAAATACAGCGACAAGAGGCAGCTAAAAGCCTAAATGTGCCAAAGGAACTTAAAAGGTGGTGCGTGTGGGTTTTCCGTGAGCTAGCACAGCAGAGCTGGTTTGTGCTCTTTAATTGGGGGAGCTAATTACAGGCAGTCGCTCAGTGGCATTTGCCGGCACGTCGGTCCCCTCTGGAAAATGGTGTTTGCAGAAGCGAATGCCCAGAACAGCAGCAACTTCCACAGATTTGGCAGGTGGGTATGTGCTTTGCTGCACCAGGTGGATGGCTGAACAGGTTTTTAAGTCTTGGGAGAGACAGGATTTCATAAATAACGCCAGCCAGAGCCCGAAGATCGGCAGCGCAAGGGGCAGCAAATCGGACCCGTCCCCTCCGATAGATACATCGTCCAGGCACCCCATCGGCTTGCCTTGCACCCAACACCTGTCTCTGCGGATTTCTTGTGTGTTTTACAGGGGAAGAATCCTCCGCTCCTCCCAGCCACCGGCACAGCAGCCAGCCCAGCCCCCCCCAAGGGCTGCCGAGAGCCCCCCAAGAACCCCCCCAGAGGCAGCCTTACCCCAGCCACAGCTTTAAAGGGAGGACGCTCATCAAGACACTGAGAAAACTCGCTTCAAACATTGTGGCGAGTCTTTTTGAAATTATCACAATTAATAAAACAATCATCAACAAATACGTCATGGAAAACTGAGCACCAGACCTGGAATTTAAATCCTACATCCTCAATTTGCCCATTCTGCTTCCTACAACAGCTCGGAAAAATACCTCCCCCCTGCCTGGGACGCATGCTAATTCAGCCTACAATTAATTCTGCTTTGGGGGATTAGTTCTGAAGCAAGCCCTTCTGATCACTGAAAGCAATCGGTCATCTCCAGCAGGTATTTGAGAGTGTTTCAGTTTAGTTATTTATTTTTGAAAAGGGAAAAAGCCCGAGCTGGGCAGCAAAGACTTACTGAGTTCAGCGAGGGTTTGTCGCGGTGCGTGTTCACTGCTTCCACGTTCAGATTAATCATCTCCACTTTACAGCCTTTATAAAAAGCAGTGAGAAGTTTATACAGGGAAGGGTAATTTATTAAATAGCCGGTTTTATTTTTTTTTTAAATATTGATTATTTTTTTTTAAATAAAACAGCTCATAAATAAACAGTTCACCCTATTAACAGAATTTTACACTTTAAAAAAAACCCAACTTTTCGGCATTAACCTTCAGCACTAGAGTGCAGCCCTGTGTTACGTGGGCTACAGGGCTCTCCAGAGGAGCCACTGGTAACTGGCTGAGCCCCAGAGCCACATCTAAGTCCGGAGGCACAAGCAGCCGTCACCGGTGGGTGACACCCACAGACAGGAACACCCCCGCACTCCCACATCTCTCCCGCTGTTCCCCCCAACCCCCCCTTTTTATACATTAAAAGTATTTATATATTAACCTATACGCTGGAACCTTTATACACGTTAAAAATACTACAAGCAGCTTTTCTAGCATGTTGGGTTGGTGCCGCACATGGACACAAACCTGCCCATCAGGTCTGCACGCACACAAACGAGGACCCAAAATAATAAAATCAAGAAAAAAAAATTAAAAGACAATATTTACCGTATGCAACAGGCGTGAGCTTGAGAATGGTGTGGAGGGGGCAGCGCAGGTAGGGCAGCTCATCTAGGGCAGAGGGAGGTGTTACGGGGGGTGTTAGGGCTGCGCCGGGGATGCCCCCACCAGCCACCCCCCCTCACCCCAGGATTCAGGTGGGAACCTTCCGCACAGCACCCCACCAGCACCCCGTGGGGTGCCACGGCCCCCCCAGCCTGACGGGATGGTCCCCACCGTTCCCAACGCACAGAGCCAGCCAGAAGAAACCTCTCCAGCAGCACACGGGTGGGAAAGCCCCACAGCAGTTTTAAATTAAAACTTGAGAAGTTTATTAACTTTATTAAAAGTTTTATTAAACTCCAGTGCCACCCACTGGAGCTCCACGTAGGAGCTGGCAGCAGACTGGAACCAGCTTCCAGGAGGTATGCAGTGCAAGGGATGAGCATCTCTTAGAGATGCAACACTACTGCCAACCCTTCCAGGTTACTGATGCACCAAAAAACACTTTTTCTTTACATAATCTGTAGGAGACTATTTTTAATCTAAGCGCTACTTGTGAAAACAGCCCCAGAAACAATGGCTGAGCAGGAAAGCAGCAGCGCACGCATCTGCATTTCTCACAAAGAGAGCTCCTTGCACCACTGAAACCCAATGGTTAAAGCATTTTGGCAATTTTTTCTTTTTTTAAGCAGCTCTTCCGTTCTGAAAAATCAAAACAGTCATTAAAAGCCACCCTCCCACAAGCTCTGTATAGGAAGCAGTGAGAGAAGCCAGCCCCTAACATCATGCATTTATTTTTGTACCTGCACTCTTGTCGAGAAAATAAGCCAACAGGCACCTCATAACCGCCTGGTGGGAGATAACGAGGACGTTGCCTTGCCGTTCTAGCTCCATAATTACCGGCTCCAGGCGCTGGACCAAGTCCTGGTAGGACTGAAAAAGAAAACAGGAATTTTTCAAGGGGTTCTGTAAACAGAGGCTTGAAGCAGAAGTAGTAATAAACACAGTTTCACATCCAAGGAAAATATCAGTTAAAATACCAAGACACAGAGGTTACGGATGATCCGGTAAATACAGGGGGAAAAAAAAGCAAAGAGCAGAAGGTGAAGTTTAATGTCAGCAACCCTCAGATTACAGGAGGATTCAGATTACTGTTAATTCTTAACGAGCGCTGTAGGAAAAACAAATAAAATAGTAAATTATATGTTTAAACAGGGTTGTGAAGTAAAACCAGAAATGACTCCACACCACACCCACAATCATTTTCTTCCCAAGATTCCCAAAATGATTCCCAGGGCCTCGGCCAAGCCAGGATGCAGAAACCCCTCAGTGTCCGAGCGGAGCATCAAGGGACTAGGCAATGGCCCAATTAATGGATTGAAAGGCATCACCTGCACACCACAATAAAGGAAAACAATAAACCTTCCCTCAGAGAGAACTGGGGATCCTGATGTTTTCAGTTTCTCACATAAATATTGGCAGAAGTTAAAATTAAGTCTTTTCTACACAGACGTTATTCGTTTTTACGGGCACTGTATCTTATCGTTATTTCTTAAGGGTCTTCACCTCGCCTCCAGGATAGCGATAAAGGTATTTCTCTTGGTCCCTCAACGCAAACTCATCCGGATACTTGGCTTCAATTTCTGCATAGGTCATTTCTTCACATACCCCCTGAGGGCAGAAGAACTTGTTAGCACACACTTCCTCGCAACGGAGGCACAGCAATGCAACAGGAAGATGAGGAAAAGCAAGTGGCCGAGCTCAGTGATCCCTTTGCGTGACAAAAACGCCCGGTGCCATAGCTGGCACAGCCACACGCTCAGCACCTGCATCCCGCGCACCCAGGGTGCTTTGAAGAGGATGGGCTTTTGGGTTTATTTCCAAACCCCTGTTTGCCTGGGATGAAAACAAGAGTTCACTTGCAGAGCAACAGCCCTGCAGTTTCTTTTGCCGGAAAGAACTAGAGCAGGACCAGTAATCGCTGCACGCCCAGGGCTGCGTGACACATGCCTGGGATGCTCCGTTTTCTTTCTCCGCACCAGCTAGACACGCTCACAGCAAGGGGTAGCAGCTCCTGGCATCACCACCACCGTGACACCAAACCACCCTAAACCTCACAGTGGTGACTGGAGTACGTTATCCACCCACACGGTTCAAAGCCAACAGGAAATAGGCGATTTGATTGGGATGAATTTGTTTTCAAACCTTAATTTTCCACCTAGAACAGCTAAAGGCTTTAATCAGCGTTTCACTCACCGCATCGATCTCATTGAGAATCTTCCACTGCTCGTACATGACCCCCAGGGACTCGGCCGTCTGGATCGTCCTTTTCAGCTGGCTCGTCCACACCTTCAGGTCAACAATTTCTTGCTCTTCAATGAACTTCTTAAGCGCCTGAGCAAACTGGAAAGAAAGCCAGGAGAGGTGAGGAGGGAGCAGGAGCTGCTGCTATGGTCAAAAGCATCATTTCAGGGGCTGTGGCTGTCGCGGCAAGATCCAGCTGCGGGGCTGCCCCTCGCCAGAGTCGGATGCAGAGCCTGGCTCTGACCCTGGTCACACAACACGTTACAAATACAGCGACCCAGGTGCTGCCAAACACATACCTGCTTCCCACGCGGTGACAGACCAGAATCCCCACCAATCTTGCCAACAAGATTATATTCACTCTCACCATGTCGGCAAAGGTAGATGGTACGCGGCTGGACATGAATGTTCATTAGGTAATAGACGATTTTACTCTGGATGTAATCTTGGACTCTGTTTACTAGGAACCGCTGTCCCACATTGATCACTTTAATGAAGGAAAGATCTCTGGAGTCAACATAAAATAAGAACACCCACACGACTGGTTTTAAAAACGAAGCACGTGTATTGCGGGTGTAATCTAGCTCTTTATCCTCTAGTAAAGGCATCAGCACTACCACTGGGTCACTCCAGCGGCCAGAAGAGACACTGAGCTGCCGTGCCTGAACAAGGAGCTGCATTACACTGTGGTACACTAGAGAAAAATCCTTTCACATCACTTGGGACCCAAGGATATCACCTTCACACAAGCAATGGCGCTTTGAGAGAGCAGAGAGCTGATGCCTTCTAGCATCCTGAGCCAGAGAACAGCAGCGACAAAGCAAAGCAGCTCATGTGGGCAAGGAGAAAACGCACCCCCGGGCTTTGCTTACTTGTCGTAGGCATCGGGATCAAGAGGCTGGTAAGTGACCTTGTAGCACTCGATCCTCTTCAGGAAATCATCCATCACATTCTCCCTGTTTCTCTCCGGGTAGTCAGGGCTGGAAACTTTCACCTCCTGATCAACAGACAGCGCCGCTTTGTGAGAGCTAAGCAAACTCAACTGGGAACAAATGCAACCCTGAATAACATTATTCTTCCGTTTTGAAACAAATACGCGTTGTTTAACGCTGCCCTGTGGAAAAACCTGCTCCTGGAGAGGAAACAAAGGGTGACTCTGAAGGCGCTGAAGGGCTTGGCCCTGCGACAGACACAGCTGGCTCGCTCCTAGCTGTCCCCACAAGCCGCTCGCTGCCTGCCTTCCCTCGGCAAGAAATCACGCTTCAAGGTCAAACACTCCTCCGCTTCATTCAATTTCCAGGTTCTCACATAACTAACTGTATTTAGCTTTTCTAAGCCTGCAAACCTCAGCTGCTTCTTTCCAAGGTGAAACATAAGCGCCAGGCATTTGCAGGCATTCCTGTAAGCTAGCATAGCTGGTGACCTTGCACCGAGCACCCGAGCTCGCACCGTAAGCGCTGGCAGCAGAGCCTGGAAAATGTGGCACGCACCAGGATATTGGCAGCAATGACTTCTGGATCGTCACAGACAGACTCCACAAAAAACACCTGCGAAGGAGGGAAGGAAGCAGACTTCAGAGAGTCAAGAATGCTGAGCCAAAACTCGAGAGCTCCTGCCCCAGGGAGCAGCAGCATCCCTCAGTGCAGCAACTCCAACCACAAATTAAATACAGCAGCATTACCTTGAAAGCATTTTCTTTAGCAAAATTTAAGATCAGGTCCCGTCTTTCTCGAGTTGTGTTGGTCGCATCAAACACCTACCAGAAAGGGAGCAAGCAGCAATGAGCAAGTTTATCTAAGGCTTTTAAAGCAGCCCCAAATCATTTGGGATGACAGCCAGGTCCCCAAACGCCCTGGGCAGCTTTGAACTACCCAGATGGAAAGCCATGCTTAGTCCAGGGAAGTCTTACAGCTATTTGCCCGCACTCCTCCAGGAGATAAGCCTTCACATCTTCTAGTGCCACTAAGGCACATCGTCTGCAGGAGAGAAACGGGTATTGTCAGAGCTGATGGATTCAGATGGCTTCTGCACCACCAAGCAGAGATTTAAATACCTTTTCTTCCTGCCTCACCCCTGCACCTTACCAAGAGCCCCAGGGGCTCTGCAGAGACCACAAGGCATCTGTGTCTATAAGCTGCTGCATCGCCAGGCGCTGGCAGCCCCTGCTCTGTGCCAGCCCGAGGCCAAGCACACATTGCCCATGCACAGCCCCTCTGGCAGGACCCCCACACTGGCTACACCACCCCCTCCCCTGGTTTCCTGGGCGTTAATTTAATTCTGTGCCCCTCAGACACAAAGCCTGCCAGGACCCGAGACTAACCAAACCACCACGGCTCGGTGCAGTCCCCTGACCCCGACTCACTTGCGGATTTCCATGGCTTCTTTGTTATCGTGCCTGAAGAAGTCATAGGACTTGTAGGACTTCACCGCTTCCCGGCGATACACTCCTAAATTAAACACTTCACACACACAAAAGACGAGGGCGTGAGACCGACAGCATTTGGCCGACAACTCTTGCAGCGGGGCGAGCTGGCAGCCCCCCCCACGCACCTTTGGTGGGCACCCCGATCCAGTTGAGGTAGCGGGTGAGCTTCTTGGACACGTACGTCTTGCCGCGGGCGGGCAAGCCGATCATCACAATCAGCGTCGGCGAGTTGGTCATGTAGGAAGCCCATGCTGCAAGAATAAGCCAAGAGCATCAGCAGTGTGGCCGAGCATCCCAGAGCAAAAAGCAAACCCCACAGTCAAGGTGGCCCCCGCGCAGTGCTAACCCATCTCCCGGGTGGGCAGCCGGCCACCGTGCCCTGGGGACAAGCTCGCTGCCATGGCCCTGCAGGTAATGGCCCGCTTTGAGCCCGGCTGTTCGATGGGCTCCCCAGCACCAGCTAATGAGGCTAATGAGGTGGGTCAGCAGCGGTGCCTGGCCGTGCCTAATGGGGCTGACAGGTGGCTTTCAGCATCGCAAATATTTGCCATTCGGCCAGAAGCTGTCAAGGGCAAAAGAAAGATGTTTTTAGCAAAGCAGTCACGTTCTGTCGGAAAACTGCCCAAGCGAGCGCAGAAAACACCCGGGAAGCAGCAGGTTTTTGGGGCGGGCTGATGGCAGCACCCCCAGCTCTAAGGGGGGCAGGAGCGGGGTGTGCAGCCACTGGTTACCAACCCCCTTGAAAAAAATCCTGCTTTCTTTTCAAGTCCTACCGGGACCTGGTCCAGCGCTGCCCCCGAGATGAGCGCAGGGTGCGCGGGATGGGAACCCGTGCTACGGCTTCGTTAAGATAACGCGCACCGTTATCTCCCTCATTATATATAATTATTCCTCTTGTAAATAGATGAAGGGCACATCCCCTCCCCGGGCCGGGGGTACTCACAGCACTTCTTGTCGCCGCCGCGCAGAGCCCCGGCCCTGCCCCGGGGGGGGCCGCTGTGCCGGGGCGCCGCCGACATGGCTCCGCGCTGCCGCGCCACATGCAAATGAGATGCAAACCGCGCTCTACGTCACGCCGCGCTATGCAAACGAGCCGGGCGCCCGCCGCGGCGCGCTCCGCTCTCCCCCCGCCTTTCAGCGCCGCGAGCCGGCGGCACTGTGATTGGCTGCGGGCCGGCCAATGGCGGGGAGGTTCTCGCGAGAGTGGGCGGGAGCGGCGGAGCGGAAGCGGAAGCGGGAGGCGGCCGGTGGGGAGGCGGTGGCGGCGCGGGGCGGCCCCGCCGAGGATGCTGCGGCTGCGCTGCAAGGCCCGGAGCGGCACCCACCCGCTGCCCGGCCTCACGGCCCACTCCCGCCTCCGCGACATGCAGGCCGCCCTGGCCGCCCTCACCGGCGTCCCTGTCCCGGCCCAGCGCCTCCTTCTCGGTTTCCCGCCGCGGAGCCTGGACCTCAGCGACGGCGAGCGGCGGCTGGGCGACCTCGGGATCCACTCGGGTGAGGGCCGGGCCCGGGCCCGGGCCTGGGCCTGGGCGAGGGGGGCGGGCACCGGCGCTTTGTGGCCTCAGCTGCCCCGCCGGCTGCAATTACCGTAATTAAAAGAGGCTGCGGCCCAGCACGCCCCTCAGCAGCCGGCTGTCGGGCCGGTTCCTCCTTCCGGGCCAGCTGTCCACACCCGGCTCGGGAGGGGCTGCTGCTCGCCGGTGGTGGCTTTGCCCGCGTCCCGGGGGGCCGGAGGCAAACGCGCGGGGCTGGCAGGGGCCAGGGACCCGGGAGGTGCCAGGTGAGTAAGCCCGAGTCGCCGTGTCCGCTCCATCGGTGTGTTGCGGTGCTGCCGGCCGCCTGGGCTGGGGCTGCGTTCTGTCAGGGTGCCGTGCTGCCGGGAGAGCGCCAGTGTCATCCCTAAATCCCACCTGCGTATTTCAATTCTCCCTCGTTCTGTTGTTTGACAGGTGACACGCTGATAGTTGAAGAGGATACGTCCAAACCCAAGACTGACTCACCTGTAGTTGCAAAAAGAACGATGTCTAACTCGGTTAGGGAAGCTGTGCCTGTGCTGGCAAGGAGGGTTGTACCGGCAGATAACTCCTGTCTCTTCACCAGTGTGTACTATGTGGTGGAGGGAGGTGTTTACGACCCGGGTTGCGCTCCAGAGATGCGCAGTCTTATAGCCCAAATAGTAGCGAGCGACCCGGAATCATACTGTGAGGCAGTTCTAGGGAAAACTAACAGGGAGTATTGTGACTGGATCAGAAGAGAAGAGACTTGGGGAGGAGCCATCGAAGTGTCCATTTTATCCAAATTCTACCAGTGCGAAATCTGCGTGGTGGATACGCAGACAGTCAGAATCGACCGTTTTGGGGAAGATGCCGGTTACACTAAGCGGGTCCTTTTAATTTATGATGGGATTCATTATGATCCACTTGAGCGTAAAATCCCTGACTCGGACATTCCTCCCCAGACAATTTTCTCCACGGCTGATGATATTGTTCTTGCACAAGCATTGGAATTGGCAGACGAAGCCAGACGGAAGAGGCAGTTTACCGATGTGAATCACTTCACGCTGAGGTGCATGGTGTGCCAGAAGGGACTAACTGGACAAGTGGAAGCCAGAGAACACGCCAAGGAGACCGGACACACCAACTTCGGCGAAGTCTGACATAGACATGAGGATGGTTACATCGACTACCTCACTGATCCAGAATAAAATTCTGGATTTCCAGATAAGCTGTATGTAATCATAAAATTCCGTTCACAAAGCTTGAAAAGCATATTAACATAATGATGGCCAAGATGCACAGGTTTGCTATAGTTAGTGACTTTTCCGATGGATTTGGAATAGGTATCTTCTCGCATGCTAATTTATAGTACTTTGGCAGGTGGTATACACTGGCAGCTAAAACCCGATTTCTAAAATAATCTCACTCTGTGTGTGATCTGAGCAGACATACAAAATCAGGCTTGTTCAACAGTAGTGTAAAATCCAGCCTCAAAGTTGCTGAATTGGTCTCTCTGTATTATGTTTTCAGGGTAATTAAACTAATTGAAGGGTTTGAGAAACACACGTATCAGCATTACTTATACTAAGAGTTAGGCTGCACACACGAGCAAGTCTTGCAAGGGAAACTGCTCATTTGGTGCGTGATTTTTAATGCAAAGAGAATCTCCAAAGCTGCCCTATACTATGTTACCATCAGAAGTAGACTGTATTGTTTGTGTGAAGTCATGGCTTTAGAGAAAGAAATGGCCTCTAAGCTTTAAGATAGCCTACTTTAATGAGTAGATGGTTAAGTGTTGAATAAACTTATTAATCCTCTGTAGGTAGTTTTTAGTTGCTTGAAAAATAACTATCAACGCCCCACCCCCCTGGTGTTTACTGCATCAGAACTTAGGCATGTTTCTTGAAATACTTTGGATTCTTCTTCATAATAGTATCTGAAATTCTGGCAAGAGGGAAATACAGTAGTTAGGCAAGTGACTTAATTTACATCTGTTAAATACATTTAAGCAGACTTTACTTGGGTATAGCCGATATCACGGTCACAATGTTACTAAGCTGTACCGGATTCCAAATACTGAAAATTAGCACTTTAAGGTGGTATAGTTCTCGCTCTTTGCTGGTAAAAAGTTTTGCCCTCTTGAGAAGGACAGAGTGCTAACCCAGAAGGGAGGCTTGAAGTTTTTTCATCTGCATTCTGCCTTAATGTGTTTGATTTGTCACCGATGACTGTTCAGTAGCAAGACTTTAATTCTGATAATGAAGGGTGCAGTTGAATTTTCAGAGCAAAATAAGCTACGTAAACTGCCCTACTTTTCGTACTGTTCAGAATCGGGGAAGCTGAAATGGGTTTAATATATCTTACCTCACAGCAGGGTTGTGGGGCTTAACAGTAAGTGCTTTTGAGGTCTTTTAAAAGGTGCTGTAAAGGTGCATATTACTGAAGGGGATTTTTTTTTTCTTTGTTGAAATGCCTGCAACACATACTTGTTTTATTGAATTTAAAAATATTTTTAGCCTGCTCTTCTGATGCTGTTTTGTGTTACCTTCCTTGCACTCTTACAAATGGGGAGCAAGAATGCACATCTTCAGACTGAGGCAGAAAGAAACCCACTCTCCAAGTGGAACCTAAGACCTAGTTTTAAAAGCTTCCATTTGTTAAGGCATCTGGCCAAACTCCTGGTGCAGCAAAACCTTCTTTTCTCTAAAAAACACCTTTCACTGAAGTTCTCAGCAGAGGTTCCCAATTGGACCTTGACATACTTACTGGGTCTTACTGAAGAAGGAACATAATTACATAAGAGCTTTGCTGAACTGAGGCATGAATAATTAAACATAAAGAGTAGGATCACCCAGAGTACTATGGACCAGGTTTCTTTTAAATTCAGTATTAAAATACGCATTAGCACTGTTGGGAGCTCCCTATAGAAAGCCGCTTAGCTCCCAGTGTTAAATCCCACTTTGCTTTTAGCTTATCATTAGAAAAAAAAAAAAAGACAAAAAAACCCTGACATTAAAATCAGCCTTCTGGACGCTGATGTTTATAAACCTAAAGAAATACCTGACAGTTCAAAAGAACTTGAAGATTACACTGTGTTATAACTACTTGAGATGAAATGCTGTCTAGGAATGAGACCAAGAGACTGTCAACCCTAAGTTGTACTCTCAGCTTTCACACTGAAGCGGTGAGATGCCTTGGACAAGGAGCTGATCCTCACCACTTACCACCTGTAACATGGACATAATACCTACCTCAGAGAGGTGTACAAGACACCTTTGGGTGTCTTTGAAGCAGAAGTGAAAGATACGTATTTATTGTCTGCCATGTTTGCAAATGCATCGACTTTAGGGGAGCAACACTTAGATTTTAGCTTTGTAACCTGGATGGATTTCTGAAAGTGTGTATAAAAATTTTTTTGGTATTTCTCAGTTGCAGTAGTTTTAAAATTAGCTTTATTTAATCCAGAGCATTTAGCTTGGCTACATCGCATTTGCATTGGAAATCTGCTAACAGATAATCAGCTCCGTTTGAAGGGGGATGTGTCAATGTCACTGCTTGGATGTTTTCTTTTGTTGCCTAGAAAATAAAATCTCTTTGGTTAAAAAATGTCGACTGAACTGCTGTAATTCATCTTTGTAAAAGTTGATAGTGTTACACACTGGCAAACTCTTTCAAAGAACAAGTAACCTATGGTACTGACCATGAGTTGGAAAACCTTATCTGATCCTCCTCAACTCTCCCAAACAGAAAGTACCTACATTATTTAAAATGTAAGATATGGATACATTTAAAGTACACCTCTGTTTCTTTTTTAAATGTAAATATGAGGGGGTTTTTAAGTACCTTTCAACCAGTGTTTGCCTGCCCTTAATGATACAGTTATGGAAGCATCAGAAAAATGATGTCCTGGTACTATTAGGATCAACCTCTGAACAACATTTCAGTGATACATTTGTACTGAACTGTTATTAATTGTACAGCAAGATGTGAGTTACAAGTATTTTGGAATAGGTGTCGTGGGACATGGGCTCAGGTATGGGAGGGGATAGCGTCACATGTCCAGAACAATCCAGAAAGCCTGTGAGGTACAGGCTGATGTCCATCCCATTGCTCCTGTTCCCATACAAATTTAAAATAAGCATTAAATTCCTTGCTGAGTGCTTCAGCACAGAGGTCAGTAACTAAACAGGTCCTGGAAACAAGTTTGCCTTGGAGGTACACTTGCCAAAAGCTGGGTTCTTGGTATTGTTTTACCAATCTCCATAGTTCTGGATTTTCAGTTACATAAAGAATTCTAGTTTCCTGGTGCCACTCTGGCTGTTTCACCAGCACTCAATTCCTTCTTTAATTAAAGAAGAGCCTAGCATGCTCTAATCACGTGGCCTTTCGCAGATGTGTTCTGTTGTATGAAGAGATACGCGCCATCTCGTGCTTATAACAGCACTTTAAAAGCTTGTCCAAGTTTACGTGTTGAGCAGATGTCGAGCAAGGACTTTCACCGATGTAGGCAGCCCGTGTTCCCACTGCAGTAAAACCAGTGGCGTTGGCAAATGTTTCTAGCAATCTTCGTTCCCAATGTAATCCGGTGGTATAGTGTTCTGGCTTGTGTATCATCGGTGCAGACCAGTCGGTATAACGTATTTCCTGAAACACGTGCCCTGAATTGCAAAATTGTTGATGCACCAATAAACGTGACTGATGCATGCATACTTGTTCCGTGTAGTCTGTGCCTCCAGTCTTGAATTTCAGGTTTGTGCTCTATTTGCTGTTGTTCACCAATACGTTTCCTAGGTCTTCCCATCTATGCAACGCAGCCTTTGAGCAGTTAGTGTCAACTTTCCCCTCTCATTCCCTTTTTTCCCCTTTGACTCTAAGAGACAGTCACAGCCAGAGAGGGACGTTGCCTCCCGACCTGTTCAGGATGATGCTTCTTCACTTTCAACTTGTTCAACAATAACTTCCTTTTTTAACAGTAAAATGTTTTCTCTGTGTAATTAGAGCCAGCTGTCAAAAGGAACAACTGTAAAGAGAGTTTTCCATAACTCCAGAACCTTTTATGCATTTAAACATATAAATTACTAAGTAGACAGACTTTAGGAAGATTTGGGTTCATGGATGCAAGTGCCTGAAAGACCGGTCTTGGGAATAGATCAGTAACATTCTGAAGTTTCTGAAGAACAAACTGAATTCCTTAGTTCTAGATAAACTTTACTTAAAAAGAGCAATTGCTGGGGAAAGGGCTGAGAAAAGGAACACCTTACATGGTACAGAATCAGTATCTTAAATCTGCACCTTTTCAGGCGCATGGTCGCAGCAGAGGCCGCTTGTGATGGTCTGAGGACAGCATCTCCTGTGCCCGTCCTGCTTTTTCTAGAGACCTGTTCAAAACTAGCAGTGCTGCAACCATCATCCGCCCTGGGCAACGAAGCTGCTGTGAAACTGTGCTGGCAGCACCGTGCTCATTTTTACAAGCATTTTTGACCTAGGCAGCGTTATCTGTTTGCCCTTCTCGACCTTTATGGAAGCAGAAGTGAGGGGACAGGCATGAACAAAGAAAATGCAGAATTTCTCTGCTGATGGCCTTAAGCACAGAAATCCACGTATGGATGGAGCCTTTGGGAAATCAGAGTGACACAGAACTGCTGAAGCGTCTGCGTTTGGCAGATTTCACTGGCCGCAGCGCAGGGGACGGCTCTGGCTCCTGTCCCATGCAGACCCACCCGTGGGTAAGCCCTGCAAACCTCTCACCAGCAGGGAAACTCTCTAATAAGAGGAACAAAAAGTTTTCAGCTTGCTATTTTGAAAATCACAACTCTTTATCATACTAATTAAATGCCTGCTTGCATTTTAAAAATCAAACTACACATCCGGCTGTAAAACTGCCACCGGGTTTTGCTCTGCTGTGGACTGGGCAGAATGAAAGTACTTCAAACTGGCTGAAATCAATATTGCTTTTTCACTGCGTGAGTCTGAGCACCAAGAATGCTTCCCCTAACAAAATAGGGGAGCTGATAATATCAGCTCATCCAAGATTGCAGTGTCCTTGTCTATTATTTTTAATTAAAGCCTTGGGGGAAATGTTGGGAACTGTATTATACCTTGAGAGCCGACTTCTCATTTCTGATGCTGAGTTCACGCTAACCAAGCTGTGGCAAGAGATCACCTGGGTTCTCTACCTCTTTTCTGTAGAACAGGGATAATAAATAGGGATCCTTGCTCAGTTCACAGCCATATTAAGATTTAATTATTTCTCTAAACTTCTGTGTAATGCTACCTGTTAACTACCTGGTGTTTTTCATAACTGATTTGTCAGCATACAATTTGCTGTAAGGAAAGTGTCCTACAGAGTCAAATAAGCCTCATTACATTAACAGGCACCTTATCGGTGACGCCGTACAGATGCATTTCCCTCCGGGCCGGGACTGAATCATTTATGTTCTTTTGTTTATGAACAGGGCGAGGCACAGCGGGTCTGTTAACATGCCCAGGTCCTTTCACGGCATTGTGTAGTTTGCTCTGCATCATTTGACTACTCGCATACACTTCATACTGTATATATGAAGTCACACTTTATTTTGGGTTGTAGCTATTTATATTCGTTTGAGGAAGAGGAACGTGGAAAAAGAACAGGTTCTTTCTGGGCATCTGATTCAGAGAACTCAAGACTTCTCATCATGGATTGTGACATTTTCCTGACCTACACAGAGCCCTGCAGGCAGCAAGTGCTGCCTGCTCTATTGCACAGATTTAAGTCCTTGTGTTATCAGCACGGAGCTCTCAGGACACACTTGCCTTGTCCTGGAGCGGTTGCTCCTTCACACTGTTTGCACACAGAATAAGAAACCAGCTCTGGGTTTGGTTTGCTCCCTCTCTTAAAGCAGGCTCAGAACTAAGCGCAACTCAGCAAAACCCACATGAAGCTGACTCTGCCTACACTGCTGCTCCATCCAGCACGACACCCACTAACACTTCCAGGAGCGCTTGGGCTCAGCCCTGCACCCAGCTCGGCAGCCGCAGCTGCTGCAATGCTCAGGCAGCGGCTGGGACCGGTGCCACTGCTCCAAACGTGCCATGTTTGCATCTCTTACCTCTGCTGCAGGCCAGCGTGGGAGAGCAGGGCTGGCTAGGGCTCCCGGGATCCTCTGGCTTGGTGATTTGCTCCTCAGCACACATGTTCCCTTTTGTAACTGGGCCCATCTGGGGCTCAGCAGGGCTGGTAGCAACCTCCCTGCTTCCTGACTCATCTGCTTTCTCTCCATCCTGCCATGGCTTTAATTAACTGATGTTTCCACTTCCCTGTTCTGTGTAGCAGGGAACACATGTTGCAATACACCCTTTTTCACAAAAAAAAAAAAAAAGCCCCACTGAAGCGTGAAAACTTGGATTAATCTGGTGGCTGTACCAGTTGTAGAGGTTTGCTGCAAGGTTTCTGCTTGAATATTTATAGTTATTCAGCGAGGAGCACCTTGCAGAGCAGATACAAGTCTATACTGTGGGTGTGAGGGGGGAGCAATGGGCTAACTGCTGGGGTTTTAATAAAAGACCCTAAAGTTGGGGGTCCTATAACAAGCTACTGCAGTTCTTCCGCTGCACCACCTGGGCAGACTGGGTGCTGGCAGCACCCCATGCTGCAGATGGAATAACTGGGCTCTTCTTTGCCTTCCCCCTGCCAAGAGAGGCAGCATCCTCACCCTCGGAGGGGGGATGCTGCTGAAGGAAATGCCCAGGCAGCAGTTTCTGGGATGGTGTCTGTGTGGGTGAGGAGGGCAGCTGAGGTGGAGTGCAATGGATGTCTCGGGGGCTTTCGCTTTACCCAGGCTCGAGGACTCAAGCTGCCCAGTGAAGGAGTTCCCAGCATTAAAGCCAGGGAATGAACCTGCGGGGGAGCTCAGCGCCTGCAGGGAAAGGTGCTGGAGGGGTGCAGGGGAGCTGCACGTTGGCAGCTGGTCAGTACATGCGGAACGAGCCCCAGAGCCATGCTGACCTGGGCACCCCCTGCTCCAGCACGTAGATAAAGCTCAGTGGTGAAGATTCCCTTCTAAAATGGCTTTCCACCCATCTTTACAAGAACCTCCTTACGGAGGCGGAAAACCTTTGGTCTCTGGGAAAGCTTTGGTGATATGCAAGTATGTACCTGTTCCAGCAACGATCTGTGTTTCTTAGAGCCAAGAAGGAGCCGGGTCCTGCCCTGAGCTGGGGGACCTCATGCACAAAACCACCTAAGAGAATAAACCTGTTGTGGGGTAATGCGTTCAGCAGCACATGGTGCAAACGCCCAGCAAAGGACTTAATTACTATGTACAAAGGCGCTTTGGTCAGGGCTGCGCGTTCGGCTCCTCCAAATGTCAGCGAGCAGCTATGCGGCAGAACAGGATGTCGGATTAAGGAGTCTCCCGTGAAACCCATGCTGAGGACATCAGAGGACACCAGCCGGAGCAGGGAAGTGAGTGAGCTGGGTGGTACCGAGCAGAGCTGCCCGCAGCCTCCCGGGCACTGGATGCCGGCGCTGCCACCCGCCTCTGCCTGCGCCTCTGCCTGCGCCTCTGCCTGCGCCTCTGCCTGCGCCTCTGCCTGCGCCTCTGCCTGCGCCTCTGCCTGCACTGCGCTGGCTCAGAGCAACGCTGCGAGAGAGCACGGCACGCAGCAACCCGGCCGCTTTGGGTCAGAACACAAAGGGCTTTGGGGGCTCGGCAATGCTGTGACCCCAGCCCGGAGCAGTAGGAAAGCTCCTTGCGTGGGTGCAAGATGAATTTCTCTCAGCCTGGTGCAGCAGGCTGCAGGTGAGGGGCTGGGGGCTCGTCTGCGAGTACCTTCTGAGCACCTACACAGCCTTATCTCCACTGGGGAGGCGAGTTAATGTGTAACCCAGCTCTGTTTGGTTAGCCCAGAAAAGCAAAGAAGTTCTGGGATAGGCACGGCTGGGACAAGGATTTGGGCAGCGTGGAACGACAAACGTCCTGGTAAAAAAAGAAAAAAAAATTAATAATCTATATTCCTTCTTGTCCTTCGCTTTCTGCCCTTTTTCTGCTGAAAAGGCTGTGGGTGAGGGGCTGAGCACCCTGTCCGGGTGGGACGCGGAGCTGTGGGTTATGGACATGCTTTGCTTTGGAAGGGGAAAGTGTGGCGGAGCTGTCACGGGAGGTGGCACCAGGAAAGATGGACGAGGTGGTTTGAAGGTGGCGGCGGGAGGAAAGCTGGGGAGGCTGGAAAAACTTGTGCTCAGGGCAGCAAACAGCCCGGGCGACTGCTACGTGCACTCGGTTTACTTGTTTAAACAGGAGGAACTATGGCTCTGCCACCATCGTCCCCTTTCACCCTGCGGTGGGATCCGTCCCGCTGTGCTGCTGCTGGGACGGTACCGGCAAACAGGGTTTTGCTTTATTTTATGTTCCGAGCCGCCAGGGCAAAGCCCTTTGCCAGCAGCTGTAAAGGCAGAGTGGGTACGGCTGCTCTGCCTTCGACAGCAAAAACACCGAGGTTCTGTAACGTCGCTGGAGAGCTGCGACAGGGTGCTTGCAGTAGTACCGGGCTTAAAAGAAAGTAGCCTCTTCACATAAAGCAATTAGCATTAATTGCTACCCAGCACCTCTTTGATGTTTGAAGGCTCAGGGAGCTTTGTAAAGGACAGTTACGGCAGCTGTCACAAAAGCTGTGTGAACTGGCATTTTATTTTAGATAAAAAATAGCTCCTTCTAAAAATATTTTCAGTGGGGAAAGATATACACCCCACTGAAAAACAGCTTTTGAAGTACAATCTCTTTTAATTTAAACGTTCAGTCTTATTTTTAGTTTGTGGCTGGACCGCCGTGTTATTCAGCGAAAAGAAGGAGCTGTAAAATCTTTATGAATCATAAGAACTCAGGGGTTTCAGCACTGATTTTTCCCCCTTTCCTGGGTCGGATGACCGCATTAGAGCCATAATCTCATCAGAGAACTAGTGGGCAGGAAAATTAAGTGCTTGTTTCTACATAGATCCTCTCCAGCGCCTGACGAGCTCCGGGCTGAACTTTGCCTCCCTATGAGCTGGGGCTCGGTGGGTGCCAAAGCCTTGGCAGCTGCTTTGCATTTCTGCAAACGCTGTTTGAACGAGAGCAAATTATTTTTTTTTTTCCAATGGACAATCCTCAGGGAGAAATGAGCTCTGTTGAGACCCCTAATTAGAGCTGGGCCAGGCTGCTGCTCTCCCGCCCGGGCAGCTGCCTTGCACCGCGGACGCTGGCTCCCACCAGCTGCAGGCGTCAAGTCTGAGCAAGACTTTCACATCCCCAGCAGTGTTTTTCCCTCTCGCATTTGTGCGGCAGGGTGGAAGGCAGTGAGGAGCATTGCAGCAATGCGATGGAGCATCGAGCAAGCAGGCAGTAGCCTCCTGCTGCTGAGAAGTAGATCCAGATTGCACGTTGCAAACGTTCAGGTGCACAGCAAAACCACGCGGCTTGCAAAAGCCTAAAAACCCCCAAACTAAGTGGGGGTCTCTGCTTCCTGACAGCGAAAACCTCTGGCTGTAAAGTTACCTGAATTCAAAGAATCAAGGGTACTGTTGTTCCAAAGCCACCACTTACTGAAACGTAATTTAAACAGTAAATAATGCAAAGCTGAGACTGAAATATTAAACTCCGCCTGCGCGGAAGGATTAGATCTGTCAGGGCGTGGGTGTTGAAATCTGATTTTTGTGGCATATTCCAATTACAAAGGACTTCTTTCAGGGTCTAACACTCTGAACAAGCAGCCAGTTCTGCTCACTTATCACTAGATCTAATTCCCTGATCCTGCTACAAGAAAAAAAAAAAAAGAAGCAGCAGTGTGCTGCTGCACGCCATGGCCAGGTTACAGCACAAAGGGCTCCTCTGTCTTCTGACCAGCAAATCCTCTTGCGTGGGTCTGTGTGTGTTGGGGGTGGGGGGGTTGTTTTGCTCTTTTCAGCCTCCGCAGCCCAGATCTCCTTTGCTGAAGAATGGGTGGTGAGCACGAAGAAATCGCGTAATTGGTGGTGTCAGTAAATTTTGGAAGCTTAATGCTTCACATCCAGAAGTAATTACGCCTTTTGTAGGCTGCTCAGCCTCTCCCCGCAGGCAGCAGAGCTCTCTAGGCCATGCACCCTGCAAGCATAACTGTCCCCTCGGCCACCCGGGACCCTGCCCTGGGAAGGTCTCGCTGCTGGGAACCCTGCTGCAGGTTGTCAGGCAGCACGTTCAGGTGCCACCAGCGCTGGGGGTACAGGCTGCGTTCAGAGCAGCAGCAGGGATGCGCTGCTACGAGCAGAGCGGGATATTGGGGTGCTGCTTGCGATACCCCCAGGGCGGCTGGAGACACAGCACAGCGCTGCCCTGCTCCGTGCCAGCTATGCCAGGCATGTGCCCAAACACATGCCCAAACACACCCCGGCGTGCCCCACAGGGATGGGGGCACCTCCCCACGGCCACCACACCTCCGTGGCCCCCGAGGAAGGGTGGCAGGGGAAGCTCTTTGCCAGGAGGAAGGTCCTGGCAGAGCAAAGCTGTGACTAAGCAGCATTTCAGGGCAGCATGTTCAGAAGTTCAAGAGCACTTCAGCTGCACGGCTGGCAGGGGTGGAGGGAGGAGGTCCCACCAGGCAGAGCCGGGCTGGGGCTTGCATTAGGACGGCATCACTGCTGTTGAGCTCCGAGGCTGAGCTGGGCTTACAGCTTTTCCTACACTCAGGAACCACCTTATCCACTCCTCCGAGATGATTAAATAACCACCAGCATGGATGAGCTGTGGATGGACGGTCTGGCGCTTAACCTATTTCCAGTTCTATTGGGGAAAACTTCGGTTCCAAGGACGCTTTAAAAAAGCCCAGCTGCCCCTTCTCCTGAGGAAGCAGCCTAAGACGAAGCAGGTTTGCAGCCATCCAGCAGCTTCACAGCCTGCCTGCCCTCCCTCCAGCTGAGCCAGCGTGCCTGCATCTCCCCAGGGGGGTCTTGCAGCTTAATGCCTCTCCTTTCTTCTGCTTCAGCTGGGATATTGCCCCCCGTGCCAGACACCAGGACAGCCTGTGATATGCCTAGGAAGGAGCTGGGGATGGCTGGCTGCAACTCTGGCAGCTGTGACAGCATGGTCAGCACAGCCTCCAACCACTCGCAACGTGTAAGTAACACTGTTGTGCCGAGTCCGGGCATGGCAGGGGCTCAACTTGCCCCTCTTGGCAGCTGAGGAAGGATTTTGGTCAGATCTCCGCTCACACCCGCTCGCCGTTGCTGCTTTAGAAGCACCCGGGGGCTCTGAGACAGCACAAAGACTAAATTAATTCTTGCCCCAAAGCACTCCCAGGCTTTCAGTCCTGCCACATGTGTGGCAGCGATCATGAGCCTTTGCTCCTGCAAGGTTTCCCCTGGGAAATGGTACTGAGAGCCCAGCGGCTCCTGTGTTGCCCAAAGATGCAGAGGCAAATAGCTCAGGCACTGGGCAGGAGGAGCCGGGTGAGCTCCCCCGGGAGGGATCAGACCAGTCAGATAACTGGGTCAGACTGGCTCCAACAAGGGTGACTTCACCTGGAAAAGACAACGAGCCATACTCCTCCCGGCTGACAAGAGATTAATTTCATAGTTAAGACAGAGATGAGTTTGGACCATGGGTGCAGATGTGTAATTTTTCACTATCTGTCCATTAAAGCTTGTTTGTCTCCAAACACTGATTCCAAGATTGATGGGCTAATTACATCCTGTCTGACTTGGAGCATAATTGATATGTGTAAGTGGAACACTCAGCCCTGAACAGGTTTTCCATTTGATGTATTGCAAACCAGAACCAAACCCTCTGAAATTTATTAGGGATGGAAAAACTGGTTGCAATATTGCATGGTAAAACATTTGGGTAAGTGTCTCTCTGCAAAACAACTCCACCTGGGACAATTTCTCCTCCATGCTTGTTGATCTGATGCACACTCCATCCTTTCCTGCATTTCAGTTTTTTCACGATATATTGCATGTATCACCTTGTAACTTGGCACTTCCACAGCAATCTTATCTCATGATACTTGAAATACAACAAAAATTAAACAGGGTCTTGCTGGGGTATGAATAGGAGAACAAGGAGAGGGACCACTGCCCGCAGATAAGCCTTCAGTATTATGATGTGTAGGCAAGCTTTTGAGATTCAGGCGTCTGTACCTATAGACCGTCCATGTTCCCCATCTGCTCATATTTCAAATTAAGGAAATAAAAGGTAGAGGCTGAGCTCCCAAGTTAAGAATAACCTATCTTCTGATGCTCACAGTATAATTATATATATATAAAAATTACTTTATTTATATATATATATATTTAAGACCATTTTTATGTTTGTGGGGTTTTTTTAGAAGTTGTCTAGTTTTCTGTAGCTTTAAGTACCAGTTTTTAAGTAGCCACAGGCCAAGTTTCCTGGCCAGGAGCTGTCACAGGTCTCCTCTTAACGGCCAGGGCTATAAATAATAATACACCTCTTTTTCCTACTGCACTATTTTTTTTTACTTTTTTTTTTTTTTCAAGAGTGATAACAGTTACGACTACTTATCTGTGGAAGAAAAAGAGTGTTTGATGTTCTTAGAAGAAACTATCGGCTCACTGGATGCAGAAGCAGACAGCGGGGTCTCTACTGATGAGACTGACTATGTGGAGCCCTCCAAGCTGCCTGGGACGTGGCTCAGGAGAGACTCCAGTGCGCAGGGTAAGCTGGGAACCCCTGCTCCAGCCTTTGTTTGCAAAGGGACTTTCTTGCTGGGGTGCATTCCCTTAGCAGGCAGGGAAGGGGCATCGCCCCAGTTTCATGCAGGTAGTAAGTGAAGCCAACTTGTTTTCATCACTCCATGGTGAGCGGTGGCTAGAGGCAGAAGATAGGTAGGGCACCGGTGGCATTTTCCCAGTTCTCACGTGCAGGAGCTGCTGGCAGCTATCGAGCGAGACCAGCAGAACTGCAGGGCAGAGCATCTTTGCTCATGCTCCAAACAGGCTTACACAGCTTGACAAGGTTCCTCCTTCACCAGGTGCTTTGTTACATCCAAAGTACCTGGCTTCCTGGGCAGTGACGGTTTATGCGCTGGAGCCGGGGTGAGCTCCGGGTGCGGGTGCTCTGCTGTGACTGCGCGGGCTTGGCAGGCGGGAAGGAAGGTGCCCCGTGCCCACGTGCAGAACGGTGCGTGACTTCATCTCTCTCTTTGCCTAGATATGGAAAACGGGGCTCCCCCTCCGAGTGCAGGTCAGCAGCGTGCAGCTGAACAGAAGAGTGCTAAGAGCATCTCTGCCTTCTCCAGCTCGGCTCCAGCAGCAGCTCCAAGCCCCGGCTATTACAGTCTTCCAAGGAGCATCACCGTAGCAAACGGAGCTTCTGACAGCAAAGCAACGGTCTGCACAAGGGGGGACCCAGTGCCAGTAGATAAATCTTCACAGGAGATGGCCAAGGAGGACAGGCTTGACCATGCCAACACAAGACACCAGATGAAGTCCCTGGAATCTTTGATTATCCAGCCTCCAGATCCCTTCCAGGATGATCAGGTGAGCCACGAGTGGTCATGTAGCAATTGCTCTGATGCCAAGAAGGAAACAGGCAAGGAGACCAAGACTTGGACTTCATGGAATCAGTCAGAGAAATCCAGATTGGAAGAGGCCCCTCAGGACCCTGATGCCAAGCGCGGGCCTCCAACTGCCCCCAAACCACGAAAATTGCCACCAAACATTATCCTGAAAACCAGCAAAACCAGCCAAGTGCCGCTTGCAACGGAGCCCAGCCAGAAGGTAAAAGCAGCGCCTCCGTCCTTGGCTAGCTCTCAGCCCGGCTCAGCCAGCGATGCTGCTGCCGAAAAGCTGAATTCAGGGCACCTCGACCCCAAGGAGAGGGAGAAAGCCCGGCGGGAGGCACTGGAGAAGCTTGGACTGTCGCAGGACAGGAGGGAGCCCAGTGCCCACCTTCAACCTACTGTGCATCCCCACCCAAGGGAGATGCCCTTGCCCATCCCTGCGGAGCCCGAGGCAGGCTGCGGGGCAGCGGAGAGGTCAGTGCCAGGTATTCGGCCGATGACCTTCAAATCCAACACCCTGGAACGCTCCGGCGTGGGGCTGAGCAGCTACATAGCCAGCACCAAGGAGCAGAGTGTCAAGACCAGCAGCTCCTTGGGCAAGATGTCCTTCATCGAGCGGCTCGCCCCAAGCTTCCTCAGGAGCAGCCGCCCCCGGCCAGCATCCCTTGGAGAGGGGAAGGACTTTGCTGGTCTGAAGGAGCCCAGGCAGACAGAGCAGGAGAAGAGCAGCAAGCGGCGATCCCACCCTCTGCAGAACTTCCCCAAGCCCCCCCGCTCCTGCATCAGTGTCAAGATTTCCCCCAAGGGCTCAACAGATGAGAACCGGCGAGAGGCGCTGAAGAAGCTCGGTCTGCTGAAGGAATAGCTCTGTGGGTGGCAGGGCTGCTGGAAAAGGGGCTCTTCACCCCAGATCCAGGCGCCTTCACTGCCTGTCCCCAGGCAGCACAGCCAGAAGTGCCTTCTGCTGTCATCTCCTGGCCCAGCATCTTGGGAGAGGTACCACAAGAGGTATTTGGAGCTTCACGTCAAATAAAGTAACACCCTCTGTACATAGTATTTGTATATAGCAGGTGTATATGAGCTATTTATATAAAGCATCACTCAGCACATGGACGGGGCATGCTCCTCTACAAAGTCTTTAATGCATTTGGGGATTCTTTGGAACAGGGAAGCCGTGGAATTGGGAGCTTGGCTTATTTTAAAAGGCGTTGCCTGTGGATAAAACGTCTCTGGGAAGAATTGCAGGACTTTGCAGCTCCTTCAGGATTTTATGGGGTTTCTTTGTTAATTTTATCAAAGTCTCTGAGGCCTGAGCACTCACTTGCCCCATGCAAGTGCCTCCCCAAAGCCACCACTGCCACATATACTGTGGGACCAACGGGCACCGACCGGAGCAGGCTCAGCAACGCTCCCCATGCACGAGTGCTCCTCGTACAGTGCCTGCAGGTGAGAGGAAAGGGCTGCAGACATCCCACCGCCTCCCCTGCTGGACTGCTCTCACATCCAGCCCTGACAATCTGGATATAGCACTTAGAAGAGGCACAAACACCCACATTCCTCATGAAGTGACAGCTGAGAAGCGACAGACACACCAAGTGTGCTGGTGGCAGACCCAGCACTGCTGCCCAAAAGGAGGGATGCAAGTCTGAGACAACACCATTTCATCCCCTTTCAAACTCTTCCTGCATCTTTCAGGCCCAGCTGATGCTGCCAACGTTTATGCTGCACACCTTTTACAACAGAGGTGGTTTATTTCTGTAATAAACTTGTATATGATCAGAAAATGACTGTGTAGTATGGATTTATGTTGCAGTTAAAGCTCAGGTAAAGCTCTATCAGGACTTCTAACCTTCAGCCTGTCTTGATTTGAGGAGTGTGAGTGACCCAGGCAGCAGCCGGGCATTGCAAATGGTGAGGTCTGAACCAGAGACTTGGCTCTCCTGCAACCCAGACCCACAAGAAATGGGGTTTTGTGAAAGTGTTTCCAGCACAGTCAGCAGATGCACGGCACTGCCAGACTGGGGTGGGTGACATGGGACCTGCCGCTGCTCCAGTCGATCCCTTCCAACTTGCACCATCTCCCAGGTCTGTGGGGACAGCTACCACAGCAGCCGCGTTAGTTGAAAAGCCACACTAACAGCTTAGCTTCAAAGGATAAAATAATTTCCTTCACCAAAAAAAATAATCTTTCATGCAATTCTGGCTTTCAGTGATGGACACCTAGAGAGTCTGCGCTAGTGTGAGGGCAGTGAGGCGCTGGCACAGGGTGCCCAGAGCAGCTGTGGGTGCCCCATCCCTGGAAGGGTTCAGGACCAGATTGGACGGGGCTGGGAGCAACCCGGGCTGGTGGCAGGTGTCCCTGCCCGTGGCAGGGGGTGGCACTGGGTGGTCTGTCAGGTCCCTTCCAACCCAAATCATTCTGTGTTTCCATAACCATAATAAAGCAATCACCTTTGCTCCTAATAGACAGTTTAATTTCAAAGCTAATGTTAGGCTTTCTCTAGAAAGAGGGGCTGACCCATGGAGGCAATTGCACTAAACAATTTACTGACATTAATTAACTGCATGCAGCATTAAGATAAAGTTGCACTCAATCGTTTTCATCACAATAAGCTTTTCAAGACAGTGTTGTGAATACTAAACAGGCTCGTACTGACAAAACGCAGAGCTGGGCTTTAATTCCTCTCCAAACAGGCATCAGTGGAGCTTTGGTTTCACACAAAAAAGGGAAGGGCATCCTTCTGCAAAAGCTGCCTCATTTCACAAACCCCCACATAAAAAAAAAATTAAAAAATACCACTGACCCATGTAAAGAATCCAAGGAATGCAAGAAAACGATGTCCACTTAGCTACACTTCATGAAAGCAGGGAAATGCTTGTTTGTAGTTAAGCAATTACCTAAATGAGTTTGGGGCTGGCCAGCAGTATGCAGACCTGTACATCAGGGAGGAAGCTAGAAGTCACATCAGCTAAGGTCTGACCGAAAACTCAGCACGTTGCTCAGCAAACACCGTGTTTCGTGTACCGTGGCTCCAAAAAGGAGAAGGAACCTGGAAGGTTAACTGCCCCAACCTGAGCCCAGTGCCCCATTCCAAGCCCGGAGCCAGGTCGGCAGTAGCCAGGCAGGACTGGGAAGCCACCACGGCCACACGCCGTGGGCAATAACCACAGCCGAGGGCCCCTTGGCCCGGCACAGGGATGGATGTAACCCTGGCACAGCTGGGGAGGCAGCTCTGCCACATGCCGGCAGCGTCGCCAGCGGTTTAAGGGGCTCGGGAAGGAGCTGGGCAGGATTAAGGTTTCTTGCCCCCGGAGCCGAGCAGGGCGCAGACAGTGCCGGTGCGCCAGGAGCGAGCCTGTCCCAGTACGAGGGGGTCATAATGAACATGGCCAGAACTGATGCTCCCACCGTGCAGCCTGGTCCGTGTGGCTTTGGGAAGGTGGCCCTGGGCTAACACACGGCCAAAGAGCGAGGGGGCTGCTCTGTGCTTACACACTGGGGGCTGACATCCCCCCCGTCCTGTCCCCTCCTCCCCAGCTGCCTGTGTGTGCCCAGGGCAGGGGCCACCCTGGCTGAAGCAGGAGGCAGAATGAGCACTTTGCTTTGAGGAAGCCACTCCCAGATGCTGCAAAAAGCTCCGCGGAGCTGAGAGGTGACTGTGCTCCCCTGTGAGAGCAGGATCCGTCCATCAGCAGCAGGGCTTGACTCTGGGTGGCACCAAGCAGTCATGTGTCTGCTCTTGCGTAAGGTCCCAGCCCAGGAGTCACACAGCCCGCAGGGATAAACACCTTCGTTTCTAATGGCTGCAAACATATCTAGCCTGTAAAATGTCGTATTTTGTTTGCAGGACTAAACAGCAACGCCTGGTTTTGGAACAGGGCTTGCCCGTGGTGAGTGATTCAACCCAGAGGACCCAGCAGCAGCACTTCAGCCCCTGGAAAGGCACAGACCTGGAGTTGTTCCCAGAGGAATGACCCTGATCTCCTGTGGCTGTTCTTTTAATTTGTTCTTTTTTGTTTCCGTTTCATACCAACCAGGCCACGTGCACAACTCCTGCTCATGAGCATCACTCCACCGTATCGTAGCTTAGTAAGCAATCTCTGGAAGTGAGGTTTGTGCTGTGAAGTCTGACCAAAGCTTAGCTGTCACATTTGACATGCATGTTACACTGAAGTACTCCCTGGTTTTGACTAAAGCCAAGATTTGGAAGGGAATCATTTGTTTCCAAAACAATCTGGTTTTACGAGAAGTTAAGGTCCTGTTCAGGCCAAAAATACTTTGGGAAATACCTGAATGCTCTCCTCCTTCCTCATAAGATAAACAAGGTGAGCTTACCTATGAGGCTGCAACAGCCATAGATCTGTATTATGCGAGTGATGTGCAGTAAGAGAAAGCATTAAGTAGCATAACACTGGGATCAGCAGTGGGTAAAAAGGAGTGGTCAGAGGAGAGGAGCATGTGGATGAAAATGCACCATTGCATGAAAATGTAAGAGCTTCAGGGGGCTGACCCCCTCCCTCAGAGCTTAATCTCTCTCTCCCCTCATTTATACTGTGCTCTGGCTCTTTAAAATCAATCATTTGCACTTGAAAGTGCACAGCCCGAGGAGCACAGCGCTGGGTGGGAACCCCTCCTGCTGCCTCTCTGCACATCAGGCCCGCTGAAGCCTGCCAGTTCACGCAGGCAGCACTAGCTGTTCCCCCCTTTTTGCTTGCAGGAAGAGCCGGGAAGCAGCATCACTCACAGCAGCCCTGCATCTTCAGTCACGCAGATAACTGCCCCCCAGCCCTGGCCCGCTGCAGCGCTCTCTCTGCGCCAGGCAGCAAAGGACCACAGGGAGCAAAGCTCTCCTGCTCTGATGCAACCCAGAACCCAGAGACTCAAAAAAGAGATTTACCTCTGCTGGAGCCCAGCCGCATCCCTCAGTAGCGGAATCTCCAGCGACAAGTGCCCCTGGGATCCCCACCATCAGCTGGTGCAGGAGCAACCAAACCAGCCCCAGTCTGCAGCCCAGCAGGAGCCCAGGCAAGCTGAGGAGCCTCTTTTATAAGGGGAAAAGCTGGTGGGCAGTCAGATGGGCTATCAGCCCACTGGTACTGACACAGCTGGTGCGAGGACTGGCAGAGATAGCAGTCCTTCTCGCAAAGAGGCAAGCAAAAGGCTGCTCCTGCCTGCTGGTGGTGTCTGGGGGCCCTGGGAGGTGGGCATGGGAACAGCAAGAACAGAAACAAAATCTACCTCCATGTTCAGCCAGACTCCAGCTGAGTTCCTGGGCTCTTGTCTCCGAAAGCAGACTTTGTACTACTTAATTCTGTGCTTAATTTGCTTGTTTTGTGCCTGGAAGGCAAAATCACAGCAGACCCCAGCTAAAAAAAGAATAGCAATGAAGAAAGATCATAATATTGCAGAAGTAGCCTGAAGAGTTGGTAGATGTACCCTCAGTGGCTTAATGCAGATTATACAGACTGTATTTATGCGGTGCAACGGAAAAGACCCAAAGAAAACACTCAGCTTTGCATTTTGCATGGACTATTCATCTACTTCTTAACTATCAGTCCCATGCCGGCTGAGACATATCATTTCCATGTCTACATGAGCCTGTCAAGACCTACTGTTCCAATTAAAAGCATTCTTGCACACATCTTTCATTACAAAGATCAAATTCTGGAGAAGTGGTTTGTTAAATTCTGGTGGTATCAAAGGATGTCGGCTGTGCTGGGCCACAGCCTCCAGGAGAAACTGGTCATCTTAATAACAGGCTTGGTCACTGTGCAGCAGCTTCAGTGTGGGCATCAGCAGGGAGCCTTGGGGCTGGATTTCTGTGGGAGGTCGGGAAGGTGGGTCGGTTACCGCTGACCCATCACCTCTGCAGCTGGAGAGCATCAAACCTGGGCTGTGAGAGCCAGGGTCCTGCTGGAGTCACCCCAGCTCTGTGGGAGGGGACTGTAGATGACTGCGGGTTTTCAACCACATTCCACGGCAATAACCGGTAGCTGAGGCTCTGCCCTTTCCCTGCTTACGTGCAGATGGACAGAAGGACCCTCCCCAACTCCAATGACTCCAGTATAAAGGAGGGATAAATTATGCCTCTTTCAAGGGGTATTCCATCTCTCTCTGCTTCATAAAGTCACCAGGATAATCCCCATGCTTTGCCTGATCCACCCGTTTCTCGCCCGTTTGGTGCTTTGTGTTGGTGTTTACAGTAACATGTGGCAAATGGAGATGTGGAGAGTGTTCCTGTGCCAGTGCAATGGCACAGCCTGTTCCCCAGCCACCACAAATGACCACACAAGGAGGAAGGCAATGGGACTTAGACCCTGGGTCTGTGCAGGACCTCAGGGTGGGAACTCATCCAGCCTGGTGCTGTGTTTAACACAACAGACTGCTGCTTCAGCAGCAATGCCGTAATCCCTGTAGGCATGCTGAAAACCTGCAAGCCTTTTGGTGGTTAGAAAACTAAGGCTTTGTAGAGTCAGGCACAGTAGATGTGCTGCTGGGATTCAGCTTGTGTCACCCTGTCCCAGGTCTCTGTGCTCCAAGGCCAGTCACAGAGCTGAGCCCAGCCTGTTCATCAGCCCCGAGCATCACAGAGCATCCCTCCAATTACACCAACCACCCGAGGCAAGCCCTGGTCCTTTACAGTTCTTAATAATGAAAAAACAGTGTGGCAGACTCTCAAGGATCGGAGCAACATTCCCTGAAAATTGGTGTCCTCCTAACTCCCCTCAGCTGATGTACAGAGCTGCCCCGTCATGCTAAAACATGACCGTGCAGTCGGTGTCCTTAGGTGAATCTGGGTTCTGCTCGGGTCAACACCAGGAGTGGCCCGGGTGATGCCTGTCCATGCCCAGGTCAGCTTCACGCAGGATGTGATGCTGCATTTCTCTCCAATACCTTTTTTTCCTGTTCTTTGTTTCTACTGGAATTTTAAAAGAAAAAAAGGCAGCCGCACCCCCAGACCTTGTCACTGCTTCTCCCACGTGTGCGGTGCTCAGGACCAGAGAACAAATGTCCTGCAGATACAGAAAAGCCAGACAGCAAAGATGAGCTCTACCAAATGCATTCAAACCTTTTACTGCTGACTCCTGCTATGTTCGAATGACCAGGGTTTTCCTGGTCTGGGTTTGTTGTGCTTTACTTGCCAGTGATGCAAATTTACCTAATACCTTCAAACCAAACTAGATCCACTGTTCCTCATTGCTGCGCTTAAAACCCGTGCACTGGCTCTGCCACAGCCGCCACCGCTTCAGCCCCGGTGCAGGGCAGAGGTGTGAGGCTGTTCCTGCTCCCGAGACCTCAGCTGTTCTTTGTTTCCGAATACCTTTAACTTGGAAGTCCAGCAAGAGCCAGAAAGGGTCACTGTTGCTCCTTGCACAGGGGTTTGTGATGCCATATTGGCTTGTTCCAAAAGCCCCGCGCTGGCTCGAGTTTAATCATCAACTCCTGCAGGCACTGCAGAGCAAGCAGGGGTTGTTACAATTTATTAATAAAGACTCTGACTGCAGACAAGCTGTGCTGCGATGCTGACAGCAGCCCTGACAACTGCCCACTGGTAAAACACATGGGGCCAGAGCCCCGGCACGATGCCCGGTGCTGCCCTGTGCCCACCACGCTGCTTGCAGGGAAGACACTCACCGGCCAGTGCGTGTCCGTTACAGGAAGGACAAGAAATTTCCTTAACAACCATAGCCCAGAAGAACAAACTCTGTTACTTGCCTGAAAGTTAACTCTCCTTTAGCAGTAGGAGAAGGTGCCAGGTGGTGGTACTCCCTCAGGAGGGGTCCTTTCCCTGTGCTGCCATCACTGTTACCCTGCCGGAGCCTTCCTCCTCGCTGCTACCTGCCTGCTGCTCCCAGCTGCTTTGTAAACGATGCTGAGAAAATGGCCCTTGTTGCTTCTGCCCCTGCTGAATTTATTTGGGTTTTTTTGTTTAAAAGAGGTGAGGTCCCCAGATGTCCCTGCTCACGAAGCTGGGGTCAGCTTGGGACACCTGGGGACCTTGTGCAGATACCAAGACAAGCATTCCCACCCCGGATGGGTGAGGAAGCAGTGCACTGTGGTGCCGTGGGTAAGGCTGCTTGTTACTACCCCTTAAAATCATCTCTGTCAGAGGCAATCTGCCTCCACCCAAAATATCTTGCCATCTCATTGCTCCTCAGAGCAACTCGACATGTAGTACCTGGCCCAACTGGCTCCTCTCAGGAGAGCCCGTCTGACAGCATCCCGCTGCGCCTCTCGCTGCCTTTGATCCCTCCCTGCTGCCACAGGAGGTCCCCTCCTAAACCACGGCGCTGCCTGCCCTGCATTGCCTGTTTCTCCTAATTCTCCAGCCATCCTGCTCCTTTCTGTCTGCATCTGGGCTATGGCATTTGCTGGGGGACGTAGCAATTCCAAGCTGCATTCATCACCTTTCATAAGAAGCCCAGGGGATGCCAGAGCCCCCCAGCTCGCTATCCTTGGACATCGCAGGGGTTGCACAAAACCTTCTGTCCCCAGGCAGCGAGCCAGTGGGGTCTGGCATCCCCCAGCAGCAAGCTGGCAGCCTGCAGCAACCAGCATGAGTGGCACGGTGATGGGGAAGGGGACAGTCAGCCCCAGCAGTGACTCTCCATGAGACCGTGCACTCCCCGTGGCTGTTTAACCAGCTGGTAGCAGGATGCTGCTGCTGCTCTGCCTTCAACCCCTCCTGCCAGGCTGGGCTTCCCCAGCATCCTTCCCTCCCTTCCAGATGTGCTTTTCTTACAGCTGCTGGCTGAGCCACGTGTGCCCCTTTCAGTAACGTGAAGAAAATACATAGGTTCCACCCCATACCCAGAGAGTTCTGGAAGTGGCATCCAAATGAAAAAAGAGCAGAGTAACTCCCTAGAAGAGCCATTTTCCAGCTGTGGCCTGGGGACTGCTGGGTGTCCCCCCACTAATGGATACTTGAGAAAATGAACAAAAGGTGGCTCAGCCTGTTGCTTGCACACTGGGGGCTACAGGGCAGGAGGTCCAGCCTGCTCCATGGGCAAACTCTGCAGCTCTGAAGAGGAAAACAGCCTCTTTACTCAGCTTTAAAAAATAGATGTGAACAGCAGAGGTGGTGGATGAAGCTGGGAAACAAGCCGGCTGAGCTGTGGCAGCCTGGATCACCGAGCCCTGGGGATGAGTAGGGACTCTTGACTGTCCCCCTCCCTGGCAGACCCTCACTCCTCCTCTTGGACCATCCTCTGTGTAGATCCTTCATGCGAATCCATGTCACCAGCTCAGGATGTGCAGCAGGTGACAGGCTGAGACACTGACACAGGGTGGCGGTGGGTGCCCAGGGAGCGCAGCCCCCGCAGGGCTGGGGTGCTTTTGCTGCAGGGACACCTCCAATGGGACTGGGAGAAACGCTGCAACGGATGCTGCTGAGGGGGGATTTCCACTCCAGGAGCCTGTAGATGCAAGGGGGGTTGCTGCTGGCAGCACCAACAGGTTGCTCTCCCTTGGGGTGCAGTGGGATCAAGCCCCCACCATACCCGCAAGGTAAACAATAAATAATGCCCAGGGATGGTCCTTCCCTGGGGGCTGAGGCTGGCAGGGATGGGGACAAGGCACAGCTGCCCATGCTTACACAGCAGAGGGGACTTCACCTTTCCCAGGGCTAATGTCGTAAAAATAATTTAGGAAAAGAGGAAAAAAAAAAGCAGGATACACAGTAATTAACCTAGTACCACAGTTAAAATGAATTATTAACATTGCTGTGGAGGCAGAGAGGCTTTGCCTTATAGGAAATAATAAAACAATTATGAGAACAACCTTTGAGCAGACAGAATACTCCCCAAGCCCGGGCACTGATTTGCCCCCCCCAGACCCTTTGGTGCATCTCCAGAGCCAAGGTCTGCCCAGGGTGGCCGCAGGTCCCCCCAGTGCTCGGTCCACACTCAACCACCCTCCATGGGCATCAGCTTCATCCCAGTTGTCCCCAAGGGGAGGACAGCTGGGGTGACCAAGCTGTTGGAGACCCCTCTTGCCCCAGGATAAGGTTTTTCTGCATGTCAAGGACAAGGACCACTAGCTTAGCTCCGGTCCTCAGCTCACCCTTGCAAACCCCTCTCTGCCTCGCAGAAGCAGCATCAGCTCTGCTTCTTCTTTGGGCCCTTGAAGGCAAATCCACAGAGGCAACTCTGAACCCTGAAGGAAGGAGCTGCACCCCAAACCATCAGCTTACCCTTCAGCATCGCTTGGCAGGGTCTCACTGGAGAGGGGGTTTGTCAGGGGTTTCAGACTGAACATTTTGGTCACATTTGCAGAATGGAGAAATTGCACCGAGTAGTCTTTGGGGTTTCCCATCATCATTTTATATATCACATTTTATTGCTAACACAAGAGCAATCCTATTGCTTTCTGCTGGTGTGGTAATAAATGTCCTTAGATTAATCCTGCTGAAGTCTAATCAATATTGGGAAATTTATTGCACAGGTTTGCTACAAAATAACAATTACTGCTTGGAATAGAAGTAATCTTATAATGATAAAGAAAGCAAAACTGCTTAACGGGGATTTATCTTCACCCAGGAAGATTCCAAAGTGCTTCAATGATTGACTTACACAAAACACAACCTGTCTTCAAAGCGTGCCCGCGTACACGGCAGGGAAGAGCAGGACCTTCGGACCCTGCCAGCACACCACCGGGTCAGAGCAAAGTCGTTTCTCTCCACTCTCCCGTGAGCACCCTGAGCCACTCTCGGACAGGGAGAGGTGTCCTGCAAACCCTGCAGATACACAGAGTGCTGGGACCAGCCCAGGGTGTTCCCAAAAATGCCACAAGGAGATATATTTTTTTCCCCACTGATCACTTTTCTTTGAAGGAAAACCAAACCAAAGTCCCTTGCAATAGCACAACTGTCACTGTGCCTACATTGTTTTGAAATAATGATCACCACGTCTACCCTTGTCTCCCTGGAGGTTGTTTGGTTGATGCAAACGAGGAATTGTGTGTGTGTGCGTGAACAGACTGCCCTTAGTTAGATAGATTAGATCTCCAGATCCTGCCAGACAAGGAGTGTGGCCATCACCCCAGAACAGGCAGTAACTGCTCGCGATGAACACGCCTCAAACGTGCCTGGGTTTTGGTCATACCTGTGTGGAGCTCTGGGTTTGGTGCTGGGTGACAGTGCATTCCCTGGGGCAATGCAACCCACCAGCTGACAGATTTTGGTTAAAATGCAGCAAGATTAAATTTAGAGAGAAAGTAATCCCCTCAAAATGACAATTTAGTGAGCAAGCTTAGGTAATTTCAGGTAAGCCCCCTTTTTTATTATACATACATAAAATGTATGTTTTATAAAAAACATTTTTGTCTTAGTGAGACAGCGCCCTGATTTCCCACCTCTGATGTATTCAGCTGCTGGGCCACTTGGCTCAGCCAGGTTGTGCTGCAACGAGCTGACACAATCCCGCTAAAGGGGGAAATGAGAATGGAGCTGCCTTCCTGGGAATCCAGCAGGAATGGAGCAAACGAGAATGGAGCTGCCTTCCTGGGAATCCAGCAGGAATAGAGCTGCCTTCCTGGGAATCCAGCAGGAATGGAGCTGCCTTCCTGGGAATCCAGCAGGAATGGAGCAAACGAGAATGGAGCTGCCTTCCTGGGAATCCAGCAGGAATGGAGCTGCCTTCCTGGGAATCCAGCAGGAATGGAGCAAACGAGAATGGAGCTGCCTTCCTGGGAATCCAGCAGGAATGGAGCTGCCTTCCTGGGAATCCAGCAGGAATGGAGCAAACGAGAATGGAGCTGCCTTCCTGGGAATCCAGCAGGAATGGAGCTGCCTTCCTGGGAATCCAGCAGGAATGGAGCAAATGAGAATGGAGCTGCCTTCCTGGGAATCCAGCAGGAATGGAGCTGCCTTCCTGGGAATCCAGCAGGAATGGAGCAAACGAGAATGGAGCTGCCTTCCTGGGAATCACCGCAGGAACGCCTGCAAGCCCTTACCACTGTGGGGCTGGGCTGGTTCATGCTTCTGGGGGAACACAGAAGCCAGGGGAGCCCACCCGTGCCCCGAGCTCCCCAGGACCAGCTCCTCTCCGCTCCCAGACCTCGCAGAGGGACTGTCACACCAGGGGAGAAAACGGCAGCAAGAGTCACAGGATGACTCTGTGGGCTGAAGCCCTACACGCAGGGACTGGCAGTCCAAGAAAACAAGCAGAGAAACAAGCCAAGCCTTAAGCCGGAGCCTAAAAATCCATTTTACAGAGCTGCAGAGAGTTACCAGAGCTTTGCTGGTTATGAAGGTGATGTCCTCGTGGAAAAGGCACCTGAGCACTCTCTGCAGTGCAAAGCAGGTGTTACAGGGAAGAGAAAGACCAGGCTAAAGACATGTATTTGTTGGTTAAGCAGCACTTGTAGCAGCGTGGCATTATCACTTGCATCGTCTTCATTGCAGGGATGGTTTTATAACAGACTCTGAAGGAGAAACCGTCTTTTAGTCCTCTCTTCATAAAGAGTATGGGATCAAAAGACAGGCGTGAGTGACATAAGCATTCAGGTTCATTCAGACCGCAGAAGTTTGAGGAAACATGCACAAAGTTCTTTCTTTATGTGAAGTTCTGTCGGGAAGTGGTTCACGGCAAATGGCGTTTTACTACTATTGTTTAGAGACAGTTGCTTCAAGTTAGAATTTTGCAGGGTGTCTGTAAAGCAGGGGAATTCCTCTCAAATTCTTGCAATTTCTGCTCCTGGCCTCTTCGCTTCTCCTGCTTCCCCTTCCATGATGTCACCCGCATCATTAGAGGGGTAAAACCAACCAATTTTGGGTTCCATACTCAGTACAGTGGCAGCACCTCTCCTATTGCTGTGAGTATTTTGACCATCTCCAATTTGCTCAGCAAGGCACATCTAGACTTCAGAAAATTTTTAGTGTGTCCAGTTTTAAACTCTGGGCATCAATACATTAAAAAAAATAATTAAACCTCAAGAACCGAGCAAAGACTAACTGAACTGCAAGCTGCAAAACAGACTTTGTTAAACTAACTGCAAACTGGAGCAGGAGAAAATTTCCAGCAACAGAAGCATCGCAATCCAAGGTAGGTGATCCTCAATTTGCCCTTAAAATACTGCATGTTTGGAGTACAATGCTATTGTACAGCAATTCTATGAGCTAATTTGTTGATTTCACCTATGATACATAACAGATCTGAAATTTAAAGTAATTATTTTTATAGCAATACTTGTTAATGGACTGATGCTGGAGAGAATTTAACACATTAATGCCAGCCCAGAATACATCCTACTTAGGGAAAGAAAAAATAATAATCAAAAAGCCTCATTCAGATGCTAACGTGAACAACAGGATCACATCAGCTGGGCTAGCACAGGATGAAGTTTTGGCCTCCAGCTGGCAAACTAGCAACTGCTTCAGTGCTTTCAGCATGCCTGGACTTCTCCCCACATCCCTAGCCCCAAAATGAGGAAAAGAGGGAGTGCACTGGCTCAGCTGGAGTGGTGTACATCAGAAAAGATTAAAAGAGCATAGGGAAAATGTTTTTCCTGATTTCTGGCTGTAAATTAAGAGTGTTCAACTCTTCCAGGGCATTCTTGTTAGCTCCTCTTTGCTTCAAGTCCTCCAGACTGGTGGGCATTATGGCACTGAATAAAAATCACCATTTTTCAAGTCACCTGTCCAGTGGCCATGAGGAAACTCCGCCGAAGCCACTGCCCAGTGTCAAGCTAAACAGAGCTGGGGTGACGCGAACGCCTTCCTTGCTGTTTGTTGAGGACCCATAAAGCTGCTTTGTGCAGGCAGATGTGGTCAGCCAGCTGTGCACAGATGCACACGCATCTCCACAGCAAAGCTGCCTCCACAGCCTTGTACATGGGGAGGGGGGGAAGGGAGGGGAACCTGCACGAAGAGGATGCCGTGCAGCTGCACCACCGCAATGCTTCAGCCTGTGCTGAAAAGGGAAGGGAGCATTTCTGCAGCCCCGTCCCATGCTTGCCATCAGCGGAGCAACAGCCAAGGGAGAGCTGGATGGGAGCTGAGTTTGCAAGCTGGGAGTTCACAGCTGGGGGGATGCATTTTGTCCCCAGCACAGGGCGTGCAAGGCACAGCAAGCGCCTGGTGCAAGGGCTGAGCCCACCTCCCACTCCCCTGTGGCACAAAGGGGTGGAGGGTGGGCAAGCAGCGGGGTCCAGCGGGCATCCAGCCCAGGGTGCTGGGGCCAGCAGTCACTGGCAGGACTCAGCTCAGCACCGTGGTGGTTGGGAAGAAGGCTCCCTGCAGCACTGAGCCCGTGTCGTTTCCTTGTTCATATTTCCTGAACGCTTTGAAGTGATTCCAATGCGCTAACGAGTATGAAATAAACCACGTGATTTGCGCCTACGATGGTTTTAACTGCAGTGGGGGTTAGGCAAATCTTAAACAAAGAATTTTAGTAGGGACTCTTTAGGATAAAACACTGCAGTAATCAACAGTCAATTTTTAACTCGAACAAGGAAGTCATTCCTATTTGAAACAGAGACACTTGAACACTGCTGCTATTCAGATCTGAAAATGGCTAACAACAACCTGTAGGAAGATAAATTGCAGGGAAAAAAGGAAGGAAGAAAGGTAATTGGCGTGTGGCAGGAGATGGTTAAGGATGTTGGCATTCCTGAGAAGTGCAGCATTGCCTATTTTTCCTTGAGCTGAATAGAATCCCCAAGACCGAAGAAAAGAAAAGAAATGGCTGGGTGCCAGCGGCCTGCAGGCTGGCCAAGGTGGCAGGGCAGGACCAGGCGCCATGTTGCTGCTGGCTGCCCGGTGCCACGTTTGGCAGCCCCCGAAGCAATCCTGAGCGGCTCCGTACAGGCAGGCACTCGTGCCGCCGCAGTGCCGGGATTGCCGCTGGCTCGCTGTGGTGCTGGGCTCGGCTGCAGCACTGCCACGCATCCCTCGCCACTGCCAGCAATGCCTTTGGTAACCATCCTACCCACACAACGGAGGCTCTGCCGCAGGGGTGCGAGAGCTGCAAAGCGCTGTCAGCACTTCTTTTCCTTTTTGAAATTCCCTTACCTTGGGGTTAAGCCCTGGCACGGGCTGGGAGCCACCAGGGACACGGGGGCTCTGCGCCGCATGATCACCAGAGCAACCCAGCTGCTTTACCTCGGCAGATCCCAGCCCCAATCTCTCTTTTCTGTTTGATATCACAGACATCAGAAAAATTCCTAATTTTTGAAGTTTGCCAAGTGAAAATTCGTGAAGGCTGGACATGGCGGTTTTCTTTCTCTTAGCAGCCTTGCTGCAAGGTGAGTCACAAAAAGACCAAGTCTCCAGGCACCTACACTGACAGGAATAGGCAAAGCTGGAGCTGGGGACACGGGTACATCCCTGGCTAAATCCTCACTCAAACACTAGGCACCTCCACCTGCAAAATGGAAATTGGCCAAACCTCCCCACCCTCTAGAAGTCTGCAGAGAGCTAGCAAAGGCACAGCAAGGGCCAGGGAGGAGAATCCCAGCTCCGTATTGCTCACGCTGCAGACAGCCACTTGTGCCTGGCAATGCATCTGCAGGGAGGAGAAAGTTGCCAGATGAGGCAGAATGCACAAATGCCAAAGATTATTCTTAGATGCTAACAGCTGCCCTTGACATTTAACCCCAGGCAGGACTGTCAGGGCTGGTAGGGGTGTGGGGCATCGAGGGTCTCCCCATCTGTGCTGCGGCACGGGACAGTGGCTCCGCACCACCAGATCCTCCAGTGGATCATGTGGGACACAAGGAAGGTAAAACACCACATCCAAAACAAACTCTGAACCTTCTGAGCCAGATGTCCTGCTGGTGCCACTCATAATCACGGCCCTGGCTTGAAGGAGCTGTGCTGGCTTTTGCCAAGCGAGGGTCTGGTTGTCTCCGAGTAACCAACAACTTCTGCTTCCTCCTTTCCCCCAAAGAGCCAGTTTCAAGCACCTTGTACGGATCCAAGTTTTTGACAGGTGAGGTTGGAGGATCGGTCACCCATCAGTGCTTCTACTCCATCACGCCAGCCAACAAACATGACCGAAAATATTGGTGCAAACTCGCAAGAAACAGGGTTTGCTACACCGTTATTTCTACAACCGGCTACACCTCAAAAGACCATGAGGGGCGAGTGTCTCTCAAGGACATCCCCCAGAACGGCACCTTCATGGTGACGATGACAGGGCTGAAGAAGAGCGACACGGGGACCTACCGATGTGGCATCGGCACCTCCAACAGCGACCTGTACGTCAGCCTGAACCTGACGGTTGTGGCAGGTAGGACGTGGCTGGGGGGAGGGGATGCTCTGCACTGCCAGCAGCTCAGCTCTCAGGGAGCGGGTTGGGGCCGGACGCTGGAGCATCCATGCGCAGCAGCTGTATCAACTATTTCTATCCCTTAACCAGGTATTTGCAAGGGTGGGTATAAAAGTACCTGGATTTGGCCAAATGAGCCACTAATAGATGTGAAAGGGAACTCTCCTGCCTGGCCGGGGACTGCACACCGGACAGTGCCTGCTGTGCTCTCTCCTGCAGATGCCAGGGTGCTGGGGCCGATCAACCTCATCCAGGGGGAGCTCCGTGGCTCTGTCATGGTCCTGTGCCCACCCAGGGACACCCAAGGTGGCGAGAAGAGGTTCTGGTGCAAATTGGGCAGAACCAGCTGCACTCTCATAGCTGACACCGATGGCTACGTGGGCAAAAGTCACGAAGGACGAATCTCTATCACCCCTCAGGAGAGCTCTGGAGCTTTCAAAATCTTGATAAATGACTTAAAAAAGGAAGATTCGGGGCTGTACAGGTGCGGGACAGGAAGGCTTAGCAGCCAGAACAGCCCACGGGTGGTGGCTCTGCAGGTGACCACAGGTAGGACGGGGCGCAGGGGGCTGTGCGGGTGCCTCACAGCCCTGGATGAGGAGCATGAAATGCTAACGCAGCCCTCTCCCATCCTGCAGCCTCCACTCTTCCCAAGAGACCAAAATTTCTCAGCGGCACGGTCGGAGGCTCACTGTCCTTGAAGTGCCACTATGATCCCCAGGGGAGCTACGAGAAGAAGTATTTGTGCAGGTGGAAGGAAGCTAGCTGCTCACTGCTCATGGATGCGGATGGGTTTGTGCACGAGTCCTATGAAGGGCGAATACAAATAGCCAGCAGCGACCTGGAAAATGGGTCTTACACGGTGGTGATGAGCCACCTGAGAGAGGAGGATGCAGGATGGTACTGGTGCGGGGCTAAAAACGGGCACACAGAGCACACATCCTCTGTGAAGCTGCTCATCCAGAAGGGTAGGTGGTGGGATGGCTTGGAACACGATAAATCCTCCCCCTTTTTTTAAATTACTCTTTCCTCTACCCCTTCACAGACATGAGAATAGACTCTCCTCTGTACTCCGCATAAATACTACAATGTTATGAGACACATCAGCTATACATTTCACCTTGAAGCTACTGGCACATAACTGAGGTGATGGTAGAGGTTTCCAGAGCCAGGGATGTAAGCTGAGATTTCAGAGCAAATTTAATTTTGAGTTATATTATTGATTATTTATGAAGCAAACCCCTAGCATACGCCATCCTGATCCTAGCAAGTGCAGCACAGAGGTGTGCTTAGCTCTGGAGAGAAGCTGCAGGTTATCTTGCAGGTTTAGAAACTGCAGCATGTAAATACACAGATGTATGTAACTGTTCAGCTGACAGAGACAGAAATAGTGGGGTTTAAGTATGAGCGTTTGCCGAGTATTAATGGATTTTCATTAGTACTCCCAAGCTGCTTTCTATAAGATTCAAAGGAAAACAGAAATGCTTGGGTTTGGTCATATGATGCGGCATATTTTTTCATGCTGAGATGCAAGGTGAAATGCGTAAATCTTTGGTAAATTTAACATGTTGCCTCTGCAAAAAGATGGATGTTCAAGCCTCAAATTAATTTCCTCCATAGAAATCTGCTCTTCACAAGACCTAGAAACATCCGCTCTTGTGCAACCCTCTTTATCAAGCCTGGCCACCCACAGCACGCCCACGCAGAGGAGCATCACAGGCCTGACGTACACAATGGGCACCGTCACAGAGAGCACCAGCACCCTGCTGCCCACTGCCCCCCCCAGCACCTTTGTAACCTCCCCAGGCAAAATCTATCACAAGAGGTAAGTTCACGGCCACGGTTCTCATTGGCACTAACTTGGTGCTTTACAACCCGTCTACCTCTTTCCCAGGGCCGTACACAGGCTGTGCACAGGTTGCAAGTTGAAAACACCGATAAGAAACATTAGCAGTTAGAGAAGCAGAAGGCAAGGTTATCTCATGTCCATCTGTGGCACGTATCTTTGACTTTGTCTCTAAATCTGGTGCTGGCCACTCCTCTAGATCAGATGCCAGAGCCAATAGATGTCCTCCTCTCTGTTTTTCTTTGCTCAGTGTGGAGACAGGACATCAGAAAGCATCAGGCTTGAGCAAGAAAGCTGCTCAATCTGTAGCTGCAGACATTATCCAAGCCCCCCTAGGCAGCCAGTAACCTGGGTGGCGTTTGGGTGCTCTGCATTGCGTAAGGAGCTGTCTTTGGACAAGGTTACTAATCAAAGCACTGTGAGCTTTTTTGGCCAGTAATTATTGCATGGCACTTCTCTACAGCAAGCCCTGTGGCTCACCCCTCTGCAAGTGGTTTCCCCAGTAAATTTACTTTTGGTGCTTCCTGCTACAGAGCAAGCTGCAAGCAGCTCTTACACCTTTCACCCCAGCCATGGCCACCATCCAGCCTGGTGTGATTTGCATATGCAGATGTACAGATGCATCTGATCTTGCAGTATCAGTCATCACTGAAAATAAACCACAAAGTCCACAAATCCAGTTCAATATCCTGAGGGGCTCCAAGCACCTCGGAGCTCTCATCTGCCCCGGTGACCCACAGCACCAGAAGTACCATCCTCCCCATCCACAGCCTCCCCCAAGCCGTACCTCCCCACCATCCGGCCAGAAAGAGAAGGGGAGAGCGCGTTACCAACCACAAATCTTGCTCCTGCATAAAGGGTCAGATTTTGCCCCATTCCTGGCAAATTTGTGGAGCTCTGATAGCATTTATCTCTTTTTTTGCGGAGATGGTGCATAGTTACCCTCCAACAGCTTGAGGGCCTACAACAACTCACAAAGAAAGTGCATGAGCCTTGCTTGTGAACCTCTATCATGAAAATAGCTCGTTTTCCCTTGGGGAGGTGGGGGGCACTAGTTCAGCTGGCAGCTTAAACCAACACACAGAGCAGAAGCAGCTGTAGAAATTACTTCCTCATAAGCCAAGATCCAGATCAAATGATTTCATCTCTACCTGACGTTGTTGACTGTTCTGCTCTGATCCAGAGTTTATAACTCCTTTAAAACCTTTGGCGTAAAAACAACAGCCTGCATTAAGGTACCTCAACCACCCTGTGGCTGAATCAAAATCCAATTTAATTCCAGCTCATCAGGTGAATCACGCCTGCTCCCAGTTGTGTTACCAGCTCTCATTTCACTGATTTTCATCACTATCGCTATTCTCACCCTGACCAAAATGAAGTTTCAAAAGGAGACAGGTAAGTTGGCCAGGCAACACCTTTGGGGTTGCGGTTGGTGTTTTGCAGTGGCTTTGCTTGTGATTTCCAAGAGTTGGAGTCGGACCCACGGAAGTTTCCATCTCTGAGACACGCATCCATTCTGCAGCCACTGCAGCCCAAAAGTGCAACCGTACTTGCAAGCAAGCAATGCCCTAGAAAAGTTGGGGTTTTTTGTTTAATATGCTTAAACAAAAAGCGAATGAAGGAAGTGGAAATTCTGAAGTCCTGCTGAAAGCAAGGTTGAGGTTTTGCATATAGAAGATTTATGGCTCTGTAAGCACTCGGAAATCCTGAAGTATAAAGGGCAGGGACCTGTACAGCATGAGCGGCTAAGTGCTGGGTGGTTTCTTGGGGCCAAATCCAGCCCACTCAGCACAAAGCTGACAAAGTCTTGCCCCAAACCTCCTTGCTAACAACTGATTTTCAAAAATACATGCATGTATCTTATTCTATAACATATTGTGACCTTAGAGATAAAATTAGGGACAAAAGCCTTCAGTCACAACAGCACTGAGTGGAAATAATAATAATTTTTCACAAGAATGAAACTGGGAAACAATGGGTCTAATCTGGTGTCTGCTGTGACATGCTGGTACATTTAAACAGGCACTACAGGAGGTGTTCCCTCCATTGCGTGTGTCTGGGTTTGTTTTTAAGGAGAAGAAAGCCACGCCATGGGAAACATGGAAGGAGCACCGGCACGGGCTGGTCAGAGCCCTGAAAAAGAGCAAACGATGGAGGAAACCCCAAGTCCAGAAAAAGTGCATGAATGCAGGACAGACTGGCAAACATGGGTGTCTTCTGGAACTGGCACTGCAAGTGTTATTTGCCTTGGTAGAAGAGAATGAAAACAAATTTTAAGCAAAGGATTTGCAGCTTAGTATGTTGATAACCTCCATAGTTTAGACACCAGATTTGCAACCCAGGAATTACGATCCCACAGTCCAGGATTTATGTTCTGATGCCAAACTACTGTATTTATTCCTTACCAAGAAATGTTGAGCCACACATTTCAAAAGCCTTGGATTAAATCCTATATGAGATTTATAAATTTTTATAGGGTTGATTATAATTTTTGCTTACGCATAGTAAACATGTTATCGCTCTTCCTCCTTGCTTGTTTCAATAAAGTCTGATTGCTTATGACCTCTTGCAATACTACACAGGAGCAATTCTTGTTCACTGTGTTGCAATCACATCAAATTTTTTTTGTCCTACTTGAGCAGGATAATCTATGCTATCCTTGGAAGAATCAGGTTGACCAACTTACCTGTAAAAGTCTGTGTCTTCTGGCAAAATATAAGAACAGTGGGCCTGTCTTGGAGTATTCATACTCTTTAGATAGAAGCTTTTGTGGAAAACATGTCAGCAAATATTTTAAAATATATCCAGTTCGAGGAAATTTGTATCAGTGTAAAGTACTCTTCTCCATCAGAAAAAAAAAAAGTAAAATTAATCAAACAGTGGAATAGTGGTTCAAAAATGGGTGATGGCATTTTGTATTCTCATTACAATGCACTTTGATCCAAACTCTGATCATACAAGCAGCTGAAAATATTTTGAAGTCAGATAATTGCAGAGGGAAACAAGTGATTGTGACCATTTGCATCCTCTGGAACGAGCAGCCACCTCTGCGCCCAGTACTGAGCCTACACTCGTAATTCTTTTCCTATTTCAAACATCCACTGACTCGATTAGAAGCAGATCTACAGACATCACGTTTTTAAAGCTGTTCAGAGAATACATCATAGATGTCAAAAGAAGCCTTCAGAGTGGCTATAAAACCAAGGCCATAAAGGTTCCCGTCTAGAATATTTTGTGATACAACTTGCTAAAACTACGCGAATCTTATTGCTGTTGGAGAGATTTTACTTTATAAAAAGAACAGCTGTACGAAGTGTTCTTGCAGTCCAAAATAGAAAGAATGGAAAGACTAAAACACAGCCCCCCTCTAAAACCTTGAAAATAAACAATCAACATTCTGTGAAACACTTTAAAAACGAGACCATAAACCAGTAGCTGTTAATTGTGCCTTGTGTTTCTCCATGCCTGGTTCGGGGTGCAGCCCAGGATAAATCTCCTCTTCGGCTGAGCAGGAGGTTGCCTCCAGAAGTCCCCTCCCTAGCTTTCTGGTGTCAGGACTCCCTGGAATATCAGACCCATTTAAAACATCAACTTTGGCATGAAAACGGAAACACCCATGAAATTGCTTGTAAAAATATTGTAGAGGCGCAATGTTGGGTTTTTTTTGGTTGGTTTGTGTTTGTTTTTTTTTTTCCAGCAACCCTACAGGGGAAAAAAGAACTTTTCAAGTGACCAATGAAGACCTGAGGCAGAACCCCCTTCCACCAAAGCCCCCAAGTACATGTGTTTGGAATTTTCCCTAGGGAAAGCCAAGACATGGCTATAAACTGCAAAGCGCCCGGCACCACTTGTTGCTCACTGCCCTGCTCAGAAGTCAAATGGCCCGTGTTAAGAGCCAAACCCCCACAGGCTGCCCCAACGTCACTTGCTACATGGTTTACACAAGAAAGAATAAAATAAAGCACCTCTAATCAAGCTATTTGTGTACAACCCTGACCTTCTTTTGCAGAGGCTGAGCACTCCGAGGGAAAGGTGAAGCTGGGGAGGGGGCGTGGGAAGGAAGGACCATCGTGGCTGTAGGTTTGCTCAGTGCTAGGCAAAAGATGAGGGTTTTCTGTTTTTGTTTTTGTTTTTTTTAAAAAAATCCTTATCCATTGGGTTATTTTGCAACACGTAAACTGTATCTGACTTCAGTCTACCACAGACACCCAAATTCTCAAGTGCTGTTTTTCCTCCACCTCTTCTGCAAAACCATCCACAGCTTCAAAATCAAGTCGTTTCAGCCCAAACGCAGCCCAGACCCTAGCAGCAGCTTTGGTTGGTATGCTTCAGGTTACAAGCAGCCTGTGCTTTGGCCAGAAAAAAAACCACCAAGCTCAGAGCTGTTTGTTTTCTGGAGATGCCAAAGTGCTTTGGAATCTGTGACTTGGCAGGAGGATGCTTCCTCATGTGTTAAACCAACAGATTGGATTTACCAGAAACCATAAGGGTGGGGACAAGGGCTTGGTTAAAGAAACCGTTCATCCACCTGGGACTAACATTTCTTCCTTGAGATGCACAAGCGGTTGCAGGTCCCCATGGCTGGTTTCTGCCAGGACCCCCTCTGCTCCGTGGTCGTGCCACCTTCCCCCTGCACAGCCCCGGCTCTGTAACACGCACCTCTGTGCAACTGCAGGATGGAGACATGCTGGCACCCAGAGGAGAGGCGCCTGGGGAGCAGGAGGTGTAGGAAAGCAAACACACCTGTGCCTATTGTGGCCAAGCAAGAACAAGTCTGTGCCAGAGAACAAGTAATGCCAGCAGTGGCCAGAGAAGCAGCACAGGTGGGAAGGACATGGCTTGCAGGGGGATCAGCGTTTGCTCCCATCTGGGAGAGATGGTGGCTGTTCTCTCGGTTCAAGATCCCCACCAGGCCACCCTGTGCAAGAACAGCAACAGCCTTCACCTCCAAAGCTCCTTCCTCACCTCTAAAGCGGCACATTCATGGGAAGAAAGGAGCTCAGCACCCTTAGCCAGAGAAAAGGTACTTCAAAGGCTGGCTTAAGATCTGACAAATTTGCCAAACATCCCAAATCCAGGCCAGGATCTCGCTGCTCTCAGGCACAGTGAGAACACTTGGAGCTGCCGTCCTCTTTAAGCTCATCCACTCTCACAGAGTGGATGAGAAAAGCTTTGTATGAAGCTTCTGTATGTCAGAAGAAATTACTGCTTTTGCATCATTAGTACAAGGTAAAGCAAGTTAATGATTCATCCCACACAATACAAATACACCTTCATCTTCATTAATTGTACTTTCTCACAGGATCTCATTCCTGACAACCCCACAGTTCACAGGGAATTTGTGTCTGGGCCCCTGACATGCCTACAGCAGGAGAGCAAAGAAACGAGGCTGAAGATGGCAGAAAACCTCCTGTTAATCATTTTTCATTTTAAAGAGCTTACAATGTTCTTGGTCTGTAGAGACAAGACCAACCCTTGCCCAGCCAGACTCCTGCTCTTCCCACAGGGCTGAGGGGACCCAAAGAGGCTGGAGAGAGAAGGGAAGGGAGACAGACCTGCTCTTCCAGCACAGCCAACCAAGGTTTTCTTAGGGACACTGGTTTCCAAAAAATGTGCAACAGCTTAAAAAAAAACACCCAAAAACCACCTGGGTTTATCCATCTTTTCCCTACAAAGCCATGCCACTCTTGGTTGGAGGTATCACAAGATCAGGAGCCAGGTCAGTCCTTGCAGCAAGGGGCTGTCCTGCCCAGGATGATAAGAAATGAAATCAGAGCTCAAGGGTGATGTTGCAATGCCAACAAAGAGGAGGGGGCTGGCTGGACACTTGCATACCCAGACTGGGACCCCATCAGGCTCCCCAGTGTCTTTGGGCCAGGTGTAGGGACCCATCTTCAAACCAAGGAGTCACAACTGCCCTCTGTCCGAGCAGAAAGCCACCTCAGAGGTACCCACCTCCCAGCAGAAGACCTTCCACGGACCTGACCCCAACACAGCGCTGGCCTCCTTCCCAAAGGAGACAGAGGTGCCCCGGACTGTGTCTGGGAGCCCACCCTTGGGTGGCTGTTGTGCAACGGCAGTGTGTAATCAGAAGGTAAATAACAGCGTGCACCCTCAAAGCACCAGCAGAGCTGCATGGGCATTGGCTTCCCTGCCCTCACGTGGGGTGGTGCTCACCTGCCAGAGTTTTTGGATGCTATTCCTTTAAGGCACAACAGGTGGAAATGCAGGGCTAGAGGTACAAGGAGTATTTAAAACAGCCTGGCACGGCCAGAGCCTGTGTCCGGCTGTGGCAGGGAGGCAGGACACTCGCAGAAGGTCCTGGGCTGGGCCACCGAGACACCAGCAAACCCAGGAGCGTTCTGGCTGAAAGGAAAAGCAAGTACGAAACAGTCTGCAGAAGTAACTCGGAGTGTAAGTAATGCCTCTTCGTTGTCTTTCTGAAACGCAAAATCTTTTGTGCTACCACTTTGAGGTGGGGAAGGAGAAGAATGAAAGTCTTGAGACACTTCTAAGGACTCCTCCTCGCACACGTGGGGAGGGAAGCAGCAGCTCCGCACCAGCAGCGAGTAGGTGTGCAGGTCTTGCTGGTGGGGAGGCTGATTTCTGTTAAAAGAAGGTCAGAGGCATGGGATCAAGCTAATGATGTTTATATTTTCTTCTCTGCAGTCAATTTTTAATCTTTCTTTTCTGGAAAAATGTTAATTATCATTACAGTGTTTGCATTAAATTTGAAGGTAGAAAATAACAAATGTTAGTAAATATTGCTGTAGTAATCTAAACTGTTGCAACTCCATCTGTGATCATTCCAGTCTTCTGAACCACAACGTGGAGACAGTTGTCGGGATGCAGGTTTTGAAATTTAAGAAAAGAGTTGCTGCAGTTATGTTCTAAATGAGCTCTGAAGAGCTATCAAGTTTGCACAGTGGAAAGGAAGATAAATGGATACTGGAGCGTAAGCAAAGGGGATATACGCGAAATAAAAAAAAGATGAAATAAGAGGAAGCTGGCAGACTCCTTTCACGCTTAGGCCAGCAGCAAAGGGGTGGCTTTCTGCACACCTGAATTCTTATTCTTCAGAGGAAACATTCACATTGGACTTTTAATATTTTTCATCCAAAGTACAGAGAGATACCACCTCCTCGTAGCCACCGTGCTGCTGTTAGTGACACATGTGCTGGCACTACCCATCCGTCCAGCAGCTGTCACTGTACAGACCGTGGCTGCACTGTGAGTTCCTGCAATATGAGTAGTGTTAGACTAGAAAAATAGTTGAACAGCATCAAAGTTTGTTTCACTTTCCAGACCAAGAGACAAACAAAAAGCAAGACACAAGTGAACCGTGACACTCTTATCTGAAAAGCAACAAGGTGGTGCACAGGGCATCTAACAGCTTAAAAGATAAAATTATGTCACAAGGTAGCGTGTGGTATACCTCACAGCTTCAAGGGACGTAACATTAGGCCAGCAGCACTATCTCAGCAGGAATTTCAGACACTGCCATGAGGGCTGCCTGATCATTGTTTTTCATTTGTTTTCCAGAACATATTGCTCATGGGACAGTATTTAAATGGCACTTACAAGTATTCTTAGCTAGGAGTGTCACAAGTACTGCAGAAATTCCTGAAAACTGTCATTTCTTAGTAAACCCTGATAATCTTCAGTAAGATCTGCCTAGCTGTTTCTACCCACTGCATCACAAAATTAGCATCTCCTATTTATTCGGTCCATACTGTAAAGGAGGCATCAGTTCGGAACGTGAAAGACTTCTTTTCTGTATGTGTTTAGGTCAGCTTGATCTTTTATCTTCAAGTTGATTGCTTGTTCAGAACTCCATGAAAATGGAGTGGATCAGTGGCTTTTCCCCATCCCACTACAGCAAATAAAACTTGCAGTAAGGTGATCTATGCAGCCATCTCGATGGGCAGGGTAAAGGTGTAGATAGCCCCAGTTCTGTGCAGCAAGAAGGCTGTTGCTGTGCTCTTCTTCCAGGCACAGAAGTCATCAGCTCCTCCATAAATCACCCCTAGCACATGTGCCAGTGCTGCTCCTCACAGCATAACCCCTGATGCTGCTGCTCAGCACTGCCTGTCTCTTCAACAGTTTGCATCTGTCCAGCTTTGTGGCATTAGTGGGCTTTGCTTCAAAAGGCTTTGAAGGAAAAGATTTCTATAATTTACCCCATTCTATGCGTTATTATTTCTCAAATACTTGAATAACAGTAAACACTCCACAAAACAGGAGGACAGTGTGACAACCGAATCCTCATGTTTCATTGATCCCATGGCTCGACCTTGATGCCGGTCATTGCCAAGAGCAATAGTTAATAGCTAATGGATTGGACCGCACTGATCCCTGGCAAGCTGCATTAGGAGCATCCCGGTTTCTCAGAGCCCAGCCTTGCAGCTGAGTCAGCAGAATTTGGGAACTGAACTCTGGTATTTCATACCCAGCAAGAGCAGCTGCTTTGCTGGGGTTTGCGTAACTCCGAGCTCAGGTCCTGATCTCTTTCAAATGCTTATAAATCCAAAGATATTGCTGAGAGAGATATGACTGAGTCACAGAAGCACCGTAGAAGCCCAGGTCCTGCAACGAACGGGATTTAGAAGAGCTAACCTGGTCAGAGAGCACTTTCTGCTGGAAACCTGAAAATACTATCTTAAAATTTAGATGCATCTAGCGCTGGAGGGGAAGGTGATGTTCCCAAGCCAGGCTGACCCTGCAGTGCTTTCAGCATGGAGGGATCTGAGGAAGTGTCCAAGTCGACTGAGAAACCCAGTCCCAGGAGGTCTCACACCACAGTGACCTGCCTCCCACCACCCTGCAAAAGCACCACCAGCCACTTCTGTGGCTGGAGAAACACTGAAGATGTGGTCCATGTAAGCAAGAGAGACTGACTGTGGGTCTAACCCCCCCCGGAGCTTTACGTACAGCATTCAGATTTCTTTGTCACTCGGTGGAGGTATAACGCAGCGAGGTTTAAGAGCACAGCAATGTACCAAATCGAAACAGAGAGCGTTATCCATTTTCAAGATGATACAAAGACAACAAAACCATTTAGCTGTCCTGAGTTGGAAAGCAAGAAAAAAGGTCATTATGTTGCAGAGGACCTTGTAATTTTTCCATTTGCATGGCTGCTCACACCAAACCCATGCTGCGGGGGGTCCGTGTCTCACCCAGCACTAACCAGCACATGCACACACCAAGGTCTCATGCATGTCGGTGGTAGGAAGAAACACGACAAAATCCAAATTATGCAAGCATGTTACAAGTTGTAATGAGTTTTAACCTGTCGCTATAGTATAGATATTTGGGTTTCATTTATGCTTGAACCCTTTCCAGGTTTCACATGCACTCACACACCCCCACGGGCACTCTGGGTGGGGGTTTCAGCAGCCCTTTCCTGGGCTCACAGTCACAAATACAGCAACTCAAGCTAAGCATGGAAATAGGCAACTAGGAGAAAGTTAATGCCATTTACCTGGCAATGGCTATTTCTCCTGTTTTAAAGCATATTAAAACTAAATATTTTGACTTGTTAGTATCAATCTTGCTAATGATTATCCTATCCTGTTCTGTTCTGGTTTGGGGTGATATAATTCTTTGAAATCCCTGTTGCATTGCACACACAAACACAGCAGCATTCTGCAAACAGCTGGAGAGCATGGAGCCACCCCCGCCTGGCAGAGCATCCTGGACAAGACAATGCCATTGCCCTCACCTTGGTGACACTGGTGTCCAGAGGCCAGAGTTCAGAATGGAAAGCTCGTGCACCAACGTGCAAACTCCCAGCTCCTGAATTCAGCTGGAATACTGGTTTTGTGCTCTAAAACCTTCAAAACCTGTCAGATCAGGTCAGGGAAGGAAGCCAGCAGCGTTGGTGATGCAAAATGAAAGTAAATACACAAAACCAAGATTTGGATTGTAGCTTAAAAAAACCCAACCAAAAACAAACAAAAACAAACAAAAACAAAGAAAGAGGAGTACAGCCACAGCCCACAGCTGGTAGTAATCCAAAGGCAGCCGACTTGCAACACGGACTTTGCAAACACCAGACACATTCACGCGGCGCAAAGCTTTCCCCACAGCTGCTTCTCTGCCAGCCCTGCACAACGAGGGGAGATGGGGGGAACTACTGCAAAGTTTTAATCCCCCCTTGCCATCACCTATCAAAATGTTTTAAACTAACCACCGGGACGGCTCACCAGCCTGCGGCAACTGGCCCAACAGCGTGGGCGAGCTGAAGGCCAAAATGCCAACAGGGGTGGCTGCCGAGCACGTTGCCAGCACCTTGCACCCACGGCTTCTTTGCCCTGTGCTGCAGAGCAGCTTTTTGGGGACACCATCCCGGCAGGGATAACTGGGCACCCTCCCAACCAGTCCATTGCACTGCCTTGCAGACAGTTTCTCACTAGGTTTCCTAATGCATCAGGTTTAAGACAGCAGCATCGTTGCTTGCGTAGACATACGTGGCACAGATCTTGCATCCACGTTTCCCCCAGCCTCTGTGATCCCTCCTGCCTGGCAGCTCTGGTGCTCCGATGGCCATGCCAAGTGGGCTGTGGGCACCAACCCACAGTGTCATGCACATCAGCTACCAGACAAGGTCCTGGCAGCCTGTCCTGCTGCAATGTGCTAGGATGAGGTTTTCACTGCAGAAGAGGTTTCCAGTGTCCCTCTGTCCGTGGGCATACCATGGTCTCATGTGCCCAGTCCTTCTTGCTCCAAGAGCCATCCGAGATCCAATGCAGGCACCTGGACACGCAGGTCAGTGCCTGCAAGAAGGGGAAGCAGGAGATGTGGACAAGAGCAAGAAGGGGAACCCAGTGTGACATCAGATCCCAACCCAGCCACGTCACCCAGCCCCCAGGCAAAACCAGTGCAGGAGCATCAGCCACCTGCAAAGTCAGTGCAAGTGCTCCCGTATGGGGTGACCAAAGGCAGCTGGAAAGTTTTGGGAGCACTGCATAAGCTTCATGCTTTGTGACAACCACCAGACCCCACCTGGACTTAGGGAAACCTTCCTCTGAAGCCACTGGTGCTGCCAGAGTCAGAAAGCACATACTGATATGGTTGTGCATCTGTATATAGAGCCCAAAATGAATCCTTATCTCCACTGCCAGCTCCAGGAATCATTTCACCAATGCTGCAGCAAAGGAGCACTGGGTTTTTTCCCCTCTCCCTACTCCTTGAAAGTTAGGATAGACTGGTGAGAAGCTGCAGCTGAGTGGCAGAAGTACAGGCTGGGCACAGGCGCTTCACCCTCTCCAGCACACTCACATTAAGCTTGTTTCCCAGCCGCTCTGGAGATGGCATACATGGCATTTCCCTCTGGTTTCAAGCCTCTCGACTCTTCTACAGCCCCCTGCAAACCTCTGCTGTCCCGTCTCCTCTGTCCTTTCAACTCCCCCTCCATCTGCAGAAGCACGAACACAAATCGCTTGCACAGTCACTTACTTGCGCTCCCTTTCATATGAGCTCAGCAGCCTTTTCTCTTCCCTGCAGCTCTGAGGTTTAGACCTTGAGCTCTGACTAGAGGCAGCACATCCAGCAGCGAAAGTTCATTGAAAGCAAGGACCAACAGCTTGATGAAAGTCTCCTCCAGCAACTCAAACAGCTCTTGCCTGATGCAGAGTGACCTGCAAAGCCCATTTGCACCATTTTTGCAAGCTAGGAAGTGCCGCTGCCCCAGCACAACACGCACCTGGGAGCAGGAGGGGGTTTCCAGCCACCCAGCTCCGTGGATGATCAGCGTGACAGTTCAGCACAGATTTTTACATAACTGGTAGCTGGGCTGGCTCAGACTTGCTGTACGTGGGAGTTTTCTCCATTCATTCAGTGACTGGGGGAAGGTTTTCACAGCATTTGAGGTAACGAGACTAGGGACAACTCAGAGCTGCAGATGCTGGTCATGTGAGCACGCAAGAATCGCTGCTCTTGTGCGGGCACAAGTGCACATGTCCTCAGAGATAGAAGGGTAAAAATTCTTTCCTGCTCTAACATGCATACGAGGACCCTGATGCCAGCACTCCTGCATGCATCTTTCTTGACACAGATTTTTTTTTTTTTTTTTTTTTGAAACAAAGGTCTTGGTAACCCTTCCCTACCTGACAAGATGATGTTGCCTGTAACCCTGAAGTAGCCATTTGCTTTGGGAATGAATCAGACTAACCAATTATTCAAATTTTGCCAAGAAGGGGAAAGCTGAACTGGGATGCTGCCTTCACTGGAGGGCAGAGAGGTGACCATCAGCCAGAGGAACTGCTCTTAGCACGGGGCAAATATCAAGGCCCTTTTTGTGCCATATTGTTTGCTTTCTACAGAATATGTTATGCTTGTCTTGCTGGCTCCTTCTGGAATGTGTTTGAAAGAGCATTTTTCATGCTCAGTGAGTTAATTATTAGCCCTGGACAAGTGACCACTGAGCAATTATAAATCACAATACAAGGAAGAAAGAACAACAGAACACCATTCATCTCAACACGGAAATAAGCCTTTTTCTTCTACCAGGAATTACCCTTAATAAAATTGTGTCACTTGACGCCTTGAAATCAAATTCCTCTACGTTTTTATAAAGGCTTTCTTTGACACCCAGCATTTATCTGGTGCTTGGGTAGGCAGGCAGGCAGCAGCCATGCTCAGGTAACGCACATTTCCACCACCAAACCCACTGGCACACATGGTTCAGGCTGAAGAAAACAGTTCAGTGAGTTAAGAGCTTCGGCTTCCTCTGGCCATCACTCAGCCCAGAACAAGGGGAAGGTCAGAAATATTCACCCTGAAGACTATGGACACGTTTCCAGAGACAGGCGGTTGGGTTTGGCATGCCCCAGTAACCATCACTGAGCCCTGGCCAAGGGTTAATGGTGGCACAGAAGGTTTGGGTGGCTGTACAGGTGCGACAGGGCTTTACTGGGTGTAAGTCTGATTCTTGGAGGGGTGGGTGCAAGCGGTAAATCCTTGCATCTCACCAACTTTAGCAGCAGTTGGGGAAAGAAAAAAAAAAAAAAAAGGTAATATTACCCTTTCTCTCTTTTGCATGTCCTTGAGGAGACCAGGGAAATAAAGAACAGTAATTAAATACTGGCTCCCACAGGAACTCTGCTTGATGATGAGGAAGAAATTTTTACAGTGAGGTTGGCAAGACACTGGCACCATTGCCCAGAGCAGCTGTGGGTGCCCCATCCCCAGAAGGGTTCAAGGCCAGGTTGAACAGGACTTGGAGCAACCTGGGCTGGTGGCAGGTGTCCCTGCCCGTGGCAGGGGGCTTGGACTAGTTGACCTTCAAATGTCCTTTCCAAACCAAGCCATTCTGTCAGAGCAGCTTTTCCTAAGGAGTGCTTTTGGCACCCAGGCTCACAAGTGAACAAGCCTTCCTTTCACTGTGTGGACAACACTGAAAGAAAACATGACCCCAGCTATTAAACAATTAAAAGCAGCAATATCTCCTGGCAAGGGCCAAGTGAGCAGTTGAGCTCCGGATTGCCCCCTGACCCTCATGCCTGCCAGGGCTCAGTGGCTTTTGGACCATTTTTGGACTTCAGCCTTGCCATGGGCTGATCTGGCTTACAAGTGTAAAACCTGATACCACTTCTGATTCTGAATCAAGTCTCTTCTGGTTTGGCCAAAATTGCTTTTTATGCTGTGCACACCGCTGCTGCTGCCTGCCCAAGGGACATTGCCAGAGCAGAGTGCCCCAGGGACAGATATGTTGGTGGCTTGCAGGCATTGCGTTAACCAAGTTCGTCATAAGAACAGCTCCCCTCAATTTACAGAAGGGGAGACTGGTGTTGCCATGAGACCCACGGGCAGTCGTGATGCCATGCAGCAACACAGGCAAGAGCAGTGTTTTCAGCTCCCTCTTCCCCATGCAACTGCTGGGCAGAAGGGATTAAACGCTATATTCTCTCTAGCTCAAGTAGCCACAGCCCTGGTATCCTCCAGACATGAGGCGATTAGATTACTTGATCAGTTAACTTAATCATTTTGCAAGTATGATTTTTTCACCAACGTCTGTGCCTTTTCCAGGGAATGCAAGAAAAATGCCTGCACTGGCATTCGTCTTGCTGCTCGCCTTCCTCCCAGCTGAAACTGTAAGCAGCAGATACAACCCCAAGGCAGCAAGTAAGTGTAACCTGCGTGGGACACGGGTCCTGTGGGTGGCCTAAGACCAGAGGTGGCATCACTAAGGGGGGGAAGCAGGATTCAGGGTATCCCTACCCCATGGCTGCCATGGGACCTTTTGGACCACAGGGTGCTGCAGAGCCCTGGGTCCATGCTTGCACCAGTACCCCTGCCCTGCAGCCCGCTGGGGCTCGTGGCACAGCTGATGTTTACAGCCAGCGTGTTTTCCTCTTGCAGTCTCCAGCCCTGTGGTGGGCCCACAGCAGGTATACGGTCTGCTCAACGGGTCGGTTACCATCAAATGCTTCTACCCTCCCACCAGCGTGAACAGGCACGACAGAAAGTATTGGTGTAGGGAATCGACCACGGGCTGCATAACTGTTGTCTCCACCAACGGCTACACTGCTCCAGGCTACCAAGGCAGAGTCTCCATCACCAACTACCCGCAGGCAGAACACTTCCAGATTAACATCTCTGCGCTTACAGCAGCGGACACAGGCACCTACCAGTGTGGCATTGGTATCAATGGCAGAGGGCTCTCCCACAAAGTCAGTCTGGATGTTTCTGAAGGTAATCAGTTTGGGGGCTTTTGAAAGTATTATTTTCTTTAACTTTCCCCCCCTCTTTTTAATCAGGCTCCACAGATAGCCTGTCCAGTGTCTAAGAACTCAAGATGTTCCATGCATTCAGGAAAAAGCAGTTTTCATTTTCCCCTGTTTACAGAATGAATTTTTTGATCAAAAATCTGGCATAAAATCGGATTAACTAAACCTTATCTCAAGGTCACAAACACTGCTTAAAAACTGCTGACCTCTCCCAGTCACTAAAATTTAGGGAGATGCAGTCGGAGGGCAGAGCTGCCCATCACTCCGACGTGATCACCCCAGCCCACGGCTGAGGCTGTGCAAGCCAAGCCTGTGCACAAGTCCACGAGGGCACGGTGTGCAGGATGGCACCCCACCACCGGGCAAGGCTCAGGGTGCAGAGCATGGTGCAAACTCGTGGCACGGTCCTCAGCAAGAAGGCTTTGGGACAAACCACACTACGAAGTGGGCAGTGGTACAGCAGAGACCTCAGCCCTGAAGTATGCGAGAAGCATGGGATGCAGCTGGGTGGACAGTGCTCTGGCCAGGAGTGGCATGTGGTCATGAAATACAGGAAAGCAGGGAGAAACCCCGTGCATAAAAAAAGCCTTCAGAGCTGCCCACGGTTACTGACGGAACAGGCAGTAGACCCTAACCGGTGTCTCTGTACGGACAGGGCCACACATACCCGAGGGAGCAGAGCTCTTCTATGTGAAGCTGCATGGCACCGTGACCATGTCCTGCAGCTTTGGGAATAACAGCGCGAGCATGAGGAAATTCTTGTGCAAGATGGAGAAAACCAGCTGCCGTACCATCGTCGATAGCAGTGGTGACGTTGACAAGGACTACATAGGGCGAGTTCTGCTGAGCAACGAGGAGCTTCCAGGCTCCTTCAGCATCGTGATAACTCAGATGGGCTGGGAAGACTCTGGCTTGTACCTGTGTGGGGTTGGCGTCTATGGGGAACAAGGAGAAACAAAGCAACTGGACGTGCATGTCTATGAGGGTAAGCACGCTCTTCCCAGTGTTTTTTTTCCTTTCATCTCTGCTTCTTTTTAGGAGTACCACTAGCAGTTTCACTTTATTTAACAAGAATTTGAATTTCCCTTTGCAGAGTGCTATGAGCCTATCCTCTTATCTCGAACACTTTTCTATTGATTTAACTATATGTGATGTACTACTACTGTCACTACTAAAGCTTGTATTAAGACTTAACCTTCCCAACAGCAGCTAACACTCTTCCCCAGTCTGGCTAGCCCAGGACTCCAGAAGACAAACTCTGCCCCCCAGTTTGAGACAAGCAAACTGTCTCTTCAAGTCTTGATTCCTTAAATGCCAAAACGACAGACTGAGAAAGGAGATCTACCCTTCCCCCAGCAAAGGGAGCAAAACTGAAATGTCAGTACATGATGGCAACCACCCAGTGAATTCGGGTTAAAGCAAAGGCCTGACAGACACTTTAGGGCCAATTTCTAACAATGCTAGGACAGCCTTCTGCCATCTGCACCCCTGAGCTTCCCCTAGCTGTGCTTCAGCTCTGATAGAACTTAGTCCCTTGGGAGGGTGCCACACGGACAAGAGTTAAATGTGTACAGATGCTCATTACATTTTTTTATCTCCAGAGGCAAACTCTCCCCAAAGAACGCTCACAGTAACTGCAGTAAAAGGAGGTTCCGCAACTTTTCAATACAACTATATACCTATCAAAAAGTCCTCAGAGAAGTACTGGTGCAAGTGGAGAAACAACGGGTGTGCTCGGATCATAGACACCTCTGGGTTTGTGTCGGGCTTGTATGAAGGAAGGGTGGCCATGTACGACAGCCCAGTGAACTACACGGTCACCATCATCCTGAACCAGCTGAAGGAGAGTGACAAAGGCTATTACTGGTGCATGACAGATGAGGAGAAGGAGCAGCAATCATCAGCTGAGCTGAAGATCATTGAAGGTACGGGCTCGCAAGTTGGTGGTTTGCTGCCTGCTCAGGAGGTACAAAACCTCCCAAGCACCCAAGGGAGCAGATCTGGCTCTTCGGGAAGAGATGCGAGATGCAACTCTGAACTTTCATCCCATAAGGTGAAACGTTGTACCAATCCCCCCACCCCCCAACACACCTCATTAGCTTTAAAATGGAAACACAAGGTTTCAGTTTTATGGGAAAGTGTTCACAAAAGTTTCTCACGCAAGTATTTAAGCCTTGCAAACCCTGTCGTCCACACACACACATTCACTCAGAGGTGCACATAAAGCATCTTTAACGTTAACTCAGCTATGTAAGGAGCACTGTCCCTCAGAGGGACATCCCCTGATTCACCATCTCTAGCAGCACCACTGCCTGCCAGTTACCCTTCCCACCACAGAAGCCACTAACGTCAGCCTTGATGTTCTCTTTGCCCTTGCAGGAGAACCTGGGCTGCAGGGAAAGAAGGAAGTGGAGGCACGAGTGGGTTCACGGGTTGATTTAACTTGCTCTTACGGATGCAAGTACTACTCCTACCAGAAGTACTGGTGCAAGTGGAGCAGCACCAGTTGCACCCCCATGCTTGCTACTGACCAAAGGCAGCCGGGGCCAGACGTTACCTGTGACACTGACAACAAGACGGTTATCCTGAGCTTCAACTCGGTGGCAAAGACAGACGAGGGGTGGTACTGGTGTGGAGTGAAGCGCAACGGCCTCCTTGGGGAAACCATGGCAGTGCACCTGTGGGTGACTGAAGGTGAGCTCCGAGGCAGGGGCAGGCAGGGGGCTTTCCTGCTTCTCAGGGCTGGGAAGGACGCTGCTTTCTGCTGAGATAAACGTCCTCCCCATGGCCACTAGGCTGCAGCACCTCAAAACAGAAGCGTTGTCACCCAGGCAGCCTCCCATGCTCAGCGCCGAGATCACCCTGACTTGGCACAACTTGTAGATGTTTTCATCTACACGTTGGGTTTTGCTTCCCCGTCGTAAAAAAAAACCCAACAAAACACCAGTCCAAAAATCCTTTCCTTCCACACCATTTTAACTTTTTAACTCTGTCCTGACAAATTATTGCTATTCCAATTTGTAATTAGTAAATTATGTAAAATAGCATTTCGCTTAAGCAACATCCGACACCTGTCAGGTGAAGGACTGCATGTAGTTCAGAGACATCTCGCTCCAAGGAGCTCATTATCTTAACAAACAGGAAAGCAGCAGGGAGCAGGAAAGCACAGACTATCACCAGCAATAAGGGGCCTAGTCTCAGCTTCGGCGCAATATTTTGGATTTTTTTTTTTTTTTTCTCAAAGAGGAACAGTTAGAAGCAGAGGAAAAAGCATAGCACTAGATATCCCACAGGCAACCGTGCTAAGTGGATGGTGGTCAAAGCAGAACCAGAGAGAAACAGCCTCACTTCAGTGCCTTTGGTGGGTAGAATTAAAAGCAAACCAAGTATTCAGAATTTGTTCTGGAAATATTAGAGGCAGAACTTCGAAATGCAAGTCTTTTGGAAAAGTATACAGGTAGAGAGAGCCAGCTTGAGGTTTTTGCAATAAATTACTTGGAATGAGATTATTTCAGCTCTCTAAACCCCATCTTAAGGAGCCCCTCAGGTACAGCCAAAACCCACTTCAGTTCCACATAATGCCCCATTTGTTTCTGCGTTACCCCTCCACGCTGCTGCTCATGTGCCTTCCTTCCCTAGATGCGGGAAGCAGCACCAACCGCAACCTGGATGCTGACCCGGAGCTCCTGAATGTTGACCCCCCCGGCCACACCAAGAGTGACTTCATTCCCCAAGAGCGAGCCTCCAGCGATGCTGGGGTGCCAAGCGCAGATGCCTCAGGAAGGTTAGTTCCCTCCAAGCCTCTGTCACATATCATTTCTGCGAGGTCTGCCTTAACCCGTTATTGGTACTCTGCTCGCACGCTGCACGTGCAAAACAAATTCTTGTCCCCACAGAACTTAGTGCAAAACACCACAGGAAAAGAAGAAAATTGTTACAACAAAAGGGAAGATGACTTGAAATTAATCTCTAGCTTGAGAAAATACAGTCCTAGAAGGGAACAATTAGAGATTCCAGGTACAGAAAAACCAATTGAAAACACTTCTGTCAAGATTAGAGAGCTTTCCCTCACACATTTATAACCAAACTGCTGATGTAGCTGGTTTTGGCACAATGTCTGTCCTACATTTTTATTTGTTTTTTGATTTTATGTGCTAGGATCCAGTTGGTTGATTAAACTGCATCATGCTCACTCAGATTTACCATCCTATACAGATTTTAGACTGCTAGACATTCATATACATTATTCAGTCTTGAATAATTAGAAAAAAATGCTTCTCAGCTTAGTGATCTATCTTTCCCTCCATTCCAGCTCTGAGCAAAGCCATGGCCCCAACGCACTTGTTTTAAGTTTGAGCTGTGCTGGCGCCGTGCTCCTGATCCTTGTGGTAGCTTTCGTCATTTTTAAATACCGGCAGCTGAAGAGATCTGGTGAGTCCCTGCCTTTTCTAGTCTCTCAAGAAATATCAGCAACATTAAGACAGAGGCGATACCTTGAGCATGCCATAGTCTCTGCTGGGATGAGCTGCTCCCACACCGAGCGATGGGCAGAGAAGGGACCCTGCTGCTCCCACTAACCCCACCCCTACAGCTCCAACACCCAGCACACAGGGTGTCTGGGCTGAGACAGAGACCACCCCTCCACAGGCTTTGCGCGTTGCGCTGCATGGTGCCCCCTTGCACAGGTGCTGATGCACTTGCACCAACGCTGAGCGAGCGCACAAGCTATTCACCTCCTCCCTCTTAACAGACCTGGTGTCCGTTGGGAGCTACAGGACGAACATCAGCATGTCAGACTTCGGAAGCGTGAAGGAGTACAGCGCAACCAATAACACCTGCGTGCCAGAGAGCCAGGAGACACGGATAGGAGAGGACGGTAGGTTTCCAACCGATGGACTGCTCTCCAGCCCCAGGGCAAGGGGTGCCGGGGAGAGCTTTGCAGCAGGACCCCACAAAAGCCAAGAAATACCTGCCCACTGATGGCCCCCCAGCCTGACCCCTCCCTTCATCTCCCTGCAGAGCTCATCACCGCCGCAGCCCCCCCGGAAAGCACGGCCGAGACAAAGAAGGCAAAAAGGGTAAGAGGAGGCAGGAGGGAGCCCACTGACCTGGGAGACACCACCACAGTCCTGCAGCCTCTGCCAAAGGAGCTGCCTTTGGCCCAGGGGGCTTATTTATACCCAGGTGTTCTCCATCCTACCTGGATCCAGCCACCTGCTGCAGATCAGCCTCGGGGGGGGGGGGGGGCGGGGCTTAACCCCTTCCTGACCCCATGGTTTAGCAGAGACAATAATAGCAGTCGCCTCATGTCAAACAGTACACTGACTCAGCCCAGGGAAGCATCAGAAGGTCGGAATGGGGTTGTTACCATCAGTATGAAACACTGGGATGAGCAGATGGCCAGAAGCCAGAGCGCGTCCCACCTCCCAGCCTTGCCCCCACGTGGGCTGTGGGTCAGGGGGCAGAGGGAGGTCTCTGCCATTGCAAGGGCTGTGACTTGCTCCCGTGGCCCCTGCCTTGCCCTGCCTTCCCTTGCCTCCCCTCCCCTTGGCTAAGATCATGGTCAAGTGGCATGACTGAAGGTGCCAGACACAAGCCCTTCTTTTTAAAAGCCCCTGACCAAAGGCGATGTGCAGGAGTTGTAAGTGCCGAGAGCTGAACCAAGGCAATAAGGGAACTGTCAGGAGACAAGTAAAACCTGGCAGCTTTAGGACAGGTGAACTGGGTGCCAACACGCAGGGACAGGCATGCTACGGAGTCCCAAACCTGCAAACATGCAGGATCTTCCTGGTGCTCAGCAAAGCCACGATACCCTTGCATCAGTACCGGTGTGACCTGCTGGATTGTCCCACTCATCCAGTCTGCCCATGTCATCCCGAGAAGCTCACAGCCCACTGAACGCTGCCCTTTCCACCGCCACGTGCTGCTGTCCGTCCCCGGCCACGTAACAGTGTCCTCCTGTCCTTCCCCAGAGCTCCAAGGAGGATGCTGACCTCGCCTACTCCACCTTCCTCCTCACCTCCAGCAGCAAGGCGCAGGGCGGCACTGGGGGGGACAGCACTGCCCTGGCTGTGCCCCCCCCGGCCTGGGAGGACCAGATCTGAAGGCGAGAGACTGAGGTGGCAGCAACTGGGACCAGCTCTACCTCAAGGATCAGAGCAAGACATCAGCCAGCAGCGCTGTCTATTGCTACCACGCTTTGCTATAGCTTGACCTTTTTTTGCTTAAATGCAGCTTCGAGGGGTGATTTAGGAGGAATCGTTGGATGCCAAGCGGGGTGGCTGGGCTGGAGGCGTGGGTCTGAGCGAGCAGGTGGGACTGGGAAACGGCAGGAGCCCCAGTGGCTTAACCCCCCGACACCCCCAGCCCCACCAACACCCTTCTAACACAGTGGGCTCTCAGAGGCCAGAAGGCAAATTTTTTGAAATTCTCATTTTCTTTCAAAGGCAGCTGGAAAACCCTCTAGACCGGCGTCTCATGCTTTCGATTCCTCTAAGCTTGCTCATCCAGAGGGCAGTACCCGCAGACCAGACGTGGTCTGAAGTGGTTTTATGCACAAACAATAAAGAATAGCACTGGCTTTCAGCAGACGAGGGGGACTCGTGGGTCCGTGGGAGGGCACGGAGGGAGCACACCCAAAGAAACACAGTAAGGGTGCATGGGGGGGGGGGGGGGGCTTTCTCCTCCTTTTACTGCAGGATTATAGCATCACATCTGGTGTTGCAAATGGCACAGGATGGTAGAAGAAACCCACAATTAATGGAGATAAACCAGAAAGGTTTTGAGTAATGTTTCACATATGCATTTCCATCAAGAGCAGGAATTGATCGCAGCATGACAAAGGCAATCAGGAGAGACTCCAGGACCTTGGGACAACTAGGTGAGGGATCAGGAGTACAAGGAGTGTTCTCCTCTATCCTTCCAGTTGCAGGGGATGATGAGGGAAGAAACAAGAAGAGCCAGCGGCTCAATACCTGGCTCCGAGCCTGGTGTCACCGGCAGAATTTGGGGTTTTTTTGATCATGGGTTGGTTTACACGACATCAGGCCTGCTGGCAACCAACAGGGTACACCTCTCTCAAAAGGGGGAAAAGGATCTTTGCACAGGAGTTATCAGGGCTCGTTGCAAGAGCTTTAAACCAGATTTGAAGATGGAAAAGGGTAAAATCAGGGTTACTAGAGACAAGCCTGGGGGTGGCACGCGAGTGTTTGAGGACAGTGTGCTAGCGAGAGCCTTCTGTCTGCCATCTCAGTGGAGGTAGGGGACGGAGATCCATGCAGCAGCAAAGACACAAGGGTTATTGATGTGTTACAAACCACAGAAGCACCTCAGAATGGTCATGTAGGAATTAGGGGTTCTCCCCCGAGAAAGGCAGTGGGATCAGCAGCCCAGCAGAAGCGCATCTGCACCAATGCATGGTGCACAGGCAACAGGCAGGAGGAGCCGAAAGCTGTTGTGCAGCAGGAAAAACAAAATGTCATGGAAACATGGTGGGATGACTCACACAAACGGAGTGCTGCAATGGATGGCTACAAACACTTCAGAAGAGCTAGGCAAGGGAGGAGAGGTGCTGGGTAGCCCTGCACGTTAGGGAGTGTTCTGATTGTCTGGTGCTTAACGATAGGGTTGAATATTTATGGGCAAGAATCAGTGGGAAGGCCAGCAAGGCAGATATCATGGTGGGAGTCTGTTATAGACCACCCAACCAGGATGAAGAGGCAGGCAAACTATTCTATAAGCAGCTGGGAGAGGTCTCACGAGCTCTAGCCCCTGCTCTCAGGGGAGACTCCAGCCCACCAGATGGCTGCTGGAAATAAAACACAGAGGAGAGGAAACAGTCTCGAAGGTTCCTGGAGTGTCCGTCTGTGCTCAGCACTGGTGAGGCTGCACCTCAGATGCTCTGTTCGGCTGTGGGTCCCTCACTGCAAGAAAGACATTGAGGGGCTGGAGCGTGTCCGGAGACGGGCAACGGGGCTGGTGCAGGGGCTGGACCATAAGTCTGGTGAGGAACAGCTGAGGGAACCGGGGGTGTTCAGCCAGGAGAGGAGGAGAATGGGGGGGGGACCTGACCCCTCTCTCCAACTGCCTGACAGGGGCTGTAGCAAGGCGGGGGTCGGTCTCTTCTCCCAAGTGACAAGCGCTAGGATGAGACGAAATGGCCTCAAGTTGCACCAAGGGTGGTTTAGATTAAATATGAGGGAAAAAAAACCTCTTCACCAAAAGGCTTGTCAAACATCAGAAGAGGCTGCGCAGGGATGTGGTGCAGTCAGCATCCCTGGAGGTGCTGAAATGACATGTAGATGTGGCACTCAGGGACATGGGTTAGTGGTGGCCTTGGCAGTGCTGGGTTGATGGCTGGACTGGACGATCTTAAAGGCCTTTTCCAACCTAAACACTTCTATGATTCTGTGAATCATATGATATGATACATATGACATATGTACAACATATATACATATGATACATACACACATATGGCGACCTGTTATCACCCTGTAGAGCTGATTAGGCGGTAGACACCGGTGTTCACTGGCACTGTGTCCATCTGCACAGTACAGACCAACCTCCCCAGAGCAGCCAAACCAACAATCTCCCCTTTCTGACCTGGAGGCAGAACAACCGAGCCCAATCCGTGCTCCTCTGCCACGAAGCCACCCCACTAAGGGTGGACTTGAAAACCCACCCTTTGCTTCATAAGCCTGAGCCACACATCACTCACACATTTTCCCTGGCTGACTTCATGTTTCTCCAGGCAGAAACGAGGATGACTGTAATTAAATGTTGTCTCTTGGTCTTATTTTTGAGAGTGGATGACTAAACAGAGAAAGGCACTTTATGGATGCATGGATTTCCAAACAGCAGCACGACACTGCTGTCTGTCAGCAAGACGCTGGTTCGGAAAGCTGAATACCCCGCAGGTAAGGCAACATAGGAAGCAGCAATCATGAAGAAGTTGTGACAAAGCAGAGAAGCAATTTTCCCTGAATGGGCTGGGCTGGTTCCTGCCTGGCAAAGAGAGGGGCTGCGGAGGTGTCCGACAGGGCCAGAGCTGTTTGGGAGAGAAGGGGCAGAAACTGCACAGATAAATTCAAATTCCTGAGCCTGTGCTGCTTACGTGCAGCTCCGATAGCAAGCCATAAAATAGAGAGAATGAAGAGCATCACCCTGGCTAGTGTCTGACCTGACAGTGTTGCAGTAAGACCACAAGTATATTTCTGTCTTAGTAAAATATTAGCTACACTTTAAAATGAAAGCAGGATGGTAGCTCAGCAGGGTGCCAGGCAGTGCCTGTTTACATTAATCTACAGATGCTGAGTTTTCATAAAGGATAAAAATTCCTGAATTATGGACCCGCCCCCAGTAAGTACTGGGTTCGCTGTGAGAGGTCAGGCAGCAGCTCCAACTGTACCTGTGTTCTCGGGGCTGCTCTCACATCCCCATTGCCCCAGTCAGCACCGACCGGCAGCAGGGCGAGGACCCCAGGCAGAAGGGTATAGCTCATCTGCCCCATGTCCTAGGCTGCACCCCCTCGGCAGCGTGGTGGGAAGGGGCTTGGATATTGGAAAAGGTGCGGAGGGGCCAGGACAGGTCTGTGCCCGCCCGGAGTTGCTGGAAATAGTGCAACAGAAAAGGCGTGCGCTTGGGAAGTGTCCCCAGGGGTGAGCAGTCATGAAGCTGCAGGAGAAGGCTAAGGTTTGGAAATTTCTGAGAGGAGAAAACCCCTTTTGTTCTCCCTTGGCGTATCTGCTTCCTCTTCAGCCTGCCTGCCGGCATCCTTTGCACAGCTCCGCTCCTCCCGGGAGAGGTGCAGGGGTTGAGAAACATGGGTGAGCTGAGCATCGTGCCAGCCGGCTCTGCCTGCGCCCCTCAGCCCTGGCAGCTGCCTGCAGCTCCTGCTCCTCCCCACCGCTGCCACCTCCATCTGGCACCTCATTTCCAAAGGGGCACAGCCCTGGGCTGCTGCCGTGCCTTGTGGTAGGTGGGAAAGTGGAAAGTTACTATTCTCCATGAAAACAGTAAAACATGCATGGAATGAGGCACGCAACACTCTGCAGTGTATGATCAGTGAACTACGATCAGTAACAACAATTGTGACAGCGTGAGCTGGGGATGCTGAGTAAAACCCACGCTTCTTACTCAAGCTGTGACCCAAAGCCCACCACAATCAATGGAAAGGTCCACAGGGACCCCATCAAGTATCCCCATCTCCTTCACCAGACTTTGCCGAACGTGCTGACTGATGTCCTTTGGTCAGTGACGAGCTGCTCTATCTCATTGCATCACCACTTCACTCCTAATGGTTTTTCTTCAACATAAAATCATGCTACATGCAAGATACTCTGTCATTCTTCAACAGTTGATTTCAAAGGTGGTGTTGTTGAAAGGTCAGCTGTCATGGGCACTGGTAGAGCATGGAGGGATGTATTCACCCATTCATGCCCTGGCATCAGGACAAATGAAAGTCACGCTGAAAAAACCCATGAGAAATTAAGAGAATCAAAGCCCTGAAAGCTTTTCTTTGGCATACACAAATATTTGAGGAAGGATAGAGAGCAATCTAGAGCTTTCCTTTCAAAGTGAAACACCATATCCTGCTCAGCGTGACGGTGAGCTCACCCAGCCAGGTCACCCACCAGGCCTTTTTGGGAAGGGACAAGGACTGTCCCTCCTCCTCTGCAGCCCGAGGAAAGGCGCAGTGCCCACCAGACTGACACAAGGCTCTGGCAATGCTGGTTTGCTGCTGGAGGTCTTGACCAGGGTCTACCTGTGATGGGGATGAAACCAAAGCAGTAACTAGGTTCTCTTTGAGGACGCAAGGACTTTATTCCTTAACAACAAAATCCTGGTAAAGACCCTCCTCTGCAGCTGAAGCCTTCCCTGTGTCACCTCTGCAGCATCATTACAAATTGCCTGAGCTGGAAACAACCAGCGCTCCGTCCGCCCTGGCTGCTGCTGTTTGGCCATACCCAGGGGCAGGAAAGGGAGAGCTGGAGATTTGGGCTGTCCCATGGGGGCAGAGGTGCTGGGAAGAGGTTTATGCAAGCCTCAGGGATTCAGACCTAGAGCGACGATATGGCCCTGACAGCGGTGAGAGCTGCTCAGAGCCAGGGGAGGGCATGCAGTGCCCCGGTTGTGCTCATGCCAACACAGCTGGCAAGAGTTTTGGCGCACCTTGCTCGGCTTAGTTGCTTCCTAGAGCAAAACGCAGCAAGTCAGAGATCTGCCCTCTGGCCTTACTCAGGCTTTACCCTAATGAATGCAGCAGTAAGACTTTATCACTTGAAATATTAGGACTAGAGTGCTACCAGGGACATAAGCGTCTGACTGCTCTGGCTTGTGCTAATAAGCAGCATTTAGCTGGCCCCTGACACCAGGAGTGCGTAACACCTCCTGGCTGCATGAAGAGATGACTTGGATGGTCTTGGTTAATTTACGAACATATTAGACCTCTGCCATGGTCAGATGCTACAGCGATGTTGTGTATTAACACCTTGTGGGAAAACACAGTGGAAAAGGGATTTACAGCATGCAGAACCAATGGGTACCAGCAATGTGTGTGCAGCTAAAAAAGTCCAAAATGGGTGAAAACAGACCAGAGCTGTACATAATGCGCAATAAAAATGGCCTCAGGGACAAGCTGGGGTGATTTAGTGCCACTCAGGTCTCAACTTTGGTCTCTGTGGCATGCCAGGAACGATGCATCACCTCTGGGATGCTGGTGGTACCAGGAGTGACAGTATCTGCTACAAAGAGCACCACGGTGAATTTAGAAAGTTTTGCCAACAGAAAACTTATAATTCCTCAGAATTCTGACAGACAGACTCAGAACAGTTTCAAGTGGGGTTTATTTACAGTAATTGTAGCAGACTTCCACAAAACTTACTGCTGTCAGTAAATTACAATGCATACAAGAACCCTTTTCTCTTCAGCGACCACATATCTTGCATAGAAACTTTTCTTTTACTGATAAGGCAGAAAATACCATGTCAAAAGGAAATGCAGGTCTGCTAGAACCTATTCTTGAAAGCATTTCTCAGACTGTGCACCTTGCTTCAGCCAGATCAGTCAGCAGCAGCAGCCACATAAGACTGAGGCCAGATTCATGAGCCTTGCTCCACAGCATTAACTACACCAGGGTCATTCCAGCAGGCACTCAGCACTCATGAATACACATTCCCTATACAAAAATTGTATAATTTAAACAATACTTCAATGAAATGATCACAGCTTAGTCTGCTAGCAAGAGAAACGCTTTTAGATTTACCCTTGGAGGGCATCCTTTGATAGAAGTCAGCTAAGCGAGAGCTGTGCTGATGTGATCGGACTCGCTATTTCCATATTAATGCAGGGCTCTGATGCGCTCGCCCATTACCTGGCGAGTGAAACACTCGGCGCTTGCCTGAACACAGCTGTGAGCAGTGAGAAACTGAACCAAAACAGAACATTATTTTCCCACTGACCACCGGTGTGAGCAATGTCCCAGCAGCTTCGCTAGCCCCAGCCGTCCATGGGTCATTAACGCCTTCTGCTCTCTAACGAGATTTCTCCATCCAGTCTAGTAGGATGTCCAGCTCGCCCAGGGATTTAATTGCTGCAGATGTGACGTTCAGCTGAAATGATATCAAGGAACAGGTTGTAAGCAAAGGTAGCGAGTACAAGCTAACGTAAAGAGAATCTGAATATCTGTGTTAATTACTAGGCTTAGTTATCAACTTACCCCTTCATAGTTGGCAAGTATTTGCTTAAACTTCTCAGGGGATTCCTGTCCACATGTGCATTTGTTTTGCTCATGCTAGAAAAAGAAGATAGAATTCATTAGTTCAGAGGGTTAATTTTTGAAAGTAGGAGACCACTTTCTAATTATGCTGGAAAGTACTGTGTAGACAGGGACCTCGTTAAGCTGCGGAAAGGGCTGCAGGTCCTTAACTCAGACGCCAGCTAAGAACAGTTTATTTTGACAGACAGAGGGACAGGATAAATATTGTTCTTCAGAACTAATGTGGGAGTTTGCTGATGAGTGGGCAAGTGTAACAATTTCTGAGCAGATACATGTACTCTTCTGATCACGCTTCTTTGTACTCTCGCTGAAACCATTTTTATCAATAATGATGTTGTAACTTTATAAAATGTTTAGGTTTATCTATATACCAAGTACAGACAGATAAAACTAAACGGTAACAATACTCAAGACTTACACACTGCCCAAGTTTCCTCTTCAGGCTGAGGAAGGAGTTGGCTATGCTGCTGATTTTTCGGTTCACATATGAATCTTCGGTCTTGCAGTGTTTGAAAACTTTGTCCACGTAGAAGTTCAAAAGGTGATGGATGATGCAGCATCTATCTGAAGACTTAAGGAATATATTTCATTTTTAAACGGTCCTCCAAAGTGCTATAAACCTGTAGTCACCAACCTTTCTGCCCTTCTCTAGAATAAACTATCTGTAACACCAAGCACAGGAGCTGAGCACAGCAGGATGTTTGGATTCATATAAAGCTTTTTCAGTGATGACTGATGTAATCTGATAATATATATGGGAAATTATTTTAGACTGATTTTCAGGAGAGCCATCTTCAGCACGTCTCACTTAGTCAGCAAAATAAATAGCTGATATTGTAGCTGGCTGACACCTGAAACAGTGACCCACATCTAGTGCTTCAGAGTGTAAGGGAGCCACAAAATACTTATTTGTAATATATCTCACCTCCCAAGATCACATTCATCTGCTTTCGGATTCTTTAATTGCTTTCCACCCAAATCCTGATTCACCTTACTATGCCTTCACGGACAGAGGCGGTGGGAAGCCACAGCTAAAGCTCCCGTAAGTGGAGCATCATGTGCAACAACACACACAAAAATCTCTGCCCACCATTTCTGGAAAGCCAGTCAGGGCGAAAGCCCTGTGCGCTGCAGCCTGCCGCAGGGCAGGAACCGGCAGTGGGACACCCACCTCTTCTCGCATACGTGATCCGCATCACTTTATCCTCCCTGACCTGCTCGGCGTCTGCATTTTGCAGGAACTTAGACAAAGTGATGGTATAGAACAACTTCCCCAAATGCCCTGAGCTCATACACCTCATGACTGCTGTTAGGATGCTAGCTGGGCAAAATTATTCAGAGAAAAACTAGAGATGAGGTAAGGACACACCTACCTTAACCTTGTGCAGGGAGTGCGGGTACGACAAGATGCTCAGGGTCCTGATGGGATCTCTGGCTTGCTGCACAGAGAAGACAGAGCTGGTGATGTACGTGCTGGCTCCAGAGGGGCTTCGGGAGCAGCTGACCACAAAGCTTCCCCAGCTCCACAAGAGCCCCGAGCAATACTTACGATGTTGGCTTTAATTGCGGTGAAACCAGACCTAATCTCGGTCATGCTCACTGAGACCCTGCAGGGTCCAAAGTGGAAGATTTTGTGCCCAGCTGTCAGCGTCAAATGCAACCAGCATGACACGGAGAGGAGGCAGGGGAACAAGTGGGATCCCTTCATGCTGCTGCAGATGCAAGCACAGCCGGCTGCCTGGGAGACCTGCTCAAGGAAGATAATATTGCCTCGCTATTTTTTCTAACTAACACAGTTGTGATGCTTACGAAAATATACTTATTTTATATAGTACTTGCACATGTCTATTAAAAAACCACACTAACTAGTATCTCTTACATGTTTCTTTTGTATTCCCCATGTGCAAGAGAAAAAAAATCAAATAAACCCGAATATTTAACAGAAGATCCCAAAAGAAGGAAAAAAAAACCCCACACCAAAACCAAAAACCAGTAAAAGATTGCATGTAAATGGACAAAGTACTTTTGAAAAATTTTCATGAGAAAAATACATACAGATAAATTAAATTTTTAAGTCTGCTGGCAGAAGCAGCAGGAGGTAACTGTGAGTGAAAGCAGATCACCAAAGTCTGATCACAAAAGAAAATGCTTTCCCTCAGAAACAGCATACATCAAATGCAAGTTCTGTTAGCAATGAAAATTAAGGTTATTAATAAAACAAAAAAAAACTTTCAGAGATACATAACGGGAATACAAGGAAGCACGCACAAACACATAGAGCAAAAGGATAAAATCAACATCTTACCTTGTTCTTTGATGTGGGTTCACCGGTCTCGCCGACGACTGACCTGAAGAGCTCCAAAGACGGTGTTTTTATCCAGGTATCAGGAGGAAATAACTCTGGGATTAACTTTTGGGATTTTTCTTGCTTTTCCCAGCATGTATTTCCCTTTGTAATTTACTGAATTAATTAGCTAGTGAAAGGGACCAACTCTTTCACCCACAGGTGTTTCCCTAACCTATGGAGGCGGGAAATCTTGGCATTGCTGTATCATTTTTCATTCGGGAAGAGGGATGTGACCAAAAGGAGGGACCATCATGGGAGTTACATTCCCAAAATGCCAAGCTGGAGGGCTCCCCCAAGCACAGAGCCACGCTGCCAAGTCCCTCCTGGAGATGGGCTGTTCCCTGCTCATCACAGAGGCGCTGGGATGTGGGAAGCCACATGGCATCACCCCTTGGGATGCCAGCGGTCCAAACACCCCAGGGTCTCTGGCAAACAGACGTGGTGGGCTAGTAAAAGTGGCATTACTCAGAAAGCTGGCAAGGTCTTTCTCCATCACTGTCCTGGCACACAGGGCCTTCACACTATGGGGAGGCTCTCAGGCTTGCTCCTCAGGTGGATGGGTGTTTATCTCCATCGGCACATCCCTAGTGTTTGGAGACCAAAGATGTGCAGGTATGAGATGGTAGGGCTTTGGGATGACACAGCTCCCACCTCGGTGCCAGAAGTCACTTTGTTTTCTGGAGCACAGATGACTTGGGTGAGCATTACGCACAGTCCAAAGCTATCACCTTGCAGAAGGGCAGAAATTTCACTCAAACCTTTAAAAGACCACCAGCCCAGAGGCAGCGGGGGCATTTTACCTGCCAGCAAAGACCTGGACCACACAGGCTATGGTCACCCTGCCACAGGCATTAGCTGCTGAGCAAAACTGATGCAGCCAAGGTCCTCGAGCGAACCAGGTATGTTCTTGTACCAACATTTCAGATCCAGGCTGTCCCCAAGGAACTAGGGTTTGCCAGCTGGGGCATGTTGTCACATGAAAGTGGCAGTACTGGTGCAAAAGGCAGGCTGGTTCACCACGCTGTTGGCTCTGAAGTTAGTTTGGTTGCTTCTGTAAGCCCTCTGGAGGTAGCTCAGTTCAGTCTACAAGCGAAAATGAGCAGTCAAAAAAACTTCTTGGGCTCCCTGTACCCAGAAGGGAAAGTCAGAGGGATTTGGAGGGCATGGAGGTGGAGAAGGCACCCCTTTAACCTCACAGCCAACCTCTGGGGCAGCCACAATGCTCTGGGCGAGAGCAGCAGCCTGAGCGTGTGCCTGTTGCAACGCAGGTGTATCTTGTGTGCCGCTGCCTGTGGGCCAGGGCTGTTCTACAAAGTTTTGCTGGGTGAGTAATTCATTGATAACCAAGCTCAATCTTGAGCATGTATCAGTCATCAAGGGAGGACTAAACAAATAGATTTTATGCCCAGGCTAGTCATAGTATTGCATTCAGTATTGCTGAAACGACCTCAAATACACCAAACATGCCTCCTCCTTCATCCCTGTAAGGCAGCCAAAAGGCAGGTCCAAATCTGCAGCAGGTTGCATTTGCCCTTGCTGAGGTGTCAGAGGGCTCCTCAGCAGCCCAAGGCTGCTACTGCCTGCCTTCCTCTCCCAATTCCCAGCTGCTGCCTCTAATTGCAGTAAAAGTTTTGCTTGGAGCAGAGGAAGAGGCACCGGCACCGTTCCCAGGCAGCCTGGTGCACACCCAGCCTCGGTGAGGAAATGGGCGAAGAGGCAATAAGTTCTTACTTAATTATGTAAATTAGAGATGAGAAGAAGGGATTTTTAAAATTTTTTTTTTCTCCTTTTGGTAACTGAATTGACACTCAAGGCAGGTCAACCAAACGCCAGCAGGCAAGAAACAGTCATGGGCTAAAGATTGCCAGCCAGGCTGGTGGAGGAAAGATGCCGGGACGCTGTGGGACCAGGAGTGAAATGTTGTGTATTATCAGGATCCAGGGCCTTGCTTATTCCAGACTCTGCATTGTCCTGGGGCGTCCCGTGGCCCCTCTGTCCTGCTGCTGCCCTCTTGTGAAGCACCCTCCCCGCAAGGGCAAGGAGGAGAAGAACTGCATGAGAGTGGGGGAGACAGTCCAGACAGGTTTCTAGTTTTGTTTTTTAAGTCTGTGTGCAATGATGGTAATGGATTGCCCCAAGTGCTGGACCTGGGGGAGGTCCGAAACCCTGGCTTTTTGGAGCAGATGGGATGGCATCAGCAGGGACCCCAGTACGTGTTGGACCAAGTCCTAATGGAAGCCAGTCAGCCCAGCCTGGCTTTCCCCAGAGCCTGCCTGAGGGAGGCTCTCGCCTACCTGCCAGCTACAGCAATATGAAAATAGCCTCAATAAAACAGCAAGACTTTTCCCATATGCTCTGGGAAGGAAGAGGAAAAGGAGAAACAGGGATTTCTGAAGCACAGTAGAGTGACGATGCAGATGAGCTCAGATAGTAAAATGGGAACAGACTCCCCCAGGCGCTCCCAGAATAATTCAGCCTTTCGCATACTGCGGCGCTGGGGTGTGTGCTGGGAGCAGGGAAGTGGTCCTCTCCCCAGGAATCCTTCCAGGCAACTCCCAGCTAATGGCAGAGGTCTCCTCCCTCAGGATTTTACAGTAGGCACGTTGTGACAGGGCACACTGAAAGTAGTTGCAACCCAAATAACAAGCAAAGGCAGCATAGAGGGTTGTTAGCTATCTGCCACCGTGGTAAGGAATTAAAAAATAAGCCATGTGTATCATTAGCTTATCTGAGAAATCATTTTTACAAAGTCCGTGGTGAGGAGCACAGCTCCTGCATGTCTCACATCAACTCAAAAAGGCACAAAAGGGGCCAAAGGGAAGATCCCAAGTGCAACCTCTTGGACCACCCCAGCTCTCAGCATCTCCAACCGCTGCCAGGACCGATGCTCAGCCTCACCCTGCCAAGCAGGCGGCCAAATCACCACCACCGCGCAGAGCTGGCGTGGCTGCTGTGGTGATGGAAGCATCTCAGTAACAGCAGAAAGCACCAGACTGCTGCAGGCAAATGGCTCGTTGAAATGACTAACAAAGCAGATGTTCCCGGAGAGCCTGGGAGCGTGACATGAGACAAGATACCTACTCACCGATGGCCGGGTACGTCAGGGAAATTCAGCAGCAGCTCCCAGCCCTGCTCCAGCATCGGGGCTGAGCCATGCCCTGTGCACCCCACTTACTGTGGAGTCACTGCAGTCCTGCTTGGCATCATCCAGCACTGACCCAGTATTATTAATTTCACATATCAAAAAGATTTTGGCTTATCCTAAAAAAAAAAATAATCCTTAAAAAAAAAAATAATCAGGCTGTTCTGATCTGAAGGAGCCACGCTGTTAAGAACTGACCACAGACACGTTAACTAGGTTTCCAGTAAAGTGTTTCAGAGTGATAATGTACCAGTTTCAATAGTGCATTTCAATGTAGTTTCATGCTGTAAGAAGATCTGATAATACTTCACAGACCATTCTTGGTTTGCCATTCTTTGTCATTACTCATTTTTCACAGCAGCTTTAGGTACACCAGTGTTTCAGATATGAGGTTGATAATGGTTTGTGCACAGGTCCCCAGAACTAGACAATGCGAATGACAGAAATGCCTCCAGTCATTTTAATAGACGAAAAGTCGAGACTTAACCAAATCCAGCAAAAATATCTGGACTCAGCAACTCTTCCTGACATCCTTCAGGAAAAGATCTGCAAAAACAGACTCAGCCACCCGAAACAAAAATGCTTGTAGGCTTTTACATCTCTCCTGGTAGTACTGTAGCTTACCAAAACCCCTGCCAAGGAACGTAATTCTGCTTCCACCAGCAGAGGAAAATGTTTCCACTTGGTTTTTATGCAGTGGAGTAATTTCTGAGATACTTGCAGTGGTGTAAATCATCAGACAGCCCTGCCTTAATCATAGCCGGGTGCTAATGGGAAGATTGACTGCAGCAGTGGTGCTATGCTGCAGCTCTGAGTAGTTCCCAGCACCTGAAACACCAGAGGTTTAATTGTCACACAGTCACCTGGCCCTCCCCTCCAGAGCCCATTTCAAACCTCGTTTGGACAAGTGCCCATCCCGCACCGTCCTCTCGAAACCCAGGGATTCACACCGGCACCCAGCTGGGTGTCACCCGCCCCGGCGTCACTCTTTCCATTAGCTTCTGCACGGACACGCTTTGCTCTTCGTGACGGAAATGTGTTCCACGGCTGCCAGCGTCCTCTCCTAGCTTCTGAAAATCTGGCTGCTCTTCACCATCTTAATTAGCGCAGTTCATTATCGACAGAAACCAGGGGCTGGTTACCCAGCAGGCTTGCCAGCCCTGCTGCTTGCGCAGCCCCAGCTCTGCAGTGCTGCTGACAAAATTAAAAATCTCTTTTCCTCAGTAAACTCTCCCAGGACTTCAGGATAGCCTGGGAGAGTGTCCTGCACCCTGAGACAATGCCTGAATCATCCTGATTTGGGGCATTGCCCACAACCGTCCCTCTGGAGCTGCTTTTGCCATTTTCTGTTACCTGTAGCCCAGCCCAGGGTGTCCCCAGTGCACAGCTCATCAGAAAGGGGACAGAGCCACCTCCCCAGGAGCATCCCCCCGGTGCTGTGGGTGGCCCTGGGCTCACTCTGTCCTCGCTACATGTCCTCGGCTGGGTCATGGTCAGCTCCCGGCTGTGCAGGGTTGCGCGTCATAGAAAATGACAGTGCCTCAGCCACCGCCTTCATGGAGCAGATGTGACACATCTGTGTGACTCACCAATGGCAGTGCTGCCACCAAGCCAGGATTTCACCCAAAGAGGGTAAAGAAAAATGCAAAAAAGAGTGCCTTTTTTGTTTCCCTCCCCCCCTCAAGTAAGATTCACCTTTGTGGAAGGGGAAAAGTGTGGTGGAGGATCTCATACACCGACATAGCTGTTCTGTAGAAAATCATCAACTTAGTCACCGGGGGTGGGGTGGGGGGGTGTTGAAGGTTAAATTCTTGCTTCTCCTTTTTTGATAAAATGTGAAGCATATTTTAGTTATCATAAATGGCATCTTCCCCAAAGGGAAATGCACATGTCAGGTCTCTACAGGTTGATAATACAGCTAAAGAGCAGCTTCTGCTCACTTGCCTTCAACTGTCCGGCAGCTGGTTTCAACAGCCACCTCCGTGTTCTCAGCAAAGTGTGTCTTCAAAAAGTGGTGGGTCCAGCCAAAGCGCCGCTGTGCTCAAACCCAGGCAGGTGCACAAGCGGTGTGTGATGCTAAGGACCAGCCCAGGGGAGCTCAGCGCATTCCTGCTAAATTCAGGAACTGGCTGGAGAATCAAATTGCTCTTGGGGAAATTCCCACCCCCCCCCAAAACTGCAACAGCTCAGGAGTTATCGGAATGGTTCAGCAGCCCACGGCTTGGGCACGTCACTCTCTTGTGATCGTTTCAGCAAGATCTCCCAGGCAGGGTGAATTTCAATGGTTTGAGTTTTTTCTTCTTTTCCCCACCGATGTTAAGGAAATTTTCTATCTCAGCAAAATTTGAGGTGTAGTTCCCTGAAAAGCACTGCCCTGCCATTGAAGACAAACAGAAGCATCCACAAGAGAATGATGTAAAGCCCAACGCACATGCCAAAACGTGCACTGGTCTCCAAACGTGCATGTATTTCACAGACTCACCTCTGCCAACGGAATTAAACACAGGCTGATTGAACGAGGCTTTCTCAGTTTCCAGGAGGTTTCATAAGCTTTTTGATGTGGGCATCTGACATATTAGCAATTGGGCTTCTCTAAGCAAACATAATGCTAATGTATAGAAAATGCTGAAGTACAATGAAGATTTCAAGCTGCCTAAGAAGCGCTGGCCTGCAAGGCTGCTGGGAGGACCAGCAGTTCACAGAGAAACGAATCTTTCCTGAAAGGTTTTTCTGCGGGACAGAGCTGTGATCACGGACTAAGAAAAATGCCCAAGCCAATCAAATTTCCACTTCCAAAACCCGCAAGTAGCCCCCACGCACATCTTCCCTGTAGAATATAGATTGTTTACTATGCTTGCTTCTAATTTATTTTTTTCCCCTCTCTTGCAATTAGTACTACAATCATAATTCTCATTACCAGCCATAGTGATGCTTCGCTTGTTGCTGCAGTCCTGGGGGGCTCCCATGGACACTGGGTTACACTGTTGATGGAGCAAGGTGGCCCCTTGGAAAGTGGGCATCTAAAAGAAAGAGACATGAGACAGAGCACCAGAGAGGAGACACAAATTTGCCACATTTGAAGAAAACAGCTCATTCCAAGGATAGGGATTTTCCATAGTGAGCCTGAGGATCCCCAGCTGAAGCCCGTGGATGCTGCCGCAACTCTAGAAGAGTTTGTGCAGACGGTTCTGGGGTGCTGTTCCCCACCAACGGGCTCTTCTTCAGAAAAGGGTTGCTAATGTTTAGAAAACTAAAGCTGAAGTTCTTTACTTGGAAAATTCAAATGAACAGTCCCAGAAAACGGCAGCAGTTCCCAGGTGCTCTCTGCAGCACGCGGAGATACAGAGTCACACAGAACAGCACGTGCGTGGTTATTGGGGGAACCATCTGCTCTCCTGGGTCACAAAGCGCAGCCAGGGCACGAGAGACGCTTCGTGCCAAAATACCAAACTATGTCCACCTCCTGCAAAGCTTCAGGCTTTGGATGGCCTGGCTTTTCACATAATCACAGCGATGCCCTGGAGGGAAGAGAAACACCCATCATGTAGGCTGCCGCTGCCACGGAGAGTGATGCCACCGAGAGCAATGCCACCGGCAACACTGGCACCGAGAGCGATGCCACCGGCAGTGCTGGCACCGGGCGCCAGGCAGCAGCGTAGCCAGTACCAGACCCTGCTCTGCTGAAGTGCATGTCCCTCTCGCCTGGCTCTCCTGTTCCTCCCATCCTTATTTTTGGAAGAACTAAAACCCGATGGGATAGCAAAAGTCACACAGAGTGTTTTTTACAGCACCTGGGCTTGGCCTGAGGTTTGAGCCAGTGAGCAAGCCGGCTGTCCCACACAGCGCTCGGGTTTGCCCAGGAGCACCAAATGTGCTGATGGTGCAGGCAATAAATGATGCCTAATAGAGGAGAAACTGAGTGCTTGCTGCTATCAGCTCCATTTTTAAATTATCTGGGGAGCAAATGAATCACTCCAATAGCCAGTCAGCGCTGTCATAGATTTAGCTTTCACCAAAACTGAAACTTATGTTTCAGTAAATTCACTGTGGATTCTGTACATAACCCAGCTCTTAAACTCAGGTTTCGGTTTTGGCTGGGTTAATATTGCCTTGGGTACATATTAACTCGGGACTTGAATCAGTCTCAATTTCACAACCGTGAGGGGCCAAATCTGGTTTCGCTGGTGCTGGAGGCATGTGAACCCGCACGGAGGCACCCCGAGAGCGCTGCCTGCTCCAGCCCCAGCCCGAGGGCAGAGAGGGACTGGAGGGGAAAGACAGCAAAAAGGGCTCTTGCTGCCAAGTCACAGCCGCTCGGCTCCCTGCTCCCTCCCTTATTTGATAATACGTGGCCTGTGGAAATGAGCAAAAACCAGGCAAAGTGGCACCAAATCCCCTGGAGCAGGCATGAGGACAAGCCCACGCTGGGAAGTCTCCTGCGCTGTTCTCCCACCTCCTGTTTGCTTAATTCCTTTCATCCAGGCTGGCCTGGCAGAGGTGCGTCCCTCCCCGCACTGGAGCTGCACAGCCGCCCCCCAGCTCATCCAGCAAGGTGGCTTAATGAAGGACACTACCACTCGCCTAAGGAGGAGCAACACAGAGCTCAGGCATGACAAACAGTGCCCCAAGCAAAAGTCCTGGGGGGCAAAACCGTCAGGGTGCCAGGGGAGGATTTAGGGGGTGCAAGCTGCCCCGTGAGCGGTAGCTGCGGGGTAAGAGCACGGTCTGCCCGGACTGATCAGGATGATTTCTCCCCTGAGCTCTGCAGGGTGGCTGGAGGAGAAGCTGGGAGGGAAAAGCGCTGTCTTCTGGTAAATTCAAGGTGCTGCCCAGGAGGTGTGCGGGCAGAGCCACCGCTGCCGCGAGCACGCCCGGCAAGGGGCCATGCACAGCACCCGATCCCCCACGGAAACAGCTTCGGCCCCGGGATGAGCAGGAGCTGCCACGCGGCTGCCCCAGGGCTCCGCCAGCCTCCCCAGGACACAACCCCCACTCACCAGGTGCATACTGAGACCTGCGTGTCCCCAGAGCCCCAAAGGGTTTGTCCCACCCCAAGCCTTGCACTGCCCTCAGTGGCAGGAGAGGCCCCTCTTTCACCATCCATCACAGCCACCGTTTGCTTCTGGGTATAAATTCCCAGAAAATCATGCTATGAGGCAAGGTTAATTTGTCCAGAGGTTTATCCTGTTATCAGCCCCGCCGTACAGCTCTGCCCTGGCCCCAGCACACATGGGGAGCATCAGCATCGGCGTGTCCGTGGGACATCAGCGTTCCTACCGCAGCCCGGGCAGACCCACGCAGGCAGGACGAGCCCTCTGCTAACCAGAGCACCCTCTCAGCTCGGTGGAAAACTGAAGACTCAGTCACCTGCTGCACATTCCCCCACTGCACAAAGAAACCAGCAAAATCCCTTAAATCAGGGGCTTTGCCAGGTTGCAACTCTTACATTTGACTATATTTTCAGCAAACACACTGCCAGCCTCTTCCAAGGAGCGGGTGATGAACTGCCAGTCTCCTTTCCTGACAAGCAGCGGACAGCTAGCAGGGGAAGTTCACTTCAGATCCTTCTTCTTTTTTTTTTTTTTTTTTTTTTTTTTTGTAATACCATTTGCAGTGAAAGGGGGTTTCCACCATCCAGGTTCATCTCCCACTTCCTAGTTACAGCCCTCAAAAGCTAATGGAAAGCAATAAGCAAAAAGGGACATAAGAGCCTGATCCCATTACTGAAGGAAACCTTCCTCAGACTTCCACAAAAAGATAAATCCTGGGCAAATTGCTGAAGAAGTGCAGTGAGACCGGTGCTGAGCAGGAGCGGAGCAGACAGCCCAGCTCCCATGGAGGGAAGCAGGTGTTACCCCTGGGCACAATGCCGTCTCAGTAATAGCTTTTCAGTTACTGAATTCTACTGCTTTCATAACTCAAGTTCACATTTGCTTTGGGTCTCTGTAATTAGGATACCTTGCAGGAGAAACAGCCAGTTTGTATCACTCCCTGTAAAAAAAAAAAAAAAAAATATAATAATGAAAAAGAGAGAGAAAACAGAAGGGAGATCTGAACATGGAGGTAGAAAATCTAAACAAAATACGTAAACCTCTTTGAAACCTCCGAAAAGCACATCTGACGGATCATTTTTTAATCAAAAAATCTCTGCTTACGTAGGCGAGGTCAAACTATGATCATTCTTTCCCCGCCTACCTGTAGCACAGCCCGACGCGCACCCTGTGCTGAGGCTGTTAATTAGAAATTCCTCAACTTAAAATAAACAGATTCACCGAGAGGAAAAAACTTCTAGTAATTCTGTTTTATTGCTTTTTCACTGAAAGGGCAGTGGTGTCAGCAAGAGCCTCCGGGCTGACAATTCTGGGAATTTGCATCATGAAACTTGTTCACTTTGGCATCTGGGGGGGTTCTGAGATGCCAGGTCCAAGTGCAGCCACCGCTGTCACTTTGCTGGTTGAGTAACGCACCAGCTCAGACCCCGGCTTCAGCCTGTACAGAACGGGGAGTCCCAGGACTCATGGCGTTATCACACTAATGATTTTGGAGCAGAAAGCCACAGCGGGGGCACGCAGGGAAATCCCCAGGCAGCGCTGGAGATGCTGCAGCATCCCTCACGGCACCGGGGATGACCCGCCATCACGTGCCGTCACGTGCGGCATCGCCAGTTGCGGCATGTGCTTATCTGCGTGTTGCGGAGTGGAAAAGAAAACCCGGGATTTCTCAACCCACAGCATGAGCTGCTGGGCACCGTACAAAAAAAAAACCAACAAAAAATCACCCCGAAACTCCACTGCGTGAGTGACCCAGCGTGGTGTTTGGCTTCAGGCCGAGGGTCCTGCTGCTGATGTGGAAAGTGAGTGAAGATGCCTCCGTAATCCACCCTGACGGTCACGTTACACTTCCGAGCAACTGGTTTGCATTATCTGATTTCTCAAACCATGATAAACAGTTCCTGTCTTACGACTATTCATAACTATAAATAGTTTGGATTTGTATTATTGGTCAGAGTGTCGATGCTAAATCGTGAAAGACAATATTGACCAGAAGATCCACACAGCCCAGTAAAACCAAAACTAGGAAAAAGAAACTCATCAAAACAGCACTTGTGAAATGACCTGTTCAAGACAGGGGTTGCTCAAAACTGCCTCTGTAGAATGTTAAAAAAAATAAATAAAAAGGCAGTGCAAGAGATATTTGGGTGAGTCAAAATGGACCATGTATTCAGGATTTTTTTGCCTACTTTTACCTTCTTAACTTCCCTGCAAACGAACTCATCTGAGATAGCTTCATTAGAATCATGGAAGTGTTTAGGTTGGAAAAAGCCTTTAAGATCGTCCAGTCCAGCCATCAACCCAGCACTGCCAAGGCCACCACTAACCCATGTCCCTGAGTGCCACATCTACATGTCATTTCAGCACCTCCAGGGATGCTGACTGCACCACATCCCTGCGCAGCCTCTTCTGATGTTTGACAAGCCTTTTGGTGAAGAGGTTTTTTTTTCCTCATATTTAATCTAAACCACCCTTGGTGCAACTTGAGGCCATTTCGTCTCATCCTAGTGCTTGTCACTTGGGAGAAGAGACCGACCCCCGCCTTGCTACAGCCCCTGTCAGGCAGTTGGAGAGAGGGGTCAGGTCCCCCCCCCCATTCTCCTCCTCTCCTGGCTGAACACCCCCGGTTCCCTCAGCTGTTCCTCACCAGACTTATGGTCCAGCCCCTGCACCAGCCCCGTTGCCCGTCTCCGGACACGCTCCAGCCCCTCAATGTCTTTCTTGCAGTGAGTGACCCACAGCCGAACAGAGCATCTGCGGTGCAGCCTCACCAGTGCTGAGCACAGGGGGACCATCACTGCCCTGGTCCTGCTGGCCACACTGTTTCAGGTACAAGCCAGGACGCTGTTGGCCTCCTTGGCCACCTGGGCACACTTCTGGCTCATGTTTAGCCGGCCACCAACCAGCCCCTCCAGGCAGCTTTCCAGCCCCTCTGCCCCAAGCCCGTGGCGGTGCATCCTCCCTGCTCGCTTGGAGCACACGCTCCCCACTCCCTGAAATGCCAGCGCTGAGATCTCATCGGTGTCTACATGGTCAGAAACAGGACGGGACAGTGAGCATAAGAATATCCCCGCCAACAACTTATTTCAGGAGGAAAGAAAAAGAGAAGAAAGGTAATAACACCTCTGTTTGTATCCGGTCCCTTGCAGAGGGGTGAGGGCAGCATCCTTCACCTGGCGGATGGCCCGATCCTGCTCCAATGGGCTCCTTAGAAGACCCAGCAACAAGAGGGTATTGCAGCAGCACCACCCTCACCCACAGCTCCGCACACCCCTCGCAGAGTGGCTTGAAATGGCAACGTACATGCAACCTGGGGGAAAAAAGCACAACTCGCTCTTCTGAGTTGGCAGAGGGCACCCTGAAGTCCCAGGGCAGGATATTAAATAGGGATGTTCTTCTCTAGCTACTTTATAGGCTGCTGTGGACTTGCAAATATTGGGAGTTTTATGTATGCAAATAAAAAAGTACAAAATATTTCTCAGTTAAGTTAATCACAAAAACACTGACTCTACAGATGGGAGGAACTCACCATTACTCGATGCTTTTATGTGATGATTCCAGCTTCATTTAGATCAAATGGAAGTTCTGGACCTGCTAAGAATTTTTATGTAAGGCTCTTTCTATGTCATATTATAAGTCACATTAGAGGTCACAGTAATGTCTTCTATTCATGATTAGTAACCGATTTCTGGACACTTAGATGTTACAAGACAAAAAAATGAAATTACTTAAATTTCCAAAGAGTAATTTGGGATTTACCTGTTGAGGTCAATATGAATCACATTGCAAATTTTGACAAGGCTGCTACAAAGCAGGTTTCCAGAAGTGAAAAATCTGATGTCATGCATTGCCAGCACAAAAAATTCTTGAGAAAAAAAAAAAAAAAGGCATCCACTTTATGCTTCACCCATCAGGAACTGTTAGTCATCAGTGATGGGGCCGCTGAGAGAGCATTGCTTCAAAACTGCTCTTCACACAAGGTGAATAAAAGGCCACCAAGTCTCCACTTCCCCCAGAGCATCACTGGCCGCAGATGTCCCAGATCTGAAGGGATGAGAAATGGGAAATTTTTGAAAAGGAAAGAAAGAAACACACCATTATGATAGCCTGGAAACCTGGGGGATCCTCCAAGCTATATCTAGAATAGATAGTGCTTAAAATGCACAATGTTTCTTTGTCTGAAAGCAATGGCAGAGACCAAGAAGGAAAAAAAAATAATAAAAAAAATAAAAAAGTAAAAACTTGCTCACATAATAGCTTGCCAACATAAGCAAGGCTACACACATAGGCAGCCCCTTTTAACAAGAACCATGAGATGCCACCCAGCTCCAGAGGACAGGACCCCTGAAGACCCCCGAGCCCCAGCCCTGCACGTGCAGGGTCAGCCAGCACAGGTTGCTCAGGACCATGTCCAGGACCAGCCTTTCCTCCTGGCACACTGTGGGGGAAAAGCATTTCCCTCGATGCCTCTGTTTTACAGCAGAAACATAATTCTGCTGTCCTGCTGAGCATCTCCTGTGAACCTGCCGCTCTTAGAAGTTTGTGGGAGGTGGGGTAAAAATGTGTGAATGGCTTTTGAGTAACACGCTTTCCTTCCTGAAATGATCTTCTTGGCAAACATGAAAGCTGTTTCCTAAAGGTTTAGAAATACACCCACATCCCCCGGACACTCTTTAGGAAAAGGTGCTTTATTCATTCATGCAACCACTCCGTAGTACTTGCAGAGTCAATGCCTTTCCACAGCAGTAAGCAAGAATGAGTCAGAGTGAAACTGCACCGTCAAGATCTCTGACACGGCAAAGGAAATACAGGTAAACACAGCAGAGTATCATCCGTGCGCAGGCTAGAGTTTCCTTTGTGGAATGGACACATCTGGCTTACGCTTGTACCAAAAAAAAAACACAAAAAACCCCCAAAAAAACAAAAAACCAACAGGTTCCAAAACAAGGAGGAGGGAATTGCACAAGGCAGAGAACTGCTCTGCACACTCTGGATGTCAAAGTGAAATGACCTCATGGGGACCCACAGGTTGTTCAAAATAAGAGAAGGTTAGAAATGAGCAGGCAGGAAGGAAGGAGGGCTCCCGGTGCCGTGCTGGAGGGGATTCCCGTGTGCCCAAAGCCCCTTTGCTTAGCATCCCACAAAAATACCGGCACCTAAACCTACTGCTGAGGATGAGGAGTGATAGCTCCGCTGCAGGGGAGCTGGTTTGCAGAGCCCAGGGCTGCATCCTCCACCGAAGGGCGTGGGTTTAGCTCCGGGCTTTGGTCCAGGGCTGCATGCAGCCCTGCTCCAGGGCACTGGCTCCTGACAGCATCGCACCTGCTGACCTCACCACATCAGTTTTGGTGCCCTGATGACACCGCACCAGCCAGCCAAGTCTTGGCAGTGAAGCTTTCTTGACCCGTGGCAGATTTGAGTTAAGCTAAAGGGTGCAAAAAACTCTCCCAGGGTGGGAGCCAAGGGGGAAAGCAGGGAAAGGTGGGATCCTACCAGGGGAATGGGTCAGGTTTAAAACTACTTGGTTTTGTCCGAGCCACCTGCTGCCGCTCGCTCTGCTCCTTTCTCATAGCTTCTGTTGGCAGTCAAGAGGAAAAAACACCTGGCTGCAGGGGAAGAAAGGCGGGCGACCGGATCCGCTGTGATTCAGATGAACTAGTGTGCCTGCAGTGATTCACCGGGACCAGGCTTCCTCATCTCCTCAGAAAGAGGCAACATCAACAACAAAAGGAAAACAAATCAGAACACAAAACCCCAGATCGTTTCTGCCTCCAACCCTTTGATTACTAATATTTCATCCCCTTCACTCTTACTCACACATATGTTCACCGAACATGCCTCTCTCTTTCTCCTAAAAATAAAATTTCCAAAATCTAAATACATGGAAACCAACACTTGGCATTTTCCAGCTTTTTTGTTTTTTTTTTAACAAGTTCCTTCACAGAGGTTTGCAAATTCAACTTAGAAGAAATTCAGTTTGGTGAATGAAATGAAAAGTGATTTGTCAAAAGCAATGCATTGCAGGCAGCCTGGGAAGAGCACACTAGTTCAAGATAACACGGGAGCTTTCAGGGAAAATCCTCCGATTTCAGGAAAGCTGAACTCATCTCCACTTTCTCCTTCTTGGATTTTCACATTTGTCAGTGAAATCTTTATCACAAGGGAAGCAGGGGCGAGTGTACTTGTATATATAGAATAAGAGCAGGGAAACGGAAAAGGAGATGTCAGAGATGGTAGTTTTATCAGAGCTGGGACAATAAGGCTCAGCTAAGCCAGTACACCCAGTTCACGGAGTCACCGCTGGGTTGCTTGGATGGGGCTCGTGTCCATCTCTAGGAAATGAAATCGGATTAAATAACCAGAAACACAAATATTTGTGACTCGCTTATACACTTTAAAACCACTCACCGATGTGAACGTAGTAGCTCCCATGGCACAAACCCTGTGCTGGGTGAGCAGCCAGGCAGCCGAGCACCAGCCCCGAGGGCCCTGAGCATCCCCAGCCGGGCTGGGCTCCTCCGCTCCATCCCAGCACCCCACAGAACTAATCCTGTTAGCGGTCAGACACACCACCAGCTGCAGTTCGGGAGCACAGCCTCTGAGCATGCTGAAGGCAGGGAGAATCCACACCAACTTCAGCAGATGTGTGCATTAACTGGAAAAAAAAACCAAACCAAAACAAAAAGTTAACATTTATTATGTGTATTCTCAGTATAGCATTAGAATGCCAAAGAAGGAGACAGTGTGTTATTAGAGGTTCATCAAAAGCAATGCTGCTGAATTATGCATGATGCTGGGGATCCTAAGTGCAGGTTTGATACAAAGCTTTAAAAATAGAAACACTTTTTTTTCCCCTGACAGTAGGGCATTCATCTGAAAATAAAAAGTCATGGTGAGAATGCAGAAGTAACCTCACACACAGCACCTTTTCTTCTTTGCATTGTATCTGAAGCTTTCCTCTTTAGCCACATTTAAATTTACAAGAAGCAAGCAATGAAAAAAAAAAATGCAGAGTCTAAGCACAAAAGATTTGATGGGGTGTGAGGAGAGGAGGGGGGTCAAGAGAACAGGAAACCCAAGTTGACGGGAAACCCAAGTGACATTTGGTTTTAATGAATGACTTAAAACCCCAATATTGCTCGCCAGGAAATGGGGAGAGGAAATTGAGCGATGTTTTGAGAGTATAAATTAGGGGCTCCATCAAGGTGAAGGCTGCAGATCTGCTCTTTACCCTCCTGTGAAATTCAGCTGAGAGCTGGACCAAGAGGCAAGCAGCCCATCTCCGCAGCATGCAAACCTGCCCAGCCCTGCTCTTGCTGCTCCTGGCTGCCAGCGCCCTGCCTGTCAGGTGCTCGCCCACCGAGCCCAGCTGCCTCCACTTCTCGGAGCTCCTGCCTGCAAAGCTCAAAGAGCTGAGGATGAAGTTTGAGGAAATTAAGGATTATTTTGTAAGTATAATCCTGCTAGTCTCTTCTTCTTGTTTTATTTTTTTGTTGTTGTTTTGGTTTGTTGGGGGTTTTTTTTGCAAAGTTCAGTGATTTGGATGAGGAGGAAGACAGCTTCCTCTTGGCAGAAACGATTTGGTTGTGTATTGCATTACGGGCTGGTGGGGGTGAGCAAGAGAAGTTGGGTTTCATTGCTTGCTGAGAGACAATGTGCAAAGGCTTTCTTCCTAGTTTCAATCACAATGAGCTCGAGATTTCATAATGAATCCTTGTGAGCCTGACTGGCCAGGCTTCCCCCCAAGTGTTGCAGATGAAAGTATTCACTGAATTTATAGGTAGGAAATTGTCCCTTCTGCAGGGTGACCCAGGTCCAGCCTCGCTGAAGTCAATGCTAGAAGAAAAGGGAAATCTTTTGCTACAGACTTTTTCTTTGAAACAACCACAAAAGCCTGAACATGATGTTTTATGACTAGAGAAACGCTGCAGTAACTAGCCCTTGCTTCAGTGCCTGTGGGAGGTCACGGCTTTGCACAGCTGCTAGCAGGACCCCGGGGCTGCTGAGGAAGCAGTACGAGATCTACTCAGAGCACCTAGTGCACCAGGACTGATAGAGATGGTTGGTCGCATCTTTTGTTACTATTTTAACATCAGGTTGTTTTAGCAATAAAACAAGACAGTTCTCCAGATCCAACCTTAGGCTAACGTCCTGGCTTGCATTTATTATCAAACAAACACAGCCAAGACTTTAGATTTCAAGCTTGCTGTAGATCTCCCAGTTAACGTTGGGAAGGAATATTGTTAGCCTCTCAGGAAAGCTTTTAAGTAACTCGGTGCCATGGGGTGACGCTTTGGGTGTTGCCAGCCCACCCCACCGCAGCTCTCTGGGCTGTCAGAGCTGACGGTGCCACAGAGGTGCCGCAAGAACAAACACCCTCCGCAGATCCCTTCTCCCCCATTGACTGGAGACTTACAGGGATAAGGAAACCAGGGCGATTAAACCCTCCTGCTGGGGCAGCTGGCGGGCAGACAGGCTGGGGGGGAGGGGTACCTCGCCCCAGGGGCTGCCCTGAGTTTGACACTCATCTGAGGAGGGATGCGGTTTGCATCAGCGCTCTTACACAAACACCCTTTGCAGGAGTTGCACAGGAACAAAATCAAGGGCAGGGAAGTCTGTGATTTTGTTACCTTGCTGCCTTGACTGAGCGGTGGTTGCACTGCAAGGTCCCCAACCGGAGCAGTGGTGACTCCTGCGCCTGGCGTCACCGCGCTGTGCACGCAGGTGGGCTGGCTGCTCTTTGCCTTTGCTTCAGCCGGACCGTCAATGCAAAGCAGCGAAACGACCGTTTGGCAAAGGCAAAGGGAGAAGTGTTGACTGCCCGACTAAAGCTCACGTTTCCATTGCATCCTTCCACAGCAATCGAAAGATGATGAACTCAGCATCCAGCTGCTCAGCTCTGAACTGCTAGATGAATTTAAGGTAAGAGTGATAACTCTCATCTAAGTCCCTTATCCTTCTTCATCCCTTGGCCAGTGTTTTGTAAGAAAGGAAGCAGATAGGAAATCAAGGCATTTCCCAATGTCACACAAGGTCAGTTCTCCAGCCCAGCAGTGACACGTGTGTCTGTGGCAGGGCTGACGCATGGTTCTCCCCACATTGCAGCCGCAGCCAGCAGTGCTGTCATGCTGCAAGTGCTTTGACCACCAGCACGATTTTGATTTTTAAAAACACCCACACACACCGGCACTGGTGGCTGGCCCCAACACGGTTACCTCCTCTCGCCCCAGGGGACCTTTGGCTGCCAGTCAGTGTCGGAGATGATGCGGTTCTACATGGAGGAGGTGCTGCCCAGCGCCATGAGGACCAGCACGCACCACCAGCAGAGCATGGGCGACCTGGGCAACCTGCTGCTCAGCCTGAAGGCGACAATGAGGCGCTGTGTGAGTGGGGCTCAGAGTCACGGGGGTGGGGATGACATCAGTGCAGGGTCGGTCTCAGACCAGCAGCAGTGTGGGGAGTGGGTGCTGGGTGTTCCCAGGAGCAGGGGGCAGAAGCATGGGTGTCAGGGTGGTGTGGAGGAGCAGGGCTGTGGGCTGGCAGCCCCTATAAGGATGGGGGTTCTCCTAGCCTTGGCTCTCCAGGCTTTCATCAGTTAAATAACGATGCTCAGAGACTCTGTTCACTTATTTGCAGCCAGCCTCACCTGACAGAGTCTGGCTGAGGAGATAAGGGGAGGGAGGGCAGAGGGTCCATCCCTTACCTGGGTGCTGGAGCAGCGCGGCTCGGTGCTGATGCCTCCTGAACCCACGCCTGGGGTGGCCGTGACCCCATCGCCTGCCGCAGGCTGAGTCAGACGGGACAAACCCTGCCTGGGGCAGGGCGCACCGCAGGGCTGCCCTCACCCAGGGCTGGCTGCGAGGGGCACGGGGCTGGGAAAGGGTTCAGGATCCATGCCTCAGATCACGCCAGGCTCCTTTCATCAGTGCACGGTGCAAAGCAGCCACAGTTACTGCCCCAGCGAGCCCCATGGCCGCATGGGGGGAAGGGGAAGGTGGAGACTGGTGGGGCGGCAGTGACGAGGGGCAGGAGGAGGGGAGAGTTGCTGCCACACACCCCGGGAAGGAAACCTGTGTGGTTGAAGCCGTTGCTCTTGTCTTTTTGCAGCACAGATTCTTCACGTGCGAGAAGAGGAGCAAAACCATAAAGCACATTAAGGAGACATTCAGTAAGGTGAGGTCACCGTTGGCGTGGCTGTGCTGAGGTGGGAGGGACCCGCTGTCCCAGTAGATTTTGCTGCTGGCTTCAACTTAGGACAGAGAACAGAACACGAAAAAAATCTGTAATTATATGAGTAACTAAGGCAGAGGAATCCAGAGCGCGATGCTTGAAGGAGCAGCCGCGGGTTCCCCAGAGGGGTGGGTAGAGAAGCTGGAGGTGTCGGTGGAAGCACAGTGTGTCTAGCGATCGCGCATCACCTACGGCGGCACGCTCAGGCTTCAATGGGCTCTGCTCTCACCTGCAGATGAACGAGAACGGAATCTACAAAGCCATGGGAGAGTTTGACATCTTCATCAACTACATCGAAGAGTACCTGCTGATGAAGAGAAGGAAGTGAGAACGCCTACGGGGCTGCACCTTTCACACAAAATCCTGCTGATTGTTTCAGAAACCACTTTAGGCTGCAAGAGCTCACGAGAGTTTTAAGTTATCTTAGGGTTCAAGCCAAGAATTACAGGTCAATAACTTCCAGATTAATGTTGTATTTAAAAGGGTCTGTTTAAACAACTGAATTTAATATTTATTACTTCTAATACCTCAGTGTTTATGTTTACAATATGTTTTGAAGAAAAGTGTGATGAGTTTGTAAATACTATTTATTGTTCAATGTTTTAATACTGGTTTTAGTAGTGCTATTTTATTCATAGCTTCTAAACACCCAAAGCAGGGTTCTTCTGGGGGGCAGATAATGAGCAGAGCTTATCCTGAGTCCAATTTCACCGAGCACAGTCACCTGAGCAGGAGCAATTCCAGCTCTGAGTTCAACAAACTTTAATTTTAAGCAAATGAGAGCTCTCCTCATGCTCTATCCCTCTATTTATTTATGCAATCAAATGTCTTTATGCATAACCATGTCACTGTCTGTCACAAGTTCTGCAGCTGGAACTAGGCTCTGAAATATTCAAAATTATTCCATGGCTTTGCACTGAGCAAAACAATCGTAAACGTAACCACAGGCATTTTTTTCTGGTGTGCATGAAAAGCAATGTGGGGGAGGACCCGCACTCCTGCGAACCACGTGCAATCATGGTACAGCAGCAGATCAGTTAACCCCGCCTCTAGTCTTCAGCCTATATACTAGTCCAGGTTAAAGAAAAGTAAAAAAAGAAAATAGCAGTAAGAATGAAATGTTTGGTTCTAATAGAACTTGGCTTAAATGTTGCTAATGACTGACTTCCAGAGCTGCTGGGTCGGCCACTCTGCACTTTCTAAAGTTAATCTTACTATTTTCCAGTCTTTGATTGGGTGTTGTTGTTGTTGTTAGTTTTTCTTTCAGAAGATAGAGGATATTTAATTAACCACCATTTTAAGGTGGCATGGGTAATTTGCATTCAAATACATGAAGCTGCGTGCAGCACTGACAATATTGGATGCTGAGCCAGAGGAAATCGCCAAAACCCGGAGGCATTTGCTTCTAATATTTAGAAGTATTAGGGCACGAATATGATGAAACACTGTCAGTTTGTTGTTTGCTTTGTAAGTTACCACTGAAAAGAGGCTATTTATACTTGATTTATTCTATTTGTACATTTATGGTGACAGAGGGGCATTCCTGCTGGCAGTCTGCCCACATGGGAACTGGTTATCCCAGAGCAAGGGCAGCCCCAAAGCAGGAACGCTGCTCCGTGCGTCGCTCCTGCTGAAAGCAATCAGGTGGTGTGGGCTCAAGGGCAGTGTGGCAGCCAAACACTGTAACATCTAATTTATGCTTCTTACCAGGACACATTAAGCTCCTGTTGAGCCCACTCTGTACTTGTTTTTCCACCAAACGCCTGGATTTCGGTGTTGTAGGAGAAGCAAGGACAGCCTCAGAACTGCAGCAAGAGCCCAGAGTGGTTCCACTCCTGGGGAGGTCACGCTGACGGGGGGCACCGTGCCTTGGCCACGGCTTCTGTCAATCTGTGAACTTTTGCATGGTTATCTGTATGAAAAGAAATCTTCTATTTTTGCTAATAAAGACTTCCTAATGAATACAGCCTCTGTTCTGTTCTTGCAAGTTGTTAACAGGGTTGTAAATCAGCACCAGCGCATAGATGCTGTGCCCAGTGTCACCAGGCTGGGTGACACAGATCCAGGCAAGGAGGACCACCGAGGGTGCGTTGCAGGCATTAATAACCAGGGAAGTGAGAAGACCTGAGGTCCTCACATTTAAACACAAATTTCTGATTAAATACCTGCCAGTGATTTCTTACAGTAGAGAAACACTGGCCCCACAGTACTCCATGGGTCACTCCGGCCTCTAACTCTAGCAAGTGTTTCAGCCATTGCCCTTTTCAGAGCAGCATTTACAGTCACATAACTCATTATGTGCCAAAAAGTCATCGCTAATCACCAGGGTTCAGCATCCCTGTGCCTCCCTTCCCCTGGTTTACAGGAGAGAGCACTGCTGCCTCTCTTTATCTACTGGGATGTTTTTAACTTCACATCTGCTCTCAGTCAGAGGCGGCCTTGATCCTAGATCAGACAGTAGATACTAGCTAAAAGCTAGAATAACATAAACTAACAACAGAACCGCTTGCTTGTCCTCAGGCTGGGGATTATGTACCTATGCACATGGATCCATATGCACAGCAGCTGAATCCTGAACAAAACCGAGCTGGCACACACATGGGAATTAACAGCTCTGTTACTAAGAAACCCGTAATTCAACCAGTGTCACCATTTCCAAACTCCAGCTCCCACCGACAGCCTGGGGCGGCTGCTGGCAGGTACTCACCTGGCCACGTTCCTGTTTCACTTTGGAGCCTCTTTTGCTTTCACTGCTCTTAGCCCTTGTCTTGCAAGTCCGGCAGACTCCAGGTGTTGCTTGGCAGCTGGGGTTCCTTTCCTAACTGCATTAGAAATGAAAAAAAAAAAATTCAGGTAATACGATAATTTCTAGACATCTGTTCCTGCCCAGACTTCAGTCCGGTGTTGGCCAGTGGAATTGCTGAATTTGCCCCAAAAGACTGTGCTCTCAGTAAAACCTGCACTTAGGGGCACTGCTCAAAGCTTCACCCCAGGCAGAGCTGGTCCACACGCTCCCCTGACCCTTCTGCACCTATTTTCCTCCCTTTTGCATAGCTTTTCTTCCCTAGAGAGGCAGGGAAGAGCTCTCAGGTCGAGGCAGGAGCCCCAGGACCCTTGTGAGCGACACTGGTGCCAGGACCCTGTTCTGTGTGGAGAAAAGGGCAGCATCAGCTCAGCTGCGGTGAGTTTTTCAGTAAAGCTGTCACTCTGGTTAAAGTAACCACAGGAAAGAAGCAAAGGGGATGCCTCTTGCTGTATAAAGGTTTCCAGTTGCCTGATGCTACAGAAGTCATCTGAATCAGAAGAAAAACGGAGGCAAAGCAAGTCAGCAATCTGGACGGATCAGCTGCCTGCTGGCAGGGACATCAGCGTGGGAGGGGAGCTAGCACGACAGGGAGATACAGCTCCGCTCCTCCAAAACTGGGCTGGGAATCTGGAGGGGCTGCAGAAAGGAGCTGTGGGGGTCCCAGCCAGGGACACGGGTTCACTGGGGGGAGCGAGGAACAGGAGCCTGCAGACACGTAGTGCTAGATCACCGTGCAAGCCATGTGCAAAGAAGTCCATGCCATTTGTCACCAAAACACAGGCATGCCTGCGTCATGATGCAGATCTGGTGGGCAAAGTCATGCAGAGACACCTCTGACTAAACATACTGTCCCAGTCTCTGCTGGGATGGAGTTTGTTTTCTTCTTAGTAGCTGGTGCAGTGCTGTGGTTTGGTTTTGCTGTGAGAACAAGGTTGATGGGACACATGGGTTTAGCTGTTGCTGGGTGGTGTTTGTACTAAGTCAAGGACTTTTCCGTTCCTTGGGCCCTGGCAGCGAGAGGGCTGGAGGGACACAGGGAATGGGGAGGGGACACAGCCAGGACAGCTGACCCGAACTGGCCAAAGGGCTATTCCATACCATACGGCGTCATGCTGAGTATATAAACTGGGGGAAGAAGGAAGGGGGGACACCCGGCATTATGGTATTTGTCTTCGCCAAGTAACCATTATGCATGCTAGAGCCCAACTTCCCTGGGATGGCTGAGCACCTGCCTGCCCATGGGAAGTGGGGAATGAATTCCTTGCTTTGCCTTGCCTGCAAGCGCAGCTTTTGCTTTACCTACTAAACTGTTCTTATCTCAACCCTCGAGTTTTACATTCCTTTCCAATTCTCCTCCCCACACCTCTGGGTGCCAGGGGAGTGAGCAAGCAGCTGTGTGGTTCTTGGTTACCAGCCAGGGTTAAAATAAGACATGTATGTATCATCCCCAAGACATTTTAGGAAGGGTGTTCTGGAAATCCCAGCAGAAGCAGTCTGGGCAAGCAAAGACAGCACCTACCATGGAGAGATGACGTCTCCAGTGGAGGAGCAATTGCCATGATTCATTTCTGGCTGTGCCCTCAAGCAGCCTTTTCCCATTGCTAGACCAGCCCCGTCCACAGCAGTGCCTCCTTGCCAGGACATGCCACTTAAAAAAAAAAAAAAGGGGGAACCCCCCCCCCCAAGGGTAGCCTGCAGAGCTGAGACCCAAGACACCATTAAAGTCATCTAGGTGACCCACAATACCTACCTCATACCACCAGAATCACAGCACCAGCATCACCCAGCTCCCTGCTCACAGCATCTCGCCAGCCTGCACCCTGACCTGGCAGCAGCTCTGCAGACTCCCTTGGGTCCCAACGTCAACTAACGCATGCCAAAAACATCTACATTTTGGGGGGAAAATGACAGAAACCCCTCTTTTGCTATGGCAGCATGATGCTCTGTGCACGCAGCGGGTGAGCTGAGCTGAGCCAAGAGCTGGCATGCTGCTTCTGCTGTGATAAGGCCCCAGCATCCCTCCACAAAACGCAACAAGACAGTGCCCCCCTGCACACTTCTGCCATGTGCAGCCTTCTGCTGCTCCTGCAATGCTGAAGCTGCTGCAATGGGGTGGCTGCGTGCCCCAGCACGGTGCGTTATCCCCATCGCTTAGTGCTGATGTAGTTCCTGCCAATCTCAGTGTCAGTCTGGCTGTTACAGTAACAGCACAAGACTGTCACATAGATCGGAGGTGGTGGTTTTCTGGTTTTTTTTATCCCACAGAAAGAAATGGTTTCCTGGCTGGGTATCTTCTTCCGGATCGCTCAGCCCACTGCCTGCTCAGCAGCTCGGTACCTGGGAGCCTGAGTTACTCGCCCGCCCTGGGCTGAGGGGGCTGCCTGCCCACCCAGGCTGAGCTCCTCACCTGGCCAAACGCTGTGCCCTGACCAGTGCCAGAGACATTCCCGTATGGCACAGGCTGCATGGGGTTAAGTCACTTTTGGGGTTAAAAAAAAAATACAATAAAGGTTCAAATATTATACCCTAGAGGAAAAGGACTGGGGATTTGGTCTAAATACAGAGAACGGAGGATTATCAGACCTGCAGTTCCCAAGGGGTGGTTGCACTGCTTTTGAAGAGCAGTCACCATCAGGCCAGAAGCGACCCTGCTGGGAACAGCATGGCCAATCCAGCCCATTATAACATAGCCAATACTACGTAAAAAAATCCCATTTCTCCCTCCCAGCATGCCCCATCGGTCAGTGCCACTGGTGCTGCTGCCTTCAGAGAGTAACACCAAAACCCACAGCTAATTTCCATTTTCCTCTTTAGAAAGTCCAGTCGGTCTCACCCAACGCAAGCTCCAGCTGCGGCTGAAGCCCCCTGTTTCCAACAGCCCGGTGCGGGGCTCAGCGGCACAGCACCGGCAGACAGGGACAGACAAACCACTGTGGCCAGCAAAGTCCAGGCTTGCCTAACCGCGCCACCACGCAGGCAGGGGGTTTCATGGTGAAACCGGCTGAGCTGCAGCGGGTGAATCACTGCCAGCGAGCGCCGGAGCAGGCGTGGTGCCAATCATCCCCACTGCCCGCAGCGTGGCATTTGCAAGATGCTGCAGTGCAGGCAGTCACTAACTCCTTCCACTTCCCACCCCCAACCCACCCCCTTTGGAAGGAATCCCAGCTCACAGGAAGGTGCAACACCCAGCCAAGAGAGAAGAAAGTGTGGATGCTGGGTTTGCACATGGAAAAAGTGGTTTCACAAGTGCTTTAGTTTCATTGCTGCAACTTGTACACAAGCACACGCAGACAAAACTCCTGAGGGCTGGAGAAGTGCCCGAGCATCAGCTGCTCCCTGGTACGTAAGGAAGTTTCACTTCAAATAAGGAACATGCCAAAAGCGGCAACACACATGAGCATCTGCTGCCTGAAGGAGCCGTTTCTTCTGCTTTTTCTTTTTTTCCCTGCAGAAACTTTCCTGAAAGCCGTAAGCACCTGGTGCTGGGCAGTAGGTACCTGTTGTCCCTCCTCCGTCAGCTCCTGTTGGGCAGCACGGGGAGGGTGGGTGAGCTGATCCCACCTGCACCCATGGGACTGTCTCCTGATCACAGCAGGGCACACATAGATGGCTCCTCTCGTGGGCTGGGCATGAGGAACAAAACCCCACTGGCCTCTTCCTTGTGACAGAAGAAAAAAAAATGTGTCCCAGCATGAGGAAAATGAGCACCTTCCCTGGAACCCTTCAGCTTCCTGAAGGGAGGCTTTTCAAGGTTCAAGGACCTGGCTTTTCATGAGACGAGGGACCATAAACACCAAAGCAAACCAAGCAAACTCCGTTTTAACTATTTTTACATTGCAAAAGCTTTCAGAACTTTCCTGATTTAGGTTGTGGTTACAGTTAATGCCTGTTATTTAACCGGCGGTACCGCTCAGCCCCACGCAGCTCGTGCCTCTCCCGTGCCCTAGATTTTAGCAGCGTGTGACTGAAACTGGGGGTTTTGTAATGAAAGAGGTCAGGTGGAGCAGGCAGAACAGGGCAGCATGCCCCGGCGGGGCACACGCCTTACCCAAGGGGAGCAGGGGAAGCAGGCATGGCCCCGGCTTCACAGCCTGCCACTTTCTTATCTCGGCTGCGCCTGAGTGGCGAGAGCCTGACTAATACCGGGTACGAGAGGGCACAGGATTACTAAAGCCAGGGGCGTGATGCCACCAGCACCTCGCTCGCCACAGCCACACTTTCGGTGCTTGGGGACCTGGTTTCTGGGAAGGGTTCATCTCCATCTCCTGGGGCCAGCATCCCGTGGAGCCATTGGGGTACAGCTGGACGGCAGGACACCAGCCCTGAGCATCCCTTCGAACCCAGGCCACTGGCGCATCCCACCCTTCCCCGTGGGGCTGCACTCCCAGCAGCTCAGCAAGTGAAACGTGAGCCCCACACCTATTCATCTGTGCTCTGGTGTTACCCATAATGTGGAGGAGCAGCAGCTCTGGCTGTCTCATAGCAAGAGGCACGCAGAGGCGTGCGTGTTTTGCACCGTGGCATGGGGTCTGGCACACGTGGGGCTGCCCTGACCTGGCTGTCAGCATTGCCAGGAGCCTTTTTGGTCTCAGCATCAGTGGGGGTAGCAAGCGGTGCTCCCACAGGGATCACACGCAAGGCTGATGAGTGGCTGCTCTTGCTTCCAAGTAAGTGCAGGCAGGTGCTGGCAGCATCAGTCCTGCCTGTGCCCCTCGCTGGGGACAGAGCCCAGGGTCCTGCATGCAGCAGCATGGGAGCCCTGCAGAGCTATAGGTTATATAGGAACAGGCCTCACTCCTCAGGGAAGACAAACAACCGTTCAACTGTCACTTTGTCCCCTGCAAAAGCCCAGCCATCAGTTTTGTGCCGCCTTTGAAGTTCAAGGGCAGATTATTTGGGAGGATTTCACCACCTGCCATGACTTCAATGTCTCTTCTCTACCACTGCGCAGCAGTTTGCCCAAGCCCTTTTCTGAGCTCTGCAGGTTCCTGCCACAAAATCATCTACTCTCCAACAGCATGGGAAGATACAAGGCAAATCATAAAAAAGAAGTATAGGTTAAAATACGCTCCCTGCCAAAAAGAGCCCTGAACAACAAAGAAGCACACTGATGGTGGGTGAGGCCCTGCCCCCAGCCATTGCCACCCTGCTTCACTAGTCAGGGTCCAGCATCCCAGTGCAGAGCTTCAGGAGCACCCACCTCTCTCTCCCGGTGCAGCACCAGGACAGCGATGGGAAGCCGGACCTGAGCAGCCCCAGGGCTGCAGCCCACGCTGCCCATCACCGACCCTCTGGGTTATACACGTGGAGACGAGCAGCCCAGCAGGATGCATCTGAGGCAGGTGGAGGAGATGCACAAACCTGGAGGAAGCATCGTACCACTTCTGCTGCTGCCACGGATGCTGTTGAGAACAGAGAGCGAATTACAAACAGAACTGCTAAAAGAGGCTCTGGGGTAAGCAAAGCCAAGCAATTCCTCCGGTTGTACCCGCAGCTGGTGAACGGGGGGGTTGTGTGAGACCACGGAGACATTTGGGAGCGAACAAGCTGGTTCTCAGAAAGGTGCCTGTTTTCAGCGAAGCTCCTTTCCCATGGGGCGCACTGGCCTCTGCCGCCAGCCAAGCCCCCAGCGCGCCCCACCGCCCGGCAAGATGCCGAGCACCTTCCATCTGCATCTCCTCCGCACGCAGGCGGTTTCGCAATGACTAAGGGCTGGTTACCCTCGGCAATACAGAGACCCGCAGCAGGCTGGAGAAGCAGCCACCTAACAGGAACAGCAGCCGCTTGCCTTCCTCCCTTGCGCTAAATCGCTTTATCCTGATACATCCTGAGGCTTCAGGGAGGATTCAGGTCCTGATACTGAAACTCAGCCCCGAGGTGGTTCACAAGTCGCCTGTCGGAGTGCGAAGCAGCAGACTGACAATGCGATGCCACAGACATGCGTGAACCTCGCGGTATTTTGGGGTCTTATCCCAACTGGCGATCTGTCGGTTTGTGAGAGTGCGGTACAGATGCACCAGCTCACTCTTGGGGTTATTAGATGGTGAGGCAGAGGAAGGAAGGGAATTTATTGACTTGGTTCCCATCCATACCAGCTCTTTGGATGCTTAAATCAGAGCGCTTCCTTGGGCTTTCTGATGGAAGAGGAGATGGAGATTCCAGCCTCCAATGCAGGGAGAAAACAGTTTGGTACAGGTGCCAATTCAGCAGTTTAACCCAGCCAGTTCTCATTTTCTACCCTCTGCCTTCTGTAATTCATTGCTTTTTGCCTCTTGGCAGGGTCTCTCCACCATTTCATCACACCCTGAAGCAAAAAAATAGTTGGTTTTCCTCCAGACAATGGAGCTGGACTACAAGGTTCCTTTTCTGGCAGCAGTGCCAATTTGCTTTTTCCCTGAGCTGAAACTTCATTTCCTGAATCTTTTGCAACACTGACCCCAGCTGCTGCGCTCGGCACATCTCACACACCCTCTCCATAACCTGCTCCAGCTTCCCACTGCTGGGTCAGCCAGAGTTGCTCTGACTCTCAGAGCAGTGGGGAACGGCTTTGCCTGTCCTGGTTGGAAAAGGTGCTGCAGAAGTCCAGAGCAGGATTCCTGTGGACCTGTTCTAGCCTAATAGAATAAGTTCTGGAGAACATCTTACTGTTAGTCGTGAAAAGTACTTTTTGTTCCTGAGCACCTTACTTTTACAGCTGGGTTTAAATCATCAGCCACCACTGCCTGTCATTCTACAGTCAGCACCAGCAGCCCTCAGCAGGATTGCTCTAACCCTGGGTTCAAGCAAGCCTGATGCTAACGGGTCCTTTACCAGTCTGGTATTTTTGAGCATTAAGCAATTCAGCTTAATTCAGCAAAAAAGCACGGCTCATCCCAAGCTCAACAGCAGGAAATCCTGATGACCTTCTGGTGCACCAGATCCCAATTCTTAGAAAAATACAACCATCATCTGCTATTTCACGGCAAGTTTTGTTTTTCAAATTGTACAGCTTACCAGTACAATTTGTCCCTGGGGTCCAAACCAACCTAGGAGTGAAATGCAACCTAAGTCAAAGCCTACTTGGCCAACAGGAGATGGCAGTTAGCTTCCACTCGATCTACAGCAGGCTGGCAAGTACGGATATGGGTGTAAAAACATCTACTCTCAGTCATAATCCTTGTCATTAGAAAACTAAGGGCACTAGCAAAATAGCAACTGTGCCCAACTGCTCAGTGCTCCTCTAGTCTCAATTGCACAACGTGTCTTCCTGTCCCAGGCATCCACGCAGGCCCCGAGGACAGTTTGTCCCTCTGGGGTTGTCCAGGGTTGACCAACCCTGTGGGAGTGCAGCAAACAGCCGCTGCAGCCCCGGCTCGAGGAGGGGGAGATGCAGCGCTGCCAGCTCCCTGGGCCTCCCCTCTGCCCTTGCAAGAGCAGCAGCTACTTCTCACATCGACAGACTAGGAAACGGAGATCGTCGTGATTCATCTCTCAGGTAGCAGCAAACACTGATGATCTACCTGGAGCAGAGCCAGACTTTTGATTAAAACCAATCCCTCTGATAGTGAGAAATAGATATTTTTTTTCCTTAGCAGGAAGTTTGCTACTAAAAATAAGAAGGTGGGGTGAGGAGAGAGGGTTTATTTTCCTACTAACTACTAAAAATTAAAAATGTTGTGGTAAATCTTTCAAATATTCCTTCAGAGTCAGCAGGTCACACGTACAGTCCCTTGATTTTGTGTGAAGTGTTGGGCAGCTACGTCACAGCTCATACGTACATGGATTATGCGGTGAACGAGGATGCGAAAAGGTTACCTTAAGTCAAAATTCAAGTTGAATTCTGCAGCTTCAGCTCCAAACTGAGGCACTACTATTGGCACAAACCATATCCCTTCTTCAGCATCTGCACAGCATGGGATGCAGTTGGATTCCCGCGAGATTTCATTTGCGACTGTGAAAGGATGCCCGTCCGATGGGGGGGCAGCGCAGGGAGGGGGGAGGGCTGTGGGAGCGAGCACCCCTCAGCCAGGGCTCCCCGCAGACCGAGCTCTGTCCTCAGCCTGCTCCAGATATCAGCTGTGGAGATGATCCTGTCCAAAACCTGAGTCCGAGCCATGGCAGGAGGCTTCTAGGACGTGGCTAAAACAAAGCCAGCGTCATGGGAGCAAGGGCAAAGTCAGCGCAGGGAAGAGGCAGCAAAGTCATAAGCCAAATGCACAAGAGGACAACAGTCCTGAACACTCCCAGGAGACCTTAAATGAGGTTCAGAGGCAAGGCCTGGACGGTGGGGAGCCTCAAGAAGGAAGCTGCATGCTGCTTCTGGGTCATTTTGCATGGACCCAGGCATCTTCTGTGTCTAGAGCTACAAGATACAGCCTTTGAGGCCCAGGGATGCCCTTTGCCGTCTCCCTGTGACATTTCTCCACAGCTGCAAGCCCAGGGTGCCAGGAGAACACTTTGGAGGAGGACTGTATGAGAAGGCACTGGGGAAGGTGTTCAGCTAGAGGTCCTGGTTCTGGGAAGGAGTAGGAGCGATGGCCAAGGAGCCTGCTGCTGCAGGACGAGGGGACACTGAGGCACATTTTGGTGGAAGCTGAGCCGGGGGGTCGCTTGGGCCGGGCTGCGGGGAAGCACTTGTGCCTGCACTGCCAAGGCGGTGACACCGGAGCAGCCTCTGTTCGTCATTGTCACCCAAGGGCACTGACAGTCATCACCAGATCCAGAGGGTGGATGTGGGATTGCGTTGGCTGCATCACCACTCCTGGTTTCCAGTTAGGCTTGAAGTATTTTCAGAAAGAGTTAGCAAGAGAGCCTCTCACATGCATATCTCATTGCTCTTTATCTTGGCGGCTCATCTTCAGCTTGTACTTGAAATCAGCCATTTCTTCTCTTAAGTCAAGCAAAGGCCAGGATGAACCGGGTGACTTCAGTACAGGTGTATGTACAGAGATTGCAGGGGTGTTATGTGCCAGCTGGAGCTACCAAGGAGGAAATTAGCACCATCACAAATTCAGTTCTGGTCAACTCCCTCCTCTTGCCAAATTACTTGTAGTTTCAGAGCATCTCTGCTGCAAAAAGTGTGAAAAGAAGAAAGCACACAGGCTGGCGGAGCTGCTCAGCATCACAGCACCCAGTGCCCCGAGCCCCCCATCAGCCGCCCCAGCGTCGCAGCATCCTCACCCCCACGGGAGCTCTCCCAGCTGCAGAGACAAACCGCAGATTCCCCAGGGGAGCGAGCTCCGCTGCGGCAAATCCCGGGGGAAGCAGAGCAGCAAACCTGCTTTTCCCCCATGGGGATGCACCTCTGCCAGCCCAGCAGCGAGTGCTGCTGCCAGCGCGGGAGCCTCGGAGCTGGGGCTGGCACGGGCAGCGTGGGGGCTGCAAAACCCCTCTGCTAAATGGGGCCAAGGGAACTGGAAACAGCAGCGTGAAATGGCAACAGCAGCAGTACTTAGCTGGGTCACAAGGTAACGTGGGATCCCCCCAGCTCGCAAGGCTCAGCTAGATCCTGTGTGAGGACCCAACCCTGCACCAGATCACTGGAGAGCCCAGGATACCTGCGTCATGGGTATGGGGGGGCACACAAACTCAGGGGGTGTGGGGGGTGTGTGCGTTGAGTGCTTATAAATCCAAACCTGCTTCAACAGCCCCAGCCCTGCCCAGAGCATCCCCACACTGATGCTGCCCCATGTCCCCAGGTTTCCATACTCCACTCCCACGGCAGCTAGCAGGGCTTGCAAAGGGTCATGCCCACCATCTCTCGCATGTCCCAGGTCAGCGCCTGATGCAAAGATTTTATATCCTGGCTCTCCTTTGAGTGCTTTTTCCCAAGCACCACGTGTAGCATCAGTGTCATCTCCCCCAGACAACACTGGATTCCCTCACGCCGCTTTTCTTCACCCTTACCTGATACCGGCAAGCAAATGGCACCGAGCATTCCCCCGCTCACAGCTGCCCTCTCCTCTGTTCTTCACCCTATTTATTTACAGCACTTCATGAGCAAATCTAAAAATTTTGCTTTCAAACCTGAAGCAACAAAATATTGCTCTGCGTGAGTAATTCTCTGTTCTCACCCGACGCCCACACTGACCCAGCTATTCCTTTTAGTATCAACAACTTTACAGAAAACAGACCTCTGTTTTTATCCACCTCACCAGCCACTGTGAAAGCAGTGACAGAAAGGAAGAGTCTGGCGTGCGGCAGCGAGCGCACAGCCCCTCTGACAAGGGATTTCTGCCGGGACGGGAGGGAGAAGCAGAGGGTGCAGGGGGGTGACACTGTACCCACCCCAGGGCTGGGACACACAGGAGAACCCGGGGAGCTGCAGTAGGACCACCCCCAGGAGACCTTTCTCCACTGCTGGCTTCAATACCAGTGCCAAAATGGGGGGGTGGGGGGGTGGGGGGGTGTCGTCATGCAGCCCCCAGAGCAATCCTGCAGTACAGGCAGCTGGGTGGCCATTGGCGCCCGCTCTCCTCGGCTCTTCCCTCCCCGAACAGACAGAAAACATTTCAAGCTGCAAATCTTCCCACTGGAGTTGAGATTTGTGTCAGTGAGCACTGTGATTTCCAGAACAAGCTCTCAGCAATAAAGGAAACCTGAACACCCCCCAAGACAACCTCAAGGTTTTATTACTAGGATTACATTTGTTTAGAAAATCTCTTTTTTTTTTCCAAAACGTTGAACCTGCGCAAGCTCATCAGACCTAACGGCAGCTGTGGGCTGAGCCCCCGGAAAAATCTGCCTGCGCTTCTCACCTCGCAGTGCCGTGCGTATTTGTACAGTCCACATTTCCACTTTGGTAGAGCAAGCGGCATCGTGCAAACAGACACGATTTACTGTTAGGCTTTTAGGTATTAGCTCACTGTTTTGGAACTTGGCAGCTAAAGAAACGACTCCTCCCTGCTTGGCTTTTGCAAGGGGGATCGGAGGAGGTCACCAAAGCTCCTCTTCTTGTCCATCTCCAGCTCCCATCTCGCAACAGCTCTGTGGGATTTGATTTCATTCCTTCCTGCCCCATTGTGCAGCAGCATCCCGCAGCAGCATCCATCCCGCAGCAGCATGTCTTGGAGCAGCCCACGTACCCCCAGGAACAGGACAAACGCTCCTGAGCCTTCCCTGCTCAAGTGCTACACGGTCAGAGCCACCACTGCTCACACCCCAGTCACCTTCTTACCTGTTCTACCTCTGGCACCTTCTTACGCCAAACAGCAAGGTGCCACCCTGCACCCTCCATCCGAGAGGCACAGCCTTGCAGTTCAGGCAAAGATGGGACCTCGGGTTTGGGGTCTTGTGCCAGCCGCCCAGCACAGTGCAGGGACCCCACAGCTCCAGCCTCTCCTGCCTCCACTACACCCACGGGGGGAGGGGAGACGGCACCTCGACAGCCCATCCTGGTTTACAGCCCCCAGCCCATAACTGCAGCTCAGCATCATTTACACCTTGAAATAACACGACACGGAATTCCAGCCCGATTCCTTCCCCCACCCGCTGGACAGCGAGGGAGCATCCCAGGCGCTCAGCTCCAGGGCCCATCAGCTGCAGAGCCAGACACGGCACTGCCTAAAGGCAACCAGGCTGCTCGGCCACAAAACCCAACGCTGGGCTTGTTCTGCCCTGTCCAGCCCGCGGGCAACCGCGAGCTATGGCAGCATAAAAGTCTCAGGGACAGAGCACCAGAGGTGATACGGGATGCTCAGGGTGAGGGGTGCCACAAGGCCAGGCTGGGTCCAGCGGTGCACCCCGCATCCCACGGATCGCACCGGCAAACTTGCCCTAACCCTCGCTCTTCACCGCCCGCACAAGGACAGCGCGTCAGGTTTTGCAAATGCCTTTAAAGCACCATGAAGAGATGCAGCCTACCAGGCGTTTCTAAGACAACTCAAATGTTTCCTCCTGACAGATACAACATCGAGCCGTTTGCCAGACACCAGCACGTAAAAAAGTGCTTGTTTAAGCATTTTTAAGTGCAAAGGGGTGGGTTTGCACCAGGCAGAGGCAGCTCCGAGTTCCACTTTCAGCCTCTCACGTTACACTTTGTGCAAACGCCGCTGCACAGTGGTAAGTGTTTTGCTAACTTCTTGAAAAGACAAAAGTTTTTCAGTCAGTGCATCTCCAAACCACAACATGTGCCGACAGTTGTACCGTGCTGCTGGCCCAGGGCTGCGGCTGGAATCAGCCACGTGGGACCTGCAGAGCTGCCGTGGGGAAACTCCATCCAGGCTGCTGCTCCTGCACGCATCCCTCCTGGCAGCACCCTGCACGGGGCTCAGCTAAACCCCATATGCAATGGAGGGGGGGAAGAAAATAGAAAAAACAACACAGGTTGGCAAAAAGCAGAGCAAGCCTCTTGTAAACCTGATTTCAAGGTCACCAGCAGCTGAGGCGTGGGGAGAAACTTGGGACTCCCAGGGCCAGAAGACTCGCAAGAAGGGAGCAGAGCTGTGTACCACCCCGGGACCCGCCGCTTCTGGATGAGGTTGAAGCTCCAGGTCCTTCAAGGGCTGACGCTGTCCTGTCCCCCTCCCCACTACCACTTGCACATCAGTTCCTGTCCCTGAACCTCAAAATTTGCCCTGGGTAAGCTGAAGGGAAACATTTCCACAGCAGCAGCAAGAGCTCGCCGGGCTGCCTTCAGAGGAGACACGTGAAGCAGAGGCAGGAAGGAAAAAGCGGGACCCACAGGACAGTCTGTCTGTCCAGCAGACCCACAGACACCGGGCAGCCCGGCAGGGCAGGCAGGTCTCACCAGCACCAACGCAGAATCCTCCCAGGCCAAGCGATGCTCGAAGCGGTGGCTTTGATGAGCTGCTCAGCACCGGGGCGATGCTGGGGAAGCCCCCGGGACCAGCCCCACTGTGCCCTTAGCACCGGGGGTCCCACACGAACAGCTGGACACAGCGCTGGGGTCTGGTGCAGCACCCCAAACCCAACGGCACAGGAGTGAGCACTGGAGAAGATTCAGACTGAATTTCACCCAAATGTAGATTGAAAATACCTCTGGGGGCTCCTGCAGCCTGTTGCATCCCATCAATCCCATTAAAACCAGCAAAAGGCAGCACAAGAGCCAGGGGTGATGATGTGGTTTGAGCAAAGGAGCCCCCAGTAACTGGGGGGAGCATTGGGGTACCCCCTCCAGCTCACCATGGCTGGTCCAAAACCTGCATCCTCTGCACCACAGCCCGCCTGCAGCCAACCTGCATCGTAGGGTGCACATCCCACCCCGCATTTCTGTATCCCTAAAAGCCCAGAAGTACCAAGACCCTCTCCAGCAGGATAGGAAAGGTTGGGAACCCACCCCCCCCCCGGCCCACAAGTCCCCTTCCCATGCCCCCATCCCCAGCACTTACTGTCCCATCCCGGAGCACCAGCTGCTTCGCCCCAGGGATCTTGTGTGGTTCCAAGGTACCCAAGTGCCGCAGGCGAAGCAAAATCCTGCAGCCGGGTCAGCGGAGAGGTTTCGGCAGCTCTGGCAGTGGCACCGCAAGGCTCATTCAGCCAGTGCTGTTGGAAAATACAGCTCCATCGGCCGGAGCAAAAAGTACCCCAGCTCCAAGCATGAAATAATGAAACAAATAATCAGAGAAAGCCTTTGGTGTCACGCACTTGGAGCCCTCCTGCTCCGCCGATTGGCAAAGCTCGTGGGCAGCGCTCTCGTACTCCCACCTGCCCAGCGCTCAGCTCAGGGACCACAAACTCACCCGGGGAGATGCTTGGGGGTCCCCAGCCTGGGCTCAGAGCCTGGTCCTGAGTCCCTCAGGGAAAAGCCCCACGCAGGGGAAGCAGAGAAGTGATGGCTTGGAGTCAAACAACCTAACAGGACCCGTCCGAGCCCCTCCACAGCCCCTGCTGCTGCACCTGCATGCCCCGTGCTGCCCACCCCAGCAGCCCCCCACTGCTGCCCCACCAGCAGTAGCAGGAGGAGGAGGGTGAGCAGGGTGAGGAAGGCATCTGGGGATCTCGCCACTTCCTCCCCTCCTGCAAACACTGCAGCCGACGCTCGTACAAGCAACGGCAGCAGCTCCCAGCACCCCCGCAGCCATAAACCCCAGCACCGCACCCACTGCGCACCCCGGGGGTGCCAGCCCAGAGGTGACAGCGGGGACCCGGCACGGCCGTCGGCAGCCCCAGTCCCCAAGGCCACGCGTGGTCCAGCACCCACAGCCAGGCTGCCATGCTGGATGCGCAGTTCCCCCTGCCGGTACCCGGGCACAGCACCCACGGCCACGGGTCCCACGTCCCCAAAGCCCCAGCCAGGAGGGGCACACATGCTGGGGAGGCAAGTGACTGCCACAGCCACGAGGTCTCGAGCGCCTGTCCCCAGGCAAAGGGATTTTGCAAGGACCAAAATGTTGCGTCCTCAGAGAACAACCTGGGGGAGCTCAGCCTCTTGGGTGGAAAAAAAGCAATTTCAAGACATCAGGAGAGCGGCCGCCCAGCCTGGAGCACCGGGGTGTTTCTTTGCAGCCACACAAGCAAGGAAGAGAGACTGGGTGACGCATTAAGTGTCTTTAATCCAAGGGACTGAAGAGCAGACCAGGAAGATTAGTATAAGCCAACAGACAAAAATTTAAAAAAAAAAAAAAAAAAAAAGGGATAAAAATTGGTTTTTAAAACAAATTAAAATTCCATACAGTGTCTAAAAGATCACCTAAAAACTAAACATTGCTTAAAATTTTTTTTTCCCCATTCAAACACATTTAACGCAGTGAAACGTTGTGACAAATAATAATAATAATAATAATAATTCATGGACTAAAGACTTCAGAGCAGCCGTCCTGCTCCCAGGAGTGGAGGAGCATTGCCAGCCCCCCAGCCCCGGGGGGGGGGGGGGGGGCAGTGCTGCTGTCCCAGCTTGAGCTACGGCCCCGTGCCTTTTCCACCCCGCTCCACGCAGGACAGCATCTCCCCCAGGGGGACAGCATCTCCCCCAGGGCTGGGGGAGCGGGCAGAGGCGGCAGGGAAGCATCTGCTCCCCACGTCCCTGCACAGCGGGGTAAAACAGGGGGCACTGGCCTCCTGCTCGCCCCGTTTCCCCCGCCCCCCCCCCCCTGCCCACCCCTGAGGTCAGAACTGGATTCCAGGCACAGGTACAGACTGCGGTGCCCACGGCGGGGGGCTGGGGGCCACACGCAGCTGCTCGCCCACGGACACGACACACACCCCACGCACAGACAGACAGTGACACAGACGGTGCTGGCGGGGAGCCCTGCGTGCCGCCCGGTAGAGGCAAGGCTTCCAGGCTGGGGAGGGAGGGGGGTTGGCTTTTGGCTACCGTGCTTTAAAAGCAGCAGTTTTCCAGCCAGCAAAGCAGCATGGCAGCCACAGGGACCCCCCGCTTCCCCACGCCAGCCCTGCCACACACAGCAGGACGGGGGAGCAGGCAGCTCTCCTTCCCCACCCCTAACCCATTCCCAAGCCCGAAGCCCATCCTTAGCCAGCATCCACACCAGGAACACACTGTCTGGCTTTCAGCTCTACAGTAGTTTTTAAAAAATATTTATATGTTATATACCCTAAAAAGGTCACCACAGGAATTTCCATGTCTTTGGAAGGAAGGAAAAAAGAAAAAAATCAAAACCATTTCACGAAAGAAAAAAAAATTATCCAATTACCAGCGGCGTTCACCTACAGGACAAAACCCCTGGCCGCAGCGTATGGATCTGACGGGGGAATCTTACCGCCTGCTCCAGCAAGGTCAGAAACACAGGTGAGTAGCTAAAAATAACTAGTCTGGTATAAATGTCTGAATTCCATGCGCTTGATATAACAGTCTGTCTCTTTTTGTCTTTTTTCTTAAAAAAAATATATATATAGTTATTGCTTTCTCAAGGGCCGGCGGGCGCGGGGCACCCTCAGTGGGGGAGCGCGGCAGGCTCGGTGGGGTTTGCTTTCTTCCGCCTCTTCATCAGCAAAGGGTTCGAGGAATCTTCGATTTTCTTGATCTTGATTTGTTCATAGTCCACTCGCATGGTGGCCAGCGCGCTCGTCATCTCCTCCTGCGGGCAGGAGGCACAGGCAGCGCCGTCAGCAACACCCCGCGCAGGCACAGCCCGCAGTCCCCCAGGACCCCCAGGGTGGCTGTCCCCCCTCCGAGCTCCCACAGGGACAAACTGCTGCAGCAGGGGCTGAGGGTCACACCGCCAATTTTTCCAGCCCTGTCCTGAGCACAGATCTCCCCGGGAGCCAGCACCCTCGCACCCAGCCCGAATTTGCCCCGTTTGTGATGAGAAGGCAGAAGCGGACAGTGCCCAGATGGCACCCGGGGCTCAGAGCGTTTCAGAGAGCAACAGAGGGAGGTTTTACCTTCACGTCCTCCCACAGATCCTTCTCCTCTTTCAGCACGCGGCTGGTGTGCAGCGGGGTCTGCGGCACCTGCATGGATTGCTGCCAAGAGCAGAGGAGTGTGAGCTGGGAGCCGCAGGCATCCCACCCCTGCCCCATCCTCGTCCCCATCCCACCCTGCTGCCTCATCAACCCCGCACTCACCATGATCCAGGGGTGGTTCATGAACTCCGTTATCGTCATACGCTGGGTCGGGTCAGTCTTCAGCAGGTTGCGTATCAGCTGCTTAACTGGAAGGGTTTGGGCAGGGCTGAGCGTTAGTGGGTCCCAGGGGGCTCTCCCCATGCTCCAACCCGAGCCAGTGGCCCCACGGTGCCTGCATGCACCTCCTGTCCCCTCCGTGCCACAGAGCTCATCCTGGTCAAACCCTTCAGCCAAAGCCTCTCCAGCAAAGAGGCGAAGCTGCAGCATCACTGGGAGGTGGCCCACGCTTTCCCCCAGCCCTCGCAGCGCTGCTGGACACAGGGCTGGCCCCGATGGGAAACCTCAGCCTGGGGACAAGCATCGCAGGCACCACATTTACCTTCCTCCGATACTTCGGACCATTCTGGATTGGGAAACTCGTACTGGCCCATTCGGATTCGCTTCTTCATGCCAGGTGAGATGGCCAGGCCGTGGTTGGAGTAGAAAGGGGGGTACCCACACAGCCTGCACCAGGGGAGGGAGCAGAGAGTCAGTGCGTTGCCCCAAAAGCCCCCCAGCAGCACCTGTGGGGCACGGGGCAGTGCCAGGAGCAGGAGCAGCGCAGCTGGGAAAGGCTCAGCCCCACCAGCCAGCAAACAAGGTCAGAAGCTGCATCCCCGCTTCTGACCATGGCAGGACGGCGAGGGACCTGTCGGACTTACAGAATGTACATGATGACACCGAGGGACCACATGTCACAGGACTTGTCGTACTTCTCCGGGCCCAGCACCTCCGGGGCTGGTAAAGAGAGAAACAAAGTCCTGAGTCAAAGCGGCAGCGCCCGGTGAGAGGGACGTGACCATCCCACGGAGCTGCCCAAGAGCCGCCTGCAGCTCCGCACAGTCTCGGCAGCCCTGCTCAGAACAGCGCCAGCGCTGCTGCATGGGCACCAGCACGGCCACGCAGGCAGCAGAGGCAGCAGCGGTGCAGGGTGGTGCCACCTTGCAGCCCCGAGCATGATGCAAGGGAGGCTGCAGCACGGGGGTGCAACGTATTGGCCACACACACCGACACCACGCTCATCGCAGCCCACCAAGGGGTGGCATGCAACCCCTGCACGCACCAGCGAGCTGCAAACCTGCACCCAAAGCAGCCCCCAGCCCCAGGCATCCCAGACAGGGCTCGCCCCCAACACCACGCAGGAGCTGAGGCTCCAGGCTGGATGCAGAGCTGATGGGCTGCACGTGGCACCTTCCAAAGCCCCCCGGCTCTGCCCTCCAGCCCTGCAAACCTGCAAGCTCAGGACCCCCAGCCACTTACCCACATAGTATGGCGTGTAACACGGAGTGGCCAAAGAGTTGTGCGTGGTGGTTTCTTTAGCAAAGCCAAAGTCCGTGAGTTTTAGCACAGCATTGGGCCTTTTGGAGGTGTACAAGAGGTTTTCCGGCTGTGAAAACACAGGGAAGAAGTGAGCAGAAGAGCCAGAGCAGCCTCAGCATTGCCACAGGCCAAGCGGGGCTCGGCATCGCTGCGTGAGCGTGCAGCACGTACCTTCACATCCCGGTGCGCAATGTTGATCGAGTGCAGGTACTGAATGGCTTCCCCAATGCTCTTCATTATCTCTGAAGCCTCTGAAGCAGCAAAATCAGAAGCGTTTGTAAGCAAGATAAAATGAGCACCATTCCCTGGGTCAGTCTGCCGACCAGGAGCCAAAGACTCTGGCTGAGGCCAAAGGGGTTTCCTCCACCTGAAGTCCCTCTTTCCAAGCAGGCCCCGCCCCAGCACCCAACCACGGGTCAAATGCAAACGGGAGAGAAACTCCCAGGAGAAGGGATGGGGCAGGCTCCAGCCCCTGACCCCCCCCACCCAACTGCACAAGCCCCAAGGAGGGGCTCGCGCTGGGGCAGGGGGGCTGATCCAGCCCCCAGCACCAGTAGGGACCCCAAATCTGCAGGGAAAACAGCTGGGAAAGTTTTCCCCATGGGATGGGAAGCCAAGGGAGGCAATGGGCTCAGGGTTTGGGGTGTGCGGACACTTCTCCTGGCCACAGGAGCAGCAGGGATGGGATCAATGAGCTGTATGAGAGCCACATCCCCTGGACTTCATGTTTTTTGAGAGGAGTGGGTGTTCCTGAAGGTGACTGAAGCTCCTGCCTGTGCTGGAGTGGGACGGACAGGGTGTGGGGGGGGCTGAGCAAACATCCCCTGCTCTCAAGCCAAGTGCAAAACCCCCACTGGGGATTCAAAAGAGCAACTGAGGGTTTGGACTGGACCAGAGACACTCCTACAAACATCCAGGCATGGTCAAAGACAAAACGCCTCATCCCCACGGGCTCCATACCCCGTTCCGTGAAGGCCTGGTCTCCCCTGTCTTGAATTCGGCTGAAGAGCTCCCCGCCGTCCAGGCTGGAAGAGAAGCAGGCAGCGTTAGATGCTGCTGCATCCGTCTCACCACTGGTGCAAGTGGCACCGCAACCTCTGATGCTCAGCCAGGAGCTGCACAGCTCGGCAAGAAACAGCCCCCTTCTCCATCCCAAGCCCTTGGATCGGTGTTTCTGGGCACGGGGTGCTTCAGAGCTGCCTCCTTCCAGAAATAAGCGGGGCAGAGCCTCCGTGCTGGCAGCGGAGACGCTGGGTGCAAGCGGACGTGGTCTCCCCACCAGCCCACAGAAACACATTTACAGTAAAGACAGCAAACGTGGTGAGAACGCTCCCAGCACACCCAGCCCCATTTAGCTCACAAGCCAACCACCTCGCCGGCACACTAACCCCGTGCAGAAGTGCTGAGCAAAGACTGTGGCACAGGCGAGGCGTTAGCAGCACCGAGATGGGCTCACGGATAGGACGGGGGAGGCAGAGACTGAACCCCGCTGCAGCAAAGCAAGTGCTCACACAAGGTGTTGGAGAAGGACCGAGGAAAGCTTGGTGTGGTTCCCTCCCCAGCCAAAGGCTCCCCAGGTACCCTAAGGAAAAACCCAGCTCCCAGAGAGATCAGGAGTGAGATCGGGGATAATTCTCCATGAGAACAGGGATAACGGTGCTTCCTGTCCCTGCCTTATCTGACTTGAGCAGAAACGGCTCCCGGCTTCCCCAGCACAGATAGCATCTCCTGCCAGCGCCCTTGACATTTGCTGGACATGTGCAATACAGATCGTGTGCAGCTGCCGCTGCACGGAGCGGACAAGGGGACACACCATGCTCACGCTGAAAGTCAAACGCTGCCTTGTGATGGGTGTTACACCCAGAGCATCCCTCAGGCAGCGGGCAGCTACCGCGGAGAGACGCTGCAGGGAGCTGTCGTTGCCCTGGGGGACTTGTTTCCTACCCTTCAGCTACTGCTTTCTTCCCACACAAACAGATGTGCCACACAAACCTTTCCCATCCCCGGCTGCCCAGCGTCCTGGCGTGGTTCTCAGAAGCCTCTTCCCACACAAGAGCCGCTCGGGCGGCTGCCGCGCCGCCTGCCCCGGCGCTGCTCACAGTGCTCCTCGCACCCGCTGCCCCCCCGGGCAACCTACTGGCTTGCCAGAGGAGAGGTTTTGGCAAGGAAGCTGCATCAAATCACAGCTGCGGTTGGGATGTGGTTTCAATACTTTCCCCTTCATTCCTCCTCCTCCCCAGGTTATATCAAGCATCTACCCGAATCAGAGCCACTCAACTGCCGCTGCAAGAGATGCAACAGCGTTAGTAGATGCGCCAGCTCGGCTTGGCTGCGCGCTGCCCAGCCGACTCCACCGCAGGCTGCTGGGGTGCCAGGAACCCACCGACTACCCTGACTTTCGATGGTCAAAGTCAGTTTGGTTATGATCTACCTGCAGCGAGAACCACAGGCCCTAAGCCTCCCGACAGCCAAGTGAGTTTTCAGAATGACTCAGAGCCAGCACAGCTCCTGCCGTCCCTCCAACGCCAGCAGTGCAGCACCTCTTCCAGGGCTTGCATCCCTACGGCTTGCAGGCTGCAGCCCCCAGCACAGCATCTCCCTGGGGTCCCCAGCACCAGCGCAGGAAGGTGCTCACCCCACTTTTGGCATCACCCCATTGCCCTGCAGGGCTGTGGGTGCTCCTGTGGGTGCTCCTGTGGGCAGAGGCCACCCCGGGACTCACCACTCCATGACGATGAGCAGACACTTCCTCCCTTGGTAGAGGTTCTCGTAGACGTCCATGATGCGGACGATGTGCGCGCACTGCGACGCTCTCCAGTGCAGCTCCACTTCCCTGCGGGCCTTCGGGCAGTCCTGCAGCATCTGCGAGAGAAGCGAGACCCCGTCAGACCTGAGCCCCCACAAGAGCCGGGCCATGGCACCCCCCGGGCACACTGCCCACGCAGGGAGGACGCAGGGGACGGGGCCAAGCGTGGGTGCTCTCTGGGGGTGGCATCGAGGTGAGCTCCAGCACGCTCTGTGCAATGCCTCCATCCCCATCTAGTGGGAAGAGCGTGAAGCCACCCGCCCTCGTAAGCCTCTTGCCCTCTCCTCCAAGGCTACAAAAAGCTTATCCCGGCTGCCTACCCCCTCCCTGCACCCCCGAGATGCCACCCCGGTGCCCAGCCAGCCTGTGCCACCAACCAGCAAGACTTCCATACTGCATTTAGGAGCAAACTTCTGCACACTGGTACCTCCACCACTGTGCCCCGGGGTGTCACCCAGCACCCTGGCTCTCCTCTTGGCAGCCCCCCAGCAAGTGCCACCCACCCATCACCTCCCAGACACCAGGCTGCTGCTCAGTGGCACTGCCAGGACCCTCCTGCCCTTACACACGGCAGAAAAGCACCTTGCCACGGCTTCAGAGGCCACCAGCCCCCAGCCACACGTGCCTGCGGACCGGACAACACAAACAGCCAGATGTTGCCTAAACAGCAGCTTTTCTCCCAAGCAGCAGCAGCTCTTTAATGAGGCCTCTGCCCTTCCCAGAGACAACTCGCAGTCTCCAGGTGCAGGAAGGATTTGCTCATCTGCCACATACTATTAATTACCATGTTTATCAGGATAAACAACTGGCCTTAATTATTATACTTCTAAATATAGAGCAACAAATGTGTCTATCTTGAGCATAGTTCATTTTCCTTCCTGTCTCCAGCAGCTCTTGGGGCCAGGCTCGCCGGAATGCCCCAGAGCAGTTCTGCACCTCGATGTTGCAGTGAGTAGGGACACGTGGAAATGCATCCCACCCCCCGTGTGCATCAGTGGGAAACAGCAGGTTTGGTCATTGTACCAAGAGAGAGACAGAAACTTACTTCTTGCCCCTCTGCCCTCTCCCCGCCGAGCTCCCAGGGCTGCTCCGCAAGGAAGAGGAGCGTCAGCCCCTGGGATGCTTCACAGGCTTGGCAGGACCCGAAGCGGTGCCCAGTGCATAGCAAGGACCCCTCTGCCACAGGGGGATTCCACAGGAGCAAGGTTTAACGCTTGCTGCAGCCCCAAAAGACACACACTGCCTGTGATAAACGAAATGCTTGCTGACAGCACTCGTGTAACAGCAATTTGCACTCCTGCCTGCAACGGGCCACTTGCCCTTAGCTGCAGGGCAAGGGACAAATAGGATGCACACTTCAGCCCCCTGCCCGTAAACCCTAAACCCATTAGGTGGGGTTTGGTCTCACCTCTCCCACCTCCCCAGCTCTCCTGCTTCCCGAGGAAACCCGTGCAGGTGGACAGGGTGCAGGGTGGCTTCTGGTACCAAAACATCTGGGGGCTCAGCAAAGACCAAAGTAGCCAAGCCACCCTTTGCACAACCATTTGCACCGACAGCATCGATGCAAAAGGAAGGCAGGAGGCTGGACAGCCCTTTCCTACTTTGCCATTGCTTAATTACCCTAAAAACCAGATCCTGCCAAAGCCATAAGCAAACACAGCGCCAGTCCCCCCCCAGCAGCCACACAGGCAGGGAAGGGGCCTGGAGAAAAGCTTGGTTATTTGCAGCTCCGCTTCGAAAAGCCTGGCGTGGGGAGCCAGGAAGCTGAAGACTAAAAAACAATTTGTAATTACGCACTGGGAAAATTGAACAGCAGGAAGCAGACAGTTAACATCCTTCTGCACAAGACAAACAGGAGATGTACAGAAATATATATCCAATTTTTAGAGGTCACTCGGAGCGCTTTTAAAGGAGCTTAACTGTATTTCTAATGAACTAAGAGGCAGCAGCCTCCATTACCTGTACCAGCACAGCCCTGATGTTTGCTTTTGTACACAGGCACCTGCAGGCGAGCAAGCAGCTGCCCCGGCGCGCTCAGAACACACCAGCTGCAGCTCAGCTGCACCACAGCCAGCTCCCTCTGCCACAGAGAGGCCATGGAGAGCCTGCTCGCCTGCCTGGGAGAGGATTAAACCTCATTAAGAGTCTGGTTTGGTCTATTTAGGAAATGTTCCCCGTGGCAGGTGACAGCGCCGTGACAAGGAGCTGAAGACCAGGTGCAATGAGGCTGCAGGGCGATGCGGGAGGGACGTGGCAATGCCCAAACCACGGCAGAAGCAACCCACAAGCTCAGCATCACCCACATGGCCTCCATCCTGCCCTCAGCACACAGCACCGGCTCCCTGCGCCCCAGGGTCGTGCTGAGCATGGCACAGGGGGGAAGGACCCTTCGGTCCTGGTCCAGGCACAGCGAGGGCAGCGCTTGCACCAGTTCCTCACCAGTTTCTCCTCAGCAGATAGCTCCCACAGCCGATGACTCTCACTCCCTCCTGCACTCCTTGGCCGCAGCCAGCAGTGAAACCACCGGTGGGTGACATCCTGGCATGCCAAGTGTCGCTCTGGTCATGGGAACTCCACATCGAACGTATTTGGGGGTGTGTGGTAACACTGCTCGGGTCCCTAATTTAGCTCCAGTATCCAGGGCAGCCTATGGCTGCAACAAGATTTATATTTCTTGGCTTGCAACAAGGAGGCTGGGATGGGAAAAGCACCTCGTGTCTCCCTGAGGTTCAGCAAGGGTGAACTGCCCCTGTCCCACCCCAGCTGAGGGTACCACTCCGGGGACACCGTCCCCTCCCACCCAGCAGCTTCAGAAGCAGGAGATTTTGCAACAGCCGTAATCCCGAGCACAACCAGAGTTAACCCTTTGTAGAGGGGAGACGGCAGCAGATGGACAACCTGCTGGAAACCCCTGACAGCCCCCTGCTGCTCCCAGCGCAGCTTTTCCACCTCTGTCCTCTTCTTTTCCCCTTCCAAGGGAGAGCTTCTTGGAGATCATTGTTTCAGATAGGAAAGGCTGCGCCACCAGCTCGCTCTTGCTGGAGTGGAGGGCTCAGCACTGGGGCAGCAGCTGAGCCCAGCACCGAAGCGGACAGTAACCGGATCCCCAAGCTACACAAGCATCCCCAGGACGGGGCACAAGAGCAGCGCTGCGCAGGGGGCTCGGCCACCGCCTCCGAGCAAAACCAGGTCCCTCGAGCAAGGGAGTCGTGTGCGTTTCCCTTTACAGTGGTTACATGCTTTAGGTGCTAGCTTTGCAGCCAGCGCAGGTCTCTGAACCGCCTCTCATCATCAGAGAGCATCTCTGCGTCTGGGTGTCCCTTCAAGACTGCGAGGGACAGGGGACAACCAGGACAGCCATGCACCCCAGAACCCTGCACTGTCCTGTCTCACTTCCCACTGGGAAGGAGGGAGAGCAGGGAAAGAGCCACCCCACCCCACCGCGGTTAGGGAGGCAATTCAGCTCTCAGCCGTGTTTCAGCTCTCCTCGCTGCAGCTCGACACCTCTGCGATTTCGCCAGACGGCGTTTGCTGCCATCCTGCGCCTTGGCTCAGCCCGGCTCCCCCAGGAGCCGTTACACGCTGTGAGAGAAATTAGTTACGTGCAAAGCTAAACACACTCATTAGCTTCAATAAAACCCACAAGCCAAGGGCTCTGAAACTGGGCCCACCAGCACACGGCACAGCCCAGCCACTATGTGTGGGACCCCCACGGCAGCAAAGGCTCCTCCCAGGCTCCCACAGCAGCGCCGGGATTTTCACCATCTCTGAAAGACAAACCCTGGAAGCAGATGCTGAAAACAAACCAGAAAACAAAACAGCTCGCGGGGCATCTGCAGGGGGATGGCACCCACCCAGCAAACCCAAACCCGGCAAGCTGCCTCCACGGTGCAAGGAACAGGGCTGCTCCCCGCCTGCCACCGGGAAGGAGCTTCAGCAGAAATGAACGGGCTGGGGGCTCTGCCCCGTCTGCTCGGCAGCACGGCGAGCTGCATCTCATCCCCCATCTCACGCCGAGCACAGTGAAGGCAGGTGGGCATGGGGAAGGAAGGAAGATGCCGGAGAAAACAAGGGGGCTGGAGCCACCTGCACTCACGTTCCCTCACCCGCGCGCGTCCTCAGGCACCACTGATTCAGTCTCACCGCCTCCTCCTGGGATGATGTGCCATGAATCACAGCGGGTTGGCAAAGGAAGCTCCCTCCTCCGCTGGCACGGCAGGAGGTCCCAAACGACCCCGTCCCAGTCCTGCCGCTACCCACCGTGGGTGCCACTGCAGCCCCGAAGGGTACTGCCCCTCGGCGAGCCACGAGAACTTGCTGTGATCACTCGGATCGGCAAAATACCCCTGTGCAAGAGCTTGCAAAGGGAAACGCACCTCCCATGGGCAATTTCCATGAAAACTGAGGATCAGGCGCATACTGGCATGCCAAGCTGTTCATTTTCCTGGGCTCCTCCTCTTTGCTCTGGCTTCACGCTCACCCCGGGCGCCCCAGCTGCTCTTGCAGGCAGGGTATTTTTATTTCTGTGTGTATTTTGATCACACCCAATTCCCCTCGGTTCCCAGCAAAGTAGCACAGGCTGCACGCCTCACCTCTGCGGCAACTGCCCCTCCAACAGCCTCCTGCAACAGGACCCGCAGGAGCGTGCCCACGCCACCTCGAGGAGCTCCCCTCGGGAGCTGTCTGCACCACGGGGGTTAAAATAAACTCTTCTTAAGTTGCAATAAAAATAAACCTACAGTGAAGAAAGGCAGGCTGTCATCCTCCCGAGTTTTCAGCCCAGAAGCAAAGCAGAGGTTCCCCTGCCTGTACTGCGCACGCCAGGTTCCCCTGACTGGGCTAGCACGGGGCAAGGAGCACTTTTTCCTAATAAAGCAAAAGGATTTCTCTTCAAAGGATTTGCCTCTTCTAATCCCTCCATGAGCCCTAGTTGCCAACTGGCATCAGCTGCTTCACACATTTGTGGAGCCAGCGCTGGATGCTTTGCACATGCTGTTCCCACCTCACAGCACCGGGAAGGCAAAGCCCCCCTGCCCCCCGCCACCGGTCCCCGGTGCCCACCCCACGAGGCACAGTGCTGGGGGACCTGGATTAAACTGATCACTTCCCCTGTGTCTGTCTACGGCCTCTAATGCCAGCCCATGCGGGGAGCCCCCGGGCAACCGCCCCGAAGCTGCCCCAGCATCTCTGCTGGGACGGTTCGGAGGGGACAAGCAGCAGAAGGGCACAGGAGCGGCAAAGCTTCGTTCCACTTTTGCTGTTTATGAACTCTAGAAGGGAAATAAAATCACGAGTCCCAAAGCCCCTGAGAGGAATTACGTTACCAAACGCAAGGGAATTGATAGTTCAATCACAATGCAGTAACGCGCAGCTCAGGAAATCTCCCCCACATCACCAACCTTTACCTTAAGCCCATCCCCACTGCTCGCATCCCCCGTGACCCAGCAATGGGACTTTCCCCAGCTGGGGATCAGTTCTGCTCCATGCAAGCACACAGAGCCGCACAGTCCCTGCCTGAAGAGCTTTGAGCCCCAAGAGACCAGGCAAAAGCCTCATCCTCACGTTTGTTTTGCCCGGGGAAAGCCAGAGAGGAGACGAGAGGTGACGTGTCTGGAGGAGGAGCCGCGCATGGGTCCTGCAGCGTCCTGCATGCAGCGTGCCCCAGCCTGCCACGCCAGGGTGCTATTTAGAAGGGTGGCCGCTGCTCCTGGATGAGATGGCTTCACCCAAGCCTCACGGTTTGCAAGGCAGGACAGTACCACCCACCTTCTGGAGGGATGCTGGTGGTGGCTGTGGTGCCCGGGCAGCCGCTGAGGCTTTGGCTGTTTGGGAAGTACACAAGCACAGCCGGCTCCATGCATCAGTGGCTTCATGCCCCACTGCCATGAACAAAAGGTCATCCTCCACATTTACTTTCCTCGGGGAAGATGGAGAGGTTGGAAAAAGCGTCCCAGTAAGACAGAATTATTCAGATTAGAAAGAGCTACACATGGAGCAAGACTGGAGATGCAATTCAGGCCGAGCAAACGTGAACTGACACACATGCTCGAGCTGCTCGGCTGCATTCTCTGAGCCTGAATTATCGGAGCGCTTGGAGGAAGACCCAGAGCCATCGCAGCGAGCGCGGGGAAAGCTTTCCCACCGTGCGGACCAAGATGAGCAATGAGCCAGGCACGAAGAGGCTGCATGTGCAAGGGGCAAGCTAAAAACCCTGCCAGCAGCAGCCAGCACGCTCGCGGGGGCAGATGTCGGAGCAGGCAGCCTCATCCCTGCTCCTGCGGGTGATTTTGCAACAGGGCAGAGGATGGAAACGGGGCGAGGGAAGAGGCAGCTATTGCACCACGCTTTCACAAGGAGACCCATCGCACCGCTCGCCTGCAACGGTTGCACAACCCTCCATGCCCTGCGTGCTGCCAGCTCCCCTGCCCACGGCTCCCATGGGGGTCCATGCCCACGACGGGATGCTCAGGACCCCCTGCCCTACAGCCCCCACCCCCACCGCCCAGGGCATCTGCTGAGCATTTCCCCGCTCTTCCCCACGACAGATGCAGCAGCTATTCAGCCTTTTCAGGCCGCAACAAAAGCCTCTCCAGGCACACAAAGGCGAGGAGCAGAAGAAAGGCTGGGGCTTAAATAAGAGCCACCTGCCAGGGGCCTGTGCCCCCCGTGCAACTGGGGTGCTGCTCCCCAGCCAGCCCCGTTCTGCAGAGCCCATTTACCAGCAGCACAATTATTCTTGGCACGTTGATTTCAAAGAAATGAAGCTCCGAAGCGAGTACTCAGAGGCAGTGCCCTGGATGCTGAGGGAAGGGCCACCAGTGTGGTGGGGACATGGCGGGTGAGGGCAGAGGAGGAGATGGGGAGATAGGAGGGGGCTGCAAAACTCATGGGAAAAAGTCAAAGCAGGTAAATGGCAACAAGGCGGCAGCACGAAGCATCCGCGCTGACTCACAGCACCAGCAGCAGGCTGGAGCTGGTGCTTAATGAACAGAAATAAATAGTTTCAAGCTTCACGTATCCGAGAAAAACAAAATTTGGGGCCAATTCAGTCCCAGGTTTTTGTTTTGGGATCATCCTCTTCTCCCCGTACACCAGAAGCAGCACCAGGTTTCAGTGACTCACCCACTGCTTGTCTCTCGGGATGCTCCAGGGCTGGTGTTAGTGGCCCAGGTGAGACAGGCACTAGCCATGGTCAGCAAGGCTCCCACGTCCTGCTGTGCAGAGGGATGCCCAGGAGATCCCAGGGAGCAGACCTGGATGGAGCGATGGAGCCACCCCCCTGGCCAGGACCTCCAGGACCTCCCTGTGAATCCAACAGGGACAAAGGGGGACATGATGGCCAAAATACCCCAACCCAGCCCATCCCTTCCTACAGTCACCCAAGATGTCACTTCCCACCAGGAGGTCTGAGCAGGGAAAGGACTCGGGGCTGGGAGAAGCTGCAGCCCAGCTCTGGACAGAGCTGCTGCAGGGGGGGTGATGCTCAGAGACCCCTCTGCAAACCAAACCAGTGCATCCCGCACGCCTGTGCTGCAGCCCCTGCCAGGGGCACGCCGCAGCCACCGGGGCCTTTAACAAAGCGAAAGGAAAATGAGAAGCCAGGGAGGGGCGGACGTCTTCATGTGAGACATGGCTGCAGCCAGCGGATCTGCTCCATGCACAACCCCTTTACTCCCACCTCTTCGCAAAGCTTCGGGGCTGGGGTCAGCTCCTCCTCCTCCCCAAGCCCCATCCCCTGCCAGATTTCCTACCGGAGCTGCCGAGCTCATCAACAGAAAGGGGCACATACGTGCTTTTATGATAGGAAGTGGTTGATATTCGCAGGTGTGATTAATACATTAGTAAACACTAATGTCAACCATTAACTCAGCGCTGACCTATGTCCCCCCCTGCACTTCCCTCCCACAGGCACAGCTTGAAAAAACCCCTTATCGCGGCGCTGGCACGGCCAGCTCTGCCAGCCCCCTGCCCCAGGCCGGGGGCTTTCCCTCACACGGCAGACGCAGACGGACGGACCAGCTCAGCCTCTGCCAGGCAGCCCACGGACAGCACCCGGAGCATCCTTCTGGGTGCCTTGCTCTGCATCAGCCTCGCCACAACCTTGGGGACACGACCCCACCATTACCTCTGACCCCAGGGGCAGCTTCAGGGTGATTCCACACACCAACATCCCAGAACTGCTTTTATTTTTGGACATGCCCACCCCTTCCTTAAGTGCACTGGAAGTGATTTAGGGGAGAGGCTCAGACCGCCCAGACCCACGCCTGCAAGCGGAGGAGCCGTGAAGCCCTGCCAGAAGCCCCACAAACATCCACCGCTTCCCGGCAGCTCCTGGGCTCATGCTTTGCACAAAAATGAAGTTTCTCGGGGCCCGACCCATGGGCAGGGCACCCTGCGGGACAGACGGGTGGCTGCCACCCCCTCCCAGCACAGTGATCCTGCCTGCTGCCTTTCAACACAGCAATTAGAGCAGTGAAAATATATATATATATATTATTTTTTTTTTAAAGAGGGAAAAAAACCAAACAAACCAAAACACAAAGCCGCACCAAGGCCAACCACTCTCGGAGTACCATCCATCCCCGGCGCTGGAAGCAGTACAGCCTCGGGATGCGTTTCTTCCACCCATGCCAAGACTAAGGAAGGTTTTGTTTACACACCCTTGAAGCTTGGTGACGACAGCACGTTTTGCATCATTCTGTCCTTCCCCCAGCCGTTTATTTAATAGAGTTTCACCCTCATCACAGGCTTTGTCAACACCAGGGCACAGCAAATACCTTCCTGAGGTGATGCCAGGGATGCGCAGCCCAGTGGTGCCCCACCGGCAGCAGCTGTGCCTTTGCCGGGGGATCCCTGCAGGGCTGCAGAGAGGAGCATCCCCCTAGCAGCTGGGATGAAACCTCGGAGGCACCCAAGCAGAGCCAATCTAAGGGGTTGGCATCGTCCTCCTGCACGGTGCGCCTCAGGCACGATGTCCAAACGGGTTTGAGGCTGCCAGGGCCTCGGGGCTGTGACTGTGGCTCTTCCCCGTGTGAGATAAACAGCTCCCGTGCCGGGTGGCCGCCGCTTTTGTTGACAGCGGAGCTTGTTGTGCACAGGGGATGGCCAGGACAGGAGCGACACAGGGATCTCATGAGACGCCTTTGTCTGCCCAGGCGCTCAGTGAGGCAAGGGCCCCGCGACCACCACCGCCCTCCGCCTGGTGCTGCTCCCTCCGCCTCTCACGTGGCACAACAGATAAAAAACCTCCAACACGATCAGCTCCGATGCAGCTGGATTCACGAGCCCACCCCCGGGGACGCACAGGGCAGATGAGGCTCCAGCACACGTGGGGCAGGGAGAGGGGCTGCTCCAGCCGACCCGCAGCGAGGCGTGTGATGAGAAGGGATGCTAACGAAGGGGCAGAGGAAAAGGGGAGGATTGCACCCCACTGGGTGATGGAGAGCGGCTGAGCAGCGCGCACAGTCACACGCTCCCGCTTTTCCCACCACAGCAGTCAGTGTTTTAGGGGAAATCCTGGAGGCTGAAGCAATGCAATGAAGGGCCAAGAGCCTCCTGCCACCCCGCAAGCCCAAGGGGCCGAGCAGGGTGGTTCTCCTCCACCAGCCCCTCTTCCCTCCGCACCAGCCATCCAGAGACTCCTTCAGCCAGGAGGAAAACACAGTTGCGTTTCTATTTTTAAAAAGCCCTTCTTTGCATCCTGCTGGCACCTCATTAAAGCTCCCAGGACACGGTGACTATTATTAGCTCCCTCCAGGCTTTCGGCAGCCCCGAGAGCCTCCGCGGCACCTGTTGGCAGCAGCCGCGCGGCCCCAGAGCCCGGGAGGTTTGGTGAAGCCTGGACGGAGCCCAGGCCACCAGCATCCCAGTCAGCACCGTAACCTCAAAACACCTCAGCCAACAAGCGTGCAAAGCTCATCACCAAGCGCCTGGGTGCACACGCTTCTGAAAACACCATTGGAGGAGAAACCTGAACCCCCTCCGTGTAACCAAGAGGGGAGCACCGGTATCTCCCGTGAAGAGGTCCTGCCCAACACACAGCACAAAGCAAGGGATCGGCAGCGGAGGTTTTACGCTTTTGCATCTTTTTAATCTATAGCAAAGACACATGCGCTCTGGGAAAGACTCACTGATGCTCCCGTGGATGCCCAGTACCCCACTGCTAGACAGCGTTTACCAGCAGGGACCTTGACTTCTTACCAAATACAACAGACAGCAAGGGCAGCACGTTGCACGCGTTTTGCCTGTTAGATTAGAACGGGAAAGGGCTAAGAGGATAAAAGCAGGGACATTTAAACAAACTGACAACAAAACCTACTCCTGCAGCGACTGCTGCTCCTCTGGCAGGCCGAGCTGTTCATCTCAGGTATTGCCATACCCAGCCTTTACAAAGAAAGCTCCCCTGACAGACAGCGTTACAGACACCAGCTCATCCCGGGGCAGCGTTAACCGGGGCCCGGGGGAGCAGAGGCAGCCCCAGGGCACAGGGTGGGCAGGGGGAAGCTGCTCCCTCCGGGCTGGCCAGGGGCTCCTGGGTCCTGCTTTGTATGAATTTAAGCTTTTTCAATCCCACTTATTCAGGAAAAGAGCTTAGGGCTGGGGGAAGCCAAAGAGCAGACAGGCCAGCTTTTGTGCAGCTCGGCCAGCCGCCCACCCGAGGGCTCCAGCAGCCCCCGCGTTTCCCAGTGCAAACCCTGCGGCACACTGGTGCACACTGGTACGCAGCAGTGCTGGTGCCCGTGTGGCCCCGCAAAACCTAAGCAACCTCGAGCCAGCAAAGCCTCCGTTTCCTAAGCAAGAGAGAGGAATTAAGTCTTGGAGACTAAATTGGAGACTTAATTCCAATGGCCCATATGAGCAGCACCGCACAACAAGTTACCCCCATCTTTCCCACAGCGAGGTTTAAGGCTCTTTCCAAGGCTGCTGGCATGGTTTGGGTTCAGGGTGGGTTCAAGATCCAGATGTTCACTGCTGGTTAGGAGTCAAGTCACTAAAACCTTTGAGGCATCACTGCATCCCAGCTGAACCCTCCCTCCAGTGACATTCGCCTGGTTGTTTCAGTGCAGTCTTTGGGGAGAAAGAAGCGTGAAAGGAATGTTTTAGTAAAAGCCAGAGGCCTGTGACCTGCCCAGCACAGGCTGCCCTGGCTGCCAGAAACTGGCAAAACTGAGTTAACACCTAGAGCAGCCAGAAAACTCCTTGCCCTGGTTAGCTGGACCCCGCAGGGCTCAAGCCCTCCCCACCCTGCAGTTCCTCAAGGCGAAGCCCAGAATATCAGCCAAAATCACCGCATGCTGAGGCACACGGAAAGCATAGTCTTCCGTGAACTCCAGAGCGCACGAGGCACAGACCTGCTCCGAAGCTCCTGGGGAGCAGCTCCAGCTCCCAGCCAGCCTGCCCCACGACCGCCCGGGAGGTGCCAGAGCTGTCAGCAGCATGCAGAGACCACACTTTAATCCATTCCTAAACTCCTCAGCATCTTACTCACCCAGGCTTCATCACTCCAGCATTTGCATCTCTAATGACACCCACCCGAGGCCAGGCTGGCCATCTCCTCCAGCAGCAAGGAGCTGGGGAATGGGAGCACTGGGACACTTCGAAAAATCCTGGAGGACCCGGAGTCACTCCCTCCTGAATCCCACCACCCACAGCACATCGCGCATCATGGCAGAGTTGTTCTTTATCAGCAACTCTTCCTTACAACAAAAGATACTGGGAGTTTCAACCCCAACGTGGAATTGGCAGGGTGGGAGAGGAGATGGAGAGGGAGGTGTCGGCAGCCCTGCTCCAGCACAGACGCAGAGCAAGGAACGGGGTCGTTCCTTGCGGGGAAAAGCACCAGGGACAAAAGCAAAGGCCTCCACAAGCTCCTGGGCCAGCAAGGGGGAAGGTGTCCTCTGCAGCAGCCCGGCCAGGTGCCCAGCCAAGGGCTGCAATGCCCCCAGGCTCCCCAGAACAGCCGTGTCCCCGCACTGACGCTGCCCTGCCGGCGGCACGGGAGGCACCCACCTGAAAACACCGGATTCGCAGCCCCGATGACTTCCAGCTGATAACCCGGGTTCAAGCTTCCTGGCAAGGCCGCCCTTCCCAGCGCGGCGGCACCGCCACTTACGCAAGAGCCGCCCAGGTTTGCTCAGCAATCTGCCCAGCGCAACGGGCAGCGAGGTTGCGAAATGGCTGAAGAGGAAGAGAGAGACGCACCAGAGCCTGGAGGAGGCCGGGCTGGCCGGAGGAGGCTGTTACCGGCAACGATGGCTCCCGTAGCCTGTCCGTACCCGAAAGCAGCGGCTACGGGAGCTGTGGGGCCGCGGGAGCCAGCACTCTGCTGGCGACAGGTCGCTGGCACCCACAGCGGCACCGCCTGTGAGCGAGCACAGCCCCTGCCCTTTTGCTAAAACTAGTGGAAATAGAACGTTAAAATTATATTTTAGATGCAATAAGGCCATCCTTACCAGTGAAAATAAAACCACACCCCTGTTACCAGACCATCTTCCCCTTGCTTTTTATTTTATTTATTATTTTTGTTAACTTGGGCTGAAGATAATGTGCATATTTTTCCGGGGGGGGGTTTGATGTGATTGTATCTGCTTTCCCCCCCAGCCCAGCCAAGATACCCAGGATGCCATCCTCACTGCCGAGCAGCGCTGCTCAGACCCGGCTCCCGCTTGCACCTATGGGCGCAAGAAGCGATGAGCTGTGGCTACTGGAATTGCAGGCTGACAGGACATGCTGCCAAATTTCCACAGCAGCCCCAGTTTGCGTTCCAGCCGCACTTCCCTGAAAACACACATTTGGCAGGAGGTCCAAGAAGCCTTTCGAGAGGCTGTCCTAGCTCAGTGCCGCGCACCAGCGCCGGAGGACACCGGGAGGACAGCAGACGGGGAGAGTGCTGCTCTGTTTCCGAGCCCTCGGTAGAAGATGCTCCCACCCATGTGTGCCCACAGGAACCCCAGAGGTGCTGCAGCCCTTGGGACAGGGACAGCGCAGAGTCCCAAGCTGCTGTGACACAGATTTAGCCTGTTTCAGCGTGTGGCAACGACAGCCCCGAGCCCGATTTACCCCCCTGGTCTGGGGCCAACAGAGCTGGAGAGGTTGAACTCAAGGTGGGTGCCCAGCGGAGCCGGCTGCAGCCAGGGGCACGCAAAGCCAGGCAGCAAAGTCCATGGTGATGATGACGAAGAAACTGAGTCCATCCCTCCACTGATCCTAAATCTACAGCCCAAAGCGGGTAAGGATATCTAGCAAGAGCAGAGCCGCAAAGCCCCAGCCAGGCCGGGCGCCCCAGGAACATTCAGATCTGGGTTTGCGTTTTGAACTTTATCTCTAGTTTAGGCTACAGCTCGCTGGACGGCCAGGCACAGAATCACATGCGGCCCTGACGCCAACAGCTTGAATAATCTCATTACATATGACGGCAAACGCCGTGCCAGCTGCAGACGGCTCGAGCCAGCGCGCTCACCTGCCCTCTCCGCTGGGAGGGTGTACTTTGTCACAGCAAAGCCACGTACCGACGTAACACCATAATCCATGGGAAGATGCTGTCATCCTCCCCGGCAGCATCAGACTGAAGATGGAGCCACAGCGAAGCTCCACGTGCTCAGAGACAAACCACGCTGGTACCCCATCCTGTATCCCCCTCCTGACGGGGGGTACCGTCCCCACCACCCTCCAAATGGCATTTTTGTGGCTCACAGCATCTCCAGCAAAACTCGTGTTTCAGGTCTTCTCTGGTCAGGGGGATCTACCAGCACTCAAGGACTCACGGCCCAACAGCCCATTCCTGAGGCCACGAAGGAAATGGCGAGTTAATGCACTATTAAACCTGCTGGCCACTATAATCCTTACCTCAAATTGGTAAGATCTTAAAAGGCTGAAATCTTTGAAATGACTCAGCCATGAGGTACAAAGAAACAACAGCTTAAAAGGCTGTTAAAGCTCTCTGCATTCAGGCTTACTCTTGCGTGCCCTGCTCTAACCCCGCACCCGCTCCCCATCCATCTCTGCTGGGGAACCAAAACGAGAGCCCTCTCCAAAACGAGCCTCCAGGCACCAGTCACGCCCGCAGTCCTCGTGCCGTCCAGAGCTGCAAGGAGAATGTATTTTAGCATCCTGCAGCCATGAAAGATGAGGGGCATCCACGGAGGAGATGGGAACCACTTTCAGTGGGATACGAGTCTCAGGGGCCTTTGAATTCCAATGCCGATGTCACCACCAGAGATGACCACGATGCTCGACAGCTCTGGACCACGCTGAGACGCTGACTCAACGTGACTGCCCAGGCTGGAAAGAGGTTTCCTGGGGAGCGGTCAGCTAACGCTGTGCTCCCATGCCAGCCTCTGGAGCTGGTGGAGGGATCGCCCGGTCCTCGCAGATCCACACCCCCCCAAACCCCCCCCTCCTCCCAAACCAAGCTCAGCCGGGTCCTGAAGACCATCTCCCGGGTCCTGCCACAGCTCCGCTGCCCACACCCCTGCCCCACAGGGCAGTGGAGCCCAGCGGCACAGGGCAGACATGGAGCTGCTGGGGGGCATCTGGCCAACACAGGGCCCCCAGAGCTGGCCCGTACCGGACTGCGGCAGCCGTCCTCGCCCGCTGCAGACAGCCCCGGCGCGGCGGAGGGGAGGCAGCGCGTTATTCTTGGAAACCAGGAGGTGAGGTCATGCTGCCTGAATGCTGCAACTTGAGGCCAGACGCGCGGGGCCAGTTGTGCTTGGAGAAGAGCCTGACTTCTGCAGCGGGCGGCCAGGCGAGGGCTGTCTCTGCAGGTCAGGAAGCCAGTTACATTCGAAACTAGGAGGAGGAAAGGGTGTTTTTTAACGAAGGAGGGCTCTTTCCTCCCAGTTTCTCAGCAGACAGTGCAAACCCCGGCAAAGGGATGGGTTTTAAAAGAGCATCGGCTACTGCCTCTGCTGCAAAGCCCTTGGACCACCCCGGTGTGGAGCATATGAGCCCACCACGAAGGCTCAGGAGATGCCAGATGCCAAAGCCGGAGCCATGCTGCTCCCCCGTCCCACAGGGACGGCCACACGGCCACTTCCAACCTGGCCATGCCTCCAGATGCCTACCATATACCCGCACTACCCTGCAAGCTCCACATCACCCATCAGGAGTTCATCCATCCCATCAGATCCCAGAGCACATCCTGGAGGTTTCCAGGATGAGAACAGTCACCAACTCGCTCTTTCAGGCTTCCTCAGCAGGAACTTTCCCAGAGTTTTCATCACCCGTGCCTACCCACCATCCAACGAACGCGTCAGGACACCTAGCTCTCAGTCTGCACAGCATCAAATTATTATTTATACACTGCTTTAAATGCTTTGGAGCAGGGAGCACGTGTCTGATAAAGCTCAGCGCCTGCTCTGCACCGCGCGCTACCCGGAGGCAGAGCCAGCGCCGCCGCAGCCCCGCAGACAAGCGCGGTCCCACACATCAGGCTTTCCCAACACGAGCGCTGGCAGATGGCAGAAACCTCTCCACAGGCCAGCGGGAGCTCGCTGTGAATGACAAAATAATCATTTTACCTGGCTGTACTTGGCTATTAAATCACACACACAGGAGCTGTATTTTTGTCCTGCAGGACAGCTGCGCAGGAAGGATTCATTCTGGAGCAAGCAGCTCAGCTCCTAAGCCCGGTAGCGCTTCTGACACTGCAGGACCTTCAGTAAATCACTATATCTCAGTTCCCCACCTCTGAAAACGCAAGAAACACCGATCTTTTGCAAGACCTACGGCTGATAACATCAGATTATTAAGAGGAAGAACCCCACCACTTCCTGAGCATGTGCCAAAGCAAAAAACAAGCCCCTGCTCCCAGGCCACTATCAGCACATCTCACTCACAGGTTTGACTGCTCAGAACATGCAATCATAGAACCATTGAACGGTTTGGGTTGGAAGGGACCTTCCAGACCATCTGGTTCCCACCCCCTGCCACGGGCAGGGACACCTGCCACCAGCCCAGGTTGCTCCCAGCCCCGTCCAACCTGGTCCTGAACCCTTGCAGGGATGGGGCACCCACAGCTGCTCTGGGCACCCTTCTCCAGCGCCTCGCCACCCTCACAGTGAAGAATTTCTTCCCAACGTCTGTCTAATCTAAGTCTACCCTCTTTCAGCTTAATGTATTTCTAAGAGATTACAGCAAATCCTAAATCGTTTAAACAAACTCAAACCCCAAGTCAGTCGACTCCTTTGGTCAGCGAGATAATAAACCACCGCCTTGGAAACATCCCAGTGATGTCACTAGACTTTCCACAGCTTTTCAATCATGGCTTGCAAAGGCGGCCACAGCAAAGACATTTCTGATTATATAAAACACAAGGTTAGAGGTAATTAAAATAATCCCCTCACGGAGAGTGGGGCAGAAGTACAGCAGACACACTGCGAGTTGCTTCCCGTGAGCGTGAGCCCAGGACCTTCATCTAACTCCATTGTTTAGGGGTTATTTTTCCAGCTGGATTTTCTGGGGGTTAAAGCATTTGATCTCAAGGGAAGCTGCAGGAAGCCACGGGCAACAGGGTGCTTTGCTCCCCGAAACATCTCTGCAAAACCCCTAGCCATGATGGCAGAGCGAGCACGAGGCCAGCAGCTACACCCTGGAACTGCTCGGTTACCAGCTACGAGACACCTGCCCGATTTCCATGATGGGCATCTTACAAGAAAGAATAATGAACCACGACTGGCCTTTTTCCTTCTTTGCCATCAGAGGAACCATCGCTCACAGATTATCTGATGAGGCTGAGAGCGAGACTGAGAGTGTTTCACGAACGTGCCCCGAAGCACCAGGGATGCTCCAGAAACGGGGCTGCCAGAGAGGGGACAAACGTGCAAGCGCTCTCCAGGGCCCTGCAAAGCTCTTCCAGCTCTTCCAAAGCTCACCAGTCCAGGGGAGAATCTCCCGGTTTGAAGCTGGGGTTAGGAGTGAAGTTCGTTAATGGGTTTTAAAGGAAACCTGCTCCACAAAGAGCTCCATCAAGCGACGCGTACGGCAGAGAAAAACTCACCACCTGCCATTCCTAGTCCCCACCTGCGATTTCCTCGCCAAATGAAGGCAGCCAGCCACCAACCCAGTATCTCGCCTCAAGATTAGTCTTAAAAGTGGAATTTGCAGTAGGCGAGACAGACCTCGCTCCCAGCCCCACCGCTGGAGCCTGCGTCACTAATGCCAATGGCCTGACCACAACGAACACCGCCAAGTCAGACCAGCAGTGACCTACATACAGCAGGCTTTGCAGAAATTACAAGCCTAATTTTGCCTAATAATAAATCACACCAAGGTACAAGGAAAAAAAGGGGAAGAAACCACCTAGACCTCGCATTTCAGTTCCATGCATCACCTCTTCGCAGACTTTATGTTCCCACCCTGCAGGTACATCACCTCCCATCAGAGTCGGGTCACGGGTGCGTGGGACCATCAGTGGCCTGCTTCCCACCAGGTAATCCAGGGATGCCACACTCCAGGTATTGCTCATTACCAAAAAATACAATAAAAATTGTGGGTGGGAAACTGCAAAATAAACAATAATGATCTATATGAAAAGTAACGGCATATCTCCTGTTTTCACCTAGGTACTACACAGCAGACGAAACTACCATCCGTTAACGCGCACGTGGCATCATTTTATTTAATGGTGCATCCCTGCCACACACTACTGCACTGGAAGGAGAAGAAAATGGGCTGTAACATTTTCACCGCTTCTGGAACACTGTCTCCAAGCTGAAACTCTCCCGGAGCGCTGAAAAGTTATCTTAAGAAAAGTGACTCTCAGCAAAATCCTCACCTAAATGCCTCTCTCTGTTCGGGAGAAAGAGGTTTAACAGCATAATAGTCGCTCGTGATCCAAGAGGAAGCACAACATAACCAGAAGACACCGTTAATAGCAGGGAGACACACGACAGTTTCCCTCTGATGAAGGATCACGTTGTACAAGATTTTGGAAGAGTAAATGTAAAGAGCAACGTTCCAAATGGAAAGGTTTGCTGCACAACCCAAGCAGGCAGCACAGAGAGGTTTCAGCTGTGGCTGCTGGCGAGGGGCCATCGGGAGTCTTTTAAGCATCATCTGAAACATGACAACTCGATGCAATCACTCCCGCAGATCCTGCTTTAGGTCATCTTTCCACACTGATGCAGCCCATGAGTAATTCGGATCCAAATACCTCTCTGCAGGTCTCGAACAGGGACGTTATCCCGGCTGCATACCAGGGGAGGGGGTGAAGCCAGCACGCATCGCGTCTAGGGCAGTCACCCTCGCCAAGTTTGGGCTCAGCAGTTCAGGCCAAATATCATAATCAAATAACCCCAGCCTGTGGCTCGCGCTCACCAGGGCCAGCTGGGTACGCACCGGCTTGTCCAAGAGCCCAAGCTCACACGTTGCAGTTTTTAAGGTGCTGGAAGGAATCGCTTACAGTAGCAGCTGCGCTGCTCTTTGACAAGCCAGAGACGCGTCCAACTGCCCAGCACAACTCTTCCCTCCCCGGCAGCGATGTGCAAAGGGATCAGGGAAGAGGAGCAACACTTTTCCAAAGCGGAGGTTCAGCATCGAATATACCTCACCCACCAAGAGCTGCGCTGATGCTCTGCACCACCCTGCTAACATCCTGTGCTCCAGGATGCTTCTCAACAAACACCACGGCCAAGGACCCAACACAACCCATGGCAGTAAATCCCATCCCCGTCTCCCGCACCGCGCTCCGGTACGGGCAGGGTAACGGCCCCAACCGCCCTACCCGTGCTGGGGCAGAGAGGAACCGCCGGCATCGGGCTCTTCTGCCATCCTTCCCCTTTCAGGGCTGCAAAAGGGAAGTGCTGGAATCTGAGCTTTAAATACGTGAGTCAACGGCAGAAGCGAGGAGGAGACCGTCTGTCAAAACAGAAGAGGATTTCACTAATTTCCAACCGAACGAGATGACAATACATGTCGTCTCAGAGTACGACGCAGTGGGGGTCATGAGAAACGCCTGCGTTTCCAAAGGAAAAGTCAAACTTTTATCGCACAACTGCCTCCCCCCCCCCCCCCCCCCATCTTTAACCGCAGGGTTGCCGTCCCTTGCTGTCCCTTGCTGACCCCACCACTCCTGTGGCACTTGTGCCTCCAAAGCCCCCTGTCCATTCACTCATTCAGGTTAGGAATCCCCAATACCAACAGATGGGTTGCTCAAAAAACAAAAGAGGTGGGGGGTTACGGGTTTAGGTGGGGGTTCTGTAGCCTTCGCAGCTCTCAGGGTAACGCCGAGGGTTTGAACAGCTCATGTGTGGGCGCAAATTGCATCGACGCTGGAGAACACGACGCTCCCGCCGAGCAGACTGCCTGTACCCGCGGCACCCAGCGCCGTGCTCCGCAGCTCCGTGAAGCCGTTCAAACTTCCCGAAGTCTCTCCAGCAGGAAGACCCGCTCCCCGCTTTGCTCAAAAAGCTTGTTTGGAGCGAAGGAAAGCATCGCATCACCTGGTGCTAAACCGCACGCCCTTGTATCCACCGTTTCACTACGCATCTTTCAAACAGCAGCAAGTTATGGATGAGGGATAAACGCTGAAATATTCCCTGTCGGGAGCGGGGGGCGACAGCCTGTCGGGAGCGGGGGGCGACAGCCGCTTGGTACCACACGCCGCAGCCAGGAGTGACCTGCCACGGAATGGGACACGGGGCAGCCGGTGCCGGGGGGCTCAGTGCGGGGGGCGCTGCGTTTCGAGGTGCAAAGCCCAGCGGGGACTCCAGCCGGGCTCGGGTCTCCTCTCCGCTCCAGACCCCCCCGGGCAGGCTACCCACATGTCACCTCACTTCGTACCACACCAGAGAGCTGGACAGCCATTCCGGGTGCTCCTTATGGTGTGTGTGGGGGAGTAAATATACACGTTAAAGCACAGCGGGACGGACGGGCAGCAGCCGGCCCCGCTGTCCGGCCGGCTCCGGAGCTGCCGCTCGCCCGTGCCTGCCCCCCGGGACCCCCCGGGCCGGCAGACCCCTCCCATCGCCGTCCGGCGGCGCCGCCGCTGCCCGCCCCTCCGGCCCCTTCCGCAGCACGGCGGCGGGGCGGGGGCAGCCCGGAGCCGCCCGCCCGGTGTGCCCGTGTTCCCCCCCCCCCGGTGTGTCCCCCCGCCCGGTGCCCGAGGTGCCCCCCCGCCCCCCGCACCTTGAGAGCGAACTTCTCCCCGCTCTTCTTACTGAAGATCTCCAAAACTTTCCCGTTGATGCCCAAGCCCAGCACTTGCGTGGTGACCTTGTAGTCGTCCGTGATGGCATTCTTCCGGATCTGCAGGCCGCCCTTCCCCGGGAACGGCGGCGGCGGCGCGGGCGGGGGGGCGGCGGGCGGCGGCGGCGGCGGCTGGGGCGGCGGCGGGCTGGGGAAGCCGGCGGGCGGCGGCGGTGCCCCGGGGAGCATGGCGGGCGGCGGGCGGGCCGCGCCGGGCGGGCGCCGGGGCTGGCGGCTGGGGGGGCCCGGGGGGGCCCGGGGGGAGCGGGATGGGGCTGGGGGGGGGGTGGGGGGGGGTGAAGCAGCGCCGCCGCCACCGCCCCCCGCCGGTGCGCCCCGGCCCCGAGAAGAGCGATGGCTCCGGTGCGGCTCCTCCTCCCGCTGCCGGCGCGGCCCGGCTCTGATGTCAGCGCCTCGCCGCGGCCGGCCCCGGCCGCCGGGGGAGGGACGGGGCGGGGCGGGCACCGGGCCTGCGCCCGCTGGGGCGGGGGGGGCGCCTCGGCCCGGCCCCGCCGCCCCCCCGCGCTCGCTGCCCGGGGGGAGCCAGCGCTCAGCCGGGGGGGCTGTCCCAGCCGGGGGGGTGCCAGCAGGTCGTGGGGTTCCCAGCCCCGTTGCCTCCCCCCGACAGCTTCCTTCCCCCGCTGTCCCGGCAGCATCCCGACGGCGGCCGGGGGCAGCTCGGGGGGGGGGGCGGCTCGCTGGCGCCCCAACACCCTGTTTGGGAGGGTCCGGATCCAGCTCCAGGGGGGGAAGAGGGGGTGCACAGCAGCACAGGCACCCAGAGCACCGGGGCCAAGGCAGGGAACAGGAGCGGGTCCAGAAGGAATAAAGACCATCCCGAGGGTAACAGATCAACCCCCATTTCCACACTCAGAACCCCACAAAGACACCGGTGGGCTGAGAGGGGATCTGTGCTGAGGTGCAACGCGCCCCCACATCCAGCAAAAATCCAATGAACGTTTTTTCAGCCGGAACACAATGGGAAATCAAGACTTTTCATTTATCGACATGAAAATCCCAGCCTGCTTGTCACTGATAATCCCCCTTTTCTAAGTAAAGGACACTTGTTTTTTGACATTCATCCCTCTCCCACCCAGCTGTCCCACAACCGGCGGGGAGTCCGCCCTGGGGAAGGGAGATGAGGACACGTGCCCCGAAGCCATCTCGGGAGCGAAGGGCAGAGCCCAGGGACCCCCTGCGGCCCAGCCTGGTGCACATCCAGCCACGCACACAAGCCCACCTCCCGTGGCACAGCCGAGCAGCAGGACACTTGGTGGCTTGCAAGGTGACAAGCAGCCCCAGCCACAAGGCAGGCACAGGCTCTGCTCTTGCTGTGAACCATGAGGAGCTCTGGAAGCCCCTGAGATGCACTGATGGAAGGGTCCCGGTCAGTGACCGCAACCTCCATCTGCACCCATGTCAGCAGTTTCTGGTGTCACAAGGACAGAGCAAGCCATGGAAGCGGGACTTCCCTCTTCTATTTGCAACCAAATGAAAGCAATAGTAAAATAAAATCAGTACAACATGCAGGAGAGGGAACACCAGGCCCACGGTACACAAGACCCACATCAGGTCCTCAATAAGCAGTGTCTACCATGAGAAAGGAGAATCCAGAGCCTGAAAGGAACAGGACAGAGAAGGGCAAGCCACCATCTCCACCAGTCCCTACAGACCAGCAGAGCCGCAAGCAGCAGAGCAGGGAGCAGCTGGTCCCTGTCTGCCATCCCAGCACCTCCAGTAATCAGTAAGACCCCCTCAGATTTTTTTAATCAAGCCAATAAAACCACTCACGCTCTTTAAAAAGACACTTTTAAACCAGTGACTGATCAATAGCTGGGGTGGAGCAGCAGATCCAGCTAATCAAAGCACGTCATTAGCAGCAAGAGACAGAGCGTCTGTCAGGAGGTGGCAGCGATAGTCACCAGATGGGAGGGTGAGTAAACCTACACCAGGCGCTGGCAGCTTTATAAATAAAACTCTTGTCGAGTTGCTGGTGCCTCTCGCTGCAGGACCCGAGTTTCCCCAGAAAACCGGCAGAGCGGCAGGAGCCCTTCGGCTCCCGGCACATCGCGGTGTAAGCGTTGATGGCCAGAAGGTTTCCTGCTGGGAAAGTGGATTAATTCTGGGACCTGCAGCATCTCCCAGAATCTCATCCTGCATTCTTCACCCCAATAAACAAGAGACTTTGGGGGTCACATCCAGCGTACCCTGTGACAACAGATCCCGGATCAGAGATGTTCGGAAGCTGCTCTGCGGGGTTTTCCCAGCCTTCGGCACCCGTACTCCGGCTCATCTCCACACGCTGGAGAAATGAGCCTTTAAGCCCAAGTTTTCCTTTATAGAGGAACCTGGTCAAAAGGAAATGGTTGACCCATTTCGCTACTGTTTCCTCTCGTTTCACTCGTATTTGTTTTGTAACCCGACCCTTCGCCATTTCAAAGATAAACAGGCTCCAGAGGAGGCCCCTTGGGAGCTCCAGTTCCCAGGTTTCCCATGGAAACCTCCGTGGTTACTCCTGGGAGGCGAGGGCCCTGCCTCTGTTACAGATCCCAGACTCGGGGTGGGCAGGGACCCCCTGGAGATCACCGAGTGCACCCCCCACCAGGGCAGGCTCTCCCAGGGCAGGCTGCACACAGTCCAGGCAGGTTTGGATGCCTCCAGAGAAGGAGACCCCACTGCCCCCCTGGGCAGCCCGTCCCAGAGTGCCGGCACCCTCATCGTAAGGAACTTTGTCCTCAGATTCAGAGGGAACCTCCTGTGCCGCAGGTTGTGCCCGTTGCCCCTGGTCCTGTTGCTGGGCACCACTGAAAAGAGCCTGGCCCCATCCTCCTGCTGCTCACCCTTAAGGTATTTGTAGTCATTGATAAGATCATAGAGTCACCCACCGGTTTGGGTTGGAAGGGACCCTAGAGACCACCCAGTGCCACCCCCTGCCATGGGCAGGGACACCTGCCACCAGCCCGGGCTGCTCCCAGCCCCGTCCAACCTGGTCCTGAACCCTTCCAGGGATGGGGCACCCACAGCTGCTCTGGGCACCCTGTGCCAGCACCTCACTGCCCTCAGTGTACAGAATTTCTTTCTAATATCTCATCTAAATCTCCCCTCTTTCAGTTTAAAGCCATTCCCCCTGTCCTCTCACTACACACCCTTGCCCAAAGCCCCTCCCCAGCTTTCTCGTCGGCCCCTTCAGGCACTGGGAGCTGCTCCAGGGTCTCCCCGGAGCCTTCCCTGCCCCAGGCTGAAGAACCCCATCCCCAGCCTGTCCCCACAGCGGAGGGGCTCCAGCCCCCTGCCCATCTCCGTGGCCTCCTCTGGGCTCGCCCCAGCAGGTCCGTGTCCTCATGCCCCAGAGCTGAGCGCAGATCCCCTCGCAGCCCTCTCCAGGCTCACCAGGCCCAGCTCTCCCAGTCCTTCCTCATACTGGAGATGCTCCAGGCCCCTCATCATCCTCCCAGCCCCAGCCAACCCGTTCCCAGTAGCTTCCCGAACTGGGAAGCCCAGAAGCGGGCAGGGGCAGCCCACCCTGCCCCGGCACACCCGCGTCCCGGCTGCGGGGGTCACCCCGGGCCGCAGACACCCCGGTGCCACCGCGGCCGAGCCGCCACCAGGTGGCCCCCGGCCCCCGCGCAGCCGCTGCCCGCCCCGGGGCGGGGGGGGGGGGTCGAGCCCCGGCACCTCCCGCCCGCCGGCTCCGTCCATCCGCCGCTCTCCGCACGCCGAGGGGGGGGGGGGGGGTGTCCATCCATCCGCCGCTGCCCCCATCGGAGGGGGGGAGGGGGCATCTATCCGCCGCTCCCGCACGCCGAGGGGGGTGGGTGTCCATCCATCCGCCGCCTCTCCTCCCGCCAGCCCGGGGTGGGGGGGAAGGTGTCTGCCCACCCCCAGCGGGGGTCGCTTTGCAACGTGCAGGGGGTACGGGACAAGCCGGGGGTTTAGGGTCCCTGGTGCAGGGTGGGATAAATAACCCACAAAAAAAAAATATAGAAAAACAACAAACAAAAAACGCTCAGACACCCCCACCCCCCCCCAAGGCTACAAACACCAAACCCAGCAGCAGTGACCTCCACTCCTCGGTCAAGATAAAATTTCATCCGGATGCAAATGGAAACGATTTTTCCCTTTCCAATCCCGTCTCCATTAGGGAGAAAAGCAATGCCCGGCAGCAGGCTTAGTTAACCACTTTCCCTAGCAAGTAATAAACTAATTGTTATTTGATTATAGCAGAGTTACCAGGAAAAATAGACCATGAAGATTAGGGCAACGATCATTAAGGTTGTACGCATCCTGTTCTCCCTGGGTAGAGTACCAGGCTGGTGAAAAGCCATCCCCCTTCAAAACTGGTAATACCTTTAAATAATCCTGCATGCTTTTCGGATAGGGGTAATAGAATTGAAAAGATGTTGTTAATCCCCATTACAGCTATTAATGTCGTTTGTAAAGCAACGGGAGGATGGGAACAAGGACAGGAGGCAGCACTGGAAGTGCGGCGTGGCAGGATTTTTCCCACGCGAAGGGAGCGCAGCACACTTGTGTGTGGGGAAGGGAGATGAGCCGGGGGTGCGAGGGGCTGCCGCCCGCTGTGCCCCCAGCCCAGCTCTCCGGGATGCTCTGCACCGCTCCGGGAGCTCCAGCTCTGCTCCCACCAGCTGCTCCGCTCTCCCAGGAACCGGCTGCGTCTCAGTGTTTGGAGGTGATCCTTGTGCATGGTTTGCAAATCTATTTATAAAGCACTGTGGGATCTTTTAGGATGAAAGGAGCTATTATAACTTGGATTTATTATCCAACAAACCACCGTGAATTTTCTCCACTTCACCCTTTAGCTGCTCATCTCGAGACAAGCCTGAGCAACACCATTTAGGCAGAGACCCTCTGGGGGATGTTTCTGGCTGGCAGTATCAGTCCCTTGCCAGGGACATTCCCTGCTGACACCACTCTTCTGCGGGAGAAGGAGGAGAAATGCCCCTTGGCATATGGTGGAGAGAGGCGACAGCTCCAGTGTTGGGCTTCCCCTGGGCAGATTAGCACCCGGCAGGCTCCGGCGTTGCTCGCATGCCCGAGTGGGACAGCTCCGCAAACCCTTCCCGCTGGACATACTCTAGCTGACACACAGAGCCCATAATTGCAAGACACGTCAGGAAACATTGGTCAGGATTATATCTGTCTGATTGATGGGGATGAGGATTTTCCTCCCCTCCCCTGGCCAGCTGGCTGCCCCTACACACGGTGCAGGGGAGGATGCACACGCCGCGGGTGCTGAGCTCCAGAGCAGCGCTCAGCGAGTCACGAGGGGCAGATCTTCGTGCCATGGGTGCATCTTACATGCGTCCACCTCCAGCAGCATCCCCACTGCCTCGGGGAGCGTCTAGGCCAAGGGTGGAGCACGTTAAAAACACACCAAAGCCCCCAGTGCTGACCCATTACGCTGCTTTTCTCAACACAGGGTGATTTTTCCACCTGGAAATTGTATCCTGATTCATTGCCCACAAGATGATGCCAAACGTACTTCCTTCACTCCCAGTCATAAAAACCACTACTCAGAAACACAGGAATATATATCTTCTAAAATAATTTGCTCTGAAAGGGACACAGTCCAACTGACAAGCAAAACCACAGATCCCACACAAGGGAACACAGACCTTGCAAGCAAATATTTTTGCCTAAAACATATCTGAGTGGCAAAGCAGCCCCACGGCCTCAGAGCAAAGAGCCATCAGCATCTCACCCTAGCCCTCACCTCACTTTTTCTAAAGGCATATTTTATTTATTTTCAAAGAAAATCCACAGCAATGCCACTATGGTGAGGGGATGGGATTTCAGCTCAGCAATCAGACCAAGAGTCTCTGATCTTTTCAATAAAAACGGGTCATGTACCGGGATCCTATCTGAGAGGCACCCAGTTCTCTGCAGCAACTGGGTCCATGCATGGCCCCTGTGGTCCTGGGGGTTCTCCAGCCACGCATGTCGCGTTTTGTAGGACAGAGCCGTCTGCTCTGCCACCCGCTGCCCCAATGACAGGGTGGGAAGGCAGATCCTGTCTCATGCCTCCACATCACTCATCACTATGTACAATTTAACTGGCAGCTCCAGAGCAGAGATAGGCAGCCCAGAGGCTCCTCTTTGAGTGCGAAATAACTCGGATGAACTTGAACAGACTCAGCTCCTCATCAGCAAGAGGTGGCACTGGAGCAGGTCAGGCTTTTGAGGTCAGAAGGGACCACACACTCCTGCACAGCACAGGGACCTCTTGCAGGGGCTCAGCCAGCAATAGCTGTGATCTGGAAAGATCGTCAGAGGCCCGACAGAAGGAAAGCAGCTAAACCAGACCCAGAGATGGACAGACAGTGTCCCCAGTGTTTCCCCAACCTTGAGCCTGTCAGCCAAGGGCGGGGGTGAGCCACAGGACACACCGCAGGATTTCGCAGGGACTCAGGGATGCCCTTGCAGGCGCCAGCAGGAAGGGTGAGAAACACGGGATAAACTAGGACAGGACACGGGATGGGCGCAAGGCCAGAGGCAGAGCAGCACACAGGGGTTACCGGCACCAGGCTGGGGCAAAGGGACTCAAACTGAGCACCCTGAGGCACATTGCCCTGGACAGCAGCTCTTGCCACGCTCCGGGGAGACAACAGGGCGAGAGCCCAGAGCAAGGCGCAGGAGAGGGGTCTGCGCACCAGCCCGAGCTGAACCCAGCCTGGCAGGGTCCCCACAAGCCCCAGATGTGCCCCCTCCGTGTTGCCTCCCAGTGCACTTACATCTGCTGGCATCCACATCCAACCCAAATCCCTGCTGGACTGCCAGCAGGGAGGAGGCATTTGTGTGACAAGATTACAGAGATTAGCTCCCTTAGCATAAGCAGCTCCTGAGCTGGCCCTAATCCAGAGGGACATATGCAGCCCACACATCGCTGCCCTCTTCCCTGGGCTGTCCTGAAGGGCCCACACGAGCTGGAGGAGATGATTTGCACCAGTGCCTCTAGGTCACCGAGTGCTAGCAGGGGCCCTGAAAATGCTCCCAGCTCAGCCCCTGCTAACAGGACAGCTGCACTGGGATGGCTCTTTCTGCTCCCACCACCACCTCTCAGCCCAGTGCTTGCTCTAACGCGAGCACAGGCTCCTGGGGGCAAAGTTTGCCCTCTGTGTCTCAACACAGCCTCTCCAGGTGCTTTGTACAGCAAGCAAAGGCAGCACTACCCAGCTATAACCTAAAAACGCCCCACGTACACAACAGCAACTGCTCTCTGCAGGTTTCCTTCCACACAAACCCAGGCAGTTCTGCATCTTAAAGCGAACAGCTTTTTACACCCCACTGCCCGGTTTTCACCTGCAGAAGACTTGTTGTGGGGAGCCCAACTTACCTGCAAGCAGAGCCCAAAGCAAAGCACCGCAGAGCTCACAGGGCCGGGCTGCAGAACAAGCAGATGCTCCATCCTCAGCCCTGCAGCAGCACAGCTGCTCCCTGCAAGGAGGAAGGGCCAGCACAGCTGGAGGGATGCTTCTCCCATGGCAATTAATGGCATTAATTGCCAATAATCAGCAGCTGGGTCTCCTTGAACCCCAGGCACTCAGGTGTGTAAGCATGGAGCACTGCCTGCAGGGAGGGGGGAAAGGTGCAACCTGTGAGAAAATATGAATTGTGTGAGCTCCTGAACCCACAGACCGGTGGCTGAGAAAGGCTGGGAGTGATGCCTCTGCGCAAGGCATGGAGCGGCCAAGGAGCTGCTTAGGCTGAGGGTCAGCACTGATGCAAGGAGCCACAGCTGGGGTGCAGGGACCCCCGCAGCCCCCACTCTGGCACAGCCAGGGCAGGGGGGGCGATACAAGAGGCTGGTGGTGGGTCCCCTCAAGCCTCGCACCCCACTGGCCCAGCCCTCGCCTTCGCCCCGGTGCTGGGGGCAGCGGGGTGCTGACAGGACTTTATCCGGGCTTCTGCACGTGGTGGAAAAACACTTGGGCCACTGAGCAAGAGGCTAAAAGCGCCTGGGGTCAGGCCAAGCAGCTGCTGGGGCCACGCTGGAAGGGCTTTGCCCTGAAACTGCTGCATCCACCCCGGCGTGCTTAAACCAACCACACGAGATTGCATTGCAGCAGGCTGGGACCTGGCACGCGGTGCGAGCCAGAAATAAAACTGTTTGTGTAGCAACTGAAAAAATAGCAACAGGAGCTAGGTGAGCTTTTTTTTTTTTTTTTTTTTTCCCCCCTCAGTCAGAAATACTTATTTATTTGGGTGGAAGAGATTTGTTTACATTTTAAAGGGGTTTTGCTTTGGGATGTGAGCTCCCCGGGCTGTGACCCAGAGCCTCTCTATGCTGCAAGCAGCAGTGGGGGTGCTTCCATGCAGGTCTGGGGCTCCCTGGCCCCAGCAACATCTGCGTAGCCCTTTCATGTACTTTTGGACACTGGTGTATACTGGGAGATGCTGGATACAGCACAAAACAGAGCCAGCAGGATTCAGATACAGGCTTGCACCAGGCTGTACCCCCGTGTTCAGAAGATATCACCTGCATTGCTGTGTGGGAGCCCCTTCCCAGCTGTTATTCCCACCTTACGGGCAGGGAAAGGGAGTCAGAGAACTGACCCGGGCTCCTTCAGGTGGGCTTCGGGCTCAGCACCGAGCGCTGTGCCAACGCACCCTCTGCAGCGGCAGGGTCCGGGTGCAAGGAGCAAACTCCACGGCGGGCAGAGAGAAAGGCAGGTAGATAGATAGTCTGATAAGTGAGTCCAGACCAGTTATATACAAAACAAGAAAATAAGCACCCTGCAAGCACAGGGTCCCCCTGCTCTGGGGTTCAGGGCAACTCTCCCAGGGCTGCGGTTTCCTGTGTGAGCTGCAGCGGGCGAAGCACAAGGTCACCCCATGGCAGGGACAAACCTCCCATGTCCCACACCTGCCATCCCTGCTGCTGGCGGTGCTCAACGCCTCGGCACTGACACGTAGGGAGAACTCCGCAAATGGCATCCAGGAGGTCAGACATGGAGAAAGGAGGGGGGAGCACGCCTGGAATCGGGTCCAAAAGCTGCATGTGGTGTGACCCTATGGGAAAGTAAAGCATCTCTTTGTAACATCACCACTTCCCAGAAAGAACCACGGAGCGAGACCAAAACCTGAGAAAGCATTTCATAAAGGCCCTCTTATCCACTGTGTGTAATTAGGCCTATCAGTGTGAACGGTGCATGAAGCTCCTGTTTTAGTTTAATAGAAAAAAAAAAAAAAAGACTCAGCAAAGAATATTTATAAAGGTTCGTGTCGTTCTTGTGCGTTTCCCATCACATGGGGATGTGTCAAAGGATCATGCTTAGTCCTGCAAGTGCTGAAGAGGGGTCTGGAAATAGTTATAGTGAAGCATGTGATCCCACTAGACTGGGAAAAAGAAAAAAAAAAATCCAGCTTTGAGGTAGGTCTTGGCTTTTACCCTTTGGCCATCTTATTGCTTCTCCTAAGAACACCAGCAATGTCCCATGCAGCGAGAAATGAGACGATGAGGGAGGTAAAATGCCGCTGCACATGTAACTGCAGCCAGAACATGTAACCAAGCCCTCGGTGGTTCAGCTCCATGCAATTGTCATTGCAAAATACATCCTGAATCAGCACCAGCTGGCTGGAAAATGAAAGCCGGGCTGTTTGCTCCCCTCTTGCACCTCCCAAAATAACCAGCGGCTTCCCTGTACTCACCCCCGGGCACGCTTGCTCCCACCCTTCCCAGCAATTCAGCGGGTGCTGCAGCGGGCATGGCCAGCATGCCTGGCCCCATCCTCTCCGTGCCCCTAGAAGTGGAAGGATTAAAAGGGCATTTTTGAAGATCACCAAGGTGTAAGTGTCTGGAAAGTGCTGGAAAACCGTTACCCCCTCCCAGTGCCCAGGGTCCCACGCGAAGGCTGCGCGGTGCTGTGGGGCACCTCCAGCAAAGAGGCAAACACCTCTTAAACCACCCCTGTTGTTTCCCCATTTATCTACATCTAAAGAAGAAATTAAGGACCTAAATTCTATCGGCGTGGAGCCAAAGGTAGGCGCAGCACATTTCTTCAGGCACCTCCAGAAGCCCAAGCCTGGAGGCAGCGACGAGTGCTGGGGGCTGCCCGTCTCCCGCCCCTGTCTCTCCCATGCCAGAGGAGCTGGCAGCATCAAGACCAAACGATGCCAAAGGCTTGTTACTCCCTGAGCTCCACACAGGGCAACAGCAATGAAGGGGATATACAGCTCATGTCCCAGAGATTCAGCCTCAGATGAAAAAATACCCCTCTCTGCTTGCTTGCACATATTTATTCTGTGCGTACAACTTTGAGAGCAGAGAAATCCTGGTGTAAATTACTTGCATGACCTTTCCTGTACGATGACTTTACAGCTGGCTGCCCACACCTCAAATATAATTTCATTTAGGCCATCATCAACACTTGCTGGAGAGACTGGCAGCTTCTATCATTAACGTTATCGGTGCTACTGTCACCCAGCGTTGCGGCAGCAGCTGGGCAGGCGATGGGCACGCAGGCGGGCTCCGAAGGCATTACTGCATCACACAGCCCTGGGCGACGCAGGATGGGACGTTTTCAGGCAGGCCCGTGATAGTATTGATTAAAATACTTTTGTCCTCTCCTCATCCTTTCCCCACTCCAGCAGGAGCAGCACCAGCTGCTGTAGCCCCTGCTGAGCGTGGCAGGGTAGGAATCCTATTTTTCCAATTCTTTTTCCTGCCCTACAAGATCTCTTTCCAGGTGGCCAGCCACTGTACAGCCCTCAAAGGCCACCACACACAACGCTCCGCTCTCCCAGCTCCTTCTCCGCTACAACTTCTTGCACCTCCAGGGATGCGTGTCCGCAGCAGCCTCGCCCCAGCCAGAAAGCCCCCCAGGGCAAGAGCTGGCTTCATCACTTCTCGCCTGGAGATCCCCTTGTTCAGCCTCACCAGTCTCTAACGCGGTGCATCCAAGGTGCTCACAATGCAATTAAAAATGTGAAGAACCGCGTATTAAATTCAACCTGTTTTAAAAACAATGTCACTGGTCTTCACGACATCCTCCAACAGTAAATTCTGTGGGCTAATCAGGCACATGCTTTCTTTCTTTCAATCCCTTCTCAGCTATGCTTAATTACACTTAATTATGATGATCATGGTCTCTGCCTTCCTACCTACAATCCAGTTGCCCAGGAAAATGATGCTCTCCCAGACGCCTCTCCCCGGCTTGCAAAGCCAAATACCCAAGTTCCAGAGCAGCAGGAGGAACGCAAACCCTCACATGGCTCCGCTCCTCGGCCGCCATAAGAAAGCTCCTCTCGGCAGTTAAGACCAAGCAGGCTTAATGCAGGCAGCTACTCCATCCCCGCAGAAACAGCCAACAAGCTGAATCACGCTTAAGGGACCGTTCGTTAAAACCCATCACAAGAGGCGAGGGAAAAGCTGCGGAGCACTCGTCCCGACCACCCCATCCACCTGCAGCTCTGCACCGAAGCAGAGAGCTGGATCCCAAACCTTCCCTCGGCTCCAAGTTCACACTTCACAGATGTGCAGCTGCTGGCTGCGACGGCACCGGTGCATCCCTGCAGTTACTGTGCCTGTATAAATGCCGGGGAGAGACAGAGGTGGGAGCACAGGAAAACACGTGGCGTATGTCACGTGTGCTTTGGTCAAAGAACGTGCGTTCACGTCATGAGAAGGAAAGCGTCTTCAGAGGAAAAGACATTTCTGAGCATCTGTGCACGTGGCTGTCCTCAACGGCACTTGTAACGCCTGTTAGGCTAATTTGACAAGAGGAAAGAAAGCAAGCCCAACGCTGCCTACCCTTCACTACGGTCTGTGCAGGAAGAACTTGGTTTATAAAAGGGCTTAGATGAATCATATGAAGACTAGTGCCAGTTTGCTAGCTGATGCTTGGAGAACACCCGTAGGCAAAATTCACCTTTTTGGCCCACGCAGCCTTGAGCCACACGCTGACCTGTAAGAACGGTGTGTGGAAGAGTCAAACCCAGTGCTCAGAAAGACCCCTGTGCAGGCTGACGTTTCATTGACACCACCGTTCCAGCAGGCCGTTAACTCCAGGGCTGCCTAACGAGCCTCCCAGGCAGCTCCTGGCTGGCCATGCCGGCAGGAGCTGCAGCTCAGCCCAGCCCCAGCAGCCTGGAGAGGCTCCTTGTCGCTGGGAATGGAGCAGCCTCACCTCCTCCCCCTCCTTCCAGCCCAGCGAGCAGAAGGACCACCAGCAGAGGTAGCTTCACAGCTGTCTGGTGACCTGCGTACGAAGCAGGTCCAAGGGCAGAGCTCCTCTGGAGGGGAAAGCACGGCAACACCCTGCACACAGTGAGCCCCAGCATCATTAAGTTATTTATACCATTGCTGTTACTAAAAGATGCATCCCAAGTGTTCAGTCTAGTAATTTTGAGGCCCTTTGGAACGGCCCCAGGAAGTTCCTGGCTCTTATTTTCAGAAAAAATCAGGTCTCTTTAAAACTATCAAGCAGAAGACCCAAATCTGAAGCTCCAACACAGCCAGCCACCATTGAGAAGCCTTGGCTTACCGATATAAATTAGACAGACAGCTTAAAAAAAGCCCTCAGCCTGTGTCTTTAAAGCATCAGCAGGCAAAAATTAAACTGGACACATTTGTGCTAAGCAAATTGTGCTAAGGAGAAAGAAAAAAGCTAAACTCACTAGACTGTCGCAGCTGCTTTTTAAAGCACTTTGTGCTGAACAAGTCTGCTATGCGGCTCGGCATCGCACTCTTCCTAGGCAAAGGTCGACAAGTTAGACCCAGCAAACCAAAAGGAATATTGCCAAATGCAAGCAAAGCTCTGCTGCTGCCTGTCAAAATGATTCAAGAATCTCCCAGTTAATTTTTCCTCCAAGAAACCACGTTAATTAATGAACAGCAACAAGCAATAATGGATGGAATATGCCACACGAGCTACAATGGGCCAGACTCCAGGCTTCTGCCCCACAATCTGACTTTGTGCAGAGATGCAGATTTTATATCGACATCCAATTTCATATTGACATCCCTCTGCATAATTTAGGCAGGCAGAATTAGGTGAATACAGCTTTAGTATCAGCTTCCCCAGTTGCTCAGCTGGCATGAAACAGTGTTTCTCTTTACAGCACACTGTGCACCTCTAAACAGCAGAATTTGCAATACAATACCTGATCATATTACATCAATAAGCAGTACAGCATGGCAAGGTAAGCTTATTTTTTTTTAGGTGAGGTGCTGTGCCTGAGAAAATGCCACTCAGTCATACGAAATCCTCATACAGACTGTCCCATGAAAGTCAGTGACCACAGCAGGCTGAGCAGGCACCATGCCTGCAGGCTACACGGCTACGCGTACATATATACGTCTACTGTAAACAAAGACATTCGGAGAACACTTACATGTCTGCACGTACGTATTTTGTTACTGTTTTCAGACTTGTGAACTTTTTTTAATCAAACATTTGCTATTCATCCACATTAAAACAGGGGGGAAAAAATAGTCACTCTGTGCTGTCCACAAGCTTTCTGCATGTAACACACATTGTTTAATCATATCGGTCATAGCTAGAGACCTTTTTATTGCAGCATGATTTCATCTTCAAACTATTCCAATATCCACTTGTGTACAGTAGGTTACCCATTTATAGGTTTCTAATAAAAGCAAATCTTCCTTAAGTGGCTATTACTGGATTTCTCCTTCCAGCTGAGGGATAAGCAGAATCCTGGGCTTTAAAAAGATCTCTAGTGGGCTGAATAAGAAAGTGACAACTGAAGAATGTCATGGCAAAACTTCAATATGTTCTAATTACAGCACCATTAACGAGAAGAACATTTGTCAGATCGGAACATTCATCACGTTTAGCGTAGACACACTGAAATCATCTAGTCACATAAGACTCTGAAAATTTTCTGCTTCTCTAGTTAAATGCTACAGGAGGTAGTGTGGCAATACAAGGTAAGTTGCACCATCTGGAAATAATTAATCCTTTTTTTAAAAAAAAATAAATCAAGGCCTTTTAGGAATCTGCACAGTCTGTTGCTAAAGAAAATTATGTATTTATTTTCTTTTAAAAATTAACTGAAATACAACTTTAGGAAATGCCTGTTTGTTACATTTAGATACATAGTTTGAGACTGACTTATTTCCAAAGTGTTCCTTCACAGAAAGCTATATTCACATGCACCTTAAATGTCTTCTACGTTCTCCACCATACTACACCTCATCACAATACTTACAATAAAAAGGCTAACCTGTAGATTTTTCAGACATTGACATTTAGTATGAACATCTGCAATGTAGAAGAAACCCTGAATAGTAATTTGATTGCACCAAGACAGATGTCGGCTGGTAAAATAATAAGGCACAGTACTATGTATAGGGAACATGGGTTATTCTTTTAGCAACACAGACTTACTGACCTAGCTAGCCCGTTTGCGAGAAGTGGGTTTGGATTAAAGTCACTGCACTCCGCGAGCACAGGGACAACGTTCACCTATCCAAGACTGCTCTGATGACCCCAAGGATTTTACACATTACAGCAGGAGTTAAACTGTGAGATGATCAGTGGAGTTTTAGAACATGCAAGGGCTCTTTTATGGGGAGGCTGAAGCATATACACTTCCCCCAAACCCTTATCAAACTCATAATAAAAAAAATAATCAAGTGGTATCTGTGATAAGCACTGGGTATAACAACACGATGTCCAGTTTTCAAAACTGCCAGGTACCCACAGTTCTGAGTGCTCAACACGTGCAAACGCTACAGGTTTTTTCATGGAAGTCTCTCAGCACGGTTTGTGTTGAACCTCAGCTGAGTGCTGCAGAGAAGTACCACAGATCTTTCCCTGTTATTTCGGCTCTCCACTTCCACAACAGTATTAAATTTTGGCAGGCAGGGGATTTGTATCAATCATTTCAGCAGAGATCTCTGGGTGCAGAATCAGCCTTTTGCTTGTATGGCTAGGATTAGTAAGACATTGCTGAGATCATCATGTATATGTTTCACAGCCAAAACAGCTATCAGTATTAAACAAGGAGAGAGAAAAAAAAAAAAGCAAAAAAAAAAAAAAAGCGCTGTAGTCTGCAGCAAACACCCCTTTAAAAAGGACCCTAGGTTTATTTTGGAGGTAGTTTTAAAGAGGATGACCATTGCAAAGAACCTCCACTGATAAAATTGCTGCTTAAAAAGTTTTCAACTGCATGAAAGTCCTAACAGGTCACAACACTTGTAAGCAAATTCAGATTGAGCAACACACTCACTCTTCCACAGAAGTCACTTTAAAGCTTTCCAGTTAGTCCGTGGTGAATTCTTAGGTCACCAGACAACTACAGTTCCTATTCAAGCTGGATGGGAAGGATAAAAAAAACACTCTAGTGAGGAGTATCTGTTGTACGCAGATCTCTAGAATCAGGTCACTGTTGTGAAACAAGCTTCACATTCAGCCGTCGGCGTTAGTAAGATCCAACCTGCAAAGAACTAAAGGCAGCTTGGGTGGGTGTCTCATCTGTGGTACTACGTTCCGCAGGGAAGAGGACTATTTCACTGTCCGCTGAGTCCCAATAAAAACAAGTTTCTCCCTGCAACTTGGACAGGCAGATATTTGGACCCCAGCATAAAAGCAATGTGTACCCGTCAGATGTGAAGCTCCTGCCTTGTCATTCGTTTCTATAAAAATTCTGCTAAACCAAACAGTTCCTAAAAATGCACAGTAACAGAGCATGTTATTTACAATACAGAGACTAACAGCATAGTAAAATGGAGGGAACATTATAAGGAACATTTTAAAACAAGTTTGGGTGACTTTTATAAACGGGATGTCTGTTTTGCTGTAGACCCAAGTAATTTGCATTTGTTTTGTGCTAACTTCCTAGGAGAACATGACTGAAGTTCCAGTGGAACCTCGCTAGTGCTGGCAGATTAACAAATCTGCCAAGCGAATTTACCACAAAAATAAAAGCTGCTCTGTTACTCTGTTTAGACAGGTTTAGCTTTAGACTACTTTTAACATTCTAACCAGTACCACAATGAAGGAAAATGGTGAATTTCTGGCGATTTCAGACCTCACTATTGTTTAGCTTTCCAAAAATCAAAGCATGAATTTGAGGTTTGATCGCACGTCAGTGGAGACGGACACTGTGACCGTGACCACCCTTTATAAATGACACCGTCCAGTGGCACAGACCACGGTCCAGCCCTCCACGCGCGGCTGTGGGCAATTCACAGGGAACTCAGCGAGTCAAGTGCTTGCAGGGACGATTCCTCAGCTCTCTCCCAGATACAAGATCTACTGGCTCACTTGGAGGGCTCTCCCAGTTCGAGAATACCGTGTCACACCACTGACTGAAAGCAAACATTTTATAAAGAAAATGGAGCTTAGTAATTGGAAATAAGACCAAAATATTCTTAGCTGTATTCCCTGGGTTCTGAGGAAGTCCTTTTCAATATAGTACAAATCTGCTGATGCTGCCTCCTTTTCCTTCTCACCTACTGTGGCTATACAGAGCCCCAGCACAGTTAACTACGCACTTGATTTTAAAATATAGTAGTCCCAGGTAAGAAAGATCCAGTCTTAAACATAGACAATGCATAACGGGCACCTTGTGCAGTCAGGTCATGCTGAAGAATTTTCTATATAAAAAGCAACGTTCTTGCCAGCCAATTACTTTATCTGCAGTTTTACAGCACCAACCTTAAGTGAGATTATTGCGTATACACCAGAGGCTGTTGTTACATTAGATTTGCCTCAGTAACTAGCTGCCAGAAGTCACAGAATGATTATTCTGCATTTGGCAATTTATTGATGAAAACGGTTTAGAACCAAGATACTGCTCTGTGTTCCTAAGAGAAGACCTGTTTGTACAGCTCCTAGCGTACCAACACTCGCCCGACTTCCACCAGGCTCCAGACACTACCGTCACTTTACAGTCTCTACATAATAAAGTGCTTTTCTATGCATCTTTCCTAACAAGGTATTGCTCCTGAAAGGTTCCTTTCTCCTCACTCAACAGGTGTATTTTGTAAAAATATGCATAGAGTAAAGGACAGAGGAGGAAGAAGAATGTTTCTGGTTTCTGAAAACTTGCAACATCTATTAGAGATTCTACTAAAAATCAATAGTATCTTCTGCCACTTCCCCCCCAAAATCCACTTCCCCGATTCTCCATTCAAATAAAACTTCATTCAGCCAAGCAAAATAAAAAAATACCAGCCATACATTATTTTGACATGAACTATAAACATACCATAGGCGCTGGTATTACTTGTAGCTGCACAGAAAAAGGTTAGACTGTTATTTTAATGTTATTACTAAGCTCAATGAATTTACACTTGTAAAACAAAAGAACTTGGAAAAGCTATGTACACGAGAACCTCAGTTCAAACAACAGTCCTGGAAAATTTGGAGCTTTGGTTGTGTCTTTTTATACAGGTCTCCACCCAACATTTCACCAGTGCTGTAATTAAACAGAGCAGAGGAGAAAATGCAGCCCCATCTTCTCAAAGGGAGGGTCCTGTACTGAACACATGGTCACCTTATCTTAAAAATCACCTGGATAATTCCTTTGTTTGTATACTGAAAGCCTCCTTGTTTTAACATTGAAAAAAGAACTGCTACAGAGAAACTCGTTAAATTTAAAACCTTCTGTTCATAAAAGCTCTAAATTGTATTCAAAATTGTGTTCAGGCACCTGGCAAGAGATCAGATGTTTTTGCACATGGACTCGGGCCATGTGGCTGCAAGAAGCAACAACCCGAACAAGTTGTGCTGTTGTCATTACACGTCACACCACCTTTTCATGTTCTTGGAAGATAAAGGAAGAGGAAATACAAGCTCATATATTTAAAGAATGAGAAAACGTAGGCATCTCTCTCTCAAAGACCTGAAGAAATACGACTAGACATAAAACAATTCTTCCCATAACATATTTTCATTTGGATCTACCAGTTCTTGCACCTTATCAATCTTTCCTGGCACTTCACATTTTATGCTTCAAGTTCAGACAAGCTTCCAAATATTAGGCGAGCACCCCACCCCACCCCCATCATTTTCTAGTTACAGCCCTGGGCCTTAAAAATTTTCACTTGTCTGATAGGGGTGGCATGTTTGCTTTTTAATAAAAGAGCTCCATGTAAGTCAATGGAATTCACTCTACACACACACAAAAAAAATAATTTGTAAAATGACCAGAACGTCAAACATGGATGCAAAACAGCTCTTTAAGTTCAATGTTTTTGTGTTGGGAACAACACAGGAAAACAAACACGCACACACCTGGCAGAACTGATGATTTAAATTTGAGCTCCAAAGAAACATAGGATTGATTCATTAGCCCTGAACAAACTGGCCCACACATGATGGACCAGTTATGATCTTGAATTCCCCTACTGGCTTTCCATAAACTTTTAAGGGAAGTAGCAAGTGTACAGAAGTTAGGAGTTTTATTTAGATATATCCTGTACTTCATGGCATTTCTATACTCCTTTAGAAAAAAAAATAATACTCAGATGATAAAATTTCAACACCAAACTCCTTTGGTGCCTATAACCCATGGTATTTTAAAAATCTCAGTCAGGATAGATAAGGGAAAAGCAGCACAGAGAAATAAAACTCTTCAAACATTAAGTTAGCAATTTGCAAGTAAGTTCCTAATGCATTATATTAACACGTTTGTGCTTTTGACAACAGATGTAAAAATTTCCCCAGAATAAAAAGAGTTCAGTTGGAGATTAACTGAAAATACGTACTTTGAATTGACTTCTCTTGCTCTTTTAAGCAAAAGAATCTGTTAAACTGTCCTGATAAGAAATAGATTGATTCCTAAAACAGCATTATTAGATAGCTCGTCTGCCAAACTGTCTTGTACTCAACAGCTGGGCTGACCTACCCAGTAATGTAATACGCACCACATTGAAAGTGAAACAATTGGAGAAAAATTAGCCCTTTAAACGTGTACATTTTGACTGAACTTTTTATATTCAAGATTTAGCCTCTAATAAAAAGTAAATCCATTAAAAACCTCTGCATTTAACTTCCTTACACATTATTTAACAAACAATTAAAATACAAGGTATGTATTCTGGAAATACATAACACTATTAGCTGACCAGTTTGGGTAGCACAGTACATAGAGGTATACTGCCATTGGAGTCGGATGTTAAATTAGCCCTCAGCTTGTTGGCCACTCCAACTACGGGGGGCAACTTGGAACCTATTCCTGTGAAAGAACTTGTATAGCTAGAAATCCGTTTAGCGGAGGTTTTATCAGTGCTAGGTGGTTTGGGCATTCGTTTACAAATCCAAGGGTGCCTTAAAGCTTGATTCGGAGTCATGCGTGTGGAAGGATCCCAGCTGAGACATTCTTTTAAGAATTCTATAAACAAGGGATCGTCGCAGCCTTTTAGTGCCGTCACCCAGTCTTTGTTCCCTGGAGCGCCTCGTATTTTACCCCGGCGTGATCGACTCCCGTTGAGGGTCACTCTTCCATCTGCGTGTGTAGTTACAGTGCAGTAGCGAGGATGGCCCTTAGAGTTGATGAAGTTCTTGGCTCGCTTGGATTGATCCAAAAGCTTCTGAGGTGGCATCCCAAGAAGTTCCATCATACAAGCCAGTTGGTCTCCCTCATCCTCTCCAGGAAAAAGAGGGTATCCAGTCAATAGCTCCACCAGAATACAGCCAAAACTCCACATGTCTATGGGCATCCCATAGCGACTGCCCAAAATTACCTCTGGTGCCCGATAAAATCGGGATTGAATGTATGTGTAGACTCTTTGGTGCTCAAAACAGCTGGACCCAAAATCTATAACCTTGATTCCACTCCTCCCTTGCTGTTTTAGGAGGATATTTTCTGGCTTCAGGTCACAGTGTATGATTTTGTTTCTATAAAGGGCATCCAAACACTGCAGTATAGAGTGAGCAAACTTGCGCACCAGTTGGATACTGAAGCCCTGAAACTTATTTCTTTTAATCAGCTCATACAGGTTCATACTCAAGAGTTCAAAGGTCATACAGATGTGGTTCCGAAAGGTGAAGCTTTCCAGCATGTGAATAACATTCATACTGCCTGTTTTATCCTGCTTCTTCAGGTGCTCCAGAATCCGGATTTCTTCTGCCGCTTGGCGATGGAATCTCTTTTCATTGCGAACCATCTTTAAGGCTAAGTGTTGGTGAAGCTTGTGATCGTAGACTTTTGCAACTTGTCCAAAACTGCCCTTGCCAATGATTTTGAGTACTTCATACCGGTAGGCAAGATGGTCATGGGGCACGTGAATGTAGCTGCCTTGGTCATCATCGTAACCTCCATTGTTGGGACCGCCAATCACTCCTTGCCTCTTTTTTGCAGCTGGACCCACAAAGTAAATTTCAGAAAAATTAAATATCTCTTGCTGCTCATAAGCAGATAACTGATGTTTGTACTGTTTGACAGCTTGCTCCGGAGCTTGGGAAATGGCTTTATGTGCTTTTGAGGAACTACCACCACCTTTAGAAGTGCTTATTCCCTCTATACTTTTATCTTTTGTCAGGGAAGGGAGAGATCTTTCTGAACCAGTAATGCCTGCAGACTGAAGAGCATTACTCCTTCTGTTGCCAGAGTCCTCAAATAATTGCTCCACTTTGACCTGACTTCCAGTCAGAGGGTGATCCTTCATTGCAAGTTTGTTGCTAGAAATCTACAGATGGGGAGGGAAAAAAAACAACCACCTTTTAAAGGACAGACTAAGAATAAAATCAATACCACATGAAACAAAACCAGTAACTTTAACAGGGTTTTTTTGCATTTCTATCAGGAACAAATATAAAGCGTGGGACGTAAACTAACTCAAATTACAGGCATAGTTACAGAAGGGTACACAAAGAGAATGCAACATACTGAAACAAGCACTTGCACAAAGTTAGTGGTACTTTTTAAGTCCATAAAGGATAAACCCTAGCCAGTCACACACACAAAGACACAATACCTATCTTTACTAGCATGTACGGAGTCAGCAGATAGCTGGGGGAACAGCTATGTTTAGCTTTAACTGTGGGTGCAGCAAACAACCAACGACAGATGCAACTTGCACCTGTCTGAAACATGCAGCACAATGAACATGCAGGGAAGTGTCAGGAATATTGCAAAGACAAGCGTGCTGAAGGAAGACAAAGAAATGACAGCAGGAGATATTACGGCTGGTGTAACCAAGCTGAACAAGGAGCAAAGGATGACAGAGCAAGACAAGATAAACCATAGGTTTTTTTTCAACTCCCTGTGAAAGCATGATAGCTGCACAACTATCTTAAGACAGACTTGGAAGCTTTGAATAATCAAGAATATCTCTTACTCCAACTTAGTTGACAGCAGTCTGTAACCACTGCCTCTTACTACCATATGTTAAAATATTTACATCTGAAATGAATGCGTAGAAGGTGAGAAAAGCACTGTGAAATTTTTCAAGCTTGTTATTTTTACAATTTAGTAAACGCTGAAATCCCTGGAATTCAGTTCTTTACTAGAACAGCAGTTATTCCCCTTTTCTACTGACTGACGCTCCATGCTGATAGACAGCAAAGAGGTGTTGTCTTACCCTGTGCAACACTGAAGAAGCCATGACTAGAGTAGCAACATCTGTTTTCCATTTTGTCCTTTAATCTAAAAATAAAGATTTGAGACACATGCCAAACCGATTCCCTGAAAACCAAAATAACTACACAGGAATCAAACAAAAAAATATAAATAAACCTGCAGATCCACAGCAATAAAACCAAATTCCTTTTTAGTTACATACAATCCAACATCTCGGCACAGTCAGTAAATAAGGGAAGTGAAAGTTCTTGCCAAAAACAACTAAACACGTCTTTTAAGAGTCTGTCTGTTGGTGCTGCTTTGAAATGTTAGCTCTTGCTCAAAAGCCCCCCAAAAATGGACACTTCCTGCAGAAGTCAGTCCTTGTCAATGGAGACCAGAGGCCATTGGATATATCCTCCAAAGTTCCACTACTCTGGGTCCTATCAACTAAAAAAATACAGTGTACTGTAAAAGACACGCCTTTCCAGAAAGTCTTAAATAAAAAAACAAAGCCCAACCCTGGTAACTTAGGATAAACGCCTTTTTGTCAGAGTCTGGCTGAACCCCGGAGATAAGAATGACATTTTCAGAACTGGCTAAAAGACTATTCAGGCCAGCAGACTCAAACAGTAAGTTTACAAATAAACAGAGAACATAAGCACAGAACAAGGTTCACACTCATTTGTTTTCTGAGCTTTTGGGGTAGGGGGATGAACCAAAACAAAACAAGCCTGTCCTACAGCAGAAGTCTTATTTTCACGTCGGCAATCAAAACTTGATATTCTTCCTAAATGGGTTTGGATTCTATGCACAACAGAAGCAGCTTTTTATCGCTGTGGTTCATGATAGACAGAACTGCACCCTTGCAGCCAGCCTCCCTGACGCAGAGCATTGCCATGGCAGGGCTCTGCGGAGCAGCCTTCTCTAGCTGGAGGAGCTAATTACCTACCAAGACTCCAAAACATGCTACTATATTGTGGAAATGCTACTTAACTATGTAAATTTCTTTCAAGTATTTGATTTCCAAAAAATGGTGTTAGTGGCTGCATGTCATCAAGTGTAGCAACATGATGAAGTGTGAAAGCCTTGCAAACAGTGCTAAATCTAAATAGTCTCCATCCAGGAGCAATAGCAACTCTGCTAATGCTGCCGTTCTCTAGCAAACATTTTGTACCTTTAAATCCCTAAATAAACAAAGATTTTGTTATTCCACGTATCCTGGAACTATTTCTTTAACGAGAAAACTATGGCTTTGGATCTCAAACTCGACTCAACAGCCATTCAAGTACCAAGAAGTTTCATTCTCAGGGGACTACCAAAATCATTTGCCACATGACGATGAGACACAAATACAGATCTATCTTAACCTGAACTCAGACGAGCTATGCTTATAGTCAGATGACTTCTGGGTAACATCAGCTATCTTTCAACAGCTTCCTTTCACAAATCACAGGCTGCACAGGTTTTGTTTTATTGATAAAGTGCTATTAGCAGCCAAGAAATTAGACTGACAACAAAAGTGGTGCCCTGTTGAAGATTTTCACATCCTTGCAAAACATCATTTTAATTGAGAAGGAAACAGTTAACCCAGTTCCTACACAACTGGGTTTTTGCAAAAGTGTGTATCAGTTACTTTCTGAATAATGAATTAAACCCATGTATTCTCAAAGCAGAGATATTTATGTTCTCTTAAGCCAAGATGAAAAGAATGGACAGCTGTAGACACCAGAACTCTTCAATTCTCACGTAACACTACATCGTAGTACAAAAATCTTGCAAGGAGGAAACTGAACATCTCTTAATTCCAGATACCTTCCCCTTAAAACTGACCATCATGATTTCCATCCCTGCATCCTTCATCTCAGTTCCTGCTGGCAAGATACCACTATGGTTGTACTTTTTTGATGTGTCATCATGGTAAAACTAGGCATTTTATAATCCTTAATCTTGTCCTAAGAAGTTAACAGGCTTAGTGGCCAAAACACAGATGAAAAATAATATACACCAGTGAAGCAAAACATTCATAGAGTTATATTTGTGTCTAACTGGATAGTTCCATTCTACCAATTTCTGTTCAGTTACGATCTGAGGTTACACTACTATTTAAACACTGCAGTTTAAAAGTTCCCACATCCTGGGGGGGGAGGAATAAATTAACACACTACTCTTCGAGTTCTACTACTCCACAAATCTCTAAATTTATTCTGCTCTCCCTCAAAATTGCCAAAAAGGGAAAACACAGACCCATGCTACTGAGTTTGCTCAGTGAACAGCACAGACCAAACTAATTACTAGTATCTGTTACAAGAAATTCCCACAAGGTGATGATTTTCAAATGCACTGCACTCAGTGAAACGTCTATTTTCACTTTTTAGAGAGTGGGGTTTTAAAAAGCTCAAGCTCCTTCACTTCTGCCAGAATACAGCAAGAGCCAAAACACATTTAAACACCATAAAAAGGTCAGATCAGCTAAACATGACCACAACCAGCTCACCTGAATCAATTTAAGGAAAGATACCATAACTGCACATCTGCTGAGGACACAGCACTTACAAAGAAGCAAATAAACACCTTCTGTTCGTACAGAGCTATTTTGCTAGCAAAGCGGCACATAATGCCAAAGTTTTCAGAGGAGAAAGATACTTTTGTTAGATGTTTGGCAGTCATGCAAACCCACACTGTTCCTTCTGCTGCTCCTAAGTACTTATCTCTTGGAATTTTCATGAGGGAAACTAAAATGGAAACGTGCAAGAAGTACGTGTGGATTTACATACTTACTGACATACAAGGTGACATGGCCGAACACTTCAACCTTTTGCAGAATAACTTTCCTGATTTAAACATGAGCTGAGCGAGGATAGCAAGACAGGATTTCTGAGGCTGCCTAGCAAGTTCTACATTCAGCACAGTAAATACCACATCGTTTTTATGCTTAGCAAAAGCAACAGTGTTGATAAACTAGTAGAAATCTACAACATCCCACTAAATTTTTCTCAATAGGAAGACATCCAACTCCTTGATAGTTGCTGCTGCCAGACAACGCAAAGACCCAGACAGCTTTCAAATACTCACATTAGGTCTTCCAAGGGAAGGAAGTCCCGAAGGGCTGAGTTCTTCATTTGTAGACTCTTGGTACCTAATCTGATCTATCCTCATATAGGAGTCATATAATCCATCTCCAAACCTGGCTGGAAACATCCCATACACAAACAGGTTAGTGACAACAATTCACGCCGATACAAACGCTGAAGCGTACCCCACTCAGTGCCGGGTAGTCCGTGAGATCATCACTTCATTCGTTTTTTAAATGATCTTTAGGATTTAACTATGGCTTGATGTTAACACCACAACAGAGTGCAAAGCCCTTGGGAAATCTTAACTGACTATACTTTTAATTTAGAGCTCCTCTTTTTTTTTTTTTTTTTTAATCAACTTCTGCACTGCAAAGATATCCTTAAGGTACACGAATTAACATACTCCCCATTTTCCCTTAAGTAGAATAATCCCGCACCAGCCCCATCAAGAACAACAGAAAAGGAGCATACACTGCAATTCTTGCCGGGACTACCCTTTAAAGTAGGTTATCCCTTAAAACCGCTGTGTGGGAATCACAGTTGGCAGGTCTGCCGCGGGGGGGGGCGGGGGTGCCGATGTGCGCGGCGCCTGTGGAACTGCAGCTCTCGGCCGTTACAATTAAACTGCAAATAGTGTTAAAAACTTCCACCGCCGCGCTCAGGGCGGACCCCACAGCCCCGGGCCACCCCGGCGGGCCCGCAGCCGGGTGCGGGGCTCCCTCCCCGCGCTCGCCCTCCCTCAGGCCGCGGCCCGGCGGGACCCCCACGGCCTCCACCGGGGCGGGCCCGGGGCCGCCCCCGCCCGCTGCCCCCCGGGCCGGCCCCGCGGCCGCCGCCTCACCTGCGCCCAGGGGCGCCTCCGGCTTCCTGCCCAGCAGCATGGTGCCGGGGGGGGGGCGGCCCCCATCCCCCGCCGGGCCCCGCAGCCGCCGCTCGCCCGCGCTCCGCCGGTCAGCGCTGCCGCCGCCAGGCTGCGGCCGCCCGCCACCGGCCCGCCCGTTGCCACGGGAACGGCCCCCCCCGGCCCGCCCGCCGCCGGCCGGCGCCTGCGCAGTGGCGGCAGGGGGGGCGGAGGCGGCAGCGGGCCGGGCCGCGGGGCCTCTCGGCGCCGAGGGGCGGCCTGTCGCCGCGCCAGCCCCCTCCCCGCGGGCACTCGCTGCGTTTGTACCCGACACCTTCGCGTTTCATCACGGCTTTCTCAGCCCCGCCCCCCACCCGGTGCGTTCCCGGTGCCCCCCACCCCAGGGGACCCCTCAGCACAAAGCACTGAGGCGCTCGGAGGGGCAGGCTCCGCCAGAGACACCCCGCAGCGCCCCCGCGGGTCCGCGCCGGTCACCTCCCGGCTGTGGGGCGGCTGCGGGGCCCCTCGCACCGGCCCGGGGACCGCGGGGTCCCGGGCCGCAGCGGGCGGTCTCGGCCAGGCCGCGGGGAAGCGGTTTCCACCCGGACGCTTTTGTACCGCGGGACGGCGCCATGGCGGCTGCCGCGGCCTGAGGGGAGCGATCGCGGCGCCGGCCGGGCGCGCGGGCCCGCCATGTTCTCCAGGGCGTTCCGGGTGAGATCCAACACCGCCATCAAGGGGTCCGATCGGTGAGTGCTGGGCCGGAGCCCCCCGCCGCCCCCGGGGGGAGGCCCGCAGGCCGCGCTCCGCTGAGGGCAGCGGCTCCATCCCGCCTGCCGCGCTGGCTGTCCCGCTGCCCGGGCTGGGCCTGGAACCGGCCCGGGCTGGGCCTGGAACCGGGCCCGGCTGTGCCCCCAGCGAGCTGCGGGCAGGGCAGGCCGCGGCCTTTGTGATAAGCACAGCCTGCTGCTCTGAAAACGAACTGCCGCTTTTCCCCTTGAAGATGCTGACATAATTAAATTTAAATGAATTGTTGGGTCGAGGCCTGGCATATCCTTACTTTACTTTCATGTGCCTGCATAGGGATGCCAGGCTGACTGGCTGATCTTTTAGACTCACTTGGCGCTTCTGTGAATGACCACACAAACCCCCCTGGTGCCTGTCACCGTCTCTTAAACAACACTTAAAACTGGGGGGAGGGAGATCTGGCTGCACCCCTGCCCCTCCGTGCGGGCTGAGCAAGGCCCACACTCCCACATCTGTGCTCGGGTGCTCTGAGCAATAATGAAATCACGGTGCAAAATGAAGACAATGGCAGCAGCAGGAGCTGTAAGCAGATGTTTCAGGAAGATTATGAGCAGGGCAAGCACGTTTGGCCTTTTTCCAGTATTCTTCCAGCATACAACTGGTAAACCCAGACACAAATGCTTTGAATTATCTTCTGTGAAAAAGTGAGAATCTCATGAACAGCCAGCAAAATGGTAACTACTGATCTAGGAATCATTTTGAGGGAGATTGTCTAGACAGCTTTGTAACACATTTGTGATTTTATCATTACAGGAGAAAACTGCGAACTGATGTTGCAGCAGCTTTTCCTAACCTTAGTGCTGAACAATTGACTGAGTTTATTCCAAACAAGGAAGAGCTTAACGTCATCAAAATATACTGTCACAAAGGGGAGGCCGTCACTGTTTACATGAATAACAGGAACCCAGTACTGTTTGAAATTGAGAAAGCTCTGTATCCAACAGGTATGGGGAGTGGACTAGAATAATCCTCCCTCTTTACTTACTGGGCACCAACCTTTCCCCAAAAGATTTCCTTGTGTCCGTCTTAAGTACTTATCCTATCACCAAAGTACCGGTACACTTCGTAATCTTTGGTGTGTTTATTCTACCAACATCTTCGCAAAATCAGCGGCATTTCTAGATTCTTTCTGCAAAAAGAAAACTGATGTGCTCAGAGGTTAGAAACCAGGAAACAAGTCTTTCAAGTCATAGTTTAGCATCTTAGCCTGTTTTCTTTCTTTTGTCCATTGTAAGGTGTAATTGCAAGAAGTGTGATGTCCACTTCCAGGCAGCCCTGGAACTAGACAATTGTCCCGATATTCTATGCTTTTATTTTTCCCATGCCCAGCAATTCTTCCCTGTTAGGGTAGCATTTTAGCTCAAAGTGTCCTTGCTTTAAGGAAAATAATGCAAACATTCATCTGTGTCCTTTATACTATTCACAGGAACTTGAATTAACTAGCAGTTTATTTTTCTCTTATCACATCTACTGTTGTTCAGACTTCAGATTTCGTGATTACCTGAGTCACAGGAGAGTGTTTATTTGTAATTAGTGTTGTACTGCTTAGTCTTAAAGATGGGAAGAGGCAACAACTAGAGAAGTTTTTAATGATACATCTTTAAATTTGGTTCTGTTTTGGGACAGTGTACACTCTGTGGGTCTACCCAGATCTTCTCCCTGCTTTTTCAACATGGCCCCCAGTGCTACAGAAACTAGCAGGAGGAGCAGGTAAGAGGGCTAGAACTTGGTCACATTGCATTGCAAAAAGGAGTTGCATTCAGGGCTTTTTTGATGTTACCTTTCCCAGTGGCGAAAATGTACCTGCAACAAAAAACTATAAAGAATTAAGTACTCGAAAGTAATTCATTAATTATTTCCTAAAAATCATTTCCTAAAAAGGAAAATAAATTAGCTGTAAAAAGGTTTGTGAATGAAACAAAGTAGGTTAAGCTGTTTAAATGCAGTAACCTGTTCCATGTGGAAGTCTTGGATTTGGAAATACCTTCTCAGGGTGATCAGCAACTCTGAGTTGGGACACAGAACTGCCTGTGTCATTGGCCTGTCATTTTTATAACTTGAGCAGGCGAATTCCTTTGCTGCCACCCTGCCTTCTGTCAATTCAGATATGGATAAGCAGTGAGTTTATATTAGAACCTGCAATTGTAATCGCTGTCAAGCAAATTGTGGATTGTGCAGGTGAGGTTGGATTTGAATTCCTGGATTACTGGCTCTACCACCTAATTATGGATCAAGACTAACAAGAAAGGAGTCTCTTTTTTCTAGAACCTGCTTTGGATGCAGTTCAGACTTGGGAGAATCGGGTCTTTATAAATTTCAAATTGCTGAACTGCTCAACCAGATAAAAATTGCAGCCACTGCAGCCTTAGTCTGTAAATGGAAGCGTACGTGTAGGAAGAGACGTCTTTTTTCCATTACACCGTATCTAAAGTAGAACTCAAATCCCTCTGTTTACTTTGTTTGCTTTTGGGGAAATAAAGTGCTTGAATGTGTAGCTGTGATAGACATCTGAGCAAGCCTTGTTGCTGACTTGTAGTGACCTAGTTTCTGGGGGGAAAAAAAAATCTTGCTAATGGGGGAAGGACATTGCTGAAAGAGGGCTGCAGGTCATTCATCTCCCATGGCAACCAGGCTACCTCTGGGTACATTCCAAAGATAAGAAGCCGGCCACCGAGACAATGGCCAACAAAGGCAGAGGGAGGAGAGGTAGAACCACATCTCAGAAAGAAGAGGAAAAGCATGAGACTATCCAGTGCTGCAGAGGGAGGGAGCAGATTTAGGGAGTGTTCAGTTACTAAGAGGAGAAAGAAGGTGGTGCTATTCGCGGTATCTGTTCTGTGAATTCAAGTAGCTACTGTCTGCCCTATATATTTACATAATATACACATGCTGCTTACCTTGTCACGTTAAAGTCTTTGTGTGATTTCTATCCTCAGAGATGTGGAGCCTTGGTTGCAATTGCAGAGTTCATTCTAGATTTGCTGAATGTAGTTGTGACAGTGAATGGGAGGAAAAATATTGTTGGCTTCTTCAGCATACACATTAAATCTATGATGCTGAGAAAAATGTGAGATGCCTTCAAAACCAAACCATGGAACACAGGTCAGTCCATGAGACTGCAAGCTCTAGACAAGTAGCTGCTATGAGGGAGAGCAGATGCTCTTTACATAATTCTGTGATGACGTGATGCTGTACGTGCAGCATGGAAAACTGTTCTTTATTCACATGCCAGTTTATTCATCCCAGGTATGGGAAGCAGAAGGAAGTGCACCAGAAGGTGTACTGTTTCTGTCCAGATTAGCAAGGAGATGGTTAAGGCTGCTTCCTCATGCTGAGGAGAGTTCACAGCCGGCTGCAGCTCTCCTGTCAGATCAGGAGGATTGGGTCCAGTGACAAATTTTAGGCATTCTCTCTTCAGGGAGAGAGCTGCTGGGATAACCTGCCCTTGGGACAGGAAAGAGTAAATGGGTAGCTCCAGAAACATCTTGTTCCTTTCCCTTTCTTTGCTATTAATGAAGAGTAATGTTCTTTAGGTTGGGAGCTCATACCTTTCTGTTAAAAATAGTACTCCTTTCGGGCCTGACAGGGCAAGGGGCTGTGCACACACAGCTCTAATGCACTTCTGGGGGGATGTGCCCAGCACCCTTGTAAATTGGATCCCTTACTCCACGTGGTGGTAGCAAGAAGTGCTGCCTTACTAGGAGAAACAAAAGAATCGGGTTTTATCTGGCATGTGCTCAGCTATTAACAGGCTTGTGTTTTTGCTGAGTAACAGGAGGGACGGGGGTGGAGGAGGTAGTGGCTGGGCCTTTCATTGAGAAACGGATGTGCTTTATTCTTTTTTTCAGATCTGATGCTGCCAGGAGTTGTAGTGCCATCTTCTGGCCTCCCTCAAGTGGAGCGGGGCACGCTCTGTGCTGTCACCCTCTTGGGAAACAGGTACGGCGGATTCTTTAGTCCTATTTTTTTTAGAAACTGAAAATTAAGTGAAGCTGTTTTTACAGGAAGACTCTGGGGGTTTTGAGGAAATAAAAGCAGAATTGTTCTCGTGCATTTGATGCCTTGTGGGCCTATGGAAAATACAGTGGGCAAAAAAAAAAATCCACTTAAATTTCTGGGTTAGGATACGTTTGAGCTCCAGTAGACAGCTTCGCAGATCGGTTCTCTTGGACCTGTAGGGGCAGAACTGGTAGATTTGTTTTGAAACAGAGTAATTTTTTTAACAAAAGATTGTATTCTGCACAGTTGTCTTTTTGTCTATGAGGAAATTCAGAGTGAGGGAGCAGTGCTAAAGCTGTTGGGTTTTTCCCCCACTGCTAGTCTTTTTTGGCAGTGCATATGCTGCTTGTACTTCATTAAAGTAAAGAATGTGTCACTGCAGAACCTTCACTTCAGTATCACAGCTGCACATACCCTTGGCATTCTTTAGAAGACTTTACGTACCAGAAAGATAACCAGAATGTACCTAGATGCTTTATAAAAAAGCAGGTTGTAAAGAACAAGGACATCATAAAAGAAATTCACTGTATCGCAGTGGCACACTCTGTCTTTGTCCAAGTAGCACAGTGTGCTTGTGCCACCCTGCTGTAATATTCCCTTCTTTTCCCAGAGCTCCAGTAGCAGTTGCAGTTGCCACTATGTCCACTGCGGAGATGCTGGCTGCTGGAATGAAAGGGAAGGGCTTTGCTGTGTTGCATACTTACACGGATCACCTCTGGTGGGTATATTGCCAGGCATTCAGTAAAATGTGTCACAAGTCTCGTGTGTTTACTATAAGCAAAATCTGTGCCCTAGTAAGTTTAATCTGTTAGTTCAACATACCGAGTTCTTTGGGTACAGTTTAGATATGACCATATTAAGATTTCAGCTACACGTTTTTGATGACCACAGTTTTCTGATAGAAGCAGGTGTCTGTCCTGACATCTAGCCATGATAGACATATTGGAAATAGATATCTAAAATTATTCACTTGATTCAGTTCCTTGAACCTGAGTGTAATTATTACAGAAATAGAATCGTTTAGATTGGAAAAGGCCTTTAAGATCATCAAATCCAATCATTAACCCAACACTGCCAAGCCCACCACTAAACCACGTCCCTAAGCACCACAGCTACAAGTCTTTTAAATACCCACAGGGATGGTGACTTCAACCCCTTCCCTGGGCAGCCTGTTCCAATGCTTTCGGTGAAGACATTTTTCCTTATATCCAATCTAAACCTCCCCTGCAGAACTTGAAGTCATTTCCTCTTGTCCTGTCACTTGCAACTTGGAAGAAGACCCACAACTTCCCTGTTGCTCTGATTTTAGAACATCATCTTGTTCTCTAAAAAGTGACCTTTGAATTGTTTTTGTTTAAAAATGGTCAGCTGTGCCAGTCTTAACCAAATAAATGAGTTGCTCTGCATTTGGATTCAACTAGTCTGCTCAGTTTTAAATTAAGATTCATGGGGGGAACATATAGCTATGGAGGAAAATGAGTTAACAATAAATCTTACCATTTTGAGAATGCGGAAAAAGATCCATGCAGCTGCCAGTGCATGGATCAGGGTGACATTTGTTCATTGTCCTGTGGGTTTCAAAGCTGTAAACAGAAAGCTATGTTATGCTTTTTCTTCCTTTTATAGGGAATATGGTGACAAATCTTGTCCTCCTACCTTAGCTCCCTTGGTAACAGATTCTGCTGAAAAGGAGAGTGCTGGAGATGAGGAAGAGATGGAGGGGAGAGAGCCTGTCATCAGCTTCTCCACTGACCCGTTGCAGCATGTGGACGTTGGTGATTTGAGCCTGAAGGAGCGAGATGGTTGTGCAGTACTGATGGGAAAGGAGGAACCCCATGAGAACAGGGCTGCAGAAACAGCTGGGGATGCCAGCACAGAGGGTCGGCAGGAACCTGAAGACAATAGGACTCCACAAGGTATTTTTGCCTACAAATGAAACCAGGCTATGCCCCTTTGGTTTGCTGAAGCTGCTCACTGTGAGAACGGGGTACAGACAGTTCTGAAAGAAAGTCTGAAAGAAATGAATGCTGTGTTCTGAAAGAGAGACCACTCATGGCTTGCTTGTCCTTTTTTTTTTTTTTTTTTTTACCTGCAGAGCAAATGGACACATTATTTAATCAGTGCTTTTTTCATGCCTTAAAATGCAAAGTAAAGAAGTCAGATCTCCCTCTGCTCACCAGCACATTTCTACGCAGCCATATGTTCTCATGCTGGTATGTGGTAAGAAGGTTGTCTTTGGATGTGCATGCTGAGGTTTTGTCTTTAAAACTGTGGAAATCGAGTGTGATATTGAGGGTGAAGTTTCTGACTAAAAAGTAAAATTCAGTCCTTATCTAAGGTTATCTAAGGTTGTGCTCACTTCTTACATCAAATACTTTGATGTAAGGATTGTCCAGACCAAGATAGGCACTTGGTAACTAACTTGAGTTGGCTGACAATTGTTTCAAGATTGGTTAGCCACTTAAATGCCTGTTTGCCTACCTACAGGAACATCAGCACTACTTTCACTTATCATGTTCTATTTATAGCTTGTTTGAAGTAATTCTTTCTGTGTGTGGTTTGTATTTCCACTGTTAAGAAACTTCTAGCATAAGTAGCAAGATTTAAGAAGAAATGACGGGTGACTTATAACTAAAGAACTTTTCAAAAATCCATTTGTAGCCCTGCTGGACAACAACTGGACATAAAGAAATCAAGCTATAAGAAGGTGAGATTTTTCTGTCAGTTGTATGCATTAATGTAAATAAGAAATGGAAAGAGAGAAAAAGCTTGACGTCAAAATTGTTCAAGTGTTAGTAAAACAGACAAACAGAAAAACCTAGAAGCTGTTCTTTAAAAGCCAAGTTCTTCTCAACTCTCTGCTCCTGCGGGATCCAGGGAGAAAAGTAATCTTCCTGAAAGCATGAGCTTTGTTCTGCTTTGCGTGTAGCTAATGCTATCTGCCACTATATACTGTGATAGCTAATAAAGGGATCTCATTGGACGATGCAATTACTTGCAAGAAGACACCATTCCTTTTCTAAAGCTGTTAATAAACAAAAATGAGGAGAAAGGAGACGGTGTTGTCCCTGATGCGTAGGTGACAAGCAAAGACAAAGCACGTGGCCAAAGATCTCACAGGAGTCCATGTGAGATGTGCTGTGATTTGGCTAGGAACATCACAGAGCAAACAGATGGCAGACCTACAAAAGGAACATTGCTTGTACTGTTTTAGAGCCAGACAGAGCGACTCACTCTCCATAGCAGTTGTGTTTAGAGAAGCAAAGGTGGTGGTGGGTGTGTGTGTTAAAAAAAGTTTTTCTGATTTAGCAAGTAACTTTAGGGCAGTCAGAAACACCTGAACAAGAATTTAAAATGCTTGACTCCACGTTTCTGATTGTTGCTTCCTTCAGTTCTCTAAATTCCTGCAATGTATGCAGCAGCAGAAGATCTTACAAGTGAAGGAGCTAAACAAAGGTGTGGAGAGCATCGTGGAAGTGGACTGGAGACATCCAGAGTACGTAGAATATTGTAGTCTTTAAAAAAGTTGGTAGTCTGTGAAAGAAGGGAGCAGAATCTGCTGCTTCCACATCCATTACCTGTACTCTGAATTCGTTTTCTGAATGGCTGTAGCAGCCTTCGCTTCCTAATCTTACTATGTTAGGAAGGGGGTTTATACCCTGCTGCTGTACAACGTTGCTTATGTTTCCTGCTCTTGTAAAGTTCTTCCAAGTAAACTATATTCTTCCTTCTTTACTCAGGGGCATGGAGCATGCTTAAAGTCTGATGCCAGTGTCATGATTTCCACCTTTCCTTTCTTGTTAGTTGTACATTCATCCATAGAATTTAAGATCAAAAAGGACTGTTAAATGATCTGAAAGCTGCATATGGCTCTTTATCCTTGTGGGTGTACAAATTTTCCACAGAAGCAGCTTTGAAAACATTAGGGAGGATTCAATTCACTGCAATTTGTTGCAGTGTTACAATGACAAATTTCTGGCTTCTAGTAATAAAAGAGTTGCATTATCAAGCCTGTTAGCAGTCACTAAAAAGCATATTCCTTTGACAGTGTCTTGATAGTTTGTGTGAGTGAGTTTGTTGTTGGGGGAAGGGAGGCAAGAATGAAGGATGAAACCCATCAGGCAGTTTTCCATCTATTTAACAGACTCTAATGGTATGACTGTTTTATGCCATTCCAGTTTAACCAGGTCTCCCCCTCCCCATTCCAGCTTTGTGCTGGGACAACTCATTGTTCAGCTTTGAAATGAACTTAACCTGTCTAAACAATAACTCCGATAAAAAGATGACACCACTACTGAAAAAATGCTCATGAAACTACAGTCTTAGAATGTCATATAGGATTAAATCAAGTACTTTGCAAAATCAGAAGCCAAAGTTGTAATCTCAGGAAAATGAAACAAAAATAAAAAATGCTTTTCCATTACACATACTGATTTGCACAAACAATTTGACCCTTTCAGTTACTTATTACCCATTTCCTCTATCACTGTTTCCATTATCATTCTAAAGATTAATATAGTTACCTCACACCAAGAACATCCTGCTCATTCCTTCTGCATATCGGTACATCAGCTCTCTCTCGGAATTTCCCAGTGGGCCTGAAGCTTCCTGTTATGTAATGTCTCCTTGACAACTAATGGAGCAGAGAATATTTCTGTAGATATAAGCATATCTTTTCTCCTGCATTTGGAAAGAAGCAGAATTACTTTGACTTTTTGCATTAACTTTTCTCTCATTATACTTAGCCTTATCGTTAGGAGGCAGGCATACTCAAGCTCGGTTTGTCAATTCTCTTACCTTGAAGGTAAAAGGATGTGCAGCTCTCATCAGTGAAATGAGACTCCAGCTCCTGACTGATACAGTTCTTCCCTGTCTCTTCCAGAACCATCATTTATCAGTGACCACTGAAGAACTGTTCCAGCTTTTAAATGTCTGTACATTTGTGGAGAGTGCAGCTGGGGTTTTTTAAATTTAATTCTAGTGATTCCATGCAATGGGGCTGTGTCCTGTGAATTATGGCAGTTGTCTCTAATTATCGGAGTCAAATACTCTTAGAATAGCTGGAGAGATTTACTTTTTCCCCAACATATATGGCTCAGAGTGAAAAGTGTTTTAATCTCCTGAGTTAAGGTGCTTATTTTTTGTGCATCTTTGAAATGTGTGCAAGGACAAATTCAGTAATTGCAGCTAGTGCTCCAACATACTGTTCTTTCCTTATGTCCTTTAATCCACAAGCCTCCACTGTTCAATGGAATGCATTTGGAGGAACTTTTTGTGCGACTCTGCTAGGTTTTAGTTTCTCAGTGAAATGGAAGTGGTAAGTTTCAATCCCTTTTACTCACACCAAGTAATTCTCATTTCAGCATTAAAGCATTTGCAGTACCTGAAGGATTTTCTTCAGCCTCTACTGCCCAAGACAGCAAGAGTGAAGACAGAGAACAAGTGTACCATGCTCCTGAAATTATTCCACTTTATGGGGTCTCAACAAAAATGATCCCGCTCTTTCAGGAATCTGGACACAGGTAAGCACTAGAAAAGTACAACAAAATCATTGCTACATGAAGAGAGAGACTGACAAGCCTATGCTGTTACCGTTTTTTAGCCCTCATGGGGAGGGCCCTGTGATGCTGTCAGGAAAAACGATGGGAATCAAGAATGTATTCGTTGCTTCACAAAGGGAAGAAGGATAAGCAGCTGTGACAACTGTGTTCAGCAAGTACCGTACACCACTTCTCCCACAGCGGAGGAGGCAATAGCTCAAGTGTCAAAATCGATATATTTTACTTGGATTGTCTTAATTTGCCATTGGATAAAGCATATTCTGCCCACCCACAGTATGGTTTACTTAAAAGAGGATGCCCAGATAATTAAAGAACTCACTTGCCTCCTGGTGCCCTAGTCATGTCTGTTCCAATGTAGTTTGGAGGGCGCTCAGTGGCAGCCTTTCTTCAGCTGAGCACTTTTGTACAAGTTATCCGCAGTCCCCTCAAGTCAGAGGTGCCATTAGGGTCATCCTGCCAAACTAGGCTCCCAGAACCAACGGGTTTAGAGGCTCTGTAATTACTGCTGTGAGCCTTTTGTCTGGTTTACAGCAGCATAGATGTAACAAGAAATCACTCCCTAGCAGATGCATTTCAGTATTGAGCTATTGCTACCAAGTGTAGGTCAGGTTAGTTGCCATCCTGTCTTAGTGACAGAACCCAACGCTTAACTACTTCAGAGTAGTATGTTAAAAGGTGAAGTTTTCTTTCTCTTTAGAAAAGGCAGCATCCTCTCGAGCAGCGAGGTGAGAAACATCATCATTAACTATGTGAAGACTAATGAGTTGGTTGATGAAACTAACAAAAAGTAAGTAGACAGGGAGGTTGTCCTACCCTGCTTCCACAGGAGATGCTGAAGTTAGAGGAAGAACATGAGCTTGTCTGCTTCTAAAGTTTGGTTTTGTTTTGCAGCTTTGTAAAGGTGAATGCCATTCTGTGTGACTGTCTGTTAGACAAATCGGAACAAGATGAAATCTCAAACCTTAAATGGGATGACCTTTTCAGCAGGTGACTTTTCCCAGCGTAGTGTTTCAGTACTGTGCGGATTTATTGTGTGCAACTCAAAGCCATGTATTATCGGAGCTACCCAAGTTCTAACTTCCTGCTGGTAATACAGCAACAAAATATCCAGAGACCTTCACTTCAAGGATCTCTAATTCTTCATTTAAAAAGCATCTAGCATTAACTGTTGTTGTTAGGGGGGGTTTGTTTACCTGTTAACCACTTACCAGGGAAGGCTTCCTAAACAAACAGTGCCTGGTTCTGTTCATAATCTGTATTTATATATTTACAAAGCCATTCTTCGCAATAGATAGCTGAACATGCACTTTCTAGGTGGCAGTAGTCATCCTGCTCTTCATGTGCAGCACAACTTCTGCATTTATAACCTAAACCCACCTTTTAAATCCAAGAGGCCTGAGTATCTGACACAAGACCATTGTTCCCATATACTGAAAAACTTTGCTTAAATATCCCCAGTGTCTTACTTGCCTTGAGCCACTTCTCCACATGATGCTTCTGAGGCACCTCCGGCAGCTTCCTTTCTTTCTGAAGCCCAGTTTGCTCACAGAACAGTAACACAGTTTATGCTGAATTTTAAACTGAAGTTGCTTCATGGATCTGTGGACAATATAGCTGAACAATAGCTTCAAGGCAAAATTAAAGAAGGTTTTCCTTTACAAGAACCAATTTATAAATTTTTACCAGTAACAATCATCTAAGCTACAATTTTTGCAAGCCCGTAGACTAGTTTTCTTTTTAGTCAGTCCCTCTCTTAAGTGATAGCTAGGATGGAAGTCTTTGCATGAGATCATCATGCATGATCTTCTTAAGATACCAGTGCTTCTCACCTGTATAATCTTGGCTTTCCTGCAGTCTCAAGAACCTGTGAGAGGCTGCAGTGGAAAAGCACAGTCATCATCAGCCTTGCTGTACTGTACAGACTAATTGGATGTATAAACTTTGTTCAGGTGCCTTGAACGACTGCAGCCCTTACACCAGGTGACATTTTTTGGACAAGAACCCATCGTGAGGAAAGGAAACATTGAGCCCATCGACATAACTATAGCACAGAGATCATCAAATAAGAAGGTAAAAACCCTAAAATTAAGGGGTTTGAGCAGAATTCAGTTTCTGAGAGCAGCTTTGGCAGCTCGTTTTTCTGGGATGAATGAGACTTGACTTGCTAATACCTACAGCAGTGATGTTTGCAACAATTACTAAACCCCATAGGTGACAATTATCAAGAACCTCGAGCTGTATGGTCTAGACCCACAGTGTGTGGCCAACATTCTGCAACAAAAAGTACAAGCCAGTGCCACCATCACACCAGTACCAGGAACAAAAGACAGAGTTCAGGTCCAGATCCAAGGCAACCAAATCCATCATCTGGCCAAGATGCTGCTAGGTAAGTAAACTCGAACTGGGCCGGGACTGGTTACAGCAAGATACAGATTTTAATTCTTGAGCTTTGAATATTTACCTGAAGTGAACTCTTGGTTATGTTGCAGAAGAATACCAGCTACCTCGGAAATATATTCAAGGCCTTGAGAAGGCTCCAAAGCTTGGCCGCAAGAAGTAGGAGAAAAATCTACTGTAGGAATTACTCAGATCTCATTATTTATAGAAACGTTCTGCCAGCAAATCAAGGATAATGTACAGGCCATATTCACTCAAGAAATGAGTCCTGGATGTTTACAAGGTCTGGGATTCACCCAAATAATAATATTGCTCCAGTTGTTCATTTTTCATAAAAATAAAAAGCTGAATAAAACCCTTGGCATTATCCTTTTCCGTCTGTTTTCTAAAAGTTCTTGATGGTGCACCGGTTTTCTGGTTACAGTGCCTTTTGGCTAGTTTAACATTCCTGCTTTGCATCTTTTAGCAAAGGCATGGTAAGAGAACCTCCCCTGACACGTAAGCAAAGTCCATTCCAACACATTATCCTGGAACAGTCCGGTGTGTTCTGCCATAGACTGTGTCTGTCCAAAGTAAACACCATTTGGTTTTAGATTTTATCCTTTTAAACATTTCCAGGTATTCATACCAGACATTGCAGCACTGAGAATGAACTCTATTACCTGGATTTTGTATCATTTATATCATGTATATAATTTTTTATATATATATACACACATTTTTATGTACAACATTAACTGTAGCTTTATCATAGGTACACGTGGGTAGCAGTTCTGTCAAATCCAGCTAAAACATTAAGAGAAGATTAATAACACTTTGGTCAGGTTTCACAGGGGTGGATGTTCTGTACCTCTTTAGCTGAAGCTTAAACACTTTACAGTAGGGATAAGAAATTTAAATTCACCTCTAGGAAGGATTCCTATGTTTTTCCCTTCAGACTTAATACATGAAAGTTCCATAGGAGGGCGCCAGAAAAAGAAGTTAAGGAGATTTCTTTAATTATTGACAGTTTTATTATCATTGTCTTTTACACTGTCTGCGTGTGAACAAGTAGTTTCAGAACCTTCAAAAAAGCTGGAAGTGAGACATTTTTTAAAAATGCCATAGAATTACTAGGGAGTAGTAAAAATAAATTACAGCATTGCAAAAATGCATTTCACTTTGCCATAGAAGCTTTACTATTCTATTCTATACACATTATTTTACATGTTTTACAATAGACATGAAAAATCAACTCACACAAACTAGGCAAGACAATATACTAACCAAAGGCACTGCACTGCCAACAGTATTTTGCGCTTAAGGAAGGGGCCAGTGCTTCTATCCTAGACACAGCTCAACCACTGAGAATTCGAGTTTCAAAATCTACTGATTCTTAAAATGCCCCGTATTTTGAAAAACCAAAAGAAACAGCCCTCCTCTCCGCAGGAGGTTTTCAGCAGCATTCACGGTAATTGCATAAGAAGCCATGCCTTCTACAAAATGTCAAAGACATGCTGGGTTCCAGGAGGGGAGAGGGAGACGGTCACCAAAACTCCAGTAGAAAACAACGACGACGACAACGAAAAAGGAATCTTTACAACTTTTAGCCAGAAAGAGAAGGGATTTAAAAACAAGCGTCTGGATCATACTTCTCAGAACCAATGGCAGTTTTTACAGCGTTCTTCCTCTTGGCTGAAGAGAAGTATTTCTACAGTGCTTTCAAGACTCAAAGCACTAGATAAATGTTACTTAAATTACTTCACAGGTGCACAGTGAAGTAGTATGTGTTCTCGTAAATGGACAAACAGCCCCAGAGCGTGAAACCCGCCGCTCTGGGCTGCTGCCACGTTGTTAAAGGTCATCTGGGTGTAGAGTACAGTACAGCTGGGAGGCCTGTCCTGCACCGCGTGCCCGAGGCCATAGCCCTGTTAGCAAACCCTTCTACACTGCTGACTAAAACAGGAGCTGAACTAAGCTTGCAGAAAGTGGCAGTTATACAAACCGAGGGGCTGTAAGTGATGCAGTTACTCTCTTGCAGTTTATGAACAAACATACTCAAGAATAAGTTGGGGGAGGGGGGAAAAAATCCCAATCACCTTCAAGAAAGAAACAAAAGAGTTCCTCATCCCTCTACAGACAACAGCAGCCTCATCACAGTACTTCAGGGAACTGGGGGACAGGACTGGCAAGGCCTCTTGACAAAAGCCCCTTTCAAACTCTTCCTTAGCCCAAATGCAAAGTTTTCATGCTTAAGGGGAAAAAAAAGGCACTGAGGTAAATTTTAGACTCTTCCGCATCGTCTCTGTTGTGTTACCTGACAACCTGCTGCCTCCCTCCCCACTTCACGCAGGTGGGGTCACAGCACCCTGCAACGAGCTCGAAGGGACTCGGGTTCATCAAGTCAACACGAAACCCTCTCACATGCTCCAGCCGACCCCAGCTAGTGTCACCGTTCCCTTTTCACCTTTGTGGCGGTGCCCTGTGCAGACAGAGGGAAGACTGAACCCGGCTGCGTGCAGCGTGCTCGGTGCAGAGCGCTGCGAGTAAACGCGGGGACCCTCCTCTCTCAGACTGGCATCCCCCGAGCCCTCCGAGCCCTCCCACGATCCCTGCATGGCGGCAGCAAGATCAGGGGTTCTGCTCAGAGTCATGGCAGTAGCTGACGCTCCAGCTCAAGGATTTTTATGAAGGCTGCACAGTGCGTGCGTCGGAGATGGTGGGGAGCCCTGAGGGAGGGGAGAGAGCCTGTCCTCTCCTAGCTCCACGAAGAGAGCGAGATCTGGTCACCTTCCTGGACGTGCAGGCAGAGCACCGGTTGTGAGCGGGGAGGGAGGGGAGGAGAACACGACACATACAGGGTGGCGCAGGGAGGAAGAGGATGGTGTGTCATGGACAGGAGGGGTGCAAGGAGGGTTACCAGGAGGAAGCGTGGTATGAGAGTGGTGGGCAGAAAGCATCTGAGACTAATAGTTCCCTTACTCTTCCTGGTACCAAGGCTCTCCCGTGCAGGCAGCCTGTGCTCTTGGTGCTGCCTCCGCACCCTGGCCCTGCTGAGGCTCCTCTCCCTCGGTGCCAGCCCTGGTCATAGTTCAAAATCAGTTTGCTTTGTGAAAGGAGTTTTTAGTTTTCCTGGGTTAGTCTGTTGGACATGTATTGCTAAACATTCAATATCGAACCGTCAGCCTATACCCCAACCATCACTCTTCCAACAATTTCTTAAAACATAGCTCCCAATTACCACAGAATAGAAAAATGGTAAAACACTGGCTAACTTAGCTAAGCATCAGGGGTATTTGCTTTAATTCACATCTGCTTTCAAAACTGGAAGTTAAATAGAACCAAAATGGATGCCTCTTCCTGGAACTACTATTACCAAGTTTCAATAATACTTACTAACAGACTGTTTGGGTGTTGCAGCTGCCTTGCTGTCATAACTTTACATCTCCCTGGCTACGTTAGCCCTGACAAGTCCGTCCGGCATTGCTTACAGCTGCAACACCCACGTGGTTTGGTGCAACAACCTCCTCCACCATCGCTGCTGCTTCCTGCGCTCTACTTACGAAACAAGAACTGGGCCACGTGGGCGCGCGCAGGGAGCCGCAGCACCTCCGAACAAGAACAAGCAAGTTGCTGGGAGGAGTGTGAACAGCAAGTGTTACCCTGCTCAAAACATAAGCCAGTAGACATTCCTCTTGGGTTTAACATGGAGCATTTTCCTCAAAGCTTTTCCGTCAGATGGTCCAGCTGAAAAGCGAAGCAGCAGCCAGCTGTGTTTGGTTTGTTGACCGGCGCAGTTTTAAAACAGGCTTCCCATTCTTAGACTGGCTCTGGTCCTGGGATAAGAGGTTTCAGAAGAAGAAAATGCAGTATGCTCATTTTATGGATGCTGTGAGCCAGTCCTTAATGGAGGATGAAGAGGGAGAGCGACTACTATAAGGTGTCCTGAGAAGTGTCTTTCTATTTTAAAAATAACTAGCTTAGTCTGATGCCCAGTGCCCCCCCAAGGGTTATCCAGGCTTGCCTCTGGCTTCTTTCAAGGTCTGTTGCAGTCTCTGTTTAAACTTCTCATACTTCCTTTGCACTTGCTGGATTTTGTCCTTTTCTTCTTTGTCCAGTATCATCAAGAAGTTCTGGAGCTCCGGGATGGAGAACGCATCCCACTGCAAAGACAGTAGAAACAGAGGGAAAGTAAGCACACACCATTCACCTTACTGCTTTTGTGGGGTTTTACCTCCTGAATCTCTGAAAAGGAACAAAAAAAAAAAAAAAAAAAAAAAAGACATTTAAACATGTATCTGATCCCCAGGGAGCCTAATCTCACAGCATCACGTTGCAAGAGAGAGGGGAATAGTGGGCTACAGCATAAAGGACCGTCTTTATGCTGAGACTCAGGGACTGAGTCCTGAGCCCCTGAGACAGTAGATTTAATCGAAATCATCTTTACTCAGGTGAATTAAAGCTCCCACCACAAGAGATGGCACAGGTCCCGAAGGAACCAAAATGTATATGGGACTGATTGATGTAGCATTTGCCTGCACTGCTTGTTACGAAAGGGGAGCGAAGTCCCAGCAGGAGCCCGTGCTCCTTATTTTATTGCAAAGTGATCAAAACTGTTTGAGCTTCAGTAAAGCTCTTGGCACAGGACGCCAGCAGACAGGCTGCTCCGGCTGTCACCCGCACCAGCGTCGGGCTGGCGGCGAGGAACAGGCAGGCCACCGGCTGATGGCTGTGAGCGCTTCACAAATAACTACTGCTTTATGTCTGCTCAGCACTGCCGCGGCAAGCCGGCATTCCTGCAGCATCCTTACCCGCCGCAGTCCCGCTCCTGGTGGGAGGCGGAATCCTGCGGGCTGCAGCAGCTCCCAACATTTGCTTTCATTGTGGTGGCGAGCACCATCGCAACCGAACACAAACGGCGGGTTTATTACCTGAGCGTCCCCGGCTTCTACTTAAATTAGTGGATTACTTATAACAGTGTTTAGCCAAGCTAATTATTGAGGATTAACTCTGGGGTGGCGTAGCTTGGTTCTATAAACAGATTATAGGTTGGCCATCAAAACTGGCTTTGCTATTTTCACAGCTCAAGTTGAAATTTTTTAAAACCATGAGCAATAAACGGCCAAAAAAAATTTTTTTTTTTTTTTAAAAGTGAAGTACAAACAGTCCATTCAGCTGATAATTCAAGTCTGGAGAAAAGCCAGTACCTCACTCAGTATTTTAGAAGGCAAAGCCAGCCCCACAGAGGGATGCGGCCTTGCTGGCATGGCATGGCTGCACCCACGCTGCCTCTGCTGCACGCCTCCCGGCTCTGCAACACTGCTGCGTGCTCTGCAACGCTGCGAGCGCTCCAGCAAAAACCGAGGGCAAGAGTCATTGACGTACCTCAACTTCCCCCGTCTCATTTTCCTTCAGCACGAAGCTGAGCGCATCTGTGTCGGGGCCCGCCAGCAGCCGGAGGTACAGGGGGTACTCGGTGAGGGGGAGCTTCTGGAAGAGCACTGCAAGGGGAGAGCAGACAGCCACGGTGAGATCGCAGCTGCCAGGGCAGAGGAAGGCTCAGGAGGTCAACTGGAGCAGGTAAAAGCGGTTCATGCTGCTCAGGATCACAGTGAAAGTAGCACAGTCTCTAAGACAGATCTGTAACGATCTTTGTTAGGTGGCTTCAGACCCCTTCTGAAGAGTAGCAATTCCCCATGAACTTAAGCAGCATCACCTCCAGTGGAGGTCCGGCCATTTATTCACCTGCCTGACACACCGCGGAGTCCAGGAGAATGCTTTGGGTGTGTTTCTGCAACACAACATAGTAAGCCAAACCAATGGGCCACAGGAAAGCTGGTGGGTCCGAGGACGCAAACTCACCTTGCCCATCTTTCCGCATCTCCTTGAAAAGTGCAAACTTCTGAGGATTATCCACCACCATAAATTTCTTCAGGAGCCCCTGGATCACCTCGCTCACGGTGGTTGTGCTGCTGATGTGGAGCTGCTTGATGGCATCCAGCGGCAGGTAGAACGAGGTTCTCTTGTCTGTCATATCAGCCAGGTTCACCTCCTTGAGGGCATCGTAGATGGACTGGGGCCGGATCCCTGCTGGGACCGTCACGGGGCGGCGCAGTTTCAAATGCACTTTAATGAAACCTGTGTACGTCCCATCGTCGTTCTAAAGCAAAGGAGAGGGGGTCAGGCTCCAAGGAGTCTTCCCACTCCTTCCCCCTGCTACAAGGGGCTTTCTGGTCTACAGTGCTGCAGCCTGTGGGGTGACTGCAGGACTTTCCACCCCTCAGTACTGCTAGGAGCTTGAGAGTTTCTTATTAATCATGTAAAAAGCAACCAGTAATTTTGGGTTAGTCTCTGTTGATTTTCTCCTGTTCCTCCCACTTGGTAGTGACTCAGACCTTCCTTGTGTCTGCGCGATCTTGTCTTATTTAAAACCAACACTGCTACAACTCAGTCATGGAAACCATTACATGTAATTTGTAGTTGCACTTAAGTGAGGATTTGAAACCTCTGGGAAGGTCTCCACCCCCATTCAGCAGGATCTCCCAATTCTATTCCTCATGATTTATTCCCCACTTACGACATTGTCATATCTCCATGTAGTAAATCATCATTCAAGATCAGCCTGTCTCACAACAGGTCCCTCACCCTACCCTCCGCTCTGCAAAAATGCAGAAACCAAGGGAAAAGCCTGGCTCTGTATGGACTGCCCATGCCACGGGACCGGTGCCGGCAGCACTCCCGTGGTCCCACGAAGGGCCACCACGAGCACCTGAGCCCAGTCGAGTCCCAGGACTGTGTTTCTGCTAAACCTCAAGCCAAAGAACTCAGGAGTAAACATCTGGGTCCCAAATGACTCCTGTAAGTCAAGGGGTGATAAAACTCAGTGGGTGAGACATTCCAGCAGAAGTTACTGTGCAGCCTTCACAAAGGAAAGCGTTGTAACATCTACTTTTTAAAATAAATGTCAGGTTTATTTTCTGATGTTAGCAAGGCAGTTACGTAGCTGCTGTTACTGGAAATTCTACAATTTAATTATTTCACTTTATGAGAAGCTTTTCCCCATACTCTGTAAGATCCTCTGAAGTTTGTACCTTTGCGATACTCCAGCTGGTAAAAGAGGTTATTTCCTTGTCTTCTCACCACACACCAAGGCTTTACTTACAGGTGGTGATAAGTGAGTTTGCAATCAAAGCTTCAAAATATAAGGCATCCACTGTTGGTCTTAGACCTCTGCTTAAGCCCACCTGGCAGTGGAGAGGAGAAAAGCATCTCCTCCTAGAAAGGCTTTGTGTTTCTAAATCCACTTCGCATTACTAAATCCACCTGGTGTTTCTAAATCCGCCTTGCGACACGTGCTGAACTGCAGCGCCGCAGCCCCAGCGTCACCGCGACACATCCCCGATGTGGGCTCACCGGCTCGTGGCAACTCATTCGCAGCACAGGCTGGTAACAGATCACCGTGCCACAGATCGCCATGCCACAGATCACCGTGCCAAGGATCTCCCAGGCGAGAAGGGATGGAGGCAGGGAAGGGTTACCTCTAGTGTGGGTGACTAACACTAATGGAACCCAAGGAGGAAAGAGCAGGAGAAAAAGCAGATCGGGTAAGGAAAACAAGAAAACCCCGACAGCCCCAAGCCCTCTTGCTTGGAGGAACCTTCCTCCAGCCCAGCTCAGTTCACAGCCAGAGAAACCAGCATCACTTCCTGCATATTAGGTAAATAGGGCCCAATACGTACCAGCTTCATCAACAGGCAGTTTGTAACTTTTGCATTGTATTTTTCGATTTTCTGTTTGATCTCCTGGATGGTCGGAGGCTCGCGTTTTTCTTCTTCTACTGTTTGTGTTACATTCTGAAATCAGAAGAGACAGGCTTCAGCTGTTGGATGTGTTGGGTAACGCTGCACCTGCTCTGCTCTCCTTTTTCTTAGGAAACACAGGAACAAAGAGCCTGTGCAGATCCTGAGCTCACGCTGGCAGCGATGGTGCAGGTGGAGATGGTCTGTACGGCCAAGAGGCTGAATGTGCACGATGCCGCATCCCTGCCCCAAACCACCTCTGTACACCAGTAACAGCCAGTGGAGGGTAACCCAAACCCCACCAGTTAGTGGGATGCAGGGGCAGAACAGTAAAGATGTCCCAATACAAACCAGGGCAAAGAATCCAGCCTCCAAAACCTGTTTAAAAAAAAAAACAACAGGGAAAAAAAAAAGCCACCTGCACCTGCTGAGCATTGCTCTGCTTCTTACAATGTCATTGTGGGGGGGAATAAAAATCACATCCTAATCCTAGTATCCATGGCTCTGCCTACCCAAGCCAGGCACCCCCTTAAAAACCTGGGGTGCTTCTCAACCAGCTTCCAGCAGGCTCACCCAAGCAACACCTGAAGTTAAATCCCTGCTGGACCGCTCCTCACTGCTCTTGTCCAAAGCTTTGGAAGTTATAGCTCGAAGCAGTAAAATCGCACAAGCAGCAAGCTGGCTGTGTGATTAATAAGTCAGTCACTGCAAACCCAGTCCAGGCATCCCAGCCTGTGTCAGAAACCACTCAGCGTCGGCCCGCGCGTGGGCTTGCCGGGAGGATGACGGCGGCTGCTGCTCACCCAGGTTTGCGGGAATTTCCTCATGGGTGGCCAAGCGACAGATTGGGCACGTAGGTGGGTTTTACATGCAGGTCAGATGTGGAAATGTCACTAATGAATAACAGGAAAACATGATCCTATAGCAGAGAGGCAGCTTGTGGGAGCTTCCCAAATGCAGCCCAGGGTTTGGAGTGTTTGAGCAGCAAGGCAACGGCTGGGCTTGTGTAACGTGCCGGAGCAGAGCCCAGCGCTGCCGGCAGCACGGGCTGAGCCGAGCTGGGACGGGGGGCAGAGGCCAGCCCAGGAGGATGCTGCCATGGGGTCGGAGCAGCTGCAAGACCTGCACAAGAGGGGAGCAGGACCATAGTGCCTATTACTGGCTGTCTAAAACAGGAAAAGGACAGTGCTTTCTGCAGAAGAGCCAGGGCACGCATCTTGGGGCTATGCTGGAGCAAAACGTGCAAAGCACCGCTGCGCCCTGCCCACCCCTGCGCCCCACTGCTCCCACACGGCCCCAGGGAGAGCTCTCTGGCCACCATCGAATGGCATCAAAAGCAGGTGACATGGCTCATAGCAAGGTTTGTGGGACGCCAGCCATCTTCCTCCAGGGACATGTGAGATGGAAAGAGCAGGAGCAGTGCTGGGGGAGCTGGCCGGCAGGCTCTGGTGAGGCACCGGCACCGTGCAGTCGCAGATGGTTTTCTGCGGGGATGGTTTGCAGCAGCCTGGAGCCAGAGCCTGAGCCACGCTCCCACCTCCCATCTGCCCAAGCGCCGCCGCACAGGCTGCCAAGGCCCACGGACACCCTGCAAACAAAATGTCAGGATGCGATCCTCCATCGTGGCCGGCGTGACAGCAGAGCCCAGGCGCTGCAGGAACACACGAACCAGCGAGCTCTTCTCCGAAAACCTGCTAGAAAGCAGGAAAGGGCGTGCCAGCACATACGGGCAGGGATTTTGTGTGTTCCCCCTCTAAGAGTTCCAAGTGCAGCCCCGGCAGGTGCAGAGCCCCTTGAGGCTCCTGGGGCTGTCCCTGAGTGCTGGTGCTTTGCCTGCATCATGCAGGAGGAGCAAGGAGGGGAGGGAAACCCAGAGCACAAAATTAAAGATACCAAGCCACAGCCATGCCCCCAGGATGCAGCAAGTGCTTCTGGGGACACCCCCCTGCATCCCATCCCTGGGGACTACGGCAACAAGCCCGAAGCAGGTATTCGGGACAAAGCACCTGCTCACCTGCAGCATCCATCTAGAACAGTCTGTTGCAGAGTTAATGGCTCCTATAATCCAGAGATGGAAGCAAGGACTTGTGTGACCCTGAAGTAAACTGCAAATCACAAGTAGGCTAAGAAAATCTATTCTAAAAAAAAAATTAAAATACAGGGAGCTAAACTAACCCAGGAGTTCCCAGCTGCACGATAAAGCCCAGCAGCCACGTTTGGGTCTCCTCATGGGAAACAACCTGCTGCAAGGACAGGACCGCAGCGACTGCACAGCAGCTCCCAGCCTGCGGGGCCACGGGGCTGAGCAGCGTTCCCCGCGAGGTACCGCAGCTGAACTCCTGCCCAGAGCACGGCTCCCACTAGGGATGCCAGTCACGGCAAACCCCGCTGCCAGATGCAAACCAGCAGCAAGAATTGCAGCCTGCAGCAATACCTGCTCTTCACTTCTTTGCTGGAGCTCTTCACCAGCCGCTGCCTCGCCAGCAGCAGGACACGGGTCCAACAGTGGCATCCAAGGAGCTTCGATGACTTTATTGCCACAAGACCACTGGAAACTCCCTACACGAGGCTCATCTCATGGTTCAAGGTCTGACACCACTGTATTAGCCTGGGCTACCCAAAGCCCTTCAGCGGAGGGGCTTTCCACCCAGCCGGGAGAGCAGGTCTCCTCGAAAGCATAGCCTTCAGCATCCCAGACCTGGACCTGCTGCAAACAAGCCTGCATGCATCTTGGGCTATGCTCACTGGGGTGGATTTCCCAGCGCCGCGCTCTGCTGCCTTTCCATAACTCACCACCTTCCCCAGAGACAGGCTGGGAATACATTTTGCCAGCGCTGCCTGAAACAGCAAGCAGCGCTCCCATATTTTATATGGGCTCTCTCAGAAGTTAGCATTAGCGGAGAGCAGAAAGCGTGAAGGGATGTGCTATCAAGGCCAGTAAGGCTCAGAATGAAAATTGTAACCTCTAAGAAGGAAAAAAAGAAAAGCAAAAAACAAAAAAAAAGAGCAAGATTTCAGAGCAAAGCCTGCCTCTTCCCAGGCAGTCCCACAGCACACACGACAAGGATGCAGCAAGCTGTAAATAAGCCAGCATTGCCCAAGGCTAGCTGTGATATTTCTTTTAGGTGGAGAATCAAGCACAGGACAGACTGAAATCCTGGTTGCAATCTGGCAAGACAGCTACAGTCCTGGGAGTTGAGAGCCCCAAATTTATCATCAAGCAATTCCCAAGTGAGAGTTCACAATTTCTGCTTGAGACTGGCAAACAGTACAAGATCTCTTGAAACACCACTCTGGAGCAGTAACCCAGCAGAGGAACGTTGACTTTGTATTACAGTCTCCTCCTTGTTCAGTGCCTTAAGAAAATAAAAGCGAAGCTTTTCTGAGGTATTTAAGAATTGCATATAAACATCCACTTATCACAACGCCAACTTCCACTGCACAATCCGTCAGTCTTTAGGTGCATGCTTTGCTGCAATCTATTGACTGCAATAGGTCTTACATGGCTGCACACAGGTGCTGAGCTGGTGCAGGAGTCTTTAAAAATAATGCCAAGGGTAGAGATTTTCAAAAGTAAGAAATGAAAAGAGGGGGGGGTAGGGATGAAAAAATGACCAGAAACTTCCCTTTTAAGTTAACGGAAGATGTGCACTCAGAAATTCTCCACTTCGTCATGTCACGTGTTTCACAGCGCTGGGGACAGGCACAGCCGTGCTGCCACCCACCAGGGCTGGCCCCCACCCCAGTCGTAGCAGGAGACCCCTCGGCACCATCCCCTCCTGCATGCAAAGAGACTTATAGCTGCACCTCACAGCTGCAGGGGTAAGGCATGCCGCGCACGTACGCTGCACCTCACCCGCGGCACAAACACAACCCGGCGCAGACCAGCATCCATCCAGACACGCATGGCAAAAGCAAACAGAGCGGCTCAGTCCATCCCTGTCACTGCAATTTGCTTCTCCCCAGTGGGGCACATCCCTCCCCTCTTGTGACGGTTCCAGCTGAGGAAACCAGCGTGTGCCAGCTATTAAGAGCTTTAGGAGCAGCTCGTGCGCTGATGCCACCCGGTTTCCATGGAGGACGCACGGTGCACCCAGGACCGCAGGAGCCTGGGGTGGTGATGGTCCCCTGGGCGTCACAGCAGGCACAAGGCAGGCACTAATTGCTTCATGCTCCAGGGAACCTAAATCACTCACAGCAGGAGGAGCAGGAAGCCCAGCTCGGGAACACGGTGCTGGTGGCAGAACATCACAGGTCTCACACTGTGTCCCCACGCAACTCCAGCAACAAACCGCTGCCCAGCCCCTGGCATCCTGCCTTCCCCCGTGTGCATCTTGGCAGACAGATGTACCGGCTGGTCTCTCAGCTTGCTCAGCCCCCCAACACCCCCAGCACACCCCAATCCTTGCAAAACACTCGTACTCCTCCAGCCAGGCACAGGGCAGACTGTGCTGCAGAGCCCTGTGCCTTCCCAGCACCCCCACAGGAGTGTGACCCTGCTGAGGCATCCATAGCTGCCTTGCTGCTGCTCCAGGAGGTTGAATTTTGCTCCCAGGAGCAGGAATCGGCCGACACCTGGGATATGCTGCTGTGGCAGGAGGGCAGTTGTGCCCCTCTCGCCTGCTGCTCCTGCATGGCAGCGCTGGGGGAGGCAGGAGGCAGCTCAGTTCCCACCTGCACCAAAGTTTTGCCAAACCTCTGCCGCCTTCTGCCCATCCCGCAGCTTTGTGATGCTCAGAGCCTAGTCTGGGAAAACACTGGGAAAGAAACACTGCCCCTAATTTCTCTATTTACCACATCTATTTGTTTTGATTAACCCAAACATAAACCAAAGCATTCACAGACACCAGGATCGTACTGCACACAGGAGCGTACCAGCACCCGCTGCTCAGCCAGCCCGGCCAAGCCCTGAGAGCAGCACAGCACCCCCGGCACGACGAGCCTTCGTCTGCTGCTGGGAGAGTCAACACCCTGGTGTAAGGATTGCCCCAAGGACACAGGGTTCCAACCCTTGGCCATCACACCTCTGACAGTTCACACGATGGTGCAGCCGCAGCTCCAGGTAACAGGTTGTTCTCTCCCCTTCCATGCGCCATTATAATTGATAAAAGAAACCCTGCATTAGGACAATTTGACAACTACGGGTTTTAGCGGCTGTATTATGTTCTCTTAGGGTCATTTATTAAGTCATCTTCCACCCAGTGTGGAATTAATTTGCTTTCATTAATCTCCCAGTGTCAGTGACAGATGGTTTAACTGTTTCCACTGCAGCACAATTTAAAGCATGCAGAGAGCAACCAAACTGCTCTGGAAAACAAACCCAGCGACCTTGCACAGGGCTCCCGGCTCCACCAGCAGCTGAGACCCAGCCATGGATTTAAAGATGCATCTCTGAAACAGAAGGTTGTGTGTATGGCAGAAACCAGCCCGGGACTCCCAGGTACTTTATCCCTTGCACGTCAACTGTGGTGCAAAAACCAGACCAGAAGTTACCACTTCCACAGTGCTCATGTCTAAGTGGGCTTGAAATGTAGCTAGGCCAGTTCTTGTAGCCACTTTGATTTTAAAAGGAAAACTGCAAAGCACTGTGAGAGTCAGCTGGACCAGCACTGCCACAAAACACTGCCACAAAACACTGCCAGCGCTGCGAAAAACAATTCGTTTCCCCCCCCGAGACGGGAGCAATCCTACTGCACCAGCCTGTCCCAGCTCACCTTCCCCCTACACCCTCAGACTCCAGGAAAAGAAAGTTTTAATCATCTCTCTGTGCAGCGACCCCGCCGTGGGGCTGACAGGCACCGTGCACAGGGCAGTGCCCGGATAAAACCCGAGGGACCCACTCAGTCCGTGGCCAAGCGGCAAGGCTGCCGGAGCAGAACTAACACACCCAGCTGGCTGTCCCGTGGGACCCAGCGCGGTGCTATCCTGACTCTGGCAGCTATTTAGGGTCTGGGGAGCCCTGTGAGACCATAAAGGTGGCTCCGAGGGTCCCCCCTTCACCTCTCCTTGCCGTTCATGGCAGTGATGCTCTGGCACGGCTCTGAGCTCCCCGGAGTGACCACAGCATCCATCCCCAAGCCCCTGCATGCTCCATGGCTCAAGACTCTGCTTTTCTGTTTTATAAACCAGAACCTGCCCGCAAGCAGGACCTGCACCAGCCCAGCAGCACCAGCACCACAGCTGGGGGACCCTGGGAAAAGAAGCGCTGCTCCTTCCATCACACATGATTAGATCAGCTACTTCTTGCTCTTCAGAAATGTACCCAGACCTCCGGTTTTGCAAAGTTTCTGGTGCAGAATATGCAATTCTGCCTGAAGGAAGAAAAACAGAAGCTATTAACCATAAACCGTTGCCACATTTCCTGTTGTACCAGGACAGGAGGAAACAAGCTGTTAACAAAACAAGAGCTCAGTAGCTCTGCATGCACCTAAACTCTGGCAACCGCTGCTGGACCGGTGGCTCTCCTGGCTGGAACCCAGGGAAGAGCCACCCCCTGGGGATGGCCTGGCTGCATGGCACGACATCTGCCTGCCAGCCTGCAAAACCAGCACGTTCCCATCGCCTCCATCGTGCCACCCTCACGTGCAACTGGCAGGAAAGCGATGGCGAGCCTGGAGCTCCAGGGTGCTCCTACTCCTGCCCTGTTAGAAACCTGATGCAGAACGCTGCACGGTCACAGATGCCAGAGGTTAACTACCACTCAGCCCGCTGGCATCATTTAAACTCAGCAGGCAGCGTGTTTACCATCCCCTATGAAACTGCCATAAAGTAACTTGCAGACAGCCGTGGCCCACAGCGAGACAGCCACCCACGGGCTGCGCAGGATCAGCCCGGTGGCCTGGGGTACCCGCAGCAGCACAGAGGGATGAACCCCGCCGCGTCCTCTCCCTGCCCATCACAGCCCACTGCACACAGGCTCCCCTTCCGTAACCTACATTATTTCTCAGTGGTAGGAAACAGCGATTGTAATAAATGACTTGAGCCTCATCTGGCACTTGGGCTAATGCTCGGCAGGATAAAGGCTGCCCAGAGCAGTGCCTGGGAAGCGGTGGGCGGCTGTGATGCACAATGCCCATTGCCCCCAGCGAGTTAGCCACACCGTCCTCCCCTTTGCAATCTACTACTCATCTAATGAGCCATGAGCTTGTAACAGGCTATTACGGGGGAGGTAAAAAACCCATGGGCCATCATGACTACGGTGACACGCTCTCAAAAGAGTGATTCTAAGCCAAGAAAGGCAACAACAAAGCCTCTGTGGCAGATTTTTTCTATTCTTGGAGGGGTTTTTATTTCATTGGTTTGTCAGGAGGGACGTGCTCCACGTCCAGCTGGCGAGCGTCCTTCCTACAGCCTCTCACCTTGCAGAAGTCAACCCTCAATTTAAAAACCTTTTTAAAACAAGCAAAGGCAGCAGCTCACGTCGGGCCTCTGTGTTGGGAATAAGAGCTCTAGGTGGGACCCGGGAGCTTTCCGACACTGCAGAGGGGATGGTGCCCCCTCCCCACGGCTCCCCATCCCACCGCAGCCCCAGTCGGCACCAAGGAGCCGGGGCACAGTTACAGCTTGGATGCGCAGCTCAGGAGGAGGAAGATGGGCAGCTCACAAACCGTGGCTCTGCTAACCATAAAACTAGGCATGGAAAGGCACCATAGATAGAAAGGCTGAGTGTGCACTTCCACGGGACACTCCTTGGAGCAAGGGCTGCTTCCCTGCAGCCACAAACCAGCCTCAGAGACACTATCCCTGGCCCCTCTCTCCCAGCCAATTTTCCTCATCAGCTATTTAGTTAATGAATTTGAATAGCAGAACGGTGGAGATGGATTTGGCCCAACATCACCACATTCTTGGCAATGACTGTCTTATCTAGAGCAGGAGCGGCCAAGTCCTCCCTGGTGTGCACGGGCACAGGTCCATCGCCATTTACATCAGCAATGCTGTGACAACTGGCATCCCCAAAAACACAGCCCAAGCTCTCCCTTTGGCTCCTGTGTTTGGATTGCAAGAGTATTTCAAAGACCTGCTCCGAAGCGATTTTACGCCTCAGCGCATCAATCCTCAATTCTTCTGCTTATTAAGGAAAGATTTGCCTTAAAACATCAGAAAACAAAACCTGGAGAAATGCAGCTAAGTGCTGCTCACCAGGGAGCCGCAGTTTGGAGGAGCATCACCAGCTCATGCCCTGTGACCACCACCACACTGCAGCACAAAGGACCGGAGGGAAATGTGAACACTTCAAATTTGAGCCAGAAAGATGAGAACCGGCAGCTCAGAACTGTAAATCCAGCTGCAGCAGGGAGCAGTGGTGGCTGGGGGCAGCGGGGCTGGGGCAGCACCACACAGCCCCATCACAGTCACCGGAGAGATGGGTCATCTCTGCTGGTGCACAGCTCTCCATCACTGCCCCTTCACCGCGCGACCCCATGGCTCACAGCATTACATGGGGAAAGGAGCCCCTGCTCAAGCGCAGACAGGCGGGGAGAACAATCATACAACAGATCTGGGGGGGAAAAAAAAAAAAAAAAGAAAAAAAAAAAAAGAAACCCCAACATATTTCACTCCCTTTGAGAAATTCAAGTGAGATGCTGCAGTTTACTTTGGGGTTCAGAGGAAAACGCAGAAGACAGGAGAGCAGTGCATCTCTGGAGAAGGGGAGAAGGATTGTTGCTGCATTTCAGAGGTTAGAGGCAAGTGAAGAGGGGCTCGGTGTTTTGATTGCCATGGAGATTTCACTTAGAAACCGTTTTTCCTGCCACATCCCTGCTCAGCAGCGAGAACTGAGCAGGTCCTCCCAGAGAGCTCCATCTCAGGGGGCCTGGGCTGGACAGGACCCCATGGGTGCTCAGCCACCCCACTCTGTGTGCACAGACCAGCCTGGTGAGACCCCGGCCTGGATCAAGGAGGCTGGGTGGATCAAAGGGATCTGTTGATCCTCAGCAGCAGATATTAGGGGACCAATCACAGCCTTAAAGAGCCAGGAAAGGCCCCCTCCCCCCTGGCAGAAGAGGTGCCCTGGGCCACCCCAGGCTGTGCCAGACCCCCTGCAGACCCGCCTCCCCTCTGGAATCACTCTGTTCTCCCACACTTCGGAGACGACAGGCCAAGGACAGGACCCTGCGCTGGTCCCTCAGCTCTGGCTCCTTCTGCATCGCACCAGGCAGAGCGATGCTCCCTTTGCCCACCCAGCACAGGCAACGTGAACGCTGATGGTTACCTGCAACCCACGAACTGGCACAGATGCTGCACCTGATGGCCAGCCACTTCTGGGACTTCGTTTCTCCAAGGCTGGATGGGATCTTGGAGACCACCTCATCCAGCCCCTGGCTGGGTTTTGAGCACCTCCAGGGATACAGTCCCCATCGCAGGTACCACTGCACACTGCCACCGTGGAGGGCACAAAGAGAGGGAGCAAACAGCCGTGGGGCCAAAACACCGCTGCGTGTCCTGCATCTCCCCGTGCCCAAGCTCACGTAACTCCCCGCCGGCCACCCCCTCCCACACAGCAACCCCCCCGTGGTGGTCTCTGCTGGGAGCCCCAGATCCACCAGCACCTGGTAGCATAGCAACACCGCCCGTGCATCCCACCATCCCACCACCACCACCACCTCCACAGCTTCCCTCCTCTTCAGCAGGGAAGGCTTTTGCTTGCTGCGTTACCCCAGCTCACCTTGTTCAGGGACTCCTAAGCCAGGAGCTGGTCCCATCATCCCCATCCCTAAATCCCACCCTGGATCCCACCCTGGGTGAAACTACATTCCTGTTTCTCACAATTCCTACAGTCCCTCTCATGTTTTCTATCCTTGGACAGAAACGTGCCCCTTTCCCCTGATCCAGCCCTCCCGGCAGCCACTGATGCAGGACTCAGAAGAGCAATTTGGCAGAGTTTTAAGCCATCGTGCTCCAGGCAGAAGCCACTGAAGCCACTCGGCTGAAGAGTCACAAAAATGCCAAGTAATAGATCTCCTGGAATGAGGTCACATCTGAGATGTAAAAGGGCTCTTTTCTAATGAAGAGTGATTGCACTGATGGTTCTGAAAATAAAAAGGAATTACAGAATTCCTAGAAAGAGGCTCTTCAGACTAATACAGTTACATCAATCAGAAAAATTGTTTCTCTATTCACAGCAATCAAATTCCACTCTATTGTTTTAAAAGGTGGGAGGCCTCTATGTCCCCACCTACAGAGATTGTTTCCTAGGTCTTTTAAGACATTCATCCCCAAGTTACCCGTATTTAGCTTATTCCTGCCCATGCTCACGGGCTGGTGCCTGCTGCTGCTGCAGCGCTGACCACACTGTGCATCCTGGGCTCAGGAATCATTCCTGGGCATCTAAGATCAGAGGAATGTTGCTGTTCCCCAGCGCACCTGGCAGCCTAACTCACTTTCAGGACCAAGCTGATGTTTTCTGCCCACGGCCAGGAGCAGGTACTGTACTTGGTGGTGAAAAGCAATGCTGTTGGCACACGCTGCCCTTGCAGCGATGGAAATATTCCACACTCAATAACATCGCTCAAGAGAAGATGCCAAGCAAAAAAGTGGGGACAGGGAGTGAAGCATAACCCAGGGGGGATGTCCACCCTGGGGCTGTGCCTGTCCCTGTCCCTCTGCTTTGCTGCCTGCTCCCCAGGAACATGCTCTCCTTGCTGCCCTCCACCTGCCATCCAGCCCAGCCTCACCACACCACTGCCTCCTCCTCCTCCTCCTCCCCACCATGCCCCATGCTCCTGCAGGACCTGCACCACCAGCAGCATGCCACAAACCTCCCAAAACGTTCTCCCCTCGAGGCCTGAGGATGGTTTCCACCTCTAGCCGGAGAAACCCAAGAAGGACCCACCTCCACACACAGATCCTTTACACAACATCATCTGCTTAAAGAGCAAATGTGTGGGGTTTGGGTTTTTTGTTTGGTTTTTTTTCCTTCACACACAGGAACCATTTCCTCCCCATGACACCAAACCCCCAAAAGGCTCCATCTTCTCTAGCGGCCAGGAGGTCTGCCACCCATGCTGGCCACATCCAGGTGAGGAGCCAGCCAAAAAGGGGCTGCAGCAGCCCCTGACCCCTCTGCACAGGAGAGCTCCCGAGCACGAGCGTGATCAGGCTGATTTTGGAAGGTAGCTGAGGATCTGCAGTGCCCTGGCTCAAAAAGAACAGCATTAAACCGGCATGGAGCACAGCGCCTATTGCACTAACGCTGCGATCTTTCACATCTCCTACACAACTGAATCATCAAACGACATTTAAAAACCAGCAGTACGTGTCGGTTAATCATAGCAAGAGGGAGCTGCTGGCTAAAAGGGAATATCCCATGTTAAACCCAAGGGAGCATTTCTTCCAAGAAATTAAAATAATATCGCCAGTTGATTGGAACTCTCCCCCAAAGTAACTCCCCCCGCCAAGGGGAACAGCCCAGGTCGCCGGGAGAGCCCCCAGCACCCCGCGCTGCAGCAAGCTGAACCCCAAAGCACCTGCTGAGGATTGCAGCTCAGCAGCCTGGGGCGTGCAAATACAGCAGAGCCTGAGCAGAAGCGCCTCGGTGCTGATGGTTTACAGGGGAATTTCTAAGTAAAAAAGCTGCTCCCCGGGCCAGATCTCATCTCTGGGTGCCACAGGGCTCTGGTTCCTGAGCGAAACCCCCGCTTCCGCAACGGCGCCTTCTCCTTTTATGCTCAGTTCTGGTTGGGGCCCCAAAGTTTATAGCAGGGATGTTTGTTGCTTTTTGGATTTTTTTTTAAAAATAAAACACTTTAAAAAGATGAAGCAGCTTTGTCAATGTTACTGATACAGAAATCTCATCCTGGGGTGCAACACTGGCCAGCCAAGCACTCCCTCCTCCTCTAAGGCAGGTACATATGCACCCAAGCACCCAGAAAAGGACCAGATTCATCACTATGTTAATAAATTTGCAGATTAATTTAGTCCTGTAACTTTCCCATCTCCCAGGTCCAGTTTTCACCAGTGGTGCCTATTTTGCAAGGCCAAACCACAGGTCCCGGGCCAGCAGCCCGACCCATGGATGACAGCTAGCAGGGCTGCTGCCTGCCCCCCCCCAAAGCTGAAAAAACACACTTGGAGTTGGCTCCTCCGCCGTGGTTCCCCGGGGAAGGGGCCAAGCCGGCATGCTAAAGGTTGAGACATGGCTGAGAAAAATCTGCAGCCGCACAGACCCCCTGCATGGAGTGGGGACCCTGGAAGAGGCGGACAGAGCCTTCCTCCCCGCCAGCGGCTCTGCCCTGACTCCAGCTGCAAGCTCATTTTGGCAGCACCTGCAGCCAAACGTGCAGGAACACTGACATCTCCCTTCACCAGCAACCCCCCCGCCGCCTCCCACCCAGCACAGCCCTTCTCACTAGTTTTTAAGCTGTTACCTTGGCAGGGACCTTGTTCGGCGTGCTCCGGAAGAAAGAGGTTTTTGCTGTGAAAAAGCAATCCTCGAGGTCTTCATCCAAGCTGCAGTACCCGCTGCTCATGGTCATCGAAGCCCAGCAAAGGTGAGAGGCTGAGCGTGCACGGGGCTCGCCGGGGGGCTCGGGGGGCCGGCGACCATCAGCGGTCCCTGCTCCGGCTCCCGCACCAGCAGCGAGCCCGCTCTCACATCCTCAGCTCGCCGGCGCTTATCTGCAATAGCTCCTTCTGCTCATCCTCCAGAGCCAGCGGAGCTATTTCTCTTTAACAGGCAGCCGTGCCGGCTAACCCTTCCCTCTCCTCCTCCACCCGCCTTCCTGCGCAGCAGCGCTGGGGCAGCATGGAAGGGGCCGAGCGGCGAGTTTGCTCCCACTCTTGGCACCCAGCTTCGCTCACCGCCCGCGGTCTGGTCCCACGGGCGCCCGCGCAGCATCGCCTCCCCTTCCTGCGCTCGCCCCACGGCGCGCAGCCCTGCCACTTCCTCTTGCAAAATTTCTCACCCTGCGGCACACCAGGGCCCAGGCGCTGGGCTTGTCCCCGGGTACCCCCACACCTCCTCCGCTACCCAAAATCCATCGCCAGGGCAGGCTGGCCTCTTGCTCCTTCCCTGGCAGCACAACCTGGAGAGCGGCGTTGCATCTGCTGTCCCAGGGAAGCAAACCCCGGACCGAGCCTGACCACGCTGGTGGTGGGGAAGGGGGGAGGCTGGCAAGGATGTGGCCTCAGACCCTCCTCAGGGGTGCTGGGAGCCCCTGGTCATCACGCTGCAGGAGGCAGTGGGTGCCTCTCTGCTCTGCAGCTAATTTTAGAGCAGTGGGAGTGATCGCAGCAGTGCTGGCACCCGGCTGAGGCAGCTTCGATTGCAGCCCAGGAAAAAGCCATTCAGCTCCTCAGTCCCGTTTGCAAGAAGCGCTCGCTCCAGACTGATTAAAATGCTGTGTTGGCCTTGGAAAGAGCCTCAGAGCAACAGCACCATCCCAGCTCCCCTCTCCCCTTGCAGCCCTGTGGAAACCCAGGCCGGCACAGACCCATCCCCAGAGCTGCTTCCTCCATCCCACTCTCCCCTGGCCCCTGCAGGGCCCCCACCATCCCACTAACACCCTGTGTTCTGCCCAGCAGCTTTTGAAGCAGCTGTGACCTTCCTCCTCGGTGAAGATGACAGGTATTTCTGGAGCCGGGCAGGGGAAGGGCTCCGCTCCCCCCAGGCTATCCTCCTCCCTCGGTGGGGGCTCCCAGGAGGGGCTGCGCATCCATGGGGTTGCAGCACATCCCAGCACAGGCTCTCCCTACCCACCTGGAAACCGACGTGTGTGCACAGGCAGGCTGGGGGGACTAAAGAAAAGCCTGGCACACCGTGTTAAAAAGGACTCTGCTTAGGCAACAGTATTAGCCTACAGGCTAACAACTCTCTATCATGCTTCAGAAAAGGAAGAGGGAACAAGGTCCGAGAGTATCATGTCGCTGAATAAATCCATCCGACGCCCACACTTGAAATACTTCATGCAAGACCCGGCCAGCCCATCCAAGAAAGAATAAAGAATTGCAAGAGGTACCACGAAGGGCAGGGTAGGCAAGATCCAGGGAGGTTTCCATGCCTGGGGCCAGCCTGGATCTGGAAAGGAAGGACTAGAAAGAACATAGACACAACTGAGAGCTACAAAATCGTGGGAGATGTTCACAGGAAGAGTGCAGTAAGGAGGAGTGCTTTTCCAGGCCACGCACGATCAGATTTGCAGAACTTATCACTAGGTGTGCTGGCGGTGGATGTGCAAAGTCAGACTCCTCAGAAGGAGCTCACTGACAGCAACTACAAGTGACAGTTCAGACACAACCCCAAGGAGCGCCCACAGCACTGCTCACAGGGAGGCCACGGCAGCACCACGCCATCCTCGCCCTGACGTTCCTGCTCTCTCCCTCAGCATCCACCAGCTGAGAAGAGAGGAGGCACCCTGTGCCCGGATAGCTGCTCTTATGTTAATTCCTTTGTGCCCTTTTCAGGGCACGACTCTCCCCATCGCTAGGTGCAGTTTGCACGTCAGGCTGGCGAGCACGGAGAGCTCCGCACCCCGCTCCCCCGCTTGGCTACCTGCAGCAGGACCAGTGGCAAACCCCTCCTGCAAACGGGAGCGATCGCTCGCTCCTCCAGCTCACAGGGCTCCTTTGACTGGTCCAAAAGGGCCCCAAGAACTTCGTACAAGCTACCATCCACGCACGAAAACCTCTTCCCCTCTTGATGGCTTGCAGACGGTGTTTCATACCCTCCCATCTGTATCTGCTAGCTGAAGGACTTGAATTGCTACCAGCTTTTGATAGCTCTGTACCCCACAGCCTGCAGCACCCCGGGAATACAAACCGGGACACCAATGCAAAGACTAGCAAGAGGATACAACACCTGCATCTCAAAGAGGAAGGCAAGAATCCCAACGGCAGCAACTTGTAACAATGCAAATAAATAAGCTATCCTCTTAGCAGCATGCGTACTTCTGCAGTGGCACAAACCTCCTCGGCTTCACAGAGCTATATTTAGAAGAGAAAGAGGCTTGAAGTCAAGCACACACGACACAGTGAGCGTTGGGCCGATGAACGGCATGGGCATCCTCACGGAAGCTTCAGCCCCGAGTGTTTCCCATGGAAACAGGGTGCAGCCAGTTTTGCAGAGCCCCATGCGAAGCTGGATGCACCCCCGCTGCATTGCTCCATGTGCTTCTTCCAGGACCCCTCGCTTTTCCATGGCGGTTCACCTGCCAGGGAGATGTGCTCCACAAAAAAAAACAACCACGGAAAAAAACCCCAAGCAATGTTGACCCATTGGTTCAGCAGCAGCTCCGGTGAACGGTGAGCTGCACGACAACCCTCAGAGGACCCGCTCACCAGTGACCGGCACCAGTTCGGAGGTGGGAAGCGCATACCAGCTCTGCCAAAAGCAGGGACCAAGCTCCTGGTGCTGCCAAGACCAGCAGGGACTCCTGCCGGCTTTCGCGGAGGCTTCATTTCACCCAGGGAGGCTAATCTGGGACCCAAATGTAACGCACTCTTAAATACTTTGTTGGATCAAAGCCCAAATTATTAATGCCTGGTATTACATGGCAACAGGGCTTAACTAGGTGATATTAAAGCAGCTGTTCCTGATGCTCCTAGTTTGCTTACATTTGATACTACTATTGAATGACTTTCAACTATGCTAGCTATTAGAATCACCGAACGGTTTGGGTTGGAAGGGACCTGACAGACCATCTGGTTCCCACCCCCTGCCACAGGCAGGGACACCTGCCACCAGCCCAGGTTGCTCCCAGCCCCATCCAACCTGGTCCTGAACCCTTCCAGGGATGGGGCACCCACAGTGGCTCTGGGCACCCTGTGCCAGTGCCTCGCCACCCTCACAGCAAAGAATTTCTTCTTAATATCTAATCTAAATCCTAATTTAAGTTTCTTGTGTTTTCAGTGTGCAATCCCCCCCGCAGTGTATTCAGGCACCCTATTACTCTCCTTTCCGCAACACTGACACCGTTTCCCCTCCACCCTCCTCCTTCCAAGCAGCAGAACTCGCCTGGCCCACAAAAGCACACCGGGAGTGTGGCTGCGTGCTCAGCTTCACGGGCTCCAAGCAAGCAAACCTGAAGATGATTTTTCCTTGATTACCCATTATCCACCAATGAAAACAGAGCTTTATTGCAGCAATTCACCCTCTTCACCCTCAAACGAGCCCACGTACCCCCTGCCCCCCCCCCCAGCCTCACAGCCTTTCCCAGCACAGGTAATGAGACCTCTGCCCACGCTTTGCCGTGCGGAGGGTTCGGAGCAGGGATTCCTGGCCGGCACCTCAGGATGGGTTTATGGATTTCTGTTTGCTGCTGTAATTGGAAAGACTTTTGTTTCCTTGGCACAAAATGCCTCCCCCCTTCCCGGGATCACACCAGAGATGTGTCAGGGTGATGAATTGCCACGAAGCGCAGGCTCCGTGTTTATTATTAGCACCATCAATAACCCCCGGCTGGTGTTATCACCCTGAAGAAGAAAAAAGCCTTTCTAATTTTTCTAAAATCCAAGCTTTTCTCGTGCTGCTGGGGGAAGCCCAACAGCATCCGAAGGAGATGTAAACACACACAAGTCTGGCTCTTCAAACAACCTCAGGGCTCAGTGGAGAAGCCATTCGGAGTCCCTTTGCAATGCGTAACTTCCAAGATAAATCCCACCTAACTTCAGGCTCCCCCTGACCCTTTCCTGCAGAGCAGCACAGCCAACAACCAAACCCACCACTGGCTGCTCACACACCCAACGGAAACCCCGTGTCACCTTTGAAAAACATTTATTCTTTGAAAAACTGCACCGCTCCATTTCCAGTGTTGCACAAACGCAGCAAGGTCTTCCAATACAAGGAATATAAAGGCATGGTTATAATGGAGAAAATACAGATTTTTTAAAAGCATATAGAGATCGAAAAGGCTCTGTGCAAGTCAAATCCAGTGCAGCCAGGTTTCTAAGCTGTGTTTTAAGCTTCCAGCTTTAAGCATCTCACATCTCAACCCGTGTGGCATCGTGCAGTCCTGCTGTGCCCCACTGCACGTGCTGCAGCTTGTCCCAGCAGACACCCAAGCCGGGCATCACCGGTACCATGGGACCCTCGGGTGGGGGTTAAGCAAACAACTAAACCTTCCTGGAGTAGCCCTGGGGATTAGTGCACATCCCTAATAACAGACTGAAGAGTCTCAATCCCCCAGACGAGTGAAACTCTTAAAACAAGGCTATCAACCTGAAGCTCCTTACAAAATCCATGCTCACACTGCCAAGATGCAGGCGAAATGCACCCTCTTGCTGCTCCTCTTCGAGCACTTTGCTGGGACACAATTTAATGCCGGTATCGACCCTCCCTTGCAGGCACCTGGGCATGGCCGGGCTGCAGCGTGGGGCCCGACATCCCTGGGGGACGCCGCTCCTCCCCTGCTCTGTTCCAGGCAGCCTGGCCAGGCTGACAGCAGCGTTTTAAACATGACACAGCTCCACACACACCTTTACGGCGAGGGGGACGCCCCCACGTACAACCTCCAGCGTGCCAGCTCGCACCCACGCAGGATCCAGGTGGGCAGGATGCACACAGTATATACGCGACTCATCAGTGAGCGCTGCCCGGCTCGGCCGGACCGATGGGCTGACCTCCCCGACAAGACCTCCCTGCTGGAAAACCCGCCAGGAGCAAGAAATCGGGTCTCTGAAGGAGATGCCATTGGTCACCACGAGGCTGCCGGCCCCCGCGGAGCCCCCTCCCCAGCGTACCTGGCTGCAGGGCGGCAGCAGGGTGCTCTCGGGCGAGAGCTGGCTCTGGCACTGGCCCGGCCGACGGCAATCCAGCTGGATGAGGCTGCGGCATTCCTGGTGGCACGTGTATCTGCAGTCTGCACAGGAGAGAAAGGAGATAGTGAGGCACCCAAGAGCCGCAGCCTGCTGTCGAGGAGCAGCGGGGGAACCCCAGGAAGGGACCAGGCTCCTGCCAGAGGGCAGATGGATGCTCATGGGCACTGGCACAGCCGGAGCTGTCAGCCAGGCACATGTCCTCACTCGGGCATGCTCCTGCAGGTGGGGAGAGGTACCAGGATGCCTCATCCAGAGCAAAAATTGCTCCCACACCCTCTCCCCAGGGAAACCTGTGTTTCTTGCTGCAATGCTGCAGCATGGGCAGCGTTCCTGCCTTGCATCCTGCTGCCTTTCCCCCGATCTGCTGGCATGCTGACGTACAAAGTAAAAAATATGCTCAAGTCCCACCAAACCATGTGGTACCCGGCTCCTCAGCTGTGCTCCCTGGAGACATCACCTGCACAGCGCCTGCAGCGAAAGCTCGGCCACTTCACCCAGAAAGGATGCTTCATCTTCTAGCATCAGGAGGGAAAAAATATCTTTGTATTGGACAGAAGTCAAACTATTTAAGTTCACTAAACATGAACAATTCAAGGGCCAGTTACAGTGACTGAGGCATGGATCTACCATCAGGCTGCCAAAAAGCCACCCCTGGAGAGGGTACGGAGATGTCCTGGGCCCTGGCAAAGGCTGTGAGCTCCCATCGCCAGCGCACACTGCCCAGGAGCAGTAAGGCGTTGATGTAGCCTGTTTTCTTTGGGTGCTGACCTGTCCTGTGAGACATTAACTAGTTTAAGGTAGGAATTGCACAGACACCTCTGCGAAGCCCAGGTTTAACCTGTTCAGGCACAGGGTCCCAGAGCGGCAGCATTCGGCACAGCCAGCTCCATCTACCAGACACAACAGTTAGCACGTATCGGTGGCTATCGCTCCCCCAGCCCTTTTTTTCCAAGCCCTGACTTTTCTATACTTGCCTGACCGCAACTACCAACATCCTTCTACTTTAACAGCCCTTCTGATCCTTTTTAATTTTTAACTGTTGTACAAACAGCATTAAATTTACTTTTTACACTACCCAAAATTCCAGAGCGGTCACCGACCTCAAAAAAAAAAATAAAAAAAATCCTAAAACCAAAGCAAGAAAGCTTACTCCACAGGAGGCAGGACCGAGTGCCCATCCCTGCACCAGCCCTGCCACCCCGCTTCAAGCCAGCAAGCTTGTATTTTAAATACCTTTCTTTTTTCTTTTCTTTTTTTTCTTTAGCATTTGGGTCATTGGGTTTGAATATCTGGGGCTTGCAGGAAAGCAAAGGAATATCCCATGTTTGCTCTGGAAACAGTGATCTCTGCTCAGCTCCGCCGAGCACTCACAGGCGGGAATGCCTGAGAATGAACGAGTGGAGCTGAGCCACTGCTGGGAGCTGGTGCCTGAGGGGGGAAAACATCAATCTCCAGGGGAAACAGGGAAATAATTTATCATTTTACATTCATCTGGCAGGAGCTGTCTATCATACTCCTATTCCAAAGCAGTTGTCTCAAGTAAGCCTGGGGGAAAGCAGGGAGACTTGCTTTTTTTTTTTTTTTTTTTAATTAGAGATAAGCTGCACAGTTACATGGTAATTTCATGCGTGACCTTTTGAGCAACTGGAACAGCCTTTTAATAGGGGACATTCGCCAAGCCTTTGCTGGAGCTGCCAATTTGAGATTGCTCTAGTTGCAGGTTCACCTTGAGCATCTGGCACCAGCAGAAAGTCCCTTCTGTCTACTTGGTCCATGGTTTCCAGACCCTGGACCTCAGCCTGCTGGGGCAGGAAGGCTCAAGCATCTTAGGCGAAGGAGGCACGCAGCGAGAGGGCTGAAATACGTAATACAGACCACAGAAATTACAATTCCTAAGCACACCTCTCTGGATCAGGCCCATCGTGGCCAAGCACTTCTTTACAGGATTTAAGTATGACACCTCCTTAGTCACCATCACCTATTAACAGACCTAATCACTCCGTATCCGGCAGGGAACACTAATTTTAGAAACCCAGCACAGCTTTAGGAAGCAGTCACGTGACAAGTTTGCTAAGAGGAGCAGGATGCCTCCACTCACGCTTTAAGATAATTTCCATTCAAGTCAAACAAAGTAACACTTGGAAATGTAGTTTCTTTTTTTTTTTAAAAAAAAAAAAAGTCAGATCATGATACTGTGAAAAACTTTGGTGGCTGAAAGGAATTTCCCCGGTTTTACAGATAAAGTTTCTCAGGGGGATAAAGCTGGATAGAGCAAAACCATTCAATACAGATGCCCATCTAGGTGCCTAAATATAGGACTGCAGTCATCCTGCCCACCCCATCCTCCCACTCCCACCTCCCGAATACCACACAGATGCTATGGGGCGTCTTTCCATCCAACCCATGTGTAAGCCCCAGGTCTGTAGGCTCAGGACACAGCAGGAGGAGGCACAGGGCTGTGGCAGTCACCAGATCCCAGCCCCAGCCACGACAGAGGCTCCAAGAACCTGACCCCAGCCAGGCTTCCACCTAAAGGAAAACCTCCTGCAACCCCAAAGCAACACCACATGGGAGATCATGTAGGATTGCCCCCCAAATTAGGATGGAGAAGGTCTAAAGTGTCTCTTCAACTCTTTTCTGGCCGAAGTTTGTAGTTCCTGCAGCGGTGCTGGGGGATTGTCCAGGTGAGAACACCCGCATCACCCCAGGGCTGCCAGCCCTGGCACACACGGGACCGCTGAGCAGGCGTGCTTCAAAGTGAGCTACAAAAACCCCTTGTGTGATGTTAAAATGAAATTGCAGGAGTTACCTGGAAGCTCTGGTTCCTGGTCATTAAGGATCCTGCCATTCATTTGAAAAAAAAAAAAAAAAAAGGGGAGGGGGGGGGCAGGGAGGATGAGGGTGCAAATAAATTTGCTCCCAGTATCACCAAAGTTAAGGAAAATCGTTGAAGCATGACCCAGCTGCCTCGGGAAGGCTCAGAGCCACCAAAGAGAGAAAAATAAACCATCCTGAGCTTTGAAAGCAGCCGTGAGGCTCCGCAGGTGTTTGAGCGCTGGAAACGGACCGTGTTGGAGAACAGTGACTTCTTCCATGCGCGTTCCAGCTCCGGGATCCTTCAGCCTGTCCCACCCGCCTTCAAACGCAGGCTGTGCCAGGCTGGGTTCGCTGAGCCGTGCCAGGCTGGGTTCACCAGGCTGTACCACCTCAGGTGGAGGGCTCGGTGCCTCTGCCCTCGCTCCGAGCAGCCGCCCCATGTCACTCGGGGTGACCTCAGGCACGGCTGTGGGATGCAGCCCCACGACATCACGAGAGCCGGTGTCTCCTCTGGGCACAAAGGGTCAGGGCAGGACCTGCGGCATCGCCACCAGCTCCAGCATTCCCAGAGCGAATGCAGGGGAGGGTCTTGGCTTTCCCGTGAAGTGCTTCCTGACACCCCCCAGCAACGATCCGGCCTCGTTCCTGCCCCAAGCCTGCGGCTTCATCACCGGAGGCCTCAGCAGGTTTAGGTGTAAATCAGGTGGTTTGGGTTCTGTTTTTCACAGGTAAAACCCCAGGGTGGTCTTTGCTTGTTCAGAGCAGACAAGACCCCTCCAGTGACAGCCACCCCTCTGAGAGGTCCCTGCATCACTGCAGGATCCGGAGGGCAAACCCCGCGGCCAGGCAGATGCTCTCAAGCCATTATTTACTAAAAGTCAAATTTTCCTTTTGAGTGGCAAACGCAGCACCACCGATGCCCCACGCTGCACCGATGCCCCACATTACACTGCAGCACAGCACGCCTGCAAGAGCCGGGCAGCAGGAGCCAGAGCAGATGCTGAAACCACCCAGTGCCACCAGCACGGTGGCCAGAGTGCATGCCAGCCCCGTGCCAGCCCCGTGCCAGCCCCGTGCCAGCCCCGTTACCTGCTGGGCAGGATCCCAGGTGGCCGTGCATCACCGGCCATGCTCTGCAGCACTGACAGGGCAGCACCGCAGGGATCGATCCCTTCACGTCTAGCAGCAGCCCGCCAGCAAATACGCCCAAACACACTGATTTACACCACCACCTACCTCTGACCAGCAAGACCTCCCTGCTCGACCTCCTCAGCAACCGCAGTCCCTCGGACCAAGCCTTGGACTTGGGAAAATGCCTGAATATTTTGCGAATTCTCTTTGTCACGAGCCCAAAGCAGGCGGCTGCCCCCGCCTTCCCGTCTGCCATCCTTGCGGGAGATCGATCGCTCCCCGGGCACGCGGAGCCGGGCGGGCAGCTCCTCGATGCCGAACGCCGCCGAGATGCAACGTGCATCGGCGCAAGCTACGCCTGCTGCCACGAGAGGCCTTTCCTCCCACGGAGATAAAACATGGACATTGTCCATTGACAATCCGCTGCCGTTTGAGGGATTTATTTATTTCATTTTTGAGCAATGAGGCAACACGCAGCTCAGAGCTTGTGCATCTCTGGGCTTGTCCTGTTAGCCATGGAAAACTTTCTATTTCTGGGGCTTTTTGCTTGATAAGATAAAACAACCCAACGGAAGAGATTAGAGAGAGAAAGCGCAGGACCCAGACGTATGCTGGGAGGCCTCTTTCCAATATCCTCTCTCCACTTTGCTGCTTTTCCCCTGCAGCCTGCTGAAGCTTAAGGGGGAGGGGAAAAAAAGCCCCCAACATTTAATCAAAGGTGCAATTAAAGGAATACACTGAGATTAACCATATTTATAACATCGCTTTAAAAACTGCACATGGTTTGCTAGGGTTTTAGATTGACACTACCGTCCTTTCACAGCATCTATCAGTTACAACCACACCAGGTGTCAAATGATGGAGTGGGACGTAAACATCAGTTTGACAGCATGCTCGAAATCTGCCACTTTGTACCCTCTACATCGTGACTGTCCCCTCTCTGCTCAGCTCCTCTTACAGACTGGCTTTCCAGCACCCTGCGCAACACGTTCTTGCATTTCTACAGGGAGTAACAAAGGTGTAATTGAACTAATCCTAAAAATCACACCAAGCAGCGTAAGCAATGAGTTAACACGGAGCGCTTTCTTATTCAGCCCTGGCTGTCCCCACACCCAGACAGCATCTCTTCAGCGATACCCATCCCTTCTGCCCACACCGAGAGCAGAAAACTCAGCTAAACCCACCGGGCCAGGGACGAAGCAGGGGGAGACAAGAGACACCCCAAAAACTAACCTGCCATGGAGGCGCTGGAGCCTTGGCTGGTGTGTCTCTCCATGAATCCTTCCCAAGGGCTGGACTGCAGATGGAAGGTGACCCTGCAGACCTGTGCCGCTCCAGGAGCCCCAGCACCCCACCACACAGCTCTGGGCAGGTCACTGCTCCCCCCACACCTCCGCCCCCCTGGCCAGCAAACGCCCTGCCCCGGGGAGCCCCAGCACCTCACCCTGTCCTCACCTGACCCCAGCAGCACCCGCCTGGCAAGTGCCAGCCCAACCTGCCCGAGTCACCGGCGAGCAGGAGAAGCCTCAGGAATCCGTCTGGACCAGCCAGATAGGACAGAAATGCAAAGCACCGCGGGTCCTATGAACTGCTAGCAATTATTATTTACAGAAATGCAAAGCACTGCTGGTCCTATGAACTGCCAGCAATTATTATTTACACCAATTATTATTTAGCTCTTGGTTAGCAAGACCAGAGACACGAGGGAGTGTGGGAGGACCTGTTGGAAGAAGATAACATGAAAAACTACCGTGTCCCGGAAAGCGCCAGTGGCATGAGCCCTCATCCCTGCGAGGCTGAGCTCGCTAAAGAATTTGTTATCTCAAGCAAACATCTACTTGCAAACCAGTAATATTAGAACTGTAGTTTGCTCTACAAACGAAATAAAAATGGTGTGTGTTTAACCAGTTTCCTCCTTCAGGCAGCAAGTCATGATTCAGCGCAGTACTTGAGGACTGAACTACCTGCTCTGAGAGATACGGGTGGCCTCAGCCCAGGAGATAAACCCAAACGGACACTGAAGTGCTCTGCTGACCAGGTCCGTGTTGCAAGATTTAAGGATCAAACCCTGGCTTCAGGTACAACTGCATGTGCCACCACCGTCACCAGGCGCTGGACGTGCTCCGAGGTTTCCCCCGAGGCAGCGCCCCACAGCCAGCCTTCCCGGCAGGGAAGCGCTGGGAGCTGGAATCATTTCCTTGCGAAGCAGCACTTCAGCCCACAAACGCCCTGTTTTGGTAACACCGTGGTCATCAGCACCAAGACCCAGGCCATCGGTCGGGGTGGGCACCCAATTCCAGCCACCAGCAGCCCTGCGCCAGTGGCTCCCACCACTGCACCACCTGCCTACGGTCACTCCACCTGCAATAGGTGCATCCCACTTAACCCACGTGGGCCAAAGAAACAACTCCACCGGACTACACCAGGCAATACGTGGGTAGTAAATCATGTCCCCAGCTGCCAGGTAGAGAGAGGCCATGGGGGAGCCCCACCAGCACAGGCACGGGGCCAGCGCACCCCCGGGGTGAGCACCCCAACCTCACCAGAGGATGGAGCGAGCTGAAGGAGCGGGCACGCTGCTGAGCCATCGCTGGGACGGGTCTTACTGCGGGTTTCACTAATGGCTGTGGTGCCAGAAACAGGAATTTCTTATCAGCACCTGCATCACGGGCACAGCAAGGATAAGAAAGTCCCCCAGGAAGAACTGGCCCATCTCAGGGTGAGCTGGCACGGAAAGGGAGCAAAGCAGCTGATCCACACCCAGGTTAGGCTCCTACGTAATTCTTCTGCCTCAAGCCATAAGATCCCCGGTCATCAGTGACCAGCCCACCCCAGGCAGCACAGAGGGACCCTGAGTCACCGGCGTGATGCTGCCAGGAAAAAAAAATAAATGCAACTGCAACCCTGAGACTGCGCCAGCGGAGATACTGAGAGCCAGGGAAGCAATCGAGCCATCAGCCAAAGCCCGACCCACCGCTGCCCTGTCTGGTGCTGCTCCCACCGCTACCCACCCAAACCCTTCTCACCGGGAAGCTGCCCCCAGCACAGAGCTCAGCCTGGTTTCTCCTCTGCCCCAGCTCCAAAACGAAATAAAGCACGCAGAGGGCTTTGAAGCTGCATTAGTCACCATCTGCCCTACCAGAACAAACACCAAAAGAACCCACAGCAAAGATGCACCTCTGCAACCTGCCCATCCAGCTCCCTTCTCCCCTCTCATAGCAGGAAAAGCTGCCGGCAGCAGGGCACAGTTACGCTCCTACAGTGGTTTATTTATTTATTTTTTTATATATTCACTCAGGCTTTGAAAGGTGCCAGCAGCACAAAGCCACATACATTAGCTAGGAGATATTCAAGATACAGCATATAATGGCACAGCCACTCCTCATGAGCAATTGCATTCGCTCTGGGACTGAAATCAAGTATTTTTTTATCGAACGCCAGCAGGACAGCCTGGGGTCCGTCGCTCCTGGGCTCCCACTTCCCCATCCCTTTGCGCTGATGCCCATGGAAGCAGCATGCCTGGTGTCTGTCACGCACAGGCCAGACCCAGACGCTCCGGATCAAGGCACTGAAAAGGCTCCCAATGTCTCAGACATCATCTTCGTCAGCCCCAGATGCAGCACCCACAGGTGGCACTGGAGCTAAAACCTCGGTAAGAGCCTGTCCGCCACCTCCAGAGCCACGGGACTGATCCAGGACAGCCGAAACCCATCAGCTGCCCAAGGGAAGCCACCCAAGGGGATCCTTTTCCAGATTCTGGGACTTGCCAGGTCTCGGCCCCCACCCCTCCCATCCAGCCCCCGACTGGAAGAGGAACCGCAGCACACACATCCCACGTTAGCCTTGGAAAGCCAGCTCCGCGCCGCTCGAGAAAGGGGAAATGGAGCCCAGGGGATTTCAGCGCGTCTCTGGTTGGCACAAAAAAAGACGTGGCCAACCCACCTCGCCCCAGCTCCGCAGCGGGGCCAGCTCCCACTGCCCCTTCCCAGCCCTCCAAGCCTGCTGCAGACAGCGTGTCCCCCCTCACCGGGGCCAGACACCGTCACACGTGGGATGCTGTGCCCGCGGCATGGACAGGAAGGACACGGACCGTTTGGGGAGGGAGGAGGAATAAATGCCACCTTCACATGTTACTACAGACGGTCAGGTCTGATGTAAATAAAAATAGACTAGAGCTGTACAAACAAAAACCTGAGTATCCTCAGGCTGCAAGTCAAAAGCAAACAAGCAGCAATTCTGCATCAGAAGAAAAAGAAATATTCACCACGGGAGGATAGCACGCCCCGTCTGCAGCTCTTGGGCATTTTTGAAAGGATACGCTATCGGGATGACAGGGAATGCAGATGATGTTATAAGCGTCTCCACTGAAGTTTCCCTCCCCTCCCAGCCTGGCTGTTTGGGGAATTTTAGAGGCAGAACTACTCCCACAGTCTGAATAATTCTCCTCTGAAATGAAAAGGGAAATAGTGTTCTTTGAGATTTGTTTCAATATAACTATCGAAAAAAAATCCTGCCAGAGGAAAAGTCCCCCAAAACAACTATTTATAGTTATTTGCAACACCACAAGATTCCGTCACTTATTACTTTAGATCAGGATTTCGAAAGCCGCAGCCCAGTACCTCACCTCGCACATGAGCCCTGTGACAGCTTTGCAGGATGGCTGGTGACAGACAAGAGCCCCAACAAAATTTGGTTTGCTTCAAATAAACCCACGCTATTTTTTTAACCCCGTTCCATCCCGCATTTGCTCCAGCGTGCCGGGCACAGCACCACTGCCAGCCCCAGGGAAAACACTGGCCCTTACCGGGCTTCCAGGGAGTTAATCGGGGGCGGCAGGCAGAAAGCAAAGGTACACACCAGCCAAACGTATTTCCATCACCCTCCTTCAAACAGCGCTCCAGACAGCGAGTTCACCGGCATATTCCTGTGTCACGTTGTGCCGGCCGCGTGCTGACGGCTGGGTTACGTTTAATTAACAGCAGTCAGTGCTAAAACCTTAATGCGACGCAGCAGGGCCATATGGCACGACTGTCTCTCCCAATCGCCCTTCATTTCCAAACGGCACCGGCAGGCACGTGTAAGCGCCCTGCTCACGCCGCGCCATGCAAATCGCGGCTAGAAACATTTAATTGATTCATAATCTAAGGAAAGCCAAGCGTAAGAAGCACAACAGGCTGAGTGAGGGACTAATTGCCCCGGTGAGGCTGGTGTTATAGCATGTGCCTGGCATGACACACACGCACACCCCCCCCCCCAAACAAACAAACCAGCAAATGAGCAACGAAGCTTCCTCCTGAGCCGCCAGCTGGGCACCCAGCCCAGCACCTGGGGCGGGATGCAGCTCCTTCCCTTGCCCCAGTAACCACCAGTACCAGCTACCTGCCCTCCACACTGACACCAAGGGCACCCTCAGCTGGCTACGGGTGATCTTTTAAGCCTGAGCTAAACGGCGTTGGCTTTAGCAGCTTCTGCCAAAAATCAGGAGGCTCAGCTGACCCCAGCCAGCAAATCTTGGAGCTGCCCAAGCCCCAGCGCTGCAGCTGCATCCCAAACGGCAGCTCCCACCCAGCCCGCAGCGGGACGTGCCGAGGCCGAGCTGGGAAGGCGCAGTTCCACTGCCAGCAGCCAGCACAGCACACGCCACCGCGCTACCCATGACACACGTTTGCTCAGACCTCCCCGCCCCCCCACCCGCACCACCACGGGTGTCACTGACCCCCACTGACGGGGGTCATGTCATGTCTTCCCAAGGCCCACGCAAACGCCTGGTGGCCCGAGCACAGCGCCCAGGGCTATGGGACACGGAGCGTGTGCTGCTGCACGGCCGTGGCTCCGTCACCTCGTTTGCCCCCCCGGGTCCCCTCCCACGCGATAGGAACATTAATTAATTAATCTCTCCCGCAGAACGAAGGGATGAACGCAGCATGTCTGACTTGGGGGATATGCGTCCTGGGGAATCGCGCTGGTGTGAGTGCTCTTACCCAGGGAGTAAGCAAGGCAAACCAAGCCCAGCAAGGCGTGCGATCAGTTTACTCTTTCTAGAGGAATTTACACCTCACCGTAAAGCTTTAGAGACACAAACCCAGCTCACCGGGACCTGCTGCCGAGCGCTGATGCCAGCCCTTTCCCAACCCTGCGCACCCGCCGATAACCTCCGCTTTCCCGGAAAAGCCTCACTTCCCAGCCCCACCGGGCAGCCCCCCGCGCCCTGCCCCCCGCCCTACCCCGTGCCCACGGCCCCTTTGCGGGGAGACCCCGGCCAGGTCCCCTCGCCCGCCCAGCCCCTGTAGAGCGCGGTAGCGCGGGGGGGGGGGCAGCGATCCGCAGCCCGGTGCGGAGCCCCCCGCAGCCGCAGCGGGGGAGAAGGGGGGGGGGAGAGGGTGTCGCTGCGGGAGCAGGGGTGCGGAGAGAGCGGGGCTGCGGGCAGAGCGGGGTGCGGGGACAGCGGGGGTGCCGCTGCGGCCAGAGCGGGGTGCGGGCAGAGCGGGGTGCGGGCAGCGCCGGGCAGGGCTGCAGCGTGGGATGAAGCGCCCGGGCAGAGATGAGGTCAGGGGCGCGGGGCGCAGGCAGGGCGCAGGCAGGGCGCAGGCAGCACTCACGGTCGCAGCGCAGGGCTCGCTCCCGCACCGCCTCCCCGCACAGGTCGCACCAGCCGCGGCGCGGGGGGCGCAGGGCGAAGCGGTGCCCGCGCCCCGCCGGCTCCCGCGGCGCCGCGAAGATGCTCCGCACGTCGGGCAGCAGCCGCGGGGCCCCCCCCCCGCCTCCGCAGGCGCCGCCGCGCAGCCCGCGCCCCGCCGGGGCTCCCGGGGGCCATCGGCTCGGCGGCGGCGGGCGGCGGGCGGGGGCACGGCCCCACGGGCGGCCACGCCATGGGCTGGGAGCGCCGGGCGGGATGGGGCAGCGCAGGCGCCTTGCACCGGCCTGGGGGGAGGAGACACGGCGGGGGGGGGGGACACCGGGACCTGCCGTGCACCGTCTGTGGAGACTGCCCCCCCCCGCCCAGAGGACGGACCCTCGGGCCCACTCCCCGCGGGACCCATTGCCCCTAGCGCACACACACGCACACACGCACACGGTGCGGTTCTTCCTCGTGGAAACTCCTCTCCCCGCGGGATTCCCCGCCCCCCCGCAGCACCCTCCCCCGTGGGAATCCCCCCACCCCACCCCCCGAAACACCCTGCCCCCCCCGCCGGGGGTGTCCGGGGGAGCGCGTACATCCCCCGCGGTGGGATGTGCAGGGGCTTTCTCCACATCTGTCCCCCGCGGTGGGATGTGCAGGGGCTTTCTCCACATCTGCTGCAGGAGCCACATCCCAGCCCGGGCTTTGTCCCCACGGGAGCGGGCAGGTCACGCGTGGGGCACTAGATTACACACGGCTGGTGCAGACCCTCTCCTGGCACAAGGCGTGTGCGTGGCCCAGGCTGCCAGCCTGGAAGGAATGGCCTTTCCCCACTGCGGTGACAGCAGGGCTCGGGAGCCACGCTCCGGGCCGGGAGCTGAAGCCATTACCTCTCCCAAAGGAGGCTCCTGTGGTTGTGGGAAATGCGAAAAGGAAAATATTACAGCCAAATTCTGAAGCGGCTCCAGCGCTGCAGCTCCAAGGACAGCCGTGCCTGGCTAGCTCACTTGCAAACCTCTCCCCTGGGCGAAGGGGGCTTTGGGGGGGCACGAACAGGGGTGGCTGGCCCGGGTGTGGTGTGGTGGTCACTGCTGCTCTGCCAGCGTGACTGCTAAGCGGCCCCCTCGTCCTCTGAACACGAGGGATGCGAAGGTCCCCTGCCACCCTAACACCTTCCCCCGCGGCTGGAAGAGGCTGGAGCTGCTGCCCCTTTCCCCCTGGTGCCGATGGAGCCCAGCACACAGAGAGGATGACACGGTCACCCCGAGTTGTGCAGAGCGTGACTGGCCTCGTGGGTTAGCCATCTGACCCAGAGCATCCCTTCCCTGCTGGGCTCGGTTGTGCCGGTTTGAAATACGTAACTCAGACGGGAATTGCCCCTGGATTTCCTCGGTTTGCCTGACAGCAACTGGGCAAAGAGGCGGCTGCGGTGGGGGCAGTGCTGGGCTGTGTGAATCCTGGTTTCTGGGCTCGCAGGAATCTGAATTTGATGTCTCTCATGAATTCCTGAGGACAGGATAAGCCAAGGATACCTAAATCCTTTTCAAGGATTCTAATTTGAAGGATGGATTAAAAACACTGGCTCTGAGTTACAAAAGACTAGTGCCATAAGCAGTCACTAACAAGAGCTTCAAACCAAAGGAAGAATAATGCAGCTTGGAAAATTCTAGTTTTGTACTGCACTAAGTAGCAAGATTAATTTTTGGAAGGTCTTTTTGTTCCCTATTCAGAATCCTGATTCACTTTCATGCGTCCTCTGCTTCTGCCTGAGAACAGCAGCAGATTTATTCCTGGGTAAATTGTTTCCCCAAACCTCAGTATTTTAGTCTGTGATCTCCCCAGATTCTTAATTGTGTAAGGAATCACCTGCAAGAAAGCAAATGCTATTTCTGAAGGCAAAAACCTACCTGGCACCTGGCTGAGGACCTGCTCAAACCATTCTGGACATTTGTTTTTCCAGTGCCGTCCCAGGGCACGGTTTCAGACCCAGGAGGGAGGCAGGAGGGAATCCCCTGCCGCTTGCAGGGGCCTTCGGTTCCTCTCGCCCCCGAGGAAGTCCCCGGCACCTGGGAGCCAGGTGGCCGCAGCGAGGGACACGCACAGCCTGACTGCAGGTTGCAGGCATCTTCCTGGGAGATGCTCCAGCAGAGGCTGGCATCCCCAGAGAAAGCCCTTCCCAGTGCCGGAGGACCCTCTGCCCACGGGTCACACGCCTTGGCCCCTTCCTGCTGGCAGCGGTGCCAGAGCCGGCCGGGGAAGCTGCAGAGCTCAGCTCCTGGTGCAAATAAATGTAGTATTTTCTGTCAGCACAGGAAGCTTCGGCTTCTACCTGCACAAGAGATGGGCAGAGTCATTATCCTCCTCAGCTGTCTCTGCAGGCAATCAGCTCTGACAGCACAGGATGATCTTTTAGTCCAAGGGTTAAAATATTTGAGGAGAAAAACCTAATTAACATTGGCAGGAAAATTCCCGTTTCATTTGGATTCCGGGAGTCCCCTTTGCAGCTGCTGTGTTATGGCAGTTTAAGCATGACAAGGGCTATTAGCAAAACCTCTTTTTTCTTTTTGCCAAGAAATAAATCCTTTTTTGTCGAAGCCAAACATGTTCCAGGTCAAACGCTCAGCCGGTACGAATCAGCGCAGCTCCACTGAACCCGAGGAAGTGCGGCAGGACACCCTGCCTGGGCTCCCTGCCCTGTCCCTACAGGGGATGTCAGTGAATTTGAACTGGATTAAAAATAATGTTCATTATAAAACTAAGAGAATCCTAGAAAATAATTTGTGGGAGAAAAGCTTTTAAGTGATGGCTTAGTTCCACCTCTTCTACAGTAAGTAGTTGGGTCTGACAGTCAGGATGTTGGTTTTTGGTTTTTACAATTAACATGAATGGGAACATCTGGTGCCAGATTCCACTCGGGAAGGTTTCCTGGGCGAGGGGAGCTCCTGGGTGGGCTTGGCCTGTTCTTACAAGAAAGCGAAGCTTGGCACAGCCCTGGAGCCGCCGCTCCTTGCTCGTTTTGCTCCCTCGCTGAGACTCGAGGCAGTGCTGCAGCACGATGTTCAGCTCCAGGAATGCACCATTTCCCAGGAATGCACCATTTTGCCTTATGTCCCCCTGTGTCCCCCAGCAGAGATTAGAGATCTTTGCTGCCACGTCGATCCCAGGAGCATCCACGGCAGGCAGCCCCTTGCCCAGCCCTTGCTGCAGCTCTGCCTCTGGGTGCCATCAGACTGGGAGTCCCAGCACCTAGGGGCTGCGGGCAACCAGAATAGCCGTGGCAGGAGGCTTTTAGTGCAGCTAATAACATGTGTCACCTCCAGAAAAGAGGCTGGAGAAGGAACTGGAGGAAAGGTGAAGGGCAGAGCTGGGTGATTCATTTTCTGCAGAGGGACAGGTCCAGGCAGGCACTCTGAGCATCCCTACTGCTGTTGAGTCAGACACGTTCGCTTGCCCAGGGATGGCTCAGCATCTCCTTCCAGATGCAGCGTCAGTCCCTGGGAGGTGCAGCAAGTCTCTCACCCTTGGACTTTGCTGGTGCCGGTGTTCCCGAAGCCCTGGCTCCCAGTCCCTGCTCCAACCTCCTTTAATCCCAGCAGCCCGTTTGCACACTGGCAGTAACCAGGCAAGCACAGAGGGAAGGGCCGTATGCAAGGGACAAGAATGAATCCAAACATTTCCCAACCCAACTGCCCATGCCTCCCACGCCACAGACCACGGGGCCGGGAGGGACCTGCGCGTCCCCTGTGAGTGTCAGTAGCACAGTCCCCTTCCCTAGGGGAGTGTTTGGGGGGCAGGGGCTCACCAGGGAGCCCAGGGCAGGGATTTATGTGTCTTTGCACTGGTAGGGGTGGGAAGAGCCAAGGCAATTCTGCCCATCGGTCTGCCAGGAGCCTCCCAGGTGTAACTAACCGTGTCTGAGCCTGGCTGGCTGGGAGTTATCGCCCTGCCTGGCTTCGGCTGCAGCCTGGGATGTGGGGTCAGCGTTGGGATGACAACCCATAAATCACGCTGGGGACAGGCAGGAAAAGGTGGACAGAGGAGCAGCATGCCTGACTCTTCCCACAAAGAGCTCCATGATAACTATCTAATGCTCACGGATCCCAAGACCCCCGGCTCCCCATATCGCTGCTCCACACGCTGCTGCTGGCAAGCAGCTGACTCAGCCGATAACCGGAGGATTACGGCTCCTCATAAAACCCAAGGTCAAAAACCAGTAGGAAAATCAGAGCATAATAACTACACCTAACAAAAGGGCTGGTGCAGCCCCGATGTGGAGCATGGGGGTCCTTCTGCAGCTCTCTGTGCACTTCCCGGGGGGGCAATGAGGTGGAGGTAACGTGTTTTCCCACCAATCCCATTTCTCTGGAGCGTAACAGGAGTGACGTGTTGGGCACGGTCTTCCCAGGGCAGCTCCACACGCTCACAGCCAGCCCCACAGAGCACCCGCTTGGGTCCCTCCTGTCCCTGTCCCAGCTTTGCCACCCCAGCTGCCGTCACCTCCACAGATGAATGCATCCTTTCACCCTGCAGAGAGGTGGATGCTTAGGATTTCTTTTCCTCTTTCACTTAAAAGAAAAAGGAATATCCCTGCCTTCTCTTGCAGAGATGTGTCTGGAGAACGTTCATGGGTGCCCTTTCATCTGCAATTTTGCCTTGGCATTCAGCAGCATCCCCGGGTTCGGTGGCTGGAGCCACAGTTTCAGTTCAGGCTTGTTTGGAGAAGGCACACACCCCCACGTGCATAAACACAGAACTCAGTTGCATTTATAGAAACATACCAAAAAAAGAGAGGCCTCCCTTGGCTTCCCATTCTGATACCCCTGAGCAGCCCAGGCACGGTGCTGGGCTGGAGGTGAAGCCCTGAAGCAGGAGGGGAGGCTGCAGTGCCCGTGGGCAGAGGTCTGTGGCTTTTGTCTTCCCTGGGCTCTCACCTCTGGGCAGAGCACTGGAGCCATTCTGTGCTGGGTCTGGTCTCTCATCCATCGGGCACAGCATCCCTCCTGCCCTGGACCCCTGCCCCGCTCCACAAAGCCTCAGGGAGCAGGCGTACGTTAAAAATGGGAGTAATCCCTAAAGGAGTAAGAGGGCCTAATTTATCGGTCTAGCCTCTTCATCATCCAATGTGGTGATACAGAGAAGCTAGAAAAACAAGTCCTTCAAGTACATTTTAAAAGAACAAAAAAAAAAAAACAAACCAAAACCCACCCAATTTTCTGGTCACACTTTTGAAGGCTCAAGGCTTGCAAGCCACTCAAAGCTAATGCTGGTGTAATGCTGGTGAACTGTGCAAAAGTGCTGGAGCGAGAGGTAGGACACAGAGAGCTCCTCCAGCACGAATGTCAAACGCCTCCGTCGCTCTGGCCCCGAAGTGCCATACGTGTTCCCTGCTGGGGGAAGTGGTTTGCTTCAGCAGCTGCAAATTCACCATCTCTCAAATGCCGGGAGTGGGGGCAGCCCCACTCAACCTGCAGACACAAAACCAGAGGCTTTAGGTTAGGGAGGGCTCGCCTGGGCTCATGCAGTCCCAAACTACAGTTTGGGCTGGACACTAATCGTTGGGCTGGCTCCTGTGCCTCTTGGGCTAAGCTCTTCATACCGAGAGCACACCAGACCTTTCTGATCCCCTTATTCACAGTGGACGTGCTGCAACAACACAGGTGGTCCTACAAAAACAGGGCTGGGCTGAGTCACCCATTTCTTTTTTTCTTTCAAAATCTGATCTGAAACTCTTTGACATTTTGATACGCGTATTCACGTTGTTGATTTGCATCAAGATCCCCCCCAAAAAAACCAAAAAAGGCTGCATAGGAAGAAACGCAGAGGGGTTTGTCAGCAGTAGGTTGCTGGGTTTTGCACTGAGTTTCATCCAGAAAGTTTCTACTTCTCCGTGGCAGTCAGCAGCTGCCAGTGCTGAGCAGCACAGGAAGAAGGCTGGAAAGATGGTGTAGAAATGACATAACATTTGCAGAAGTTCATGTTTAAGCTTCCAAGATAAATAAATTCTCTTTGCTGCCAGATCATGATGTAAACTCAGTGCCATTAAAACCCTCATGTGAACCAGCCCCAGGAGTAGCTGCGGTTGTGCTCGGCACCAGGCACGGCTGCCCATGCTGAAGCTCATCCATGGGCTCCCGTGGAGCCCACCCAGACCCACCACCGCTTCCCAGGTCTGCACGGCCACGTCTGGTGTTAGGGCCAGGAATTGCCGCTCGGAGCAGCGTCTCTGGGTGCCTTCACTCACCTCTCGATGATGCTGTTGTTGAACTGGAGATCACAAGTTACTGACCTCATCTGCTCCAGGAGCTCCTGCATCCTGCCGGGGACACAAGCAGCCCCTTACCCCCGTGCTGCTCAGCACCCCACCCCCCGCAGGACCCCCTCTGGCAGGGACCCCCCCCACCCCGGGTCACTGAGCCAGCATCACACTCGGCAGGGCCACGGTGATGGGCTGAATGCAGAGTGTCCCCACAGCCACAGAGCCCTCGCCCAACGCTCGCCCTGTTGCTCGTGCCCAGGATGAGCAGTAGCAGATCCCGCTTCTCCCTGGGGAACTGAGCTGTCGGCAAAAGCCTCTTCCAAAGGACCCACCGAAAGGCCATCTCCTGGCGTGCCTGGCTCAGACGGACGGGCAAAGGTGCAGGAGGAGCCGGGGCCAAGCTCCGTTTCTCTGTCTGGAGAAACCTGTCCAGAGCCTGCAGAGGGAGAGATGTGGCAGCCCCTGGCAGGCAGCGGGCTGTCTGCGGTGCTGTGCCCGCCGGTGCTGCAGCGCCTGCCCCCCCCAGGACAAAACTTGGGGAAATGATGCCTACATAGCCACGGCCAGCACATCCACTTCGGGACAAATGAAATAAAATAACCAGAGGACCAGAGCATCTACCAGGTGGCTTGTCAGGTAACCCATCCTGAGAGCTGGAGGTGAAGCATCATTTTTCTACTGCTGCTGTTCCTGTTTACTGGGTACCGATCCCCCCGGGGCCCCCACCCCAGACCAGGGATGTCACTGCTGGGGCTTTATCCATTCCTTGCCCACGTAGTGGGGGGAAGCAAGCTCTCCAGTGTGGATCACCCACAGAGAGCTGCAGCAAGCTGTTCACAGATCCTCTGGTGTTTCCCTGCTCCAGACGCACAGGGTGGGCGCTGGGAAGGGGAGCAGCAGCGTTAGGGGGAAGCAGGGAGAGGGTGGGCAGCAGCATCCCGGCAGGACCCCGCGCGGGCACCTACGCTCTGCAGGCAGTCCTGGCACTCCATCGTCTCCACACTGCAGGTGCTGATGCGGTTGCTGAGCCTCTTCAGATGCTTCTTTATCTCACAAACCTTCCTAGAAAGAAAAACGACAACAAAATTCAAAATTCCCGGTCAATGTTCAGCAGCAGTGTGGGTATTTTTTTTTTTTTTTCAATTGTGTGTGGTTTAATTCTGTACTGCTTTCAGCAAACCTTTCTGGATCCAAGTTAAAATCCTGAAGGAAAGCAAATGAGTCACAACAGCGTTGTAGTTATGGCTGCAGCTCTGCTAATAGCCACTGTAGGCCAGGTTATCCAAATAACACTAATAGCAAATTAATTGGAGAAAATGTTGCTTATATGAGACAGCTCAAGCTCATCACTTCTGCCCTAAGTGCTGCACCGGCCGGTCCTCTGTGTCTCGTGGGGGACTGAGCATGTACTCGGAAAGGGTCCTCGGGTTTGCATTTCTTTTTGCATGCTCTCCCTTCGCATTTGAAGTGTATTGGAGGGCAGAAAATTTGCCCCTCGAGCACGTTCCCGGGGCCAGCCTCAGTGCAGGCAGCACCACTGATGCTGGAGGGGACGGTGTGACCAGTGATCCCTCCGCTCTGCCCCAGTCTCTGGATTTTTGGGGGGGGGCAACTGCTCTGCTCCTGCCAGGGTGTTGGGGCCCTGGGGTGGAGGTGCCATGCTGCCAGCGAGCTGTATAAAAATAGGTTTGGTTTGGCTTTAGGAAAAAAAAAAAAAAAAAAAAAGAAAAAAAAGGAAAGAATATTTAAGGTGACCGCTCCACCTCCGGTCCCCAGAAAAACAGCCCCCACACCACAAACCCTGGCTGCTAGCAGGAAGAACATGACAATTAAAACTGAAGTAACAGTGAATTAAAAATATCCTGCTGTGACTCATGATGCCTTCTCCTTAAGGACAGAAAACCAGTGACAAAAATACTCCAGAAAAGCACACAGAAGCTTTTCCTCCCTGCGAGCAGAGGTAAAAGCCTGGCTTTAGTGCAGATTCCTGGGCTGCTGCATCCCGTGGGGCTCCATACGCAGGAGGAATCTCACCCCGAGACAAGATTCCCGCTGAAGCCAAGGGGAGATTTTGTGGCCCCGTGATGGGACATGGCCATGGGTGACAGCTTCTGTCCCCAAAGCAAAACCTGCCTGCAGGTGAGGGTCTGCAGCACGGACCTCCCCCCCCCCCCCCCCCCAGCTGCACAAGCTGAGGCTGGAAAAGGGGAGAAGCAGGGAGAGGGCAGGCACTGCCTGCTGCTCCTGGGGCACTCCAGAGCACCTGGGACAAACTTCTAGCCTAAAAATCCTCCCCCTAGTAAATCCTATGCAGGGCTACTCCGCACCAGAACTAGGGGCCAGGTCAAAAGCTGGATTTAATTCTAAAGCATCACAGCAAATCATTCTTCTTCCACCCACGCTGGCAGCCCAGGGGATGAATGCTCCTCTCTAAAAGCAACCTTGCAATAAAAGTAATTTTTGCGGCATCCTCCTCCCCCAGCTGCCCCCCCCCCCCCTCACCCCTGCTCTTTGCTGCTGTGATAGTCGGTGGCTTGCACTCAATCATGGCAAGGTAATCTGCTCTATGCCTTACTCCCCAAACACCATTTAACAGAAAATCATGCCTAATGAGTAGATCTCTTCATCTCAATAGCAATTTTGTCCTGATAAAATAACCTCTCCTAGTCAGAGAGTGAGGAAACCAGCTGCCTGAACACAAGCTGCAAGTTTAGGGGGATTTTTTAAAAAAACAACCACAAACTTAAAACAAGAGGGCAGAAATACACGGCAGGGGAAAGAACCAGCGTACGCAGCAGGACTTCTAGCACTCACAGAGCTGCTTCTTTAAGGTCTTATTACCTGTTTACGAGTCCCTCAGCAGCAGTTAACAATAACATCATCTCCATCCATGTCTCAATACTCAATCAATAGCTGAGAGCACTGGGAAGCCCTGGACTAGTGGAAAGCCTCCTCCCTGAAAGCCAGAGCCCCCAGACCCCAGGCGAGAGCTGGGCAGGGGCTGGTACCTCATCCTGCTGCCATGGAGGGCCAGGGCCTCCTGGTACCGCTGGACACAGTTGTCCTGGAAAATCAACAGAACCTTCCTGGCCAGATGCCCTAAATTCACCCTAAAATGAGACAAAAAGAGAGAACACCATTATTTCCTTAAATGCATGAAAATGGACATCACAGTTCTCATGGCAGGAGACCGAAAGCTGGCTCTTGAATGGAGGAGGGGGCACGGGGTGCTCAGCAGTGAATTTTCCATCAGTGTTACGGAGGAAACAAAACCTAATTGTGATGAAGAGGAGAGGGAGGTTTCGGGGGCCAGGGGGCCGCAGGCAGGGATGCTCAGCTGGGCTGTCATTCCCACCCCTGGGGCACTTCTGAGAAGTCTTTGCCCTGGAGTTTAAGGCAAATGTCCAAGGTTAGACTGAAGATCGATTAAGATATAGAAGCTGCCTGTTAAATTTCACCGTCCATACCATATATTGAAGTGTGCGTTTTATTTCTTGCCCGTGTTAAATCCCCCTGGTTTCAGCAGAACCCCAAAAGAGGATTTTTAGAGGCACAAAAGCCATCAGAGACTTTACTCCCACTGAAAGTTAAGCAGATATGAAGGCATAGACACTTTCTAGATCAGCCTCTCAGCAAATAAATGGCCATAAAATGCATAAGCACTGTGTGAGCAATAGCCTGAAATGTGCTTATCCCTGCAGACCCACGCAGGGATCTGGCCCAGCAGCAACTCCCTGTCCCCAAGTCTGCAGAGGTTTTCCCACATCTTCATCTGAAATAGCTGGTAGCTTGACAACTTCGCTGCGAAAGGTCCTGCATCGATGAACCATCCAAGAAGCCGCTTATAGGTGCCCCCTCTCAGCGTTAGTGACCCAGGAACATTTGACATCCCCTTGGGATTCAACCCCAAACCCCAAACACCTGTCTGGCTGCAGCACGGGGCAAGTCCTTGGAAGGGGAGACGGTTGGGACTTACTTATCCAGCTTGTGTATTTGTTCCTCGTTGTAGCCCAGCCCTGGGGAGGAAAGAAGCTGGTCACCACGTTTTCCTACTCATAACCGAATAGACGGGCAATTCCACAACACACAGAGATCACTCAAAGGGCTTTTCAGGGCTGCAGCCCCTGGGACTACTGTCACGGCACAGAAATAATCGCTAAAGCCAGCAAACTGAAATAATCCATTTTTCTACCAGGCCAGCGCAGGGAGATTCCTGCTGGAGCCCCATGCCCCATGCCCCCGGGGGACACCATCCCTGTCACTTACGCAGACACATCCTGGCCTTCTTGAACTGCTTGTAGATCAGCTGCATCTTCTCCAGGCAGCACTCGATCTGCCGGATGCTGCATTCGGGACAGGGGAGGAGGAAGGGCATGAGGTCGGGGTGAAATCAGCACTTTGGGGCGATGCTGTAACTAGGGGACACGGCTGCCACCCACGCCTGTACATAGGGGCACCACCCAATACCACACGTGTGTGCACAGGGCTGTGGAAAGGTGTTTGAGTGGCTGTTTGGGCACATGCAGCGACGTCTGCTCAATCCGGCCGGAGAACAGCAGAGCGTTGGCAGGGATTTTGGTAAAACCGGTGCTACGAACCTTTTGTCTTCGTGCACTTGCTGCCTGTGCTTCACCAGTTCAGACAAAATGCCATCCAGCACCCCTTGAAAGTCAAAGATGCTGTGGGAGCACTGAGAGAGCTCCTCGGCGACCTGCGGGTGAGGAGGAAGGTCGGGCTGGCTGCTCCGAACGCTGCCTGTGCCTGCGGGTGCTCCTGGCCCCGCGCCCACCGGGCTCACCCGCTGCAGCCTTGTCTTCACCATGGCCACGTCCTTCGGAGCCAGCACCCCACTGCCGGCAGGAGCAGCTTCGTACCTGAAAAAAGTCCGAAAATGAATATTCCTTAAGCAGAGCATAAGCCGGAGGCAGCCGTCACCTGGGCAAAGAAAATCCATCCCATGGTGGAAGCAGCACCAGGGTCCCCGGGGGAGCTGGGCAGCGTTTGCTCGGGCAGTAACTCTGCGTTCAGGGTACTGGAACTGAGCCACGAGATGCAAAGTGCTGACACGGGGAAAAAAACCCTCACCCCGTTGTGTCCAATTTGTTCCAAAATTGTTAGCTTTGTACCCACTGGCTTTACGCCAGATCAGATGTTGCCTGCCTCCCTGCAGCTGGCATGGGATGTAACGCCAAGTGGTGCACGCTGGCTAAGTCAGCAGAAATACGCCTGATCCGGACCGTGTTCGAAGGGATGGATAAGCCAGCAGCATCCAGCTGCAGCATTAGTGCTCTTGGCACTACAGCCCTGCGCTAATCCGGCTGGAGTCAATGGGAACCATGTGTCCCTATCTTTTCAGATGAAATGGAAATTAAGAGACTTGCTAAATTGAAAAGAATAAAAGAACAGCAACCCAGCAGGAAAGAATTTTCCACCACAATAGCAACAAAACAGAAAAGCAAAATAACTGTGAGCTACTTTAGATAAAATGGGTTCAGCTTTCCCTGGGGCAGCGCGGGTGGGAGTGGGCGCATCGGTTATGGGGAGGAGAGCCCGGGGTCTCCCTGTAATTCAGCCCCTGATGAACGCTGCGTTAGTGGAGCCTCTGGAATGGGAACCCAGCCCCTCGGACGGTGCGGCCAGGCGGGATGCCAGCTCGGTGGGAACGCGGCACGATGGGCTGCCACCCTCCCGGCACTGCCCGATGCTCCCCGCGCTCGGCTCTCCGGGGCTGCTTGCAGGGGTCAGGGCCGGTGACGGTGGCCAGAGCCCAGTGGGGACTGGGCAGCTGATGCCACCCTGCCTGTTATTTGCACTCTGCTGGCAGCGGTGGCTCTTTCCCCCTTTCCCACATGCTGGCAGCAGCAAGCCCTGTCTCCTCACACTTTGCAGCTCATGGGCTGTAACAGTCTGAAAACGCTGGAGCAAGAGCCAGGGAACAGGGACTTAATTCTGGGCTGCAGTGAAACCAGGGACCGATCGTTACAAACTGAAGCAGAGGGAGAAGCAGCAGAGCGGCTCATTTCCCACAGCCTCCACAAACAGTGAAAAAAGCCTCTTACCTTCCAGCTACCAGCTCCTTCCTGGAATTTTACTTATTTCTGATTTTTCAGGCACCTTTAAGAGTCCCACATCTTATCTGCAGCAGCCTCAGCGCAGCGCTGCTGCCTGCCCCAGCCCAGAGCCTGCACCCCAAAGGCTCCAAAGCCACACTTACAGCCCATGGATCTTCACCTCAGTCAGCTGCAGGCAGGCGAGCACAGAGAGAGCCCCTCTCCTCTGCTCCAAAATCCTCGAGCAATCTGTTTTCAGGTTCCCACTGCCAAGAAAGAAAACAGTCCATCCGCCGTGGTCCCCGGCAGCCTGGCCTCCATCCCGGGGCCAGCCGCCGTGGTAGGGGGTTAGGATGGAGCCAGTGGCTCCTCTCTGGCTGCTTGTGAGAAAATGGGGGGGTGGATGCATGTAAAACTGGGTGCAGCTCACAGGCAGGAGGGCTCTCACCCACTCAGCACCATCCTGCCAGTGCACAAAAAGCTCCTGCCCCAAAGGAAATGGGCGGGACAGTGAAAATGCACAATGAAAATAGTAATAGTAATAATAACAATAACGCTGTTTTCCTCAGCATCTCCTAAACTGGGAAAAGTGACCCAAAAGTAACAAATGGGGACAGGAGCATCCTCATGGCACTAAACGGTATCTTCCTACAGGTCCAACTCCCTCACAGCCTGGCACAGGGGACACGCTGGCCACTGGGCTCCCTCCCAGTACCCCATGACCACGTCCCACCAGACCCAGCGGTCCTGCACCCTCTGGAAGAGGCTGGAAAACCCTGAGCGGTTTAAACTCCTAAAGCAGAACCCTCTGGGCGCTGGGCAGGGATGGGTGCCCCCCGCGTCGCCCCCACTCACATCACCCAGTGGAGACCTCTGGCCAGCAGCTCCCGGCAGCGCCGCAGGGCCCGGGCGATGCGCAGCGTCTGGTGCGCGGCACCCACCGCGCTCTGCAAAGCAAAGGGCACTGCTGGTGGCTGTGCCCCGTGGCTGGGGCTGCCCTGGCACCGCCGACACCGCGCCTACCTTGGCTGCACCGCAGTCGGCCACCACGTCTACCTTGGGGGCGAACTTTGGGAACTCGAGTGCCGCTGGAAAGACAGACGGAGGTCAGGGTGCTTTGGGAGTGAGCTGGGAGACCCCGAGCCGTGGCTGCAGCCCCACAGGGACATCCCACACCCGCCGAAGCAAACCCTGCAGCTGCTCAGGACTTCAGGCACAGGAGCAGCTGCGATGCTGGAGGCTTAGCGCAGCCCTCCAAGATATTTTGGAAACACAGACAAAGGCACGAACCACCCAGTATGGCCGGCAGACATGGAGGAACTGCACACAGCAGAGGAAAACTGACCCTGAAACCTCCAAATCCTACCCTGGCATCATAACCTTCCACCCCCTGCTGTGCACTGGCATCTATTAGGATAATAATTAAAGCAAATCTCTCTTACGGCACCTACGCCGCATGCTGTGATGCATCTCCAAGCCAACAGTACTCACGGTCTCTGTATCTGACTCCTGGGACGTCTTCTGGCTGCTCAGCGGTGCTCAGCAAGGTCAGAGGGTTGTGCTCTGTGGTTTTGCAGAAATTATGAGCTTGTAGATTAGGATCTAACTCGTACAGATGACCTTCAAAAAAGTATTCTTGATGGTGAGGGACTATGTTTGTTTGTTTGAAGACGGCATCTAAAAACTTGGTAGTACTGAAATGAAAAAGAAACGGGGAAATGAAAAAGAAAAGGACGGGGAATAAGTGATGAGGTGAGTGCTGAGAGTACCATCACTTTAACAGCCTGCCACCTTCTTCTCAGAGCTAAACACCCCACAGGGTCAGCAGAGCCCCGGACAGCATCCCTGGGGCTCTCCATGTGCTGTGCCAGGAGCCAACAGCTCCCCGTTAGCACACGCCCCGGCAAAGGCTGGTTTTAACCTGGCTTAACTGTGGTGCAAAGGGAACGGGCGCTCCCCCCACGTTCACCTACTGAAACAAGGGGGCGAGGGTCCTGAGCTCGATTCTCAAATCTGCTTTTAATGTGACTTCAGCATCCTTACGTGTTGTAGGAGTGGATGTAGATGCGATGCGAGGAAGCTTGCTGCAGGGAGAAGACGTCAACCACGATCCTGTGCAAAATGTCATTGGTTTCTGCAAAAAACTGGTCGAATCCCCAGCATTTCTCCTGATCCGCCTCCAGGATGTTGGCCAAAATGGGTATCAGCTGGTCCTTCAGCCCCCTGCAGCAGCAGAAATGTTTGCACAGGGCGGCATAACCCTGAGCCACAAACTCAGGGTGCTGAGCACCCGCACCGATGGAGCCGCTGCCCTCTCTGGTACCCCCATTTCCCGGCTGTAAAGCAAAGACCTGGTGTGGGAACTGTGACACCCGCAGCTGGAAAGCTCGTCTGCCTCATTAAGCCTTCCCATTTGGTCCGAGGCGGGATGCCCTCTCCAGCCACTGTGCCAGGACACGAGAGCCAGAGCCCAGCCCGGCAGGGGACACTCACGCGGAGAGCTGGCAGGTGACAGGCAGCTCGTAGCTCCACTCGATGCTCCCGTTCTCCTGCCTCTGGACCCCTGCGATGGCTCCAGGAGGCTTCTCGGTGGTGATTTTGTACCTGTTGAAAGGATGCTGCTTGCAGCTGAACCGGGGCGAGTGACACCTGGGCACTACGTCCCTCGGGTTCAGCGAAGAGGGAAAGGGCAGAGCACGGATGGGCTGGGAAAGGCACAATTCACAGAAAGGGAAAAAATACACAGAGGAAAAATACTGCAAGAAACAGTCAAAAACTTCCCAGCAAACACTAGCCCTGCCTCCTCTTTCAGCTGTTTAGCCACAAAGTCATGAGAATGCATTTTGAGGGCAAATGTGGTAAATGGGACAAAGACCCGTTACCACACTGCACACGCGCCCTCCCCACGGGCTGCATTTCGGGGCTTTTCAGGCTACACGGGATTAAACGAGCAGCAAACTACAGCGCACAGTGTCACGGGGCTGCTGGCACGCACCAAGCCCCAGCCAGGTTCTCCTGCAGCCCCCAGGGCCACCAGCCACGGTCCCACCTCCCCACGCAGCAGTACCAGCCCTCCCCAGCGGACACGGTACCTACATGATCTCCTTGTTCCTGCGAGGTCCCCCGAAGGGGACAAAGGGGAGGCTGCCAGTGGCAGCGTGGTAGAAGGTGACGCCAATGCTCCAGAGGTCAACGGTGACACCGTACGCCTTCTGCTGCGGCTTGCGCAGGACCGCTCGCTCGTACATGTCCGGGTGCTGCAGGGATGAAGCAGAGAGCGCTGCAGCCAGCATCAAGCCTTGGGCGTTGGGAATGAACACTGGCTGCTGGCTTTGGCCTCTTCTACTGCGGGATCCTCCAAATAAAACGTCACTGGTAACTCTACAACGAAAATGCTGAGCCCTCCCTCTTCGGAAAACGTGGCCCCTTTGAGACTGGGCTCTCCGAGTCCTCCCTACAGGTTGCCCCACTGTTGGATGGAGGGATGGGGACCAGCTTCGCCCAGGACTCCCAGTGGTCACCAGACTGGCGACCCGCTGTTACTCACGAGATACTCCTCCGTCCCGTAGACAGACACAAACTTTTCATCATCATCCAGCTCTCGGGCAGCCCCAAAATCCGTCAGCTTATAGACGCTCTGCCCATCTTCCCCCATCAGCCGCATGATGTTGCCGGGTTTGATGTCTCTGTGCACCACGCCGTTCTCCCGGAGATGGTTCATTCCTGCCACTGGGTGCAAGGTGGGAAGGCAGCGTTCGTGCGCGGGGCTGGAGCACAAAAGCCTCCAGAGGGTTTTGCTTAAATGCAGGAACATAAGAAGGGCCGGAGAGGGGATGAGCCCCAAGGCTGGCTGTGCTTAAATGGGACCAGCATGACCGGGGGATGGAGAGGGTGAACGAGCACAGGGTTGGGCGCTGCCCTCGTGCTCCTCCATCACGGGGCACAGCCTGTTCCCCCAGCCGCTTCCCGGAGCAGGTCTGCCAGGAGAAACCCTCAGGCTTCCCCCGAACACCAAGCTTGCAACCCCCCCCTTCAGAGGGGCGATCTGTGCCCGTCAGCCCCCACGTCCACAGCCCGGGGCCAGTGCCCACAGGGTCCCACCAGCACCATGAGGTCCCCAGCCCGCAGCGCCTTGCCCAGGGCTGTACCGGGGGGGGGTGGGGGCAGCTCCCCATCACGGGCTGGGGGCACAAGGACCCCCGCACTCACCTACGCACTGCAGCACAATGAGGAACTCAGACTCAGCCAAGCCGAAGGCATTTGCTGGGTCCTCCAGCACGTTCAGCAAGCTGCCGCTCGAGCAGTACTCCATCACCAGCACCTTCTGCTTGGTGCTGCCCTGCAGCGGGGAGCAGGCGTCAGGGCTCGGCCGACCCTATGTCCCAGCTGGTGGCCTGTCCCCACCCCCCCGGGCAGAACAAGGTCCCCTCCCTCAGCTGGCGGGTCCCTGGGTTTCTCCTGCTCAGACAAACCAGTGTTGGAGAATGTCCCCGCTGTGCCACGCGACTGGCTGGGGGACAACAGCCGGTCACATCTGAGCTGCAGAGCAGTGACCCAGTGCTACCAGTGTTCCCAGTGCTTGAAAGGCTGGTGGTGCGGAGCCAGAGGGAGGTGGGAGGAGGAGGCAGCCTGGGACCGCTGCTCCTCACACCAGCTCCACATCGCCAGCCCAGCTGCGGTCCCCTTACCGTCTCCTCCACGGCAAATAATTTGACAATGTTTTTATGGTTCAGCTTCCTCAGCATCTCGAACTCTCTCATCTGGACCTCCTGGGGCCGGAGGTAGCTGGCATTATTAAAAACCTTCACAGCAACCAGCTCTCCTGATTTCTGGGAAAAAGAGGAAAAAGAGAAAAAGGAAATGGGAGGTGACACCATCCATGCCCTAAGCAGCTCCTCACCGCTCCCACATCCCGCTCGGGATGAAACCACGCTGACACTACAACGTCTTTTCTGAACAGGCGTCCCACAGCCTTCGCTGCCTCCGCTGCCAAAGCAAACCGCTGATACTCACCTCCCTTTGCTTCACTGCCCCTGAAGCCCACGTGCTGCGTGTCAGTGTGTTTATTCAGCTTCATAACAAGTTGGTGGCTCGAGCTGCAGCCGGCAGCTCCCTGCCTGCTCCCTGCCCGCTCCCTGCCTGTTCCCCCGGGGATGGGGCTGTTTCCAACCCCCCTGCGAAGCCGCCCCTCCTGCCCCACGCCGTGCACAGACAGCTTGCTCAATGAACTTCAAAGGCCAGCAAGGCGGAGAGGCTCTATTCCAACACTGGCAAGTGTTTGCATGAAATATGCAAATCACCGAGGACGGGGTTTTCAAAACCTCTGGGCATTCCCCTGCAAACAGCTCCTTCCCCCTGCCATGCAGCTGGTGCACAGGACCTGGCTGCCAGCACCCCAAAAGCTGCCCCGGCCCCACAGACCTGAGCCGGTGCCTGCAGCCGGGAAGGAGCCAAAGAAAAAATGAAAATAAAACCCAAAGCCGCCCCCAGCGCTGCCGGCGGCCGGGGAGCTGCTGGGAGGGTGAGCAGAGGGCAGCGCAGGCGTCCCCGCGCCGTGGGGCAGGAGGGATGGGGGCACGGGGACACCGTGGCGTTGGGGTGGCTGTCCCCCCCGCTGCCCCCGCTCACCTTGTTGCGGGCTTTGTAGACGCAGGCCGTGGCTCCCTGGCCCAGGAGGTCCTCGGTGCTCCAGAGGTAGTTGGGTGTGCTCTGCATCTCCAGCAGCGCCGCTGCGGGGGCAGCACAGGGGTCACCCCGGGGGCCGCTGGCCTCTGCCAGCCCTGACACCAGACCCCAGCGTGGGTCCGTCCTTGCCGGGCAATGGTCGAGGCAAAAAAGCCGGCTGGGGGATCAATTTGGCAGGCAGCTGCCAGCCTCCTACCTCGCCAGCGCCGAGCGGGCAGCACCAGGCGAAGGGCTGCGCATGGGCTGGAGCTGTTGGCGCTGCCACAAACCACCCTGTGGCTGGGACCTGCCGGGGCTGGCAGCAAAACACTGACAGATGCAAAAAAATACGAGCAAACAAATGCCGAGCTGCAAGGTGGTGTGAGGCACCTCCCCGCCCCGAGAACAGAAACCTATGGGATTGCAAAACCCGCTCTGCAAGCATCAGCTGCGGCTGGAGGAGGAAATGCTTCAGCTTCCTGCTCGAGAAAAAAAATTCCCAGTTGCAGTCATCCCCAGACAGGCTGGGCTCCGCTGGCTCTGTGGCCGGGGCTGGGATGGACTTTGGTAACAGCAGCTGGTGCTGAGCACTGACCACCACGCAGCCCTGCCTGGGGCAGGGAGATGGGAAGCAGGATCGGATCGGGATCTGCAGGCAGGTTCTGCGTTCAGCCTTTGTTAGCTGTGCCGGGCACCTGTGGTGCCCAGGGCTGGTGCTCAGGACACAGCATCGCACGTCGGGATGCGTTTGCCAGGAGCTGCTGCCACCGTCCTGCTTTACAGAGCTGCTGGCTGCTCCAGGCGGGTGCTCACCAGCTGTGCCAGCTGCCATGCACGGTGCAGAGGCTTCCCGCTCCAGCTGCAGGGATGGCTCCTGCAGGAGCGCAGCTCCCCATCCCCGGGGCAGCCCGTGAGCAGGTCAAACTGCTCATAGTAAAGTGCAGGCAAGGAGGGAGGAAGCAGGTGCAACAGAGCCAACAACCCTGAGCCTCCCCCAGCCGCAAACCCATCCCCCACGCACGCGAAACAACTGATGCAGCCGGACCCAACTCTGGCAAACACTTCCAGAGGGTCTCAGAGATGCGCAGAGGGGAGATTTCAGGGTATTCCTCGGCTCCGACAGCGGCTCCTCCCAAGCCGCACCTCCAGCATCACTCTCACTGGGAATCATGCAGCGATTCACATCGATCCGGTAGATCCAGACCTTACCTCAGCCAGAAAAGGCGAAGGTGGCTGTGCTGGGGCTGAGCTCGCTGTGCCCCACTGAACATGGCCACTGTCCATCCCACGTCATCAGCGGGCAGCACCCCATGGTCCTCACGGCAGGGCCATGGCACAGCCCCCACTGGGGACCCAACCCAGAGCTGCAGCAGCACCTCCATGGGATGTCCCCACAGGGGGACCAGGACCACCAAACCCTTGGCACCTGGCTTGGCCAGGGTGGGAAGCAGCAGGCAGAGCAGGCAGGGGTTCATGGCATGGGCTGGAAGCTGGGATGCAGGGGGAGATGCAGGGCAGGATGTGGGATGCAGGACAGGGTGGGATGCGGGATGCAGGGTGGGATGCGGGATGCAGGGCAGGGTGGGATGCAGGATGCAGGGCAGGGTGGGATGCAGGATACAGAGCGGGATGGGGGATGCAGGATGCAGGGCAGGGTGGGATGCAGGATGCAGAGCGGGATGTGGGATGCAGAGCAGGTGCACGGTGGGATGTGGAATGCAGGATGCAGAGCCAGGTAGGATGTGGGATGTGGGGTGCAGGATGCAGAGCGGGATGTGGGATGCAGAGCAGGGTGCAGGGTGGGATGTGGAATGCAGGATGCAGAGCCAGGTAGGATGTGGGATGTGGGGTGCTCTGGGCACACCCCCACTGTGTGCACAGAGCAGAGCGGGGCTGCTCACACCTCCTAGCTCAGGGACACGCACGCCTCACCCATGGCAGCGCCAGCAGCCAGGGTCTCACTAGCAGGAGTTATTTCTGGCTGGCATGGACGTGCGCCTGAAGGCCCTGTCCTCACAAAATGAAGCCTGCAAAGGTGTGCGAGTACATCAGCTTGTGGTGCCTCCAAAAACCGATACACCACTTCACCAGCCTGCACACAAACTCTGCACCTAACTAGTTTCCTAATTACTCCTGAGCTTTATTTCCCAGCCACGTGCCAATCTGCCTGAGAAACCCACGGGAGAGCTACTGAGCTGACAAACCGAGGCACGGGCTGGCCCTTGCCCCCGGCTTATCGAAAGGGTGTCCCGGGCTGGCGCCAGGCAGCGGAGTCCAGGGCAGCGTGCAGCCGAGTGACGTGAGCGCAACCAAGTGAAACTTTAAATCGCTTTGATCAAAGTCATTTTGCTGCAGCTTGGCGAACAGGAAGAGAAAGGGAGGGGGTGACTTCTTCAGGTCGTTTCCAGCCGTACTTTCTGTGCATGCTGTAACTGTGTCCTTCAGCCTGTGCTTGTGTCCCCCCCCCCCGCAAGGGGACCATCGCTCTGCCCACCCAGCATCGGCTGTGGGCACAGGCGGCAGATGCGGCGTGGGTACATGCTGGCTGGGCTGCTGTGGGGTGTCCCTCACGCCCCCAGAAGATCATGGGTTTGAGCTGGAGATGCTCGAGAAGCCTTTCCCCACGCAGAAAAAAAGCGCAGCTCATTTCTCATCTCCGACCGCTACTGAAACTGTAGATCAGAGCAGTTAAGACAAGGAAGAGGGGCCAGTAAAACCTCTGGAGGGAAATTCCAGCGGAGTTTCTCCCAGAGCTGCCCAAAGGCCAAGAGCTGCTGTAGGTGCGATGGTGCCTCGTGCCCCACGTGGCCTCACAAATTCAGCTCCTGCACAGGACCTCAGCAGCGAGAAAGGGGCACGTCCTGCTGTTTGGTGCTTTACTGCAAAAAGAAACTGAAACAAAGATTTTTTTAAAGGCAGAAAAGCCAGGCTCAGGCGTTTTCTGAGGCTTCTGACCCGCACATGTTGCTTCAGCTTTCGCTGAAGGGTGAGCAGACTTGGGCCAGTGAGGGGTGAAGACAGACAGGAAGGAAATCATTAAAATATCTTATAACACCTCAAAAAAAAATTATTTCCAGGTTGTGCTGCAAGTCTTTTTACATAGTTATCCACAGGCGTGCCCGAAAGGGAAACCAACACACTGATCCTGAAACCAACATCGCTGATGCTGGGATGGTGCCAGCCCGCGGCGCCCAGGGGCTCCAAGACATCCCAGTTACCCCAGCAGCTCTCCTGGCCAGTTGCACAGTCAGATCCAGCCTCAGCGGGAGATCCCAGTCCAATCCCAAGAACTCACCCACCGAGTTGTGCCTGGCTCCTTTCAGACCCCCTTATCCTTTCTTTTGCTGCCCCTTTCGATTTCACAGCTTATTTCCTTCCCCTGGTTGCCCCACCAGCGGATTTTACCCTCCCCATCTCCAGGCTGGTGCCCGAATCCCATCTGACCTGCTCAGCCTCTTTGCATCCATGGTCAGGAACTGGGAAATCCGGCTTAATCCTGCTTAACACCAAAGGTGGTAAGGATCCCCGGGCCGTGATAAATCCTGCGTGATGCTCTTATGGGCTGGGAGTACCAAAACAGGGTCTTGAAACTAAAATTGTGTAAAAATAATTTGTTCCAGCTGGTGGCAGCAAAACCTAAAACATAAAGTGCAAGCAGCAGCTCTGCCTGCAGCAGGCACCTTCTTGTCCTTGGGGGTCTTGGGACAGAAAAGCAGGGCACAGCCCCTGGCTGCTGTGGTCCCCACGCTGTCCCTGTGCCAACCCTGCTGCTGGGCACACGCCGGGCAGGGGACACATCCACGGGAGGCTGCTGCTTGGGGGGGGGGGCCCAGGGGAAGCCTTCATGGGGGCACCCATGGCTGGGGGGCTGCACATCTGCTGCATGCTGGCTTGCACACCCAGCTGCATGCCAAGCTGCATGCCAGGCTGCACACCCAGCCAGCTGCATGCAAGGCGGGGTATGCAGCTGCACATCTGGCTACATGCAAAGCTGCGGACCCAGTTGTGTGCGAGGCTGCACACCCGGCTGCATGCAAAGCTGCATGCCAGGCTGCACACCCGGCTGCATGCAAAGCTGCATGCCAGGCTGCACACCCGGCTGCATGCAAGACTGCACACCCGGCTGCATGCAAAGCTGCATGCCAGGCTGCACACCCGGCTGCACATCTGGCTGCATGCAAAGCTGCGGACCCAGTTGTGTGCGAGGCTGCACACCCGGCTGCATGCAAAGCTGCGTGCAAGGCTGCACATCTGGCTGCATGCAAAGCTGCGGACCCAGTTGTGTGTGAGGCTGCACACCCGGCTGCATGCAAAGCTGTGTGCAAGGCTGCACATCTGGCTGCATGCAAAGCTGCGGACCCAGTTGTGTGCGAGGCTGCACGCAAAGCTGCATGCAAGGCTGCCCACCCACCCAGCTGCATGCCAGACTGCACATCTGGCTGCATGCAAAGCTGCGGACCCAGTTGTGTGCGAGGCTTTACACCCGGCTGCATGCAAAGCTGTGTGCAAGGCTGCACACCCAGCCAGCTGCATGCAAGACTGCACATCTGGCTGCATGCAAAGCTGCGGACCCAGTTGTGTGCAAGGCTTTACACCCGGCTACATGCAAAGCTGCGGACCCAGTTGTGTGCAAGGCTGCACACCCGGCTGCATGCATGGCCGCACACCTGGCTTCGCCCTGGCCTGCAGCCCAGCCATCCCAGCAGAGCAAAGCCGTGCCCAGGCAGTGCCCGGCCGCGGGTCCCAGCTCAGCACAGCCCCATCCTACGGTTACCCCAACCCCCACCCCCACCTTGTTTGGTTGCTGAACCCAAACCTACAGCTGGGGGGGGGGGGGGGGGGGCAGGGCAGGACTCGAGCTGCAGGTTGGGGGAACCGATGCGATCAGAAGGGTTTAATGGATTCATTACAGCGGCCCCCGCTGATGGCAAATCAGGACCCATTGGTGTCATCCGATCCCCAGCCAATGCCCCCACCACCCAGCCGGGGGGACCTGTGTCCCCTAGAAACCAACGGAGGCTAGCAGAAGGGCCACTCAGGCAGGATCCCCCCGGCTGCCACTTGCCAAGGTGGCCACTGGCTCACCAGGCCCCTTGGGGCCATCCTGGTGCAGGCAGAGCCCCCATGGGCAGCACTTGGGCCACCCAAGGGCCACCTACCCAAGGGCTACCCAAGGTGGGCACTTGGCTGTGCCAGCCCTGGGCCAGGGTCTGCACTGCAACTTCAGTTGAATGTGGATGTGGGGCAGGAGCCCCCCAACCCACACAGACGAGGTTTGTAAACAACCCCCTTCCCCCGAGCTGCCCCGCAGCTGGACTGGAGGTGGCACAGGCAGGTGGCAAAGGCACCGTGACAGCCCCAAACTGCTGCCCCTGGATTAAAAAAAACCAAATTGTGCGTTAGAGGCACGTTAGCTGCAAGGTAGACCTGGACTCTGCAGAAAACGGATGTTTTCCCATCAAAACAAGGTTCTGCAGCAGCGACTCGAGACACGCCAGGCAGCTACTGTGATTTCACCTACTGAATTATGGAGGAAAAGCACCCTCGGTTTCCAGCCCTTGCACCCCTACAGCAGCTGCGTTTAGAGGAGAACGTGGGATGTAACCCACGCAGGGGGAGCAGCTGCCTGAGCCCCCTTCCTTGCCCTGGTCCCCAGGGAGCATGGGATGCTCCGTCCCTGCAGGATGCTCCATCACCACAGGAGCCCACCCCGGGGACAGAGGGGTCCCTTGTCCCCAGCTGACTCCCAGCATAGCACAAAACTGCTCGGTTAAACATCAAACCTCGCTGTAAATAATTAATTCCTTGCAACCTAAACAAAGAGAATCCAAAATTACAAAACCCTGATGCCGCTTCCCCACCGCGCTCTGGAAAAGGCACGCTGCAAAGTGAGACTGGGGGAGGCCGGTAACAATAACCATCCCATCCATAATCTCAACCTTAAATCCTCTTTCCCAGAGCCTGCCGGAGGCCCATCCTCTCCAGGAAAATGACGAAGATTAAGCATTTTAAAATCAGGTCATTGCAAGGGAAGTGTGTGCTCTACTGAATCTTGTTATCGCGGGTAGGTGTGTGCAAGCCCAGGGTGGGGGCTCTGCTCGCGGCCGGTGTTGGAAGCACCACAGCCCCAGCACCCGCTCCTCCGACCCCGCTACCGCCGTGCCACGGGCCAGGCTCCTTCCCCCCCACCGAGCACCCCCGTGCCCACGGACACGGTGTAGTTCCGCATCCTGCAGGTTCTTCTTCACCCACTTACCGGTGCCGGCTGCCATTGAAAGAAAATCCCCCCGAATTCCCAGCAGCCAGAGCTGCTGCCGAGGAGGGCACCCGCCGGCGATGCCCATCCCTCGGTCAAACCCAGGCACACGCTCGCTCTGTGCATCACGTACCGGTGTCCATAGGTCAGTCTTTCCACCATACCCAAAACATTTATTTCTCCAAAACTATTGCTAATGACAATGGATACATTTTGTTGCCCCAGTATGGATTTAACATTTCCAACACATATACGCCTAATACTGTACAATACTGTACCAAAAGGGAAAAAAAGGATGTACCTCCATATTGTACAGAGTTATATATACAAAGTACAATTTTACACAGTTTAATATATACACCATATATATATTGGTGTAGAAGACATGGAACAATGGAAACCGTTTTAGCAAGAACATTCCATCCCACCACTAAACAACTGCTGTCAATAAACCCCTGAACCCCAACGCACCATCGAGCCCGAGCCCATGACTGCAGGACCGAGGCTTCAGCCCGACACAGAAAACAAAAGATTTCCAGACTTTGCGACCGAACTTCCCTACGTTACAGCAGAACCACGACATCACTGCGATCCTTTAAAACGCGTCAGAGATGGTTGTCGATAATTGCCCTATATTTGGCTACATCGAGCTGGTCTTTTGAAGAACCTGCTGCTCACAAGTATTGCTCCAGCAGTTTGGCACGCTCATGAGTCCAATCCCTTTGGACTCGGCTTACTCGAACGACAGGACTCTGCCTGGAGAGAAAGGCTGGTGAAGTCCGCTTCAGAAGTAAGGTTACTAAGTGCCTTTAAAAGAAAGGGTCTATCTATTATTTCCATTGCAAACTGCTAAATATTTACCCTGTATGAAGCTTGGTAGATCAAGTATTAGTACAGGAGGGAGCTGCCCTCCCTTCTCCACCTTCACCTCTTTTTGGCCCATCGTTGAAAAAAAACAACACTCTCTTGTCTCAAACTACGTTATAGGAAGCACAAAATGTAACAGGAAAAAACCCACCAAAAACCCACACAACCAAACTCCAAACCACCACCTCACATTTTCCAGGGCTTGCATCGCTGTCTCGGCATCTCTAGATGCACCGAAATAGCCTCCTAGAACCAAGCCCGGAAAATAATTCATCTGCCCTCTGGCAGGGCGGGCGGTGGAGGCAGAGCGATTACAACCACCCCCAGACCATCGCACCCCCTCGAGCCTTGGTGGGCACAAGGCAGCGGGTCAAGTATTTTTTTTTCTTTTGTTGGTTTGTTTTTTTGTTTTTTGGGTTTTGTGTTGTTTTTTTTTTTTTGTGGTTTTTTTTTTTTTTCCCCACCCCCCAAGTACCAGGTTGTCACACACACACACATGCAGAGACAAGCAGAAAGCTGATCTGGAGAGAGAATGATCTTTGAAAGGGATATGTAAAGCTCAGACCCCAGAGCTTGGCGTTTGCCCAGACCCCGAGGCTGGAAGCATCCCGCAGAGATCCAGCCAGGAGAGTGAGCATCGCTGCCCTCCACACCGCCTCCAGCGCTACCCGCCCGCTAAAGAAACAGCTTTATCTCTACAACTGCATTTGTGGGATGGTAGCCAAGGCCAGATTAGCCCGCAAAAAGGCTAATTATTGGTGTGAAAACTAAAAAAAAAAAATTAAAAAATCTCTCAAAATAAATAATCCCCAGCTTGTTAAAACTCAATTTCTGTTCTGGACAGGCTCATTAGTGATGGGAGTGCCCAAATGCTTCTGTTTTCCTTCTAGTTTTTTTTGTTTTGTTTAATTTTAAAGCAGTTTTCCTAGCATGCAGTTCACAGACCAGTGAGTAAGCGTACTTATACTTCACAGCACACCCCTATACAGTCAGGGCTCCATCCTGCCCGGCACAGGCACCCCCAGCCTGGCCCACTGACCAGCACCACGCACCCAAACTCAAGAGGGGTAAAGCACTGAAGCCTGATGCGCTGGATAGGGACCAGGCAGCTCCGCGTCTTACCGAGCTGAGCAGACAAATCGCCTCAATGGGTATTTTTCCATCATTACTATTGCCTTACTAGCAACTATGCCCTGCTGAGAGCACAGCCTCCTTTACGTGTTCCTACAATATGTATTTCATCAGGCAACAGAGCATTCCAGTCCATCCAGTACAGTCTGCAAAGGATCTGAAGTGCTAACTAGAGACATCTATTTCTATCGAAGAACATCTCTCAAATGCTTAACAAAACCTATACAACGTTCAACTGAGTTCAACTGAATTTGAGGTTTTGACACACAAATAAGGCAGCAAACTCCATCTGCAATGACCACCTCTTTTGTCTTAATATTGCTAGAGCTCTTCCACGCGCGCAGGCGAGCAGCCAGGCGACCGCTTGCTCTGCACCAAGGGCAAGGTGGGGGGCTGGAACAGATAGAATTTCTTGCCAAACTCTGAAGTGTTTTGATTCGGTAAATAAATTTATGAGAAGTTGGTTATCTTAACCTACTTTTATGCAAGAACAATCTTGCCTTAAAAGAAAGAAAGAAAGAAAAAAAAAAAAATCAACAAAAACTCCCCAAACCCAACATATGAGGTATTCATCACAGGAAACCCAAAGACTCTTTTTGAACAGGTATCAAAATACATACATATACAACAATTATTTTTTTTCCTGCTGTCACAGTGTACTCTAATTAATCATTTTCACTGAAACAAAATATCCAGTACAGATAGAGAGAGTTTGCTCATGTTCCACTGCTTTGACATGAAGAACAAATTTACAATTTATAAACTGCGAGCCTTTGGATTACCTCGGAGAGGCAGAAATTTCGCGATCGTTAAAGCACACTGCTCAATTCCCAACTAGGGAAATAAAACATAAAAGGTTAGAGCTTCAAAAACTATTAAGATTGATCACCTAAAATCGTAATTTTATTTTAAAAGTTTTGGTTTGGATTATTTCAATCCAACATCTGATGAACAAGAACTCTTTGTTCATACAAAGCACTATCAAACAGACATAACGTTATTCCAGTTATCAAACACTTCTTGTCTTTATATTTGACACAAACATTACATAAAAGTCATGAAAGAGAATTTCCATGGAAGAGCTAATATTTCTTCGGAATATGAAGATATGAAGTAACATTGATACCTCCCCAAGCAAACCACCGTGTCGTCCTTGTCCACCCTGCGTCGCCCTCTCCTACAAGCTGCCCGCTGGTTTTGCAGGGAGCAGTGCCAGCATTTCCAGTTACTCTTTCCCACCTCTCCTGCAGCGACTGGTCATAAAACACTTGTGGCAAATGTTCTCTCAGCCTTGTGTGTTCACAGAGTGAAGCACAGAAGCTAAAAGTTCCCCCCCCCCCCCCCGCTTTTTCTGCTCTCCCACGTGTGTGTTTGTGTGTGTGCGCGCGCGTGTGCGTGAATTTTCTGCTGGCTGGCCAGACCCAGAGCAGGTGGAAGAGGAAGGACGATCTTCAGCCTGCCATATTGCTTGCTGTAAGTGTAAGTGTCAATCACAGTGCACACCAAAATTCCAGTTGAGTTGCTCGATATACAGGTTATCCTGCTAAGCATATTCCCCTTGACAGTAGGATTGTCCCAGAGCTGTGGATGCTAGAGATAAGCACAGTAATTCATATACAGACAGTTGCTGTTACAGTAACCTGAAGTCTTTTTTTTTTTTTTTAATCTTTTTTTTTTTTAAAATCTCTTAATTTCCATTCATACTTCAGACCTCGAAGATAGAAAAGAGCATCTCTTCCAAATGTGCTGTGCGTGGCTGGACACTTATTCTTAGAAACATGAATGCTAGGCATAAAAATATAAAGAAAATAAGGCATTACAAATGAGTCGGAAGTAAATTTACAGAGATCCTGCTCCTGACACAGATTAGCTTTGGTCTTTCACGACCAAAAAAGAAAATAAAACCAAAAAACTCCCTACTTAAAAGTAAATGCCAGAAAGTTCTGCCTGAGCAAAAAATTACAAGTTTAATTCTGTTTTTCCCCAAAAGAACAAGTGATTCCTTGGTGGCAGAAGTCCATCAGAACCTGAGAACGAAGGTCGCTGGTCGCACTGTTGGGGATCTTCCCCTGCGCGAGGAACAGGGTAAGGTCCAGTGACAGTCACACACGTACCGCGGCGCTTCCCAAGGGGAACTGCTGCTACAGATCAGCTAAGGAGAAGTGAATAATAAAGAGCGTTCTCACCAAAAGCTTTCCCATGTTCCCCAGTTTTCATATGTGCTCAATTTAGGACACAGAGAAAGTTGGCGTTTCTAAAAACCATCATCAATATGGATATTTTACTTCTGTAGAGACGGGGGGTGTGTGGGGATGGACAGGGACACCATAAAGCCCTGTTCCTTTCTTCGAGTAACATCCTAAATGAATCAGAAAAGTACATCTCAAACTGTTCTTAGAAACGTAAGTTTTCTTTCTTCTTTTTTAATTACTAAGCGCCAATTAAAACAACATGGCAGTCACAAGGAAGCTAAGTGTGAGAAACCCACAAATTTAAAAGAAACTCAGCTAAATGGGAGAGAAAAATGACTTTTCTTTTCTTGTCCTTGCCTGAATTTGATGAAAACTTAAGATGTGCAGCTTTTTTTAAATCCCAGAAAAGTTGGGGAACCAGGTGAACTGAAGGTCAGCCAGAGTCTCCTCTCTTGCAGGACTGCGAGATCTTCTTTACCGTTGTAAAGCGGCACACGCCTTTTTTTGTTTTGTTGGGTTTTTTTTTTTCCCTAATTTTTCTTTTTTTTAAAATTAAATAAACGTTAGCATTGTGGAAAATTCCGAGTAGAGTACAAAAGAGTTCATGCAGCCTGCTAGCGGCTGAAGCATTTGCTGCCTACCATATAAATACAAATACTTAGAATTCATTCACATGGCTGCGGAGTCCTACGGAGGCATGCCAGTCTACCAAGGAACACGTCGGGAAGCCACTCCAGAAGCTGCATGCTGCCACATCACCGTCCCCAGCAGCGGCTCCTACGCCGCTCTATAAGAGCGGAGATCCCTAAAGCAGGTCACAGCGGTCACAACCACTGCCCGAAGCATTTGCAACCAGAAAAAGGGAGCAGATACAAAGCTTGAGAACTTCCGACTGAAGTTTTTACAGTGCTTGTAACTGGGATTTTGGTAAGGATCCATCTTGATATGTGACCAAAACAAGAATGTGTGCGTTAGTAAATGAACTCCCGTCAGAGTACACTTAGTTTTCAAAAGTTAACTTGCTTTTTTTACATTCAGTCTCCCGAGACCACACACCACATCACAGCCTATGGGGCTGAAAATTACACTGAAAAACAATAAAGCTGTTTTTAAATATGGGAGAGCAAAGGGGAAAAACAGCTAGATTGTCCATAAGCAACAACTGGGCTCTTTCTTATGCTCCTAAACCTTAGGAACATGTTTGTTTATATTTGCACAGACACATATTACGTATAACTCCACAAAATCTAAGAGTGTTCCAGAGTAAACTATTTTCCATGACAAGTGTCGACTAAAGCATGAGGTTGGATGGCCAACAGCTTTGGCCCTGGGGGGGAGGAATGGGGGAGCAAACAAACAAAACCAGAGGATGTGATGGAAGTTGAGACAGACCCTTAACCACCGTGGCACCAGCGGGCGACGTAATAATAATAATAATAATAATAATGCACAAGAAACAGGCATGTCCAAGCTCCACGTAACCAGTGGCACCAAAACATGCAATAGACTAAAATCTATCCTATTGTTTCCCTGTGATAAATGAAACACAGAATATATAAGTCACTACACCAGTATTCAAAAACATGATGCCGCTGAGTATTTCTTTCAGCGGCCGAACACTTGAACAAGGCATCAGCTAGAAACCAAGATCCAATTCATCGCTTTTTGTGTGTTTTCCTCCTCAGCTTCACAGTGACCCAATACTGGATTTCCTAAGCGTGGCATGAACTGTTTTGCCTTACGAACATCACTGACGCGGGGACATGGGACGAGGTTGTTACCACTCAGTTCACTCCCAGGAAGCGCTCCCAGCAGTTAAGTAGCAGTTCGCAACTAACCTTCAGGAGAAGTCCAAAAATTAGTTAAATAGGAATTTTCATGTCTTTAGCAGAGTTCTCTTCATCTGAAACAATACAGCTGTATCCACAGAGCAGCACCAAGTTTATCAGACAGTACAGGACTTGTCAGTGGGCTGCTGAGATGCAGAGGAGGCAACGCCAGGGCTCGTGGTGGTTGTTTTGGGGAAAACTGTCGGCTTCGGCCGCGTCGCCGGAGGTTTCACCTGGGTGGCCATTTTGACCGACTTCACCGGCCTGAAGGTGCACGGTATGTCGCCGGCTGTGCTAGCGCTGCGCTGGAAAGCTGGTTCAGTGTCCTTGAGGATCTGAGTGTGCAGAGGGCTGGAAGGTTCTGAGGTGGGGGCCACCACCGGAGACGTTTTCAAAGGCTCCAGGGTGTCGAGGACAACATCTGGCGTGTGCTTTACGCTGCTTTGCCTTTCCAGCTCCCGCAGCTCGTTCAGGGCAGAGTTCATAGTAGCTTCAATATCCTGCAAACACAAAAGAGAAACTGAGTGAATAACAGAACCCCGACACAAAAACACAGAGATAAAAGCCAGCCTTTGAGAACGACGTCTTTGTTTTCAGCCTGTAAACACCAACGCTCAAATCCACTGGCAGGTCAAGGACCTTTAGGCGTCAAAGCGAAACCCACGCCAAACTCCACAGCGTTACATGCTAAAGCCAATACGCAGTAATATTTTCCATCGACAGGGATCAGAATCATTACTAGCACTTTCTCGATGCTAATCCGGTCCTTTATTGGTCCTGACGCTGCTTGGACTTCAAAGACGAGTACAATCCCAAAGTGCAGCAACAAACAGAACAGCACACGATTCAAAGCATTAGCATCGCTTCTTGTACTTTATTTCACACGTGAGATTCAGGAGAGTAAATTCTCGAAGAAAGAATTGATGATTTTGACAATGGCTGATGGGCCACACACCAATGGCGAAATCCTTGCGTGTTCTTGCTGCCTCACGGGTTTTCCTGCTGGCCCAGCTGTCTTCCCTTCCCAGAAAGGTATTACACAGGACGCAAAATTTTAGCATTTCAGAAAACACGGAGGATACCAGAAACGGGGATAGAAATTCAAGGTGGCACTTCTCCTTCCTCTTCTAAAATATTACAGTTGTTAACAAAGAACGTTCGAGATACCAACGTGGCTTTTTCTGTTCTCGGCCGCAGCCCGCACCGCGGAGCCCACTGGTGCGCCCCGTTCACCAGAGAACAGAGGAGCTCAGCCGTTCGGTGACTCATGCTTTGGCTGCAGCTTTTCAGCTTCCTTAGAGGTTTTGCAGGGGTGGGGAAGGTAAATCAGTGAAGGGATGGTGGAAGGAACCAGAGACAGTAATCTGACACCCCCCGTCTATCTGGAGGCCAGGCAGATTTACTTAGGAAGTTCGGAAAAGACATAAAATGCACCGTGGTTATTAGATGGTGTTTGAACAGATTCGACAGGGCAAAGAGAAACCCTGATTTAACACTTTTTTCCACACCTCCCTCCCCTTTTTCTTTTTCTCCCCAGACTCTTCTCCAGTGAAAACAACGGAGTTAACATTCTGGCAGGAAGAGGAGACAGAACAACTTTAGTTGGAGCTTAATTGAAAAAAGAAAGAAACTGATTTATGTCAACCGAAGCTTTGGAAGGACAATGAAATATGGAGACAACAAGAACCACATATTACAATTCCACTGTAACAAACGGGCTAAAGATATTTGTAATGGCAAAATACAGCTTTCCACCAGAAAACTTACCAGATTTTTATTTAGGCCTATTTATTACTTGGCATTTCTGTTTTGTCAATAAAAATTATGTTTAATTTTCACCTCTCTTCCCCTAGCTTCTTAGAAACCTACAGACTCCTGCACCAGGCAGAGAAGTCAGGTCTCCCAGGGCTGGCTTTGTAATCGGAGCCCCAAGCATTCCTTGCCATGCGTCCTGCAAACAGCTGGTATAGGCAACATACATGTGCAGGCACGAACCGCTTGGAGGGGGAGAAGGGGATAAAAGATCCTTCATAGGAGAGGGAAATGGGTAACATTCACATCGTTCACCCCGTTAGTAGCTGTCACTTGTCTGAGTCAAAGCCCAACTTCCAACTGTTTTCTGTTCTACGGGTGAAACCACAGATGCAGGGATGCGGAGGCACCACGCGCGTTTTGTGTTAACAGCAGTCACTGCTCTGGCAGCGTGTAGTCCCGGACACGGGGATGGGACAGATCCAGGACGGGACAGATCCCTGGGAATGGAGATGCAGAGAACAGGCACAAACAATCTCCATTCAAACTTGCCTGCCTCAAAACTAGCAAAGACTAAGAAAAATACCAAGAACCACCTTGGCCTTGGAGCTGCACAGCAGGAATCCACAAAGACTCTTTCCTTGTTGCCTGGTCAGCGTGCAGAGCCAGTCCCCAAAGCAGAGCTCTTTGCAAAGTTAAAGCACAGCTTTAACATCCACATCGGAGCCTGCCCTCATTTCAAGGCACTTGTCTAAGGAAGTAATGAAAACGAGCAGTATCGTGACCAAAGTTGGTTTCTCATCACATCCCGGACCCTGGGAGCACACGAAGATACCGCTGTGAGTACAACTCGGCAGCCTGCTTTTCTTTTGACTGTACTACTCCATATGCTTCCAATGTCTAACCACAGGCAAGTCTGCACAACTGACAGGAGAATGTTAAATTGACACTAAATACTTGACTTTGCTCACGTCTTGAAGTTATGATTGTTTAATTTTTTTGCCGACAGCTTTGGAATCTGTGTAACCTTTTGAAATGGACGTTTTTATTGTTGAAACTAAGTTCTGGATAACGAACTGGGTCAAGTCTTTATGGAGGAAGGACCTGACTGTTTATCTTCGCTCCTGAAAGCCGTCTCGGTGACTTACACGCAGTGAGGCTGGAAGACGAAACTCAAGCTGTGCAGTAAGTTAATACCGCATCGAGAGAAGGGAAGGGGTACGAGATGACATCAGACTTTGCATTAAAACACCTCATTGTATCCAGCATCCGCTAGAGTTTCCAAAGCAAACCACTCCAACTTACCTGTGCAATAACTTCAGGGTCCATGGGCCGATGGTTGTTGAAGCTCTTGGACCTCCCTGCTGTCACAGTTTTCCGGATCTGCGGGCTGTCTATCCTGTTCTTCAGAGACGAGTGTCGGCTGATAGAATTGAGGCTGCCGTGGCCACTGATGGAGCATTTATCTGGAACCTCCTTGGGAAGACTTTGGCTCATAATGGGCTGAGATGAGGGTCTGGAACCGGCTATGGCTCCTGGGGAGGCTGGTTCTGCCATTGAACTACCTAGTCCATGGCTGTCACTTTGACGGAAGGCTCTTCTGATGCTGCCTGACTCTGGTTTCTTTCTTTGCCTTCAGTCACAAAAGCAAAACAAGTCAATACAAGCAGGTACACATAACGAGCTGTAATTTGAAGACATCCCCCCAAAACAACACAGAGGACAATGGGAAGAGACAAAGATACCCGGATTACAAAAACACCCAGGATTTTAGGAGTCGTGGTGAAACAGTAGAATTATAAATCATTCCAGATTAACACTTCTAACAAGAAGACTGAGTTCCTGGCAGCTGCGCACATTCATAGCAAAAACAGAAAACTTGGATGGAATGTAATTAACTTGGTCAAGAGGAAAAGAATTTATACTTGAACAAAAAAAACCCTCTGTGCCATCAACAGGTTTTGATGATGTGTTTTTATTATATTAGAAGAGCAGAGCTACAATTTTTGACTGGAGGACACAGTATAAGTCTACTAAGCTCCTGGCCCAAGGCATCAAGTTATTATTTTCAGAGATTGGCAAGCAAAGAGCCCCATAGGTTGGGGTTAATGATCATTTCCAATATTTGCTGGTGGTAATAGATGTTTCTTTTTCATTGCCTTAGCAGGACCACATGGCATTATCTACGTAGGGCTACAGATATACCAAAAGATGATGTCAAATGGATAAGCTGGTCCAAACAATTTAGTTTCCACCCCAGCACCATGCAGACTGACAGCACGATTCCACTCAAATCATATGAAGGCCAATGCAGCAGAATACTTTATGCCATAGGTCTGAAGCTTGGCATCCATTATACAGGGAAGGATCCATTTATATATAGCACCAGCCCCATGAATAACTGCAAGAAAGTGTTAACTCCAGTAGGATTTTGGCATCCAAATAATAATTCAGTGGGTGGCACAACTGTCATTGCGAAACCATCTGATTTAATTTTGCCCAAGTCTGTTCACACATAGGTCAGAAGATTCATTCCTAAAGAAAAAACAACAAAATGAGTCTTATGCTACTATTGCTAAATATCAGTTTCCCTAGTAAAGGGAGAAAAAACCTGGAGGGGACATTACCCAGGCTTCTTAAAAACACTACATACAACGCTACCAAAACCAGCAGATGGTGCAGCTCCAACACAGGTCTGTTCATTATACAAATCTTTCCGTAACTGACAGAATGGCATACTTCAATGGCTCAGACAATAAATATCATAAAAGAAAGCCCAGATCCCAAGCTGATGCAGATTACCTAATGAAGCTATGTTATCAGTGGAGCTCTGCCAACTCCCCTAAACTAAGGGCCAGGCTCTGTGTAGGACATTAGCAGGTCCAAACCTTTAAAAAGGATGCATTTCTGTTAATGCCTTTACAGGCTACATGCTGTTAAATTAACTGAAGGTTAAAAATATCCACCCCCACAAAACTGTACTTATCATTATTAACACCTTCACTGCACAATAGGGAGAGGTGGGGGTTTTTAATACTAAGGAAATAATGAGAAAGATACAGGGGATAAGCCTGCTCTAAAATCATTAATAACAGATCAAGAAATTTAGTCTATTACTAGCTTAATTTTGCAGGTTTTTTACTATGTTGAGCATTGGCTAAAGTAACAGTTTCTTATTGAGGAGGTAAAGTTAGAGCAACAGGGAGGTGGGTTGTTTCACTTGCAAACATATGGTTAGTAACCTAAGGTGAGAAGTGCTGGAGAAACGGAAGAATGTTACAGGCAGTGCCAGATGGTGGGACTCAAGGTATGTCATTTAGCACAAAAAGTGACACTAGTTTCTGAAGGAATTGTCCCCTACCCCATAAAACAAAACATGTTAAATTTAACGAGACATAACAAATCACAGAACATAACAACGAATATGAACACACGATTACAAGAACTCATTCTGCTATTCCCCTCCCTTTCTCTGTGTGCTTAGCTTATAAAATAGGACATATTTGGGAAAATGGGAACAGATGGCACCTTGGGGATAGGGAAAAGAAGCCAGTGGGGTTTTAAATGAGCATTGGCCACACTGGTGGCAGAGAGATAGAGAAAGAGAGAGAGAGAGAGAAACAGCCAAATATGAGCAAGTTTTAAGAGGGGGAAGCAGAGAAAAAATGGTGGCAGTGCTCATTAGTTCATCTTTTTCAGGGAAAGAAGTATTCTACTGGACTCGTCACCAAGATCCTTACAGTTAAGTAAAATAACGCAAGGCTGTTCTTACTTGTTGATGTTTGCAAGGTAAATATCTGCGACGTGACCCCCACTTGGGCAACTGGCACCAGCTCTAGCAGTCACTTTTTCTTCCGGTGGCTCAGAATTTATTTCTATTTCAGACTTCGGACTGGATCTTTCAGAGATACCATCCTCACTAGGAAGGAGGAGGGAAGGAAATCACAACCAAAACAGGACCAGCAGCACTGAATTTCAAATACAGCGCTGCGTAAGTAAATATACACACAGGACAACAGCACTGTGCTAGCACCTTTCTCTTTGGAATCTTTACGTATCTTTCAAAGGAGAGAGCCTGATTTCTGTGAGCGACCTGGAGATCCCAGCTCTGCATCTTTTAACAGGCTGGCAGCACCAGAACAATTTTTGTGTCACGTCTCCACACGCGTGGACACCTACACCTCTGCGCTCTGCTTATTTCAAGAGGACTCCCTTCTTGCAGGGACAGTGGGAGGACGAACTCTCCCCACCTGGTGTCAACATCTTGACACAAACACTCCATTCCACACCTGAGTTTTAAGCAAGCCCATCTTGCAGATGGGCTTAAAGTATAACATACGTGTCTTGAACGACGATATACTGATGAGGAATAAGGCCGTCAATTCCATTGTGGCGTCCCTCCCACCAGTCATCTGAGGCCCGCTGATAGAGTAAGAGAGAAGCTCCTTTTTTAAAGGACAGCTCTCGTGCAGTCCTGCCAATGTAGTCGAACTTCGCTATTGCTTCTATGGGCTCACACTCTAGGAGATAGAAGGGAATAAACAATAATTCACTAAACACTTGGGCTCAGGTAAGTATTCGACAGTTTAAACCTAACATAAACCAGTGTATGACAAGAGCATGGAAGAGGATAAAGTGTTGCTTGTTAAGGCAGCAGAGGGTTGAAGCAGAAAGATTCAGAGGGGAACCCCTATAATATGAGGACGTTGCAATTTCAGCATTTACCTAATATCTACGTGGTGGACACATTCACATTTTCCACGCAATAAACCCACTTACATCAATTTGAGTGTACAAAGATGGATGTGGCAACAGCAAAATTAGTCTCTCATTAAAATAAATAAAAAAAAAATTCAAAGCTAGGTAGCAATCGGGTACGTTCCAGACAAAAATCTGCCTACGGTACGCTTTCTTAAAGGCAGCTAAACTAAACCTCCTGGGCAGGTAGAGCTGTTATTAGCATTTAAGGGCGGAAAACATCCTCAGAGTCCAAGCTGCTTCAGAAATAAAGCACCTATTCAGAAGGAAACTTCTGCTGCCTGCGAGGTTCACCTGACCCAGGAGACCGGATTCTGGCACCGCGGGAGGCCACGCTATTCATCGAACTGTCATGGAAGCAAACAAAAACATTCAATGCCTCCACCGCTGCGGTTTGCGCAGTGATGAGGAGAGCAAGCTGCTCCCCTGGGCTGCACCGTGCATGCTGAGCACGGCGGCACTGCGCTCCGAGCTCACATCGCCCCCCATCCCACTGCTCCGACCTGAACAGCTCACAGAAGAACCACCGCCATGCTGTGTCTGCAGCCGGCCGCTAAGCTGGGTCCCTGTAGCACTCTGATATTATACAGGGGGACAATTATGGGCATTCAGACGCTCAGAAAAATCAATATGAAATTCATGTGGATTATTTTTAAGACTTAGAAAAATCTGGTATTGGTTGAGTCTAAATATATATTAAGCCAGCTCCCAATTCTAGGCAGGAATCAGGGGAACGGAGAGGAGCTCAACCACACAGCCCCGGTGGACTTCAGCCTCTAATTACTTTAAAGGAGCTTTAACACAGCCAAGCTGTCCATGAAAATCGCGTTCTTTCCTGGAGAAAGAAATATGTAGTTCCTCTTCCTGGACAAGGAAAGATAGGCCATTCCATACAGAGATCTCCTCTGCATCGCAGCAAGCTTCTACAGCACAAGAGCCAGCCAAAAAGGACTGGAAGGCCAAAGATGAGCCACAGCTTTTACCATTGTTCCTTGGGAGAGCATTAGGTCTCCTCAAGAATTAGGTCTCCAAGGCTGCCCACAGGCAGGCAAAGTAGCAGCTGGGCTGGGGAACGCAGAGCGTACATCCCTCCGAGTGAGGTGATGCTGCAGTGCCACCGGCTCCTCAGCTGGTCCGGGGGAGCAGGGCAGAAACATCACTCAAAGGGCCCCGTCAGCATCGGTAGTTACAAAGCACAAAGTGACCAAGTGCTGAGGGCAATTAGCAACAGGATCTACTAGACTGACCTCTAACCATTAGTTTCTCCATTACTAAACCAGACAGCTCAGGACTCTTCAGATCCCACGTTTCAGGTAAGCCCGTGGCCGGCCTCACGCGAATCCCGTTATCAGCCCTCAGCAACCAGCGAGTGATTTGCAAGGGTGAGAAAAGCCTGGCCCATGTTTGCAGCTTGATAGCTGCCTTGCCCAGACTCCCCAAAGCACATGGTTATCTGGTTTTGGCTCCTTCTTTCCCCTTGCTTGTTTTGCCTCCGGAGCCAGCTTCTTCATAACACTAGAAAACCGATAATGCTGTTTTTGGTGTCCCCCTCCATTTACGAAGGGGATGGGAGTGTGGTTTTGTAAATTCCATCTGTTTCATTAAGAAGTGTTTATTGTTCCAGATGAGTGCGGCACTCAGGTTTCTTATGTTTCCAATTTGCTTTTTAGGACTCTGGCTTTCGTCCAGAGAAGTGATTTTAGACTCTAATTTCCAGTAGCTTTTTCCTACTTACACTTATGCTCGGAGAAGAAAGCTGTGTGAATAAAGAGCTATAAGGCTAAGCCAAACAATCACCCTTGCCAGTCTGACAGCCTGTGCAGGAAAGCGGCAGTTTAAAATCTTTTCACTCATACACATAATTTAACAAACATACGACCTGCTTGTCTATCAGCATTTCTGACCTCCTACACCTGTCTCAAACCGCAGAGTCCACTCGCTTGTCCAGCGAGGCTGGCTGAACAGCACGGATGCTCTGCAAAACACGACCTCTCCCCCCATCCCCAAACCAATCCCTCCCTTCAGGGAAGGCGGCTGGGATGACAGCTTTATTTTGGGAGGACTAAGTGCCAGCCTCACGGAAGAGCTACAGGAGCAAGTGCTTGCTCACATCTAAAGACTGAAGGAGTGCGAAAACCCTATGATCTCCCGTCCCACTGAGTCAGAGATGTACGCTGCCCTTCTGACAAGCACGCCTGAGGTGTGACACTGCAAAGCTCAATTAGAAGGACGCGAGACTCAGTTAACCAGAACTTGTTGCTCCTTCAAAGAGATAGAGGCCCAGCTCCCTCCTCTGCTTTGCTGCCAAACACTCCCTCCCAAATGCTTCCTATGGAATATTCCATGTAGGTTGCAGAACTCCATCCAAAACGCCTCCAAATTTTACCTTGCTCAGGGGCCCCACGCAATCTAGTTCCAGAGGCTGCAAGACAGTGTCCTTCTCTAATCTTTTAACTGCTCATTTTCTCACCATTGTACCCTCTCAGCCACACAAGGGATCTAAAAACCCCATACGAAATCAGTGCAAGTACACACCACTGTGTATCGCTCTGCAGGCTTTAGTCCCAGGCTTTACAGATGCAGGAGAAGTTAGCCTTTCCTTCATCACAGCAAATGAAACTGTACCTAAAGAAGGAGCAATCTCAAAAAGGACATGTCTTCATGCATTTTTAAGAAGCTAACACTTTTTCAGAAAGAACACACGGTTCAAGACGGCAAACTCGTGTTTCATTCCTGTAGGCTTTGTGTTTCCCCCCAACAAACCTTGGTAAGGAGTCAGGGTGGCAGTGCTTGACCTTGTGAGGGAGAACGGATTTTCCAGTGTTTCCAGCAGTGCTCAACATGGTCTACTTTGTTACTGGGGTGTGAACACCATGGAACCGTTTAGGCTGAAAAAAACCTTTAAGATCATTGAGCCATGAAGCCAGCAGGAGCCGGCAATGCCATGGGAAAGGTTAGTGAGGCAACTGCTGGAGCCAAGAGCAAAAAGCAGCACAGGAGCACGTGGCAGGGCTATTGAGCAAATTCCTGAAGAACCAGCTCAAAAAAGGATGTCACCTAATTCTAAGGAATGCTACCTTCTTCCCACCTTTACAACTGAGGCCATCACAAATAAAACCATTGCAGCACCTACTTAAGACAACTGCACGGGGCCAAAACCCAAGAACAAAACCATACTGTGTCCTGCTGCGGTCAGTCTGCTTTACCTGCTGGTCAGTAGATTTGGGGATCTTATTCCCTCTGCTGTGGATGGGGCTCACATGCAGCTGTTCCCCCCATCACAGGGGGAGGCTTTGGAAGTATCAACGACAGACACTCAAAGACTGCAGTGTCACCTTTTGCTTAGGAAATATTGTGAGATTCTCAGCGTTGGCACCCCTTTTCACGGATCAGACAAGAAATGTAACAGTTTCCTCAAGGAGAGCCAAAAATTATAACTAAGAGGCCACCAGGACCCTCTGCCCTAAAACCTGGCTCTCATTGGAAGAGGAATTGGTTTTGATTTTGTTTTCCTTGCTTCCTTAAAGCAGAACCACTGGGGCTTAAACCACTCCCAATTCCCTTGCCAAAGCTACCAACAGGGGAAATGCCTGGCACATGTGGAGGGGAGTGGGAGTGCATGCTGAAACATATCCAGCCTTTGGCTCTACGCTTCCCCCATGACTTCCAACTCTAAGATCCTTCTCGGGTACAGATGAGCTCAGTCATGCAAGTGTGGAGTGTGCCCAGGCCTGCTGCAAAGATGAGATACTCCCGAAAAGAAGGGATGTTTTAAAAATAGTCAGGTAACTTCTGAAGGTCCCTGTCAAGCCTGTACATTTTTACTTTTTTTGGCATCAAATGCTATATGTGATGTTTAAAGTGACTATTCAGATTTAAACTCCACTTTGGATCCAACGTTGAACTTAAATTGCAAGGCACGGCCTTCTCTGCCTCCCCCCCAAGCAGGCTGCAGCCGTTAACCAAGGAGTTCATAGATTTTGCATACCATCATCACTGGTGTGGTGTTCAGCCGTAACGTCCTGAACAGAGTCTTCTGTCGAGGCTCTCTCTCCATGAGGACTTTCACTACAACAGAAGGAAACAGAAACGGTGCTTTACATCAGCAGAAGTTGAGTTTCCTCATTTACAACAATCAAAGATAACTTAACTAGGAACATCCATATCGGAAGTCAATACCCAGGTTCCGCTGTGACAGACACTTTGCGGATGTATTTGCACATACTGAAGTCGCTGTGTCTAGAAATCAAGCTAAGTTCTTATTTGATCAAGCAAACCGAACATTTTCTTTAACCTTCTTGTATGCTAACAAAAAGGTCCAACTCCAGGTGTTAGAACCTGGACATCTGGAGATGCTGAGAAGTCAAGACAGCAGTGGCATGTTGGGTCTAGCTCCTCTCCGCCATGCCAGAATTATTGCCTCAGCTGTATTCTCCATTGCTCTAATTAGCTCATTAGATGTCTGATGAGATAGCTGCCACTTCCTACTTCCTAGGGGAAATTATTTCTCAATTCATAATGATATTTCCAGGTCTGAGTTTGTCATCTCCCTCCTTCCCTTTTATCATTCATTCCACTGAACAACTCCCATAGCCAGATTAATTACCTGGAATCTTTATTTACAGAACACCTAAACCACCAAGAGTTCTCGTTTATGTTTTCCATGAAGAAAAGCTTTGAAAGCATCAATAGACAACAAGTGGCAACCAAAGGTTATGTTTTTATAAGAAGCTACATGAGCAGTTCCCTCAGGACAGGAGCAGAAAGGAAACTGGAAGAGGATCCATTGCCTCTCCCGAGCAGCTCCCCAGACCCGCTGCCAGCTGGCAGCGCTGCCTGCCTGCCCTGCCTGCTTGACTTAGGAGAGAAAAAAAAAAAAAAAGTGAAAAAAAAAAGTGCTTGCTCCTCATCTTACCAGACGCTGTTGCTAAAGACAGAACCGCATTTGCTGCACTCTTACGCTGTAGCTCGTTAAAAGGGGATTTTTAATTCTCTCCACACAGTGCTAACTTCATCCCTTGCTTTGGCCTTGCAACGGTTAAAGTAAGTGATCATGGACGTGCAGGGCTCTCCCTTTGGTCGCCCACCTCCCATAATCTTTGAACGGAGAGAAAAAAAGGGGAAGGGGTAAAGTGTTTGAATCATTCTGGTGTCTCATTATGCTTAATCCGCATGACACGAAGCTGCCCTACCATCTTCTGAGTCAGTACCTCAGGAATCAACCTTTCCCGTCCTTTGCAAGCACCTTTATGCTACTTAATAAAGTTTACAGAAGAATCTGAAGCCAAACGGAGGTCCCGAGAGAAACACAGCATTGAGGGCTAAAGTTTCACACAGACTGTGAAGTAATGTCGCATACAGCCAACGCTAAAGATCCAAATACTGCACAAAGACCACGTGTTTCTTCCTATCCAACAGCACTTTCCACCAAAAAAACATGTCCTTGCTGCAGGCTCAGTGTCTCTGTTGCGTGAGCCCCGGGATGCTGCAGTGGGAAGTGCCAGACTGCTGAGTTTCACCCCAAGGGCCCCGAAAGTGCCAGCAGCGTGTACCACCAGCGGAATGCCGTGCAAGCCGAGCATCCATAAGCTATCTCCTTCCCTGCGATTCCGCTGGTTTCACTTGCCGTATGCAGGGCTCCTGGACCCTCCCCACGCTGTCCTCGTGCAGTCTCAGCCAGACAGACGCAGCACAGTCCCAGGCTTGACTCAAAGGCAGTATTTCAAAGACGCCTGCAGCACAGACCTGGATTTGTCATAAACTCTGAACCCTGCCCTACCCTCCCCTGCCCCAGGCAAGCTGTTTCAAAGCTCCTCGGCAGCTGCCGGCTCGCAGCGAGAGCGCAGGCACGAGGCGCAGAGCACACGAGCCATGGCGCTGAGCCCGGGCAGCCTCCACGCCAAAGCACCGTCTGCGAGTTCCCCGGCACCACGACGGCTCAGCCCAGTGGAGCGGCACCGGGAGATGGCCAGCATCGCAGGCTCCGCTCCCCGATGGATCAGCTGAAGTACAAGGGTTCGCTCTGCCGCTTGCATGCTTCGCGGCGAGGAGCCCTATGGGCAACACCTACAGCCCCCCACACACCTACAGCCCCCCCCACACCTACAGCGGTTCACTCTGCCGCTTGCACGCTTTGCAGCAAGGAGCCCTATGGGCAAAACCTAACAACTATCTAAATACCAGGGCTATGAGAAGGCTTGAATGGGAACCAGATGCTTCTTCCTGGCTTTCGGCAGCCTCCCTTGCTTGCTTCTACCCTCCTCTGCTTAACAGGGTCTCAGGTCATGGTGGTTAGGAAAGGCAATGAAGAAAAAACAAACGCCTTCAGAAAATCGGTATTACCTTCCAGGACATTCTGCCTCCTACATGCTCACGTGAAGTATCACCCGTACCGAACACGTCCCATTTTTATTCCCTTCACCTTATGGGACAAAACCTCTTGTCAAAGTTAATGTGTTTCTTTAAGGTCATAAACATTCTTAGATTATTTTTCCCCCCCTCTACAATTCTTTCACATATAACATCAGCTAAAGACATCAAAGTGAAGGGTAAAATTATCAGAATTTCCAAAAGAGGCTCTGGCAAGTCTTCTGCACACAGCAGCTAGAGTGGAGGAGCCTTTCCTCGTCGCACGTACGGGGAGTGAGCTGATGGTTAAAGCTACTCTGAAACAAGCCGGGGAAGCAAGGCTAGCTCTGTCACCAGGCTGACATCAGTTACAAAACTTACTTATTTTAGTATATTAAAATAATCATTTGCATTCTTGGGACACTGGAGGAGGGAAGGAGCAGGGGGAGAAGCAAGACACAGTTTAACATTCCTCATTCTCAGAGGGAGAGATCAGCTTGGCCAGTAGGAAAGAAAACACCTACTTTCCTTCCCCCACTCCCCAACCTTCCACCTCAGATGACAGGAGCCGCTCTGGCTGAATTGCTTCCAGATGTGGCTTTCAGACTGAACACGCGGCCGGGCCTCTTGAGCTTTAAGCTGGATGGAAATGGTGATTTTGCATTCCTCCCTCTTCCCTCCCCCACCACCAGTGCTGCCCTGAAAATTAAACCATGCCACAGCTTTCTAGGTTCAGTTGCAAGTGACCCCTGCATCTGAAGAAAAAAAAAAAAGAAAGAAAGAAAGAAAGAAAGAAAAAGGCAAAAGCAGAAGAGAAAAAGAAAAGGCAAAAGCAGGAGGGAAAAAAAGGGAAGAAGAAAAAACTGATTTTGGCAGCTACCATACAACATCCAAGTAAATCCCTACACAACCTTGCCCTTTAAGATAAGTGAGCTAGGTTTGACAACTGAATAGCTACTTTCTACCAGCTTATTACTTTTTAAGTTGATGACTCTCCAGAGATACTAGAGCCACATTCTCTTCCATAAAACAGATTTCTGAAAGCCTGGGCCAGATGCTTACATCCAGAATTAGACAACGCAGAACGCATGACTGTAGCAAGCTAATCTGTAAATAAATATCCACCCATTCATTTTCTCCTCAGTGGTACGTATCATACCAATAATCCTCTGTGTTTCCACCTCTGCTATAGACTGGACCTTCCAGCTCCCTTGGTCCTGGGAAGATGTTCTCATGTTGGATGATGATGGTTTTGATCAATTCGTTGACATGAGCTTGGCAAGAGACTTGATCATGACCTTCAGGCACAGACATCAGTGTTGGCCCAAAGCAGATGGCTAAATTGTAGGGATCCATCATGTTCTCTTCACTGAACTGAGACAAACTGCAAGAGACAGAAGTGGGGAGGAGGGTTAACAGCAGAAACCATCACCATCATCTGCCCGAGAACACACAGCTGAGCTTGGAAGGTTTGCTGTGGGCTTCCTGCTGTTTAAAGCTGATCAGCTGGGACGTGAACATTCTGGGTCTGTGTGAAAAATGAGATACTAATGGCATCTACAGAGAAATTAAATAGAAATCGCAAAGGGAATCAAAGCTTGAGACTACGTGAAAAGTATTGGGTGCTGACTTTACAAGGAGAGGACATTAATCTTTGTCTTTAATTCTTCTGTATTATTTTTCTTCATAGCCCACTTGCAGCCCAGCACTCAATACCAGAGTTTTATCAGGTCCCCTCTGCCTAAGTGCCTGTGATCAAGCAGAGTGTTATGTCCTTTCTCTGAGGCCAAGGAGCTTCTCAAGTGGGCCTTGTTTGGGACTCTTCTTCAGGATTTCCCAGCCAATCTGAATCTTAGAGTTTCCATATGGTACAATTTTTTAAAACAATTTTTAGCTCACTACATTTTTGTCCCAAACCTACAATTTAAGTCTTTCAGGTACCAATTAAAGACTCAACAGAAAACTAAGTTCCACAACAATTCCCCTTGAAACTCCCTGTTTTCTAGATCACTACTTGTGATTAAAAGCTACTGAGACTGGTAAGTCACATTTCACTGACTCCAACAGTGACACCTGTGAAATAAACCCTCTGCTTTCCAAACAGAAATAACCACTTGAATATATGGATAGGTTTAGTAAATGTCCTGCTCCACTTTAATACAAATCTTTACCTAAAACCTCAAATTCTGACACTGTCTCATTTTAATGTAAGGAATAAGATGTTAATCAAAAGTAGCTGATGAACTGTGGCTTTACAGAAGTAGACAGTAAGCTTCAGGTCTTTGTGAGGTCAAAATATTGTCTTACAGTTTTATTTCTCCTTCACCTAAATGGTATTCAAAGGGCTTTGACAATGTATATGTAGCCTTCTGGTTAGGACATTTTTCCTTTATGCTACCTCAGGTGTCAAGACCACGTTACTGCACGAAGCTACTGAGTCCTTGCTGCCAAGCTATGCAACGAACCAGCCAGATGGAGTGTTTTAAAAAAAAAAAAATACATTCAACTCTCTACCACTCACAGTACTCGGTACCTAGTGCTCCTTGCTGGTGTGGAACCCAGTTTGACTCTTTCATATCGCTTTTTGTTTGGATTACCAGCACATTATTCACTGTCATTCCCGGAACTCCTTTAAGATTGTATTCGTATCATTGGGATGAATTTCAGCAAGGTTGAAAAGCCCAGGAAGGCAGACGAAACAAAGCTACTGCAGCATCTGTACCTCGAGCTGCTGCTCAGATCACACGCAGCAGCATTAAGGCTGGCTCTGTCGTTCATCACGGTTTATACCAAGTACTGCAGCAGGGCCAGGGTGCTCTCAAGGATACTCACTGATTGAGGAATGCAAAGAGGTATCTCATTACGATCAGGGTGGTCTTCGGCAGGTTCAGAAGCACCTTGCGGATGTGGAGTGCCCTCTCTTGTAAATTATCCATTGCTGAAAGGAAGAGAGAGCACCACAGGGTCACTGTCCCACCGTACCCACACAACTTGCCACTGAGTCCAAATGCAGCCAGCATACCATGACAGTTCCTGCGCAAACTCTTAAGGGTGGCAGCCACAGAGCAGCAGGAGGAGGAAAGAAGGGTCTGCCCATTTTCCAGATCCTCCGGCACTGGCCGGCATGGGAATGCAAAGGCTGCAGAACCTGCTGGCGAAGCCGCTGACAATGAAAGTCCCTGAACACATGAAAACTTCACTGCAATTCCTTCCTAGCGTGGGAGCGCTGGATGTCATCTGTTTCAGTAGTTCTGGCACAATAGCTCATTCAAGTTAGCTTCGAAAGGTGGGTGTTTAAAAAAGAAATTGTATAACACTCAAAGCAAAATTAACATAGTTAAACGGTGAGGCAAAAAGCTCTGTGTGCTGCAGCCTACTGAGAAATAAGTGGGCAGCATAAATCATCTCAGATGGGAGAACTTATTTGGAAGCAGATTTTACTTTTCATATAATGTGAATTCAACTCTGTGAATGCATTTATCAGGAGAAGAAAACCACAAACCGTTTTAGAAACAGTTATCTTCTGCTTTACTTCAAAGGCTGCCACTGCAAAGGCCATTTCACTGCTTGGACAACAGAATCATTCTTCGATTCTGAAGGACAAGGCAATAGTCAGGCCATTTAAAACGAGGTTGTTCACATCCAAAAACCCCACAACCCTCTCCCTACCAGAGCCACCTTTAAAACCCATCAAAAACGTTAACAAAACAACTGTGACCGCCTTCATGATTGATATTCTTTAACAGGAGGCAACAGATGGCCCCTCACGGTTATGAGGCTACAAGGTACATGCCCGATACCTCGCCAGCTAAAGAGAGCACGCAGAAGCATGGCAGCAGACATACAGGCAGCGTGCATCTATCAAAGCTGGGGAAAACACACAGGGCAAGAAACCCTGCTGGCAGTCCCTGCTTCTGACAGTGCGCTCCTGATGCCTTCTGATGAGAGGTCTTAAAGATTGTTTTTTCAGAAGTGGAGGTTTTTGGTTTATTCTGTCTTAAAAGAATCCTGTCAGGAAGCACTGTCTCAGAAAAATCCGTGACACAGTCCTTAAAATGTATTAATTTCTATCTCCTTGTATCTCTGAGCTAATTCATAAAAAAATTGTTACCAGAATAAGGATAGCTGTGAGCAGGTAACTGCCCAGACTCTGGCTAATAGAGACCAGGATACCAGTGCAACACAAGCCCAAAGTAACCACAAAAAGCTCATTTCTGAGTCAGGAATAAGCAGGAGGGGAGGAGAGGAAAGTGGGAGATTAGAAAAATTAATCCGATTTCTTTTTGGATCTCCATATACTTACTGACACAGGCAATCAGATCATGAAAGATATCCTTGGGGAAGAGAGGGTGCTCCAACCCTCGAAAATAAAGCTTCAGAACTCCTGCTATTGAATCCATGTCATGGTCATTCTGGTCCCCAGCCAATGGATCTTCCCCTTCGTGATAAACAAAAAAAAGCAGGCAAGAAAAATCAGAATACTGGAGAAAAGTATCAGACTGGAAGGATGCACCTCAGCTGGATAAAAGGATTTACGCAGCACAAAATTAATCCCACCTACTCCAACTGCGTGAGGTAGAGAGATCTCTCCTGTGCATCGCAGTGGAGAAGGGAAGCCTCTGACAGCAATCCCGGGAGACCTGGCACAGCTTTCCATCACGCAGATTACAGCCCGACCCCGGAGTGCCTGGCTCATGCCCGTGGAGGGTGGTGGGGCTCCCGGAGCAGCAGCAACACTTCCAGGCTCTGAGCTCCGGGTATTTTGGTGGGGTGTGAACTTCACAGATCCACCAGCGAGGGGAACATCACCGGAGTCCAGGAGCAGCTCTTTGTGCACGCTCACAACTGAAGCAAAGGCGGATTCAGCGGACACACGAGAGACCACTGAGCATCGCACGCTTGGCTCAGCGGGATGCAGACATCTGATGTTGAAATGGCGGGGGGTGGGGTGTTTCTGGGACAGATAATTTGTCACTGCAAATATGCCACCGTTTGTCTGTATTACAAAAGAAAAGATGCCCACTTAAGGAGTTGTTCCCTAGGGAAAACTCCCTATCAGATATAATTAGATTTAATGATGGGGCAATTCTCAAATTGAAGCTATATATATCCATTATGTGACTGAAATTACCAAAGCTTGCCTATTACCTTAATAACACACAGGATAATAAATGGGCCACTACAAACCAGAGCATTACGCTTGATATTAACTGCCACCAAGGGTTCTGGATGAAGTAATAAACTGCAGAGACGTTATTGTTGACTCTGTCAGTTCTGTATATCATATGCTTTATAGAGACAAGTGTGATGAAGAAAAAGAAAGTCACCTTTTTATTTCTGCATGTTAATGCTGGAACAACTGGCTATTTTCCCAAGCTGACTGGTATTTCCTTTGTGTAAAAAAGGAGTCCGATTCCGACATCAAGCCCTTACCTCCGGCCTATGATACACATTTCCGCTTCCTCTATCTTTGAGGATTTTAATTCTCAGGTAGATGGAGTTGAAGACAGATGAAATTAGATGCCACGTTTCACACGTTTTTCATTAAACCTCTCTCCTCCCACAAGCAAAAGAAACTTGCTATGCCTTATCAATTACTCCTCATCTCTTCCAACAGCAAACACAGAAACACGCTAGCTATATTCTTTCAGAGTGATGTATTCAGGGAATTAACACAAGCCCTGTTTTCAGTGACCCAGGCAAGACTGCGGAGATGGCTGCAAGGACCGCCTGAAGAGCAAGCTCTTCTGAACCTGCTCTGCTAGGGAGAGCAGCCCAGCTAGAAGCTGATGAGTCAGGAAGCTCCCAGCCGTTCTTTGCCTTTGTATGGAATGGTTCTTCACATAGAAAATCAAATCTATTAAAAGCTATGTCAAGTTAACAGTGTCTTGAAATTTACTCTCTCACTTGCTGATATTAAGAATAAATGTAGCCAAGCTGTGCCTCAAAAGAACACAGAAAATGTAAAATTTCATCTGCTAGCAGCCAGCCTATTCATGAAGAACCGGGGGGAGAGGGTAGGAACAGGCAGCTACACCCAGTAATGATATTCTCTGTATCCTTTAGTGTTACGAATAATCAATAAGCTATCAGACATGAGAGAAGATTGAATTCAGATTATTTATTATACATACACTCTCCAAGATATAAACCATAACGCCAAACAATTGAATATTCAAGGTTAATGAGCACTAGGGAAGCGTTTGGGCCAGGCTTGCTTAGGAAACGCAAAAATCAACAGAAAAAATACAGCAAGTTGCATTCAAATCAGGCCATTTCAGAATACTTAAAAACAAACTCATACAGTTGGCAATAATTTCCAAGATACTGGAATAGATCTTCCTTACCTCTCTCAAATGCATTTTTTATGTCATTCACTTCAACTTGTGACCCAGACACTCTGAATATTCCTTCATGCTGCAAACCTGTAAGACAATAAGAGATGCTGGTAACAATAAGGGAAGATAAACTGGCACCTTCATCAGCTACAGCATATATGAGAAAGGAAACGGACAACAAGCAGAAGTGTGCCGTTTTAAAAGCCATCTTTCCCTTACATGTCCAGGTACATATAGAATATGGAAAAACAGAACTCAGCACACAGAGAAAAAAATTCTAAACCTTCTTCGTAAACTGACAGAATAACTGGGTTATAAAAGCCATGCATGTTAACTTTTACCCTGAAGGATCCCCAAGTGATTTTACAACCCAGAGAAAGTCATAAAGACGTGGTATATCAGCCAGAAGTAAAATACAGCTAACTACACAAGGAAGCAGTTTATTTTGCAAGAGCAATACCGCAAAGGCCCAGAGCAAATCAGCCAATTGTAACGGGAGCATTTAATTACCCCAGCACGACCTGCTATCTAGGGTTTTAGGATAGTCTTTAAGACATTCCTGCTAAAAAGCAAGCATTAGCAGCATCATTAAAACCAATTATCAAGCAGGCGAGATGTTCCAATATACTACCATCGTGACACTTTTGCTGGTACATGTAAGATGAGCAGCAACCGTTACAAATCAACTAACGAACAAAGTATATGCTTCACATAGGGAAATCAACTCCCATTCACATTTTGTGAATTTATTTATTTTTTTGTGAAACAAGGAACATTGCAATGTCTTCGCTTTATTTATAATAATGGCTATAAACTAATAAGCTCTCTTGAATGCATCTGTAGCGTCTTCCTCTCAATTCCTGCGCCTGTTTTTATCACAACGCAGCGAAACCTTTGCGGTACGTGGCTGTATCTGGTGGCTGTGACACACAGCTATGAACAGTGCAAAGAAACAATCCCAAGTGCAGAGAAGCAAGAAGGAAAATGACATTCATCCCACACCTACGCACCAAAACATTAGAAATGTCAGTCAGGCTACCTCCAACAAAATTCATCCCTGCAATGTAAGTGCGTCAGGCAGGCAGTTTTATGATTTCTTCTGCCAAACATGGGTTTGCTGCACAAAAATCACATTACTTCTAACTCCAAACTTACCTTTATGCCATCGTCTGACACTCATGCAGGAATCAGTTGAGTCTGTTGGAGATCTAAGCTAACCCAGGAATATAAATCTAAAAAGTAAAAATCTCCCAATGGCCCTGATTTGTTTTGCAATTTGGTTTCAACGATTTTTCCAGCAAACGTCCAAGTATGGCCTTAATGAAGGATTATAGCACTTGGTTCTTCCAAGTGATGATGAAAATGGGACTCTAGATTATAGTTTCTAAAATAGTAATTAAACAAGGAAAATGAAACGGGACCTACTATCTGGCTCTGTGTCTTGGTTAATGAAGATAAATTCAACCTCTTTCTACATATGTTAATTAACAGCTGTTTCACATGCTACTAACAAATGATATCAATTAAAAATGAAAACAAATTACAATAAATGTATGAAGTCTCTCACAGCATTCAAGGCTGTGAAGTTTACCTTGAAAACAGGTATAAATCATCTCATTGTGGCAATGAGTAAGCAATTAATTCGCTACTTGACCTCCTACATTCAAATACTTTAAAAGTATTCCTCCTCTAGGAAGACGACTATTACTGTTGACGAAGGCCACATTTCAGGGCTCACAGCAAGGTGAGTGGAGGCGAGGCACGAGTGGCATCTAAGGATGGGAACTGTGTTTAACAAGAAACAAAGGGATAGTGCCGGAAGAACAACATTTGCAAAGTCAGTTATTTGGAAAAGCGATCACACACGCAATACCAACTATGCAGCCACAAAATTAGCATGACTTTGTCCTGCAGTCTCTAGGATCCCTCTGCACAAGCACTGTGTCCCGAGCTACACAGAATATTTTTCAGAAGGCTTCTACATCACCGTTCTTTTTAGAGGAAAATCACAGGACACCTTTTCTCCATAAACTCACCGTGTCTGCTAATGAATCGTATGCAGCTCTCCACGACCAGGGGAATAGCTTGCGAGGAATCCTGTGCGAAGAGAAATTTAAGTAAGAGCAGTCAGAATGCAGAGTAATGGTAGAAGCGAAGAGGGGGAAAGTAAGAAAAAAAAAAAAAGAGAATGGAAATCAAATCTGTCCTCTCATCTGCCATATTCTGCTTCCATACATTCCAGACATGTGTAGTAAATAGCACATCAGTGCCTTTGGTTACAGTCCACTGAGTAAGGTGCACCATACAAGTACCCACTCATGGAAAACACTGTCGTCAGCCCAAGGCCCAACCACAGTAAAACCTTCTAGATCGCCAGTTTCCAGCTTAAACAACTTTAATTGAGACTTTTGGTATGGAAACAAGCCTTTAACACTTCCCTACTCTCTGCTTCACAGGATCACAGATTATTTTTCAGACAACCGAATTTCTGCAGCGTCTGCAGTTCTTCCTCCCATTTTGGAGAACAGCAACTAAGCAACAGAAGCGCTGCAGTTTGCTTAAGGTCAGATGCCAGTGATTAAAATTACCATGTGATTAAAACTTCCAAGTTTCTGTTATGCCTATAGCCTCTTCCCAGTAGTCTTAGACAGCAGTGCCTCTAATTTATATCAGAATGCTCACTTGTTAGGATGCTACAGTATCGCATCTCGATCAGTTCAAAAAGATGACAGTCCTCTGCTCAAAAAAAATAAGAAGCAAACCAGTTCAACCCTTTTCCTAATTTGTTTAGGTTTAATGTTTTTGGTTTTCTTTTTTTTTTTAATTGAAATGTCACATAACTTGGTCATATAGTGACAATAATTTCTCTACTAATTGGCCATGGCCAGCTACAACTAGTTTTCTATACGTTGCACAGAACAGCACCAACCAATTAAGGATACTTCAGAAGCCATTCTGCCGCTCAGCTGGCCCCTGAGACATGCTTTATTAATAACCATCCGAACAGCATTACAGCCTCCCCAGACTTATTTTTGAGTTTGACAGTAGGAACTCAAAGTAGTACATATTCTGGGTTCCCAGCAGAAATAAAAACTCTCAGAGCAGTTATGTTTTAAACTGTCAGGTCACAATCAAAAAAGCCCACTAAAACCACATGCAAGCAATTTCATGCAGGTTACTGCGAGATTTGGATTGAGTGCTTGCGAACAGATTAGTTTTTAATTTAGGTTTCCAAACCAGAGACTCGAGTCAGAATATGCTTCTGAGACACCTCAAGAACTACTTGGGAAAATGGCAATCAAGACACACGCAGAGTTCATTTTCAGCACCGGGAAGGACCATTTTGAGAACATAAATAAATGGGCAACAATTAAGCTCAGAAAATGAAAGGTTTTGACAGCAAAACCACAACTTGCACTGTTACTCGCTTTCCAACATACAGAGATCCTAAAAACTAAAGCTGCAGCTCAAGACAGACTTATCAAATGAACTTCCAAGCCAAATTTTACCTTTATAGTATCAACAAGAATTATTTTCATTTTCCCCTGTCTCAACGAAACACATTTTAGTTCATCAGGTACTAAAAAGCAACGGATTATCCACCACAGCCAGGGGAAACAAAGCGTCACTCTCATAAGTCTTTATTACAAGAAGGCTCAACCAACAAGCGGTTACTGGTTTAATAGCCTTGCAGTGGGATACCAGGGAAAATAAAGGGAAACAGGACAAAGAAAAAACAGCATGAAACCTATAAACCATAACTGTCCAGACGGCTCAAGGCTGTTTGGCATTTTTGGTTCCAGGTCTGTCAAAAGACAGAGCAAAATTATTTTAAAATTTTGTCAAAGAAAATGAACCAAGGCTGTGGATCCATGTTTTATTGATTTCAGTTACTGAACGAGCAGGCACCAGTTCCACTTGAAGAAGACTGAAAAGGTCCATGTAATTGAGGGAGGGAAGGGTAAAAATGCCCGTTTTCCATCTATCCTCCCCTACACAAACATGCACTTATCCCTGTTCCATTACTTAAGGAAATGTTTATTACCTGCTTCCTTATGGTGGAGCTGCGCCTGCCGCTGATGAGATCAGAACCACCCATTGGTGCAGGAGGAAAAAAAACCACAGAAAAGTCAAGATAATTCTCTATTATCATCAGTTCATTCATTCCATATTTCAAACCATGCATATTTCGGAGGAGGGAAGGAGCCAGATATACAAGTCAATCATAATGACTTAGTCTCATTCAATTCACGGAACTTCAGAAAGATTTTAAGTGACTTTAAATCACCAAAAGCCTGAAATAGACCCAAGGCAGTCCACTGCTTTGACAGAAGATTACCCTTGACATTTTAATTCCAACCATATGGAAACCTGTTATATAGGGCTCCTTGTTCAAGATGAAGTTTGTTATAAATTGCACATAGCTGTTCTCTGAAAGAGCCACTCGACAGAGAGGAGAAGCAGGTGGGAGCACGCGCGTTCCTACTGTGCCGTTAACAGCTGCCATTGTGCAGTCTTTATTATAGTTTCTGATAAGACTTCAAATAAATAAATAACACAAACGCCCTCAAACACCAGCACACACAAGCCGGGCTAAGCCTTTTCCAGTATAAACCGTGATGGTCTCATTTATTTGTGTTGGTAGACGAATAGGAAAGAGCCTCGTTTTGCCAGGATTTCTCCCTCAAAATTTATTAGTGGGGTTTAAAATTCCTACAGTTTCTTGTAAAAATGAAGCATGAGAGATAATAGTAGAGGCCATAATGTATCATGCAAGCCAATTCCCTGCTAGGGCAGATGGCTGCTGAATTATAAATAAGGTGATTAGAACTGTGATTAGAACTGTGATTTTTAAGACGACTGTACAATGCGTTAATTCAGAGGAAATTCCTTTTATAAAAATCAAAAACACCCAATGAAAAAAAAGAAATCAGATTCCATGGGCTGTCACAGACAATAAGGTCTATTTTAAACTATTAGCAGCAATGATTCTTTGATATTTAAAATTGTTTCATGATGAATAATATTTTATTATTACAGATGTCAGGCTCTAATTAGGACCTGTCAGCTATGCTTTGCCGTAAAGAATGTGAAAAGTAGTAATGACTCTAGATCAGTGGTAATCACCTTCCTTTTGTTAACAAGGCAGGATGATGCACAGCCCCTGCTCCAGCTCCTCGTGCCCGGCGGAGCCCCCTGAATCCATCAATTTGGAGATGGAGATTTGTTATGTTTTATAAAAACCCCATCAGGAGAAGCTTAGTTATGGTTCTGTGATTGCTCCTAATTATAAGTGAAAAGTTTATTCTCCGTGGCCTCTATACTGCTGCAATCCAGTTCCACGGCGCCGCAGAGAGCGTCAATGGGATAAAGTGTTTTCCAGTTTATGTTACTCAGCCCCGTGCACTGGCTGTGTGGGTAAACCCTGCAGAGCCACCCATCCCACCTCCAATACACACACAGGAACGTATTTATAAAAATCTGAGTTTGAAGAATACTTCTCTGGGTGACAGCGCCAAATTAAACAGTTTCTCACACCTGCCCATCCCCTTCCTGATCTGGATTAAATGCACTGAGGCAAGAAAAAAAAAAATGCAAGACCTCCACACAAACCTTTCCCTCTCCCTTGGTTATTTTTAACCCCCATCAGCTTCCAACCTGTTGCAACAGGCAGCCCTGCCAGCAGGTGTACTGCCACAACTGCAGCAGCAGCAAGCAAGGAGCAGGCACTGCATCAGAAGAAATACTCGTTACCCACCTGACCAGAGGTTACTAAATGTATATATAAAGCTGCAACCCCACCTCGCACTGATGTAGGTAGGATATTTAAAGCCACACGAACTAGCAGAAATCTGCTTATGTATTAGCTAAATGAGTTATCTTTTTCTAGCAGATACATATCCTGGGCTGGTAACTGATCTAGAATGGCAGCGACCAATTTGCATCTGATTTTCCTTAAAAAACGATCCCCTGAACCGCACCTACCTGGCAAGGGAGCAGTCAGTCCGTTGACCTGTTAAGAAAACAAAGAAATACAGCATTAGGAGAAAGGAATGGGAAAACACTTCCAACAGCTTTGTAAAGGCAGTTTTCGAAGGAGCTGGAGGACAAGAACCATTGGGGAGGGAGGGGGCAGCTCCGGGGGGCTGGACAGTGGCTGCCTCCCGCAGGGGCACGGCTGGGCAGCCCACTGAAGCCCACCCCTGCCGGCACAGCTCTGTCGCAGCCGACCAGGAAACATAGCAAACGGCTCAGGCTGCCCAAGGGACTCTTCCTTTGGAAAGTATTGTTTTTGAAAATGAGTTCCCTGTGCGTTCTAATTGTTGACTTCTGCTGCCAAAAAACTGGGCTTGTCAACCTCTCCCTCCCTCCCCCTTCCCAGGGGAACTGGTGGGGCGAGAGATTATACTTTATAAAGCCACTTACTAAGATTGAAAACATTCACAGATTTGTTAGCCCACAGACTGAACGTGCTGGCATTAAGCTATTTTGGGAGACAGACGTTTAATGGTATTTTCCACAAACATTTATAAATATAAAAACGTTCCATTAACTTGCACCGAGTTTGCAAGGAAGTGGCCAAGCTAACAACTATTGCTAAAGCAGGCAACATTTTAAAATAGCACAACAAGGAGTAAGAGAGACAGAAAACTAGTATGTGCCGTTGGGAATTGTGCAGGCCAGATCTGTTGCTGGAATAGATCATCATCAGCGAAAGCACACTGATTTACAAGAGCTGCAAATCCACCTTCCCTACAGTTGTCTTCCTGCTCCTGGGGAGATGTAAGAATGAACAAGGGAAACGTCTAATTGCTGATGGCTGACAATTAGTTGAACACATCTTGATAAGTCACTTTCCTCTCCCCACGTAAAGCCAAAACAGTGCATAATTTACATGAAAATGTTATTCTGAAGCAGAACTTCCAGCCACCTGTCCCATTTCATCACAGAATATTCATACATATAAATTACATGGCTGCAGCAACATCAAGGGGCTCCTGCGTTAGGGTGACAAATGTGTACAGTAGGCAGGGACATAATTACTTGTAGATAGGAAGACTTGCTGCTATTTTTATTACTGGAACTTGTCATCTTTAGATTAAGGCAATTTGCACAAGGACTAATAAATGTCACCTGAGGATGGGGCAAAGAAGAATAAAAACTGTAACAAAACCATGAATTTTCCAGGGACTGAAGACACGCAGCTGTATGCACATTTCTCAGTAAAGCTTCTAACCGTGCTCCAGGGAGTTGTGAAAGGAATTTTATTTGCCCATTTCCCAATTAAGTGACATTTTATGGATAAGTCTAGGCACAGTCCCCAGTTTGTACCATTAACCTGCTCATGCGGTTTTGGAGACGAAACGTATCTCCCTTTCTCAGCTCCTTTTGATCTCACAGATTGACAGAAGTGATTTTTTTTTTTTTTTTTTTCAGAACCTACTGGAGCTCACCCTGACACACACTAGGTCCCTTCACAGAGTGACTAAGAAAGCTCCGGTTTGCAAAGCAACCGCAAGAAAACAGAAGCAGCCTTTAAATCTACATAGCAGTACAAAAATTGCATTTAATTTCCTCATCTTTTCCCCCCACCACAGCTTGAGATGGGTTCAAGGGGCAGGCAGGTTAAGAGGAAATAGGTCTCGGCATGCAGAGGTCAGCTACGATCCAGGAATGTGATTAGTCACAGGGGCAGCACGGGTGTCATTTGGAGACATTTAGAGGCAGAAGAAAAATACCCTAAGGACACAGATCTTTAGCTTCACCCACCCTTTCTGCAGGACAGCCGAAGAGATGAGCAACTTTAAACAATAAACTTCAAAACAACGGCAACCTTCTTGCCTTACCTTCCAGCAGTTTGGGTCTGATAAACATAAACCTCTTAATTACTGTAGCAATAAGTATTTTATTTTTATAGTGCATTTTTAAACTGAAAGCAAAGCACTTCAAAGACCACATGCTGTTTAAGTTTTCATTCAGAAGATTTGCACACCATAAACTGTGGGGAGTCCAGTTAAGTTACATATCAAAACATGAGCCCTGCTCCAGCATATAAACCCAGGAATGAGTTGAGCCATTTTTCGACCTGACGTTTAGATTGTTAAAACCTTAAAACCTTCTCCTCTGCAAATACGAGGCAGACAGGTTTCTATGGAAACTTGGATACATAGTTTAAGCGTGTTTGGCCAACAGGATTTGCCCATACCATGAAGGGAAAGAAATCTTCCTTTGTTCTGACACTAATAGCAAATGCATATTCAGTTCTGGCTGCTGCCCCTTGACTAATGCCCTCTAGATAGGCAATATATTTTACATGCTCTGAAATTTGCTATTTATTCTCCTACTAAAAGCCCATGCTCACATACATTAGTTTGGTCTGGATTGAACCCACAGAGGTGAGAAGCAGCTAAACTACCACACAAACAAAACTTTTGACCAGCCTAACAAGGCAATGCTTCTCAACCGATCAGTAAACTGTAAATCACAAGGTTTAACCCCAACACTGAAGTCACAAGGTTTAACCCCAACACTGAAGTCACAAGGTTTAACCCCAACACTGAAGTCACAAGGTTTAACCCCAACACTGAAGTCACAAGGTTTAACCCCAACACTGAAGTCACAAGCGAGAAGCAGAATGTGCATGTACGGGGAGGGGACAGGATGAACGAGTGGGCATATGCTTCATTTTAACAAATAAGTGATGCACATTAGTGATTCATTAAGCATTTTCTGTTCACGAATAATCAAGCAGCCATCTAGGTCATTTGGCTTCTCCATCACTCAGATCAGAAAAATAAATTTATAAAACATGAGCGTGTCCATTTTGCATCGGTAATCCAAGACTCGGACTCAGTCAGCTGACTAATTCAATAAGTGCAATAGCCTGGCTAATAGCAGTGACGAGCAGGGCCCAGACTCACTTTCTCCCAGGGTCTTCTGAAGAAGGTCGTGTTTGGCTTGGAGCTTCGTTATCAGGTTCCTGCCTTCCAGATACTCCTTCATTTTCTGTGAAGGTGGGTAAAAAAAAACAAGATCATGAGAGGCCAATTAATTTCTACAGTTGCATCTTTTGGTTACTGGATTCTGGACATGACGCTGAAGTACAGAATTACACTGACATTTACAGGGCAAAGGACGATCTAGGCATTACTGGTTTACATATCGAGGCAAATCTGAAGCTCGGTCCGTACATATCCGCAGTGCGATTTCTATTGTTTCACTGTGGAATCAGCTGAATGTTTGGCATCTTTTAAGACATCTGAGAAGCTGTCATGCATCTCCCCTGCAGACAGGGTGAAATGGAAATGCATTTCCCTCACACGTCACAGGCAACTGAATGAGCAATCTGTTTTAACAAACTAAAAGGCTGCTACTGTGCTTATTCTCTCACTTAACCTCTCTCACCCCACTTTACTTGTCAAATAGTGTGTCTGCCTCCATGCTGGATGATACACAGGATTGCAGGGAGGGGGCACAGGACAAAACAAATAAAGATATTATTTAAGTTCAGATTTGTTCTCTCGGTGAAATACTATAGTGGTGCAGTCATTTTTCCCCACTTCTTTCCGATTTTTCACAGCTCTGCAAATGCTGGGTTTTTTTACAGCTCTTTCATCTCTTGTTTTGCAGTTCAGAACAGCATTATTTATCTCTGCCGTATGGTTCAGAACAGTATAAAATACTCTGCTGTATGGTAGCTGTCTGCATTATAATTAGGACGTTTTTATACTCAAAAATACATAAATAGCGCACAACTCTTCGGAATCATGAGGTATTTTAAAAATTCAGCTAGCAAAATGAACACAAAGACAGGATTCTCATTTAACAATTAAATATTCCAGTTTTGCCTTCAGCTTTCCCCAGTTCTACCCATTTTCTTCCAGTTCTGGTCTAGTATTGCCAAATGAAGACTGCAAATCCTTGAAGTGGAGAAGAGTATTTGAGAAATGAGACTGCCTGGACCCTGCCTGTCCTCTGCAGGTCAGAGCAACGGCAGCCTCCACGCAAGACGTAAAGAACCAAGAAGCAATATATACATACACATACACTGCAGCAGTACTGAGGGTGGGGGGGAAACCTTCCAGGAGTTAACGAAGTTTCCACTGTGGGCTCTCCAGCAGCAGTATGTACCAACACGACAGAGAAAAATGGCTGAGCTGAGGGCTTTAATTAACTGTCAAAAGCCCGTGTTTTATGTCCCTCTGGTTGACAACATTAGAAGAAAAAATTCACAAGAATTAAATCCCTTTGGAGAATCTCAGCACTTCCTGCTTCCTATACTAATGCTTCAACTTTTTTGTTGTTGTTTTAGAAGAAAACAGGAAGTGTGAACACTGCTGGAAAAAAAACCCACAAACCCATATTTTTTGGAATTTCCCTGTAGAATCTGTTTGCCAGCCAAGCCCCAACTATGTATTTTGCACAATCAATTACATTTTCACATCAAATTTTGACAGAAGAAAACACGAAGAGAATAAGCTGCAAAAATAACCAGAGAATTTGAAGCGGGGATTTTAGGATAAATCTGGTTCTGGGAGGTGCTGAGCTCCCCATCTCAAAGTCATGATCAGGCAAAGAGACAGAAGGGCCAGAAGGCTCAGCTCCAAATAGCTCAAACAGAAGCTTAAGGATCAGCAAATCAACTTGATTCAGAAGAGAGTTAAGCCTCCCTTTGAAGCAGAAATAAGAATTTAAGCTCAGCCTACTGGTAACTGTGGTTCAGCGAGCGGGTCAGGGCAGGGACCCGCTGCTGGCACTCGCAGATGCCCTGGCTGATCGCTCTGGCTTCAAGGTATTTGCAGTGGTCACTTTAACAACGCTGCCCACCCGCAGATGGGCACCAGGGGTTGTTTTAAAGGAAAAAAAGGTTCCTGTGCAGTGCAGTATTTCATGTGTCTTTTCATTTAATTCCTCATGCCTAACGTTCTGTACTCTGCCTCTTACAAGTACACTTAAAAAAAAAAAAAGTAATTTCAAAATGAAGCTTCAGGCTTTTTTCAATGAATTAAAGATCCATTAGCATTTGATTTCTGGCTTTGTAAAAACAGTCACCAAAAGAAAATAATCAAACTACAGAACTCCTAAGGATTTCATTTCTGGCAGAGCACAGCTGGAGTCGGACTAAGTACAATCAGACACAAAGCAGCAGAAACATCCTCAAGTCACATTATTTCTGTATTGTAAAAACTAAGAGGTGGAGATCTCTCATTCGCCAGAGATGGTAAGTATTTTGCACCTACCACCTCCTCAAAACCAAGTGCCTTTGACACCCTCTCTGAGCCCAAACTCATTGCAGTGTTTTTCCAGGGAGAAGCTGCTGTCAGGTGGCATACGTAATGAAGCGAAATGCAAACTAGACCGTATCTTCCTGCCTTGGGGGAAAGGAGATTTTATGCTTTTGAGGCTATAAAGAAAAACAGTTTCTGCCACTGTCCCACATCCTTAACTGTCTCCAATCTGGAAAGCTCAGCAGTTTTCCTCCCTCCCTCCACCCCCCAAAGAATAACTTCAAACAAGGCACTCTATTGAAGGAGCGGGTGGATCAGATCCCCGCGCCGCTGCGAGCGACAGAACGTGGGAACAGTGGCACACTGGCGCAGCCAGCGCAGCGTTTCTATAGGACTGATTAGCAGGGGAACTTTACATAATACTTACCCGTGTCTTAAGGGATGGGTAATAATAAATTTACATTAATTTTTAAAGCACTTCACAGAATGAGCATCATACCACGTTTTAATCTTCCTAGAGGAAGTTCTTCTCAATGAAGAACTAAAATCATCCCCCATTTTAGAGGTAAAAAAGAATCAAATCATTCATTCCCCTTTTCCCTTCTCAGGTAGGGCGGAGTGCCAAGCTGTATTACAATTAGCGGTACAATTTCAGCTCTCACAGGCATCCTCACACGAGCGAGCTCCGCTCTGCTGGCTCAGGAAGCAGGACTGTAGCCATGGCAGCAGTGGGTACCCACCTGCCAGGCACCCAGGACACATCCCCAAATTTCAGCTCCCTGAAGTCACCGCTGCTTCCTCGCTTTGGCTACCTGCATTCACTCAGCACTGAAGTCAGTTGCCCTTCCTATGCTTTCCACTGACGTGGCGAAGTTTAAACTTCTATTCTGAATACAGATCTTCCTTCAAAGCCCTAACAACAGGGCCATCGCAGCTCCAGCGTGCAGTGATATGCCTCTAGTGGAAATACAGATTATACCAGCATAGAGATACTACAGTCAGTACTCCTTCAATTAAATTCCCATGGCGGCATCACTATATTTACTTAAGAGCTCTGCCTAGCTAACAATGCAGTATGTGGATTTTCCAACTTGAGTTACATAATAATATAGGATATTCTTTCAAATTAGTATTCTTCTTTCCATTCACATCGCTCATCATAAGGTAAGAGGGGCTTTAGATCTCTGTTCTGCACGACACTTTGTTTTCCCCCTTACACAAAGAAGGCCTCGCCCACATTGCTACACAGCTCTGCCCTCCATCTCGCTAGTGCTCATCTGAGCATTTTCTCATATACCAAAAAGCCTGCTCCTTACAGATTCAAATCTTCAAATCCTTATAAAGGATATTTCTAAGTCCGGTCAATAGTAGATCAGTTGAGCATCTGATTAGGCTGGTTACAGAGCCCCCCCCCAAACAGCTTTGTGCTGCTGACAGTGACTTTACCCACGCTGCGCAGGACACGACAGGTTGCACCTCTGCTTACTGGGACGGCTCTGCCGCCCTGCTGCAACCTCGTTGCTCTGCAGCAGGACACCAACGCGATGAAACAGAAAAATATTATACCCAAATAGAGTCCTGGGTTTGGTCTCCTATTTGAACTTACAATGGCCCCTCTTTGGAGAGGGAACGGTTAAGAGTTCAATTCAAAATCTTTTTTCTGGTTTCATAACCCTAGGGGCAGGGTGGTCAATCCCTTTTTTGTAATCCCAATTTTTCCAAGTCCAGGCCCGACAGAAACCATCCAACCAGCTACTGTAATTTGCCACAGAAACTTCAGACTTTTAATAAGCAACACCATTCTTGGAAGAGGAATGTAAAGGGCATTAAGTACAGCAAAAGATACCCAAAGAAATGACAAGGTAACCAGGATAAGAGGTATGATTTTCTTCTGCTGTTCTGAAATATTTTTAAAATGGAAATGAATTCAACAGTTTAACATAAATCTAATTTAAGAAAAAACATATAGACTGGCATGAAATTCAATATAAAAAGCTCTTAGCATCTTGTCAAAATGCATCGACTCAACTAAAAGCTTATGTGAGCTGAAAGTGTAAGATGATAAAAAAAATGAAAAAGCTAAACATTCTTTTAGTTTGTATTGGTTTTGAAAATTGATATTTACCAGCTATTAAGTTCTTTCTCAATTCCTTTTTAGATGCAGAAGAAATAAAATTTGGGGGGTAGTGGTCTTGGTGTTTGTTGTGGTTTGGTTTTAGGTTTTTTTGTTTTGTTTCGGTTTGTTGAGGTTTTGTTACACAATTTATCCACAGGCTAAGTTTGCATCAACAAAAGGTATCCCAATATATCTGTAAGGAATTCAAAGCACCTGTTTTTAAAACCTAATATGCTTACTCTGCTTGTCCAAAATCAGTTACAGAAGCATGTTTATAAGATGATAGCATCACTTTGTACTCTCTTGTGAGCATAATTCTAAATGCATTGTACGTGCTCATACTGAAAATTAACTCCTTACTGTGAAATAAAACTGCTCTGTCTCCTGCTGGTTGGCCCGTCTCTTGGCAATGCTTGGTTTGCTCATGAACGTTTCCGAGACAGTGGATTTAACAGACTCCATCGAGTTGCTATACTGAAAGCAGTCAGAGACATCAAAGTCCTCTATCGTGACTATATCCTGGATTGTCTGGAGCGTAGCTTCCATAGTCTTCTTAACCTGTTCAGCAAGAATGAGAGTATTTAAAAAATGAAGACAGTACACTGCAAATTAAAAACAGAGGTAGTAAGTACCCTGAAGCATTTCACTTATAAACAGATATTACTGGTTTCATACCCTGTGTGCCATAACGAAGGTGCTCATTAACAGCCCAGTCCACATAAAGGGCTGGCAGCACACAGAACCTGCCAGGTGTAGGATAACAGCTGTAATCTTACAGGCTGGGATGAAGCGGAGATGTAAAGAAATTTAACCTCAAAGCAAAGAGTGCTGGAAGAAAGATCTTTTAATAGTCTTCTGTAACTACATTCACTGGGCATCAAATGTTAGATATTAAAAACAGGACTCTGCAGCACTGTAAATTTTTACTGAAGGCCAGAATCTGCTTCCTAGATACAAAGCAGTGGCATGTTTTGCCCAAGGAGTATTAAAAATTCTCGAACACAGAGGTGCAGATCAGGTATTCTGACCTGTCCCTGAACAAATGCCATTGATCTAGTCTTCTCATCTTAGACGACCAATTAAACAAAATAGCTCTTACCTTAGGTTATGCAAATTCACCTCCTTCACTTCAAAACATTAAACTCCTCTTTTTCTCTTAGCTATCCAAATACAACTTTTGCGCCATAGCCAGTCCTATCAGCTTAAGGATGGAAAAAGAGGTACATGGGGGTATTTCAAAGGATCCTCTCCACACACCTAACTTTCACACAAGATCACGCACTAATGTACTGTTGGCCTCAGCTGTTTTAGTGAATTTTACCACAAGTCCTCATAAAAAGAGGATCACAGCAACTAGATTCTTCATTAACTAGTCCCTGCTCCACACTGGAAGCGGTAAGATGGTTGTTGATTTTTGATTAGCTCACCTCTTCATTTTCAATCTTAAGCGTAGATAATCTAGACTGCAGCTGCTGGCACCTCTGCACTAACTCGCTCTGGACTGGTTGTTGGGCACATAGCTGCGACTCCTGGAAAAGAAACAGCACCGCTTTTAGAGGGCTAGGGAAAAACCCCACATAACCAAGAACATTGCAATACTTCATTCAATTATTATAAGCAAACATCTTCCCAAGTGCTTTATTTTAAAACTCTGTAACCCTGGATTTCAACCAGTGGAAAAGGTCCATGTTCTACCAAATTGCAGTTCCCTTCCTGACAGTACTGATAAGTGGGCAAGAGAGATAACATGAACATCAAAGACGAACTAGAAAAAACTAGCTGCTTTCCATAATTTAAACTTGTCACGTGTTTTGAAAGTCTGAAGGTGCTTCATCACAGATATTAGGCTAAATCATGCCGCTCATCAAGAAGAATTTGGTTCACGTATTAGCTAAGCATCCTGGGGCAGGGGTGTAAAGTGGCTGAGCTCGCTCGGCTGAACTACCTGTACGCTACAGCAACAGGTATGATTCACTGCTTGATGTATTCAGAGGAGTTGAAATAAAAAAAAAAAAGAACAGGTTAGGGACCTGTCAGATATGCCAGAACGCTGGGTTTCCCTGTACTGTTAAGAACTAGTCTCATTTCACAGCATGAGGCAGCTTTTCCTTTTTGTTTAGGTTGGTTGGTTTTTCAAAAAGGAAAAGGTTGACCTCATTGCATAAGTTTATTTTTTAAAGACAGAAATGGGAATTGGAGTTTTATCACACACGTGTGCATATACCATCATATATTCAATTTGGTGTATGCAAGACCACCGCAACAAGACCATCAGCCTGCATTTCTGAACGCTCATTCGGCCTTGAGAAGAACCAGGATAAATGACTCGGCGAACACGAGCTGTTAACTGAATGACAGTCTGCAGGTCATTCTTTTTCTTCCCACAGTCTCAAAGAATACTACCAAAGCACAGAAAAAATGAGAAAGGTCATTTGCAGTCTGAGGGTTTCACTTAAGAGGAAAAAGACAAAGAGGCACCTTAAGCAGCAATTGTAATTCTTAGACCCAAAGAAGAGGCTGTCTGCAAGAGACCATCCTTACAGTGTTTCGGAGAATAATCTAGAAATCCAACCAATTGACCTAAATTATTACATTGTACATGTGTTCCCATTTAGAACCGGTTTCAGCTTGTGCGACTTTAAACAGTTCCCAGATGAGTAACCACATCTTGATAAACCTATAAAGAGAGAGATTTTCATTGCCAAAAAAGTCCTCCGACTGCCTTGTCTCACAATGAAGATGCATAAAGCACCACTACAAATCATTTGTGCTCTAAGATTACACACTCAAATGCCTCAAAAACCAGCATTTAAGTTTCTTATCTCGTTGCCCCTTTAAATCTCTAACTTCAGGGTCTGTCTCAGGGCGCAAGGGTTGAATGAGAGGTTAAAACAGAGTTTCCTGTCCACATTGAGTATTACACTTAAATAAGTGTTTTCATTTTCAGTAGCTTTGATAGTAACACTCAGACATCCGTGCCATGAGCCTCTCCTTACTCTCCATCTCAGCTCCCTTTTCCAAGGCTCCCCTCTCCATCCCCAAAACAGAACCAAACAGGTGGCCTTTTAGTGGGTCTATCTATCAAAGACAAGGGAAGTAAACAGGCAGAGCTGCAAGTGTTTACAGAGCCGGAGGTAGAACATAAACTGACCATATCACCCATGTGCGGCTGAAACTCGAACTTCATGGGCGGACAGAAGACATTGTTGTACATCTCCATCAGGCGCTGCTTATCGCTGTTGGCATCCAGGTTCTCAACAGCGTTTTCAATGGCATCCAGACCCTCATGCTTTGACTGCTCCAGGTTTAGCTCAGCAGACAAGAATGTCCTGAGAGCTCTGTTGAGGCTAGCGTGGTATCCCAGGTCACAACACTGCTGGAAAAACACACACAATTCTATATGAAAAAGTGAAGAAATTCTGGAATAGAAATAAAAATGTTTCTGAAGCCAGAAGTCATATAAATGGATAACAAGTCGTAGATATTTTATCATCATCTGGGTACCAGAGTGGTCCCACAGCTCTCACTGATTGCAGAGGGATCTTGACCAGGCGTCCTCAGAGCTGGCCCTAAACAGAACTCTCAGCCTATAATCCCATACAAATTTCAACACCATCTTGTAACTAGTTGCCAAGACAACTACAGCTTAAACTATTGTAACAGTTTGTGGAGTGCTTGTGGAGTACTACAGACTTCCTTTCATGCAAAAGTACCCTAGAAGTGGGTATGCTCAATAGTACAGAAAGGTGTTTCTCTAAATTCTAACCTTACTTCTAGGGGCAGTGACTCCCACCGAACACAGTCCTAAAATCCTTCAGTAAAATTATTCAAAGAGGAAAACGAGGTACTAGAGTACTATCTGAAGAAACAAGACACAGGAGTTGGATCATCCGTATCTAAATAATTCCACCCAGGATACAGAAAACTGCTTATTTCAACGTACTTCAGGAAGCAAGAACATGACCTGTACATCACAGGCATAAAGAACAGAGTCATCCAAAAAAGCACGCAGTGGTCGGATGGGATGACTTCATTGCTGGGGTGAAACAGAAGAGCAAAAACTTTCTAGCAGAAAGTGGTCGTGGTCAAGAATTTCCTGGCTATTACTGACACCAGGATGATGTCACTGGAAGACAATCAAGCAGCTTCATCTCCACCATGGCTGCGCAGCCAAGTTTTAAATGTTTCAGAAGGGAGAAAGGCGCTTTTCATTAGCTGATCAGAAACAGCCTGAGTTTTTCAGACATCTAATAAAGTGAGCAAGGAGCCCACCTTCTTGGAATTACAAACAAGATTACATACACTAGGAGAATATCCAAAAAAGAAAGAAAGAGACCATCTGCTTGATTGCTGTGCTGCTCTGTAAGCAGAATTCACATGAAATCTCCTCCTCACCCATCATTTGGGTCTCATCACTGTCATTGTGTGCAAACGCAAAAGAAAAAGCTGGGGGGGGGGGGGTGCAGGGAGGGGAACTGGAGGGGTGGAGGGAGAGAGAAGAGCCTGACTACTGGACCATTCCCCGTTTTCACAGAATTTCTGTCACCAAGTGCTGCTAGATGCCTGGTTCCTGTGCCAACAAGCTGTGGCAGGTGTGGAGTCTTGTAAAAAGAGCTGCAGTTGCTGGTTAGGCTGGAGGCAGCGAATTAAAGGACATTACATTCAATCAGAAAGAACAAAAAACAGCCAAAAAAACAACAAAAGATGCTTGATTGAGAACTTGCACGTGGGAGGCAGTCTTGGATCAACAGCCACTCAAAGCTACTGCTCTTCTGCATGCACATTACAGTGCTATTCTCTGCAGTAATCTGGGGAAAGGCAACCTGAGCTGGGCCAACGGTCCAGCCAGGATCAGGATCAGCTCCATTTATCAGGAGCAGTCGCTCCTTTTCCCCTCCTACGGCAGGCTGGACAGTTGCACACCCATCCACCAGGGTGACCACCTTGTCCTCTGCCTGCTCGCCCTCCTCCAGCAAACATCCGTGTCTGGCAGGAACGTCGAGCTGCTGCACAAGGGGAGTTCACTGGTGGGACTGGAAAGTCAAATGGGACTTAATATTTTATACCCCACCTCACTGAGCAGCAGGACTACATTAAGACAGCAAAGTTTTGGGGCTTTATGTTATTGAAGCCAGTGACATAAAACATTTTTCAGCCCACTCCCCTACTTTAACATTTTTAAAGAACAAGCATACCATGTTTATAAATGTATCAGTCTTGCCACCCCTTTTCTGGGTTATATAAATGTTTGATGGAATCGTTCTCCAAGGAAATCAATTTTTTATAAGAATTTAATGATAACTCATTCAAATTCACTTCCCGACATGACAGCTGATTAACCCTTTGCCAGTTAGCAGTTTTCAAATGGGCCCAAGCTAAAAGATTTAAGGAGAAAGAGCCCTCTGTTTTAAAATGCAGTTTACATTTGGAAAGGAGAGTATGAAATTCTAGAGTAAACAGCAGCAGGATACCCATTCCTAGAAGAGTAGAGTAAGCTTTAGGTTTCACACACGCGCATTTTTTTCTTTAAGTTCTGTCCTAGTGACCCTTTTGTAAATACGAGTTCATACAAACTTCCCCATTACTGTAATATTTCATTAGCATCAAAGAGCTGCCTCAGTCCCCAAAGTCAGGAAATTCAAAACTACTGGGCTATGTCAGGAACAATTTATTGCTCTTAACTCACAACGAAGAATTAACTCACTGTTATCCTCCATGCACATTGGAGGGGGAACACAATGTGTTGCATAAACATGACAAGTTTCACGCTATTTGGCCTAACACAATCTACTTATAAGTAACTCTGAAGATTGCTTTTATACTGTATTTCAAAATCCAATATCATCAAATTATTAGATCAAGGAAAAGAATTAAGACCTGGCTTAAAAATCACATTTTTCTTTAAGTCAGATGCTTCAGATAACCATCGCTGGTTATAATTGTTAATTTTCGATCCTTCAGGATCAAAGGGATTAGTAAATCTATATTCCCTATGTCTGAACAATGAGATAACCGGATTCCATCTCCTGTGCTCCCAGGCAAGTCCCACATTTTTCCATGCCTTCTGAAAACAGAGCAGATAATGCTTTTCTTCTAAAGATTGTGAGAACTTGCAATGTAGTGTTAAATCGAATGCTTCGAGGAACACAAGGGGGTTAACATGGCCACAGACCCACCCAGAGCCACGGCTCCTCTCTAGGAACAGCGACAAATCCATGAAACGCCGAAGCTAGGCTTCTCGCCTTGTACCACCACCTACCATGCCCCAGAGACGGCGGGGGCTATCTGGTGAGAGCAGCACTCCCCTCACAGCTGGAGAACCTGGATTTGTGAAGGTACTACTTAACAGATCTCAGGTCAGTGCTTAAAAGTTGTTACAGGTTTACAAAATCCAAACGGATTCTTTAAGATACATGACTCATGAAAGCATACTAAGGCGGCTGTTAGCAGACAACTGAACCAAGCACATTCACAGTGTTTGGGGAAGGACTTATATATAGGATTTTAAAAGAAAAAAAAATTAAGATAACTGATTTACACTGATGTCAGTGAAATTAATACCCATCTTGTATGTAAATATACAGAAAGTCATCATTTGTTAAAAAAACATGGTGGCACAATGCAAGCTGAGCAAATGTTAACCAAAAAAGGTCCCCTAAACAGGCAGCAGGTGTAAATGAAACATGCCTCTTCAGTACAGCAATTTTGCAAAAGATGACATTTTGAAATAACAGTATTTTTCAAAACCATCGAGCACTGACAATCCTGGCATCCAAAGGACAGGTTTAAATAAATACCTAGCAGAAGTGCACTTCATGTGATTTTATGATCAGCTGAATAAATGTATTACATATACTGTTATGTATTATAATAGCTGACTAATTAATAGTGATCTGAGCGCTCTTTATTGCCTGTGTCTAGAGACACTTCTGTTCATTACTCCCCCCTTCTACAAAGACAGTTCCCTTCAGGCTTTGCAGTTGAGTCTTTCTAACAGTGACAGCAGCGGGCTGTCCTTGGCAAGCAGAAGATGATCAAGGAACAGCCAGTGACCCAGACAACGCACTCGGTGCATTTGGTACTCCAGTCCTGCAGGCTAAAGTGGGCAGTGACGTATTTGTGAAAAATCTCAGGATTCCTAACTGGCTTTTCTGAGTTTTCCAAGAGGAAAGATGGGGTTTTCTGTTGTGCATTTTACTAAGAGCAGAAGTGATGCCCCCGGAACACTGGGGAAACAGAGAGCTTGCAGGCAACGGGGAAACATGCTCCCTCCACCTTCTGCTCCATTACCCAGCTTCTGCAGGGAGTGTTCTGAGGAAAGGGGGGACTGGCTTCTATAGCCAGTTTTTGTCTTTGTTTCTTTGCACAGACAGACTGTGGAGGGGCAAGCAGTGGAACCTCCATCACTGCTGACACTCCTCTGACACCTATCAGAGCTGGACTGGAAGTGCTCTGCAGTCCCACTGACAGAAGAAACGCATCAAGGAAGTTGCTGTAGAGCTGCTGTGTCAGGGTATCAGAGAACGGAAGGTCTAAAAAGCAGCAAGGTTTGTCCCTCCTGTGGAATACACTAGAGAAAAAGTTAACCTTGAAATACAGGGAATTTTTCAAACCAAGTTAAAAGCGGCTTTAGAAAATGCTTCTGTCCTTGATTTCTTTTACCAACTGGTATATTGTTTCTACAGTTAACTTTCTTTTTTTAAATCTGCTTCTGAGTTATAATCTTGTGGGTTAGCTTAAAATAGTAAATAGAAAATGTCAAGAAACAGTGCGATACTGAAGCAGAGTTTCATTTTAACTAAGCAACTCCTCCTTCGACACATTTCAATGCCAGGTGCAAGCTTCTATCTGTGTAATAAACTCCAAGTTAGCCATCTAAGAAAAGCTCACTTAACAGCTTAATGACCAATTATCATGCCCGTTGTTACCCTCTAAGCTGCCCATCCAAGACCCATCCCATCCCTCCACAGCTGTACAGAGGTTACCAGTTGTGCTGGTACAGAAGATGTTGAAGGAGAGGCACGCCTGAGGGTTAATGGCAATGATATTCATTGCAGGCACCCAAGCAGCAGCACTTACATCAATGAGATCAGACAGGTCGTGAATGTAATACTTGAATACAGATGCATTGGTGGCTTCCAGAGCTAGCAGATACTCATTTCTTGCCTTAATAGCCTTCAGTCTGTTTTCAGTGTACTTCGCTTGGCGCTAAAAGAGAACCAAAACCAGAATGCATTTTAAAAAGGGGTGTAGCAGGCGTAGTAGCATTCTTGGTAACACCAGAAGATACTATACAAATCTCACTCTGCTCACACAGGTTTTATTTTTCATTTGGATTCCAGTTTTATTAAGACTCAAAGGCACAGAATTTAGATAAATTATTTAGATGTTTTTAAGCATTTCTACACTAGACAGCTTTGCATTTAAAGTCTTCTCTTAAAACAGGCTGCAGATTGGCAAAGATTAAGGGAAGAACGAAGGAACAAGGTGGGTTTATGAGGTTATGGCCCAGCTCCAGCACTGCTAGAGCAGCTGCTAGTAGCCTGTAGGTAGTCTGAGGGCTGCCGCAGGCACCCCACCTCTTCCAACAGAAGCCAGGCCTAAACTTGGTCCTCTCAGAGCCTACATCAATCCAAAAATAACTCTTAACCTTCTGTTGGTTTGAATCTTAGTGCCAACTGACCGACTGCTAAGGCATCTGGCTCTGCCTATGAGGTCAGCTTGGGACTGGACGTCTCCCTGTACCACAGGTCAGATCTAAAGCTGGTATGAAATGGTAAACAAAATCTTGTACTCTGTACGAGAAAAAAACATCAACCATGACTTCTAAGGCGGCCATTGTTACTTTCCTACTCTCACCTTGTTTCAGCTTTCTGCGCCGTGGCTGTATAAACTGGGATAATACAAAACACGGTATCTGATTGTCCTAAGAGAAACCTGGTGCTAGCTTTTGCCTTTCCTAAATCTGATTGTCCAAAACTTGTACATAAGCTGAGACTTGCATTTGAATGTCACAAAGGACAGAACTCAGTAGCTCCTCTGCTGAACTACCGCAAAGGTCCCCTCCTCAGGCACCCCACACAGGCAGTAGTAACGCTATGGAAGTACCTTCTCCTTCATTTTCTCTATTTTTTTGACAGAGCTTCGCCGAACATGTTTTTCTTCAAACTTGACATTGGAAGTTGAGTCAGGGGAGCGTGGCGTCTGCTTGTCCTCTTGTTTCACCGACTTCCCAATCTGCTTTTCTTCCTGCTTCTCTGCTTCTTTCAGCTTGCTCTGAGCACTAATGCTGTCAGCATTGTACATATGGTAGGTTTTCATAACCTGCAGAAAATGATACGCAAGAGTCAGAGTACCACAGTTCAATTTGCAGAGGAAGAAATTGGTTTACCTAGCCTACAAACTAGGCATACAGATGTTTTTGCCTTATTTTATCTGCACAACCAAGTCTTAGGAAGAACAGTAATACATATATCTGGAAAGCACAAAAGCTAGGAGGGAAGAAAAAAATCCTAAGGAAAAAAAGTCACATGCTGCAAACCTTGCTGGTTTTTGGTTTGGTGTTTTTTTTGTTGGTGTTTTTTTTTTTTTTTAAATTTGTCCAATGCACTCCCCAAAACTGTAAGTTTCTTTAACATAACTCTTTCATAATAGTTGTTCATCACGTTTATATTAATGCAAGATATTGTACTAAGTAGGCAAAGGCATTTGGACAGTGACCAGCAAATCAGATCTGGTTGCTATTGCGAGTCAGAAATATCTAAGCCAGCAGAATACTCAGGGAAATTTCACATCTCAAAAAAGCATTACAGAAGATGCACGAATGAAAGTGTGGCTCTCAAAATGAATCTGAAATCAAAGTGGATTATTTCACAGCTGCTTCTTTGTTTAACTTTGGCATGCGCCTTCTTGTACAATCCAATAAAGGAGTCCTAAAACCCAAAAAAAGATACAGACTAAATCCAGCCTCCTTACTATTCAAACAAAATTATACACCAACGTTGGAAAATGATAGCTTTTCATCAGCAGGTAAGGTTTCAGAAGGGATGCCTATCAGTCTTTCATCTGGATGAATCAGTCCTTTAAACATCACAAGTCTCGAGGAACTGTATGCAAATCAATAGTCTGAACAGAATGGCTGCAACAACAACTCCAGTTCCATTTGTTTAAATCAAATTTGCTATGTAAAAATACTTTTATTCACCTTATGTAATAAAAATATTAATAAAAGAATCTGGTTCTTTTGCTCAGGGAGAGCTGGACCCCGTACTATATGGACAACTGTTATTACAGCACATTTTTTATAAGTATAGATAAATATCCCCCAAAGCCATAAAACCCCCTCATTTGTTTCACAGGATATTCATATCTAGCTTTGTGTTAAGAACACAGAAACAAAAAAATAAGGGACATAATCTACAAACTAGCTTTTTAATCCACAAATGCAAAGCAACGCAATTCATATACCAAGGCAAACATTATTATGAAGTAAAGTTTGAGAGGAGGCAAAAAACCCGCACACAGTTGCATAAAGACACCCCAGTAGTGTCATTCCAGCACTAATAAAGAACCCCCCTTGCAAACCATTAGATTTATTTCAGATGAAAACCTATTTATACCTATTTCACCTTAGTTTGAACCATAACATCATTTTACGTAAGTAGGACGCATGCTCTCTCTTTATGCAGTGATCAGCAAAGATTCTCAGATACAAAGAGACGTTGTATTTAAACATGAAAGGGAATGTGAATGCAGCCAGTATTAAAGAGAGACTTTCTGAATAATTTACACACACACACTTTCAGCTCCTGCATATGCTTAGACTATAAAGCAGGCATCTATAATAATAGATGCAAAGTAGCTGCTTTTCCTCTATCATTGGAAGTGGAACTGGCAGAAAGCAACAGAAGCAGAAAAAGAAATCACAATTTTAATGATTTTATGCTGCTGACTGTGCCACATTGGCAACTACAAGCTCTGCCTGCCCCGTGTTTGGCAGTGGGGTCACTGTCGGCTTGCTAGTGCCTGCTGCGGGCAACAGCACAGTCAAGGACTGACTGCACAGGACAATTCAGGACAAAAACTTACAGGTTGTAACAATCCACTATGTTTTATCCGTGCAGGGAAACTGAAGTCTTTGTCCACATCCATTTTGCCTGAAAACAGGGATTTTGCCAATCCTTTGGGTACTCTGCAAAACTAGTATTTCTAGAAGTACCAATAAAAGCAATCCCACCAGTGATGAAGTTGAGTCCAGCAAGAAATACCTTTGAATATGATCAGCAGAAGTGGTTTTTGCAAAGGAAAATAAATTTTCTGGTGAAGGGACAATTTAAAAGTTTTACAGCAGAAGGAATGCACAAATAGATTCCAAGTTCCTAGAATGGACATTAAAAAAGTTAATAGCCTATATCACTTTATCAAAGGCAGAGCTCTGGAAGATATCCCTTCCAGTAATAAAGGAATTATCAGGACTCAGTATTTGGCTCAATGATCTGTCAGAGCCTGGCATGTAGAAATGATTACATGCGTCTATGGAAACTCCACTAACCAGCCACCTTATCAACTTCAGTGCCCTGTGAACCTGGATTAGAAATAAATCTCAGTTCCTAAAAGTCTGTGTTTAGAGACAAATCTATATTCTTCCTTAGGATCTCGTCCAAGTGCATGACTCAAAAGTTGAATCAGACTGTGCCCTCAAATAAAAAAAATAATCTCTGGACTAGGCAGCGCTGATGACAAGCACTGCTACATTTACAAAGCCACCTTCATACCCAAAGTAAATTGTCTGCCTTTCAGGAACACGAGCACAATGCAGTTCGCTCACGCTATTGTAAAACCAAGGCTGTACCGGCTACAGAGACCATACATCGAAACACAGGTCAGCTTCAAAGTGCCTGCAGCTCCCACACTGCTCATTCCCGGCTTTCCTGTCAAGGAACAAAAACCCTCTTTGCCCACAGAAAAGACTCAGTAATGCTAAACACTAACCCAGAAAAGGAGGAAAATCATGACGTGGATTCAGTGTCTCGCCTCTTCAACTGCCAATTCAGAAGCAAGAACATTTCTCCTACTCCTGAGCTCCCTTTTTCCTACAAGATTAGTCTGAATATTTGGCTTCAACACTCTAATGAAGTAATTGCTTGATATACATTTCATTGATGTAAGAAATTTCAGGGAAACCCCTACTAACACTCTAGCATCAGTATTAATACCGAATTTCATCACAAGGTTCATATCCCACGGCTTGAGAAACATCCCTGGATCATCTTTTGAAAGAACAAAGGAAAGAACGTGTACCTCAGTATAATGACCCAATGTATCATTAAGGAAGGACAAAAGAAAAGACATTTTGAGCAACAAAACCATGTGTAGGTTCTGCTTTTAAAAGACAACTAGCTCAGTAACAGCTGCAGAAAGCAAAAATTTAATCAAACAACAGGCTTTTCCATTCATCTATGTGAAAAGAAAAATCCCCAAGCAGCATATGAAGTTTTATGAACGCATTCCTTCTCCTTCCCAAGGCAGTGCCTTGTTCTTGGTGTCTCCAACTGAGAAGCAAAAAGCACAGATGGAAGACTATTACTCTAAAGGGAGCTGTTTCGCTGAAAAAATTGAGGAACAAACAAACATAGTGGGTCCCCCCGCTGAAGCTGTGTGCTGCCTTTTGTATGCTGAGACCACACAAAACCACGGACTGAAGATCTTTAGCGTTATTTGGTAATAATTCTCATATCTTTTACTCTTTTTAAAACCAACGCTGCAGCTAGCAGCAGGTGTGCATTAAGGTGAGATCTTTGACAAGTGGAGCCAACACTTACAGAGCTGAAACAATATAAGAATAGAGTGAAAAAGGGAGATTTATGGTGCTTTATAGACTGGTGAACACAAGCTGCCTCTAACTGCAAAGACTGCGGACATTTATCAGTTTTGGTGCTTAATCTCTGCTGTAACAGCAGGCTGGGAGAAGTCAAACACTTCTTCCTTCTGCCTGAAAAGATTCCAAGAAGTCAGTTTGATTTACCGTGTAGAGTTCATTCAAGACCTTCATCAAGTCTTCCTGGAGCTGCAATCCCACTTCCTTGCTCTGCAACAAAACAGAGAAATGAAAGTTAATTGGGGAAGACTGTAAAAAGGTGGAGGAAGTGAGCATGCTCCACATCTACAAATAATCTAGGCTCAATTAAGCACCGCTATTTATGCTAGCAAATCCAGTAACGACTCAGCCCAGAGCCACTTATGGTCAAGTTGTACAAACAGTACTAATAAACTGAAACGTTATATATGCACAGTCAGAAAAGCCTTACAGTATGGAGTCAGGGAAATTTCCAGCAAACATGGGATTTTCAACATTACAAGCCAGGAAACACATAGATTTGCCCATTTTAGCAGGATCAAGCAAGAATACAGGACAGCTTGGAAGCTGAAGAAACGCAGGATAAGAAAGCAAACACGAATGATCTCCCTTTCTTGAACATCACATGACAAAATGGGCAATACTTCGATTTTGCTGATGTAAGGTACCTCCTTGACAAAGCCAGACCTTGAGGCTGTGATGACAGCCAGCCGCCACCTCCTTCACGCTCCCATCTCTCCAGACAGTCCTGCTGGTCTTTCCTTTGACCTTGCATCTATTCCCAGACCTTCAGTACCGCCAGCCCAGCCCCTCCTAGCCTTATTCCTTGTCCTTCGAACATGTAGGTTGCCAGTGGCACCTCATCATAACAATTCTTGAGGAAACAAGGTTGCTCAGATGGGGTCTGGCGAGGTGTTACAACTTATGGAGATGGATACAGGAGGGAAACCTTACTGCAGTGTCTGCCAGCTCTCACTTGATAGGCTGTGTGCACAGATTATTAAATCTGTTTCCTGGATTGACGAGGACAACAGTCACTCTTGGATAGTGGAGTGGAAATGGCTTGCTGAAGAAGCGTTTGTCACAGAGACGTCTGGAGAAGGAGGGAGATGCAGTACCAGCAGGCAAAAAGACCTGCTGTTGAGCACAGGAGATGCTTTGGTCCTTCGTGCTGACTGTATCTAAAAGACTATACCGAGCAACAGTCTGTTTTTGACCATAGTGTTAATGTCAATGTATTTATTTTTTTAGTTTTGTATGATAAAGCCAGAGTTAAAAAAACCCAAACAAACAACAAACATTTTCAGATGCACATTCTCTCTTCTGTGAGTCTGTGAGATTCACCAGAAGTTTACCTTTTCTTCCACAAATACCACAATAGCCTGCTACACCCCCTCCGCCTCCTCTGGCAAATGTTCCTTCACTTCTGTATTTCATCACAAACCACCACTGTCAACACTGGGGAAAAAAATTTACTATGACAGGGCTTTGCACGCATACAATTCCCATTGCCATTTAAGTTTTAAATCAACATGGGATTTACCTCAATAGGCAAAGCAATTGGCTTTTTTTTTTTTTTTTAACTACAAGGACTACGGTACAATTTAACCATATCAATACAAATCATTCTGTCCTGCAGGAAACTGGCATTTGTTAGCTGCCTGGTTAAACCTAGGTTAAACTCATGAACTTGTTTCCTTCACTGAAACAGCAGAATGAAAAGAAAAAAAAAAAGATGCAGATGAAAAAAAGAAAAAGATAAAAAGGTGACTGCTTGTCAAAACCAGCTGACACCTAAACTAGCCTGCAGCTGAGTCTCAGATTTTAAAAATATATTTAAACTTCCTTACTAGGTAACAAGCAGCCAGCTTTTCTACACTGGGTGCAACTTGCAACTGAACTCAACTACTGCATGAGGAGCCGGTGCCGGCACATATTTAGCTTTAGCAAAATACAGGAACAGGAACAGATAGCTTCTGGTTTTCTAATAAGACATGGAAATGCCCAAAGACGCGCATCCATAATTACCGACGACGGCATCTCTGTATGCAAAACCCTCTTTGAAGAGACATTTCTGCATGCAATAGAGCTTGTGTGCAAAGGAGGGTGAAGCAACTTCCTTAATGAGTTCAATGGTACTATTAATCTTCACGCCATTAAGAGATGGGATTTCACGCTATAACTGTCACTGTTTGCATTCTGAAGAGCTTCCTTGAGAAAAGCTGAGAAATTCAGACACATCAAAAAGCACACTGAGCCAGCATCGCTGACACACCTTGCAGAGCAAAGCAAAGGTGCAGCCACACATCCAGCCCTGCTGTCCCCAGCTGCCACGCAGACAGTCTTAAATCCCATATTTCTATAGCAGGAGTATAAACGATCAAGAAAAATGCCTGTATTTGTAATACAATTTACATCTTTCAGCCTACAGTTATTGAAAGAGATTAAAGCCAATAAAGTTACTGTTAGACCCAAACAGATGTTTCTTTTCTTGCTGTTGAAGACTCCAAGAAGCTATGTCTCAACTGTTATCCTGCTCACCCAAGCAGGCTGCTGAAATGATTTTAACTTACTGCTTCAGCCCTGTTCTGTGGTGCACATTATCATGCCTCATCATCCCTTTGAAATTCCAGGAAAACCTGTACTGTTTCTGACAGGGAGCTGGTTATCATCCCTGCCTTGTAGCAAGCAGCCAAGATTGCCACATATTGTAAAAAAAAAAAAAGCGAAGTATCTGTTGAGTTCAGAGCATTATACAACGCACTCTTTAAGGTGGGGAAAAAAAAAAAGAAATAGGAGGGGAAATGGGAGAGGTCAATTATCAACTCTTTATAAAAAGCCATATGTTAGGGCAAAAACACAACTGAAGGAGAAGGCTCCCTCAAAAAAACCCAAACTTGAGGATATCGGGCAATTATTTCTCACTTGAAGCATGGTACAGCCCACCGAAGGAGGGAGAGGCCTTCGAGTCAACCTCGTAAGCTGGGTATCAAAATAGGGGCGGGAAGAGAAGTACAACACAGAGCTGCCTTTGTCAGCCGTCAGACAAAAATGTTTCCCTCAGCCTGGTGGCAGGGAAGGAATGGTACCCGCAGCTCTGGAGAGCGCAGGGATAAGCTACCGGGAGGCCTATCCCCAAGGTTTTTGTTGTAGCATCTCCCTCAACGGACGGAGAGGTGGGAATAGGCAGACACACTGGGATTTGTTACCTTGTCAAAAACACAAACCCAACAGCACACACTATCCAGAGGGAAAGATGGATCCACCCTCCGAGTGACATTCACTAATGATGTCTCTGCCTGGGCTGCATGGGAGCCCTTTGCTCCCATGAAACGTTTAACCGGAAAAACCCCCAAGTTACTAATATTTAATGACAGAAATCTCAGAAACGCAGTCTTAGACCTTGCAGTACATCTTTAATATTTTCAAACCCCTAATTTCATAGCTCTAATCATTCTGAGGTGCAGGAAAGCGATAAAGCACATCAAATTCCTCTTTTTCCCAAGGTGTTTTATTAATAAAAGACATCCAAGGTGGGTAATTGGAGAAGCCAAGGAAGAGAGCAGAGGTCTTGTCTCTCTAAACTAACATTTCTACTCACACACACACAAAAACGTCAGGCTTACTAAAGCAGCGTTTGCCTGGTTGAGCCTTCATGCTCTGCATGTTAGAGGTGTATAATACCTAGTGGGTCAAGCAAATTTGATAGATTCAAGATCATTTATGCCTACAATGTTCAGGAAAAGAAAAAGATAAAGAGGTAATGCAGGCAAACCCACACTCAAACCAGCACTTCTGCTGAAGTAGTCAAGATAGCATTAAGCCATGAGAAAAACCCCAGATACTGATAAATTAAAACACAAAAAGATTACATAATTACATTTAAACTTATCCTTTCCTGAATACCATCCAATTCAACAGTGCTCAGATTTTACTGTGTTTCCGAGGTGACAGATGTTTTATTACAGACTGTGTACGTTGTGACCCCTCCGGACCAGCCTTGGATTTCGCTGGTGGCAGCGCAATGAGACATATGAACAGAAGCGTCCAAGGTCAGGTCCTCTGCATTTTCATACATTCCAGTCCCGTGTTCCTAAACTTGCTCCCCAGGTGGGCAGATGTGCTGCTGGAAGCGCCCGACACAAACACTGACAAAAGGGAAGCATTTTGCTTTTTCTGAGGAGTCTTTTAATTTAAAGAACAGAAAAAAGTTGGTGATTCCCAGTCTCCAAGAGAGTCTGCAGAAACGTTATCTACAGTTCTGCAGTCTCTGAAAAAAGAAAAAAGCTGAAGCTGCTGCTTATCACCGCAGTGATACGGGTCGCAAAGATTTTATGACTGGCTTTTTCTCAACATTGGAGATGATTAATGAAAGTGACTGGCTGGGTCTGCTTTAAATGCCCTGAGCACTGAACTTTTCACACAGACTGAGCTTTTCAGCGGCACGTTTCACTGTGCTGCTTAAACTGCCTGGACTGGACCAATCATCTGCTTTTCAGCCGGCTTTTTTCAGCCCATTTGCTTATTTCTTGCATAAAATTGCTCATTCACTGTATAAACTGCTGAAGCATCAATTATGCGAAATAGATTAAAATGAATATTTTAATGCATATTCAGGTTGAAGAAGAAAAGAAGTGTAAGTGCCAAATTGTCAAAACACAAAACTCTTTGTGCTTCCAAATGAGCTCTCAAGAAAGAAACTGCCAGATTGCTGGACTGGAAAAAACCTTACATTAAGATGAAGGTAAGATAGATCACAGGTGTCATGAAAAAAGAGCTATGCAATGAACACTGTTAATTTAAAGCTGCTGCCCGTACCAATTCCACCCAAAAAAAAAAAAAAAAAAAAAAAAAGACTTAGGAGAAAAAAGCTGAGCTAGCTGACCCTGAAAAATGAAAATACATTTGGAGGAAGCAGAACAGTTAGCTCAGGAAAGTCAAAAGAAAACGGCTTTCACATTAGCAAAAAAAGTTGTTGCTCAAGTGCTGCAGAGGGTGGTGGACCTGATGGACAAAGAGAACTTTTCTGAGGTTCCGTGAAGTTCAAAGCACATCCAGGTTTGAGCCTGCTGATCTTAACCATTGCCATACAGGCGTAAGAGATTTCAAGATCATGCTAGAATGTAGCATGGAATTATGAATAAAATGCTCACCAAGGAAAAACAACAACACAGTCTCTGCAGTTGCAAACGTCTCTAGGTATCATTTTCCATTTCAACATCAAATTCTGTGTTATGGTTTTCAAAGGCAGACAGTTTAGAATGATTCATTTTCTGAACAGTCTTCCAGGCAAAAGCAAAAGAACATTTGGTAAGTTTTGTTATTACCTTCTCCTGGCTGTAGCTGCAAGTAAAGTCTATGTGTACATCCTTTAAAAACCTTGAGGAAGGGCTTACGCAAAAAAATGTTATCTAATTGGCTCCAATAACAAACTGTGTGTATGCGGGGAGGGGGTGTCCCCACAAACCTTGTCTCTTTATCGCATCAGGGCTAGACACTTGTCCTCATGATCTGGGAGATTATCTAGTTTAATGTGCATCTCTAACACTCTCGGAAGATGGCAGATGCGGGAGCCCACCACCCCCCGATGCTGGGGGAGAGCAGGGTGCCAGCACCACCTCCCCTGCACTGCTGATCAGCAATTAACACTGGCTTCCTGATCTCTGCAAATCAGCGAAATGATCAACGGCACGCAACAGAACAAGAAAGTCATTTCAACACAGTGACAATAACCGGTGCCCAGGAGCATTAACTTGCAACCTCCGTGGTTTTCTCACAAGCTGCCTTTCTCAAGGTTTTTCTTCAGCCCGAAACAGGAAAGCAAAAGAAGCTGCCCAAAGTGTGCGTGCGTGCACATGCATAAACATACACGCTCACACATGCACACATACTCCTTTGTTACAACAGAGTGTATATGCACCATGTGCAGAGCTGTAGGTTGCTGCCACCCCTTGCTGGAACATAAATTCCCAGCACGCCGTGCCAGCTTCTCAACGGCCTCTTTGTTCCAGCCCTCCTCCCCTCCACCTCCCCTCTAATTTAATCAAGATGTTTTTGGGATCTACTGCAGCACTCGCTTGGCTGTTCCGCATTCCACCAAACATTAACGACTTCAGCTTCAAAATATTTAGGGGGGATAATAAATATGAGAGCTAAGGAATGTTGTCAAGATTTTATGCCCAGGATCTCAAGCCTCAGTAACGTAGTTCCAAATCTGATAGAAAGATGGTACGGCTTCAAAACAAACATACCGTGAAGTTCACGAGACGCTTTCTGTATAAACTCAAAAATAGCAAGGAAGCACTCAGAAACCACTGATGGGAGACTGCGTAACACATCAAGAGATTTTATCTAATACGTTGCCTAAAATTATGTCAGCTAGTGGCAAGGCTGGAACTAGAACCCAAATCTGCTGATTCTGAAGACCGCTCTAACAAGACCGTTTCTCTATACCTTTTAAAAGGGAATAATCACATATACACAGGTGGAAAGCAAACATTAAATGTTCCAAAGTTTCTTGAATGAACAGCAGGAGCTGGGAGGCAAGTGGATTGAGTTCTTGCTGAGAACCAGCGAGGAAATTTGCAGGAGCGCAAGAACCTTTTTACTCCTGTCTAAATCCAAGTTACAATACAGGGTTATTTATTATGCATTAGTTAACATCACTTAGGATGTCTGTTAAAGAGAAGGCTTGCCAGATAAAATTTTCCAAGATCATACACACAGCACTTAAACAGAACTTGCTCATTAAAGTTTAGAATTTTTTATAGCTAGATTCTTGATAATGTTTTTTTTTTTTTAAGAAGGCCTGCCTTTAATGCATTCGCATGCAGTAGCAAATACAATTTATCACTTTCATGATCTCATCTAAACCGTCAACTGGCTTCACTGTATAGAAGTACATCACATGACCCCACAGTCTGTAAAGACTTCTTCTAAAGCTTCAAACTCTCAAAAATTTAAAGAAAAGCTAGGAAAACAAGAATCTATGTCATACAATATATATGCATTTTTTGGCTGACAGATCATCAGTTTTCAGTTTAATGATCCATTATGCAATGGTCAGTCACATTTAAATTACAGTTCTATTATCCAGTTTTCTCTACCATTTCACTAGTGATTTGTTTCACCGCTATGTCAGTCATAAGGAATTTTCCTTATTAAAGTGGAATACTGTACTCTGAAAAGCCATTGCTACGTGAAACCACGTCACACTACTGCCTCCCATACTGTGGGCTGGAAGGGCTGCTCCCAAACAACCCCCACCCCCTTTTTCTTCCCTTTTTTTTTTTTTCCCCACTCCTTTTTGCAGAATTCTGTGTTGATCATATTGAATCTTGGGCTTCAGGCACTCAGTCCCAACAAACCAAGCAATTTTATGGCTGAGAGCATTCATTCTTGTTGTGAAGTCAGCTACATTTGCCCTCGCTGAAGGAGCCACACGTGAAATAGGCTTCAGAAGGTGGCAAGACCTACCAGCCACTAGTGAAGTCCTGTAAAATACTGGACGTAATGCTCTATATTTCTGCTCACAGTTTTAATGCTCTGCATGACAGCTTTGTGCACTGACTTCCCCCAACACCCTTTTTCAAGCTGCTGCGATGTCTCTCTAGGAAAAACCGACCAGAAGGATCAGAGTGAATGAATGACCTGGAGCACAGAGGTGCTGTTACCTCGTTCCTGGCTGACCCGAATTCACACTGCAGCAAAATAAAGGCAGGCGTAGTAGTATAGTGAAAGAAAAACATGAACATACAAGTAACAAAAACCAAAATGCAGTAACAACGGACTACTTTCACACATTAAACAGGGTCAAATGCAGTGCATTCCTTGGCCAATCTATACACAGAGGTGACATTTTTTAGCTTGTTAACAGACACAGTAAAATTACTCCAGCTGTAGCCTTCGGTATTCACCACATCACCCTGGGCAACAGGCTCCCATCACATCGTTGTACCTGACCGGGCACGAAGTGTCAGAGGCATAACGGAAACCACCCACCCCAATTACAGGTGAGGGAATCAAATCCAAACTGACTTAAAAGCACCATACAAATTATTTCACTCCCTCTCCCTTCTCCCATTCCAACCGTTCTAAAAATAAGCAGGTAGGAAAAACGGGAGATTTCATCTCCTCAGTGAGAAAGCACACAATATCATTTCACAATAGGTCTCTGTGTCCTTTACATTTTGGGAAAAGAGTAAGAACTCAACATTACTATTCCCTAAGGCACCTAAGGCAGAGGAAGACGCAGTGGGTAAGGATGCAAGCATGAGGGCAGGGATATATCACATACATACCAACTCTGCACCTCACTCACAGTTTTACTGATGCCATTTGTATATTTATGCATTTACACTGCTATGGAGAAACAGTTTTACAAATGCTCAGCATTTTGGCCACTGCATTTCCTTCCTGTGCATGGCTTTTCCATGTGTGGTATATTTTAAGATTTTTCATATTGTGGTACCAATGCAGCCATAAGACATACTGCAGCTGTAAAGTAGGTCATCTTAAGCATAGACCCCCTTAAGAGAATTAATAATTCTTCTTCCTTGATTACTGCAAGGCTTATAACCAACTCATTGTGGATTTTTCATTTCACATCAAACACTGTGCAGTGTACTAGTAGATAAATGTTTTTTTTTTCCATGATCAAAGGTATTAAACAGGAAGCGAATTTCAAATCCTCGGTTTTGTTTTCTTCTTTCCTTACAGGGTTTTCTCCCCATAAATATCACAACTGAACCTGATACAAGAGTTGAAAGGCATGCTGTGCTCTCAAAGGAAGATCTGTAGGGCAACTACCCCTCCCTGTCCCCACTGCTCTATACAGAGGTGACACGTCCACCAGAACAAGCCTGACAGCTGGGCAGGACAGGGTTACTGCTCCCAGCACCTCCAGTGAGCCTCCCAGTTAACACTGCTGCAAGGAGCCCCAAGTTAAAAATAGAGCAGATGTATGTTTTAAACTCAGTAGGACCCACGCTGCATGAGAGGTACGTGTCACAGCAAGGCAGGCAGATGCTGAGAAGGTACCTGGCTCTGTTCAGAGGCACAGCACTAGAAAGCAGCTGACCAACAGCCATGGCCTGTCCTGAGGCCCCTATAGACACAGGAACTTAGACATTTGCAGAATAAATATGCTTTTCTTCCTATTAATACTCTCCGATTACTTCAGAATTTTGTTATGTAAAAATCTGTCGCATTGAAAAAAAGCCAGTTTGTTCAGTAACTACTCGAATTGACTGGGGTTTCCATAGCCCACTCTTAGGTTTTTTTTTTTTTTTCTCCCCTTCAATTTGAACAAGACTATCAGTCTGCTTCTAGGGAACTCTCAAAGAGACAACAGAGAGAGTGATTAAAGATACCAAATTAAAGAGACTGTTTCTCAAAAGGCTATACGTGTATAAATAATACCAAGGGATCCCACTAAAAAAGATACGTCCGTAGGCAAGAAAACCTGATAACCACGTAAGAAACAGAAAGGTTGTACAATGAGGAGAAATCAAGGGCCACATTCAAATGACAGGGTGACAGGGGGATAAAGTGAAAGGGAGAGAAGGGGAAATCAAAACAGGAATCAGCTCAAATGGAAAAATGTTTTGAATACATATATATAAATATATAAATAAAAAGGGCCAGCCTGAAGAAGGGTAAGCAGGAAGAAATCAAAGGAGCGCTCTCCACAGAAGTAGATGGAGGAATGAAAAGGAGCGTGCACGAGAACAGGCACTGACATCAAAGCACGACGGTCTTCCAGGAGAGGGAGAGGTGACCAGAATAGCAATGCTGGGTGGCACACGGGCTTTAAACTTCAAACTTGTATGAAACCCAGGGCTAAATCATTAACTGTTGGACAAATAAGAAAATATTACCTCCTTCCCAAGGTGTAAGAATTTGCTATTAGGACAATTCCACCAGTTCTCCCCATTTTATTTGCTCAAAAGAGCCGTTATTTATTCCACCATTTATCTTCCTACTCTTTTGTAGTAGCACAGAATTACACTGACACCATTCCTGGGGCCAGTGGCGCTGCTGAAGCCAAACGTCAGATCCCCACCGACACCAACGGGACTCATCTGCACAAGCGCTATAGCAGCAAGCCCCTTCCTGACAACAGCTTTCACTGAAATGGAAAAATGTTTCCTCAGGAGAAACCAACACAAAGGGCACAGAAAAAGAGTACACTCTTCAAAGGATACCTACACCTTAGGTTGCAAGTCTCCAGTAAGATATAAAACCACGTTTGGTTTTGCAGGGAGAACTAACTGAGGAAGTAAACAAATCCGAGAGGCAGGAAAAAATGGGGCTGACACATACTGTACATCCAGCACCACTTCAGTGCTGGCTTTGGCAGCAAACCCAGCTTCTCTTATCAGCAAAGATACCTTTGAAGTGGCTGGCAAGCTTCCATCTAACACTCAAACAATTAAGACCCTCCACATCGTAACACAGCCCTGGAGTGGGATCTCTTCATCATAAAACACGAACCGAAAAACTGTGAGACACAAACAAAGCCACAGACCACGCAGGCTTTCCACAGCACTGCGAATCCGTACGCTGCAAACAAACTCTCTGAAAACCTGTGTGCACCACACTAATGCAGCTAAGCCTCTCAGAGCTCGCTCACATTTGGGGTTTGATAGGGACCCTGGAATTTGCCTGCCACAGCTTCACAGAAAGTTCTGAAGCATCGCACAGTAGCACTATTTTCCACATAGCTCCTCTATAAACTACCTCTCTTTCAAGACTGCTAAGAACTTCTGCTAGAAGCAAGACTGCTAAGAACCGCTGCTAGAACTTCAGAAATTCACTGATCTCAAGACAGAGCCATCCAAGCTGGACTGTCAGCAGCGCTGTGCCCTTTGCACGACTGGTCTGAGTGGTCCAAGAGTGAACACACAAGAATCTGTCCCAGCCTGAGGAACCTCCACCGCAGCTGCTGGAAGAGACCAACCCTCATCGCCACCGCTAATGATGCTCTTCCTGGGCTGCCCACCTCAGGCTCCGCGCTGCTCCAGCTGCACCACAGCCAGCTCCCACACCGCTTGCCTCCGCACCCCCGCGGCCCTGGAGGATGTGCTTCCTTCCCAGCACCGACCTTATCACACCCATCCAGGCCCTTTGCAGCCTTAAGGCTGGATTAAGGCCGCACGCTGTGCTTAGATCTCTCTCATCTGAAAAAGCTCAGCACTTCAGAGGGTGTGAGATACAGCAACTCAAGAGTTTAGCAACAAAAGGGATCTTAAGCACAGCCTTTTCACCCAGCCTGTCCTTCCGAGCTCACCTGCTCAATCCCAGCATGACACAAAGCACTGATTCAGGAAAGCCCTGAGTTATGAATGGCCCAAGAAAAGGATCTTGTGCCTCGGGTTTTTATTTCAACTGCCCTCAGCAAACAAGGATGGCTATCCTCTCCATATTTCATAGCATTATTGACCACCCAGTGAGCAGCTCCTAAATGTAAGTTACTAGAACCTGCAATGAGCCAGGTACATGTGTAACCTTTTTCAAAAGGTATTTTCCAAACAGAAGTGTACAAAATAACGTTCCTCAGACTTTCAAACAATAAACTGTCCTTGTTTTTAAGCAGAGACTCCCTGTGTAGCATGAGACAAGGATAGAGCTCCCAAACCAGCAGCAAGATCAGCAGTACAGTTCCAACACCTACAATTTCCATTAGAAATCAGCAAAAACCAAGGTCCTGGGTTAGGCCAAGCCCGAGTGCCCTAACAGCATCACAGCTAAGGCTCTTCCTCCTGCAGGTTGCGTTTCATTAACCTGTGCTGCATTTTAATTTGACTATACTGCATGCGTTAGACCAGGCAGGAGATAGTGTAGAATCAGTGAATGAGCTGGAATGGCCGCACGGCACAAGAGAGGCAGGAAACTCAGGTCTCAGAAGTAATACAGCCAGTTATTTCACTGACGTAGCCTGGCTAATTAGATCTGTGGAGAAGCTACACAAATTTCCTGAGATATAGCACCACACTAATGCAGCTATGCCTCTCAGAGCTCGCTCACATTTGGGTTTTGATAGGGACCCTGGAATTTGCCCTCCACAGCTTCACAGAAAGTTCTGAAGCATCGCACAGTAGCACTATTTTCCACATAGCTCCTCTATAAACTACCTCTCTTTCAAGACTGCTAAAAAGTGCTTAATTTTCCAAACTGCCACATACTGTGGTAGCTCTTCTCCATTAAAAATGGGAAAGGATGTCTCAAAAGTTTAAAAAAGGATGGGAGAAACTATGGGGAGGGGGAGAAAAATGTTCTTTCAGATTTTCTCATCAACAGAACTAATTTCCCTTTGGGCTAGCATGGTTTTAACTTCCGGTTAGAGGCAGAAAAATATATACCACTCCTAAATATCTTGCCAAGTCAATTATTTCCCTTCAATACCTACAGATACTGATCAGAAAGGTATCCTGGCTTCACTAGCGGCTTGCTGAGCAGCCCTGGATAAGTGACTTCATCCACTTGTCCCTGGTTTTTCATCCAGGGAAAGGTGCCATTTGTCTGCTTACGGTCCAGAGACATTCTGAAGTTTGTTTGTACTGCTCTTGGGACACACTGAGTACTACAAGAATGCTACACAGGGGTTTTATAAGCAGGCAGCCTTTAAAAAAAAAAATCCATGTGATATAAAGCTGATTTGCAATATTTTAACTGCACACTATACCTGTTTTCTAGCCTACAGTAGCTTTTGCACCAATTCATGCTGCTTCTTGCAGCTCAAGAAGGTAAAATGTTTAGTAAAAAGGCACGAGTAGCGGCAGAGTCAAGTTCAGCCAAATTTCTCTCTCAGCTGCTATCTTACTCAACTATGTGACACTCTAGATAAGAGAGGATGCGGTTTTTGTTTTTAACCACCCAGCACAAGTGGCATAGTAAACTAATACCTGCTTTGGCCTTCAGCCAGTTTGGTATGCCTGGCAAACAGTTGGACAATGAGCAGTTGGAATTTAGTAACAAATGCCTTTTGTTTGCACAAATTAATACAGAGTTTGCATTTGGTCTGTGAGAAAGAAAACAGACCAACGACAACATACCCCTCGGGGTTTTTTTGTTTGATTTTGTTCAAGCTCTACTGCCCAAAATAAAATAAAACAGGGTAAAACCATGCTTATGCAAGGGGCTGAAAATTAAGACTCTAGTTTCCAGCCAAACTGGGATAATATCCATTTCCATGTACTACTTTGCCGAGCCATTTTCTCGGCCACCTTCCTCAAGCACACCCCTTGTTGAAATTCAGTGGAGAGATTACTTCTCCTTTGGAAGGATTAGAGGAATTGAAGAGTAACTGCCATTCAATAATCCCGTGTAAGTATCTAATCAACCATAATGTAATTACCAGAAAGTTTTAAAAGGTCAAAAAGGCCTTAGCGTGACATTAGTTGAAAAAGAGAAGGTTCCTCCTCTGCTTGAGCAATGTCTTAAAAAAAGAAGCAAAAGAGAAACAGAATGTAACATCTGAATATACTTTTCATACTCTGTTGTTACCCATTACAAATTCCAAAAACACGCAGAGGACCAGGAACACAACAGTGCACTTACACTTATTTTCATTCTCCTATAGAAATCAGTTGCCAACACACACAAATACTTGCTGTAAAAGAGCAAATGCATCCCGCTCTCCAGGCAACACAGAAGAAGATGCTGCTCCTTCAAGTGCATCTTGACTTTAAGTATCACACACAACACTGAGCACAGTTCATTTTCTAGCAGCCTAAACTGACCGCATTATATAGACTGTCTTTATCAGTTAAAGCAATATAGGTATGTTAAGAAGCATCTGAACACTTTCCTCAAGACATTTCACAAGATTGTCAAGACCAGAGTGAAAAGCCAATGAGGCCTCCAATTACTGCTGACTGCACCTGAACAGATTTTAATTTTCAAGTCACATGCTACTCACGTGACTTTTTTAATGAGAACTGGCAGCACTGAAGGTAAAAAGACAGACACGAAAGTATGCTAGGATATTTTTATCAAAAGTGTTCCTCTTCCATTTCTCTCTCAGAGGCAATGTGATTTAGGGTGAGTCTCCACAGAAGAATTCTTTAGAAAGCTTGAGTCCTTCTGCAGCCCCCTTCTCTAGGCCTTGCAATAGTAGAAATAATTTTCCAAGATCATGACACATTGCAAGGGGGTGGCAAGTGGGGGAAGAGAAACTGCTTTCAAAGTTAAGGCTTGCAATGTTTTTAACATGTTAACTAGCAGGTGTTACAGCAATTGATAAATCTCTGAAGAGACATGGCATTACCATTTAATAGGAGCTTCAAAGCTTCCATATCATGTTTCTTCAACTGGAAGGGCAGATTCTTAACAAAAAAATACCCTCCCACACTGTCCCACCTTTTTTTCCCAGGTGGAAATCAAAGGGAGAGAAAGGGGACAGGGCTAACAAGAGACCTCAGCTGTATTTTCTCCTTTTTCCAGAAAAGGACAATGCATCCTTTTATTATCTAGCACTGTAGGAATTCTCCCTATTTTTTCTTTTAGCAGTAGTTTCTCCTCAGTGGCTGTTACAGATTTGTCTTTAGAGAGGTGCTCTTGACTACCTATATTCAGAGTTGAAGACCCAGAGGGTTTCTGCATATTTAATAAAAGTTTCAAAATGCATACGAAACGGTGAGGAGGGTACAAGGAAAAGACATGGCCTGAATTTAGACCAACAAATCTCAACTGACCACTTTGGGGAAAATCCTAAACCACCAGAAGAATAACAAAATAAAGAAATCAAAAGTAAGCCAAGCAGAGTTATCCAGAGAGAGGAAAAAGTGTTGGGCATAGTCAACAATGAACTGATCCACCAGAAGTAACAGCTAACACTGTATTTCAGAAGAGCCAAACAAAAAGGCATGTGTTGTAGCAGTCAGTTACCTTCTTGAACAGGCGCCCCGAATCTTCGCTGACCTGGACAAAGCGCGGGATGATGTTGTTGAGATAGATGTCACTCAGGGTGGTGTGATCCCTGCTCTCCCGCTTCACTTGATTCAGCAGGAGATTCCAGCAATTGACTGGTGATAGCACATTCTGATCCTTCCTATAAAGGACACAAAATAGAAACAAGAATTGGATAGGACTTTACCTGAAGTGGACAAAATTACTCTGTTCATGGTGTTCAATAAAAGGTAGAAACCCAGCTATGGGACATATGGATTTGCTGAGGGAAAGGAGAGCAGAGGAAGGCTATAAAATGACTATTGCACATACAGAAAATACGCCTTCAATTATGCATGACTACATTCACATGGCCATGGGCTCCTGTCCCCCAACAAGCAGATCAGTCAAATGCAAGCTACAGTACGCCAAATGTAGGCTTTAATTTTTTCTTTTGAATCCAATATTTCATACATAAATTACAGTGCCTGAGGGAGAGTGATGGCTCCAGTGTCTGACAATAGGTTTCACAGCACTGTCCCAGGCATTTGTGACTTAACCACAATAAAAAGATTCCAAGCATCCAGTTAGCCAAATAGCATCTGCATAGGAAGCAAAATGTTATGTTTCATGTACAAAACCAATTATGTGCAAGCATCTATATCTGTCCTGAGCAAAAGAGAAAGCAACATTTTTACCACCTTTATTTTCTCATCATTGAACTTTCTCCACGTTATTATGGCTGACTCACTCTGCACCCTGCAAATAAGCAATACAAAGGGCAAAAGGAGAGACGAGAGGAACCTCAGTTTATTTGGATCAACATTTCATCTACTGAAAGGAGTAAGTAATTTCTTTAAGGTACAACTTCATACTAGATGAAATCAAGGACATGAGCAGTGATTTTGCATGCTCCTCCAGCAGCCCCGCAGCAGCGTTTGGAGCTGGCAGACCTAGGTGTAGTCTTAACTGCCTCATTCACTTCTCTCTAGATCTGTTTATCATTTGTTTACAGTATAAATAATACTTACGTAGAAAAAAAGCAAGTCAGATCTCTGGTGGAAAGCCAAAGCTCTTCTTGACTATTGTGCGCAACTATCACATTTCTTTCCTCTTAAAAGAAATGCAGTTTAATTTCTGTTAGAAAAGGGAGCATCCTGCACTTAAAAGGACCGCAATCTCTTCTGCAAGAAATGTCTGACATTGTGAAAACCTGAAAATTAAGCCATGGCAGACTTTCATTACCCTTCTCATGACATCAGCGGTTGGATTTGTAGTGCAGTATGGATAATTTTAGATAAAGAAGAATAGTTTCAGAACAGCTGATCTTGATGCTTTGTTTCTTTTCCTTAGAAAAAATGTAAAGCTCAGGAAATGACTACAGCTTGTGATCTGGACTGCTTCAAGGTTTTAGAGTGCGCGTGTGTGTGTGTGTGTGTGGTGGGAGAGGGCATATAAAAAGGATTCTGGACTTTTAGTTCTCTTGGTGTTTTGAATAATAATAAAAAAAAAATCAAATGTGAGAAGGCATAGAGTTTATTTAGAGACAATACTTTCCTTCGTACTCTAGTGTCCTGTATTGCAGATGCTGCTGACACACAGAACCAGATGGAATGATCAAAATGCAGAACTGTACAAGGTTGAAACTGCCAGATGTTAAGCTGTATCAATCAAATAGTTGCCCCTGCGTCTGCAATCAGTGTTTTCAGCATACCATTTGCTTTGTTAATATGCCAGAGAGCTAATGAGTAACTGTGAGACCCAGCTACTTGACCTGTGAATCTACAGGTACTGACCCAGCTGCAGCCGCCCTCAAAGGGCACAGTGCAGACAAGGAGCCGTATGCTCCAACTCCTGCCAAAAAGACATAAAAGCCACCACCACAAGAAAAAGTAATGTACGCATTAAGGTTTGGGTGGTTGGGGTTTTATTATTATTATTATTAGTTAGATGAGACAAGAAATAACACCCAGCTTTCTTCCACTAAAGAGAGGGCAGCAGGAGGAAAGGCACCTCCAGAAAGAGCTCCTCCAAGGAGCAGGGCTGGGTCAGAGGTGTACAGTACAGTATCAAAAGATGCTAAAAATCGGTTTGCTTCTTTACACCAATAATATAAAACTACTTTGCACACTGGCTTAGTATTTGCCCTCTAAAGCTGGAAGGGCTACAGCAAGTGAAAATTAATCAACTACCATAAAAAGCCTGGGAATGAAACTTAGGAACAAAAAGCTCAAGCTCTCCAGCAGCTGATCTTACTCTAGTCTGTTACTGCTTCATTGCTTTGCTGCATCGCTCTTTTCCTAAGACTAGCGCAGGCACAGATCTCTAAGCAGCCAGAAGTCCAGCTGCATGCAGCCGCTAACTTGCCTTCTCAGGCTTTGTACCATTCATCTACATGAACTGCCAACCCAAAAACTCAACGGTTTTGATCCTGCCTACCTCCCACCACATTCTCCACCTCGTTATGAATTTTTGCTGTCTGCTCCACTAAGGGCACCTGGCTGTTCACAGTTGTCCCCACTGAGGCATCAGTTCAACCCCACCTTGAGTAGCTTGCAAGAGCTGTGAGCAGCAAGGACCAAGGGTTACAAGTATAAAAAATACATGCAAGGGACCAGAGAGCAGCACGGTGAGTGCCTTGCTTTCCAAAGAAAACTAAAGCACCAAATGGGAACCAGAAGAGATGCAATAGTTAACTGGACAATTCCCAGCTGTCCAGGCTGCCCTACCACAACACCCGAAGCTATTCTAAGGCAGCACATAGCACAAATACCAAGAGCCCATGAAAAGCATGGTGAGTAAAATTGCTGGTGTCTAATGGCGCCAGATGGGTTGTTGACACACTCCGTGTGGTTAGACATGAAAGGCCATCCTGCAGGAAAAAATAATCACAACCCACATGCTTCCAATCCGTGACCAGGATTGTCACCTTTGGGTCTGTGCAGTGAGCGCCGCACCCTGAGCTCACCCTCATGCAACCACAGCTCTGCACACTTCAAGATTTTTTTTTTTGTTTAAATTCCTTTAATTTCTTGGTGTCTGTTGATTTCACTAACCCCTTCAGTACCTCATTAAAGTGGTACGTCTTGCTTTTGTACAGGTTCATTGTTTTCATGGCAAGGATTTTACAGGAAGCGAGACAAAAACTCTCCTTCATTATTTGCTGGTGACAATTTTCCTAGCACTGGCCAAAAGCAGATCAAGGCAGGCTTTAAGACAGAAATGAAACAGAAAAGGAAAGAGGCAGTTACTTGCTTCAAACCTTCCAAGTAGCCTTTAAAACTACACATGCATTAACTGTTAAAGCACCTCTACAAATGCAGCATTTTCTGGGGTGGAACATGGCAACAGTTTTCACAACACAGAGCAGAAGTTACACAACTGTTTACAACAGACCCTTTTCTATCATAACCACAAGCAGATGGCAGGGAAACAAATTGCGATTTTCATTAACCATTTCAATTCTCAAAGGAGCTGGCAAATATACGCTGCTTCCAGTTCCATGTCACCACAGAGAAGGGCTGAAAAAGGGAAGGAAAATATGAAATAGGGACCGCTGGGTATAATTGAGAGTGAGCTCGATTTCCACAGATTCCACAGCATGACTGGAGTCAGTATTCGCCCTTAAGTAGTAAAATTGATGAGATCAACCCAAAACTTCAGGACCTGGGTATGAACTTTCCTGAAGTGCTGGCGATTTCACATTCACAACAACTGTTTGACTCAAACTTCCCCCGCAAGCAGAGGAGGAGGAGGAAGAAGATGCCAAGATCCAGGTTTATTTCAAGCACTATTTATCCTTGTTTAAAGATCGTGTAATGATAGTGAATCTGGGGAGTTTATTTAGGTTAGCCTAAATTACACCAGATCACAGCAATCGGGGGTGTTTGGGAGCAGGAAGAGGAAGTTGTGCACGGATTTTTAAGGAACCACAAAGTATGAAGCTCTGTGGTTTCTTGGGTGTTATCTTGATCGGGTCCTGTGCAACTTCCACTTCAAAGGTTTTAGTCTCAAAAAGATGAGAGGGGAAGATTGAGTCCCAAGTATCTGAACCGTCTTAATTAAATTACTCATTCATACACGGAACTCACAGACAATCCAAGCCTTACCTGCTTTAAGGCAAGCAGGAGAGAGCGACAACGGCCAGCGATGCTTAGTTTGGCATTGACCCTGTTCAGAGCAGCAGCAGCAAAATTATCTTTAAAACGAACTCCTCCCCCTACACTAGATTAAAACCAAACCACACCACACCCACTAACCAGGAATAGGAATATTGGGTTTCCATAAGAGCATAAGACAAAGGAATGAGTCACATGAAAATATTAAATAGAAAGAGAGAAACACTTAAATTAACATAGGCACATCACATTATCCGCGTAAACAGAAAACTTTTCTGGCCATCCTTCCTTCAAACAGGTTTCTAGGAGAGTCTCTTGGTGGTACATACAAAAACCAAAGTTTCCTGTTCCATCCCCCTGCCCCCCTCAAATATTCCGGTTCTGTTTCCTAGAGGTGTGCCACAGACATTTCCAGACCTGGTACACCCCGAAGTAATGATCAAGACCCTGGGAACAGAGAAACTGATTTATTTCCCACCCTGCACACACTACCTTTCCCATCTCTAACAGTGATCCGTGGGCTCAGGTCTCTGAACCCTACAGGGTGCACGCTCTGCAGAACTGACCTCCTGCCCAGCTCACCTGAACTACCTGCCAGAATAAAGTACGAGGTCAAGGGAGAAATGAAAAACTTATTTTCATATCTGTGCAACTGTCAAGTCCATCCTGCAAACCACCACAGCTAGAGCTAGGCCAAGTGTTAGAGCACAGACATTGTTTCTGTAGATACTTTTTCAAACCTATCTTAATTTTGTCCTCTGCAGTACGCTGTGTGAGAGTAGCTATAATCATACCAATGCACGCAGCATGATACTGAGGTCACTGATATGATGAAAAACACCACAAAGATCCTCCCTGAGGTTTAACATCAATTTTTTTTAGTCACGTAACCCAAAGCTCTCCAGGTTCAATGAGGTCACTGAAGAAATGAATTTCTAAGCTTCACGCTAAGAAAAAAAATCTCCAAATGTTGTTATTTGAAAGACTCAGAAGAAGTGTTCAGGACTCTGCTCCATCAAAAAGAATCACAAGTCAAAATAAACTACGATAGTATTTAGCGATTAAAACACCAAAGTCCACATGACCCCCAATGCTTTTGTCAATAACTCCCTCACAGCCTCTATCACCTCTCTCCTTTAAAGGAAATCATTTCACCGTCAAGGGAACTAAAGTTGAACTTCTCTGCAAGCTGCTCATTCAAATCAATGCTTGATTTCCCCTTAAAGTCTTCCTGACACAGCCCAGTGTTAACTGCAAATTTTGAGAATTACAAGCATGGACGTACACGCTGCTCCCTGCCCTTCTCTTCCAAAAGATTCCAGTTATGAACATCTGTTGTTTACAAGTGCTCAGCCTGAAGGTTGCCAGACTTATTCTGCATCTTCTACTTTCAAGGCAAAGGCTGCCAGAAAGCCATCTGAATTTCATGCTGGGATATCCTGGACATTCAGCTCTCCAGCTGACAATTGCTACTCAGTATCCTACTTCCAAAGATAATCTTGATTTAAAATACAGCCTTAAAATAGCATTGTCTTTTCATTTTTTCTTTTCTTTTTTCTTCCCCCACCCCCATTTTCTCCCTTGAAAGGAATCACTCGAGGTTTTTGCCATGGTTTTTATATTGTTAACTGATTATTTGAATAAGCAGATGCCTTTAGGACAAAATCACATTAAAACAGGAGGACTGAAGTCTGGAGCTAAAGGTCCCAGGGTTTCACGGCAGCGGGCAAACGCCTTCCTCTGAGGATGGAAGTCAGACCCCCATCCAGCACTGCTGCCTGCAGGGACCCCTCAGACCCAGCAGGCAAGACTGACACCTGCTGAGATGGATGCTCTGATTTAACCGCTGCACAAGAGACCTTTAGTTAAGCAGATCTTTAAGGAGCGATGACTATACCAAACCTCTTACAAGTGCTTGTTGGTCAGAACTGGAATTATAAGCCTTGACTGTTCAATGCCGGTTTTTTCCCCTTCAGTCCTCACATCTTGCACAAGGGTATTTACCAATGGGCACTGAAGAGGCTTTACCAAATATATATGTATTTTATATGACTATTCTCTTTAATAGTCTGTTCTAATCGAAAAAAATATTTTTAAAAGAGAATAGGCAAAGTGAGGTCTGACAGCCACGGTAGAGTAGTTAAAAGCAAGTAAAACCTGGGATATATCCAACTGCCATCAACGTGTATGTCACCTTGGCTAAACCAATCTGTTCCCCTTCTTCGAAGATATAAAATGAGAATAACATACACCTACCTCTGTAAATCATTTTAAGATGCTCCAGTGAAGCTAGCTTCAAACTGTGCAATGCGCAAACACCCTTTCAGTCCATCACCAGCTATACACAGCTTGCTGTCAAGACCCAACCACCTACGTTTCAAAACCCATATGGAAAACGTAGCCACCTGATCAGCTCACCCTCTGAGGCAGCCACATCTAAGAAAAATCAACCCCATGCAATGCGTCTGTTAGAAACCCAACACAAGCCTGCACTTCACACTGCTCTGTGTGCTTTTACCAGCTTGGGGATGGATGGTGGAGGAAGCCACACAATCCAATTTCAAGGGTCAGACTGAAGCCTCCTGCCCTTGACAGCATTCCCTTAAATGAACACATTTGGAGCAACTTGGCAATTACATAATAGCTATTGAGCATGAAAGCACATGCAAATTACAGGGTTACTGCCTGACAGGTTTCCTCCTTGACAGTGTTTTATGAGATCTAAAATCGGCGAGTGACATGGTAAGCAGCCACCGAATGATACGGTACCTTCCAACATAATTATCATGTTATCGAAAGAACATGCTATTACTGTATATTTATAGGGTCACAGCCAGGCAATTACAGAGTAGCCACCCGCCTGTGCACATCTCATAGTCATGTAATACCAGGCTCCTTCGGAGGAGAAATCTGAGGGCTGGCTTTGATCAAATGGTCTTCTGGGGGCTTCCAAATGAGATTACAGCTTCAGCATCTACAGAAAAGATACCAGCCAAGTTACTCTTCGCTGTTCAGACAGAGCAGTGCTGGGGAGAGGTAATTATAATTGGGACTGCTTCCTTACTGATCCCTGAGGTATTCTGACACATTCCTGGATGTTACAGCCAGCAGACACCAATGACCGACTATGTAATAGATGGAGCCACCCAGGACAGACAGCTTCACAGCCGTGTGCCACTGCTGTGACAAATACTGCCCACAGACCCAGCAGCCTTAAGAGGTTTTTGTTATTTTCCTCTATTCCAGCTCTTGACCAAATGAACAACTTGCACATTTGGGACTCAAACCTTGCAGGGGTAACACTTTCCAAGAGCAAGATGGTTTTCTGCTAGAAGCTATCCGCTGCTAATGTAAGTGAAACCAGAAGCCTGAGCAGCAATGTCTTTCTCTCTGCAAAGCAAGATGAAACTCATGCTCAGTAACACTTTTCCGAGTATTTCATGCTATGCCCTGGACTTGACCAGAAAAGCACAGACATTTAATTCAAGACTTCACATGAAACTTTTATATGCAGATAAAATCATCTGTCCAATTCAGGCTACGCTCAACAGCAAGGATATTTGACGTCATTTTTGTCCAGGTACAACTTTATAAAGGCTAAAGTACCAACAGCTCAAAAAGTGGGAGCAGGGGTCCACATGAGCAAAATGCATTAGAACAAAAAAACCACCAACCACCAAGACTTCTAAAAAACCCTGTAGTGTCAGTCAGCATATTTAATTCACATAAAGCATGACACCATGTAGGATTCTGCTCGTATATGGTAAAAACTTCCACATTAAAAAGTCACTCAATCTCAAAATAGGAAGCTATATACAACAGTATATAACATATATACAACTTTCCCAACACTGAAAGCTGAATACAAAAGCGTTGCTGATGGGGGGTTGCATATCATGTAATACAAAGGAAACCACCTCAATTTTAACCAGGAATAACTATTAATAAACAGAAGACAACCAATCATCATGCAGAGGAAAATCATAGACACATCATTTCTTTAGTGCCGTCCTAAAGGCATATGCAGAATATACACAGTTTATAGTTACGAGAACACTTTCACTGTAAAGGAAAAGAAAAAAGTACTTCAGGCAATTATAGCTCTATAGATACAATGAATAATTCTTCTCCAACCTGTCAAATAGCTATGCTTGGGAGTCATGCTTTCCCAACAACATAGCACAATGTGCGTTTTAAATGAGAACTAAAGTAAACTACATCAAAGCTGTACAGAAAGGAAGCTAAAATGATGCCTACTTTAATGGCTTTCACAAAAAGAGCTTTAGTGCAAAGGGGAAGGTGATACATCCCCATATCCCTCCAAACACAGCAACAACAACAGAAGAACAAAAATACACACAATGGCCTGACCCAAACAATGCTAAAAGTGACACTGTGCTTTGGGTGGAGGCAAACCCAGATGGATCCTTTCAGACCAATCTGTCCAAAGCAGAAGTGATTCAGATCCCAAGACTGCTTTTGCTCGGTGTTTTCCCCAGCTGCTACCCTGACAACAAAACCCAACAATCTTGTGCACTGCCCAGATGTCAGCAACAGGAGCCCCATGGCTGTGGCTTCATGCTGGCCACCTACTCGCTAAGCTGCTGTCTCCATGCCACGCAGCCTGCACCAGGCCCTTCTTCACCCAGCGGTCCTGTCCTGCATTCCCCTTCCTGGGAAAAGCACCTGCATCCTTTCCTCCAGGCAGGAGTCAGTAGTAAATCGGGCGGCTTTGAATCCACGAAACCACGTTCCATATGCATTAGTCATCCCAACTCAAGCAGCTAAGCGGGGAACAACCAAAGCAGGATTGTCAGACCTACCTGTAAATAATGTTTCAAGCAGGTGAGACAATTGATTGTCAATAAGGACATCTTTAAATTTTAGTTGAGTCCCATCAGCTAGGGATCACACACAGAGCACAGCTCTATTTGGAAATACTATTGGCCTTACTTCTCTACTGTTTTGAAGTGATAGCAGCAGAGATACAACACTCAAACCCTGCACTGAGTATGTGTAGGATATTGAAAACAGAGGGCTGCAATGGCAGATCACAGCACATAACTGATTAGAAACAGATACCCTTAAGAAAACAGACCAAAGCCCCTGACACTGAAGGAAATCCTGGCTTTGTCTGTCAAATCTGGTGTACAGCTTTGCCCACCTTCCCAAGAAAATTAGACCTTTTAGATGTGCCAATTTTTACCATTCCATTCCCTATTGACAACATATGACCTGCCAAGAATTACTGAAATGAAGTTACCAACCATGCTATGTAAAAACATGAAATAGGCTCTGTGTTTAACACAAACTTGGGACACGTTTTATTCCGACGTGCACAACAGTGCTGGTACCTACATTCACCATATAGTCTCTTTTTTACATTCCTACCCTTATAACCACATCTACAGGGGGAAAAGGGCAAAACCAAAGGCAAATACTCTACTTGAATTGCTGGTCTTTGGTGCTCCTAGTTTTAGCCAGGAATCTCTCAGCCAACTTCTCCAAATTCCTTGAGTAATCCATCTCAATTTCTGCCTTCTTGCGGAAGAAATCCTGCAAGTCCTGCAGTAACTGGACGCGAAGCTCACACTGCTGGTCAAGGCATTTCAGCTGCTCTACCAATTGGGCACGGATCTCTGTAACAAATAAAAGCACTGAAGATTAAACAAAATCCCGTTAAAGAAAACACCATAAAAATTCTCCAGTCAAATACAGTTAAAAATACGTTCCCTCATTCGTACTATGTCAGCAAAGCTCCATTACGATTAACCGTATCTGCAGCAGACAATGATTGCAGTTGCATCTCGGATGCACCGGTCACAGGAAAGCCATCCACAAACCTGCAATCCAGCACACAGACCTACAAGCAAAGCTTTACTGCTGAAGAGTGCATCAATTACAAGTGTCGAGTGCATTTTTGGCATCAAGAAGAAGTGGTCACTGCCTAAAAATGTACTGAATCTCAGTCTGGAAAAAGGGCTGTATGCTGCAATACCCCATGTCAGCTCAGAAAATCACTTCAGGGAATTTCTGTAAAATTCCTTTGCAGACTACTCTTGATGCAGAAACAAGACATTGCACATACTGGGGCACTCCCCAAAGGCACCAATTTCAGATTATTCAGTTAGTTACTGAGTCTCCAGCTGTGCAGCTCTCATTTATAAACCTAGCCATTGAAACAGATAAAGCCAGACCTTCGGAGAGCCAACATGATAGCGCTTCCCATTAGGGAATTATCTCCAGGAAGACTATTTTTCTTTTTAAAATATATGCAAGTGGCATACATCTAAAGGATCCATAAAGTACACAGATACAGGTGTTAATATTACGCATAATTACTGAAGATATCTGTTTGTATTAACACAGTATTTTACGCTTTTCAAGCATTTTACAAATATGAAAACTTCTCAGATTAGCCCTTCAAGCCAGGGTATTCTCCTCTTCTTACTGATGCTGAATTTGAGGAAGAGAATATTGTAATGATTTGCTCATGGTCAAACAGGACAAGAAAACACAGCAGAAGTGTGTCAATCAGTCTAAAAATGCAGAAATATTCAGTGATGCAGCTAGTAGAGGTTATTTGGCTTTTATACAGGCAATAAACTCAACATGAAAACAATAAAATATGCACTTTCATCTAAAGGTCTTTGAGCACTCAAATTTTAGAGATGCCTGCTACTGCTTGACTATTATTGCTGCTCTTCACAAAGGTTTTCAGAGACGTGTTATTCCAAGCTGCATTCAGAATTGGCAATAAAATCAGTAACATTCAGGTCTTCCGCATGCACAGCTTTGTATCTATGCGTTGCAACTGCAGGCACCCCCAACTTTGTCACCACAACTGAAGACTGGTATAGTTTTCCAAATGCAATTTTTTAATCAACTACTTCATTGCTAATTCCTGAGATACATAATAATAGAGGCTAGCTTGGCCTCCTCAGTATGCTTGTCCCTTTGCCCAGAAAAAGCGTACCATCTGGGCCTCTGAGCGCTTTACTCTTGCCATGCTCTATGAGTATCAGTTGCCTTGAATCGTGCTCACATCTGCGGGAACAAACAGTTTCAGGGGGGCCAGGATTTGCAATGAAGAAAGCACGCATCTTTATTTTAGGGACTCCAAAACCCAAAACACGTGTATACAAATACGGCTCCTAGTTAGGCTTGCCAGAAAAAAAAAAACCAAACAAACCAACACAACCCAACAAAAAAAACAAACCAAAAAAACCCACAACAAAACTGTGAAAATGTGGGGTTTCAAGCTTGAAGATGACCTTGATTAGCACTTTAATTTGGTAGTATCACTTCTTTGAGACTGCAGTACCCAGAGGCTTCTGTAGCTTATTGTGCTGAGAAAATACAGGCAGCAAGGTCATAATACAGAACAAAACAAGAGCAGGCAAAACTGTGACATGTGGGCAAAGCTAGTCAAGTTTATTTTTTTTCTCAGGAGAGAATGTTAGAAAACTGAAAACTTCTGTCTCTTCATCAGGAAACACAACTACAAGAAAATACACAGGCTTGAGTTGTCCACATACTTCTTTAATCAAAACCACTTCAGCACGCCCATTTCTCTGGGTCCAGGGAAGCCCAGGCTACGCTTTCCCCTCCAGCCCAGGTGGCTGCAGCTGGAAGGGTGCAGGTTCACCCCTAGGCAGTGACCAGCACCATCTGGTCCTCCTGCCAGGGCTGGCTGGAGAAACAAACCCTGAGGAAGCTACAAGGAACCTCTACCCTAGCGCGCTCACAAGGGCACAACCCTCGGTCCGCAGGGAAGGTGGCACGGGGCAGTGTGAGCAGCGCTAGGTAACACCTGCGTCCTGCATTTCTTGCAAGTCTGTGGGATTTCTGTGTTTGCTCAGTTCCAGCTAGCAATAGTATTTCAGGATCAGCAGGGGCTGGGAGTTGCACAGGGAAAGAATGAATACTTAAACACATTAGATCTGCTAGCACTTATTTAAAAATTTGCTGTTGATGCTCAACATATGCTATATACATCTCCATTCAGCTCAGTCCCCAAACTACTAATGAATTTGCAAAATTCTACACCAGCAACAGGTTTAGTCACGTGCAATGCAAACAAGACAGCCCCATTCTCCCTGCAGCTTTGTCATTAAGACTTTCATACAGAAAAGAAGGTGAGGTAGCTAGACGACAGCAGCACCAAAATGCAGAGTACCGTAGTGTTTCCTTGCTGCAGTGAATCAGTCTGCCTAGTCCTTAAGCTGACACTCACCTGCAGGTCTGACATTCAAGAAAGAACATCCTTCAAGGCAAGGACTATTAGAGAGCTCTTCCTCCCTTTGTGTCTTCTCCTCCACCCCTTCCTCAACAAAAGGGATGGTCCCAAACATGGAAACAACTCTATGACCTTTTCAGAAGTCCCTGGGCAAAGACATTATTTTAATAAGCTGTGGCTTATTTCCTAGACCCATGAAAAGGTATCCCACAAAGAAAATACTTGAGCAGATTTGTCATTTTCTGCTAAGCAGATAAAGAAAGAGACACAGAATTCAAAAGGCTGCCAATCTCTTCCTTGCGTGTGATATATCTGTTTGTGCATTTAGGGCTTGATGATCTGCACAGTGTTATTTTTTTTCTGAAAAAGTCAGCTACCCTATTAGCATGGATGTTTAAAAAGAGGAGTGGGGTAGGAAGAGAATATATGAGATACAGCTCAGACACGTAATGGTGTGGCCACCCACCCTTCCCTGTGCTACAACCGATGGATCTTTTACAAGGGTGACAATGGCAAACTCTGACATTCTTGATCGAGAAACTAGCTCCAGGATCAAAAGCACCACTTCAAAAAACCCCAGTATTTCTCAAAAACTAGAAGATAACCACATCACATGCATTTTAATTATAAAATTACGACAAAGCTCAAGTTTTTGGCTCTCGAGGTGGGATACTTCACACACAGCTCTCCTGCTAAACAGCCGCAAGAACTGGTAACCTTTTCCTTTAGTAAGAAATGTGATATCGGCACTTTTTCTTTATAAATAAACTCAGTGTTTTTTGAGGGAAACAGTGACAGCTGATCGGGCTGCCCGCAGGGGAACAATAAGCTATTCAGCTCCAGCTTATCGAGTCTGCGGCGCTGGGCTGGAGAAGGGCAACCTTGCTCATCTTTCAAAAACACACTACACAGTACTTTGCCACAAAATAAAATCAAGAATGCAGGAATTTCCTGAGGCTTACTGGGCTTTCTAGAGTATAAAGTGTCTGCTTGTTTTCCCATTGCTTACACAAGCAAAAGATATTTTTTTCCCGGACTTACTCTGAGAACGCACCATGGCAGAGCCAGAAGCTGTGTGTGCTCTAACCCACGGGTCACCGTATTACACGGGACCTTTTTATGTCTGCAGTCACAACAACCACTTTAATTTTGAATTCACTGCTTTTGCATTTTTTAATTTACACAGGTTATTAGGTTAACAGCCACTTAAAACACCAAAAAGCTTTCCACCTCCTTTCCTTTTCTAACACCTGTAGACCTTGGAGATCCCACCCACTGTGATCATTCCAGACAAGGAACAGCCTCCTGAAGACTGTGCTCCTCCTGCCAACACTTCAAGTGCCTGAAGGTGAATAAACACGTTTAATTCAAGGTCAAGGTACCTGCAGCAGAAATTAGGATTGAGCACCAGGTATTCTTATTCTCACACCAAGCCCTACCCTGTATTGCAAAATCCTTTCTATTATATTTCAAGCTCACGTGGCTGACAACTACATAATCAAAACGTCCTAGTACCAACAGGAAAGTTTTCCATCCGTTTAAAACAAACCATTTATTCATTTCTATCACCAGATCACAAAGTCACCTAGGTCACAGAGGGACAGAGTATTGTATAATGCTAGACAGTTGCATAATTTTACTTTTACCCTTTCTGCAACTACCTTTTCCACATTCCCTGTGGCACTCAGCAGGCATGCCCAGTTATTAATGAATTCAAACTGTAAGAAAGGATCTTTTACATTCTGTACTGTAGTCACACCTGTCGTTCTCAACATTTCTAATCTATTTGATTTTTTTTTTTTCCTTTTTAAATTCTGAAGCATATAGAGTATTGATAGGCACAAGCGATATGAAGGTAACCATCCCCAAATAAAATGCTGGTATTTAAGTGATAGTGTCTCTAATACTTCCATGGAAAGGTCATCACCAGTAGTTCCTATTATAGGTAAGTTAAGAGATGCGCTACATTTTTAACCTACCACCATACCTGGTCGTATCTTTAAAAAAACTGGATGATCTTCATTAACTGATTGTTCCTGCTTGAAAAAGCCTGCTAGTGAGTATCTAGGTGGCTAGTTACAGGATAAGTGTAAGGTCCCAAAACACTCCTACCCTACAATCTTGGGAAGGATCCAGTAAACAAAATTAACAGTAGGCTATCCTTAGTTTAATAATTTAAAAAAAATTACTTTTCACACTTGAGCAAATAAGACTAGCAGTGCAATCATGGACCTCTACTGAACAGTGGGGGCTTCTCAAACTACACTGAACAGGAGAGGGTTTCTGCAAAGCTCCTGGCAAGAACCTGCACTGTCATAAAACCATTATTGCCAGAGCAGGCAGATATAGACACTCTGACTGGAACCATACCTGGCTCTTTTACAGCACGCAATGTTCAGCTTCTGAAGAAGAATTTACCAAAATGATTTTTTTTAGCCTTAAGCACCCTATAAACTAAAGTTGGAAGTACAGAAACAAAGAAATTTCTGTACCAACTTGTTCATTCTTCGGTAGGTCATGTATAAAGCTAGAAGAATGAACTTGGACCCAGGAGACCTCCTTGCCCAGTCAACTCACGCACTCTAAGCAACGTTCCTGCTCCAAGCAGGATCACTTCCTTAGGCAGGGTTTCAACTCTTCCCAGCGATAAGCTTTAACTGCTCCAACTGGATAGCAACACGGTGAATCACAGCCTGCACAGCACAGAGTACCAGGAGAAGACACAAGCAGCCCGAGCTGCTTTTCAGTATCTAGCTACATCTCCACGTATCTGCACTGGAGCTTTCTCAAGATGTTCCCACCCCTACCCCAAATGCCATGCTGTATAAGAAGATGACAAGCTTGGGAAAGGAGTGGGATGACAACAAAACAGAACCACCAACCCCCAGCTCCCGCCCAGATTAAAGAGCAATCCTCTCACCCACACAAATCCGCTCCAACTGGCAGAGCTGAACTCAAAAACCATCCGTGCTCTCGCCTTGACTCAGTGGTCCCCCACGGCCGCTTTGTGAGGAGCGGTCCTCCTCCCGTGTTAATGCCACGTAAGTCTAGTACAAGCAGGAGGCAGGTCAAAATCAAGGTAAAACTGAACCAAACCACGAACAGCAAGGTGGAAGTCAGCAGATTCAAAGCCTTTGCATGCAGCTCGGTTACCCCTGACTTTTCAGGACCCCCACCCCTGTACACAAGAAGCGATTGTGTAGAAGGACTGGAAGACATCAAGCATTAAATTGCACGTGCAGCTCTAAGTATTATCTCTCGTGCTGCTAAGTAGCCTAAGAAAGACAAAGCAGTCCAACAGGAGCAAAATCTCCACTTCACACAGAAAATCTGAGCAGTAATTTTAGATCTTGTGCTTTGTCTGTGACCAGTTTCTTGAATCCCCATCTGCTGAAAGCTGCCACGCACTTGGGTGCTGAACATCAGAGAAAGACAGCATCAGTGGCACTGGCGCCCACCTGCCTCACTTTGCAAACCTTTAAGATTACAGTTTAGGTTGACCTTAACGCTCTTTCAGTTTCAAAAAATTAAAACCAACCAACACTACAGCTTCCAGTAAAAGTTAAACCCACTGAAATGTATAAATAAAGTTTAGAAAATGCTTTGGATTACAGATTTTTACATATTCCCAGCACGTTACTGATTGCTAAGAATTGTCCACATTTCTTCTACCGTCACATATAAGAAAGGCTGTAGTCCAAAAGTGAAAGACTTTGTAGTTTTGTGAAAATAGCCTCAGTATTTTTTCGGTACACGACTACAAATAGGGCTGTAACAAATGACAGACAACAGCCCAACAACCTATGGCTGGGAGGTTTAATGACTTAGAAAAGCCTTTATACAGTAACAGGAAGAACTTCATGGAACAAACTGCGCTGCTAGCTGAAAGCTGTTGGTCATTCAGAGCCTTAAAAACCTCCCTGGTAATTTAAAAACTAGGCTTTGAAGTGAAAATGATATAAGAGGAAAAAATACAGTCTTCTGTGTATAACTAGAGCCAGGAGTGAGATTCAGGTTCACAATCCTGCCAGAAACCAAATACCCTGGAAAAGGTATATTTTTCTTTAAAAAACAGAATATACCTTACCTATTTGAGAAATACTAGCATTGGGTAATACACATTGACAAGAATCCCTTTATAGTTATAAATACATAACCAGAACTGCAGGTGTTAGTAGCTGAAGTTCTTTCTAATACAGATTGATAAAATGTTTTGAGGTGTAAGATGAGTGCTTGAAGTTTTGAATTAGCGAAGTAAAAGAAGAGGATGCAAGACTCGCTTAAAAGTGAAAATTAAGGCTAGTCTCAGCGAAGTACTGAGGACACATCTCCTATTTCCGTATCTACATCATAATACATTTGCACAGCGAATTACTTGGGTCTACCAGCTTTTCTAGGCACAACAGAAGTGTCACAGGAGCAAGGCAGCCAATGCTTTCTGCATTTATTACAGTTGTGCAACGCCTCCAATTACAACTGGTAGCTTGGAAATTTTGCAGCTTTAAGCACCCTTCAACCAGAATCCCATTGAACACAGCAAGCCTATACATTGGTTTTCCATACCCATAAACACTCATTTGCAATTCAGACAGCAAACTGATGCAAGGCTTCAGATCTGCAAAGCTTTTAAGCAAACGCTTGAAATTGTCAACATGTTTAATTGCATAAAGTTGCCAAGGCATTTAATTCACACAGAATTCAAATTAAATAGTCAGATATTTTTTTTCTTAATGAAATAGCCATGAGTGTCTCCTTTGCTATTATCAAAACACAGTCCATGCTGTTGACTTTTCAGGGAGGATGTTTAAAAACAGAATCCAGGTTAAATTACCCTGTGCAGGAATTCACTGCTCCAATTCTAATAGCAGAGCATAGCTAACTCCCCCTGTGTGCACGAGCAAAGTCCTCGTCTTTGTAACTAGTCCATAGTACACATACAAACTCTGATAAACGGTAACATGTCGAAGTACATGGGGCAATATTTTAAGGTTCTCCAACTGTTTATTCAAAACAAATAAAAGTGTATCGATTCATTTCAAGTGAGTGAAAATCCAAAACCTGCACGCAAGCAGCAGGAGCATTGCAACTACTTCTGCCTACAGGAAGTTTCACAGCTATTTTAGGATTGTCTGTGCTCAGTTAAAGGTTTCCCCCAGATGACATCAAGAAAAAAAAACAAAAAACACCACCACCACAAACCAAACCTCACACAAACTTTTGTTTACACATTCCCACTTAATAAATGCTGGATAAAATACTACGAGCAAGTAGCAAAACTACATTTTATCACTGGTCTGCAGCATGGATTTCTATAATAAACAAATTAAAACTCATTTTGACACATGGGCTATTAGCATTAATCAAAAGCCACACACACACCCCCCAGTTCACATTTTCAAGTACTCAGAAAATAGTTGGGGCTGACAAACTCCCCGTAGCCTCTGGTAAAAAGTGTCCCAAGCGCCTGTGCTCTTGGGGAGGCAGAAATTGCTTTGGGCCCACTGAGCAACCTGAAATAGTTTGTTCTCCAAACAACATTTTAATAGTTATTTGAATGGCTTCCTCTCATGCAGGGTGATGAGGCCAACACTACATAGATGGCCAAAAACGTGGTGAACCAATGCAAGGGGGGTTTTTTTGCCTGCTTTAAATGCCCCTTCTGCTTCTGGCCCAAGGCAAACCAAGTCTCCCTGAAGCACCAGACCAGGTGTTTTTCATCACACTCTCCCACTGACCACTCAAACCATTCTCCCAGAAATAGGAGATTCTCTCCTCAAACAGCATTGTGTTAATTACAAAAAAAAGGTAGTCAGCAGTGCAAGGAGCCTGGCCTTGTGCTCCCAGTTATAGGAAGCCAACAACAGGCAATAAATGCAGTAAGGAATAAAGCTAAGCACATCTTGGATGCATTTTCAATCAAATTACTCCCAATTTCTCACAAAACCAAGGATGGCTACCACTAAAATGTAAGTTTCTGATTCCTTTCTGGGAGAGGACAGGAGTTGGGATCTCCACTAGGTATTGCACAAGGTGCTCATGTGCCAAGGAACCAAAGCTTAACTCCTGCTCCCCCAGCAGCCCCAGGATCACCCCTGTCACCCCAACCACCCTCCGTTTCCAGATGTCCAGCATGCTACTGGCACCACTATTTAACATTTTAAACGTCACAAAAAAAGTTATGAAGGAATGAAAAAAATCAAGTTCAGGGATAGCTGATGAGCAGCAATCGATCCTGGTCTTCCCCATGCAGCATCAGAGAGTAAGAATTAAACAGACTGACTGAAAAGTGTGGGAAATGTACAGAAACACCCTTCAGAAACCATGTTAATTCATTTACAAGCAATGAGCCGCCTGGGCGTGGAGAGAGGGAGGGAGCCAGGTACTCATGGCTCTTCATTTGAAAACAGGAGGAGATTTGAATGAAGAATGTTGTACTGCAGTGTTTCACAGTGCACAAAGGAAGTTAAATTCCTTTGCAAAGGGAGAGGCTGGCACATGCTTTCAACATAAATGTCTATTTATTCTAGAATGGAAATCCATCAGGAAGAGACAGCAGAACAGGTCCGTGAGACAAAAGCAGAGTTAAGATGGGGCTGACCCAGCTGAGCGCCGCCAGCGCAGGGTGCACCGGCTCTTGCCCCACCGTCCAGAAACACCCCAGCCCTGTGCAAGATGAGGGCTGCAGGACACCTCCACACAGGACCATTGATTCATTTCTTGACGCTATCAAGAGCATCCACAGAAAGCAGTGTGGAAAACCATTCCTTACTGAAAAAAAGCCAGAACAACAACAAGCAGCTAGAACTATGTCCCAAAATCACCACGAAGCAAGAGATGGAGGATCATTCCGCATTTCGTCATTCTGCAGGATGCTAGCACTTCTCTGCTTTACACAAAACACACCAAAAAAACCCACCCCAAAAAACTGGAAAAGTGGATTTTTAAATGCAGAATTATCAGCATTACCTTTAGTTTTAGTTCAGATGCAACAAAAGACAAAGTGGGGCTGGTTACCTCTATTTTGCTGAGTTGATGAAGAACCAGCTTTTGTCTATGCCACTAACTTACCTGACACCAGATGTTAAGAGAGAAACTCTCTACTCTTAATTTCTGCAACCCTGCTTCAGGCTATTATACCCCCACCTTCATAGGCAATCTTGGGTACCTACAGTGCCACTACCTCTTATTGTCCAAGTAGGACAACTCAACTCCATTCCAAACACTCCTACACCTTTAACAAATAATTAAGCCTGTGTCTCGCTTTCTCCATTTTTAAAGCTACTCAGGATACGCGACATGAGAGCTCTGTGTTTAATAAGAGTCAAGCCTAAACAGCATCCATCAGTAACATTCACCTCCCATTCCCCAAACACACTCCTTGAGCAACAGCGGCAGAACTTTTTTCAAAAAGAGCTCAAAAATAGGTGGAGGTCTTTTTTTTTTTCCCAAAAAATCTATGAGTACCATAATTCAGAAAGGTGGACTTTAGAGTGAGGATTTCCCCCCCCGCCCCCTTCTCATTTTAAAAAATAATTCTGGCACATTCTTCCCAGCTGTTGTTTCTACTAGTCTCTGCTGTGCTTTCCTGGCTGATTTTAGAGCTAGTTTCTTTGCAGCCCCACAGCAGCCCGTCACAACCCCTGTCCCTCCTGAAGCCTGCTCCCCTGCCACACAACATCGAGGAGCTTTTTAATAACCACAGCTCCAGCCCCGGACTTTACATATGTCTTCATTCTAAGCATTAAGATTTCCTCTGCTAGCGGTGATTAAAACAGAAGTGAAACAACTGCTTCCTCTCACCTACAGGGTTGTTTTTTTTTTTCCCCTGAAGTGTTTCAGCTGCATTATGTCAAATATTGTGAGGGGTTTATTTTAATGGTGGAACAGTACTAAACTGAATTGAATTATTCATCAGAAACGTGTAATGCGATCATTATTTCTGGCATCTGCTGTACGTTCTTACTGCCTCAATTCACTTCAGGAATCCCAAATTAAACTCACTATACATCACTGGACTACTACATTCATATGCATCCACACACAGAAACATCTATAGATGAGAAAGTAGCATCCATACACACACAGCCGCATGAAATCCTCCACAGCGCTAATTGTTTCCTCAGGAAAACCATCCAGACGGACCAAATTCCCCAGACCCAACTCCCAGCTGCCTTTGGTCCTACTGCAAAAAGCTTAGTTCATTTGACATCATCATTTTCCATTTCTCTGTCAAGGGTGCCCCAAAGGTTAAGTAAAGTTTGGAAGTGCTGAAAGATACTGGGATGCAAGAACCCAAAAGAAGTTATTAATCTTAAAAATTATTACTTATTCCCAATTTGTAAGACCTGATAGTTACACTATTAGACATAAGTATTTCATGCAAAGTAACATCAAGTGTATTTTCCAAATCAATAAAATTGCTAGAACAAAAGTGGCAATTTACGACCTCTGTGTTTTAATCTCTTCAATCAAACAAAAATCCTTTGGTGAATTATGTCATATATTTAGAGATACAAACTGAATGATTAATGCTGGTGCCCGATTTAATTTCATGTCAGGATTTATTCTCCTCCCTCTCCTCTTTGGTAACTAACACGTTAACACGCATAAATGATCAAGAAATAAATGAAGAGAAACAAAAAGGGACATACAAACACTTCTTGAGCACAGCACAGTAAATTAGATTTCAGAATCACTTCCAGTAGACTGCCAAATTCCCTGGCTGTCTTAGGCAGCTAGGCGAAAGACAGATAAATATGAGTTTGGTTTTTTAATTGCATCAATGATTTCGATCCTTGCTTTGTATTTAAGCAGATATTTAAAAAAAAAAAAACAGCATCAACTGACCTGGAATTTTTTACAGAAAAAAGTGAACAGGGTGAGGCTTCATTTTACAATCCAGTAACTATGCAACAGCAGAAGATAACCTTTGGTTAGCACCACTATTCCAGAGGCATCCTGAAGCTGCCATGGAAATGAACACTGTGCCCTGGTGCCGCCAAAGCGTTCCCGTCCCGGTCCTCAGTCTCACTTAGATAAACCCGCTTCGGAGCTGCCGCCATCCAAACGCAGACATTAGATCTGAAACCCTCCCACGTCCTTGCACACCTCCCAGCTCCTGCTGCTGAGGGTCCCCAGGAGACGCGAGGCTGGATGTGCTCCTGGCTGACCTGTCACATCGCACCGGCGACAGACCCACCTGGTCGGTCACGAATAACCCAGCGACCACCCGAGCCCGCTGCAGGCCAGCAGCCCGGAGACTTGTACAAGTGAACCATGAAGGATCTCTGCAGCCCTCCTCCTTCCCGTTTCCCTTCCTGCTGGAACACCAAGTAAGGCTCTCAGTCCATCGAGAAGACAGACAACTGTCCAAAGAAGTCAACAAGGTGAGTCAAATATATTTCAGCAGCCTGATCGAGTTGTCACTGCCTCCCTGTCAGTCCCAGCAGAGACACTGCCGTGTGTGTTTCTGGGAGGTTTTGAGAACTATTAATTAACCATAAACATTCCAGGAGAGGTGAATAACAAGCATCATTACAGACATTTCACAGATGATGTCAACAAGATCAAAAAGGTCCAAGTTATGCCCGCGGTACCAGCGGACACTGATGACTGTAGCTAGTTTCCACCGCAGCAGCCTCTTATTTTCCCCACTGTAATAACTAACACCTGCCATTAAACCAAAACCATCACAGGAAATCAAAGTAAAGCCTCTCTAAACTGGTATGAGAATTTACGATAAGTCAGTCTTAACGTAAGAAATCATGTTTACATAAGAAATCAAATTGGAGCATTGTTTTTAATTCATATATAAGCATAATTTAAAACCACAAAAAAAGTTTATGTTAAAAAGTTTTGTTCCAGCCTCCCTGTTGTGTTCTGGCTTTGTTCACATTCCTAAGAAGCTTACACCAGAAATACTCGGTGAAAGCAAAGGTATCCCAAGCAGGCTTTTCCTACACGATCATAAGAAACATAGAAGTCATTCCTGTAGTTATAAATATTCAGCTGTGTAAGTGAAGGACTGCTGTCTTTAAAGGAGCTTACATTTTACTTTATAGCACCTCTTGTAAAGAGGTAAATGAGTATTTGACTGAGCCTGCAAAGCTCAAATTACGTGAATCATCATTTTTCTATCAGTTCATTGTCGGCTACAGCAACACCCATTAATCAGTGCAGCTCAGACCAGATCAGGAACAAGGAGATGCTTATTTTCCATGTACCTTTGTCAGAAACCCGACACCAAAAATCGGGTCCTTCTTTTTACATACACATGCACGTACGCTTTAACATTTAGAAATCATTTATATGGCTCCAACTTCTACAACAAATCACCCAAAGTTCAGTAATAGCAAACAATACCACATACACTGTTTGGAAGACATGAGGTTCTACCTAGTTTCTGCACAATAGGTAACTTCTACAGTAAAAATGAAACTAAAATCTTAATCTGAAAATTTGTTTCTTCTCTGCTCCCCCCAACCCCTCTGGGGAAAACCACCTACTTCCCAGAAAAACCTTTTTCCAAAGAAACACAGATGCAACCCACCACACAAATTGCAGCCGTTCATTAAGATGATCACATAGAAATATGACTAATAGTCAAAAGAAAACCCTGTTTTTCAAATATATATAACTTTGAATCAGTTGAAGCCAGAGTACGAAACACAAAAGCAGGCACTAATCTGAATTCCCAGTACTAATTAGATAACAGAATCGATAAAGAATTCCCTGAAATCAAGCATCCTGTACCACAGACACCACGTACATGTTCACCGAAAAGCGGGATGTTGTCCAGTGTCATTTCCTTCCACTTCTCACGAGTGAAAAGGAGCCTTTTTATCTAACAGATGGAAATGGGGACAGAGGAAAGGAAACAATCCCGCTCTCAACAAGCATTTGAAAGACTGGGCAAAATCAGAGAAAATGTTAGAAATACTTGAAAGCTGCACAGAAGTTAAAGCTGTGCAGGATTTGACGCTTCTAGAAAAATTCAGCCCCTAGATAACAAAAATGATCACTCTTTAAAAAACACATTAGGAAACAAGTCCTTCAGCACCTATCAATATCAGAAAGCTCTTCCCTCTAAGCAGAAACCAGAGCACAAACAGAGCCGCACACGTTTCCCAGAGGCAGGAAGCAAAAGCCCTTTTGTGCAAAAGTGGGAGAGAAACGTGTGTGTTCCGTACGCCTCAAAGCAGGAGGAGGGGGAGCACCGGCAGGGAGGCTCTGCTCCAGCATCCCCAACAGAAGAGTGTGCAGCCGGGAGCTTTACTCTTCTGCTGACATCAGGTGGATTTTAGCTTCTGCTGCCAATAGGCAGCGACACAGGAGGGTGTAAGAATGTCTGATAAACTGGACCCTCTGCCCAGAGATCTGCCTCCGAGCCTCAGCTGGCAGCAGGGAGATGGGCATGACCAGGAGTCGCAGCAGTGCTGATGTATTTCACCGAAAGAGCAGAAAAAAATTGCCTTGGCGGTAACTCTTGGACTATCTCTGGGTTCATGTCCTGGCTTCCCCTCACACTTGCAAGCACTGGAACCTCTCCTGACCACTGTGCTGCACCAAAGTAGTTTCCATGCCTGGCCAAGTGCTTCTCCTTCCAGTCCCCAGTATCTGACCTCACCAGTTTACCTTTGGTGGTTTGAACACCCTAAAGGTCTGCACTACAGCTCTTTTTCTTCCTTTTTGAATTGGATGCCCAAAAGACAATAGTGAGTTCAGAATTTTTTTGTTTTTCCATGCAGACCGATCCCGGCAGGAGAACTGCCACATCATGTCTCCTCCGTACAGCTCAAGCTCTACCCAAGCCCTTATTAGCAACTCTTCACTTTTCATTTACTTAATGCAACTCCGCAAAAATAATTCAGTACCCAGAAAACACCCCCAAAAAAATGTTTTAAATTTTAAGATTTATTAGAGCCATTTGGACAGGAGTAAACCAAAGCACACGTAACCCATTCACTGTAGCAATTCAGATGCTGGGTGTGACTTATTTACCCAGACTATTTGAAGCTCCAGCGATCTGCCAAAAGGAGCCCCTGAACCAGCGCCGTGCGGCACCAGCCAAAGTCAACATGGAAGCCAGGAGCAAAGCATTCAGCATCGGCTCTTCCGCCAGCCTCGCTACAAGGAATGTTTATGTTGGTTCATTTACCAGTGACTTAAAACAACACACCCAAATAAACCAACCAACCAGCCCAGCACAGAAATACTAGGAGTAGCTAGGAGGCTTCTAAGCGCCAACTGTTTCGTGGGCCGGTCATTCTCAGTTTCAGTGTGAATTCAGGTTACTTCAAGACATCTCTCCATCCTTCCTTTGAAAAAACCACTTCAATACAGAGAAAGGAAAGGTCTTTCAGTGGCATGCCAGTTTATCCAGAGATTTAAGCAGCCCAGGAATATCCATGCTTCTCAGTCTCATTAAAATTCCAGAGATGGTGGAGCATTTTGTTTGGTTTTGTGGGGGTTTGGTTTGGGTTTTTCTGGGAAATATACATACTTAACAAAAGCCTGTGTCAGGAAGGGCTATGAATAACACTGTCTTAATGATATGGAGCAAGGAAATAAATGGTGTAGTAAAATCTCCATGGATAAAGTTACCTGTGTAACTTTCAATAAAATTTATTTAAATTTGAATTATATGCTGACAACACCTCAGGTAAATTAGGAAATCCAGTTATTGACACCCTTGAATTATGGATTATCAATACAAGACATTTCATTTTCTTTTATTGCTTATTACATGTATAAATCATTAATGCCATGAAGCTGCGACTGATATTTGTAAATCTCATAGTGGTGAACTGTTATCATCAAGAGAGACTCCTGCAAAGAGCCAGGACAGATGGATTTCTTATCACCATTTAAAATCCAACACTTTCACAGGAACATCAGAATAACTTACAGTGGGAAATGCGCAGTGAAAGCTTCAGATGCCCTGGTCCTATTTTCGTTTTCAAGAGAATGAATGGTAATTTCCCATTAACATGAGAGACCTGTTCTTTTACTGCTATAAAGCCATCAACTATCTGAACAGAACGAGTAACCTTATCAAAGCAAGACACTGTACCTTACAGTCTGACTCGCACTGAAACCATCTGGACAAAACATTCAGACAAGAGCTTTAAAAAAACCCCAACATCTTGAAATAAATTGCCAGACAGGATTACACAAAATGATCTGTTGAACATGTTGGAGACTGCCAGAAAATCTTTGAAAGCAGACAGAGGGTAGGAAACGTGTATCCTTTGGGGATCCACTTACGACTTATCTTTTTGCATTTCAACATTTTCAGATATAAAACCCAAGAGCAGGTAATGCACTGGGGGTTAAAGGGAGCCAGCAGTCCTACAGTGTCTTAAAAGACATTAAAGGATCAGGTCACCATTTGCTATAAGAATTGGTTCCCCATTTCCCTTAAGCCATTGCCATGTAGAAGCAATTCTGGACCCACCAACCCATCGTCACCAGCTGCTTTTCTAAGTTACACCAGCTATCTCCCAACACCAGTATCGTGCCACTGTTTCTTCTTACCAGCCAGAACAAAGAAAGATGCAGACCCCGGGTATTCTTGCTCATTTCTACCTCTATTTCCCCTGACAGCAATCGTTCCAGCTACTAAATAAGAACTTAGTTCTTAGGTTTGATTATCCAGGGTAGGTTTCATCCTTTATCTGCCAAAGCAGATGCACCTATACAGACAAACCACTGAATACAGTTGAGTTTCACATTTGCCTTTCCCATTAATGAGTCCATACGTCATTTGCCAAAGGACACGGAGATAAAGTCAGCCTAACTTTCCACTACTCCCCCTGACAGCTTAATTACAGCCTCAAATTTGGAGCAAGCCATGACAACTTCCCATTTGTTTCCACATTTCATTTTTATGACACTCCAACATCTGCAGAGGATGCTGTAATTAAAAAGGAATAAAATTATGTTTAAAAAAAACTGGATGCAATCAGCTTATTTGCCTGAAGAAAACTGATTACAGGGCAAGTGAGCCAGTACGGATGCTCTTCAGAAAGAGTGAGTAGTCAGCCAGCAAACTTTACAGTTCTGAATTACATACACTACTACAACTCCAAAAAATAAAGCTTAAGAGAAGCAAAGCAGACACTCCGTCTTGGTCTTATGTATTACATTGTTTTAAAAACCCCAGGGTTTTTTGTTTGATAAATTCCAGCAGTGTGCTGTTAAGTTAATACTAGGGGGAAGTTGAGGTTGAGCTTCGGGAAAGGCAAAAGGACATCATGCAGAAGAAAACAGAGAGAAAAAAGGATAAATCAAAGTGTATTTTTGCTATTAAACATCCAGCAAGAGGAAAAAAGACACTAAGAAATGCAGTGAAGGGAAATTAGTGATACTGCTGTATCATTGCAAAGGAAGCAAGAACACAAATGTAAAGTGTCACGTGTACCAACATGGCAACAGCCCATTTCCCTGCAGGGCAAACACCTACCCCCTGCCCCGTCCCGTATTTAGGGAGTACAACAACTAAGACTCCCATCCCTAACCTTGCATTCTCCCTTGTTCCTCTTCCTGTGTCTGCAGACAGGGCAGACTAAAAAGAACTGAAAGAAAATCCCCTGCATTTAACAGCACTGTGTTCAGGACAGCTGCTGACATTACATTTGGCTGTCCCACAGCATGGCTGGAAGTTTACTCTATGTTGGACTGGGAATGCCATCACACTGATGCCTTAAGCTTATCTCATTAATCGTTGCAGCATCCCTACTTACAAGTAACCTACACTGCAAGCCAGAAGTGCAAAACCTCCTCAAGATCAGGATGTCCAGCTTTTAATCTCCTCCTACAGTGTACCTAAGGACCCATTGCATGGGGAGGCAGTCAAGCCAATCAACCTGAAGACAGCCTGATACATTCCAGCTTTCCACCTCAGTCCAACTTGAAAAACTTGATTTTTAGCCACCGTGACACTCAGCAGCACTCCTGCACATCCTCGTAGATGATGTACGGAAGGACTGGACTGAAACAAACAGCTCCGCATTTGGAGCTTGCATCAGCAACGTACTCAGCAATGCAAATGATCTTCCTCAAATTCAAGAGCCTGCAGAGGAAGAAGTCAATGTGCTGGTGACAGCGGCTGCTTCTCCTACGGCTGAGGCTGACAGCAGCCCCTGGAAGCAGAAGCGTGCAGCAGCTTGCTTACCGAAAGCCCCGCACTTAAAAACGAAGTTTTAAGAGAAACCATTTCTCCCCCTATACTTTATAGTGAAGATTTTAGATGGCCATCCTCCAAGAGGAGAGTTTCAGTGCAAATCTCCATCGCTGCAGATTGCGCTGAACAATGCCATGGTTTAGCCCCATCACTCCTCTGCTCAATATTTCTTCCGGGATTTCAGCACAATTTAAGGGCTGTTGGTGCAGACTGCCTGATGGATACACTCTCCCAATCACCATACGCTTCACCCTAAGTGCCGATTCTTGCTGCAGCATATACCACAACTATCTACATTTTAATACTAGTTTGTACTTTCCTTGATTTCTCAATATACTCAAAATAGAATGAACAGAAAATCCTTTCCTCAAGAGGTTTCGGTTCCCTCTTTCCGAAAACTGCGTCAACGACTTATGACAAGACTGTTCCTTGTCTGACATGTTCAGATCTCCAAAAGTGGACACATGCCAATTATTCTTTGAGGCTGAACTTAGTATTTTTGAAAGTCAAAGATCAATTACCATTAACTATACAAGACTGCGGACCAAACCAGAAGAAAGCATGATACAATGCTGATGGAAAACCCGACCAAAATTTCACTCTGTAAACAAGCCAGATAAAGGGCTATTAAAATTCATATTCAAATAATAAAATTACATTCAATGCTGTGGGACAGCTGGGATTGTTTCTTAGGTGCCAGATATGTCATTTCAGCATATCCAAAATGTCCAGAGGGTTTGCACTAGGAAAAGTTCAACTTTCAAGACATTTTTCTGGTATAATGCTATATCTGACTACAAAAAAGGCAAATCTGTCCTCCTCCTAATGCCAGAGTGTGCTGCTCGATTTGTGTAGCCGCTGCTTTTTTCTTCTAAAGGCTGGGAAGGTAAAGGGATAAAGGCATCAGGAAACCAGACTTGGAAAAGTCACTTCATGGACCATATTGCTAAGAATATGATGTCGTTTTACCTACAGCTTCAAATTGGATTTTATTTTGCAATGTAAATATTTAAATGCTGTCTCTTGCCCTGACCCATGCAGTTGTCAGAAATGGAATGCCCTTGAAACGGAGGCTCTCTCTTACTCAGACACATCTGTGGATGTGTAACTTGAGTAACCTGTGCCAGATTACAGCTTACTTTCTTGCAAAGAAGTTACACCTGCTCAGTCAAAAAAACCTGTTTCTTAAAAATTAAGGTTTTGTTACTCCTAAACAGAGCAATGGATTGAGTCAGCAAAATGCCAAGAAATCCTGTTCATTTCTGACATCAGCCAAGGTCAAGATGAACTCCACTCAGCTGCATCGGCTTCCCCCGGAGCCCTGGGAGTTTTTGGCTTTTGAGTAATACCTACACAGATCATCGCCTTTCTTTTGCAGGCATAAACCTCCTTTTGAAAAGGGAAACATTTACAAAATTTATCAAGACAGCCATATTTTGAACGTACAGTTACTCTTCCTTGTAAAAACTGTCACTTTGCAAGCACTTAATGGGGAAAAACATACAGCCTGTTACACAGCCTTAAACCTTATCCCATGCAAGCAGAATTTGTAAGTCTGCTTTAAAAGCAGTCACTTAGCAGCCATTTTCCTTCATAACCTCCACTGTCCCCAGCAAAGAAAAATAGCAAGAGGTCTCCAATGAGGAGTGTTAAGAGAAGGACATCCTGAAAGACCTCTGGCTCTCCCAATTAAAAACATCACTTGCAGACAATGGCCCAAACGTGAGGCAACGTCCACGGCTTTTCATTCCGGCTATTGTCATCTAATAATAGCCCTGCAGAGCCCCCACGACCCAGGCTGGCCGCATTGTACACTCTCACTCTTTGCCTCCCCATCAGAGAGCTATTTAAAGTATAAAACGAGCAAGTTTCTCTTTGAACGTCAGCTCTGGATGGGAAGTAGAGCTAATGCAGTCTTTCGAGATTGCTGGATTTTAAAAACCCTGCCCACTAACTAAGCTGTGCAGAGTGGATCTCTTATTTAAAAACAATCGTAAAGGAAGTAAGTTGCTAAGAAAAGTACAGCAGCGTGGGTAGGAAAAACTGCACAGAACACCACACTTCTCTGTAAGCCAGCACCTTCCCAACGGGACCCGGCTGCTACTAGATCCAGGCCACTGCCATTTTCAACCTCGTTAAGGTTTTAAAGAGTGTCCACGATAGATGGAGGCACAGAGAAGTACAGAAGAGATAGCGCCCAGTGAATTGTCCTCATACAGTAAATATATCCCAGTTACAACCACTACCTCCTGGTATACCTGCAATAAGCCAGCAATTCAGTAATTTATTTTTTTTTTTATCGAGTTACCTGAAAAGGTTTATAAAAGTACTAAAATCTCACTATGCTCTCTGATCCAGCATCATTCCTATACTAATAAAGATGACAGGTACTGAGTAAATCAGGCAAAATCATAGGGCAAGTCAGTCACAGGCACTGAAATCAGAAGCTGCGCCTCTGCTTTCCAAGAACAAGACAACACTAGCTGAACTCCCTCAGTTATAAGGAAATCAAAATATATCAAAACCAGTAGGCACATACTGGGAGTGAATGCCATTGCCTAGCGATACTGCACACATCTCAGCACGAATTCGTAATTATTTATGAAGTGATATCCCATTCACAAAATAAAGCAACGTACTTTGGTTATTTCTATAAACATTTGTTTTTGATTCATAATTGACAGGGAAATATCAGCCTTTAGAAAAAAAAGAAGATGTTACTTAAGCCCCAGGAGCCTCATCACAGCCTCAGTGCTCTAAGACATCTGCAAAAGCCCAAGACACAATTTCTTCTTCTATCTGCAGCCGTGCAGAGCCAAAAGCTCCTCCCAGCTCCAGTCTGGGTCCAGAAGAGCAGAGAAGTGATTCATCCTCCCACTCTCCATCCAGGCTCCTGCTTCTCTGCCAGAACTGCCAGGAGGAGTGGGAGCCCACCACCTTTGGCAGCATGGTGCAACCCATCAGCAAGACAGGAGTCACTCCCAGCTCTTCCGACAGTGTGAACATTTGGTGACATTTCAATTGCTACACACGGGGAATGAATTTGAATCAGGACCTAAAAAAGATGAAGGTTGAGTCATCCACACTGACTTCTCACTCATTAAAGTAAATTTTACTTATTCCCAATTCACAGCTTGCTACATATGAACAGTACATTAAAGAAAACATAGTTAAGGAACCCTTTAGCAAACAATAAAAAAAGCCAGCCCCCAAATGTGAACTCACTGATACCCAGCTCTCTTCTGCTTACTGTGTTAACTGGACTCCTCACTTTATCTAGAACAACCCTGCCAACAGGAGAAGTTAAACTAACCTCTATCCAAATAAAAATGACAGCAATTAAGCCATTAACAAGTTGCTTGGCTTGATTAAAAAGAAAGAAAAAAAAAAAAAAGAGTTCAAGCTATGAACCTGTAATATTAAATCTCATTTTTAAGCCCTCCTAGGGAGAAACCACTGCTTGCTGTTAAAACTCTCCAAAGGCCTGAATGGATGGTTACAGAACTCATGTGCAAAAAAGCTGCACCTAGCTGAGCAAAAGAATTAAAAATAACCTCCCCAAAAACCCCCACACCAAAAAGCTAATCGTAGGTGGATAAAAATATTAACTTGGGCAATGAAAGAAACAGTCTGCACTATTCATTTATTTAGACTAACCACGTTATTAACCAATTTGCCATCAGTAATAACAGACATAGCCACTGTCACCACTATGCAGAGAACATCCATTTTATAAAACATCTTAGTATGAACAGTCTAACCTCAAACCAAGCTAAGGCACATCGAAAACAAAATCATTAAGGAACCAGGCAAGGAACAGTTACCAACAAGGTAAAGCAGATTTTTATTCACTCCCCACACACTCTTGCTTTCCTCAAACAGATCCGATGCTTTGTATCTTTCTCCTTGTCTATTCTAGTCCCAGCTGACAATATTAACACCTTCATCTGGCTTAACAGCTTTTGGGAGCATTGAGAAAGCATCCTACAAATGCAGCTTTTGACAAAAGCGGGCCCCACAGCAGCCTCCCTGACCCTTCTCCTGCTGGACAAAATAAAGGGGTCAGAAAGCAAGAGGCAATTCCCAGCACCACACATTAAAACCAAGGAGAAGGTCCCGGCAGCACAAGGGCTCTTCTGTTTGCTCTGGCACAACCCCTCTTCCCCACAAACACAAAAAAGACATCCCCCAGGACCGAGCGAGTCCACCCCAAGGAACCCGAGCACTTCATACACAAGAAAAGGACATGGAACCAGTCCCCATACAGTCTGCCGTGACAAGCATTTCCTGCTCGCTCTACCACCAAGAGAAACATTTCACATTCACAAGCTTTCTGTTATTTAAACTGAAGGTCTTCACAAAGCTCTGAAGTTCAACTTCAGTGGGAACAGCGAAGGCTTGCTTCAACACTAAGTATTTCTCACAGATGTAGGCAAGTGTCAATGAAACCCTGGCACAAGAGGCGGTGAAATGAGCATCTCTCTCAGTGTTCTCAACTGGTCTCTCTTCCTGGCAGCTTAAAAAGATTTAGAATTTAAAATATAAATTTGATGTTTAGGGCTGGCAATCCAGTATCTTTGCCAGCCCTTTAGTTCACATAAGCCTTTAACTCCCAAAAATAAATCTTAAAGAAAACATTCATTCAAGACTCAGTCCCAGCGGAGCAAGAAGAACTTTGGAAGAATCATAAAAACTGGCACTTAAAAATAGCAAACCTGTTTATTTGTGTTAGGAAATTTCAGGGGAGTGTTTATTTCCTACTTACTACCCAAACCATTTCCCAATGGCACAAGTCAGGGAGGAAGAAAAAAGAAGGGAGAAAGGAGTCAAAAGAAGTGATATTGTATAAACACATTTCAGCTACCTGACGATCCAATGCAGGATTGTACAAACTGATTCATTCACGGAATTGTTTTTGACTGTTCTTCACAGTAAACTCCACTGAGTTTTACGTGAGCAGTGAGCTGCATTCCCTGCTCCCTGTTTGCACTCAGAACAGCGAGCATCTCTTGACTCCACAGCCATCTCATTCAAAACAATGCCGGGATTTGTCATTCTGTCACCTCCAAAGTACCAAACGAACAAAAAAATAAAAAAGTAAAACCACTATGCAATTATCTCCTCTGTCCAAGTAACTTTTCTTAAAAAGCAAAGGCACATCCTTTCCAGCCGTGCAGGCTGCACTGCCAGACACACATTTTACAACAAAAAAAAAAAAGCGTTCAGTGTTCTCTCAACATGTTTCAAGATCTGTAACTGAATCCCATAAATCTCACTGGAGACCTTGATTTAGGTCATTTCGAGTAATTCACTACCATTTAATCTTTTTACCTACTTTCCATCTACCTTCAAACACAATGCCATTCCACTGTGCAAGATCTGCTCAAAGACCTAATTCAGCGACCCAAAGAACACAGACTCCTCAAAGCAGATCTGCATTGACGGCACCAAATGCAGGAGGATGCCTCTCCTCACCCAAGGGGAAAACAGCACCCACAAACCTTCGGCACTGTCAGACTGGTGAAAAAGCTGATTTAGCCTGGATGGTCTTTCCGTGATCATAAACCCCATAAAGCTATTTGAAAAGAAAGTAAATTTAAAGAGAAAAGAAAGTAAATTCTTATTACATGCATATTATAAATACAGTTATACCCAGCAATACTTCACTTTATTTAGCTTCAAAGTAGCTGAGGAATAACATCTATAATGCTTAAAATATGCCACAGGAAGTTTCAGAATCAGAGAATTCTCCAAAAGACAACCCCAGCTTCTGGGCTTTTTTTTTTTTTTTTAAATACCAAAGATGCAAGAGTTCTCAATTACAAGTATTATGTATGAACATCCTGACTTTCACTGATAGGCAGGAGGTCACCTCAAGACTGAAACCTGAGTTAAGTTGTGAAGTGAAAGAGGACTTTAAAAAGTGATGTAGCCATAAAATATGAACTGCAAGAGACTTATGATACAGCTGAATAGTTCTTTAGCATATTGAAAAGAACAGGCATTTTGTTTGGGCTACTTAAAAAACAAACTCACTTCTCCCAAGTAAATAAGTACTTCATACACTGACAGATAAAAAATAAAAGCTTTCCACGTATCTGATAAAAACTACTCTATGTAAAAGAAATTAGAACACCTGTGCTCCAAAAAGTTAATGGTCAACAGATTTTAATATTATTGCCATAAGCTAAAAGCATGTAGTGAGGCTTCGGGGGGACCTTTGTTTTGTTAACTAAAGCTTTAGGAGAGGCACAGGAGTAGAAGAAAAAAAAAAAAAGTCAGGGAAGGAAAAGGAACCTGTTTTCCTTGAACATCTGAGAGCCTTCAGTGCAGACAGTTGAATTTATTCTTCCTATCACTGTGAAAGATTCAAAGTAGTGCTGAAAACACAGCGTAACCTTTCCAGGTCAGACAGTCCAAGCAAGACTGGCTGAATACTGATCACTTCAAACAAAAACAAACAAAAAAATCAACGTACTCTTTCCTATAGATACACGCAGCTCTCATCCTCTGCATGCACCTTTCCATCTCAGATCTCAAAGCAACCTCCTTCTCAAAATGAAAGACATTGATCTTTTAGATCTTTAAATGTGTTTAAGTAGTCAACATATAAATAACTTCTTACAGCAAGGCCAGCAGCAAACCTTTCACAAGATCCAGAATCCTTAAACTAAAGGTAACAGCAAATTAGCAGCACTTTCCTGCCAACCATAGCAGCTGGCCATGCTGCTCGGGGTTTCGTAGAGGGTGGGGCATGAATGAGAACTATTTGCACCAAGCCTAATCATAAAACCACTGAAACGATGCGAGTGAGCTGGAAAAGGCAACAGAGTACCCAGAAAATTATAGCTGCTCTTTCAGCTTACAGCAAGTATTTATTATGGGACTTCACAAGTTACAGATGCTGCTTTCTGGAGAAACCTCCAGCAGCAGAAAAACAACATACATACTCATCCACTCCATACATGTTGGTCTGCAAATGGCAAGCTCCTTCTCAAAACACTGATGGCATCGTCTCTCCCAGGCTGTAGTACTGTAATACTGCTCCCATGGGTGCGCCTTAAGCTCAAACTAGAAATTAATCTCTAACAGTCAAGCAAATTTATAAATCGCAGCAGGAATGACCAACTCTTAGAATATGTTAACCAGAAACTAACTTGGAAGATTCCGAATAAAACAAAACCCCAAAACCAAACCAAACCACTTTCTCATTTGCTGGCAACAGCTGTCACTGCTTTCAAGACATAAAAGAAGGCTTTACTTATTGGGATTTTCCAGAGAGGCCAGTGCCAGAATTTGTTCCCTTGTTTTAAATCTGAAGCAAATCTATCACCTGAAACTAAGCTACTGCCCGAATCCCCGGGGGCATGTTTGGAGGGGGCATTTTTAGCCAAGGTTTTTGGGGAGAGAGAATGAAAGGCTGAAGTTAATGGAAGCAAGGAGCCCTTCACAGCTATCTCCTGTCAAGTTCATTATGATGGGGATGGGGAAAATAATTTGATTTAAAGCCTAAGCAAAGATTAATTTCTTAAGTATGAGGACAATGCATATGAATGTTTGGCATGAGACAACTGGGCTAAATAAAAGGATTTCTCTTACACTTTTGGGTAATATCATTACAGGCAGAAATTAATCATGTAATGGACAGTAACAACAGCATATGGATTGATAAAAGATCAAACCAACCTCAGAAAATACAGGCAATCTGGATGGGGTAAGAGCACATGGAGGGAGAAAAGGCAACTTAGCAATCGGTAGCAAGACTTCACGCCACACAGGACATAAAATCAACACTCAAGGGGTCCAACAGTCAGCTCCAAGGGGTGCCTAGCCCAAGTTCTGAGTTTAACCAACAACTCTGTTCAGCAGCGCTGACATCTTTGGTAACGTATTAAATTCCCTGCTGAGAAACCTTACACATTTGTTTAATGCAGACAAAACCTGGACTTGCGAACAGTTGTACTAGAGTAACCAGAAACTAATAATGTCACAGTTCTGATTAACCCAACAGAGATTAGCATATTTAAGCCTCTCCTAGCATGTGTGGGGGTGCTGTCTGTCCTCCATTTTCCTGGTTTTTTTTTCATTTTTATAGCACAACTCATGAAGGCTCACAAGAGCCAAAAAAAGAAAAGGAAAAAAAAGAAACAGAACAAGAAGTATCCAGAGTTTGTAGACATTCAGCTCCAGGGGGAAAACACAAGAGCGCAATTTCATTCATAGCAAGTTAAGTTTCCATCCAAACATCATTACTGTATCCTGTGACCTTTGTAGTGTTGCATTTGTTCCTCCCTCCATACGGCACAGAAACCCTTTCCCCCTCCCTTTCCCAGCTGCACACTTTTAAGTCGTTTACTGGCAAAGTCTTTTGTTCATATTTCAGCATCTTTTGCAGTACTGGAGTCCACCCCATTGCACTGGGACACAGACTGGTACAAGCAGCCCACCATGCAACAGAAATACTGGTGGTTTACAGATTTTTATTTTTTTTTTTTAAGGGTAAATGGGATGAAGCAGGCTTCCTTCTTCATCAGATGGAGAGAACACAGAAAAGTTAGCAAGAGTTACTTTCATTAAAGAGACCAAAGCAAAACTAGGCTTCTTTCCAAAACCACTTCACAGAGATATTCATTTATTAAATTTCTGAGTAACTGGTTATCGAACGCAGGGGAAAAACCTTCATGGACCTGCTCAGAGCTCTGTACCTCCACAGTCCATAAAACACTTAGTACGCTATGGTTTGTCATTATCATTCATTAATATATCCACTGCACATATTAACAAAAATGGAGACTGGTTTTTTTTCACGGTAATAATGGCTGCAGCTTTCTTACACATTTTCTGTCCTGAGCTTTCAAAAGCACTCCACATTCATCAGACAGGACTCTTCAAAACCCATCTGTAACAAAGCTGCTTTATGATCCACTGAACTGAATTTACACCTACTGATGACAAAAAATAAAATAAATAAATCAAAGAACTTTACCAGTGGATTTGCAAAACCCAAAGCAGGCACGTCAGCATCTTAGTAAACCTCACTCTGCCTTGCCACACTCTGTGTGTCCAAATTCTGCTTTACAGGCATATGATACCACTATGGGTTTCCAAAAAGGTGGAAGTACATCAGTTTTCTGGAAAGCTTCATTTCTACTCACTGATCAGAACTGCCTGGATGGTTATTCACAGAGTCATCAATAGCCTTAGGAGAAGTTGACTTGTCATAGTTGTGATATCCAAGTAAAACACTTCAGACAGCCTTCCCCAGATGCATTGGGATGGAGGAAGAATTGTCGTATGCCAGTGAGCACGCAACAGCTACCATCTGGCTGTGGTTGCTGCAGTCTGCCCAAGCTGAGCAACTACATCTGGCAGCTGAGTGTAAGTTTCTTGGACCCATAATCCTGTCCCTGTGTAAAACTTCTTCATATTTCAGTAACAAAGAGTGCTAATGAAACACGTGAATAACACTTTTTCTCCCCCGCCCCCCCCCCGCAAATGCAAGAACATCATATAAAATGTGTTTTGGATACCAGATACTTCTAGCAGTAGAATAGCCATAACACTGCTCCAGTGTTAACCTGCATGAAGAAAAGGATTTCGTGGAATTTCCTGGAACAACTAACTTTGCAAATTAAGTGCTAACAAGTAGGAGCATCCTCGAATACACAACAGTAATTTATCCCACTATATTTAAACCTCATCCAACAGGCATCTTAAATATTCCCCAAATAAAGGCATAATCATACATAACATGTACGGTCCAGAAAGTTCCTTGAAATTGTCCATCAGTTTGGTTTCCTCCTACCTTGCACGGATCACTCCCTCTCTGCTGAGGAGGGGAACGAGGGGATCAATTAATGCCTAAATACAAGGTTGACACACAGAAATGACAATCCCTACCTCATTTCATTGAGATCACTAAACCAAAGAGCAATTGCTGTGAAGGACTTACTACCACAAACTGGCTTTCCCCTTGATTTCTCACCGCTAAGCCTCCAGCAGCACCAGCCAGCAGCATATTTTATTACTGCAATATCCAGACACACTCTGAACTGAACGGGCTGGCGATTAAAACATCAGCATTTGCCACACTACCTTCAGCACCAACCTCACGACTTCTAGAAGTGGTGGAATACAGCAGAGATGGGAAACTGGGAGGGTTAAAAATGGGAAACAGAATGGCACCCCGTCCATCACCAAATCTCAAGCAGCAACTGCTGATGGGGGGGAGGGGTGGGGGGACGACCTTCACATGTTATAGCAATAGCTTAAAGCCCTGCACTCTCGCCTACTGTAGGGATCAATGATGATGTGACCAGCAGCCAAACTAATGTGGTTTTCAGCCTTCCCTCATGCCACTGGCACGCCACGCAGAGGCTAAAAACCAAAAGAGAACAGAAAAATATCTTTCGAAACAATCCCATTTCTAGAATAAGCACTAGTTTGTGCTGCTAATCACCCTCTCCATTTTCAGACAGCAAATAAAAGCTACAGCAAGAAAACCACATTCATTATCCTCTACACTTTGCCTTACGAGAACTTGCCGATGACATGGAACTGTTTTGATGGACCAAGACTTAGGATCTTCAGTTAGAAAACAATCGATCCACTTGTTCAGAGCGAGAGGTCTAACAATTCTGGCAGATACAGGTCTGTTGGGAACAAACCCCTTCCTTGCAGGACCGTCAGAGCATGCTTCTTGCAGTGGGACTGGACTGCTGTCCAAAGAAAGAGTCAGGGACTAATTCCCAGGCAACAACTGTTGTTATTTTAAGTAGATTCAATTTGCAAGCACTTCCCATCTATAAATTGCATAGCTCCATGGCTTACTCTCTGCATGAAAACCATTGTCCAATGACAGCAGTACAAAACCAAACTAAGAACTCTTCCCTGCTTAAAAGAAGGGAAGCCAAAATGCTCTTCCTGGAAAGTCCTATGATATAAAAAACAACAACCAACTTCAAAATTAGTAGGACTGACCAAATCACCCTGCCACAGTGCTTCATGACTGTAGATTAAAATCCACTCTTGGTTTAGAGTTAATCTGTTTATTTGGCTCCTTCTCAAGAGACAAAAAGCCAGGAGCTGCTCATATGCCACAGGATAAGACAGCTCCCCTGGCCTAATTCAGCCAATTTCACAGCAATAAACGTGAAGCAAAAGTTGTCTCTGTGGCATGCTGAAAACACTTCAGAGCTAAAAACTTTTGCACCACATTTAGCAACACCTTGAGGGGAAAATGTTGGAGAAAAAGCACTCATTAAAGGAGAGGGGGGAACCCTACAAACGTTCTGAGAATTTGCTGTAGTTCATGCCAAAGATTTACTGCACTACTCTGTGCAGCATACAAAAGGGTGCACACCAGATCAAACACGGCTGTGCCAGGCGTATCAGCTGAGATTTACACCCAGACACACCTCATTTTATGTTTTATGTTGATTTTCCCCCCCCCTCCTTAATTCCCAGCCCCTTACTTCTTTCCAAGCAACAGCTCTCACCATATCAACTCAAAGCAAAATGACTGGGTCAGAAGCTTTGGAGTTTAACGCCAGTAAATAGTTAGTTTGATGGCAAGAAATTAATATTTTCAACTATTCAAATCCATTTGCAGCATCTACTTGGAAGAAATACCAGCTGAACTTGCTTGACACAGTTATTCTATATCCATGCGTCTTTTCTGACTTTAAACACTCACCTCAAGTTTCCCTGACCACTACCTACAGATTTCACAAAAAGAAGGTCCTGTGCTGTCTTCTGTAATATTACAGAAAAGAAGAAAGAGAAAGCCGAGATGAAGAATGGTCTCTAATGATGGAATTCCTGTGAAGTCAAGACCCTTTCTCCCATTTTTCTCCCATACCTTTTCATCCCTCAGCAAATCAAACCATAACTCTGCATTTGCTTCCATCGCCTACAGAACGTTGACAATATTCAGAGACCAGCACTCCCATGATGTTGTAGAAATTCTCAGAGAAAGCATGAAATCTGCAAAAGTCATACAAAAATGAACTAAATAAAGTCGTAAGTAACGAATATCAACTGTGCAAAGCATAGCAAAAGCTATTCAAAAGAACATGTGTTTAAACATACTTTCCATCTCAACAAAGGTTTAGATTTTTCACTCTTCATAAAGACAGCTGAAGAAGTTGACCAGGCAAGTAGATTCTTCCAAGTAAATTCCCAAAATGGGCAAAAATTAGTAAGCATTAAAAACATAAAAAGAGAAGTCAAGCCTTTTAACTAAAAGAAAAAGGGAAAGTTACTAATGCGTACCCTTACCACGAAAGGAAATCATTTAGAGCTAAGGAAAAATGTTGTGGGGCTCCCTTAGTTGGAAGTTAGGGAAAACTGGCTATCACTAGTAAACTTTTTATAGAAACCCTACTGGAGTTACACTGGCAATTCCTTCTGCTTTTGGAAGAAACTGCAACACTTAAGTGGACTGAGTCTTTTGGTCAGCTTTGGTCTCTAGCCTTGCAATATGTGATGAATCTGCAGCAGAGATATTTTGGAGATGGAGAGGAAAGAAGGAATACCCTGCATTCTTTCACCTCTTCCCATCCTCGTTAGCAATCCATTAGTAAGAACTGTACATAGGACAAAAAGAAATACAAACTATTGCTGTAACATCAAACTGGTCTCCCAACAGCCCCTTCCCCCTCTCTGGCAGCAGGCTGCCTCGTTGGCCCAATCCAGCTCCAAAACTCAAGGGATTAGCACTATCAAGGACTGCAGAAAAACAGATGATTCTACTGCAATTCCATAGCTGGAGTTTGGAGCAAGTCATTGTTGCAAACAAATGGAATCACTTACGCGCAGAGAGGAATTATTAACTGTAAAAACCCCTTAAAAGGTAGTTTTACATTTTAAATGTAAATGGTAATCCAATACATACAAACTCAAAATCTCAAGATTCAAAACTATTCCACTCAACCACAGCAGGGTGCATGGCTGAAAAGTCTATTTACACGGTGTATTAAACAGGCGTTGCCAAAGAAGTGACCAACAGCTCAGCCGTAACTCTCAAAAGCACACATACGTGGTGCTAGGATCTGCAGTCATAGCGTGCAGTGACCAGCTTGGTGACCTGAAGAGAATACAAGAGAAATCATAGATACGCAATGTCAACAGTACTGAAAATCCCCAGGTGCACAGGTTTAGCAACAAAATAAATCAGTGATTTTAACTCATCGATCTAAAAATCGGAATATAATTCTACAAACACCTCTTTCTAGACAAGTGCTGCATGTATAAACGTTCAACAGTGGCGAGAAATGCCAGTTCTGTTTCAAATCACCACCGAAAGCATCACACTTCCTTTCCAGCCCTCCAAATTACAGCTGCTGACCCAGTCACAGCTACTTTTGCAATCTTTCACGCGGAGAAGGTCTGTACCACTCCTACGGGTTTACCAGGATTAAAAACTGCCGGCCACCATTCAGGGTGCTCAGAGGATGTACCGTGCAAACAAGATCTTTATGCAGCATTTGAGACAAAAGGTCACAATCAGATTGAATACACTATCAGTCCTTCAACCCAGCGAGGAAAAAGGGATTGATCTGAAATGTATCAGCAATTTAGGGGAGATTAAAAATAAAGTTTTAGACCTTACAGTAGCCTGAATCTGAGGGCAGCTGGGACATTTGCCTGAAGTTCTTCTTATCAGGCGTCTTCTCTTAGTTCAAGATACACTCAGCTAAATAACCACGCAAGCACCTCCGTGCTGTGCTCGCTCCTGCTATAAATTACCTCATCTATTTTTCATATTCCTAGCGCTTTTTGGACTGTGCTGCAAGGTCTGCAAGAGGTACATTTTAACCTTTGCTAGAGACTACTCAAGGACAGAAGTGGCTTATGAAACCTCACTGCGTAAAAAATTTCAGTATTAAATTTCTGTAGCCTGAACCACGAAGCTATTTACTGAAGCTTTATACAAACTAATTAAATATAAGGCTCTCGAGGGACATGAGTAGAAAGAAAAAAAAAGAATTAGAAGATAAATCACTGGCTTTTCTTTCCTCAGCAAATGTACACTCCAATTTAATACATTAAACCAAAAAATGGTCTGACAGTCCTTGGTCGGGCAGATAGGCAGCATCCAAATCTCACATGGAACACGCTGCACAGCATAAATTAATTATCTCTGCTTTACCGCAACTTGCACAAAGGAATTGGGAGAGACAATCCAGACAAGGGGATGAGCTTGAGATATCAAAGGCTCCATATGGAGACCACAGAATCTCACTTTCCAGCTTCACAGAACTCATAATCTTTGTGAGCACATGGTACAGAAACGTATCAAAGCAGCACTTCCCTCCCCTGCTGACCCCATGTCATCTTGTCAGGAGAATTCCTACCGCATGACACGCAGCCATTTCAGAGTTTCCTCAAAGAGAGGCACTCAACAAGTCTTGCAAGAAGAGCCCACTAACACTGGCAACCTCTCCTCACCAACAGCGTGAAACATCGAAGCGCAGAGAGCACAGCCATGGAACAGAACACAATGCAGATTTTGCTTGCATCACCTACAGGCAAAAGACTCAAGGTCAATGCAGTTGTTGAGGAAAGCCACCCTGTTTGGACCTCTGCTGGTTAATTCACTTCTGCAGAAGGTAGAAACTTGGTAATTGAACCTCCAAATACTAGGAGCCATGGGATCACTGGACAATTCAGGTTGGGAGGGAGCTCAGGAGGTCATCCAGCCCCATCTCTGGCAGTCAGCTGTAAGGTCAGACCAAGTAACTCAAGGCCATATGCAGCCTGGTTCCAGCAGCCTCCGAGGATGGATGCACTGCACCAGTACCTACAGGCTGCAGAGCTTGTCCTCAACCACGCTGCACAAGTCATTAGGAAGAAACACAGCTCTCCCTCCACGTCCCCTGACCACCGCACGGTAGGTTTGATGTATAAGAGGTAAATAGTCTCCATCTTCAGAAACTCTTTTCATCCTAATGTTGATTTCCCCTGCCATTAGCTGCATGCACAAACCACGGGAAGAGCTAACTCCAACCCAAAAGAGGTGAAGAACCAGCTGCTGGGAAGAAGAAACTGGGGAGACAACAAATACCCATAGCTCACAGCCATGGAAGAACAGAAAGTTTCACTCACTCATCAACACCCTGTCACCCCTACACACCTTTTAGACGAAAAATTACCAAGTTCATTCAGCAACAGAAAATAAGAAGTTTTGCATAACAATGACCTATTAACCATAATCAGAAACTGTCTAAAGAATAGTTTGGTTAACAACTTAAGACTAATAAATTTTTAAACAAAGCTTCAACTTTCTATTAGTAATAAAGTGCTTAAGTACATGTTTGTGGATTAATGGTTTTAAACGAAGCCACCAAACACGGTTTCCAACCCACAGCCAGTACGGAGTGTAGGGGGGAGGGGGGGGAAACACAGTCAGTTTTGAAATGCCAGTAAAAATACCAGAGTTTCTTCATCTGAGGAACAGCCGATACCTGACAATTTCTGTAGCATGCCAACACCTGATTCATCTCACTCCCACAGCGACTGCTTCATGGCATCATTTCACAACAGAAAGGATAGCAAACAACCCATGATCAGAGTTAACACCATTTCTACACTGTTCCCGCAGCTGAAGTCAGAATTTGATCAGGACACCAAAATTTTTATGCAAGGACCATGGCAAGGTTAATGACTAGGCAGCACTACACTTTCGGATTTAAGCATGTCTTTAGTACCACCTCATCTTCCCACTGTTACAGAGACACCAGCGCATCTCTGGAATTACAGAGGCACGAGGTTTTACCACTCATGATAGCTTCCCTATAGAGCCAAATCACCATCCAACTCGGAACAGAGGTGTCTATAAAATGTAAAGCAAGGTTCATGAAATTTTAAGAGGAGCGTATAACTTCAAAGTCTCCCCCCAGACCTGAAAAGCAGGGGGATGATGATCCCTGTTGTCAAAGCAGCCTGTGAAAGGCTGAAGAAAGAGGGGTAAAGGAAGCTCTCCTCTGTACTTCGAAACAAGTGAGGTGATGGAGATTGTTACCATACTGTCACATGTATTTTGGCCCACCTTCACCTCTCTCTCAAGGGAAGAGCAGGAGATGGATCAGCACCTCCCATTAACCACTTCTGGAGTCCCCTGCGCAGGGAAAGCTGAACTGCAAGAGGGATGAACATCCCAAACAAACTCATAGCTGCCCTTGCCACTAATCCAGGAAGGAAACCCCTTTCCCCAGCTCCTCGTCATCCGTTTACATACTTCCAGTCTTCTTAACCTCACATATTTAAAATAGGCACATTTTATAAGGCAAAAAGCAAAAGAACTCTGTATGACACTACAACAACTCACTTTTGAGACCACATTTACAGGCTAATTGACAGGTCTCTGCACAAATACCACAAGAGATGAACTGAGTTTTGGCAGTCATGGTCTCTGCACACAGGGAAGACTCATTTCCATTCTACACATCTTGTTGGTCTCTTTTTTTGAAAAGGAAGGGAAAGATTTTTTTTCTTTTCTAATGCGTAAAAAACCTGGGAGATGAGAAGATGCACTTTACTAATTCTAAAGCCTTGTTTCTTATTATTGAGTCCAATTCACAAATATTGTGACTACAAGCTTGTATCTATCACACACATTTTGATGGGGTAAATAATGAAAGAACATATAAGCCTCTAATTTTACACTGGCTTCAATTCCCATTTCCAAAGACAGCTAGAAAACAGGAATAGAAACTACACTAGTAAGAAAGAAACATGCTCTTCTCCATTTTTAACTTTAAGAACATGAAAATAATAATAAAAAAACAGAATAAACTCTTACTCAGCTTTATATTTGCTCAGGTAAGCATTTTTCACATATATGTCAAAACTACTTCTAGGTACAGAGTACTAGGGTCAGTGTAGGACACGCATCTTGTAGGACATGTTTTAATGATTTGCAACCAGCCAGCTGCCCCCTCCCCCCCCCACTCCCCAGTAGGAAAAATTATTACGTACCTAATTGTAAAAGAATATTTTAATTGGCAGTTTTAATCTAGGTTTCCTATCCCGATTTAAATCACATTTTTTTAAATCACATTGATTCAACTCAATCAACCCTGCCCAAAGGCCATCTTTCCTGTGTGCTAGGAGCATACCAAGCAAGTTTTAACCAATTAGATAAATCACTAAATCTTGTAACTTCTTAACAGCGATAGCAAGCCATACACATGCCATAATTATTCTTTCAAATACACATTATCTTGAAAATAAGAAGCCAAGTAGACATTTCACCTTTTTTTTTTTTTTTTTCTACCTAGGGCACATGATAGCCTGAAACCCAGCCAACTGAATTTTGCAGAAGACTTGCACAATCATTGCAAATATGCCTCTGACTCCTTATTGCCTTCCTTATGATAATGGGAATAACACTGATGCATTAGTTATATTCATTTCTATATGTATGCATATATGTGTGCATATACACGCACACACGCTGCAACCTTAAGGTGTTACACTCAAGAGCACACTAAGAAAAACCAGACAGTAACATTACAGACTCACCAAGAGCAAAATCCCGAATAATGGAACTTTCTAGCACAAACAGCTTTACAGGGACCCTCAGCATGGTCCCCGTTACTACCAGTGGAAATATGCTCCTCTGACACTACACAGATTTTTAAAAAGATTCCCTTAATTGCTTTTTAATCCTCCTCCTATCAACTGGCTCTCATATTTCAAATGCAGAGCCATGTTTTAGAACAGCAGACAGAAGAATATGGATCTCTCAGAACTCAAAAATTTGTTATATTCCATAAAAAAACCCCTTACCGTGATACCTTAAAAAGGCAATAACCATAGCAGGAACCTATCCCACAGGGACAAGAAAAAGCATTGCAAACCCGATCCAGCATTGTATTATGAAAAAGCCCTGCAAATTCCAGGCAATCTGCAAATGATTTCCCCCTTCCCCACCCAAACATCCACTGCAAACTCCTACAATTGCAAGTCAGGACTGCAATAGCGAAGAGATGATAATAAAACCATTCCTACCTTTAACTTGAGTGTCATATTCAGCTATGATCTCCTTATCCTTTTTGAATTTTGCTGGCGACGTCATGTTTTCTCTTCCAAAAAGATTAACCTCAAAACAGATCCACCAGAACACAAGATATAAATGCAATTTCTCTCCTCTCAATGCAATGCCTTGATTTCTTGCTTGTCCTTCCCCCCACAAAAAGGGAAAAAAAAAAAATCAGTCCATGGAGAGAGGGTGTGAGACGGCGCGCAGCAGCAGCAAAATGCAGATGTTAAGATATCAGTGGATGGAAGAGGCAGCAGTTTTGTCTCCCTGCACCAAAACCTTTAGCAGCAGCATCAGACTAGCGAGATCCTGCAGCCCCCAAAGGCTCTTCCTGATTGCTAACGTTAATAGCACAGCCAGGGAGTGGAAGTCCTTCCGCACAACATGTTTTGTGTGGGTTTGGTTTGCCTTTTTTTTTTTTTTTCTTCTAAATGGGCTCAGAGATGATGCAAATCAAATCCCAAACGCGAGCAGGAACGGAGGACAAGAAGCCGTTTTCTTTGGTTTGTTTGCCTGCAAATACAAAAGAAATATATATATATATATTTAGAAAATTACAGCTTGCAGCCAGCAGGCACAAGACGCGCTGCCAAAAATTTGTGATGGCAAGAAAAGCTGCCCTGACATTGCAAATTGTCCTTTAAGCAGCAGCGTGAGGTTAGAAATGCAGCCCGACCAGGTAACCCAGGGAAGACGCCTACACGGCGGCCAGCCCCAAGGGGGGGGCAGAAGGGGCTCAGGGGGAAAGCGGGGTCCCCCGAGGAGCCAGCCTAGGAGGGGGAAAGCGCTTCCCCGGAGGGGCGGCACGGCGGGGGCTGCACACAGCATCTCCCGCCGCAGACCCGCCCCAGCCCCGCGGCTCCCGCACGCCAGGGCGGCCCCCTCCGCGGCTGCTCCCCCGGCAGCTCCGGCCCTGGGGGGCTGCCGGTATCCCGGCTTCCTCCAGCGGCCCCAGGGCCGGTGCGGGGGTCGGAGCCGGCGCGGGGCGCCGCAGCGCGGCATGTGCGGGGCGGAGGGGAACCCGCCCGCCGGCGGGACACAACTTTTCTCCCGTCTTCCCTATTTATTTGTTAAAATTTTTTCCCCCCTTATTTTCAGGAGCGGGAGGGGGTCAGGCTGCAGCCCCCGCGGAAGATGCGCCTATGGAAGGAAGAAATAAATAAACACGGCACCCGCCGGATCCGCATCCCGCCCGGGAAGAACAATGAGGGCGGCGGAGAGAGGAAGCGTGGGGGGGTCCCGGGGGGGGCCGGGGCTGAGGGACGCGGCCCCGCGCCCCGCCTCAGGGCCGCGCTGAGGGGAGACTGGGGGGAGGCGGCGGGGGCAGCCCGCGGCCCCTCGGCGGGCTGGCAGAGGAGGGGAGGGGGCCCAGCGGCCGGGCGGGGCGATTACCTGGGCGCTGCGGAGCCGCCTCCCCGCCTCCCGCAGCCGGGCGTCCTCCGGCCGCTGCTGCCCGCCACCCGGTCCCCCTCACCGGCCCGCCACCGCCCCGCCGCGCCGCCCGCCCAGTCAGCGGAGAGCACTGAGCCGGAGCGACGGGCGCCGCGGCCAATTAGGTGGCTACATTCCCCCGCTGGGCCCACCCCCCTTCCCGCCGCCTGGCACCCTTTGCACCGCCCCGCCAGGACGGGGTGGGCGGAGCCCGGCGGAGCGCCTGAGCCTCCGCCCCAAGGACAGCGCAGGGGCGGGGCGAGTCATGCAAAGAGACCGCCAATGGGAGCGAGGCAGGGCGTGCCTCTCCACCAATAGCCAGGCGGTAGGGGTGGTGCCACCTGTCTCCTCCAACGGCTTGCAACGATAGGGTGGGCCCCGCCACTGATTTCCACTAATCAGGTTGGGGGGCGGGGCTTTCCGCGCCCAATGGGAGACTGAGGTCGGGAATTCAAACTGACAGGTGGGAGCGTGGCTGTTGACGGCTCCGGGACGGGACGGGACGGGACGGGATCGGAGCGGCGGGGCCTGGCCCGGCCCGGCGGTGCCCGCCCGCCATGTCGGCCAGCAGCTGCACCTTCGAGGACCGGTGCGTGGCCGTGCTGTGCTGCCGCTTCTGCCAGCAGGTGCTGAGCTCGCGGGGGATGAAGGCCGTTCTGCTGGCGGACACCGACACCGACCTCTACTCCACCGACATCCCGCCTTCGGGGTAAGCGCCGGGCCGGCGCGGGGGGGGGGGGGGGGGCGGGGGACGGCTGGACCCCACGGATCCCTCTGGTGGGGCACGACCACGGCCCCGAGGCCCCGCATGGCCGGCCGGGAGCTGCAGGCTGGCACCCCCGGGGGGCTGTGGCCTACCCCCGGGGGGCTGCGACCTACCGCCAGGACTGCGGCCTACGCCCCCCGCGATCCCGGGGGATCAGTGGCATAATCCGCTGTCACCGGGAGAGCGGCCTCGCAGCACGCCATTCAAGCCCTTCCTCCATTTCCAGTTCCACAGGGCTCGCCTTCAGCCCTGGGGCAGCGAGGCTGGCCCTTGTCTAGTAAATAAAAAGTCTAATTTAATCTGTTCGTGGGGAAGACGTAGGCCCGGGAAGCCACGGGGAGTTCCTCCAGCTCCTTCCTTAAGCAAAGGTTAGAACTGGAAATAAATACCTGTAAACAGAACAAACCTGCTCTTGCGCAGGTTCCAGAATGACTCCCCTCCACGTCGGCTGTGTGTTGCTTTCCCATTGCAATATTTGAATACTAAGGAAGTAAGATTGCAAAATAACATGTTAATAAGAAGGGTTAAAAAGGAGATAAGAAATCAAAGGTTTGGTTTTAAATGGCCTAGCCTTTAAGCTATCGTTCTGTAGTCTTAGCTGAGATTCACCAGGAACTATGGTGACGGCTATGATCAGATTTCTGACTGATAGGGCCACGCTGCCAGCAGCCAGCCCCGAGTGTGCGAGTGATGGTGAGTGCTCAGAGAAGTGGCATTTTCTGGCCTGATTTGAGAGGACTTCAGATACTGTCATGTAACGTCATATGGGTCTCTGTTTCCATATGAGTGTGGCTGGTAGCTGATAGGAAAACGGAACTGTGTGGTCTTGGGAGAGTTTAAAAACAAAACAAACCAACACAGCAGACTGCAGTGGTAACATCGCTTTGCTGTGACTTCAGACCTGTATTATCAATACAGTACAGTTGTAGTCATAGCTGCATCTAAATTCAGTATTTTCACTTTCTTCCTATCTAGTACTGTTGATTTCATTGGAACCTGCTATTTTACCGAAATCTGCAAATGCAAACTGAAGAACATCGCGTGTTTAAAGTGGTAAGAATGCCATTCCGTGACACTAACGCCTCCTCCAGCACGCTGCAATACTGTTTAATCTTCTCACTGTAGACTACTGCAGTGCAAGAGTTAAGGGATGAATGAACAGATTGCATACTGTATTTCAAATTTAATGCTGCTTGATAGAAACTCAGCCCACTACTTCTGGGCATGGCTGCCAGTCTATTTCTGTGCAAGTCCCAAGTGGAAATGTGACAACCTTGTCAGTAGTCTGAGTATATGGGAAGGCTTGCGTGCCACCTGCCTGATTAAATGTCTGCTTCAACACTGAGATAATTGTGTGAATAAGGCCGCAGTAAGAAGTAGTTACTCATATTCTAATTAATAGAACATCCTCTTGGCAGATCTAGTTGTTGCTAGCAGATGGAACATGCTGTCACTAAAGTTCTTGGAGTTCTTTTATCCTCTTTATTAGTGCCTGATATTTAAGAGTAAAAACAACAAGTCTCAAATAACTCACAGTTATCTGAGATGATCCTTTCAGCTTCATAAGCAAGACTTTTACCTTGTTCAAGTTTAAGCGATGGGGCGCTGTGATAGGAACAGAGTATTTTATTTTTTAAACAGGAGAAACAAGTATCTCACCAGAGTGCACAACTGAGAAGTAGAAAGATGGTTGTTTGAGGTTTCAGCCTAGGAGAGTAGACAAGGCTTTGATAGTCTCTGTCTCATTACTCCTACTACTGATACTCTCCTGTGCACAGTGCTTCTGTACAGATGGATTTTGTGTGCGTGATGAACTTCTATGTTGATTCCAATGGAATCACTGGCTTTCCAAATAAAAAAATAAAAAAAATTCCACCACCATTTGTTGGTATGTAAACTAATCTGGATTACACAATTTAGGTTACTAAATGGTTCTCTATGCCAAAGATCTAAAACTTAGATATTCTGAACTCCTGACAGATGTTCCCTGAATACGTAAGATGCTTGTTTAACTATGTTCCCTTAACTTTATGAAAATTTACATAATGGTCTGGTACTGTGGCTATTTAACATTAGTTTGAGCTGGAAAAGCCAACAACATCTATCTTCTCATCAGACATTTGTGTCGCTCATGATTTCACTTGTCTTTCTAGTGGTAACATTGTCGGTTATCATGTGATTTCTCCCTGCAAACCTTGCCTGCTGTCCTGTAATAATGGCCACTTCTGGATGTTTCATAGCCAAGCCGTCTTCGGCATCAACAGACTAGACCCTTCTGGTAAGGAACACATATGTTTCCTTCTCTTCCCTAAAATCTTTAATCCTAAGTGCACCTTCTAATGAGGCATCTCGATATAGTTAAAGCATATGGAGGGAGTGTAACATATGGAGGAATAAGGCAAGCGTTACTGTATTGCTAATCTAGCAAACTACTTTGGGGGAGGTAGTTGTAGCTACTTTGTAAATGAAAATTTCTAAGTGGAAATTTAGCTTCATCAGAAAGCTTAACCTACCCCCTTTTCTGGGCAGAAGTCAGGATTTTCTGAAGCAATATTATAACTAGTATAAACACAGCTACCAGCTGCTATTTATAGCGGTATGTATAGCTTTACGGGGCTATTAGGCAGCTGTCCAATGGGCACTCTTTTTGGGTGAGTCATGTTGTCACTTTGACCCTATATAACTGAGTCCTCATTAGCTCAAGCTGAAGTTAGAGCTCGTGCTAGCTAGTTTCTTCAGCTAGGTGTTGTTTGGATGCCAAGTGTCTAGCATAATTTGCCTTGAGTCCTCAGGAATGCATAGCATTCTGACAAATCATATCTCCTCCTTGCAGATGGGAGTAACTTATTGTCTAAGCCTTTCAGTGTCACCTGTGTCTCACATCAATGCATTTAAAAATAAGTCAGCCATGAGGGGATTATCAATAGCTACAGGAATTAGCTGTAGAAATACATCTGTGAGCAGGGACTTATTCTTTGAGTGATGCTGTAAATACCACCACTCACAAGATCACTTTGGAAGAAACTAGGAAAGCGTCTAGATAAATATATCACGAACATGACTTACCAGGTTTTTCAATTACTAGAGTAGTTATTTTCTCTGAAAATAGACAGTCGTGCAACTTAAAAATAAGGTCGCAATCCAAAAATACTTTTTCTTTCCCCCCCCCCCCCCCACCCGTCTTCTTACTTCCTTCCCACCAGGTGTAAATGTATTGCTTTGGGGCAACTTGCCGGATTTGGAGGAAAGCACAGATGAAGATACGTCCTGCATCTCTGAGGAGGAGTATATCAGATAAATGTTATCTACAATCTACTACAGTATCTTCATTATATTGCTGTTTGGTTTGGATTTTTTTGTTCCTGCTGGCCCATCAGAGTTTAAACAATATAGGAAACCAGGAAATCTGGAAAACAATCCTAAAAAGGAAGGTATCGGCTTCCTCTCTCACTGTAGCCTTCCACAGACTCTTGATTCTGCCTAGCGTGTATCTTCTGAGTAAAGACATGCCTTGATTAGACCTAGAAATGCAGATGGAAGGTGCATTTACTGAGATCTAGGTCTGTTTTGTTTTTTTACAGTTGATAATCCTTCTCAACTGTATTTTTTCTTCTTTCCTAAAACATTATTCACAGAGTCTTTCAGTTGCTGTAAGTACAGCTTAAAAATCTTAATAATCAGGCTGATCGACAAAGTTCTGAAAGAGCTCTGCTTTTGTGGTCGGACGGATCATTGTCCAGGGCTTCTATTCTGAGTATACAGAGTTGCTGAATAAGTGGCTTAAAGTATTGGACCTTTGGCTCTATGATCTGGCTCTTCTGCTTTTAGCAGCTTGTTCTCTGGGCATCTGAGGCATGCTAGGATGCTCCTGAATGCGGACTGGGAAGCTATCTTGCACAGCTTTTCCATCTCATCTTTCTGTACTTTTAGGATCATGTTTCTGAGATCAAGCTCATTTTTTTTCCCCCCCTCTAATAAAACCTCAGTAATTGCTACATATACTTAATGTCTAATAGAACTTCAAGACTACACTGGAGTTTTTCTTAAGGTCAACAATCAAATCCATCCAGTTTTAAGTGTTATTTTTTTCGTCTTCTAGGGTAGGCATCCCTCCAAAGCAGAAATCTGTCATCTGATTGAGTCTTTATAGAGAAAGAAAAAAAAAAGAGATCAGGTTAAATATTTGGTGTTCATGCCTAACCTTATGTTCTGAAGCGCACACAATCTGGTTCTTGTAAGAACTAAAGGATTCAAAGCTTATTATCCAAATTGTTACAGCCATGGTATTTAACTTATGAACTAAATACTGTCCCCTTCAGCAAGTCACCTGAAGGATCACCTTTAGAAAATTCAAGGTACAATCATATAAGAGAACAGAGTACATTTTTAAATTTGGATTGACACTGAGTAAGTCATTCTATAGCCTCCTGTGATACTTGGAAGAGGTGCAATGACAGCAGGTCTGAATTGTCTTATTATTTTTACTGCATGTTATATATTTCTTAATTAACATACTACCTCTTCTGCATTGTTTAAATGTATATTGGTATGTATATATATGCGTGGGTGTATGTCTTGTTTTGACTTCCTGTGTTATGTCTGCTCATTAAATAGATGTTTTGGACTATATAATCTTCTGGGCTTTAATTAATATGGATGTGTAATGATAATCAGAACAATGAAAGAGCATCTTGTATTAAACTAGTTGAATAATTAGGTTCTTACTACTATGATGTTGATTTAGAGACCCCCAAAACATCACCTCCTTTTTACACTGACAAACCTGACAGTTTCTCAGTCTTAAAAGTGTTTAGTCAGTTAAATCTTCCATAACACCACATTGCATTTTTTGCCAGTTTTCTGTGCCGCATGAATTTGATCATGTTGTGGCTACAGTATTAAGCTGGCAAGGTGACTTTCTCACACAAAGACTTTCCAACAGAATTCATGAGCTAAAAATACTTTTGATTGTTGGGGTTTTTTATAAGTAGCACAATAGTTCAAATAGATTTCCCATAATGTAATTCTGCTTTGTTGCAAGTTTAACACTTGCCATTTATAACCTTTGCAGTTTTGAGCCAGCCCTGTGTAGTGGCAGAGCTGACTGTTGAGCTCTTCTCCCACAGAGAAGTTAAGAGGACTATAATTTCTTCACATCAAGTCAATAATTCTGTTTTTGCTCCCTATCTGTTTGTACACAGAGAACTGGAAGTTCTGCTATGAACTACTTTAATTACACAGGCCTGTTTGAGCTAGTTCATCTCAACCAGGCATCAGCTTGAAATAAAAAATAAGCCAACTTTTAAGTAAGTTCAGTTTTTGTTTTTTTGACAATAAAGTTGTTCTAGGTATTATATACAAAGTAAACAAACATCATCTATTGCCCCAGCTGTCCTGAACATTATGGAACAAACTAATCATGTCTAGGGCTACTTCTTTCCAGCTGAAATTAAAAGTACTGACTGAGCAGTTTGTGGTAAAGCCACCACTCCTTATTCACAGGGCCCTAATGTTATGGGTTAAGTTTGCAGGGATCAGCCTGTGTAGGGAAATACTTTCTGTGTTGATAGATATATCTGACATTAAACAGCTGGCACAAAACCAGATCAATATTTCTAGAAACACTCCCAAGTACTTCACCCCACCCAAGGCTTTGTTTGAAATAAAACAACTCAGGTCTCTACGGGGTTTTTGTTTGTATGCCTCGACATACAAGGTACGTATGTTGTAGCACAACCCTGGAATCTGTTGTGAATCGTTTGGAAGGTGATGGCTGCAAGGCATTTGGTATAAAAATGCTGGACATTAAGACACATAATGTCCAGAATTAATATATCAGCAGGGTTCAACTGCCTGACAGATCTGTGGTCAGTCTGAACGAGAAAAAGCTGGACGGCTGTTGTCATCTTTGGTGTAAGGGTGTTACTGAAATTCAAAAGCAGAGCACAAAGCTGAAAAACAAGAACTGAGTCCTAAGGCCTTTCTCTTCTGCTCATTAAGGTGCACAATGCAAGTAATTAAAGAACTTTAGTCTCTCTAATCAGATCTGGTTTTAATCAGAAGGGACTGAACACCAGGCAAAGGGCCTTGAGTCTAAAATGTAAAGTCAGTGCTTCTGCAAGATTTCCAAAGTCTGCTGGCACTAACAGAACAGCCAAAATTGATGCAGTTATCCTTAGTACCCACAGCACTGCATCTGCTGCAGGGCGCACATCGGTCACAGTGTGCCCGGCACATTCCCAGCAGCTCTGCAGCTACACGATATTGAGTAACGCAGACTTGTAGGTTCAGGGTCACAGACTTGTTTGCATGAAAACATTCGAAAGCAGGATTCCAAAAGCCACTGAGGATAAATAACTTTGATTTGATTTTTAAATCACAGGGACCTCTGTAATCACGCTGCCATAGATGGTCAACCATTTTCTTTCCTGCAATGCATTATCTGCACTGCACAATATTAGCTGGAAGGGTAGGAGAAAGTCATATCCAGACAGTGATAAATTGATTCCCTTTCATATTAAATAAGACTTACTAGAAAAAACACATTTAAATATTCTTCATTATTCCAGTACAGAGTAATGCCTAATCATGATCTTACATTTATGTAGCACCATTCATCCCAAAATGCTTTACAATGACAAACAGTTCAGAATTCTTTTACCCTTGAACTGCAGCCAAGTGCAGGATGTAAAGCAGCTGCCGAGGAGACAGCATGCTGCAAGGACCACGGTAAGCATGACTCTGTAATGAAATGCAGTATGTGATCTCTATCAGTATAAACCGATACGTTGATTCTTGAGGGAGGTTCAGCCTGAAAGACACTCTCTTCTTACACAGCCCGGAATGCAGCTCATCCACTGCGAGCCAGATGACAGATGGGTCCCTGTTCCTAGGACAGAACCTGGAGTCCCAAGGTTCAATCAGTGGAAGAGCCCGACATTCAGAGACGGGAATTACTAAGCTCTCTCTTATGTTGTGCTCTTCTCTCTGGCATGCAAGAGCTGGCATGCTTTTTAAAGTCAAGTAAAATGGTCATTTATTATAAATCACCCAATTACTTTGTCGTGAGAGGTCATTGTTACATATTTTATTGCGTTTGCAGTCTCTGTGGTTTCTGAAAGCATACCCCAAGGAACAGCACATATCCCAAGTAAACAGCCTTTGTGTGCTATTATTTGGATTAAGGGAGTGTCTCCAGGCTAGTATAGTATAACATCCACGGGTGCCAATTGTGCAAGAAACTGTACGAGCAAAGCGACTTGCAGACTCAGAGAACTTGCCCTGTAAACAAAGCAGCCCAGGGATGGCAAGGGAACGGCTCTATCGGAGAGGGAATGACTCTACCGGAGAGGGAACGGCTCTATCGGAGAGGGAACGGCTCTATCAGCAATCAGAGATAAAGCCGAAGCCATGTAAGCCTGAAGAGGAGACTCCTTAGTTCCAAGCCTACAACAGAGATCCGAGCCGTGCCTGTTCCTGCAGCTATGAATCGCGTCTTCCTATTCCAACAGGCATTTGCAAGTCTATGAATAGATTCAGCTCTTCCAGCACACATGCTCCATCACCTCGTACTTACAGCAAGGAATTTTCCCTATGCTGGTGTTTCTGGGTTTCTGCCGCGTTATTAGGCTTTACTCTTGCTCTATCACACAAAGGAGATTGATCTAGCCTCTAGCCAAACACCCGTAAAAAGCCCACAAAGAAAACAGGTTATTCCAAACCTGTACAGATACAGCATTCATAGAACTAAGAGATCCACGCTGCAATTTATGCGGATTACAAGAACGACAAGAGAGAAAAGCAGGATGCCTGCCTGGAACATCTCCTGTGAAATTAACTCCAAGTCGTTGATGCACCACCCAAAACTCCCTCTTCTCATCAGGAAATATCAACCACGCTATTCTCTGAAAAAGCATCAGCATTTCCAAGCAGCTATTAGCCAGGGGGACGTTTTAGCTGCTTTGCTGTCTGCAGCGTCTCTTGTCATCTTGCATGCGTGACACAAGCTTAACAAAGTGAGTCTGCACTCTATTGATTTCTCATTAGAAAGCATGCCTTGCATTTTGGACAGCAAGAGGGGGAAAAAAACCAACAGGGAACAAAGCTGGTCAAATAGAAGCCAAACAATCTCTGGTGCTTCACTTCTTATGTCGTCTGAATGCTGACAGCTTGATGTCTCTGGGTAACGCCACACAAGGGAAATTAGCACCATAGCACTCTTAGGCACTGCCATCTGCATGTCAACGTATGTAGAAATTTGTGCAGGCAGTTATAAAGCCAGACTGATAAAAAGGACTTGATCTTTTGCATTTCTCTGACTACACTTATTTCCTGGAGGAAAGTGCTAATTAAAAATAACCCAGTATCGTTCCAACATAACTGCAGCCGCACTAGGCTTCTTCCCTGCTGTGCTATGGCAGAAGCTTATTAGTTCATCCCACTCCAGCATATGGCAGGTTTTGGAATAGGAAATTTCCACTATCAGAGGAGACAACGCTAAAAATACAGGTGTTTTGGGACCCTCACCCTAACTCAGAAGGGAACATAAAACCAAAGAGAAACTGCTCCTGTGTCTAATGGGCACATCTGACAGTTCCATACACAAAAGCAAGCTAATAAGAATTAAATTTTTTAAAAAATTGATCTGATTTTGCCTCTTCCTATCGTCTGTCTGCCTCTCAGCCAACACAACACTCCCCAGGTAAGCAAAGAGGTTTCAGGACCAAAGGACACAGAGAAAACTGAGAATACAAAGCTCACACGCCCTTTGTCTACACTTTCTGGAGGTTTCGCCAGTAGCTATTCTTTTATTAGCGATTTGTTTGTCTTCATTTTAAAAAAGTGTAAGTATCTATTCAGTTCTGAGACTAGCAAAGCTTCAACAAGCAGGAATCTGGTCTCTCCTTTCTGCTGTGCTTACAGAACAGACCCAGAAAGCTTTTCAGCAGACGTTGGCAATGGAAGAGCTGCAAACTAGCTTGCAGCAAGCTGCTTTGGACGCGAAGGGTGCCAGGCTTCGTCGTCGGTATTGCAAGCAGACTTTGGCCTGAATTAAAAACACAGTGTGTGAAGCTAGAGAACCAAAACCATTTGAAGACGGCACAGATAGGATCTGCGCCTGAAAACAGGAGTGAGAATGCACCTTCACCAGCCAGATATTCAGGGAAAACGGTGCCGGGCTGCTATGCCAGATGCAAAACCGAGCTCCTTTCAATGACAGAATTTTTAAACCGCTTCAGAGCCACTTGCTTTGACCAACTCTCTTATTCATCACCGTGTAAGTGGACACACAGAGAGAAGTAGCTGGTTTCAGACCACCAGAATACCAAAGCTGCAATAGTTTCCTCACGAGGTGGTCGGGGAAGCCAACGCAACCAGAGGATTATTTGGCTAATAATGCAGATGGAATAACCGGGGTCACATTTGAGGGAAGATTGTGAAAGCTGCTGCAGATTCACCCCAGCATCCACTCGGATGTTAATGAGCGCCTCAAATATTTGGAAAAAATTAAGCAATCTGCTGTTGTGCAAAGGCCCATCACAAGACTTTCCACAACGTCGCTCTGCTTTTTATTGGACCCCAGGCTGGAAGTGCATTTTGCCCTGTAAAGTTAATTTTACTCTGCTTCACATTTTACCCAAAGTCCAAATTGCTTTCTTTGTAGCTTTGAATTTAAAATTCAGATAAATACATTTTTTTTCAATCTCACCTGCTACCAGAGGCAGCATTCATAAGTGCCAGGAAGTATATATTCAGCAGAATATATCTATTTTTTTTTATTCCAGTCCTTATGGGAAATCAAAATTTTAAAACTGCTTAAAAGCAACTGGCCACTATAAGAAACCTTTTACCTTATTAACTGGATTCCCAGTCTGATCTGATACAAACATGCCAGCGATGCATGAACTCAAATCGCTCCTTACCTTCGTGCCACTCTGATGGCACAAAGCAATTCTCAGCAAATTGAGCAGTGCTTGCTGCAAGTCAACCACAAAAATCATAGGGCTTAATAACAAGCAGCTTTCGGGTGGCGGCAGGCACTTTGATAACAACCTGCCACTCTTCCTGCATCACTCGAGCCTCCTCTCGCTCCTGCCAGGGGGTTCAAACCATGGGCACTGATGGCTTTGGCATTAATTGCAGTGTACGTTGCCAGACCTGACAACGTTGCTTTCCCCTCCCAGCGCCTTGCTTGTGTCTCTCAAGCAGTCACATCCATCGCGTACCGAACTGGCTAGCAGGAGAGGCCAGGTGGATCCAAGCTTGCTCTTTTCCAAAGCCCAGGGGAAAGCGGCGCAGTTATCCCCGTGCTCTAATGCCCCTAATAATAAGTTTGATTTTATAGGCTCCGTATTCTCCCCAGCCTCCCAGCAGAGATCAAAGACAGCTATGTCTGGGTGTGTGCATGCACATACATGCATGGAGAAGACACATTAATTACGGTCTGAAAATTTCTCTGCTAGAAAAAGAACTGGTTCCCTCTTTGTCACTTACCTCTCCCCCACAAAAACTCACGCTGGCCCAATTTACTCCTTGAAAACAAGCCTGGATTGCAAATGACCCAGGGAGAGGAGGCACCGACTGAGCGTACCTTGGCTGAGAAACGGGCGCTTTGAAGAAGAGACACTCGGCACCAACACGGGCTTTGATGCCGTAGCACAGACCCAGCGACTTGTCCCTCAAGCTTTACCCTCCCTGTCCAGGCAGTGGCCAGGCCAGCAGTCGCCCCAGGGAGCCTGCCCGCCTCGTGGAGAGGACGTGTTGGTGGCCAAGTGGCTGCGTCACTGGGTTGCTAATTCCATAGGCGCTGCTGACAGCAGGACTGGAGGAAAATCAGGAAACCCTGATCTTCCTTTGGCTGACTTGGGTACAAAAAGGGAACAGCGCTGGGAACGCACAGACGATGCCGCAGAGCTTTCAGCTGGGATTGTAAGTCAAAACTCTGCCTCATAAGAGCTTGGGAGAAGCATCCCTTGGGCCAAAAACCGCACAGAGTTTTGACATCGTCTTCTGGCCACCGCTAGAAAGAGAAAGCAGAACTCCCTCCTGGAGGGATCACAGCCTGAGCACCGGGTGCTTTGTGTCTCGGAGGGGAGTCGATGGGGCCATGGTGGCCACCGACAGCCGAAGCCAGCCCAGGCTATGGCCTGTGATGCCCCATCTGGTAGCATGGACATCTCGTAGCAGCTCCCTCAGGCTGCCACACCACGTGCTGGGGCTGTTGGTCGGGCACAGACCGACGTCAGGAAGGATCTGGTGCCTTTTGCTCCCTGTTTGCAAGACGTGGCCTCTGAGGGGGTGTAACAAAGCAGTGGGAGGGAAAGTATAAAGTACAGGTTTAGTCGGGTGACTCCATCGAGCCTGCAAGGTCTGTGCACACCTTCACAAATTGACCCCAGGTGCTGAACCAGCTGGAATGTGCTCAGGGGGAAAAGGTGTATAAAAAGTTGACAAGACTCACCCTTTCTCTCGCCGGGGAGGTGGGGAGGCTGGCTTTGTAGCAAGGGATGTCTGGGCATGCCAACCCCAGCGAGGGAGCACGTTTGTGCCACTCAAGAGGTGGGTCTACACACCAGCAGATTGCTGGTTCCTCCAACTCGTACGCGTCCCTTGGCCTTGGCTAACACTTCAAAGGACAACTGTCTTTGTTCCTACCATGCATGAATACCCCAGTTCTTGCCAGGTAGCTATCCTATGCCTCCAGAGCTCCAGCAACAGGCTTTGGATGTTTTCCAAGCCCAGCAGGAGCACTTCTGCCTCCGCCACTACTGTCCAAATTTCTTTGTAAAACAGACAATCCTGTTCCTTCATCTTCCCACTTTTAAACACGAAACAGTAACTGTTTCATGCTAAATAACAAGTGTTTCATGCTTGACAAACTGGTTGGGGTTTTGTGGGGTTTTTTTTCTGCTGGTGTAAATTGCTGCTAGACTGTTGTCCTCCAAAACCTCCCTGTCTCAGCCCCCGCAGATACCCAACTGTACCCTCAGACCCCCCTTTGAGCATTCTCGTGGTGCTGTACGCTGGAGGTGACAGCCTCCCTGTTGCTGAGCTCACCTGGCTTGACATCCTGCTGCAGCTACTACTGGAAGGGCATCGCCAGACCACCGCCGTCGCGCTGTGCCCCACACATCCCATGCCTTCTCCAGCTGGTGGGGTCCCATGGCCAGAGCAGGACAAGGGCGCTCCCTTCCAACAGAGGCAGGAGGAGGTTGAAGCACACAAATAATCAAGGCTGGGGGTGGAGGGAGTACAGCAAATACATGCGTGTGCACGTGCCATGGTGATCCGGGGGTCTTCCAGCTCTGGGTCTCAGCATGAGAGCTGTCATCAGGCCACGGAATAAAAGACACTGGCATTATGCTCGACAAATTTGCATGAGGAGTGATAACAGAAAATCCAACTGAATTTCTAACTTCAGCCAGTTGTAAAGACAGAAAGGTTCCTCAACGCAACACGAAGTATTTAATTCTCTGATAACAGAGTGAAATAAAGATAGCGGGGGGAAAGCAAGAGCTCGCTATCAATGGAAACAGAGAAAGGGCCACTGATATTTTAAGGCATTCACCTTTAGGTTATAAGCCGCTTATCTCAGACTGCTACATATGTGGTCTCCTTGGGAACCGAGTCAGACAATAAATCAGATGTGCCAACATTTATCAGAAGCTCCAACTAGCCAAAAACATCAGCTCTCCTAAGAATGCCAGATCAGTTCTGCAAGACACAGGGCCAAGCCTGGAGTCACTCCTGAGGCACGCAGCAGGGCTAAGAAATGCTTCAAAATAAATGTCAATTAGATTCCTGCTCCTCGTCGCCGTGTCCTCTTGGAGCCACGGGCTGTTCCAGCAGCTTTAGAGGAAGGCGAAAGGAGAAAAATCAACCGGGCATCATGTAGGCATGGTTAATGTGCACATCAGGACAACATCTGCGTAACATGTGCCCAGTCAGCCACAGAAATAATCCTACCCGTTCTCCTCACAGTTTGAAGCATGTAAGAGATTATTCTTGTCTTAGTCTGAACAGGGCAGGGGGGTAAAAGCGATATATGGACAGAGTAATGGTAAAAATAAAAGCTTGGGGAAAGTCAGCAAGATCATTGTATGAATATTCTCTCACTGCAAGTCTCCTGCCAGACACAAGGAAAAAATCCAGACATTTCACATGTCAAAAACAAACAAACCCATCTCAACCAAATCTCTTTCTTTAAACTGGTGAAAATTTCCCAACCACTTCCAAAATGTTCAGCTGCTTATGCATAACCAAAAGAATGTCACGAAAGGTGTTCTGGGGCAAAGACTCGGTCTCATTTACAAGGGATTTGGGCAGGAATTAACTAGTGGGAAAGCAACGGTGGCAGCATCGCTTGGCGAGCCTCACTCACCCAGCGGTCCTGACTCCTGGAGGCATCAGACATACGTGGTGTATGTATGTGGATATACGGTGGCGGGCATGTGATTCGGTAAGCGACCCACGAACCAGGAGCAAACACCTTCAGCAGCAGTATCGGTGGAGCTGGGGGAAACCAGTGCTCACAGCACAGCTTTGCCTATGGCCCAAAAGAGGAAAAAGTCACTTTTTTCCCCTCCAACACTGTGAAGTGACCCAAGCGAGATATATATATTAAAAAATTAAAAAACTTATAAGTAAAACAGCTTGCATGTGGCCGGGCCACGTGCTGGCAACTGTATTTGCCAGGAGCGACACTCGGTGCCCTCTGTCCGAGCACAGATGGTTCCAGCTCCCTGGCTGCCCCAGAGCCCCATGGGCAGCACGGCCACAGCCCCCAAGGGTGGGCTGCGTGGTGGGGCTGGGCGGTGGGCTCGGCTGGGCTGGGCGGTGGGGTTTGGGCAGTGGGCTCGGCTGGGCGGTGGGGTTTGGGCGGTGGGCTCGGCTGGGCTGGGCGGTGGGGTTTGGGCGGTGGGCTCGGCTCGGCTGGGCGGTGGGGTTTGGGCGGTGGGCTCGGCTGGGCTGGGCGGTGGGGTTTGGGCAGTGGGCTCGGCTGGGCGGTGGGGTTTGGGCGGTGGGCTCGGCTGGGCTGGGCGGTGGGGTTTGGGCGGTGGGCTCGGCTGGGCGGTGGGGTTTGGGCGGTGGGCTCGGCTGGGCTGTGGGGTTTGGGCGGTGGGCTCGGCTGGGCTGGGCGGTGGGGTTTGGGCGGTGGGCTCGGCTGGGCTGGGCGGTGGGGTTTGGGCAGTGGGCTCGGCTGGGCGGTGGGGTTTGGGCGGTGGGCTCGGCTGGGCTGGGCGGTGGGGTTTGGGCGGTGGGCTCGGCTGGGCTGGGCGGTGGGCTCGGCTGGGCTGGGCGGTGGGGTTTGGGCGGTGGGCTCGGCTGGGCTGGGCAGTGGGGCTGGGCGGTGGGCTCGGCTGGGCTGGGCGGTGGGGTTTGGGCAGTGGGCTCGGCTGGGCTGGGCGGTGGGGTTTGGGCGGTGGGCTCGGCTGGGCTGGGCGGTGGGGTTTGGGCGGTGGGCTCGGCTGGGCTGGGCGGTGGGGTTTGGGCGGTGGGCTCGGCTGGGCTGGGCAGCAGCCCCCCTGCAGGCTCCGGACGCCCCTGCCAGGCCGCAGTGTCCCCAGGGCAGAAAGCCCCCCCCGCAGCCCCCTCCCCTGCAGAGAGCCGGGAACGATCCAGCCCCCACCTGCAGCCACGGCTGCCGGGGAGCAGCAGACCGAGGGGTAATTCCCTGTCACTTTGGGGGGGGGGGCAACGGCCCCCCCGGCACTGGCTGACCCCTAGCTCTGCCCATGCCACCCCCAGCACTGACACCCACTCTGCCCGTGCCCACCCACTCCCCCCCAATCACTGCCGGATCCCCAGGACTGCCCATGCCGCCCCCCCCCCTCCCCCCCAGCACTATCTGACACCCACTGCTGCCCGTGCCCCTCCCCTCCCCCCAAGCACTGCCCGACCCCCGCCACTGCCCGAGCCCCCCCGAGCCCCCCCCGGCCGCGCCCAGCGGCAGCCGGAGCCACGGCGCCACCTGCCGGAGCGCGGGGGCAGCGCAGCGCTCCTGGGACGCGCCCTTGTAACTGGGGGGTTTGGGGTTTTTTTTCCCTTTTCCTGCCGTGACCGTGGGACAGGGACGCGGCCAGCTCGGGCCGGTGGCCCCCCGCACGCAATGCACCCCCAGTGTCCAGCGTCAGGACGGGGGGAGCCCCGCTTCCCAGAAAATAAGGAGCCGCTGTCAGGCAGGGGGTCTCACCGAGGGCTGCCACCCTTCCCTCTGCGCGAGTCACCGCTGAACCCCTCCTGGGGTCACTCCCTGTTAGCAAAGGCAGAAACGAGGAGAAAAAGTCCGTAAAGTCTCAGAAATGGTTCACTACAGCCTGCGCTGGGGTTCCCCCGCCAGCCGTTCGGTCTGACTTCCCCGACCCCGCTGCAGCTGGGCTTTGACTTTGTGGCCGTGGAAAATCTGCCCGTCACCAAAACGGCTCCCAAACACCGTCACTGCCAGTACCTCTCCCTCGCTGGCCAAACCAAGCCAATCCCTGGAGAGCGCGAGGACTGGGACTCGGCTTCCCCCTGGCAAACTTCTCCTCTTGGAATCCGTGCTGGAGTTCAGCCCGTACTTACTGGTCTGTTTTCCAGCAGAAGGGCCACCAAGTGAATAACAGGTAGCGGAGAGCCATTTACATCCAATTAAGTAACTCCTCACCCATCTGAGATGATCAAAAAAGAAAACAGCTACTGAGGGGGTCATCCGGAGAGAAGGCCTTTAGCAGAGGTAATCGTGGGTGTCAGGATTCAAGAGCATCCAAAAGTTCACAGCTTAACAAGCTTTGATTTAAGATATTGGAGCAGGGTGCCCAGAGCAGCTGTGGGTGCCCCATCCCTGGAAGGGTTCAGGACCAGGTTGGACGGGGCTGGGAGCAACCTGGGCTGGTGGCAGGTGTCCCTGCCCGTGGCAGGGGGTGGGAACCAGATGGTCTGTCAGGTCCCTTCCAACCCAAAATGTTCGATGGTTCTGTGGTAACTTTGCACCCACGCTGCAGCGCTGAGCTTTTCAGGAAACAAGCAATCCTTGGGGACCACGTGGGAACAACTACTTAAAACAGTCTTTCCCCATAGCAATTCCCTTTTTTCTGTCCCCTTCTCTCCCTCAGCCATACTGCAACTTTGAAAGGAGCAAAAGCAGTTACCTGGGATGTCAGAAAGGTTGTGCTGTTTTACTGCATGTCCAGTTGCATGCTTGAGCTTATCTTACATTTCCCAGATCTTAGATTATCTTAAAATTCCCAGGTCGCTGCTGCTGCCTGGCCAAAATGTTACAGAGTTCCCAGCGTGACCGTGGCAAATATTTACTGACTGTTCAGGACTTGTTTTCCTCTTGCTCTGCAGAAGAGCTGGTTAGTGCATCAGCCCTTCACCACGAACACAGATTCTCCAGGGACTCCAGCTGTTCGGATTGGGAAGAACCTGGAGGGATGAAAGAGGGGCAGGACCAGCCAAGTCCCCCCCATCACCCTTGGCCCCAGGGCTGCCCAGCACCCTCAGCTCGGAGCTGAGCAACCTCACGCTTCCCCCAGTCAGCCCCACGAAAGCAGAACTATTGAACTGATTCATTTAGATTTCCTCCGTTAACAACTGGCCTGTCTGAAGTGAAGCAAAACCAAGCAAATAAGGTGAACAATGAGGTTTTCAGAGGAGGCAGAGTCAGATCCCCATCATTAACACTTACGTAGTTTTTAAACATTTTCCAACACTGTCATGGTTCTCTATGGTGACAGACTCTGCTGCTGCTTCACTTGGCTCCAAGCTGAAGTCCAAGACAAAACAACAATAAAATTCTACATTTAATCTAACACAGCCTCCCAGCAGTATACACTTTGTTGGAACTTATTAACCAGCTCCCAGCTCATTCCCTGCATAATCAGTTTGTACTTCAAAGTCTCCGCCAGCAGACAGAGCTAAATGATGGTGTTAAATTCACTCATGTATAAAATTAATTAGTTTTGGGGCAGGACAGTGGATATTGGTTGTCAGAAGTTGGGATATTAGTCGAATAGGGTTGCCCAGGGCTCTGGGGACCTTTGTAACTTCCCAAGCAATGCCTCGTGCTCTTGTATCCTCAACGTGCTCTTTCAAGCGGGGTGCATAAGAAGAGCACCGGCGGCTCCCTGCAGTGAATTGTTTGGGACCACGGGAATTATCCCCGAGCGGAGAAAAAGGCTGTGCTTGCTCCCATTAAAGCAGAGGGACTGCTCCCTCACTCAGCTTAAACGCACGCCTGCCAGGTGAAGACACGTCAGGTCAGACACCGACATTGCAATTCCCCTCCAAACTGCTGCACCGTCAGGGCTGCTTGGCTCCCCGTCCCGCTGTGGCCGAGGTGCAGGGAGAGGTCTCCAGGCCAGGCTTCCCAAGAGGCTGTCAGTGAGTCTAGGGTCGGCTGGGACCCCAGCCTGGCTGCTGGGACCAGCAGGGGATTCTGTTACACACAGATCACCAGGAGGGAAAACAGCATCTGGCTCGTCACCTGCTGAAGCAGCGAGCACAGGTCATGTCAGGGAGCTGTCCCTTTTCCTCTGCATCTCTGGTTTCTTTCTAGGATAATCCTATCACAATTAGCTTTTGAGGACTTAGGCATTAATTTAATTATTTTTAAGTCTCACCATTGAAACTAACAATAGAGGAGAGCCTGGACCTGTGCGGCACCAGGGGCAGGTCCAAGCCTCCTTGCCTCGCTTGGCTAAACACAAGGGGGTCAGCAGCGATTTTCACATTTCCCCTTAATCCAACACTTAGCTGTAAATCTGCTCTCCTCACCGGGGAGGAGCAGTGCTTGCTCTCACCTCCGTGTGACAGGCGCAATGCTGATAAGCCTCGGGGTGGGATTTGATGCCCTGAGTTGATGTGGATGATCCGCAAGGAGAGCCAGCGGCTCGCTGTGTTACGGTCCCGGACCCTCCTGGGGACCATCTCTTTGGTGCCCAACAGGGAGGCAAAAGCTGCTCAGACACAACCAGGCACAGGCTGTCCCCTAAACACCAGTTTGTATATACAAGTTCGTAAATATGGAGCTTTGGAAAACCGAGGGCAAAACCACCCACACAAATCCCCATCTAACCAGGGACAAGAAGACTGCAGCCCGTGCTTGCTCTCTTTTTTTTTTTTTTTTTTTTTTTTTTTTTTTGTGGCCATACAACCAGGGCATGGGAAAAAACAAGCATCTTTCCCTCCCTCCCCCCTTAGCCACGCTCTGTGATTCCCCACGCTCGCCCACTGCTGCAGCTAATGCCGTGTCTGAGCCCCCCCGAAGACAGGATGCAGATCAGATGTAATTATTTTGTTGCTGCTACAGCAATACCCATATTCTCATGCCCATATAGAAACCCTAAAGAAAAATCACCTGTTGATGCTTGACCTGCACGTTAATTTGGTTCATTTTCTAGACGACAGCAGCTCGGTGAGACAGGGAGATAATGGAAAGGCCAATGAAGAAATCCATTGATTTCAGTCTGTGGTTTCCCCACCGGCAGGCTCTCACTACAGACTGCGATTTGCTCGCATGATGAAGTGATAATCCATTACAGCCAAAAATACTGGTCCACAGATCATTGGAATTATAAGTGATAAAACTATGCATTTGGCAGGTTCCAAAATGTCATTATTCTGAGACACAGGGCAACATTCCCCATTTGCAGCAGCGCTAAGTACGTCCTCGTGGCCTTTCAAATCTGTTGTGCAAATGCATATGAAAATAGCTTTTAAGAGATGCCTTGGCAATTAGCACTGTACGCACAGGGAAGAGTCAGAACAAAGCAATTGTCTGGGAATGTCAAAGGGTGTTCTCGGGAGGCGCACAGACCGGGCTGCCACAGACTAATCAGCCTTCGACTGAAATAATCCCTTCAATCTATGAGCTGCCCAAAAAATAAGTGTTATACTCCTGACACGGCTTTTACCTTCACTCCCCATTATCAGGAGCTTAGAGGCACCGAGTCAGATACTTCTTAAAATCAATTTCTGAGGAGGGGGCAGAATCATTTCTGTTCCACGCTGCTCAAATACCTTGGACAATCCACATGAAGTGAAACGAGTTGCTTTTTGTAAGAGCTCTCGATTGTTGGGTTTTACCATCAAAGCAAACCACTGTTCTGAATGACGACTGCTCTCTCCCCAGAGAATCCCCGCTCTGCAAGGAGCTCTTCGGATAAAGACGGACAATCTTCCTAATTTGTACATCAAAAATACCAATTTCTGGCAGTTCTTCACAAGAGCCCCAAAAGGAGGCAAAGGTTGAACCTCAGGTTTAAAAAAAAAAAAAAGAGAGGAAAAATTGAGATGCAGAAGAGTATTTAGAGATTTACCCATGGATCCCTGGGAGGTTTAAACCTGATTTCCTATCGAGTTGAATAACGGCCCACACACCGAGGCACACACCCGAGCTCGGTGGCGAACACCCCCCCCCCATAGCACCAGCGTTAGCAGGCATAATCCCAAATTCTCTCTGCAACAAGTGTCCGTTCAACATCCCAGATGCTGCGGAACGGCGTCCACGGGGTCTTCAAACCCATTCAGGGCAGAACAGGGACAACACAGCTCAGTGCTGGTGCTGGGTGCAGGATACGTCCCGCAGAGCCCACCCCAGCCGGCAGCACCCCCCAGCACCGGCACTTTCGCCTCGGCACCGACGATGCTGCCGGGAACAGGTCTGGGCTGCCTGATCTGACCTCGCCACCCACCTCCAGGCAGGCGGTACATGGTGTGCAGCCGCTGTACTTTATCACCTTCTCCTCAGACACCCCACATTGGGAGAGGATTAAACAGCATTAATTGCCTTCCCAAAGGCTCCCATCCCACCGCTCTGCCTGCCGAAGAGCCGAGGCGAGAGCAGTTTGAGGATTAACGACTCTTGTCCTAACCAAAGGACAAAGAGGTGGTGGGTGGGTGTTGCTGGAGCTGCAGGCAAAGAGCTCACCACACTTGTGCAACCCCCTGGAGCCGGTGCTGGTTCCCAAACAAGCCGGTGCTGGCTCCCAAACAAGCCCCGACAGCAGTGATGGCAGTGCCGCAGCCCCATGTCGAGCGCGTTGGTGGGTAGGGGGAAAGGACTCCCTGGTGAGCTGCCACCCCCTACCATCCCCGCTGCCATTTTCTGAAGGGATGAAGCTGCATCTCCCAGTTCACACCGGGAAAATCTGCTCCCCCAGGTCACGGAACAGAGCTGGGGCAGCAAATTCTTTCCTTTGGCACACAGGGCTGGGATGCTCTCCAGCCTCCGCAGCTGGGACCACCACCCCAGCAATTCCCACAACAGCAGGGACCCTCAGAGCACGGTAAGGAACCACGGGTGCCCAGGAATCAAGAGATGCAGCGAGAAACCGCCAAACAAAGCCAGCATCCCAGCATCACAGCTCCATCAACACTACACGGCTCTTCTGCCCACAGTCATTTAATTAGGAGTAGCAGGCAGCACATTTAGAGCACAGCTTTCTGCTTCGTTTGCAGGAACCGCAGCACAGGGAGGAGGCAGACCATTAGGGCTACGTTTCCTAGGAGATTTTCACACACTAAGATGGGGGGGAGAAAAAAAAAAAAAAGACAAAAAAAAGACCCACGTTTCATGCAAGCTAAAGGTAGTAATTCCACTAGCGCTCCGTATCTGTTAAGCATGTTGAGCTACACTACTAGTGAAATTGCAATAATGCATTTGAATTGGACTTATTTTGCCCTACTCCCTGCACACACAAAAAGGTAGTGAGAAAAGCAAAGAATTTGCTCAAAAAGCTGAAAAGAAGCAGCACATCTAACAGCAGTGCTTCTAGGGGCCAAGCCCTGGTTCTGTGAACTTGTCGCTCAGCATCTCGAAGCCCCTTAGCTCAACATCCAAGAGCTTTTGGGGTAATAATATCAGGGCAGGTGAGACTTGCCCAGGGTTTTAATTGATCAACCTCAGTGCTGGTCACTCAGCGGGAAGCGGTGTCACCGAGGCAGCTGCACGATCCCGGACAAGTTTCGCTGTATTTGGGTATAACCTGAGCCTGGCAAAGCAAGAACAACCTTTAATCATGAAGCCTTGAACTTTGCTGTAGCGGGGAGAGTACAGAATGCTGCAGATATTTTCCCTGTGATTCATCATTTTCTAATATATTGTCCTGCAACAGCTGCTCCTCTCCTTTCATAACCCTGATTGATGCCTCTCTCACCTGGAAGGCAATGGGTTCTGAATAACTGCAGCGTTTCCAGCAGGCAAGCGGGGAACGGTAGACAAAGCAGATCTGAGGTCATGGAGAGGTTCTTGTTCACTTCCCCCCCTGTACTGAGATTTTCAATTAAATGTATCTTAAATCCTGGGCTCTTCTTTGTCTGCGCCAGAGGGGAGGGAGGAGGGCAAGGGCAGCAGCCCCCCCCCCTTCCCAGAGCATGGGATGTCTCCAGCATCCCTGGACCCAGCCAGACTACTGTAACCCTGATTTCAGCTGCAGATGCTGCTGGAAGGCGACGTGGGCTGCAGCAGCTGTAGGTGCCGATGCCTGAAGCTGCCCCAGCACCCACCCCACATGAGCTGCCCGTGGTGGCCAGCTCTGCCTCACAGACCTGTCCCCACGCAGCCACGCTGGGGGCTGGCGCCTGGGAATTGCCTGCACGACCCACACACATTTCCTAGCAAGGTCTTTATTCCAGATAACACAAAACCTCTCCTCTCTCTAGGCTCGTAGGGCCTGAAACCCCCATGCACAGGTCAGACCTGCACGGTATAAAGCAAAATACAGGATGGGAATAAAGTACCTGTCCCAGCCTGGCCACGGTGTCACCGCTGCCGTGGTTAACCGGCTTGGCCAGCCGTCCACACCGGAGCTAACAGGAATAGATTGTCCCCACAGCAGCCCGTCACCCGAGGACAAGAACAAGCCATTTGTTTCCAGCCTTGAAATGTAATTTGGGGGGTTTCTTATTGATTTTAAAGGTTGTAAATGCTCTGGCTGTGTCTGGGTTTTAAATGCTAATGATGATAACAGCAAAAGGAGATGAGGGAGTGGGGAAGGGAATTGAAGCATTTCACAGCTACCAAAGTCTTTAAACATCCCTGGCTACACGAGGAAACCAACAGGGAGAATGTAAGGGTGATAAACAAGTAATTTGCTATTTCAAAGATGCCTGTAGCTCCAATTTTTCCTCTGGCAGTTGCCTCTACTTAAGCAGACTATTTCCACACATACAGGTCAAATGAAAAGACACAACAAAACAACAAGGAAAAAGTAAACTGTAATAGAGTTATCAGCTGCAATAACACCTCCAGATTTGATTTGTTTTATCCAACAAAAATCCCCTGCTGCTCTTCACCAGCCTGCAAGGCACGCTGGATCACCTTGCTAACCATGCCAGGGAGGGGATGCTGGCCCAGACCCCACCGCTGCAGGCTGGTTTGCTTCCATGGGGTTTGGGGGGGGGGGGGGGGGGTGTAGGGCACGTGTGCTTCTGGGCATGGTTTTGGGAGACTCTGTGTGTTTGAGTGAGCAGGGCTGTCCCCACACAGCAGAGATGCCGGGAGCAGCGTGCAGGATGAAGGGAGCGATGCTCTGAGGCAAGCTGGGCTGAGTCAGCATCAGAGCTTGGACACAACACCTCCAGGGATGGCAGCTCAGCCTCCCAAATTTATGTTCCAGGCAATGTTTTTAAGCACTGATACTTTGAAGTTTAGTTCTTTGACACCAAACTGTCAGCTTTTGTTATTCCGCTTGCCAATTTTTACAGCTTCACATGGATTTTCCATTAAAATCCAAATGGCTTGTTCTGCCCAGCAGTGTCCCTAGCAGGCACCGCTTTGGGGCATTTGCCATGTGTTTAACATATTTATTTATGTGCCCAGACATGCTTTCTAATATTAAGCAGGATCAGAGGTTTTAATTAAATGGAAAAAACCAAATCTGAATGAGGGAAAAGAGGGGAGGGAAAGGGGAGAGGGACTGACACATCTGGCTTTTAATTACTTTAAAATTATAGAAGCTCCTGTCTTCAGTTCTAGAGCTGTATGACAGATAGCTCTGCCCTGTTATACAGCACCGTTTTCCCCCTGCGGTGTGCAACGGGAGTCATAGTGCAAGTGTTGAACCAGGTGTCCATTTAGAGACAGGTCAACATTTTGGGGCATTTCACATGGTATCAGGATGGACCCGAGCTGTGCTAAATCCTTCAGCACTCCCAGTAACGGCTGCAATCACATCCTCTGCTTGATGACCACACAGCAGAGAAATTTGTTTCCCTAATGAGACAGACACTACAAGGTCACTTTTCTAAGAACGCCTCACAAATGTTGCAAGAAACACACACACACACACACACAAATCAAATTATATCAGGTTTTCAGCTTCCGACATCCCCAAGTCTCAGAAAAATGAAGGACAGTCCTACGTGGAGTTAGGTCAATGGCAAGAGCAAGCTAGGCTTTTAAAGGTCCTGAAGTCTCAAAGAACTGGAAAGTCCCAGCAGTTTGTATTTTCAGGATACGGAGGGGAAGTCATTCATAGCTTAATTTTGACAGAGAGTTGGCATTAAAAGTAGCGTGAGATACCAGGAACTCCCAGCCCTCATTCCTGCCCTCGGTCTTTCCAAGGAGATGATCCCAAGCTGCTATAAAGCAGTTGCAACACCATTAATTTTACAGCATCTGAACCAGCGCAAAATGACCAAATCTTGCTTTTTCCCTGACCTGAACCACAAAAGCCATTTCAGTAATTAAATGCTAAAGACAGACCAAGTATGCTCTGGGCTGTCAGCAGCAGAAGTTTAATACCATTTCATACCACAAATAAAATATTTGAGTTGCAAAGTGAGCCAAATCAGCATCAAATCCAAGCCAACACATTTTTTTTATTTATTTATTTGAGCTGCAAGCTACCGTGCCAAAAGATTTAGCAATCGCAAACCCTCTACCTCTGTGCTCTACAGTAGCTGGTAATAGAAACAGCACCTCCTGTGCGATGCAGGAACAGCACTTTCTGTGCTGTGCTTCATGGTGCATTGATGCTACCAGCTGCCAAAAATTCGCTACGTAACGCCAGTGCTACCCTGAGAAACCAAACGCTAAGAGCTTAGAAATCCAGTGACACGGTCCTGCCGCTCAGCATCGCGGCCAGAGGGGAGGGGGGAAACACAGACCTTGTGCCAACGGTTTTCACTGTGTTCCAGGGCTCAAGTCACCCCCTGGTGCAATAACCAGCAGTGAGACCCCAAGGGCTACTGACCTCTGGCAGGCATGTGCACCCCCCCGCCGCTGCGCGCCCCGACGAACAGATGCGTTACCAGAAAGCAGCAGCATCCTCCCCGTCCCACAGCACCTCCAGCCTCTGCCCCACCAGGGCCTGGCTTATGGGAAACAGCCTAAATGGCTGGGTGGGGTGGGCTGGGTGGGCTGGGCTGGGCTGGCACAGCTGAGCTGGGTTGGGTGGGCTGGGTGGGCACAGCTGAGTTGGGTGAGCTGGGTGGGCATGGCTGTGTTGGGTGGGCTGAGTGGGCATGGGTGGGCTGGGTGGGCTGACTGGGCACGGCTGAGCTGGATGGGCTGAGTGGGCATGGCTGGGCATGGCTAGGTTGGGTGGGCTGAGTGGGCATGGGTGGGCATGGCTGGGCGGGCATGGCTGGGCATGGCTGAGCTGGGTGGGCTGAGTGGGCATGGGTGGGCTGGGTGGGCATGGCTGGGCATGGCTGAGCTGGGTGGGCTGAGTGGGCATGGGTGGGCTGAGTGGGCATGGGTGGGCATGGCTAGGTTGGGTGGGCTGAGTGGGCACGGCTGAGCTGGGTGGGCTGAGTGGGCACAGCTGGTCTGGGTGGGCACGGCTGGGTGGGCTGAGTGGGCACTGCTGGATGGGCACGGATGGGTGGGCACAGCTGGGTGGGCACAGCTGGGTGGGCTGGGTGGACACAGCTGGGCTGAGTGGGCACTGCTGGGTGGGCACGGCTGGATGGGCACAGCTGGGTGGGCTGGGTGGGCACGGCTGGGCTGAGTGGGCACTGCTGGGTGGGCACGGCTGGGTGGGCACTGCTGGGTGGGCTGGGTGGACACAGCTGGGCTGAGTGGGCACTGCTGGGTGGGCACGGCTGGGTGGGCTGAGTGGGCACAGCTGGGTGGGCATGGCTGTGCCGTTGCCTCCCAAGAGCTCCCAGGGCACTAAACAAACCAACACGGTGCTCGGCGAGCGATTCCCGAGCTGCGGAGCCGCAGAGCCCAGCTCCGGCGCTGCTGAAGCACGGGCAGCCGGGCAATAGTGGTGATGCGGCAAAATGCTCGGGAAACCAATGAGAGAAAATGAGTTTATTTTTTAATCCACCTGCTTGAAAAAATTCTTTCCTGTGATAATCACTCTCTCAAGAAAATGAATTTCTGTTTTCCCAGGGATCATTTCTCTTTTGTGGATTACCTTCACTTTCCTCTAAGCACCTTTGCAGAAGGATTCTCCCTGCAACTAAACTTAGGTAAAAGCTCCAACTCTGAGAGAATCGCTCCCCGATGTGCCAGTGAAAGCCGAGACCATCCTCAAAACCCTTTAAATGCTTGTTTCTCTCTGCAGAACCTGCCCTTCCATCTCACTTTTTATTGCTTTGGAGGTTTTTTTGCACTGCCCTCTATTAATTTTCCAGAAAATCAGCTGTCTGATCACAAACATCTAATATTATATTATTCACTGAAATACCCTCCTGTCCCTAACCCCAGCACCCTCAGCCAGGCACTTGCCTGTGATGGGTGCTTTATATCCGTAGGGTCTCTTATAAGGATGAATGTCTTTTAATTAGATACAAATCATGCTCATTTATGGTTATTAGAGGTGATCTGCAAATCTTTATTCAGCAAATAACAGCCTTTTTACAGGCAGCTTAATTGCAATACCACCAGCGGTGAGCCGGAGCAGCTCTGCAAGCAGCAAAGCCCCTGTCGAGCAGGCAAGTGCCGGGAAGAAGCCGGTGTCGGTGCATTTCTTTGGTTTGCTGCTTCCCTCTTTCCCCAGCAGAGAAAGGAAAAACCACTGGAAATGGATGAGTGGCTTGATTTGTTATTGTCAGTAGTAGGGGAAAAGGAAAAAGCAAAGCCTTAAGGTTGCAAAACAAAAACGAAACTGTGTGTACACATGTATATTTCGTGTATGTATGCACTGAAGGTATTTTGCAATCGCACATGACGTGGGAAGACACACCGAAGGCTCAGACAGGGGTGGGAAGGGGAGGTGAGGAGAAGAGGCGGGCGAGCAGGTACCCGAGCGGCCAGCCCCGTGCCCAGCGCAGCTCTTGGTTTTCAGCCACGCAACGTGCAGCGCCCGTTGTCCTGTGGCCGAGGGGTCCCTGCTGCCCACCGCTGTTCCCCGGGTCACACCACACCTTTGCGTAAAGTCCGCAGCTGAACTTCAGCTCACCTCTGCCCATCAGCTTTTCCTTGCCCCGTTAATTATTCCCAGGCTCCGTGCAGATGAGAGATGGGGCAAAAACCGATGAGCCCAAGGCAGGGGCTGCTCTCCAGGGAGCAGAATCCTGCTCCCCACCTCCGGGACGGTTTTCTGTGGGATGGAGCAGACCGACAGCGTGTAGCTGAGGACTAAGCAGCAGAGTCGGGCTTTTGCTGCATCTCGGGGACAAACTCCATCCCCCACCGGGCACAGAAGGGACAGCACATCAGAACAGGCAGCCTCAGGATGCGGTGCCAGGAGACGATGCTTCCACTAGCTTTGCTGGGGGGCTGAGACCCCGGCTGCACGAAATCAGGGGATGTCTGACCCTCCCAGACAGGGGGACCCACACCCCCCTCGTTCCCCATGCACAGGCTCTCGGGACAGGGGCCTCCTCTGCTGGGCCAGGAGAAGCCAAGGGTAGGGACTGGGGTCTGACTAGCAGGGAGAGTGCAAACAAGGGGGGGTGTCCCCAGCCCTGACACGCTGCAGGAGAGGGGATGCAGGGGACAAGGATGGAAGCGCAGGGGGATTCCCAGCCTTCAGCTCTTGCCCAGAAATCCCATTTGGTAAAAGCCCCTGGCAAAGCTCAGGGATGATGGCTCCCGAGAGCATGGCAGGAGGGGAACCAGCTCCCACCTGCCTGTTGCAGCACCCATCGGAGCCCGACACAGCGCAGCAGCAGAGCCGGCCCAGGAGGCTGGGGCCAGCGGGGAGGGGAGCTGCTGGGTTATAAAACTCACCCGGGCACACAGCGTTCACACCACAGCGACCGAGAGCCACCGCCGGCAGACGGCCACCCCACCTCCCACAGCAATGCAGGTGCTCAGACACCTCTCACCTGACTTTTGCTGTTCTTGGAATGAAAAAGCCAAAGAGATGCAGCCTGTCTAGCATTTTCTGTTACTTTTACTATGCTGAAAAGAAGCAAAGATTATATTTTTTTTTCCCACTTTTTCCCTTTCAACTTAGCAGTGCAGGGGGGAGAGGGGACGCACAGGATGAGCAGTCCAGGGAGAAACAAGCGTTTGGGAATGTTTAGTGCAGATGAGGGAAAGCTCAAGGGCTGAACCAGGGGCTCTTGCACCTCTTCACTTAACAAGAATATTGGAGAGAGCCCAGCCAGCGAAGGGAATTGCAGCTGCTTAGAACAGCGTTAGGGTAACGTTGAGCTGCGCGAGACGGAGGTGACAGCCTGCACCGGTGCTGGGGACCGCTAGAAGAGGCACGTCCAGCCCCACCGGCTGCCAGCAGAGGAGCTGGTGCAGCAGCGTTCAGGGGCAGCACTGATCCTGACAGCTCAGCCCTGGGGAGGAGGGGAAGGTTCAACAGGCCGTTGGAAACGAGCATTGTAGCTGCCTGCGCTCCTGCAGGGCTTCCCGACGGGATGGAGCCAGGCTGGGGCTGGAACAGCACTCATCGCAGTTGGCCTGGGCACAGCCAGGGGCTGCTGAGCCCCCAGACCCTGGCAGGGGACCCCAACCTGACCCTCCTGCACACCCGGGATGAGGAGCTGGCCAAGGCAGAGATCGGGGTGCTGGCCACCATCCTGGCTGTAGCGACCGTAGGCAACGTGGGGGTGCTGCTGGCGATGTACCGCCTGAGGAAGAAGATGAGCCGGATGCATCTCTTCATCTTGCACCTGGGGCTGACCGACCTGGGTGTTGCGCTTTTCCAGGTGCTACCGCAGATGATCTGGGAAGTGACATACCGCTTCTTGGGGCCAGACCCACTCTGCAGGGCAGTCAAGTACCTGCAGGTGCTGAGCATGTTCGCCTCCACCTACATGCTCATTGTGATGACGCTGGACCGCTACATGGCCGTGTGCCACCCGCTGCACACCCTGCAGCAGCCCAGCCGCCAGGCCTATGTGATGATCGGGGCTACGTGGCTGCTCAGCTGCCTGCTTAGCCTGCCCCAGATCTTCATCTTCTCCCTGCGGGAGGTGCGCCAGGGCTCGGGGGTGCTGGACTGCTGGGCAGACTTCAGGTACCCATGGGGAGCCCGAGCCTACATCACCTGGACCACACTGTGCATCTTCATCCTGCCCGTCGGCATCCTCACTGTCTGCTACAGCCTCATCTGCTACGAGATCTGCAAGAATCTCAAGGGCAAGACCCAGAGTGGTGCCCCCAGCACGGGGGGCCCTGCAGCAGCTTCCCTTCCTGCCCCTTGCTCCTCTGAGAAGAGCGGCCAGGGCCCCAGTGGGCAGCCCTCGCGGGTCAGCAGTGTGCGTACCATCTCCCGTGCCAAGATCCGCACGGTGAAGATGACCTTTGTCATCGTGGTGGCCTACGTCGCCTGCTGGGCACCATTTTTCAGCATGCAGATGTGGTCAGTGTGGGACGAGGATGCTCCTGATGACGGTGAGTAGCGGTGGGGATGCTGGGCTGCAGCCCAGAGCAGGCACAGAGCCCTGGGCATCCAAGACACACAGCACGCTCGTTGCATTTTTAACAAACAAGAGCTGTCTGTTATTTTGTCATTTTAAAAATCATGGGGGAAGCTGTACTTTTGCTCCCCAGTAGTAATTATAGAAAACTGTTTGCAGAGTCAAATCTTTGCTCTCACCAGAGAAACACTGAAAAGCAATGGCTCCTGACCGTCACCTCTAGGGATGTGTAAACATGTGGGATCATCTTTGCCGTGTGTGTCTCCTCCTCCATGTGGGAATTTGCTCGAGGAGCTGCTGTGTTTGGTATGTGACTGCAGGGAGGGTTTTAGCTGTGCCTGCTGCTCCCATCCTCTGCCAGGATTGCCTCACGGAGCAGCCGTGCTGCTGGAGCGGGTCCTTCACACGTAGCCTGGAGTGCCTGTACAGCTTTTGCTGAGCCAGCAGCAGAGGTTTCAGAGGCAGATTTCCATTTCCATTTCCAAGTTGATTTCTGCTGGAATTTTCAGCAGCTCTCCTAGCCTGTTCGTGGGTAGAAGGAACTTTATCCAAGACTGAAAGGCCTCTGGGAGATGCTCTGGCCAGCAAACAGGCTGAAGGAAGGTCCAAAAGCTGCTGGGTCTCATGTCCCAGCACCCCCTGACGATGTGCTCCGGGGGCGCCCTGTGATGGTACATCACCCACCTGCAGCCCTCAGCCCGGGGCAGAGCCTGGCTCTGTCTGCCACGCTGCAAACTCTCCTACCCAAAGACGTGTCAGTCAGATGGGAATGGTACAAGGGACACATGCCCAAGTGAAAAAGAGCCCCAGGGGTCCTGCCCATTGCGCACTGGGACCCTGCCCAGGTTGGTGGATGTTTCAGCTCTCTCCCTTGCCTTCCCAGACTCCACCAACGTGGCTTTCACCATCACCATGCTGCTGGGCAGCCTCAGCAGCTGCTGCAACCCCTGGATCTACATGTTCTTCAGCGGGCACCTGCTCCAGGATGCAGCACGTTGCCTGTCCTGCTGGGGTGGCCCCCGGCCCGGGCTGCGGAGACAGGCCTCCACCGGGAGCCTCTGCAGCAGGAAAACCACCATCCTGAGCCACAGCCACCACCCCAGCCCCACTGGCCTCCCCCTGCGCGGGGGCAGCGCCAGGGACTTCTACCCACCCTGCGAGGAGGTGGTGACCGAGTCCGGCACGCTCTAGGCTGGAGCAGTGGCTGGTCCCGGGGCACATCCCTCCGCTGGGGACAGCTGCCACCAGATGTGGCACCACAAACTTCACCTCGGCAGAGGTGTGTCCCTCCCCCCCTGGTAGCATCTCGTTTTGCAGAAGGCTGCGTGCTTATCCCGGAAAACATCACTGTCCACCTGGCTGCCGTCTGCTCGCTGCTGCACGCGCTGCATCTGCTGTGAGCATCGGGGGAGATGGACAGAGCCCCGACATCCGTGTCCTGCCCACAGCATCCACCTCCCCCGCCTGCTGGGGAGGCTTTTGCTGCCTGGCTGCTCTGCCCCAGCCATGCCTCGCAACCTGGGTATCTGCCAGGGGATGCTGCACCAGCCTGTGCTCCTGGAGGGGCTTGAGCTCTGGGTGTTTGACAGATGCCAGCGAAGCAGCCTGAGCACAGCGGGAGGCAACGTGGCTACATCTGCTCCAGAGCTCCCTGCAAGCAAGTTACTCATCTCCCATCCTCAAGGCTTTGCAGTCGGAACAGACAGACAAAGGCACAGCTTTCCCATGCCCTGGGGCACAGCACGCTCTCCCCTCTGTGCTGACGGGCAGGTCTGGAGCCAGACCCCCTGCCCACCTCCCCAGGGCCAGGGATGGGGCTGGAACAAAACCCACAGGGCAAAAACATCCTCTCCTGCTGTGCGCAGCTGTCCGGCTACCACACAGCAGCATTGCGCTGCGCTGATGCAGGCATCCCAAATCCAGCACTGGCACCACCAAAGAGCTGCTCGGAGCAGCCCTCGCCCAGCTCCAGCTTGCCCAGGCAGATCCTGCCACCCTCTGTGTTCTGGCACTTTCCATCAGGTTCGCTCACAGCCCCCAGCCGCTGCGTGGGGCTGCTTCATGCTGTTCAACAGCTGCTGCATCCCATTAAAGAGCTGCTCTCAAACCGCTGACGCTTTTGTCTTATTTAGCAGAGATCAGAGTGCTGAAGCCACCCAGGGCTCAGAGATGGCTTCAGGGAACTTGGGAGCACAGAGGAGGGGTGGCTGGCAGCCAGGAACAAGCCATGGCCCTGCAGTCCCAGCCTGGCCCCTGCCCTTCTCCCTGCGTGTTGTGGGTCTCCCAGAAGCTGGTTTGTTCCAGAAGCAAGCGTCAGGCAGGCAAGAGCATCCATTTGCTCTGGAGGTTGAGCTCAAAAGCTGCTGATGGGGGATGTACGTGTGCCTCCGTGAGTACCAAAGGTACCAAATTCCCTGCAAGCAAGGTGCATTATGCCCTCTATTATCACAGGCTAAGCCTGTGAAAATAAGACATTTTGAAATGAGGTATTTTGAAAATAAGATACTTTTAAATTATTTTCATTTTTTTATCACCAAGCATTTGAATCAGATTTTTTCCAGAAACTCCCACTAGCTGGTTTTGGCCTCATCTCCCATTCCATAAACACACCTCTCCTGCCCTCTAGCAATGTTTCCAGAGATTGTTTGGGGTTTTGAACCTTTTCCTTCATGGGCCATTCTAGCTGGGCTGGATCTGCACAAGGTTGTAAGACCAGGAGTGCCTGACCCCCCAGGACCAACACCAAATCCATCATCTCACAACCTTGCACTGAAGCGCATCACTGTTGAGTCAGTTTGAAACGCACCTGGGGCGGCTCCATCCCTGACGGAGGGGGCTCCATCCCCCTTAGAGCTCCCAGCTACGGCACAGCTTCCCTTTCCTCAGCACTTGGAAAGCTTATTTCTTGAAAAATCCTAAGTAACAAAATGCAAAGTGATGGGGAGGAACCAGCTCCATTCGCAGCCGCAGAGCGAGGCCAGCGAGCCAGAGCTGCAGGCAGGGCTGGCCAGGCACTGGCTCTCCTGGAGCTCAGGAGCATGAAGGTGACCTGACAAATGCAATCATGACAAGCAGGGGAAGCAGCACCTCCGAGAAGATAACAGCCTTCCCAGCACATCCAGCTCACAATCCCAAGCTTATCTCTGCAAGCTCCAGAGTCCCCAGCTCCGTGCTGTTAGAGAAAATTGCAGCGCTGTATGTCAAGTCCCCTGGAAATTAAGCCAGTATTTAAGGAAAATGTGACACACATCGTGGGATCACAGGGGGGGTCAGTGGCCTGTGCCCCAGCGCAGGGCACCAACTCCCCTCCACAGCTCTGCAGGCATCGCTCAGCTGGGGGAGCCCAGCCCCCACACCCAGGGCACTTGGTGCAGGGACAAAGCAGGACAAGCAAAAGGTGGGAGACAGGGAATGCCACCCCTCCCCACAAGATGCAGCGGGGCTTGACTTGCCTGTGCTTACATGGAGACCTGCGGTCAAGTCCTGTGCCCCTCACAGCCCAGGTCCTCCACTTGAGGAGGGGGGATATAAATCCCCGGGGAAGCCCTGGGCTGTTTGCCACCTGGGCTGATGACTACGGCTTTCAGCTGGGGGAGGAAGCTCCCTGGCAGGGTCACCCTCCTTCCCTGGCATCCCCCTCGATGCGTGGCTGGGGGTCAAGCCACCTGCATGGGCACCCCAGGCCAGCTCTGAGGGCAATGAGGGCTTGGAAGACTTTGAGCCTCAAAGGAAAAGGTGTGCAGGGGAGGGTGATGAATCAGGGCTTGTCAGGCAGCGAGAGCCAAGCTGGTGAAGGAGCTGGATTTAAACGGATTTTATGACAGCGATCAGCAAAGAAAGTGTCATTCAGAGGAGACGCCAGCCTATTTGGGTGGATGTTTTGAAGACCGCTACATTTCCCTCCACAGACTACATCCTGAAGGGCAGGGGGGGTGTTTCATTTGCTTTCATGAAATGAGAGAAAGGGCCATCACACAAAACTGGAGAGCACATTTCAGCCTGGGCAGGAGGAACGCTTCCCGGCGCCATCCCACGCTCAGCAGCCTTCAGGAACAGTGATGTATTTAAGTAAAATACCAAGCAAATTGTATCGGTGGGTTGACGTGTGACAAGGAATAAAAGCTGGCCAGCATCAGCCCGTGCCAGGCGCTGACGGAGGCGAGGGGAAGGGGAAGCCCTGGCCGTGTGGCTGCGGGGGTCTTTAGCCATCCCCCCCGTGCTGGTAGCAGTCTGACCCGAAACCCTGCCAGCAGCATCCCGGCTGTCACAGCTTCACCTCAGTGTACTCGATCGACTTGGATGCCACAGGGCTGGAGCAGTGCCAGAAATCTGCTTTCTTCTTCTTTGGGTCCACATTGACATAGTCTGCCCCCGTCTTCATGTTCTCGTAGTCCGCGGCGCAGCCTGGCATGCAGCCTTTCCCCGGGAAGACCAGGGACGTGTAATTGAGGTTTTCTTCTGAGTGAGAGCCCTGCAGAAGCAGGAACAAACCCCAGGTCAGTCCACCCGGGGTGGCTTTGCCCTTGAACCCCCGGGAGGGCGTGCAGCCGTTCCGGGTGCCTGGCTTGTGCCCAGAGGGCTCCCTGGCACCGGGGGATGCTTCCCTCTAAGTAGGCAACGCTGCGTAAGGGGTGACAGCCCCCACCCTAGCCCCACCGCTGGTATTTCAGTACAGTCCCGTGCATCTGCCCCCTTGCTGCTGCTCTGTGGGTCTGGAGCTGGGCAGAGGCTGTGCCGGCAGCGGCCAGCACCTCCGCTGCAGTGGCTGGGGTTGCTTTCGGTGACGGCTGGGTCCCTGCGGCCGTACCTGCGGGCAGGAGGGGCTGCTCTCCGAGTCCTCCGAGGTCTCTGAAGATGTGTCATGGCTCCCTAAAAACCAGAAGCGTTATCACCTCCATCGCTACTTGGGGGAGTTAAAGGTGGGGAAAGAAAAAGGGGAAAAAAAGCAAATGCACTCAAGACTGAAAATTGAAAATCCAAGAAGCATCAGTGTGATCCCTGCCTTCTCCATCCCCCTGGTGGGAACTGGGCAGGGAAAGCCCAGGGGAGGCAGGAGGCAACTGGAATTGCCAGCGGCTGTTGTGCTCACCCTTTGCCCCACCACTCGCTCCCTCTCCCGCCCCAAGGCCACCAGACGAGGGTCTCCACAGCTGGTTAAGGAAGCGAGTATTGCCCAAATGCAATACCAGGCACGTAGAGCCATGTGCCAGCACAGAACGCGGCTGGCACAGGGTGCCCTTACCTGCATAGGCCGGTGTGTGCACCCCCTGCCCCGCCGCCGAAGGGGGGGCGGGCGGCCAGGGCTGTGCTGCAGGGCTGCTGCTCGCCTGCTTGCTGCAGGAGTGGCTGGCTGCAACCAAGAGGCAGGTTAGCATCCCGCTCCAGCCGGGATGGAGGTGTCCGACACCCCACACACCCCATGCCCCACACCCCCACCCACCCCCGACCCTCAGCGCTGCCCCACAGCAAAGCCACACGAGCCGCTGGCACAGCAGTCATCGTTATTATGTATTGGAGCGGGCAAGTATCTATCAATTCAATTAGCGAGATGGTTAAGTGCACGTGCTATTCTCCCATGATGAACGACTCCAGTGTTAAATCACGGCATCTGGGCCTCTTCCCATGCAAGTTCGAAATTAGTTTGACCCGTGGGGCCGAGCAGAGCTTCTTTCTGCACAAACGTGGGCAGCAGTGCTGCGTGAGAGCTTCCCTGCTGGCAGCTGTAGCATCATCTGAATGAATATTTTGCAAATGGATTCTGATGGTGTTTTTCCACCACCTTACTAACAAAAGCAATAAAAAGAAAATGTTTTTGAAACAACAAAAGGCTGTATAGCCCTGTCCGGTACTGCCCACACCGTTACAGCTGCTCACACAGCGCTATGGGGCAGCCCCCCCCGGCCGCAGCCTGGCCCCAGCACAGCGAGGGGGTCAGTCCCTGCCATGGTCCCATGCTGGTGCCCAGCCCACCTGGGGGTCCGGCGGGTCCCTGGGGGGGCCCAGCTCCCATGCTCACCCCACATGGGCTCCGCAGCAGCACTGGCTGCTCCCCAGAGCGGGAGCGAGAAGCGGACCCAGAGCAGGGACGTGGTTGTGCTTTACGAACTGGGGGATGCTGAAGCGTTGGGCAAATGCTTCTCACCAAGCTGGACGATTGGGAGCGAGAACGAGGAGCATGACAGGTACAGCGACCAGACAGAAAATTACCTATTTTCCTGCTGAGCATGATGTAAAGTGTCAGCAAAAGAAGAGCATATAGGATCAAGGTGACAGCTGAGATGGTAACAAGCACCCACCTGAACAAGAGAAAAATATTTTGTCTAAGTGAAAGACATCACCGAATTATTTTGAGTCTTTCAGGTACCGTTTGCCATTGCTTCAAAGCACGTTTTAGACCAAGGTTTGCTGGTACAGTATCGGGGTTTGGTTTTTGTCTTTAAGGCAATGTGCCCGAAAATCTGGGGTTTCATTTTCAAAAATAACTAGCGCTCCTTGCACTTTTTTTTTTGGTTTGTTTTTTTGGTTTGTTTTTGTTTTTGTTTTGGGTGCCCACCGTAAGAAGGGTTTTGCAAAGCCTCGTTGCCAGCGGGGTTGTGCTGCAGGGTTGAAGCTGCAACTATGGCTCCTGCCAGAATCACAAGCCCTTTCCAAGCCCTGCGCCTGCGTGTCTGCTCAGCGGGGCTGTCCAGTGATGACATGCAATTGCCCTCAGCACAGCGAGAAGCAGGCGCGGTGCCAGCAGCCATGGGGGCTGCAGCATCCCTGTGCTCTACCACCGCTCCGGGGCACGTGGCACGGCGTCCCCGAGGGCTGGGAGCCTTCGCCGAAAGGTGCCGCCCGTAGCAGCCGTCATCCTCCCACCTTAGGGTGCTTCCCTTGCTGCAGGGGGGTACCAAGGGCTGCCTGTGGCTCCCGAGCCCGGCATGCTGTACTCACCACTCGCAAGCGCTCATCCTTCCTGGAGGCGTCCCGGTGGTGCCCAGCGGAGCGCGGGAGGGCTCAGGGGGCACAGGGAGAGGCAGCCGGCCCTGGTGACAATCAACCAAAATGGTCCCATTGACACCGGAGGAATTTTGGCAGTGTGCTTAACCGTAAATGTTACAACTAATGTATCCGTGACGTTACCGAGCTGCACGACGCTGCGCTATGTGGTTTAGCTACTAGTAGAACACTGCAATGTGTAGTCTAGCTACTAAGGAGATAAGAACCGGTCCGAAACCAAGACATGAGCCAAGAGTGCTGAAACAGGGCCAGGAGAAGAGAAGGTCATGAAAAGGATGAGAAGAAAAGGAAGATGATGATTAAGAAGAAAGGAGGAAGATGTTCCAACCCCTCGACCCGTTACACCACATGTAACATAGCGCACAGACATAAGTAGTTTTTTGAACTGTAATGAGTATGCTAATAGTTTCTCAAAATGCCACTAATATGTATAGATCGGCCCTATAAAGATGAACCACGAACAAAGTCGGTGTGCATGTTGGGCGGAACCTATCCCTCCACATTTGGCACCGAAATGCTGTCGAACACTCAAAATCAGGCATTAGAGAGTTTTGTCTTTGATTTTTCAGTATCACCACTGGGCTTCATGCTGCTCCACATCAATTTGAAAGCAGCGGTCTGACATCGTGGAGCTAAAATAAAAGTACCCAGCCTTCCCTCTGCGGGAGGCTCCTACCGTGCGGGCGAGCATCTCTCATCGCCACAGGCTCTCCCTGCCGTTACCACTGAGCTTAATGGTTCCATATACCACCCTAGTGTACCTGCAACATGCCTGGAGCTTCTGGGCTCCACCGGGGTGCTGATAGTAACAAGAACTGAAATTTACTCTTCTTTCTTTAATCCTCTCTCACATTTCTTTTTTTTTTTTTTTCTTTTTCTTTAAAATCCACAAAAAAATACTTGATAATTCTAATCTGGAAAAAAACCCCAACCCATAGAAGAAAGTAACCAAAAGAAGGACACGGGTTTGGTGTCAAGCTCTTGCATCAGTCAAGATCCAGACAGAAAGTTCAGGGGCCCTTCACCACCTCTGCATTTGGAACACCTCGGATTTAATTCCAGGTGAGCGCTTAAATCCTATTGAAGTTCGGGAGACTTAAGGCACATAATCAGAAAACACACACGCCTGAACTGGGCCCCTTGGCTTGGGGCTTTCGGCCAGGATCCTGAAGAGATTTACAATAAGGGACAGCAACGGAGGACACTCGTTTTGTGAGCTTTCACTTGCAAAGACGCACTTTACATTTTCACTCAGTGCCTATATACTTATTAATTATATATGGCTAACATGAGGAGATATTTGCAACTAAAGCTTTGATACGATGATTAAAGGAGCCATAATAATATGATTGATAGGCTGATAGATAGATAGATAGTTAGAGCAAAGGCATCACCCGTCCTATGGACCAGATTCTATAATTTCCTCTATGACATATTTCTAAGAGTAATTCATCAAAAGCTTTTTACGATAAGCTCCCCAATCTCCTGTGGAATTCCACTTACCCCACCAGGTTGGCCACTGCCAAGCTAAAAGTCCGTTTCTTGCCGGAATTTCCCCCCTCCCTTATTGAACTGCTCTGTCCCCCAATATCCTACTCAGCCGGCTGTCATTCTTAAATGGCTCATTTCCTACTGTGGGGCGGGAGACGCTGCTGCGGCAGATAACAATCTGAAAAATGAGCTGTTCAAAAGGAAATTGCAAAAGAAGACCCAAATCCAAATATCAGTAGCAGGCAGCTTCTTTGCTGAGATGGGGTACAGCCAGATCGAAGAGATGATATGCATATGCGTATTGAAATGTCTATTTTGAAGATAACAGCTAGTAAGATGCTGGCAGCATGTACTTTTTTGGTGTGCCAGGTAATCTGCTGTGAGCCTCCCCCCCGCCTCCAGCCCCCAAGATATTAACCCTTTCTCAAGCAAAACGCCTTATTGAAATCAATCAAGGCTTGTAAAAAGCTCCTACTCGGCTGGTTACCGACTAGTAAATTCAAGATGTCTACCCTCCGTCTAAAGGTAAGCAAAATTGTGGAAATGCCTCAAATTATTTTAATCCTGTTGGAGTCCAGCTTTGCTGCCCCAGGTTAAGGCTAAAGCTTGGGCTGGCAGTGACACATCCCTGCAGGCATCCTTCAGACGCAGACACCAAACCCAGCTCTCGCCCTGATGAACAACCCCGCTGCTTCGCAAGTCATCCCGTCGATGGAGCGCAATATCCAGCCACGTTTTACCTGGGAGACCAGAGCTTTCTGCACCTTCCCTCTCCTGCAGGACTGGAGCAGCCAGGGCCTTGGACGGAGCCGGAGTTAAGGATGTTTTGGCAGCATTTTCGGTGGCCGTGCAGCTGGAGGGGTCCGGCAGGGAAGAAGGGCTTGCCAGCTCGGTGCCGGATGCGGTCTCGCTCTACCCCGATGGTGATGGCAGGAACAAGCCCACATGAGGCTCCATGGCGCTTCGTCTCTGTCAGCTGGCTCATTTAAATATATTTGGGTGTTTCTGTGCTGTTCTGTGGCCATTTCTGCTCCAGGGCAGAAGCGTATCCCTCTATCACAGGAGTATATCCTTCTATCCCAGGAGCTGATCACTGTATCCCTCTCTCCCGGGCATTTCTCCCTCTCACTCCATCCTCCAGCAGCTTTCTGCTGAGATGCAGCTGAGCTTCCTTGGAGCAAAGCATCCCTGAGGGCAGAGAGCCCTGACCAGCGGCAGCGTGGCCGGCTCAGCCCACAGCAATTCAGCTGCCACCCAAAAAGTGCTCTGGGTGCTTCCAAGTAAAAGTCTTCTAGAGGGGCAAAACATTTTAAATCATAAGGGACATGGTGGCAGAGCCTGGCATGGCTCGGTGCCTGCTGGGGGTGAATGGGCCTCCACCTGCCTGTTTTTGGGGAAAATTTTCTGGTCAGTAACAACTTGCGGCATCACGTATTATCTGGTGCTGGAGGTGCCCTGCCACAGCCCGACCTCTCTTGTGCTTCTTCGCTGGCAGGAGATGGGCAGGGAGCAGAGGGACCCCACTTCTCACAGGGTCCCTGACTCATGGGGACGGTGCCCACTGGTGTTTAAACATCTCCGCCACCCCCACGTTCCCATAGCAATCCTCTCCCGGGGGGATAACACCCCAGCATCTCAGCAAATCCCCCCAACTTCATAAAGACAAAGAGCAGGTGGGCTCCTGAGAAGCCCTACGTACCCGCAGCTGCCAGGCGCCGTCGGGGTTCGCCCCCAGGAGCTGCATCACGAGTTGGGGTCCCCTGCCAGGTCCCCGCTGCGAGCTGCCCACATCTCCCCCACCCCCTGGGACCATGAGCACCACATCATCCCCCTGCTCCATCCCAGGGGGTTTGGTCCTGCTTCACCCACCGCTTCTGTGACACAGGTGAGGACTGAGCTGAAGCTTGCTTGGCTTTTTATGGGTTTTTTTGAAGTCAAAGTTTGCCATTGCAGGGTTTCAGCCCTTCAAGTGTTCAGTGATGTATAAACAGATTAACAGGTGGAAAAAGTATTTGATAGAGAAAAAAAAAAAAAGGCTTTTCAGAAAATGCTACTTGGGTGCGATTCGAATCAGTCAAAGCTAATTGTGGAAGTGGCTAAACTAAAGGAAATAGGAAGAAAGAACACAGATAACATATTTTTAGCCTGAAACCAGATTACTTAAAATGAGTAAAGCGCCGCACGCTGAACTGGTGAGGGGTATGCTTTCCGCATGAGGTGCCTATGAGTAACCTATTTCTAACGTATCTGAGGGCACGGATGCGAAGCTGGACGGGGTAAGATGCACTTTATGACAGCTGCTGCCTGGAGCGATACACGACCCTATAGAAGCTATATTAACTTACAAGACTTGGGACGTTCCAGTGGCTGGCAGTCACCTCTCATTACATTTCTACTGAACGCAAGCCCTTTTTCTGCTGTTTTATTAACAAGAGGGATTCAAAGGCTCCCAGTCTTATAAATAATTCTGCATGTTTGGCTCCCTCGTTCTGGGCTGTCCCCAGTGTGCCGGGAGGTGCCGTCATGCCGCAGGAGCTGGAGGATGGGCAGGGATGGGCAGCACCATGCAGACCCCAGCTGAGGCGAGAGGCATCGTATATCGGTACATTTATAACACATAAAGTGTATTTCAAACATCAAGGTGCAGCTGGAAGGATGTATGAAGCAAAGCCTTTCTTCCCAATTTTCTGGACAAATATTGCTCAGTCTTGCATTGGCTCCTGAAAGAAAGAGGGGAAAAGCCATTTTGCTCAACTGGGTATAAAACTTTTGATTTCCCTTTAAGAGTTTGGATTTTAAAATTACTTTTAAAATAGCTAAATGAAAGTAGAAATAAATTTGCTTAACTTCAAAAATTTCTAAACGAAAGGCTTGGCCTCTTCATTTCTTTCATCTTCACATTTTAACACTGAATCTACTGTCACGAGTTTGCAGATTATGATGATCCAATTTGGGTTCTTTTCCACTAAATAAATTATTTTGCTTAAAGTATTTGGCTTGTCTGTACTACAGCTCACACTCACGTTTATCTCAGAAGCCAAATGACCCTTCAGGCTGGATTTTCTTACAGGATTTTCGGGTTATAAACCATGTCTGTAACAATCGACTTGCTGCTTTCGGCTGATCTGGCACTTGCTGGGAGTGCTTTTCTTTTCGGAAGCTGGTTGTTTTTTTTTTTTAATTCCTTCTATGAATATATGATTAGAACAAGAAGGGAGGCCGGTACATTAAACTGCATCTTAAAAGAGAAATAGATGATAACTTTATATAAAAGCCACTCAGTAAAAAATACCGCAGCTCCCAACCTGGGCATGGGGAAATGCAGGGAATTTGCATTTGACTTGGATAAAACAGCCGCATCTGCCATCAGCATTGACTCTGCTGTGTCCCATGTCTCCACGCTCACACTGCAGAAACCTTGGATAAGATTTTTTTAAGCTTAAGCTCCTTGCAGAGGCAGGGAGAAGAGAAGCCTGGCAGCATCTCCCAGGGATGGAGACACGAGACTCCCCCTACCAGGAGCCGCGACTCGGCTCTTTCTCAGCCGTTCCTGTTAGTGGGGGTCGCATGTGGCCACGTTGGGCTCACGGCCCTGCTGGTACCTGTGCCCCACAGACAAGGACTTTAATTTCCCAGGGCGAGGACTTTAATTAGATAAAATAGACTAGCCAGGATAAATGGAAAATTGATCAGCACAGCGCTAAGGGTAGAAACCCCATTAATTACCTGAACGGTGCTCGCTAGGTAGAACATCTCCCTTTGCGGCACCCGTCCCCGCTTATTACAGTGCCATAAACATGGAAAAGCACCACAGAGATGACACAGCATCATCACAAGCCTTCAGCCACGTGTCTGAGAGATGCTGGCAGCAAGAAAGCCCTCGCCTCCCCCAATGCACCTCCCCTCCATATCTGAAGGTTTTATTTGTTCGTTAGCATTTTTTATTTGCATTCAGAGGCTTAATGAGACGGCCATCCTTGTGTTAACAAAAGTCAGCCACTGGGGAAGAGCCCATCAGGGGCTGTAAAGCGATGTGTAACTGCTGCAGCTTCTTCCTGACCAGGCTTTGATGGTGCTTGACCACTATTTAAAAGGGAAAGTTACAGATTCCCAAGCAGTTCATCGCAGCTAATTAGTCTTTTTCTTTTAAAGTTTGCTCGGCAGCTGCCCAATGCTGCCAGCACATCCCTTTCCCGCATCCCCCCTGCAGCTGCCAGGGCGTGGGGCACCCCATGGCTGTGGGCAGGTCCCGTGGGGCAGCTGAGGGGCAAAGCAAAGCCCCCATGTAGCATCTGGGGAGGCTGCCCCTGGCTCAGCCCGGCCAGGTGATTTCCAGTGGATAACGGGCTGGCACTGGGATGGAGACCACATTCTGCTCCTACTATGGGACCTTTGCTGCCCCCAAAAGCAGCGGCACAGCCCCCTGCCCAGCACCCGGCAGGTCCCCACTCATGCCCTGCTCTGTCACCACCAGCCCCCCACCCATAAAAACAAACTTGACCCCAGGGCGCTTGCTCTGCCTTGCCTGGGATGTGGCCCGTGATTCATTTCAACTGCCAAAGCCCTGTGTTGACATTGAAAGGGGTGTTATCGCGGCGCTGCTACGCCGGGGCGAGGGTGTACCTGTTGGTATAAGAACAACGCCGCAGCACTACCCACACCGGCAGAGCCCAGCCGAGGCCAGCACTGCCACCGAGACGCCAACATGAAGCGTCTCCTCCTCCTCGCCGTGCTCTGCTTCTCCCTGGCCAGCAGCTTGAAAAGGTAAGGGGGTCCCCATGGTGCAGCCCAGCACCCTGGGTTCTTGGGGGGGCTTCGCTCCCAGGGTCCTGCCAACGTCGAGCGCGGCAGCGATGATGGGGCAGAGCTGAGCTGCCCCGGCACAGACACCCTGCGGCTGCACCGAGTGCGGGGACCATGCGGTGGTTGCTGGTCGCTCCCATCGGCTCTGCGGCCATCTCCATCCCTCCGGGCAGACCCCACCAGTGGCAGTGGGCTGCGGAGAGGTTTGCAGACCCTGTCAGAGGAGAGGTTTGTAGACGCTAGCAGCAGCAGCAGGCTGCAGAGAGGTTTGCAGACCCCGTCAGAGGAGAGGTTTGCAGACCCCGTCAGAGGAGAGGTTTGCAGACCCCGTCAGAGGAGAGGTTTGCAGACCCCGTCAGAGGAGAGGTTTGCAGACCCCGTCAGAGGAGAGGTTTGCAGACCCCAGCAGCAGCAGGCTGCAGAGAGGTTTGCAGGATGAGCTGCCGTTCACAGCTGAGGTCTGTGCAAGCAGACAGGGCAAACGCATGAATTCACCTTGGCCTCGGTCCCCTCTCCCAGCCTGAAGGTCCTTTTCCATCAGTCACGTTGAGCTCCTGCCCGCCCCATTGCTGCCTGCCAGCTGTGCCCCGACCTGCTGTCTCTGAAAACAGATCAACCCCCCCCCCCCATTTTGCTGTGCCTTGGCTAGGAAGCACTGTGGTGGGGGATGCGGGGAAGCAGGCTGTGGACCTGCATCCTGGTGGTGCTGGGACCCTCAGGGTGGACATGGGAACCGCAGGACACTTGCAGCGCCCGCAGCCCCGGTGGGTGACCAGGACCCTTGCTCCCCCAGGGTGACCCTGGTGCGGCAGCGCTCCCTGCGGAAGGTGATGCGGGACCACGGGCAGTTCTCCCACTTCTGCAAAGCCCACAAGCTCGACATGATCGAGTACACCGAGGACTGCAACGTCTTCAAGGAGGCCAATGAGCCCCTCATCAGCTACCTGGACGTAAGCAGGGCGGCACTGAGGACCGGGGGGTGCTGAGTCCCAGCAGTGTGCCGCAGGCACCCTGAACGCACTCGTTTGCGTGAGTGGTCCCCAGCGCCCAAGTGCTTCCCACGAAGCCCACGCCTGCTCACGGAGCACGCCTGCAGCCCGTGCCCAGCGTGCCAGGGCTCGCTGCCTGCCTGGCCCTTTGTTCCCGGGAATGTGATGATGAGAGGGGACAAGGCGGCGCATTCACGGCCGGTGCTGCCAGCGCTGCCAGCCCTCTCCTGCCCGCTGCCCTCCCCGAGCCCACAGTGCTCTCGGGCACACGGCGGGGACACAGATTTCTTCCAAAACTCGCACGTATCGCACGCATCAGGGGAAACCCCACCCCAAAGGACCCAGAGCCAGAGGGGGAGGGTATTCCCCAGGCTCATCCCATTCCCCAGGCTCATCCCACTCCCCAGCAGCATGACAGTCCTGTCCCCAAAGCCCCTGCCACTGTATGCATCCCAGTGATGAGGGTCCCCTTGGGGCCCAGCTTTCCCGTTGCACCCCACAGGAAGAGGATGGTGCCTGCCCCCACTGTCCTGCCTTTTGTTCTCAACTTGCCTTATTGTTCCTTAAATATTTGGCTCCTTTATTCCGCCTGGCATGATGCGTCTGTGTCCTATCAGACACTGCCCCCATGCCAGCCACCCCCCGCACCGAACCCCACCAGCCCTCTGCAGACCCCCAGCACAGGCATTCCTCGGCGTTCCGACAGCTAACGGTGGTCTCCTCTCCGCTCTCTGCCAGCTGGAGTATTTTGGGCAGATCTCCATTGGGACCCCCCCCCAGAACTTCACCGTGGTGTTTGACACGGGCTCCTCCAACCTCTGGGTGCCATCCATCTACTGTGTCAGCAAAGCCTGTGGTGAGTAGGGGCTCCCCGACCGGCCGTGTCCCCCCCGGCTGGCAGAGATGGGACCCTGGGTGACCCCCGGGGGTGTCAGCATGGGGTCATGCTGACCATGGGGTCAGCAGCACACACAGCCCGGAGAGCTGGGGAGGACCTCTCCGCCCAGCTGAGCCCTCCAAGGTCCACACAGATACAGCAATCTGGGGGGCAGCAAGCGCGGGGAGCCTCAGCGGGTTTGTTTGCTCAGGCACAGGCGGCGATCACACCACCAGGACCCAGCACCATCAGCCTGCGGGAGATATCGGACACTCTCTTTAGGCCATTCTTATGGGAGAGCCTTTAAACAAACAAGCAAAGATAATAGCACATAATATAGCTTGTCAGAAAAAGGCAGGGTGGCAAGAACAAGGCGGGCACAGAGAGCAGGGCGCAGCTCCAGGCTGTCTGCCCGGGGGCTCGGTGGGTGACAAGCACCGGGATTGTTGGTGCTGTTGGGGATCAGTCAGCCCCGGTGACTCCAGCTCGGCTGCCCCGGGACCTGGAGCATCTCTGAGCAGCCCCAGGGCTCCTCCGGTGCTTCCACCACAACCCAAGGTGGGCTGGGGAAAACAGCTGCATACAGCAGCACCTGCGGGGCTGCTTCTGTCCCTAACACTGATCTTCAGGTCTCACAGGAATGTCGCACACGCTGACCCCGCTCCCCTTCACAACCCTCGCACCTTTCAGGCGCGTTGAAACGGGTTAAGTTTTACCCCTCCTCAAAACACCAGCGTGCCTCACCGTCTCATGAGCAGCACCTTCCCTCGGCAGCGTGCCCCTGACACGGGCATTGCAATGATGCCACACAGCTTCGAGGCCAGTCGCTGTCACCAACCGTGGTGGCATCCGTGGCCGTGCAGATAAACAGCGTTTCTGCTGACGGCTCCCATCTCCCTTCCCAGCTGCACACAACCAGTTTCAGCCAGTCCAGTCCAGCACGTACCAGGCGGTAGGGACCCCCTTCTCCATTGAGTACGGCACCGGCAGCTTGACAGGCATCATTGGATCTGACCAAGTAGTCGTGAGTCATCTTTGGTTTCTCCTGCTCTGGGTAACGTGCCTGGGACTTGCCTACAGGCTCAGCATCACTGTCAAACCTCCTCCTCCCCGCAGATTGAGGGTCTCACCGTGAGCAACCAGCAGTTTGCAGAGAGTGTCAGCGAGCCGGGAAAAGCCTTCCTGGATGTCAGTTTTGATGGGATCCTGGGGCTGGCTTACCCCTCGTTGGCTGTAGATGGGGTCACCCCCGTCTTTGACAACATGATGGCACAAAATCTGGTGGAGCTGCCCATGTTCTCCTTCTACCTGGGCAAGTACGGACACGGCTTTGCTCTGGGATGTTGCTTAGACTCAGGCATTGCTTTTAAGGAACAGGAGGGGCCACTAAAATAAAGATGTTTTACTGACATAGTAAAGGGGGTTTTTGGTACCATGGCGAGCATCGCAGAGCTCAGGCCTTAGAAGAAAGCGAATGACCCTAAGCATTTGTGGGAAGCGAGCGGGTATAAATCCACCCCTTTAAAATGCGATGTGCGATGCAAGAGGGAGACAATCCCTCAGGTCTCCTCCTCTTCCCTCCAGGAACCCCGAATCCCCCCTGGGAGGAGAGGTGATCTTTGGTGGCTTTGACCCTTCCCGCTTCATGGGGACCTTGAACTGGGTGCCGGTCACCCAGCAAGGGTACTGGCAGATCCAGCTGGACAAGTGAGTGGTGCTGGTCAGGGAGGGAAGTGCTGGGCTGGGGCAGAAGATCATCAGGACAAGTCCCTCCTGGTCCTTCTCTCTTTCCTTCTCCTCCAGCATCCAGCTGAACGGGACAGTGGTTTTCTGCATGAATGGCTGCCAGGCCATCGTGGACACCGGGACGTCACTCATCACAGGTCCTACCAAGGATATAAAAAAATTGCAGAACTATATTGGTGCCACACCTGTGGATGGAGAGGTGAGACTGAGGGTGGGGAGAGGAGGGGGGCAAAGCCCTGAGACCCCCACCTCACTGGGAGGGAGCTCGACCACTGCCGAGCCACCTGGCTGTTTTGCAGTATGCCGTGGACTGCAACAACCTCGGCATGATGCCTGACGTGACCTTCACCATCAACGGGGTCCCCTACACCCTCGCCGCCCAGGCTTACACCCTCACGGTACGGCAGTGGCTCTGGAGACACAGGTGGCCCAGAGCCGCGTGTCCCAGAGGGTGACAAGCCACACTGCTTCATGCACGGGACCCGCAGGCACCATTCCTGCCTGTTCCCATGTGCACAAGGCTCTTGGGTTCGTCCCCAACTTTGCACTGTTCCTTTCCCCAGGACAAGTATGCTGGCACAGCCTTCTGCAGTAGTGGCTTCCAGGGCCTGGACATCGCCCCTCCTGCCGGACCCTTCTGGATTTTGGGTGACGTTTTTATCCGTCAGTTTTACTCCGTCTTTGACCGTGGAAATAACCGGGTGGGGTTGGCCCCCGCCGTCCCGTAGGGCTGTGGCATCCCATGGGGCAGGAGTGGAACAGGAGCCACCGGGCTGCTGCCTTTGGGCAGGGCAGGGTCACCTCACTGCTGCATCAGTGTCCCTGGAGGTGATGAAGGCACCCAAAGAGCCCAGGAGAAGTTCGGTCCATGCCAGGAAGCTATTTCATAATTGATATAAAAATGCCGTGAGCAGCTCTGTAATCTGCTTTGTAGAGTCTCTTTTAAACACAGGTCAATAAAAGCTTTAATAAAACAAAACCTGCCATGCTCATGTCGGAATCAGTGCAGCAGCAGCAGCCCCGCAGATCTCGGCTGGGTTGCACCAGAGCAATAACTCCTCCTTCCCCGTCCCCTGCCCTCCTCCCCGGCCAGCTAAAAGCCTCGGTGCACCCACGGCACAGCCCGGTGTCACCGCAGCTTCCCCGCTCTGGAGGGAGCCTTGGTGGTGCAGGAGATGGGTAGCACTGGATCCGAAAGGTCAGCCTCTGTGGTCCTTAGCTGGGATTTCCACAGGGGCAGAAGAGGACACTTTGTCCAGGTAGAGCAGAAAGTCCCCTGCGGCGGCTGTGGGCATCCCCGAGCTCTCCGCCGAGCCGGAGGGCAGGGCAGGGGCTGGGGAGCAGTGAGTTCACTGGGGAAATGTGTTGCTTCAGCAGGCTGAGCTGATGCTGGGTAACGAGGAGGTAACGAGGGGACTGGGGAGACACTGGGGATCTTTCTGTGCCGCAAAACTCCCGGAACAACCGGTGGTTTCCAGTGAATTTGGCTTTGATCCCCGGGCACTTGCAAAGAATCTATGGTTGGTGAGTGCTGGAAGCGAGAGAGGGCAAACCAGCTGGCAGGCTGCGGCCAGCGGCCGTGGGCTGGGCTGGCTCAGAGGATGGGGGTCTGGAGGGCCGTGGGGGGCTGCTGGCCCTGGGGGTCCCTGTGAGTCACTGTAGCGTGTGTGACTTGCTGATGGTGCAAGGGATGTGGGAGAAAGCATGAGCAATCGTGGCTCATGCGTGATGCATCCCAAGACAGGCATGGAAGGCTGTGAGAAAGGGAAGCGCAGTGAAGAGTTATTTTTATCCGCGCCTTTGCTCAGCTTTCCTCGCTGACGCTGACGTGAGGCCCTGCAGTGGGCTGGCATCGAGGTGCCGGGGTCCCCGCAGCCGGGGCCAGGCTTTGCTCCTGCTGCGGTTTTCCCAGATCTGAGCAGACTTCAGGGCTGGGTCTGAGTGCGTTGGAAAATTCAGTTGTAAACTTGTCGCCTGCAATGAAAAAAATTACCTGCCTTACTCAGAAACACTGATTGTGCCACTGACCAGCATATGCCTCCTGTAACTGGTTCCTGTATTGACTTCACCTCAGCTGCACCTTCCCCAGGCTCAGCGCAGATAAGATGCCAGGGCAGCTGGACAAAGGTCTCCTCTCCCTCTTCCAGCTTAACTCTCACCATGCCAAGGCGCTGCTGGGCACCCAGCCATCACTGCAGCTGTAGGCAGAGGAGCATACAGCTTCCCCAGCATGATAAGGGACCACCCAGTAGCCCCCGAATGCAGCGAGAGGTGGTCCAGCCTGGACTTAACCAAGATTTCTCCAGTGCCATGGGCTCTTGGGTTCACCAGAGCATCCCGTGCCTTCCTGGCATGTTTTGGGGGGTCCTCGCCAGCCCTCCTCCCCACACACAGCAGATGTTCCAGGGATGTTGCTCCAGCCAATATTGAGCATCCCAATAGGGAGCAATCTGACTCCCACTGGCCCCCGGGGAGCAGAGGTGCCAAACAGCCGTAGGGAACAGTTTGGTCACTTGGACGCCTTTTGCTTTCTTCCCCTTCCCTCACTCTCCCTGCCCTGTGAGCCTTGCCGCAGGGAACAGCCTGTCCTCTCCTTGTCCACGCAAGCCTTTCCTCTGGATGTGGCAGCCCCCAGCCTGTGTTTCGTTGTCTCTCAGCTGTGACATCTTCCTCATAGTCACAGGGCACGAACCCCACTCTTTTTCCTCAGAAGTGCTGACTCAGTGAAGCAATCAGGACTGGGTTGTAGCTGTAGTTGCAGGAACTGCTGAGCAACATCTTGGCCATCACCTCCACTTGGCCATCACCACCGCTCCCACTGCCTTCACCCAGGGTGAAGAACACGCCAGGAGCAGCGAGGAGAGCAGGAGCTTTGGGAAAATTCCTTTTCTTGTGAAATGAAACAAAAGCCGGAGCTGGTGCTGTGCCTGGGCTGCATGCCTTGATGGGTATGGCCCCTCCTGCCCGAAAGCAGAAGTGGTTGCAGGCATCAGCTGTAGCAATGCAACCACAAGCCCCATCTCCACTGGCATGGGGAGGCACTGATCATCTGATTGAGTGAGCAACCTCCATCCCACCAGGCTTGGGGGGACACGTGGAGAAGAATGAGGGCAGAAGTAGTCAGAGAGCAGGCTGGACAACAAAGTCTCCCTGCAAGGGCAAAGGTGAGGCAGCACGGTGAAAATAGGCTGAAAATGGGTTAGGAGAGACCTGCTCCAGGGAAACATCAGCCTCTTACCCACCGCTGGTGAGAACTGGCTCGGGTGCTCCTCCTGCTGCATCCCAGCTCCTCCCAGTGCCTGCCCTGTGGGGGGAAAAACAGATTTTTCTGGCCAGACAGGTCCTAAAATTACACCTGGGAATGAGGAGGAGAAGGGTTCCTCCTGCTGAGTGCAGTGTCTTCCCTGAGATCCCATAAGGGATGTCTACAGAGGAAAAAAATCTACAAAAGCGGGCAGCCAGTGTAAAAGCAAAAGCAGGTGGCTTTGGAGGGACCCTGTGCCTGGACATGAGGTCCCTCCGAGGCCACCAACAGTTGTTCAGGTTGAGGGAGCCAGGAGGTGTCACAGATGGGGGGGCTCACCCCACTCCTAGTGCAAATCCCAAATCCTATCAAATGCTTGGCAAAAGCCCAGGACCTGCCCTTGCATGGTGGGAAGAACAGCTTTGCAGCCGTGGCTAGCAGGTTTTCCCATGCCAGACAGCCCCGGCCACTAGCCTGATGCTCGCAGAAATGGCCAGAGGCTTCCTCGATTGCTCCATGGTGGCAGCTAAGATCCCTGAAATCCCACTTGCCGGCTAAACACATCCTCCAGGAGATGCCACCAGCTCTGGTTATGGGGGTTCCCATCCTGATGCGGTCCCCTCCTTTTAGAGTGCTTGTGGGGTGCTGGTGTTGGCCGTGGGTGCTTGGTGGGAGCCCCTAAGGACTGGGGGTTGCAGGGATGTGGCATGGAGTACCGCGGGGCTGCAAATGCTCCTGCTTCCCACCCTGCCCCTCTCCCACCTGCAAAAGGAGACAAAACTACGCCGAGCCCACAGCCCCCTCCAAGCCGCCCCTGCCCCTCCGCTCCCCCCCTCTGACCGACCCCCCAGCCCCACCTCGCCTGCTGCCATCCCTGCTCTGTCTCCAGCTCCCAAAGCCGCTTATCCCATCCCACGCCACCGGAGCTGCCCGAGCAAAGTCCAGGGTGGTTCCCACAGCCCCGGGGATGCTGCCGATAGCCCAGCTGGGCTTTTGTTCTCAGTTCTAAATAAATACCCCAGCAGGAGCGTAGAGAAGGGGTCCCGGGGGGGTGGGTAAAGGGGTCTGGATGTCTCCGAGTGAGAGGAGAAGCCAAAAGTCAATCCCAAACCCCAGCGGAGGAGGGGAAGCTCATTCTCTTTCCGCTCTCAGACCGAGGGAAGTGCCGTGACACCCCAGTGCCGCCAGTGGCTCCTATCCCCGCTCCGGCAGGATCTCGGCCCCTTTCTGCTGATGTCACGGCACGGGGCCCGCAGCCTTCGCGGGGCAGGCAGGAGGGAAGCAGCGCCAGGGCCGGCCACCCTCTCCTGGATCCTCCTCTCTCGCCTCTCCCCTCCCCGGGACTCCGCCTGGAGCGGAGCGAGAGCCTTGGCCAGCCGGCAGACGGATGCCCCGGCAGGTGAGTGCGCTGCCCTCCATCCCCTCCGCCCCCCCGGGGCTGTGGTTGGCACCATGGCCGAGCAGGGGACCCCCGGAGCAGCAGCCGGCGGGCACAAAAGGTTGGGAAACTCCATTTTGAGTTTTAAACCGCCTGGCTTCTGAGAAAGCATGCCGGCGCTGGCAAAAGGGCTGGAAAGTTTGTGCGTGCTGAGACACGAGGCTCTGCCTGTGCCAAGGATGATGCCCGCGGCTGGGCTGGGGTGACAGAGGGGGGTGGGAGACCCTGGTCCCCACGGCCGAGAGCCACCCTGGCAGGGGGGGATGAGCCGAGGGGAGCGGTGTGGGGCTGGCCAGCGCATCGGTGAAAAATGCAGGGATGAGGCTGTCAGAAAGTGTTTCCATCTGCGCCTTGGCTGGAGCAGAGCCTGACGCTGCCAGGCGGACAGGGCTGCTGAGACCGCCGGGGGATGCTTGTCCCTGCCTGGGGAGAGGGTCTGCTGGAGGTGCCCAGGGCTCCTGCCTGGGGATGGCCAGGCACAGAGCACGTGGGGACAGCAGGACATGTTGGGGACGCAGCCCGCAGGGAGCCTTTTGGGGTGCTCCCAGGCTGGGTGGCATCCCTGGGCTGTGCTTGGGGCACCCAAGAAAGTCCATCCAGCCGCAATCTTTAATAAACATAATTTTCCCCAGACCCCCGGTGTGGGCCAGGTTTGGGAGGAGAGGCTGCACTTTAGAGGGAGAGGCAGGGAAGTTGCTCACAGCAGCTTTAAATGGTGATGATTTGGTGCGGCGCAGTGGCATGTCCGGACGTGCACTGACACCTGGGGAGCCGGTGCCAGGCAGTGATGTGGGCTGGGCTCGGCACCGGCGTGTCTACACCCACCACCGCCAGGACACGAGCGCAGCAGGGTGCTGGCACAGACATGGTGCTGGCATGGCATGGATGTGGTGCTGGCATGGCACAGACATGGTGCTGGCACGGTGCTGGCACAGCGCAGACACCGTGCTGACACAGCACAGACGTAGTGCTGGCACGGCATGGATGTGGTGCTGGCATGGCACGGGCACAGTGCTGGCACGGCATGGACGCAGCGCTGGCACGGTGCGGACACAGCGCTGACATGGCATGGACACGGTGCTGGCATGGTGCAGACGTGGTGCTGGCACAGTGTGGACACGGTGCTGGCGCGGTGCAGACGTGGTGGCAGACAGGGCCCTGGGCTGGCCGGGGTGGGAGTGGGGAGAGGCTGTGGGGGGCCAGCGGCTGTTCCCACACCTCCACCAGCACCACGGGGCTCGCCGGGAGCTGGTCCCATCCCTGCAGCTGGGTGACCCCCTCATCCCACAGGGCCCGTCCATGGATGCCAGCAAGAAGGTGGACCTGAAGATAATTATCATAGGAGCTCTGGGGTAAGGAGTGGCGCTGGTGAGGGGCGCAGAGCCCCACATGTGCACTGGCCTGGGAGCCTGTGGGTGTGCAGCCCCCGTCCTTGCTGTGACTGCCCGGCTGCGAAGCCTGACGCACCTCCCTTCCCTCCCACCAGCGTGGGCAAAACCTCCCTCCTGCACCAGTACGTGCACAAGACGTTTTACGAGGATTACCGCACCACGCTGGGCGCCAGCATCCTGACCAAAGTCCTCGCGGTGGACAACACCCCCCTGAAACTGCAGGTGAGCAGGGCTGAGACTGCTCGGGGTCCCTGTCCCGCTCCCGCAGGCACGTGTGTCCCATCACGTCCTGCTGTCCCTACGGGTGTCCTGGGGTGCGGGGCTGGATTTGCAGGGCCTGACTTGCAGCAGCCCTGAGCATCCCTGAACTACACTGAAATCCCACATGAGTTTTGGGGGCTCAGCACTCCCTGAAGCTGGTCCCCTGAGCTTGGCAGAGCCCAGGGCTGCAAACACCCATGCCGCTCGTGTCGTGTGTCTGTACCCCTGCCCTTCTCTGCCCTAGATCTGGGACACAGGGGGACAGGAGCGATTCCGATCCATGGTGTCGACCTTTTACAAAGGCTCAGATGGCTGCATGCTGGCCTTCGACGTGACCGACAGGGAGTCCTTTGAATCCCTGGACAACTGGAGAGATGACTTTCTGGAGAAGGTCATTCCAAGGGAGCATGATTTCCCCATGGTCGTGCTGGGGAACAAAATAGACCTCTGTGATCGGCAGGTAAGGGCAGAGGAGAGAAAGCGGGGTGCCTTTGTGCCCCAACAAGCATACGAGTGCTGATCCTCTGCTGGCAGAACCAGCCTTCTTCCTCTGCTCACACGAAAACCAGGGCTCCCAGCCAGGGCGCTGCTGGGCACCCAGTGCTGCCGCCCCCTCCATGCCTCTCGGAGAGCATAAGCAGCAACCCCCACGCCACCCTCGGCGCAGAGACTGTCCCTACTGAAGGCAGCAGGAATTTTAAGCATCTCAGCTGCCTGCACTGCCAGCATCCTGCCCTCACCCAGCAGTGCCTGGGTGGGTGAGGAGGGTCCCCTCCGTCCCCTCCACCACCACCCCCGCAGCTATGGGCAGCCCTGCGCAGTGCTGCGCTCTGGCTCCAGCCGCTTTTCCCGCAGGTACCCAAGGAAATCGCTTCAGCCTGGTGCAAGGAGAAAGACATCCCTTATTTTGAAGTCAGTGCCAAGAACAACATCAACGTCGCAGAGGCTTTCGAGACCCTCGCGAAGCAGGCGTTAACAACGGTGAGCATCACTCCTGCACCAGCTCCGTGCCCGCAGCAGGGATTTGGATGGGAGCCGGATTCAGCCCGGGGAGCTGATCTGACAGACCCTCCCAGCCCACCCGCTGAGCTGGGATAGCTTCGGTTTATAACGTGTAGGAAAGCCCCAGGAAAAAGCGTCAGTGTTTCATTTCTTTAAATGGATCTTAAACCAGTTTTTTAGAAAAGAGTAAGACTTGCCATTTCTCTTCCCCACGGTGCGCCAGCACTGTCCTCTAGTGGCCAGCCCATGGGGACCTTCGTGTCCCCACGCCAAGCAAGCGGGGTGGCCTCACTCCTTGGCTGAGCTGGACGTTTTCTCCTTGGATTTTGTCTTTTATCACAAATCGGGACTGAACCGGTGCTCCCAGTCCTTTGCTCCACTCAGGCTGGCTCTGGGCTGATGCCACTCACTCCATCTCTTCTCTGTTTTTTTCCAGTATAAAGGAATTTTTGAGAGTTATTTAACCGACTCCATCAAACTCACTCCCAACAACAAGCCCAAGAAGAGCTGCTGCTGATCCCGTGCTCCAGGCTGTCCAGCGCATGCATGGCCCAGGCGTGCTGGACCCCACAACCCGAGGCTGGAGCCTGCCCAGGGGGTCTGTGCCCCCTGCCTGGCCACAGGGGCTGGCCAAGCCAGGGCGCAGGACGGCCACCGCTCGACGTGCCAGGGCCAGCTGGCTGCACAGCCCGGGGCTCACTGCTTCCCATGTCTCCGGAGCTGCTCTCCCAAACCAGCAGCCTCCCAAATCGTGGTCACGGTGGCCCCGTCCCCCTCAATCCACTGCCGTCTGGCACCCGAGCGGGTGATCCCCCTGCGGTGACAGTGCCAGGGAGCTGGGCAGCGCTCCTGAAGCCTTTCCAGAGACCATGACCTTGGTGAACCTTCTCAGTACACGGACTGGTGGCCCCATGGCACTCACAGCGCTCGTGGTGCGTATGGGCTGTCCTGGGGGGAGAAGTGGGGCTGGTGGCCACGGCACAAGTCTGAGAGCAGCCAGGTCCCCTGCCAGGGTGAGCCACTGTGGACGTAGCCATTCTGTGCCTCAGTTTCCCCTGCTGTCATGCACACTCCCTGTAAACACCTTCCACCTCCTGCCTCACTGGTGAGGATCCTCAGTAAAGCACTTTGTCAGGGATTCCTTTTTTAAAAAAAGGAAATTAAATATTTCATTTTTATTTATATATATATGTGTGTCACAAAATGCTCTTGTGGTTCAAGCAGGTGGCTTGGGTTGGGGCACGGGACTCATGCTGTGCCATGGGCTGTGGTCCACGCTTCCCTCCAGCGAGGCCAGCAGCTCTGAGCCTGTGCCAGCTTCTTGGGGCAGGATCATGAATTTTGGGGGCAGATTTTTTTTCCAGTGCAAATTTTGGGTCAGAGGAGGGAGAAGGTGTCTGGGGCATCATTCAAAGTGGGTGTGCAGCAGTGGCGTGGGGGCCTGGCCGAGGTGGCTGTCAGCAGAGGGAGCCCACTGGGAGCAGAGACCAGCACCTGCTTCCCTTCTTGCATCCATCCTGTTCTGGCTCGGGCACCTTTGGGAAGATGTGTCAAGGCACAGGCTGGGGCTGCTGGCGCGGTGGCCATGGCCGTCATGTGCCACCATCCCCGTGGCCTTGGGGGCTGCAGCACCCCACTCGCTGCAGAGCTGCAGGGCTGGATGGACACAGGGAGACCCCCAGCTGGGTACCCTGCCCTATGGGTCTCCATGGGACCTCCCACCCTCTCACCACTCTCCTCCAGACCCATCCACACCAACCGCCGTGGTCACCCAGAGCTTCCCAAGGGCTGTGGGGGCTCTGCCCTGGCATTGCCCAGACCTTTCCACGGGCAGCTCACCCCCACCCAGGGCCACCGGGCTGGGACAGCGGCTGGGGACAGCACCCACCTGTGGCAGTGGCAGGGCACAGGGCTGGCAGGTGCCTGCAGGCAGGGCAAATCCTGAGCGAGGGCTCGGCAGGGCGGGCACGGGGGGCACAGCGCTGTGATTAGCCTGCCAGTCTCTGGAAAGGCACGTAGGTGTTCCCACCCTCCTCTTTACGCAACGCTCAGCCTGTTTATTTGGGCACCAGGCCGGGGAGAGATTTTGTCCCTTAATATTGGGAGGAGAGGGGCATTAACTATTTCCTCCCCGAGCTCTGCGTGCCCTTTCCCCCTGTATCCCCCAGGCAGCTGGACAACGGTACGTCCCCAGTGCTGGCTGTGCAGCCCCAGCCCTGGCCAGGCTCTGCAGCCTGCCTGGCCCCCCCTCACACCCGGCACTGCACAGCCCCCACCCCAGCACAGCTCTGGGCTGAGCATCACCCAGCGTGCTCCATCTGTTTGGACCGTGCGTGTCAAGCACCATCCGTGTCAATGGGAATATTGTTTCTAATTACATCCTTTCTCCAGCAGCTCTCGGTGCTGGGGGCAGATGCAAACTTGATCTGTTTTATTCCAGCAAGCAGGGTCTGGACACCCAGAACTGAGCAGGTCAAATAAACGCACTCAGCGGAGCAGCTGCTCCCTCGGCTGGGGCTGAGTGGCTGCTGGCATGTGCCCAGGGCTGCTGCAGGTGCCGGAGCCTGTGAGCAGCAGGAGCCAGAGCCAGGCGGGACCTGCAGGCTTGGCTCGGGGTCCACCTGCAGACGGGGCTGTCCTGGCAAGGCACGGCCAGGAGCATGTCGCAGCACCCGGCTGAGCTGGGGTCAGACCTTTGACTGCAGGTACAGCTCGCTCCAGAGCCCTTGTTTAGGCTGCGAGATGCTGGGCTCAGACTGAGGGGGCTGGAGGACAGCAGGGCCTGAGCACTTTGTGCCAGCCACAGAGCATCATTCCAGACACAGGAATTAAGTCTACATAGAAGCTTGCAACCTTGGAGCTGACAGGATCTCGAATGACATCACCACCTTACGGAGATCCCAGCTAATGCACCTGGCAGATGTGCAGCACTACGCTGGAGCTGACCGCAACTGTCCAGCTTTTCTTTTCCCTCCATCCCTCCCGGCGTGATCCTGCCAGCCTGGCAGCTCTGGGACAGTCAGGATCACCCCAGGAATCCTCCTTCCAGGAGGACCAGGAGACTGAATGGGGTGGCACTGTGCCAGGCAGGATGCTGGCAGGAGCGGCCAGAGGTGCTAAGCTGGTAATACTATCCCACGGCCGACACTTGATAAAGGACAGGGGGAGGTTTGTAACGCATGGGATTAACAAGGTCAGCTCAAGATTTTCTCAGGGTGAAAATCAAAGGGAAAAATATTTGCCTTGTGTGAGTCAGTGAGTTCCTGTGCAGCCAGTGGTATCAGCTCACCTCGGCAGAGGGCCTGGCCCATGGTGAGAGTCAAGAAACCAAATCAACTGGAGCTCTCACCCTCCCGCTGTCCTACCCCACACTGTTGTATTGAAGAAGTCAGAGATGCTTTCCAGCCGCGATGCCGGGCTCTGCGCTTCACTCGGCTTGGCCAGCACAGCCAGGCTGCACCTCTGCCTTTACAGGTTCTCATTCACTGATTGACACGATGCGCAAAAATCAGTAAAACGCCAGCCTGAGGATGCTGACCACCGAACAGAAACCATCGTTGGCACGTACAGAAGAGCTCCCCTCGGTATTTGCAGAATTAGTACCTGACACTCACCCTAAATCCTTCCCTCCCAGCTGCAGTTTGCTTCAGTGCTTCTGGGGTTTAATTACTCCTGAAAGCCCTTCCACCCTCCACCAACCCATGTGCCCTACAAATGCAGCGTGCGCTCCATTTTATCTCGTGTAACCAGGCTGGCTGAGTTCTGACTGGTTCCAGGTGTGGGAGTCTGGTTAGAGCCTGGGGATTTGCATTGCAAACCAGCTCTGTGGGGCCGACAGACAGCGGCTCCCCGGCAGCTCCTGCTGCAAACACGTCCCAGCAGCCCAGGGAGAGGCAGCAGCATCCGTCCGCCCCAGCCTGAGGCACCTGGTGCTGGGCAGAATTAAATTCTTTTAGTAAACTTGTGATAATTAGAATAAAGGCACTGGAAAGTAGCTTTAAAAGCTGCAAAGCAGATTTTAAAAGATTAAGTTTTCCTGTTCTAAAGCCCTATTAACCTGGAGCTGGGATTGAGAGTGATGCAGCGTCTCAGCCACTTCAAGATGTTAGTCCGAAAAGCAAACCTGATAAACCCCAGAGGTTCAAAGTTCCAGGTAAACTTTCAAACATGAAAAATAAAATCATGGCATCAGGCAAAACCTTACCTCTGCCCTCTAGTGCCACCGGGCAGCAGGTATGCAACCGCATCTGGAGGGCGTCAGCAAGTGTTTTTGCAGGCTGCGTGTGCCGTGCCTGGCCGTGCCTGGTCCCTCTCGCGTGCGGCAGCACCAGCCCCGTGCCGGGCACCGCTGGCTCCTTCCCGAAGGGTTTGGTGTCCATGGCTGGGCACGGAGCAGCGCCGGAGCATCCCGCAGCACACTGGCACCTCTTTACATGAGCACTGCTCACGCTATTAATGATTTGAATGACTATTCTTTGTTTCCTCGATCACTACCCCATTATTCCACCTCAACCCACCAGCAGTGAGCCCGTTGTGGGTGACACTGATGGGGCTTGTGTGACTGTCACAGCCCACAACTGCCAGGGCTGCGCAGCCAGCCCCTGCTTTAAGCACGGGCAGGCAGAAGCCGACACCATCCTCTCGCCCTCTGCTTCTTTGTCCGCCTACTCACAGCAAATATCGATGCTTCTCCTTCAGACCCATCACACGGGAGCTTTTGTTACCATGTCCCAGCTGTGGTGAGCGTCCACGTGTGGGGTTGTGCGGGGCCACAGGGCTCTGCCCAGCCCCAGGGGCTGCGAGCGGTGGGGCCGGGGGACGCGGCAGGGCTGCGAGCCAGCACGTAGAGAGGATTAGGGGCTGTGGCCAGTCTACCAGTCAGCTAAGGTACATGCTGAAGTCAGCAGCAAGCCTGAGCCTCAGGCGTCCTTCCCACCGCATGTGGGACAGCAGCAAAGTGCACTCTGCTGCCAGCCGTCTGCTGGGACAGGTGGGGTTGCTCCAGCCAGCCTGGCATGGGGCTGCACCGCGGTCCCGTGGGGCACTGGCTAGGGCACTGCTCTGCTTGGAGGGTTTTCCACCCCTCGTTGCAGTTGTTGTGCATTTTGCAACGCCCTCCAGAAATGCTGACTGCTGTGGAGAGAGTCCCATGTGTGGGCCAGACCCACAGGTAGGGTGCGGGCAGGAGTGACAGCAGCAAAAGCAACTCCCAGCAGCCTGGGAAGGACTGGTTTCACTGGACTGGAACTGCTCCCTGAGCAAAGGGCCAGCCCAGGGCCAGGCACGGGCTCGCCAGCCCCATGCCACAGCAGTGGGCAGCTGGATGGTGACAGAGGGAGGATCAAGCACGCAGTGGTGCTCAGCACGGGGTGGATGTGGCCCTTTGCGCAGGGGTGAACACTGTCTTCGCTAAGGAGTTTTGGTGCTATCTGCACCTGGAGAGCAAGACCCACTTCAGCCCCCTTGCTGGTGTGTACCTGCTGCCCGATGAGGAGCTCGCTGCTCTCAAATTCACTTGCTTTTGGCTTGAGATGAGCCGGACTGTCCTGCAGGAACAAGCAGCTCCCCAGAGCATGGACAGATGTGAACCACGGTGACTTGCAGCCTTTTGGGTTAACCCACTTTTGTGCTGACCCAAGGGAGATTGCAGACATGCTTCCTCCTGCTGCACCACTGGGTCTTGCAAAGCCCAGCTGCACGAGGCCACCAGTGTCCCTGGGGATGTGGCCAGACCAGATGAGGAGCCAGGGCATGCGTGGCCCAGGGCTACAGCCTCCCTCCAAGCCCTGGGCAAGGCTCAGAGCAGAGAACCATGCTCCCAACAGATTTCACCCAAGCGTTGCATCCCTCTGGCCTGAAATGATTTATTTAGCTTTAAATGCCCGCTGCCTGCTGACTCTTTCAAGGCAGACCGGCAGCCTGAGCTGGCTCCTGGCCTCGTGCCACCAGGGCCCAGTCATCAGCGCAGAGTGGCAACACCCTGCCCAAAACTTCTGGAAAAGGCAAAGTGGACTGCTGGCTCTTCCAGCTAAAAGCTGGATCCTGATCTCTGTAACCAGGGGTGACAGGACCTCCATCGCAGCCATCCTCACTTTAAATACCTGAGTACTTCAGAAGATACCGACCTCAGAGCCCCAACAATGAGATGTTTTATTTCACGGCTTATCTCCCGTCACTGAGGTTTGAGCATTTTGGCCTTGATGAGTTGCCCAAGGCCACAGAGCAGGCAGCCATGAACCTACAAACACGATGGCTCCTGCTCCTCCAGGACCACATTCACTTTCCACCCACACACCCCCTGCTCCCATGGCTTCCCCGGCTTCGCATCGCCTTGCAGAGATGCCGGTGTAAAGGAGGGAGAAGCTGGGTGCTGCTGAGCTTCTCCCAAACTCCACACACCTTCCCACATTGTTTTGGGATAGATTCCTCTTTTTTTTTTTTTTTTTTTTTTTTAAACTGGAAAACCTCCCTTTACTGGAATTCAATTGTTAAGCAAAAAAAGCCTCATTTTGGTTGACTCTCCTAATTCCCAGAGTGGGCAAAAAGCCTCGAGGGGGGAAAGATGGGTGGTGGGGGGAGGCAGAGCCCCCAGCCCGGATTCCAGGCGAGCAGGATGGTCTGCACGGCAGCCTGCGGGCTGGGGGCCATCCCGCTGCCGCTGCGCAGCTGCTGCAATGCCATGCATTTTGCATTTTTGACTGAAGGTGTGGGCTGGGGCTGCTCCCCACCCAGCCCCTGGGAGCAGCTCGCCCGGCTGCTGAGCTCCGTTCATGCTCCCGGGCCTTGGGCAGACCTTGCTGAGCACACGTGTGTTCCCCTGGAGAAGGCAGCTATCTTGCACCTATTTTACAAATAAGATAACAGCCCTTGCTCAAGGTCACAGGAGGCAGAGCTGGGAAGAGGGCCATCAGGAGAGCACCACATCCAGCCTCAGCACTTTGCCGAGGACAAACAGCCCAGCTCTGCTCGCCGATGCTCTCCAGGGGCTGCCCCTTTGCTGGGCAGGGTCTTCTCGGGGATGATGCTTGCTTGGGAGGCCCTTGCTGCACTCCAGAGGGAGATCAGTCAGTGGGGCTGACTCGAACCAACAGAACATGCTCTGCCACCTGAGCCAGGATATTTTGTGCTGCAAAGCCTCCAATCTGGGGATGCGCTTGCACGGTGCGCTCATGCCAGACCTACAGCTGTGGCCCAGAGCTCTCCTGTGAGGTGGTCTCCCACTGAAGACAAGGGTCAGCACCAACGTGACAGGGCTTATTCAATAGACACATGCAAGGGGACACAGTTCCATCAGAAGGCTACTCCTTCCCCTGCCTTTGGAGATGTTCCTGCAGGGCTCAGGCAGGTTGTAAAGGCTGTGAGCAGATGAGACACAGCAATTCCCCCCCGGCAGATAACCAGAAAGCTGTAGTGCCTCTCCCCAGCTCTAAGTTCACACCACGAAATAAATTGCATGGAACATCCACGTGCTGCTGAGCCGTAGGGGCAGCTTTGAACCTCCCAATGCCTTTCTGCATTCCACCTTTTATTTTGGTGCTGTAAATAATCCTGCTGTCTCCCTCTAGGACACTGCGTACTTCGTTCTTCCCTGGATAAAGCCGTTGACCCCTGTGCCAGCTGGTGAGACCAACCGCGTGTCCCTGCAGCGAAGGGGGAAGCTTGGGAAGCGTTAGAAGTTGGCGGTTCCCTTCCAAGCGAGACCTGTGTCTCCATCACCTGGCACCACGGAGCCGGCGGCTCAGCCATGTCTGCCAGCGAGAGCGTGGCGTCCAGCCCAGGCCCAGGAGCTGCATTCCTGGGCAAGAAGGAAATGATGATAACCAGCCCTGGGAATTTCACCACTCCAGCCAGGCTCTGCACGGTGACATGTGGCCCCCATGGGTGACACTGCTCGCTACACTGCAGATGCCCGGTGGGTACCAAGCCCTGCTTATCCTCTGCTCGCAGCTGGGAGACCAGAGCATCCTACAGCACTGGGCACGTCCAACACCCTGCTCCAGGAACGGCCACCTCACTCCTGCAGGAATTTGGCAGCCCAAATCTCTGCTTTCCCATCTGGCTGAGGAACATCACTGATTTTAACAGCTCCTGAAGGGACAGACAGGGAAGTAGGACACCCCACCTAACTTCAGATGACCCCTGTGCAGGTGTCACAGCCTGAGCAACACATCAGCTATGTGTTCCATGGAGATCCACCTGGAAGCACCGGTTTCTCTCCACAAAGGCTGCCCAGCTCCACCTGCAGCATCTCCATCCAGACCCTGGCTCCTACCCAGACCTGTGGCTGCACAGGCCCTGTTCCCTTGGGAAACCTGTCCCAGAGCTAGAAGCAGCTCCGGCTGCAGGTCCGAGGGAGGGAGGGAGACTACCTGCAGGTCCCAGCACCAGCACAGCTCCCAGGAACCAGCCCCTTCTGCCCGGGGGACGCACTGCCTTTCCCCACCTACTCTAACCTTGGGGCTCTAAGGAACCCTCCCCATAATTTCCATCAGTAAATTACCACTGAATTATTACCCTCATTAAGTGCCATATATCTGCTAATATCAATCACCTGCAAATAAATCCACACATTCCAGTACTTGGTATGCTGTTATCACACTAGAAGATAAACAGCTCAGCAGTCCGTGCACCCAGGGCTCCATGTTTGACTCAGGGGAGATCCTGTGCTGTCCTTGTATCTCCCAGTGCCTCCCGGCTTTCCGGGCAGCCCCAGTGCTCCCCAGAGTCCCCAGACACTCCTCCGTGCCCTGTACATCATCCTGGCTGGTCCGTTGGTGGACACAGCCCAGCAGAGTGGCTTGGGCCACACTCAGTGAGTTTGGCCGAAGCCGAAAGAGGCAGAATGGGAGTTACAGTTACTGAAACTGGAATTTGACCAGGACTGCAACCTCCTGTTGCAAGAAATGCCAAAGAACCGTTGATGGCTGTACGGGGCTGGTTTCTCTATAGGGCAAGACCTTGCAGTTCCCTGATCACACCCACCAGGACTTTGGAATAGCAGCTTTTGCAACAGGGAGCTGCCAGCCCTCCCCATGAGCCCCCCTGTCCCCACGTGGCAGGAACCGTCTGTCCGTGCAGGAGGGACACCTGGATTTGAAGGGGACAGAGCAAGTCTGAAAGTTTCACGTAAGTCACCCCCTGTGAGCAAATTACCTTGCACAGGACTGAGAACTTCACAGGGTTTTGCCAGCGCTGGGTGGGCAAGAAATCCAACCAGTTGGACTTCTGCCCTGCCAGTGTCCCAGCCCAAGCCCCAAGCGTTTTGCCTCCCAGTGTGACTGCATTTTACTGTCTGTCTGCCAGGGATCAGTGGCATTCCCTCGGACCTGGCGTCCCCACTGCTGACTTTGCTGGGTCCTACACAACGTGCCTGGCCAGGGCCTGATGCAAGGAGCAGAGACAGCTCGGAGGACAAGAAGCACCAGCAGCCTCCTCGCCTGGGGCTGTTCCCGTTTTGCTCATGCAGTGTGCCAGCTTTGGGATTTTACTTTTCGTGTTGGCTAGACTAAAATGAAGCTGACGTTGCTACCAAAGCTCGGAGCTGGGCTCATCCCCCAGGTGAGACCTGTCCCTTCTGGACACACAGGCTGGCTGCACAGCCTCTCTGCTTGGCAGCTTCTCGTTTTCAAAGGCAGACGGATGTGATTGGAGTGGAAGCTTCAATTCAGGGCTCTGTGGTCCTATTCCAAGCTCAGATACTGATCTCAAACGGGTCATTTATCCCCCTGTGCTGATGGCCACTTCTCCAGCTCCACAGCTCTGCCCGCATTGGGATGTCAGTTTAGGCAAGTGAGGGGAAAAAAAGCCTTTCATTGGAGCTCTGCTAGGAAAATGCCAGGTCAATGATGGCAAAAAAAAAGTCCCTTTCAGCATTAGTTGATTGCCCAGGCAGTTTGGCAATGCCAGCATCGCCTCTGCAGCAGAGATGCTGTTTCCTTTCTTTCTGTGGTGCCTTGTGAGCAGGTCCCCTGTGGCTGGGACCTTTGGGTGCTGGTGTTCTGGCTTCCCTGGATTTGCCCCACAGCAGGGACCACTGTGTGCACTTGTGGGTTGGTCCTCCTGCCATGTCACGCGTTTCCGTTTCAAAGGGCTCCATCCATATCAGGCTGCCCTTTAACAAAAAACACTTGATATGGGTTATTAATGATATTTACAGGATAACTGCTTGGCAATTATTACCTCTGTCAGATGGCAATGAATCAGTCCCCTTCCACCAGCATCCTCTGGCAGGGTGTTCCTCTGGCATGCTCCAGACACAATGATCGATTCCCATGCAATGGGGTTTCTTGGCAGTAAACACTGATGTCTTGTGCATGCACAAGGTACCAGAGATTTTTACTCTGAGAGCCTCTGGGAGCGAGCAAAGGCAACACCAATGCTTTCTCCCTTCCTCCTGCCCCAGGCATGGCCCCTCCTTCTCCCCCCTCTCTCGGTGCCCTGCCTTCTCTCTCCCCTTTCCCTTTTCCCATCATTTTCCACACACACAAGCTAATAAATGCTCAGAGGTGGCAGCACACCCCACCTGCCCTGCATCTGTGCTCTGGGCTCACACCTGGAGCAGGGAGGGCAGCAGAGCCATCCCCTATAAGCAGCTCATGCCGAGCTGTCCCTGAAGACAAAAGGAACATGAAAGATCAATTCCTTCCACTGCAAATAACCCCCTACAGCTTCCTTCTAGTGGCTTATTCCTTTGGTGATGTCCCCTGTTTGATGTCCCTATCTATCCCATCATCTGCAACATCCCCAGGAGTACCTGGCTCCTGCACTCTCGACTCCCTCTGTGGTGGCAGGACACCATGGCAGGAGGGGACAAGTCCTTTCCCCTTGTCTGAGCTGGCTGCTGCCTGCCAACACACATGCCACACCAGCACCTTTGTCAGTTCAAATGTGGCCTCTCCCGAGACATCAGCAACTTCCCAGGCCAGGGATCGACTGGTACCTCTGCAGGGTGGCTCCCAAGTCCGCAGCTCCCACAGCCCATCCCAGCACCTCCCTGCTCCATCCCTGTCCACTGCCAGGGGCATCTGAGGAACTTGTCAAACTCTCCTGCAGAGAGCACGTGGCGAAGGTGTGGCTCCTGCCTGGGGACCATGCCTGCAAGGCTGATGACAGATAGCCCAGCCCGATCCGCAGGGCACATCCCTGCACCATCGAGGGCTCCGACCTCTTCCCGGTGCAGGTGCAGGGGAAGGGAGCCCGTGCCCTCTCTCCTGGGCAGGCAGCGGGGGCTTTGCCTCTCTTTCCCACTCCTCTCATCCCTTTGAACCTGGAAATAAGAAAGAAACTGCTTTCCCCTGCCAATCCCATCTTCAAAGCCCGAGCGGCGGGGTCCGGCGCTGGCACAAAGCACACCATTGTCCATTCCGGAGGCGGAGAGTCGGCCAGAGCACAAAGGCCGGGGAGACGCTACCCACTGCGCCGGGAAGCTCGCCCAGGCCAACAAAAGCATCTTCTCCTGCCCCGAGTCCGAAGCAGGCGAGGGAGGGGGCCTAGGGTGACGGTGAATATGAGCTATTGTCACCGAGAGCCCGGAGCATGGAGGGACCTGCAGAGGTGATCAAACGGCCCAGGCCTGAGTGGGAAGGGGTGGGGTGAGGGGGGACATCCAAAAAAGCCCTTGTCCCTCTTCAGATCTCTCCTTATCTCCCCTGGCTATCTCCTGGGCTTAGCCTGGGTGTACCTGCTTGCAATTACCTCCTGCAAGCCAATCAGGCGCTGAGCACAGCCCTCGGTCCCCTTGACTGAGGTGATTTATAAATGACTCACTGGCTTATTTGAGCACAGACTCCTGCACACCTCCTCGGGAGCACCTCTCTGCCAGGGCTTTCTTGCCACATCTGCAGCTCCCCTCGCAGAATCGGCCCTTTCTCTGCCCGGCGAGGCGCAGGTAACCCAGCTCCAACAATCGTGCTCTTTGTCTGGGTGGGCGTGGGGGATTTACACTCTGGTTGCACAGCCACTGGGTGTGAGTTTCAGTATTTGGAGAACTGGTACTTCTTTTTTTTTTTTTTTTTTTTTTTTTTCCCCTTTCTCTTTTTCTCCTTCTTATTGCAAAGGGGATTTACAGCAGCAGATTTACTCAGGAATTAGCAACACCACCGATCCAAGAGCTTGATTTATGAAGAGAGGCTGGAAGAGCCAAATATGTGAATTAATTATTACTAGAATAAATCCTGCCATCTTATCCTGGCTGGCTCGTGCTGAGATCTGTGGGGGGATTTGCTTGGTATAGGAGAGGCAATACTGATGACAGACCCTCTGTTTCTAGGTCCTTGTTATGACCAGAACTTTCTATGCATGGGACTATGTAAAGCAGTCCCTGTCCCAAGGATGTTGCAGCCCAAATTAGACTTTGCACGTACAGGCACAGGGAGAAAGGATGTGGACCCTGCAGGCAACGGCTGAGGAGCACCCGCTGCGCACCGGAATCTAACCTAGACAAGGGGTCTTTGCTGTTCAGGAGATCCTGGTGCACGGGTGCATGGCTGTGGGCATGCAATCCAATCAGGAGGGAATTTTAAGGCTGGGAATGACAAGTGCTCCCAGACTGGGACCTGTCAGACTGGGTGCAGGGTCTCCAGCTCCTCCCAGTGCCATTTCATAGGATGTTTAGGTCCAGTCTGGGCAGGTTCCCTCATATATAGGCAAAAGAAAATACCCCCATGTGCTTGCTCCGTTGTGGTAAACTGCTGTTCAAGCAGCTAAGATGCTTTCTGCTCTGCCCTGATAAAACTTGTCTACTCCTTACTTGTAAGCGAGCTGAAAACTTAAGCTGGGGACCTGTCCTTCCTTGCCTTGAAGAGAAGTCCTTGGAGTGACACTTGTGGCTGGCCACACAGTATTTCTGCCCCAGGTCAGAGATTCCCAGCAGAGAAATGCGTCCCATCCTCTGCCTCTGGGGAAGGATGGACTGGGTGATCCCAGAGGTGTTTTTCCTTCTCCAAGAGCGAATCCGCAGGGGCAGGGAGCATGTGCAGGAGCGAGCTCTTAGCAGGCATCTCGGATAAGTGTTCGCAGGCAGAACAAGAATGCTGCAGTCTGCAAACTTTTTAATTCCTTGGGATTTGCATTGCCCACCTGCTCTTCACAGGTGGAGGGCGAGGTCTGTCAGAGGCATGTGGAGAGCAGAGACTCGTGGCAGTGAGGGATGCCGAAGTTTCACTCCTTTCCTGCACTTTCCAACCTTCCCTCCTCTCCATCCCAATGGCTCCGTGTGCCGAGGGAGCTCCAAGGGGATGTGGAGGATGGACACACTGCTTCCCAGGGGACGGACTCAGATGCCGTTAAGGGCAGGCACTGCTCCCAGCACCGCTGTGCCACGCTCAGCAAGGTGACACCTCTGGGGGACCACAGTGGCTTTCGGAGGACTGTGGTGGGGTGATATCTACATCCCAGACCGCAGCACCCCAGGCCATGTGCCTGCTGCCTCACCCCAGCCCAGCCCTCCCTCAGCGAGGTACGGTGCTGGATGCAACTACAAAAGTAATGGAGAGTTAGGGTGGGGTTGAGAACAAGTGGGTTAATCAAACAAATCACAGAATGGGCCAAATCTGGGCTCATTTGCACCGGTGTCAGTGCAGAGCAGATCCCCCATGCCCGTGGCATTTGCTGCATTTACAACAGCATTAAAAGGAGCAGAAGCCGAGCCACTGGATATAAGCTTTTTACCTAATAAACAGCCTTTGAGACAAACGCTTTGGCTTCACCTTCAGTAGCTGGCAGATGTCTGCAGATCTTATTATTCTGGTTACCAAGCGCAGAGCTAGTTTGGTTAGAAACTCGTGTGAAGTGGTACATCAAACATTGGCACCGGCCCAGCGCCGGCAGAACAAGAGAACAGTGCAGTGCTCCTGCCCGGTGCCTGCACTGGGCTGGGTCGCTTAAAACAAGAAAAGGGCCATCTGCCTTATGGAAATCGCCTATTTAACACTCCAAATATTTAATCTAAACAAAAAGAAAACATTGATTTAATGCCTGGCTGCTTCGTGGCAAAAGTGTAGGAGTGGAGGAATGGGATGGCTGCTCCCGAGGGGCATGTTAAAGCCGAGGCTGCAGCACGGTGCAACGTGATGGGAAGGTGGGAGCTGGAGGGAAGCGGAGATGTCTCCTCCCTGCCCCTGCAGCCGTGGCATACGGCTCCCTCCGTGCCTCACCGCGGTCGGGAAGGACCAGTTATTGCCTCCCAGCGCCTCTCTCCCTCCTTTCCCTCTCCCTCTGGCTTTTATTCCACTAGCCATCATGATGGTTCCTGCATGCTGCTCATGGAAAATTGGCTGAAACAGCAAAGTTTTGACTGAACTTTATGGCACTCTGGCATTTTGTCTTTTCTGAGGCTAAAAGGTGTTTTTGGGATAGGATATTTTTCATAACTGTTCTATAAGCTGTCCTAGAATCAGCTTTTTCTATTTCCAAAGGGCAAAGGTTAAGAAAAAGTTAAACCCCAGGGTCAAACACTGTGTGTATTCAGTGTGTGGCACCGTGCATGCAGCCAGCTGCTCAGCCTCCTAAAACACAACCTCCACTTCCCTGCTTCTTCCCCTTCCCCAGACTACTAGGAAAGATGTTTTTATCTATATACTCACGCCAGAAATATGGGACTATAGATCCAGCTTTACCAAGATGCTTTCTTCCTGTATCAGTTCATTTGGAGATGAACCCTATGGCAATTCAGAGCCAAAGGTAAAACAGACCTAAATTGGATCAAAGCAATTTTAACTGTGAGCAGAAAGGTGTGCCCAGTCAAACCACCCAGCTGAAGACACTGACCCAAATGAACGTGCTGGGGGTCCCGTGGTGACGAGCTCCTGGTGTGGCCCATCAGCCAGACTGATGCCAGGAGGTCAGAGAGAGTGAATAACCCAGGAGCACAGGGGTTGATCCACTGGGCTGATCGGCATCTGATAGCAGAGGTGAATTATACAACATCCTTTTGAAATACCTGAACTGACTGACAGCAGAAACCTCCTTTTCCTCCTGCCTGTGTGCTTTGTGAGCCCAGCTCACACCAGAGGCGTGAAAGGGAGAGGGAAGCGGGTGTGCAGCATGAGGGTGAGGCAGAGTTCAGCCTGAGGGAGCACCCAGCACTGCAGTATCCAGCACCACAACACCCAGCACCGCAGTATCCAGCACCACAGCACCCGACACTGCAGCATCTGGCACCGCAGAGCCTGGGGCTGCAGCCACCCTGTCCTTCCCCATGCTGTGCCCTGGTGAGGAAGCACAGCACAGGTCTCGGGAGGAGGTGACGGCTTCCTCACCTGACCTGGTGAGTCTTGGGCTCTTTCACCGTGTTGCCCCAGGGCTTCCATGGCACCTGCAGCCGGAGCTGTGAGCTGCAGGTTGGGAATCATGGTGGACACAGTGCTGAAGGCACTGGTTCAGTGGGACAGGAGTCAAGACCTTGTCCTGGTGTCGCAACCAAACCCTTGCACCTGTGCTTGCCTTCTCCAGGCAGACCTTGTCTTCTGGGGTAGGGGCGAGTTGCTTTTTATAGCCCTGTGTTGGGCAATGGAGCTGGGAGAGAGGCACTTTTAATGAAGATTCATGCGAGACTTGGAAGAGAGCAGAACTCTGAACTCCATCAGCTGAGAAGTAATCAGCAAGATCTGCAAGTGCATCACCTCATGCAGGGGGAAGGGGGGGATGGAGGGGGGCAGACAAAGGAGGAAACATTATTTCACTGATTTTTTTTCTCCCTCAAATTTAGCAGAGGCTTTCCCTGAATGTTCAGCTCTTGCACTGGAATCAGTTGGGGCCCTTATATCACAGGACGAGATGCTTTTCCACTTAATTTCGACTCACACTCCTTGGACTGGGCTCCCTTTTCTATGCCTATGCCAGCACAGGAAAGTGGCTTTGTGCCAGTGGCTCCTATCAACACTAGCCAGAAACTTCAATGTGACTTTCCTCTTCCCAAACACAGCTATCACCAGCACGGGGACAGAAGATAAGAGCTTAGTAAGTGCATTTGCAAGATGAACACTGGAAAAAAGGTCTGTGCCTGACGTGCATAGGCTGGTTTGAGACTGGCAGGCCAGGGATCAGCCAGGTATGAACAGATGGGACTCTTAGCTGATGACCTACGGGGATAGTATCTTTCACCTGCATCATATTCTTGGAGAGAAGCAGTTCTGCCTTCGTTTGCTTGCTCCAAGTATCACACCACAGTTATGTACCCACTGTGTCACAATTTCTCCAAGACCCCAAGCTCAGTAGACGTACCAGTGAGGCCAAACTTCATGTTTCTCAGCATCGCCCACTCTAGCCAACACACTGGAGGAATGGGCTTCCTGAAGAGCTTGTAACAGGGGCTCTGCACTTGAAGCTCTTCCCCCAGACCTCATCCTTTATTTCCATGCCCATACTGGAACAGAGCTCTTGAAAAAACTGGTCCCTGTCACGCAGCAACTTACTGGCACTCTGTTTTTCCCTCCACACATGTTGCATTGCTTCAGCATCCTGCCCCAGCTGCAGGATTTAAAGCAGCTCTGCAGCTTGCCGTCATCTTATCCCATCAACACCAGGACAGCTGGCTTTGCCTTTTTTTCAAGGAGCAGTCACACAGTTCATTCTCTTTAATTCCAAAATCTCAAAGGTTTAACCTGCTGTTTGATCTAGGGCAAGGCCAGTGATAAGCCAAGTCAAGAACTTGACTCTGTCCGAGACGCTGACATCATTAGTCTGTTTGTTTAAGATGGAATTTAATCATGGGGGTATTTTTCCCTCTACTTGCCTTGTTTATTATTTTTCGTGATTGCCAGCACTTTCACTCAGCGGGGGAAATTCATTAAAGAGCTGTGATATAATTGGCTGATTCAGTCTGTCTGATGGCAGGCACACTGCTCAGCAAGTGATGGAGCCAAGAAATAAAGCTAAGGGAGACTTCTTGCATCAGAAACGCGGGTGGGTTTATCACCCTTCAGAAGCCTGTTGCTGAGCCTGGACCTGGGCCTCCAATTATTCACGAGGGAGAACTAGAAATCTAGAGCAGAGCTGCGGGGCTGGGACCTGGGAAAGGCTGGGCATGCTGGCAAGTGCTCAGCAACGGGCTCTGGAGACAGGAACAAGGCTTGTGCAGACTGATGTAGGAAAACCAGGGAATGACCATTTATCGGATGGGCTTCTGGCATGCATGTGGGGACTGGGAAAGAGCCTAGGACACCGCTTAGCTTTGGCTTGCAGCAATCCTCCAAAAAGTAAAGCTTGTAATTGCTCTTGGAAGGGTGTCTCTGGCTGAAAAGGAGCAGCGGGGTTGCCAGGGTGTGCATGCCTGCAGAGGGCACTGGATTAAGCATCTGGCAATGCAGGAAGAGGGGCACATCTCCTTCACCTAGTGGGCCCTCCAGAGCCATAGGCTGGGGTCCTCCCAAGCCAGCGTGGGTGCAGAACAGAGCCTGGAATCACAAACACCCCATTGCTGGAGCTGTTTTACAGCAACCTCCGCTTGATTTCCCCTGTGCTCACTCAAGTAGCCCTGGCAGGAGTGGGGGTTGATGACCTCCCTTTCTAAACCCATTAGCTCTTATTTGCATAATGATTCTGTTGACCTAAATTCTCCCAAAAGTTTCATCTGCCTGCATCATACTTTCCTGCCTGCCCTGGACTGCTGGGCTGCTCTGCTACATATTACTCATGTCTTCCAGCCTCCACTCTGAGGTAACTGCTTATCAGCAAGGACTGACATTAGTCCTACAGATGGACATTTTGCTCATCCTGGTTCCGCTGAACTCGGTGTCAAGGTGTGCACTGATTCAGCGGTACTTACAGGGTCAAAAGAGGAGAGGGGAGGACCTGGTACATTCAAATTACTCCATGAGCTCTCAGCAACCTGGATGTTGTTTCTTGATTTGTTCTCTTGACTGAATCACCAGCTTTTCCCACCCCCTCTTCTACTCCTGTGTTAGGCAATGACCCACTTAGATACATGCCATACCACAAATAATTACCAACATCCTTGGTTTATAGCCGACCACTTCCTCCCTCCACTCCCAGCCTCTCCAGTTCCTAATGATTCTCCCCTCTTCTTAGGTATTGCTGTTCATAGTAAAATAAGGATTGTCTGAAGTTCATCACCTTTCTTTGGTGAGACCCAGCCACTGGGCAGGACTAGTCCACCCAGATGTTTTGGCATCTTCATCACTGAAATGAATTAGCAACGGTTATCTTTCTGCACATCACTTCCTAGAATAAACCAAGGATTCATCCACAGCCTCTCGCATCGAGTGCGAAACAGGAAGGCTGATGAATGCAAATGAGACCACTCGGCAGCATAGCCAGAACACCTCAGACGGAAACTGCCTTTCATCATGGTGCCAGTATCTACCATGGCAATGTCAGGGCTGCCCAGCATTGCAGTCTCACCACCCCCACTGGCAGATGGTGAAACTGAGGCATGAGAAAGGTCAAGTGACTTGCCGGAGGCAAAAAGGCAGTCGCTGGCGGAGCTAAGATTAACACCCATGCTCATCTGCCAGACAATCCAGGACGCGCTCCGGTCCCCTTCACGTGGCATCGCTCATTAGCATCACCTCAAAATAGCTGGGAAAAGCTCCCGGTGCTGGGGAGCAGCAGCCCCCGGTGCTGGGAGAAGCCACTCCCAGGACCTGCCTCTGCGCCACAGGGAAACTATTTAGGGTGGAGATGTTTGGGGAGGGCTCCCAGACGCTGGAGGTGTCCGGTCTGTTATATTGCAGGTGGGGCCAGCTCCAGTCACATTCTTGGCTTTGCTTTTTCTTTTTTTCTGGGAAAAATTTAAATGATCCAGCGATGAACCACGCCAGGCCTCGCTATGTCATCGAACGTCCTGCATATTCGGTCAGCCTCTTCGATGAAGAGTTTGAGAAGAAAAGCAGAACTTACCCCGTTGGGGAAAAATTGAAAAACCTCTTCAGGTAATATAGAATGCTATAGCTGGGGCAAACATAAACCAGATTTGGTCTGGAATTGGGGCATAACTTAGACCTGGGGATATTAGTTCCCATTTTTCTCCTGGGAAACCTTCTCCGTGATCTTCAGGGCTTTGATGGACGAAAGGCACAGGGGAAATGCAAATTGTACTGGAGCAAGTGAAACTGGTTATTCTTTTCACTGCCTCAGCTGTTAGGCTGTAAGGCAATTAAATAAGCAAAACAGTTTGCACTAAGTGCATTTGGGATTTGGGGTTCTGTTTTCCAGTGGGTTTTTAATAGTGAAAAAGGTAAAATTGGTGATGTAAGTACAGATGTGTGAATTACTTCTTTAAGCTTTCCGACTGGGATTTTATTTTATCAGCTTTCTGATAATAAACAGTACTGGCTTTCCTTAAAGATCAGTAATTGTGTAAATAAAGATCGATAAACGTACTGATCGCTGTCTTGGAAATCTAGCTCCATTCCTTGGAAAAGGGAAGGCAATAATACAAGAAAGAGAGAACATACATGTTAGCAGGCAGAGATGTGAGATATTGCATGTGTCAACCCAAGAAGCAAGCTTCTTTCAGACACGCTCAGAGTTTTTTTGACCGAGCATCTGAGAAAGTTCATCTTTGGCTCTGTGCAACTGCCTCATGACTCTCTGAGCTGTGTTTCTTCCCTACAGCTCACCTGTGCCCTATGTGAAGGGTATCAAGATATTGGGGAGCTAAATCCTTCGAGAAGGTCCCCACAAAAGTCCTCCATGGCATGTACAGTTAGTTAACTGCAAGAGCCTTGCACTCTCACAGGGAAGGGCTGTGCACCAGACACTGGGCTCAGGATTTGGCATGGGAAAAAGGTTGAGACATTCCAAGGAAGATCCTTCTTTGCTCCCTTGCTTGCTCACTTCCCAGGTCACTTCCTTCTTTACTTATTTGCATTTTTTGTTTGAACTCCTGTAGATGTTCAGCTTCCAGATTCAAACTCATCCTCTTTAGCCTGTTCCCAATACTTGTATGGCTTCCCAAGTATAAAATTAAGGACTACATTTTGCCTGATGTTCTCGGTGGGCTCAGTGCAGGGACGATTCAAGTGCCACAAGGTGAGAGACAATGACTTTCTGGGTCACTGGGAGGGGACACTTTGCCACTTCAAGTAAAGGTCTGTAGATGACAGCTGATGGCAGTCGGGGGGGGTTAACTACCTTTACTGCTGACATGTATAAACTCAAGCTCCACCTTCAACCTGGTTGTCCCTGTATTTCTCCGCGGTGCCCTTCCCTGCCTTCTTTGGCCTCTCCTGCCCAGAAAGCAGCAGTCTGTGCTGGCCACGGCACCTTCTTGGAGGTGATGTGAGTGTGAGCGGGGCAGGGGGCTGACACCAACTGCACGGACCTGCCCATTTCCTTTATGTTTTCCAGGGATGGCCTTTGCGCTGCTGGCCAACCTACCTCCCGTCAACGGGCTCTACTCCTCCTTCTTCCCCTTGGTAACATACCTCTTCCTCGGCGGTATCCATCAGATGGTGCCAGGTAAGAGTCTGCAGAGCAATTTGCTGCACAAGGCAGTTCAGTTGTGGCTGGGAGTACTCGGTGTATCCCAGAGTAGAGGTGTTTGGGCATGTTTGGTCTGTCAGCGGTTTATGGGATCCCTGATTCTGGCTGCACAGCGGGATCTCACCCCAGTGAACCGCTGCTGGATGCTGCCAGGGAGCTGGCTGCGGTGACGGGCTGGGTGACTCGGTATGGACAGCCTAACCTGTCCAAGTGCCTTCCAGGACAGGATGCTCTCTAGTGAAAACTACTGACATCACCGTGTTGTGCTGTAGGTACTTTTGCAGTCATCAGCATTATTGTTGGCAATGTCTGTAATGAGTTGGCTCCAGAGTCGGACTTCCAGTACTTCAACCATACTACCAACGAGACCAGTGTGAATACCACAGCCCTGGAAGCGGCCAGGCTGGAAATCTCTGCCACGTTAGCCTGTCTGACAGCCATCATACAAGTAAGGACTTGCTGCACTGCCTCTTCCGTGTCCTTTGGCCAGAGCTGACCCACACAGAGTCAGCTGAGCTCTCTCCCTGGAGCAGAGATGGTGGTAGCAGATGCTAGAAGAGGCCTCACTCCTCAGTGGATGATGCCTCAGAATAGAGGTTTTGGGGGGATCCCACCCCAGCTGCGGTCTTGGTATGAAATCCTTCAAACAGACTAGCCAAGAGTGAGGCCAGCCACTGGGGCAGGGTGGCAGCCAGCAATGACACCCCAGCACCCTGCACCTTTCCCCTCCCCATCCCTGCTCTGGGACAGGCTGCTCAGCCCAGCCCGTGCCGTGGCTGCGTGGGAGGGATGCACCCTCTCTCCCAGCGGAGAGCCTGCCCGGCACGGGCACGCTCAGGCTCTGCACCTCGCCCTTTCAGGCTGGCATTCTTCTGATAACGCCTTGTCTGTCCTACCCTAGCTGTGCCTGGGATTCGTGCAGTTTGGCTTTGTTGCTATCTACCTCTCAGAGTCTTTCATCAGGGGCTTCATGACAGCAGCAGGGTTGCAGATCCTCATCTCCGTGCTCAAGTACGTCTTCGGCTTGACAGTCCCATCTTACACCGGGCCCTTAGCTATCGTCTATGTAAGTGGGTGCTCTGGACAGGGGCCTTCCCTGCACCTCCTCCCCCAGTGACCACCATACCCCAGGCATCACTGCCACCCATGCAAGGGAAAGGGGGCTCGGAGAGAAGGAAAGGGTGGAGGGAGGGGCAACGTGACTATCTGCACCCCTACACTGCTGCCACTGCATTTCCTATACAGTATTATCTGAGTCCTCATCTGCTAGTTTCTAATTAGAAACAATGAAATGGGTCTGGGGCTTGGGGACAATATGAACTGTGTTGCTTTACAGCAGGAGTCTTGCACAATTGTTAGCAACACAAACTTTTCCTATGAGCAGGTTTACCCATTCCTGGACTTTCCTGCATCTTCCATAGGTGCACTCTCCATTGATGCAACTAGGACTGCACTTAACCGGACAGCAGAGACCCAGGGCTGGTTGCTGGTCTCTCAGCAGCAGGGTTTCTAGCACTTGTCTCATCCTCATCACATCTCAGGGTGTTTGCAGTTGATTGTGATAAGAAATGCTCTCCACTGTGCTGTGTACTTTGTCCAGAGTCTCTGTTTCCCCATGACACTTTCTCCTCTTCTCTCCCCTTTAGACATTCATTGATATTTGTAAAGGTCTGCCCAAAACCAACGTGGCCTCCCTGGTCTATGCCTTGGTCAGTGCTTTGCTCCTGATCATTGTCAAGGAGCTCAACCTAAAGTACATGAAAAAGATCCGGATGCCCATCCCCATGGAGATCATCATCGTAAGTGACGCACGAGCTGTCCCTTGGACCCTCCAGGAGACAGTCCCTCCCCTCTCCTTACAGCCCTGGGACACCCACTTCTGCTCACAGAGGGCCCATCACGTAGAGCATCTTTGCACTGAATATGACATGGCCCCCATATGGCTTGGGGCCAGAAAGTGGGCCATCCTCATAGAGGATACCTCCGATGCCCAGCTCATCCATCTTAGACTGTACCTGCATCCTGGTGATGCTGAGGATGAGGAACATAACTCCTGCTGGGGAGGTTCTCTCCTTTCCTAGCCTGAATTTGGTGCTAATTTTCTACTGTCAATCCCAGGAGCACAGCAAGCTCAGTGCTTCTGAGAGAGCTCATGCTCTTTCTGCTTACTGCTCTTTTATCTTCTGTACTTTCAGGTAATAGTTGCGACCGCAATCTCTGGCAGCTTTAACATGCCCGAGAAGTATGGCATGCCAGTGGTTGGGAAGATCAGCATGGGGTAAGTGCATGTGCAGGTCTGACACAACTTCCAGATAAATTTTATTCCTCCTCTTCTTCCTCCAGCCTGGAAAACACCTCGCTCTTCCCTGCTGTATGACAGTCCCCTTTCTGGACTCTCAGGCAGCACTGCTTGAGCCCTCTTACACCACTGCCGCCATCCACTCAAGCTGTCCACAGTGTAGACACGGATTATGTCATTCCTGAACACACAATCTCCTCACCCACTTCACCGGCCTCCAGACACCAGTGTCACAACTGCTTCTCGCCTCCGCTCTGAGTGCAGGTTCCCAGCACCAACCCTCCCCCTGGTGAACAAGTGGAAAGACATGATCGGCACAGCCTTCTCGCTCGCCATCGTGAGCTACGTGATCAACTTAGCCATGGGGAGAACACTGGCAGCCAAGCATGGCTACGACGTGGACCCCAACCAGGTAACGCTTGGTCTGGAAGGACGCAGTCAAGGACCGTTCCCCTTGCTCTCAGGCGTGAAAGGAAAACCTCGCTGCATGAATGGCAAGCTTTCAAACGGGCTCTGCTTAAAACAGACGTGCTGCTCCCATGCACACAGGCTCGCGTGGCAGCTTGCCATGTATGGGTCAAAAGGACATGGCAGATCCATCTCCCATGGACTGGAGAGAGCCTGCAAAAGGGAAGAGAGCCTTAGTCTGAGCTCTCTGCTTTGCTTTCCCTCCAGACCTGAGCCTTCAGCCCTGAGCACTGGCACAGATGGCATTTTTGCAGGTTGTTGGAGCACAACGAGGCACATGTTATTTCTCACTGAGCAGAGAAAGACCTGGATTCCTGGTGTGTCACCTAGATACTGCGAGAGGCAGGACATTAAATAATCCTCTTTTGTCATCACTGGCACAGTGGCAGCTTTCAGTAACAGCCATGCATACCACATGAAGCCCTGCCCTTAGTGTGTCAACAGATGACAACGTGTTTATGTGGAATTGTGCTTCCAGGTTTCCCTGCTATGCCACAGCCCATTCCAGCTCATATTGGAAGGAAAGGGTCTGGGACACACTGCAGGGAACCCAGGTCCCTTTCCTGGCCCCACAACCCCAGGCTCAGGCACCTGCTCTCCTGCCTGGTAGCTCACACGCGTTGGCAGGGCAGGACAGGCAGCTTTCCTCTCTGATGACCACATTCCCCCATCTCCACAGGAAATGCTGGCCCTGGGCTGCAGCAACTTCTTTGGATCCTTCTTCAAAATCCACGTGATCTGCTGCGCTCTCTCTGTCACTCTCGCCGTCGATGGGGCAGGAGGCAAATCACAAGTCAGTACCCTCTTTCTCCTCCTTTCTTCCCTACGTGACCCTATTTGACCAGCTGCTGCACGCTGCCAGCCTGACATCGCTGCTGCAGGTCTGCAGAAGCTTCATATCTGAGTGCTTCGCGTTGCTGTTGTTAAAGCAGAATTTCTTGCCTCCCACCCCCACTTTGTTCCATGGATGGTTCTTTGGATTGGTCCCAGATGTAAGGCTGTAAATCTGCCTTCCCAGTCTGGCTCCCTCAACTGAGCAGAGCTACCACGTGAGGGAAGCTCAGGGTTATCTGCAAAGTCCTAGCCTGTTTCTCAGAGGCAATCATCTGCTCACATAAAACACTGCAGTGAGCAGTTGTGTCGTTGGCTGAAGCAGCAGAAAAAGCCCAGAGGGGGGTTAGGAAGACCCTGATGTTTGCTGAAATGATTTCTTTCTTTTCTGCAGGTGGCAAGTTTCTTTGTGGCCTTGGTGGTTATGGTGACTATGCTGGCTCTGGGGATCTATCTCGAACCTCTTCCAAAGGTAATAAACAGTGTGGCCATTGCATCACATACTCTTACACACCCAAGCAAAGGCACAGTCTTGCTCCAGAAAAGCTTGATGCAAATTGCTGCACAGCACAGTTTGCTCCTGGCCTGGGGTCCTGTCTGCACTGAATCTCTGGAAGCAAGAATAGTCTAAAGTAGCATGCTCAGGTCCAAGTGAGACCTTTGTGAGCGTCACTGTTTCCCATTCCCTTGTGGTAACTGGACCAAGGAAGGCAGGTGCTGCAGAAAGTATCTGCTGCAAAACGTGGCGCATCCACACTGCACATCCACATCCCTGCCGATAAATGACCCCCTCTTCTCTGCAGTCTGTCCTGGGAGCCCTCATCGCGGTGAACCTGAAAAACTCCCTCAAGCAGCTGGCTGATCCCTTCTACCTGTGGAAGAAGAGCAAGCTGGACTGCGTGAGTGCCTAGGGAGGGATGGGAGGCACCCACCTGCCTTACCCTGGCAGCTCAGCCCACGGCTATGTGAGGCAGAGGCAGGGCAAGCTGGCTACCCCCTCGGCAGGTGCTCGGGGGCAGGAGGGTGGTATGAGTCCACTGCAAAGGTGGGTTTCGCTCTCTCAGTGGGATCATGCTTCCAACCCCTCGCCAATGAGGTGCTGAGCCGCAGCAGAGCCTGTCCTGCCCAGCTGAGCACTCTCATGCTTAGCGCACATATCAGAAAGGCCTGAACTATTACCTGCTCTGTTTAAATGCCAATCAAGTGCAGAAGCCTGTTTGCCCAGAACTAGCCAAACCGGCCCTGCTCAATATCTAGGAGTCATGACTTAAAAACTCACACAATAGCCCTCCAGGGTGAAGAGAGCCCTTCACAGCGATAAGGACTCCAGGCACTGGTTGATGTATAAACCCAGGCAGGGGGTGCGGGGGAGTGAGAACGGAATTTGGAAATGTCTGACATAAAAAGACAGTGTTTGAACAGGACTCCCACGGCTGAGTGGTGTCTGTGGACACTGAGCCAATATCCTGTCAGGTCCCAACAAACCGCCTTATCGGAGAAATCTGGAGTCCAAAGGGGCTGACCTGAATCATCAAGAGCTTTCCCAAAATACTGTTCAAACAGGTGCTGGAGAAGAGACAGGTTAGCAGTCCAGGCAGAGACTTCACAGGGCTGTGATCATGACGTGAAGGCACACTCCAGCACAGGGCATGAGCTACAAAAAAATGGTCCAAGCTTAGGAGTGAGCCCGGCAGACTGACCAGACCAGGGATGTGCGAGGTCTGAGCTGACACGGCTATGCAGGCAAGAACCGGCAGAGCGGGAAAGTTGCTGATGGGAAGATGTGATTCTCTGTCAGGAATCGTTTATGGCAGTTTAACCACATCTCTGAACAGGTTCTGCTGATGCCTGGTGGGTAGGATGGAAGGTCTCGGTCAGCTCTGGCAGGTCATCTGAGGGCAGGTGAAGTTATTGCCCTTTATCGGAGCTCACGGAGGGGAGCACAGACCTACCCCACAGCGCTCCGCAGCCCCCAGCCCAAAGTCTGGGCAGACACCTGAATGGATGATGGACCGAGCAGAGATGCACGGTGCTGCCTGGGGAACACCCTGCCAGTGTGTCTCTGCCAGATGTGGTCACTGCAGCGGAGGTGAAGGGCAGTCAGAAACCCCTCCGGTTTGCCCTGACTGTGCTGGGTTTCCACTGAGCTGCTGGAACAAAGCTCTTGCTACCAGCAACCACAGCCAGCCTACAGTTCAGAGAGCGTGGGGACCAGGCAGATGCCAATGGAGCGAACTGCATTCCCCTGACCTTAATCTCCCTGGAATTTGAACTAGATTCAGTGTCCTGTCCTAAAATGGGAAACACCGTTCCTGGCTGTTGTCAGACCATCAGCATTCATTACCTCAAGCCTGGTTGTGTTTCAGTGCTAACTGCAGGCATCACTCCATAGATACAGCCCAGCTGGATGGAGGGAAGCACTTACTTGCCATTTATAAGTACGATGCATATAAATTAAGATGCTGAAGTCATCAAAGTTACTCTGATTTGTCCAAGGTCAAAGTCATGTTTTGTCAGTCTTGAGGGTGGGTTTATAATAACCTCATAAAGATTCTCAGAGGGCAGGTTTATATGCTTAGGCAGGACTAATTTCATATGGAGAGAGGTGCTCAGGTGCTAATATATAAAAATGACAAATGACAGAGCTCTGAGCTGAGAGGTGGAGCCCGTTTTGGTATGCTCTGTCATACTTTGTCATCAAATCTGTCCTGTGTTCAGGTCATTTATTGTAGGTGCTCAGACGGTTTTCAGAGAGATGCTCATTCCTTCTGAAATGCTCTGACAGCAGGAGTTTTGTTGCGGCTGGGAGCAGTTATTGAGCAGCAGACGGTCTGATCTGCAGGAGCCTTTTCTTGACTAGTTAGGCTGATACTTTCTGAACTGAATGAGTGGTACGGGTGCTCATGGAGCTGTGAAGAAACACACTAGCTGCATTTACAGCTGAAAAACTGGGGCTTCTGGCAAGCTTCCCAGCAATGATGTTTCACATGAAAGCAAGTAATAAACTGTATCATTAGAATAGCTGCAGAACTCAGGTCTTGGTCTTTTGATCCTGAGTTGTGTAGTTCTTGGGGTCCAGAATATTGGCACAGAGCTATTTTCCAACTATCACTGGGCTTTAGCCTATGGTAGAGTAAAAAGACCTGCCATGCTCTTCTCTTTCTGCAGTTGGTCTGGTTGGTGAGCTTCCTGTCTGCCTTTTTCCTGAGCCTTCCCTATGGAGTTGCTGTGGGCGTGGGATTTTCCGTGCTGGTTGTGGTCTTCCATACCCAGTTGTAAGTACCAGTGCAGCTACAAAAAAACAAAAGAGAAGAAAAAAGGTCCCAGTTGCAGAATAAACAACAGATTATTTTTATAACCGACCTCTGGCCCATGTTTCGAAGGAACGCGTGGCAGGAGCCTGGGGGAGTGCAGGTGTCCTCCCCGGCCCCTGGAATGTGCAAACAGGAATGGCAGGCGCTAATTTACTGCCTGCATTCCCACTCCAGCGCATGGTTAGTGATGTGCACATCCCAAGGCAGGGGGAAGTCTGAAGGTATTTACTTCAGCACGAAAAGCTACCTGCATAGCTCCCAGCAAAAAATCCTGCTCATACAATGAGCCTCATATATGTGCGGAGAGTGGTGTGAAGCTTTCACAGCATTTTTAATCCATCAAAGCCCTTTATTAATATTTCCCAGTCTGGGATCTCAAACTGCTGACTCTTTTTTGCCCTGTAGACTCTGCAGGGATGAAATCTAAGTATTTTCATAAAGCAACTTTTCAAATCCTGGTATGGAATGTGAAGCAAAGCAGTTTTCTCCCCCTGCAACACTTATGCTAATTCTGATGGCCTCTTTTCTCCTAGCCGTAACGGCTCTGCCCTGGGCCAAGTAACTTCCACTGACATCTACAAGAACCCTAAAGCCTACAACAAGGTAAGCAGAAACCAAAGCATCCTCAGAGGAAATGCCGTTCTTTGCCACTGGTACCCAATGTGATCAGGAAAGCCAAGCCCATCTCCGTCTCAACAAAGTTGTTTGCTGCTTGTGTCAGGGGTATTAGGAGAACTGCTGTTCAGTTTGACCTTCCCAGTTATCTGCTACCCAAACTCCCAGCCACCCCCCACCCCCCCAACACCCTGTCACGCCTGGTTTGAGCTCTTGTCTCTGTTGCAGGTACATGAACTTAACGGGATTAAAATTGTGACCTACTGCTCGCCACTATATTTTGCAAACTCAGAGATATTCCGCGAGAAGATTATAGCCAAGGTGAGCAACGCCCTAAGAAACTTCTGCTTGCAGCCAATCCCAAATGGCCTTTGCTTTCTCCTGTATCGCCACATGGAGATAATTATGCCTAGGATGATCAAGAAAGATGGTCACATCCATCCTCTACTCTTCCATCCTTTCCTCCCTGATCTTCAGGACTGTTTGTAGACCTCATTTTAGAGGTTAAGTGTGAATCCTGGCAGGTATCCTCCTCCAAGCTCTGCCAAAGCAGAGTCATCCTGCTTCTCTGCTCTCTCCTCCCTGCATGTGCAGGTACTCTGAAACAAAATCTGAAGATGTTGTTTGGTTGCCATCAGGATCACCTCACTCCTGCACGCAGCCAGTGCCGTCCTCCTGTGACACGTGCCACAGGCTGAGAAATAGCAAGAAAGAAATAGCAGCCCCTGACTAGGAGGCTGAATAGACTTTTTCAAAGAAAACTCTCTCTTCTCCACAGACCGGGGTGGATCCTGGTAAAGTGTACTTAGCCAGGAAGAAATATGTGAAACGGCAGGAGAAGGGGACAGCACAACCACCAACAAAGCTACCAAAATTCCTACTGAGGCAGAACAAGGTAACTCAGTTTGGGTTCCTGTGTCGATGAGTAAGACCCCAAGTCCCCATCAGACAGCTCCTCTTGTCACAGGATTTTCTGCACTGTCTTCCACTTTTACCACCTCTTGCCTCCTTTACTTCCCACCCACATCTCCATTCCTCCCAATGGCCAAAACCTTAAGATGCAGGAGAACTGGAAATGGCTGGGAGCAAGAAAGCTGTAGAGATGCCTAGAATGAAAACACGGTGAACGATCTGCTAGAAACCAGGCTTGCCCTCTTTCTCTAAGGATGCATCTATGTCAGTATTTCAGTTCGAAAGTGTCCTCCTGAAGCATGTTTCCCAGTCATCCCAGCTTCATTTGGTTTGCATTGCTCAGAAGTCTTGAAATATGTGAACAAGAATAATTTAAAATTAACCTAACATACTCCAAACCCCAAGGGACATTCAGTCTAGCTCCAGGCTGGAGTTAGTCCACATTAAAACACTTCATGCCACTGAATACCTTAGGCACATTCACATGTCAGGATCTCAGCTTGCGCTGATTGATGTGCCCTGCCCTGACTGTGCATTTGTGCTTTGCTGTAGACCTTGTCTTTGCAAGAGCTCCAGAAAGACTTTGAAAGCACCTCTCCAACAGATACCAATAACAACCAGACGACTACTAATGGTGCCAGCATCTCCTACGTTACATTCCGTCCACCTGCCAATGGTGCTGGGCAAGTGAACACCTCCAGTGAGCTGGGCAGCATCTCTACCCTACAAGGAAGCACTTTCAGTGTCATGCCTACAGCAGATGTTGACCCTGTGATGACAGCACCACCCTATATCAGCTTTCACACCATCATCCTGGACATGAGTGGAGTGTGTTTTGTTGACCTCATGGGCACAAAAGCACTGGGCAAGGTTAGTTCTGTATTAGAAACACAGCCAAACAGCAGGTACTTTCTACTGTTTTGGGCAGCTCAAATACCCTCCTCAACAGAAGGTTTGTGTGGCTTTCTCCTTCAGTATCCCCAGGACACATGTAAAGCCCTGGATAAAAGACTGTATAAACACAAAGCTGGAGCAGCAGTGTTATTAATCCTCTCTCTCCCCTCTCATCCCTTCTAGTTGTGTTCCAGTTATCAGAAGATTGGGATTAAAGTGTTCTTGGCAAACGTGCATGGTAAGAATCCACGAAGAACACATTTCCATGTGATCTTCTCCTATTTATGTGCTTCTGACAGACAGGAGATTTTTTTGGGGTCTTTATGCAGACTGTGCAAGTTGTCAGCCTTTTGTTGGACCAAACCAGAACAGATGATCTGTGTGAAATAGCTCCTTTCATTTGGGAAGTGATATGACTGGAACATGTCCACATTCAGCATGTAGAAAAATAGTTCCCTACACTCTCGTTTATGCAGCAAACCTGCTTCTTCCCTATGCATCCCAGCCTTGTTTTACCTCCAAGGACCAGTGTCAGCCATGCACACCTTCAAAGGCTTTCTTCTTTGCTTTCCTTCTTGCTCACGTGCCTTTCTGTTCTCCAGCCCAGGTGTACAATGACATTAGCACAGGTGGAGTCTTTGAGGAAGGAGGTCTGGACCAAAGTCACATCTTTTTGACAATCCATGATGCTGTTTTGTTTGCACTGGCAAATATCAAAGAAGTTGTCCACCCGCCCATCTTAGAAGAGGTAAATTTGCTCCCCAGTTTTTCTCCAGCTCTCAGTGTTCCACTATTAGGTTTAGATGCTGTGGCAGCAGAAAGGAAGAACAACAACTCATTACTGCACCTAATAAAGTTTCTTGTTTATCTCAAGTGGTAAAGGTCTAAATCCAACAATATATTTCATATCCTAATTCTCATGTATAGGTCAAGCACCTACTGATTGAACCGATTTCAATGGAAATTCAGAAAGGTAAACGTGTTCTGCAAAGCCCTAGCTGGGAGATGATGTTATCCCAGCCTGGAGAAGCCAAAAGAGCTTTCCTGGCACTATGCCCTCCATTTGGTGTTGCCTGGAACATGCAGCTGCACACAAAGGCATAATTTGGCTCCCAGAAATGAAGGCAAAGCACATGCACCTGTCCTTGAACAGCCTCAACATCCATGAATACTTCACTGGAAGGGAGGATAAAAGGCCAAGGCAGGAATGGGGCACATGCTGACAAGACAGGGTCAGACAGGCTATTTCCCCAAACATGGATTGGTTTATTGCATAACTGGAGTGGGAAACAGAGCAGTGTTAGCCAGTTATGTCACGAGAATAAGTTAAGGTATCTCATATCTTTGCAGAGAGATATGTAAATGCCAGCTCAGTCACAGGATATAAACAACTGAGACACAATTCCTTCTGTACCCCTTCTCCCTGGGCATTCCCCCGGGAGCACGTGTGTTGTTTTAAGCCTGGGTTAGTAATTTTTTTTGTGCCTTTCAACACTGCACTCTGCTAATTTGTGGATTTGATTCCTTCCTGCACAGAGGCCAAATCAGACAGAGCTCTCCATCTATGACGAGTCTGTGGACGAAAGCAGTGCAGAGTTCAAGAACCTGGAGGAGGTTAGTTCTAATGCCAGGGGTCACTTCTTCAGCTGTGGACGTAAGGTGGAAATCAGAAGTTGTGGTTGGGATTGCTCAGATGGAAAGTACCCTGTGCCATTGCCAGGCAAACTGCTAGTAACAGTAACACTTTGAAAAGGTAGCTGGAAAAACAGTTTTAAATCCTCATCATGAGGCGCTCTGGCAGGCACCTGGATGAAGGAGCAGCTAGGTTACCCCACAGGGGAACCCTTTAATCCATTCTGGGCCACAGAGCTCAGGTTCACAGTCAGACCCATGGTGTCCATGCAGTGGGGTGAACTTGGAAAACCAGGTTTAGCTCAAGTCCAAAAGAAGGGTCACTGGTCAAGTCTTTCAGCACTGACTTTGTTAATGCTGAAGTGATCTGCAGGCACTGAAGCCAGGTCCCTGGGAGGAGATACATTCCAATGCTGACCTTCCCCATGCTATCCATGCAGAGCTGGAAGCGGAGCAACCTCCCCACCACCAGCTTTCCCTTGAGAAGAGGGGCTGGGAAGGGTTGGAGTTTCTGGTGGCATTTCTCTGTGTGACCGAATGGCTGCTGAGCTGCATTGCTGGGTTTGTGCCATGGCACCAGCTCTAACCCAGCATACCTTGTGTGCCCTTTAGGAGATGTTTGGAAGTATGTTCCACTCAGAGACCCAGACAGCTCTGTGAGCGCACAGGGAGCGTCAGCGTGCGGGCAAACTCTCCTGAACAGGCTCCGCTCTCCCGTCCCTTCGTGAAGAGCTGCACTTCTACCTGGGGTTACAATAAGTTGCAAAGCAAGAGACCGTCACACCTCTTGAACCGATAAACTCCTCCCCCGTTCCTGCTCTACTTCTGGTATTCAGAGCAATGGACTCTGGAGCAGGCAACAGAAATCTACGGAAGCAGGAACTCAGGAAATGCTATCTCATCAATTACAGAAGAGAAGCGAGTTCGTTTGAAGGCAGGTGCCTTAATACATGGGACAATTAGTCATTATTGCCAAGTGCTCTCCTTTGTTTCACACAACTGCACCCTTCTGCCCACATAGGCATTACGTAATTTGGGCATCCCCCTTCTTTCTTATCCTTCCTCCCTCTTTTCCTGATGAAGTGAAATACAAGCAAATATGAAGAGCCTCTCAAGGCTTTGATTCACAAACAAAAGCAACTCTTGCAAGGTGCGGCGACGCAGCTTTGTAAGGTAATGTTGTTCTAAAATGTGCACTGACCTTCAGGGTTTCTGCACAGTAAGTGCAAGCCCCTGAATTTCCCTGCGCGCCTGTGTAGCACCACCTCTGCCTTTCCCGTGGCCCCTCTTCCATGACCCCCTTGTGCTGCTCTCTCTGTGACCCAGAATCCCAGAAATCACTGCCTCAAACCAACGCTGTATTTCTGACACCCCAAAGTACCTCGATACTCTATCTCAGTAGGGCTACTTTCTGGATTACATTTTTTTTTCTTACTAATAGGACTAACTTGTAATCAAAAATAAGAATTCCTTGTTATAGTATGTTTCATGCACATGTTGTCCTGTCTGCCCAGTGGGTTGAGTATGTGCTCAAAAGACCCAGGGTCCAGTTCAAATCCCCTCCGAAGTTTTTCAGGGATCTTTCTACTGACTGAATGGCATTTCAGAGAAGGCTCTTAAGACTGTGAATGGCATAAAAACATAAATCCTAAGGGTGTTCTGACTCTTCCCATCTTCTTGTTGACTGGAGCAACTAAAAGATTTAGTCCAGAACGTGGATGGGTTCTTTGGGGAAAGATGCTTTTCCCAAATCATTTTGATCACAAATAGAAAATTCAGGGCAGAGAAGGAAGCCCCTTCTGCAGGCTTTTCATGATGCCAATGACAGAGAGCAGTAAAACTGAAATTTTAGTGTATTTTATGCCTGCAACTAGGGAACAGCCCAAGTGACACCCCATGCTATGCAGGGCTTCTGGTGACAAGCTCTCAAATGGTCACTTGTGCAGCAAGAGAAAACTCTTGCGCTATTTCCGTAACAATTCTCTACTACATGTTCAATGATTTTCATTAAAATTCACCACAGGCTAATGCCACCAGGACCATCTACCTCTCAGGCAAACAAGCCTGCCTCACTAACCCAGAGATAGACAGCTGAGATCTTAGTAATTTCTAAAAATCCGACATTTATTTATAGTTGAGTGATGCTAATAACAACTGGTATTTTAGTTTCTTTTTCTGATGCCTTCCCTTCTTACTTGGTGCTGATGTTGTGACGGTAATGACAAGATGGCAATATAAAGCCTGAAAAATCTAAGCGTAAGCCAAGGGTTAAAGGGACCCTTTTTTCTTCAGTGCATTTCAACCTCAAATATGGCTTTTATGAAAATAAGGTTATAAAAAATTTAAGATAAAGATACATACCGGTATGTCTTCAGTTGCAATGGAAGCAATTTCTTTTGTTTGAATTTCAAATCTTCCTACAAAGTACTTTCAGCACTGGGATAAAACGCAAGCATCAACAAGAAAAACCGAACAGCAATGCGACAGTCTGTTATCTTTCCATGAACACAAAAAATAAAAAGTGGCCTTAATAATAAAAGGAAATTATATTTTTAAAAGTTATTTCTATTTTATTACTCTAAGATATTAAAAATATTAGCAAGCTTTAATGTACAGTTTTGAAGTACATATACATTATTGAGCTGATTCACTAGCAGATTGCTAGGAGGCTTTCTGGGGAAAGTGGGGCTTTCCTTACAGCTCCCAGATGTCCCATTTTTAAGGAAAATAGAGCTTCATGAACCATCATAGCTAGACAACCATTAAAGGAAACAACATCAGGACCCTGACAGTTTGGTTTTATGTAACACCTCATTAACTAAGTCACCATTTCTCTACCTCAGTTTCTGATTATGTGGTGCAGGAGAGAGTAATAAAACCAAAGGAGGTTAGTTTCCAAAAGGAAAAACCCGCTAACTAATGGTTATTACTTATTTTAGACAGCAGTGATTTTTTCCAGAGCCACGTATAGCTCATTTTATAAGTTAAAATCGAGAGACTAATTCTCTTAAATGATCTTTGAGGGTGATTACTCATGGTCTTTTGTTACTGCCTGAGCGCTCGTTTTAGTTGCTCGTTTGAAAAAAGGCAACAACGAAATCCGTGCAATGGAAAAAGAAACTCTCCTACAGTAGCTAATCAATATTTCTGTACCTCTGAGGTGGCATCACATTAAATGAGGAAAATGCCAATTTCCAGTTCTTCATTCAGGGTTAACTGCAGCAGGCTGATTTCACAGTCTCAGGGCCTGACAGGCCAAACACAGGAAGCCTCAGAGCAACAGACCATGTATAAAAAATAAGACTGTATTTCTTGAAGTTCCTACAAGCATAATGGATGGGATGTCAAGAGAAATGGCTTGAAAGCAGCAGCACTGACTATATGCTCTGCAATTCTGATGACCCAGGAAGAAGAATACCTCGTTTCTGTAGCCATGGGCCAACTGTGGCAATATATGTAACATCAGTAGGCAAATGGCATTGTTGCAGGCACAACATGGCCAGTTCAAAGTCTGAATTTCCAAGTGCTCTGGCAAGAGAATTAGGGAAGCTCAAATTCATGCTGGAGTAGAAAACTTTTTATCTTCCAGTGTCCCTTTATTGCTCTTTAACAGTGATGTTGATGTGTAATGGCTCTGAAGCCTTACCTGATAAATGCATGATGTATAACCAGCTCAGAAATGTTTGTAATTTATTTAATTTAATATCGGTTTTGTTCTTTTTTTGATAATAAAGAATGTGTGAATAATCATCATCTTCTGCTGATTTGAGGTTTTCCATGGCAGCTCCCATCTGGTATTAAGCATCTCGGGACAGTTTATACCACGAGAAGATGGGATAAATCTTCGAATTCAGTACAAGACAGCTGTGAAGAAGGGAAGAACGACTTTTCCCATCATGCTCCTTGGGGAAACTAGGCAAAAAGTAACGCATTTTGAAAACCGGGTGGATTTAAACTCTGTGAGGAGTGGGACTGGCACACCCCAGGGCCCACCACCATGCTGCTGGGGCCCGTCCCTGTCTGACCACTGTCCTCCTACCTAATTTTGTGGCCCCACTGAACGTGTGTGTGGGGGGGTGTTATTGTCCACGGGCCCCCGAGCACCCCGTCATTTTGGCAGCAGCACCCTGAGCCCTCTTGGCCTCCCAGCAGGATCCTGGCACGGCCCAAGTCGCGGTAAGGGGACATTCCCACTCTTGCTTGCTGCTGTGGGCACTAGACAGCGTTCGCCACGGCTCCGAAACGTCCCCTCGAGAGAAGACACATTAGATTTCAGGGAGGGGAGGGAGGGAGAGAGAGAAAAACCTGCGCGCCCTGCCCGGCCGCTGCCATTTCACTTGTGCCGAGGCGCCGCACTACAGCTCCCAGGAGCCCCCGCGGAGGGGGCGGGTCCGCGCCGCCCATTGGCCACCCCCTCGGGCGGGTGCGTGACGATTGGTGCTCGGCCACGCCCGTCGCCTCAGCGGGGCGGGCGGCGGCGGCGGCCCAAGTCCGCCGGGGATGGCTGGCGGGAGCGGGCGGCGGCGGGCAGCGGCGTGGGCCGCGGGCCTGGGGCTGTGCGCCGGGCTGCTGGCGCTGGTGGCCGCCGTGCTGCTCCGCGCCTACGCCCTGCGAGCCCCGGCCATCCCGCGGCTGTGGGCCAGGCGCGGCGGCACCGCCGCCTTCAGTGCCGGTGAGAAGCAGGAGCTCAAGGAGGCGCTGCGAGGTGAGGGGGCCCGGCGGCCGCCCTGGCTGGTCGCACCCTCCCGGCCCGCCGGACCTCCTCGGGGGCCCGCAGCCTGTGTGCCCCCCTCCATCCCCGGGGCGAGGGTTGTTGCCGGCCCCGTTAGCCCAGCGTCGCGGGTGGGGCGGCCCGGGCCGGCCCGGGGCTGTGGCGGCCTCCGCAGGGAGGGGAGCCGGCAGCAGGGCCCGGCCGTGGGCCGCGTGGGAGCGGGTGGTGGGGAGGACGGAGGCTCCTCAGGTGCTTTCCCCTTGGAGGAAACCGGTTGTTGGTTCTCCTGAAGCCAACTTTCATCCCATGTTGACTTTTCTTAAATGTTTCCCTCATACACGCATAACGCACCAGGCGCCCCGTGACTCTGTTTGTCAGACATCCGTTTGTCCGCTGGATAAATCATTGTTGGGTTGGCTTTTTCTTCTTTTCTTTCTTTCTGGCTGAAACCCTGCACACTGCTGTCGGCAACAAGTGATGGTGTGTTTGTGCTCTGACTCATTCTTCGGCTTAAGGCTTTGAGGGTATTAGATATGAGGGTTGGCAGTTTGCAGGAAACCACAATCTGGCTTGGAGCAGTGATAGTCCTGGACCGTTGCAGTAGGGGTTGGGTTCTGTAAATCTCCTGTGTTGCTGGTTTGTAAGATTTATTGCCTTGCAAATTCTGTTGACATCCTTTTCAAATGGGAAAATGCATGGATACAAGAGAAGCTTACTTTTGTGTTTCTTCTTGAATAACACAACTTCTAAAAGAATCTGTAACTTCACTTGACGGATGCCCAGGAAAGGCAGCTGTGATCTGGACTAAGTTATACCCATGTTTTCCATGACAGTGACTTGATGTTGGAGAGCAGCCTTGTCTCACCCTGTTTAAATGACAGAGCAAAAGGACTGACAAAAGACCTGTCTGTTTATATAGCTTAATAGGTTGGAGCAGTATTAAAGAAGGTGTTCTAACAATCTTGCCGTCACAACCTGACTTACTGTTGACAAAGAATCTTGAACTGCCAGCAAAGCTGGAATAGTTTATAACTATGAGGTATAAGGTCGCCCTAGCAAAATGCAGCTGCTTCTGGACAGTAGCATTTCTAACAATATCATTCAACACTTCAGGATGAAAAAACAGAGTTGCAGTATCTAGAGAAATACCTTGGCCGAAATCAGAAGGAATACTGATGTGCTGCATGCACACACAGCTGAAGTAAATCATTTTTTTTTGATGGTGACGGCTCTTACTATCCAGTGAAGTAATCTTTAAAAGCTGGAAAATATTCAGGAATGTAAATATTACTTGCCCTTTTGAAATGCAATTCAAGTATTATTTGACTGATTTTCATGTTGAATGATTTCTGTTTTGTATTTCATTGAAGGTGCTATTAAAATCCCAACTGTTTCCGTATCTCCAGAGGACTTGAATAAAACCGCCATGGCAGAATTTGGGAACTACATTCAGGAAGGTACTAAACTTTCCTTCTTGGCAATCTCTGCTGCCCAGTTGTATTTTCATAAACAAAATGAAGAGAGTATATTTCGTTCTTGAATACAGTGGAACATATTTTAATTTTGTTTTTCCTCAGGAAAGGACTGGCAAAAATGGTGTACATAAGTCACCTCTGCAGCAGTGTACTTTGGTGTAGCAATGGCCAAAACTAGAACAGAGAAGTTTCAGATATCTTTTTGCAATGGTGATTTTTGGTCCTTGAGATGGTTAAATGACCTTGCCATTAAAAAGAAAGGACATCTACCCCTGCTTCAGCCTACTTTTTTGGCAGTCCCATCATTGCCACCTGCAAAGCAGCCGCAGCATTGGTGAACAACAGTTCCTGGTTTTGTGTAGGAAAGTTGTAAATGCAAAGTGAGGTGGATTGATAGAAGTGTAAGAATGAAGCTGCACATCTGCTTCCTGAAGGAAATTTGTTGTGGTCAGTCTTACTTACAGTGCTCCCTTTGAGGCTAAATAGATGAGTACTCTTATGGAGTATATAATGATGAAATTAGACATTATTGCTAATTTTTCTTTTTCATATGTTTTTAATTTTTTTTTTCTTAACAGTCTTCCCGGCTGTATTTTCTTCAAAGTTCATTCAGCATGAAATTGTTGGGAAATACAGCCATCTCCTTACTGTTCAGGGTTCTAACCCTGAATTGATGCCCTATATGCTGCTTGCACACATGGATGTTGTGCCTGCTCCCCCAGAAGGCTGGGATTTTCCTCCTTTCTCAGCTGCAGAGCATGAAGGTTTCATCTATGGACGAGGAACGCTGGATAACAAAAACTCGGCCATAGTACGTCATCTTGGTAATACCATTTCAGAGAGATACAAAGCCTGAGAAAGGCAGATTGGAGGAATCTACTCTCTTGAAATTTACTGTATTGTCTCTCTTGCTCCTCTTTAAATGCAGGATGTTAGTGAATAAATTCCTACGCCCTGCAGTTTTCTCCCAATTTTCCCTAAAGATTAAGTGGAGTGGTCTTTTATTACTGAAGAAAGCAGAGTTAAAGCTCTTAAGACACAGAAAAACACATTCAGAGATGCAGGTGTATTTGGGTAAATGCCATATTTAGATTTTACGTCAAATGCTGTGTTTGAAGTCAGGGATAGACCTTTTTCCCAGGTGTCATACAGGCATTCAAAGCCAATCTTGGCCCTTTAAAAAAGGCTTGAGTTTTGAAATAAACAATGTTTATTTAACATTATATTCAAATAACTTTGTATCTTTTATCTAGCCTGTGTCAGAACAAAGAGCTGTTATTCCTCCCAAATGTACTTAGTACAAAGTACAAAAAAGATTGATCTGTGAAGGATTTCTCTTTTGGGAAAAGGCTGATAGAAAAATTAATAAGGAAAATAATCCTTTGTGACTTGCAAAGATTACTTCCACGTCAGCCCTGTATTTAAATTTAAACAGATATTTAGCAAACCGGTGTCATAGATACTGTGGCTGCTTTTTGTGGTATAGGCCATGATCCTAGAAAGTTTCTTCAAGTTGTTGTTTAATCATCAGTTTCAAAGCCTTGCAACTTAAAACTTCATTTTGGTGCTTCCTTCCATTGTGAACTGCACAAGTAACAAATGAACAATGAAAATCAGCAATTTCAGTGAATGTGGCAAAAATGGGTGCTGACAAGGTAAACGCAATATGATTTCTTCTAATGTGAAAAATTAACTAGCTTAAATTGGAAAAACAGGTGAGATGGAAGTAATACAGCAAATGATAGATTGCATTTCTCATTCTTCAGATTTTCTTGTTCTTCTGTTTCTGTCGTCTTAGCACTTTTGGTACAAAATGCATTGCTCATTGAAATAAATGGATTTGGTACTCAAGTCCGAGCCAAACTGGGTGTAGAATAGGCAGTTTAAAGGAACAGTGAATTCCTTGGATAATTACAACTGTGACGCTTCCTGTGCAGTTTGTCACTGACTTCATCAGTAGCCAGAACAAGCCTACACTGTGTTTTGTGTATGTACGCTGACACTGTTAGCACACTAAGTCTTAAGCATTATTGATCAAAAATATTGCAGTGTGTTTTCCAGAGAATATGAATGTCATCTGTAGGAGCTGTAGAAACAAAAGCCTAACTGTGATTGGGATGAAGTCTCCTTAAGGGCTGTGGATGCATATTTCTTTTAAGTTACATTGCATTCTTTTGCATTTATTCCCCTTGCTAATGCACAAGAATAGTAGAATACAGTCTGCTTTCTTTTCTGCAGGGTATTCTGCAAGCTCTAGAGTTTTTGCTGAGAAGAAATTACAGACCCCACAGATCTTTCTATGTTGGTATTGGACATGATGAAGAGGTATTTTCTTTCATTTCATTGAAATAGAGAGTTGTTTGCATTGTTCATGTATGCAATAAGGCTTAATTTTTAAACATTGTTGAGCTACAAAGTCTTTCCTGTTTTTCTTGGTTATGCGGGTAGATACTGTCAGGCACGTGGTCATAGTTATATATTGATTGTTTGGCTTTAAGTGACATAGACAAAGGGTTTGGTGTGATGAGCAAAGAGAAAAGAACACAGCAGAGTGTTCAAATTCTTTTCTGCATGGAAGGTGCAGCAGCAGTCACATTTTGGAGTATATATAGTACATTAAAAGCTGGCGTAAGATTCACATGCTTGTTACAAATGATCAGGAAGAGCTAACAAAAATATTTCACTCTGTTGTGGGTATGCCCACTAGTAGACGGAACAGACAGACAGATGAGGTGGTTTTGTTTATTCATTTTCAAAATATAAAGACAAAGAACTGTTAATAGTCAATACCTCTTTAAAATGACTAATCTGTGGAGCTTATAGCTCTGAGATACCATTGTGTCCAAGAGCTAGCAGGATTCATAGCAACCTTCAGTGACTCGTGAAGGAGAGATTTCCTCAGTGTGGATATAAATTCATCTGCTACTAGGCTGTTAACAACCTCCAATGAATTTTTCTAGGAAGAATCTGTTATTGATGGGTTGCAATACGGCTGTTCACTGGGGGATTTCTTGCACTCTGCATTGTAGCACTGGTCACTGTCAACAGCGAGATGTTTTCCAGTATTCTTCCCAATGGTATGGCTTAATCTGATCAGTTCCTCTGACTGGATTCTCGCAGGTGTTTGGTCGGAAGGGAGCAATGAAGATTGCAGCTCTGTTGGAAGCTAGAGGAGTGAAACTTTCCTTCTTGCTAGATGAGGGAAGCGCAATACTGGATGGCATCATTGCGGGAGTGGAGAAGCCAGTAGCTGTGTAAGAGAAAATACAGTTGACCACAATGAAAGTGATCCATTTCAATAATTAATTTGTGGGAAATGACCTTCAATAGAATATGCTTTCAAGGCATGTGGCAGTGTTGGTGTTGCTGAAACTACAGCAGTGGCACAAAATACAAGCAAAGGACCTTCAGCATTTGCTTGCTGTTCATCACAGCTCTGCTGACAAAAGCAGAATGTTCCACTTAGCCAGTGCAAGCATCTTAATTTTATGCTGTAGAGTCTGCTCACTGGAAAAGGAGCCAAAACATCAGTCCTCCAAATATCTAAAGATCTTGTTAAGGATTTGTTGTTGCTGTTGCTTTGGTGTTTTTTATGATACTCAAAATATGCAGAGTATTTCTTTTTACCTATAGTCTGTGCTTTTGGAGTTGCATTAATCGTTTACTTCTTTTATCTTTGACCAGAATTGCTATCACAGAGAAGGGTTCATTAACACTGAACTTCACGGTGGAAAAAGAGCCAGGACATTCATCCTTTCCTCCTAAGGAGACGAGTATTGGCATTCTCGCAGCAGCAATGTCCAGGTGAGGGCTGTCAAAAGACAGCCAAGCAGACTCCTAAGTCACTGGTATGTGACTTTCTCTTTTAATATTTGTATTTAGAGTATTTTGCAGATTCTTGTTAAATATTTGAACTTGAAGTTTGTAGCTCACTTTGAAGGGCAGAAATGCAATTGCCAGCAAAGGGATAATTGCCAAGTGTCTGGAGTATCTTTTCGCTTCAACTGTCCCTGGTGTCTTGGTTTTAAAGAATCGACTGACAGTTGCTGCATCATGGTGTCTACTGTAATTTGCTCTGTAGCACCAGAGATTGCTTTGTTTGGGTTGCAGAATTTCTCTGGAATTTATTCTTGCACATACCTGCTACCTCTAGCTGGTAATTATCCAAGCCAATAAACATGGTGTAGAGTCAGAATGTGACTGTGTAAATCATCTCTTTACATGCCTATGTAGATAGCAAATTGGCTAATAAATACGTATTTTGGGAAAACTTGATAGGTCCAGATACGATAGAATTTGATGTGATATTTTTCTAGATTTCCATGTACTCTTTTATAAGAGTCAGGCTTTTGAATTTCTTCAGCTGTTCTTCAAAGGAAGTCTTTGCATGCGACTGGAATGCTCAGAAATCTGTCGTGGAGCTGTGCTCACAGATTTACTTACCAGGAGAGGAAAGTGTGATTGTGTCTCAAATACATGGACACGTTTCAGAAATTAAATTCCTGTCAACCTTCTGGAGCATTAATAGTCAGATACGTTAAATTTCAAATGTTGATTTGCTTTGCCGTAGGCTGGAGCAGAATCCCTTGCGCAATCTGTTTGGCCATGGGCCAGAACTCATGACTATGGAGTACCTTGCATCAGAGGTGAGGAAAGAACTGTGATTTCATTCTCAGATTTTCATATTAATAAGTGAAGAGTAATCTAGCATATGAATTTAGAGCATAGTTACGTAGTTCCTGGAAAGGAGAAGACTTAAGCTGGCCTTTCTCCCGGATAATTGTTTCTGCTGGAATCGTTTCAGCCATAGCCAAGTGACTACACTGTCTTCTTGAAATCTAGAAACTTTCTGATTTGGGGTTTTATTTCTTCCACTTAGTTCAGGTTTCCTCTCAATCTCGTCATGAGCAATTTATGGCTGTTTTCACCTATTGTTAGCAGGTAAGAAAATATATCCTTGATAAACATTCCCAGCCTCTCACCATTAAAAGATAAGACCACTAACCATTTCTAGTCCTCCCAGGAAATCAGTTATACCATTTCATAGTTTACACAATGTTAGTGCTTTACTGTTAATGATCACTTTAATTGAATAGGCCATCATTCAACTTATTGCCTATGTAATTGTGGTGCTTGTGTTTTATCGTTTTATCGATACTAAACTTTGAAATGTTTTTTGGTTTGATTGTTTCTTTTTTGTAAGAGTACTTGCCTGGAAGCCTTCCACCAATGCCTTGATTCGAACTACTACGGCAGTCACGATGTTTAATGCAGGAATCAAGGTAGCTTCATTTTGATTTTTCTCCATGTATTGTGATGAGACAATTAGGATGTTTGGTTTCCACCTATTTATATCCAGTTATAAGATCAGTACAGGTCTTGGTCTTAGGCCCTGTGTGGTGTCACTGGAACACCAGTTTCATTTTTACTTCAGATGTAGCTTGGATTTAGCTACAGTTGAAAATGTCTTCCTTTTGGAAGTATCTGATGTCTGTCACAAAAAGATCTCAGTGTTTATATTTCAGGGTGGACAAGAAAGAGTGTTTGTAATCATGTAAAGTATCCATGATGGTATTTGAAACAGTCACAGTTGTGAACACTTCCCTAGCCCAGATGGGGTCTTGTGTTTGTGAGCCCGGGCCTGGCGTTTACCTTCATTTGAGTAGGGTTAATGTGCACCTTGGACTGAGAGATAACGGGTTCTGGCTGATACAACCAGATCTTGCCCTGATAAGGAGGTGTAGCTATCCAAAAATACTCTAGCCCTGGAAAATAAACAGGCTTTTTGGTGTGTCCCTGAAAAAAAAATCTGTTACTGAAAAGCATCACTGGACAAGAGAACAAGATGCAGTGGCTGAACAGTGACACTGAGTGGCCAGGAGAGAAGTGACACCCTGATTTCTTGGGTTTCTTTTCTGAAGATTGTATCTTTTTTGTTTAACAAAATTATAAATACCCGTTGTGTCGAAAAGGAGAGTTATGTGTCTTCAGTAACATAATTTAAGCGACTTACATGTCTCATACTTGGGGAAAAGCAATATGAAATGAGGTAAAAATGTTGCTTACAAAACCCAACATAAACCTTCAGAATTTGTCAATATAGTTTCTGAAGGGAGAGGGTTTACTTGAAGAGGAAAACTTATCTATAAAGCAGCTAACTTCATTTTTGTTGACTTGGTGAACATTTCTTTGTGTAGTTACCTGCATTATAGGTGAGATTTACTGTATTTTAACACAGAGCACAGAAAGAGATAGTACGCTTAACATAAGTGGAAACGGTGAAGCATTAGTCTGAGGCCTGGAGCTGTCTGAGCAGTTTGAGTTTGCAGTTGGCGTTTTAATCTGTTTTTAACTTCATTTTAAGTTTTGGTCCTTCTTTTTTTTCTAGATAAATGTCATCCCATCCTTTGCAAAAGCAACTGTGAACTTCCGGATCCACTCTGCAGAAAAGGCTGCTGAGGTACTCGCTGTACCCCCCAGTGCGGAGCTGTTCTCCATCACTTTCGGAGCAGAGTAGCACTTGGCCATTTACGGCAGCAGATCTGTTCTAGAATACTTTCTTTATGTCTCCCTATATCCATATGGGCAGTAGAAGAGGAAGATTTGGGAATTACTCTTTTATGGACACGGTCAGAAATGCAGATTATCTAATGTGTTTTCTCCTCCTTTGAGATGGATTGTAAAGTGTGTTGTTTACTATGGCTTCTGAATGGGGAGCACAGCAAGAGGTAGACCAAACTTGCAGTTACATCAAGCAGATTTCAGAAGCTTCTTTGTGCCCAAAAGCATGTGGATCGTATGTGCTTATGGAAGTTTCAAGTTTGTGACATGGGAGAATATGGGAATCTTGCACACTTCAGTAGGTGTGACATGCCTGTCCAGCCAAGGACAGCTGTGAAACATTGTTAGGAAATAGTATTGTCCCTTCCCAAGGTTTTGCTGAAAGTTTACAGCTGTGGAAGCTTTTTCTGTATTAGTTACTGGGACAACAAAGTAGCAGCAGGTTGACCACTTGCTTTTCCAGAGCGAAGCAGTTCAGGAATACCTTGAGACAGTAATGTGCATCTGATTGCGCTGGGGTTAAAAAAAATTAGCCATCCACTGAGTAAGAGGAAGAGAGACTGCCACACAATTTCAGTCATGACTATGCATCTGTATTTGCAGCCACAATTGGCCATTCATGGACAAATGTTTTATGGAAAGTGGAACACGCTGACATCTCGAAGGGGTGTGCTCTCATTTCTTTTGCCTGTTTAATCTCTGTTTTATCCATAGGTGCTAGAGACAGTTAGAAACACTGTTGCTGATGACAGAGTGAAGATTGATGTAGTGGAGGCCTTTGACCCACTCCCCATCAGCCCTTGGGATGACCAGACGTTTGGAGTCCATATTTTTCAAAGAACCATTCTGGATACTTTCCCAGATGTTAACAGCGTAGTCCCAGGTAACAGCAAGCACATGATGATTATTGTTTCCTCTCCAGCTTCCGCCTTGTTTTTCTCTCCCCCATCCCCCAGTATTGACTTGCTTCCATATTCTGTGTACTTCCCCACCCCAGCTGTTAACTACTGGAAACAGCTGTTTTTTCCTCTTTTTATTCCCTTCCCTTTTTATGTTTTAAAAGGTTTAATGTTGTTTTTTAGTAGTGGAAGTAAAAAAGCAAACAGGAAACTGATGGAAACAATGAGCCTTGCATTTGACTCTCTGCACATACAAAGAAACCTCTTCGAGGAAGAAAGGAATTGTGAGGGAGAGTAGGAGGTCTTCTTGCTTTAGCTCTTCTTTTGTTGTTTTTGTAGCTGGCAAAGCCATTCCTTCTTTCCTGTATTGTTTCATATGATCCCAGCCCCTTCCCTTTCTCGCAGCTCCTTCCTAGTTCTGCAGAGTTTGTTGGACTGCAGTTTGAAGCTTAAACTTCTGTGGAGGCTGAGTATCATGGCTATTCTTGGAATGATTGAATTATATGTTCAGCTCCTCCTGTTCATGAAGAAGAAAATGTTCTTCCAGCATGTACCGAGAAACGGTTTCCAGTGATTTTGCTTTTGCTGTACCTAGGGGTTAGATAGAACTGTTACCAGATGCCTTTCCTTTCTTCTGGGAAAAGTGTGGGTCATTAAATTGCTGCTCTCATGCAAAGTAAACAGGTTTGTTTTCCAGGCACGTGTATTGGAAACACAGACAGCAGGCATTTCACTAACGTCACCAGCGCCATTTATCGATTTAACCCGCTGCTCTTGAAACCAGATGATCTTCCCAGGTACTGTATTCTGTCTGCATGTGGGCAGCTGTTTGGGGTGGGGACTGGTGAAAGAAAAGATCGATACGCGTTAGGCAGAAGAAGGAAACCCAACCTTGTATACCTTGGCGTGGTGGTGGTGGTGCCTCACATTCTGTTTGGCCGCCCATTTCCTGCAGATTTGGGTGCTGCGCAAATAGGGGATGGTAATTACCCTGGGAGAGTGTTAGCCCTTATTCTTCTTTACTTCAAATGCAGGCAAGACCTCAGTTAGGTGGCGGGTTCAGTAGTACAGCAGTGCTGTGAAGCTGACTGGATCCTTTATGTAGCGCAGCAGTATGGAAGGTGGTGTTCTGGTAGTTGCCCTTGCTTAAGAGATTTATCCCTATGTTTGGACACATGCCACTCTGAGCTTACTTGTCCTTAAAGCTGAAAGTTAGGTTTCCTGGCATCAAGTGATGACAAAGAACATCATCATGCAAGGGATTGTTTATTTATTTAGCATGTACTAGATTGGATTTATTGAGCTGCAGATGATACAGGAGTAGAGCGTTCTTGCAGCTGTACAGGAGGGTGACATAAATGGCCAGAGAGCTGGAATACCGTTTCTACTTTTCCACATACACCATGGACTTAGCTGTGCTCTGAGCCCTAGAATGAGAAAATTCGGTTGGCCTGAAGAACAGACATTGCAGTTACAGTGCAGTATTTGGTGTATATTGCTGTATTTTTATGTTGTCTATTGCTTTATGAAGTAAACAGGCAAGTAGGGTGCTGGGTATGTGCGGATGGGTCACAAACACACACTGGAATGTGAAACGTTCTTTTTCTTCCAGGATCCATGGGTTGAATGAGCGAATCTCCGTTGAGAATTACGAGAAACAGGTCGAGTTCCTCTTTCAGCTGATAAAGAACTGTGATATTGACAAGGTTCCGGAGCCTCACGCAAACTCCCATGAGCTGTGAGAAACGTACCCGAGAAGAGCAGCTACTAAGGTGGACTCTGGGGTCTGGGTTGTAAGAGGCAGTTGTGTGTTGCGTATTGAGCTACACCTGGAATTTGCTATTTGTATTTTGTGGTTTACGTACAGATGGAAAAACTGTGGGTTGCTATGTTAGGCAAATGTACAGTTTGCTGGGAAGTGATAAGAACCTGGAGAAAACACGACAAATAACCCTGATTTCTGTTCATCCCTCGTGCAACATGCAGCCATTAAGCTGATGGTATTAATTTTTCTCAGCGTTTTCTGTAAATCTCTGAAATTGATAGTCACTTAAAAATCTAAGCTATAATCAGCAGTCACTCACCTATCAGTAAGAGAGGTGAATCTTCCTATGAGCGCTTTTGACAAACTCATTTTATACGGTTCATTGATTTTTCACAAATGATGTGTCTGTCAAAAGCTCACGTGAAAGGTTTGTGACATGGTGTAGGCTTCGTGTCACTAGGAGGGTTGCCCTGAGATTATTGCACTGCTGCTTGGTGTGGGCTTCTTCCCCAGGTAGTGCTCTCAACCGCTGTCAGTGTTAACTTACTACTGCCAAGTTCTGTGTGCAAGCGTGGGAGATTTCTGACTCTCTTTCAAAATACTGAGCTCCAGAAGTCCTAGCTGTGTTGCTTTAACTGATGTTGCCCTGATCTCAGATGTGCTGAAAACTTCTCTTCCTGCCTTGTCAGTGCCTATTTATTTTTTTTTTTCTCTCTTACCCTGGGCCATATCAAAGAGTATGTTTGCAGCTGGGTGTCAGAATAAGGAATTGCAGCATTAAATAAGAAAGTAAATTGTTGTGTCTGTTCACACATACTCTCCTTTCACTTGGATCAGTTTCTGTAGTGTATGTATCTCTCTTCCTCATCTGAGAACTTGATTGTGAAAGATCGGTAAGCCCTTCAGTTTCTTCCAGTTCAGTGAGAGCAGAGAGTCTTTGTTCCTTCACTGCCTATGCAAGCAGTTTTCACTTCACTGCAGCACTTCTGTTGACTCGGCTCTTTGGGAATCCTAGTGTCGACAGGCCATTGATGTTGACTCTATTTCATCTTGTGCTTTTTGCACTAGCATGCCTATCTTTGTTAGCACTAAAAGAGTTAAGCATTTTGGCCTTTATAGTCTCTTTAGTTGGGATTACCATTATTAATTAAACAAAGAACTAAGAACCAGTTGTTAGCCAAAGTAAGAACTGGGTGAAAGTTAAGTTGCTTTGTTACACTGATATGCAGGCTCTGCGCTGCAGGTACTAGTGCAGCTCCTCCGGTTGCACTGTTCCAGAGATGTGTGTCTCTTTCAGAACTTGAATTATACACTGGAATGGGTAGTTGTTCTACTCTAAATTCATATTGTAAAATGTACGGGAATTTACAGGAAATACCTTGAAACATATCCTGAAAAACAGCGATGGAACTGTGATTCCTATTCTTTCCGTTCACCATTCTCTTATTTATTTGCAGTCTGATCTTATCAGTATGGCCAATGGGCTAAAACTGTATCCATCTACTAAATGATTGAAACCAGATCAGTATGTTCATCTAATAAAACAAGGAATGCAAATTCTTTTCTGATTATTATTTAGTCTTTTTATGTAACTGTATAATTGCAGTGAAGTCATTTCCACACCTGATTCGACACTAGAGCAAGTCATAAAGTTTCCATCAAAACACATCCACATATTTTCCAGTCTGCTTTAATATTTGCACCCTCCCTGGTGCTCCCCTTTCTATACAAAATTCGCTAACTCTGTTTGTGCATTATTGGGTAGTAAATAGCTTGCATCTTTTACGGTTTGTTGCGTTTTGTCTTTGTGCCCTAATGTCATTAATTTGTTTAGCCACATGTCTATGGCTCTTTTGTGAAGGTGTCATTCCTCTTGCAAACTCTGTTGCAGACACAGCAAAAGTGATGTGTCAGGGTACAGCACAGAATAAAGTACATCCCTGGGTGTGGGAGGTGGAGCAAAGGTTTTGGTTTGGTGTTTGGGTTTTTTTTCCTCTGGCCAGTCTCTATAAAGATGACTGAATTTAAAGTCTTCACTTATGACTATGGCAGTGGGAGTTCAATATCATTTCACATCTTCATTAATGACCTTCGTGATAGGACAGTGCATCCGCAGTAAGTCTGCAGGTGATGCAAAACTGGGAGGAACGGTTGACTCACTTGATGGTTGTGCTGCCATTCAGAGGGACCTCAACAGGCTGGAGAAATGGGAAAACAGGACTCTCGTGAAGTTTGGCGAAGGGAAATGCAGTGTCCTGCACCTGGGGAGGAACAACCCTGCGCTGGGGACTGGGCTGTCTGGAAAGCAGCTTTGCAGAGAAGGACACGGGGTTCCTGGTGGACAGGTTGAACATAAGCCAGTAATGTGCCCTGGAGGCAAAGAAGGGCAACAGCATCCTGGGTGTAAAAATTAGACGATGTCCTGAGGTCTCTTCCAATCTCAACCGTTCTGTGATTCTGTTGTAGGGCACAGGTTATGAAAATCCAAACTCGGGCCCTGTTGTTGTGCACTGAGGGGGTGGTGGGATGCAAGGAGGGATTTGTTGCCAGTTGTAATACCAAATGGGTCCTAAAGACATAAATTATTCTTCCTGTTTTATCTCCTGTCCCTGACCAAAAATCAGTCATCTCAGTGTTTTGATGAGGATCATTTCTTCAAAGGACATTCATCTGAAGATTTTCATTTTGCTGCTGAAGAAAAAGTGAAGGGCAAACAGCGCTGGGAAGGCAGGGTTGGTTTTGGCAGGTACTGTGCAAATGTGTGCCGTGAGGTTTCTCTAATGTAGTTTGTTGCAGAGCCTCATTAAGTGCTGCTCATCAGCCAGTGCTGAAATCATGCAGCGCCTCTGCATTATGTTCAACAGAGCTTTACTGCGACCTGAAGTCATTAAATTGAAGTGCTTTAAGCAGACTGTATCTTGCAGGATCCAGTGGTGAAAAATCACATTCCTCATCTCTGCCCATTTTTTCCTGTCACTTCTGATAATTATCTGTGTTTTTTTCTTTCCGCAGCTTTGCCGTTCGTACTCATAAATTTCCTTATTTTATCATATTAACTGCTGTGTCATGCTTACCTGCCACAATTCTGAAGGATCACTCAGTGATTTGGTATCTGCACGCTTCTGACAGAACAGTTTTCTTGGTTTTCTTTCCACCCCATTTTACTGCTTCCATGAAATGATTCCAGAGAATATCTCTCATCTTGACTGGTATTTGAAATCTTAGTGTAAGGATGATGCACTGGCCTTTTCTGCTAGGGCTGCGTACAACTTTGCATTCTGTGAGTAGTTGATGACGCAGAGTACATCATGAAAATGCAGATTAATAGCTCTCTGAGCTTTTCTTTTTTGTAATGAGTTTTCTAATTTGTAATGCAATTACCTCTGATTCATCAGAGAAGGAAAAGCCTGCTTTTCTGCTCCAAAGACATATATTTTGGTGTCATACCTAATGGGATTTTGAACGCTGTATCAGTCCAATTCCAGTGTGTTAATGTGTTCCTGTGTTACATCCATAGCAACTTCATTTTTTGCTCTGCTTTGCAGCCACGTCTACAAAACCGCTATTCTTCTGAGAGCAGTTACCCAAAGTTAATGTGTCTGTAGTTGTCCAGCCATAGCAGCCTGCTAGCTAGCAGACCAGCTGATTTAGGGTCATGCAGGCCTGCTACATGATGCAGAAGAGGTCACATTCCACACCTGCGTTTTCTAAAGAAAACTCTGTTGCTGGCTTTTATTTAAAAGGGTTTGGTTTATTTTCAGCCGAAAGTGACCATGAAGAATTCGGGCACAGAGCTGGAGGAGAATGGAGGAACAAGGTGTTTACGAAGTTGTTTCCTCCAGCCTTGAGTCTGACATAGTCTTGGCTCTTCTTTTGCCACTTCGTTTGGTGTGTCATGGAGCTGGTGAAATCCATTTTCTCAGGCGGGTGCTGTGAAAGCTTCTCAGCTCAGCTCAGCCCATGCCACTGAGCCCTAATCTGATCAGTACTGGAGAGCATGACATCCACTGAGGTACCTGGAGGCCACTCAGGCATAGCCTGCAGGATCCTTTGCTGTTATAGAGCAGCAGTCCTCGCCTGTAGCTCAGCCTGTGACCCTTAATCCTGACCTCCACTGGTCTTCAGTACTGGAGTCTCGAACGCATTCAGCTCCCACCCGTAGCTCCTGCACAGAGCTTGCTAGCACTCTGAAATTTTCACAGTTCAGTCCCCAAATCCAGGCTCTTGCAATAACCCTTTAAAGAAAACTGTGCTGCTGTGACCTGTGGGGTCTCTGGTAGAGCATTGATAGTTGCATGCCAGCATCTCTCAGTGCCCACAGCAAGGCCTAGAGGTATGTGGAAGTGCTGCAGAGGGAATTATTTTCCTCAACGGAACAGCACAGCGAAGGCTGCGTGTCATCTGAGTTGCCGTGCAGGGGGTTTGGCTCCACTTTCCGGTTCCACAGCTTCCCAGGGTAGCAGAGGCGGCAGAGATAAAGAGCTCAGCATGGTGGGGAAGGGAGTGACCTGCTTCGCTCAGTAGAGATCGCTCTGGCTGATTTAAGAGCTGTGATGGTGGGCCCCAGAGGAAGCTGCAGTCAGTTCTCAGCAGGAAGGAAAATGACCACATGGAAGGGTGGTTAATGCAGGGGGTAGGGGACAAAGGGTAAATGCTCTTTGTCACTGATGGATTTCCCCATGAGTTGGTCACGGCCTGGGCAGTGGGGTATGGGAAGCAGCATGCAAGTCATGTAGCATATCCCAGGGTGATTTTCACACATCTCTTAATTTATATTTTTAATCCAGCACAATTGTATGGTTTATTGTAGCCCTGTAAATACTCGGCTCACTTGAACGCTGTGCCTGATCTTGCACAAGGGGCCTGGCTGCAGTTCAGCTATTTAATTGAGTAACCAAAAAAACCTTGTTCTAGTTCATGGCAGTAATCCTTTACGCAGTGACTGTGCTGACTGTGTCAGTGCGGAGGCTCTCTACATTCTCTCTGTCTAACTACCACAGCCACAACAAGTTATTTTCATGTTTTCCATATGGTGAAGGTGGTTAGAGAAAGGCAGCAGTGGATTATCATCACAGATTGATCCAATGGCCAGAGTAAGGGATATGGACTCCTCCAGAAAGCACATAGGAGAAAACCTGAATGTTTTTTTCCCAGATTCTATTTAGCTGTACTGCAGCCACTACATCTGTCATGTGCATATGTAAACTACCTTTTAAACTTACTAGCTCACCTACTGATCGCAGTCCAGCTTCAGTACAGGTCTGAGTTCAGCCTACTGGACGAGCTGTGTAAGTACTCGGGAAGAAATCATAATTATTGCCCTGGAGCACTTCTATCTGTCCCAGTCCCCTTGGATTTTTAAACATTGTTATACAGTACTGCCTAGTTGTATATGGACATCAGAAAAGGTTACTCTAACGTCCTCCCTGGGATTCTGGAAAGCGAGAGGGTCTTTGTGGAATAGGAAATGGGGGAGTTAAGAGGTGATATTCATTTATACTTTTTTAAATATCAGCCTCTGCTCTGGTCAGCCTTGTGGTGTTCATGCTTTCTTCAGCTTTATCTCTGAATACAAATGAATTCACAGCTTATATCCAGAACAAAGCAGAAATGTGAGGCATGTCCTCAGTGCCTCCATGACAGGTGTCCACACTATCACTGGGTCAGCAGCTGCTGACACAGGAACCGCTGGCCTCGTGGAACGCAGGAAGCGAGGACCTTTCAGCTTTTCTCTGCCAGATGCTCTCACATGGCCAAAAGCCCTAGGGATGTACCTGGCAGAGACTGGCCTGTGTTTGTTGCAGCAGGCACAGCACGTGGGTGACACATGAACGCAGTTGGGAGCGGTAGTCGTTCAGACCTTGGAAAAAAGGATGGTGATGGTTTTGTTTGCTTCCAGGCTGGTAAAACAGAACTTTGTGGTCTGCATTTCTTCTTTCGGATCAGGACCACGTTAGGGTCAGCTTCTGACGTTGTTGCCTGCCCTCATGAACTGCTTTTGCTCTGGACTGACGTCTGCAGGGGTAAGTCGTTACTCATAACCTGTTCAGTCTTTGAGTTTGCCTGTTGAAATTTCTGGTTACAAGTAATTAAGAACTAAGTTCTTTCAGAATCCTTGGTCAAAGGCAGCTGAGACTTCATTCAGGTCAGCATTTAGACCTGTGACAGACAGTGGAACTGGAACAGAGAGCAAAGGGACCTCAAGGCGCTGTCAGCTCTGTTAGGTGGGTTTTGTCGAGTGACTTTGGCCAAACTACTTTCTTTTGCTGGATTCTTCTGTGAAAGGGAGAAAAAAAAATCATCCTGTACATATTTGTGTATGGCCTTCTAGGCCGTTACTGAGTGCTGGCCAAGAGCTGGACAGCTTGGTAGTGCTAAAGTCACGTGGCTCCTGTAAAACACAGGGATGTGACATTCTGTGATCTAGTGTAGCTCAATGGTAAACTTTCCTCTCCAAGCATTTTGTTGCCTTTGGTACCTGCTACCCTGCAATTGGAAACACATTTCCTGCCCTTTCATCCTCTGCCTTTCTGATCTCTGTGTGTCAGTGTCACTGGTGGGGATTTTATCTATTTCTGTTTTCTTGTCTCAGGCGGCTTTTGTCTCTGCGCTTCCACTTCCTGAGCGTGCAGCTGGCCGGTCTGTTAATCAACAAGGTCACATTTTGGAGCGCGTTGTTTTTAGAGGTGTGGGGGAAGAATGGTTGCTCTGGGGGAGATACAGATTTTCCAAGTCAGGAAGGAAAGATGAAGGCTGTAAAGAGAGCCTTACAGACCAGGTTTATTTGGACAAAGGAAAACGGAGGCTAGGGTTGGAGGCAGGATTTGGAACTCCACTCTTGAGCGTGGAACTGCCACAGCTTTAGTTAAGACATCATTTCTGTATGTCTCAAGTTTTCCTTGATGTCTCTTTGCCACTGTAACACCAGGAGCTCCTAAGGATCATTTAAATGGCTGCAGATGCTCATCACCCCTTGAAATAGGTTCAAGTAGACTGTAGCAGCAGTTTGGTACAAAGCCCAGTGCACTTTGCCAGATACTTTATCACAGTGAAAGTAGCCCTCTGCTCACCTGCTCCAAAAATTTAGCTTGCTTAGAAGAGACACATTAGCAAAGGTTTTTTCGGCTTGAGAAAGTTAGAAGACCGAAGTGGGTTCATCTGAGCTATCTTTGTGCTGCTTTATGTAAGTATATAGCTCTGCTTCAAGTGTGCCTGTCACCCTTTTCTTCCAAAGCAACAAGTATTTCAGGAAAGCAAGCTCCCCGTGCTCAGTTTTTAACACAAGCAGAAAGAAATGAAGTAGCACAGTGCACAGCTTTAGAGGGGTCACGATCACAATGGATCTCTTGCTGCCATTGACCATGACTACCTTCGTCTCCTTAAGAAATGAAGTCACCAGCTTTAGTCACACTTGGTTCAGTGTATCTGTGGGGCGATGCAGTTCCTGTGTTGCCCTCCCTCTTCCCCTCACACACGTGCTTGTGTCACAGCGACCGTTATTGGCTCAAGACCTGTCTCCAAGGCATGGAGCTGGGAATCTGTAATCACTCTGGGTAGTAACTTGCTGTTGACCCATTCCTGGGAGGAAAGGAGAGGCAGGAAGGAAAAAACAACTGGTCAAAAGTTCCACTCATACAAAAAAAAGAGGAAAAAAAAAAAGAAAAGGAAAGCTTGAATGAAACCAGCTCTTCTGATTCAAAACCGCAGAGTTCTACAGAGCAGTGAGGCACTGACCTCTGTAGCAGAAGCTGCTGCTTTTTATGTACATTCTTGCAGGACAGTGTGGTGTATGGAGATGTAAAGTGACAAAGTATGTGACAATATGCACGATTTTCTTTGCTGAATGACATCAGAGAAGCCTTTGGGTCTGGCACAGAGAAAAGCCAGCGCGTACCACTTGTAGCGTGTTGGTGGTCCTGGGCCTCCATCCCAAAATGACAATGTACCAAAGCTGTGCTTAATAAGTTATAGCATTAAAATGATAAAACGCCATTGGGTTGCTATTTTGGAGTAATTTTAAGCAGACCCAAGCGAGGGGTATTTTCCTGGCCGGGGGGGTTATCCGGAGCACCTGGGTGGGTGGGATGGCAGTGACCTGGGTGGGTGGGTGGGATGTGTGACCTGTGACCCCCTCTCCCCAGGCAGGAGGACGAGCCCTCCCCGGAGCATGCCTCAGCACCGCTGCGCCCCATCGGCTGGGGGTCCCTGGCTCAGCGCGGTGACAGCAGGCAGATGGCGGGGAGGGGGATGGAGGAGCCATTCCTCCCAGCGCCGCAGGTGAGCGAGGAGTGCCCCGCGCTCGACAGACGGACGGCGGGATGGACGGATGGCGGGGCGGGGGGGGGTTGGTGTAAGGAGGGATGCCGAGCTGGGGGGGATGGCGAGATGGAGAAGGGGATGGGAGGGGGGGATGCCGGGGGGTGGAAGGCGGGATGGCGAGGCGGGTGGGGGCATGGCGGGACGGAGGGAAGGGTGGCGGCCGCCGGTGGCTCCATGCAGGCTCAGCGCCACGTGACCTCAGGCCACGCCTCCGCGCTGCGAAGGGGCGTGGCCTCCCGCCTGACAACCCCCAGCTGCGCCGGCACTGTTGCTGCGGGGCGGGGCGAGGTGTGACGCCACACGCGCCTAGCCAATAGGGGCGGCCCGCGGCGCTCGGGGCAGGGCCACCATTGGCGGGCGGTGATGTCAGGGCGGCGCGGGGCAGCCCGCCGCGGGTCCGGGGCAGAGCGGTGCGGAGCGGAGCGCGGCGGGCAGCGGGCAGCGGCGCGGGTGCGCAGCGGTGAGTTACCGGGCGCTGCGGCGGTACCGGGGCCGCGGCGGCTCCGTGCCGGGAAGGGGCGCGGGCGGTGCGGTGGCCGGGGAAGCTCCGCTCGGCTCCGGGCAGCGTTTCCATGGGGCTGCCGGCGGGGCCGGGCCTCGGCTGGGGCCGCGCTGGAGTGGTGGCTTGCGGGGCTACGGGAGCGCGGGCCCCCCGCGCCCGCCCGGCAGCGCTTCCGCCGCGCAGGGGGCTGCGGGGCTCTGCGGCACCCGGGGAGCGGGCAGAGCCGCCGCTGTGCCGGGCTCACGGTAGGGGGCTTCGGCCTCCGGGCAGGGCGCCCTCGTCCTGCGGCTCGGGGGTCCCTCCTGGGTGCTGGCTCGTGCGGCACGGGGGGGCAGAGCTGCTGTGCCCCCCGCGGGCCCTGGCACTGCCCCCCCCGAAGCGCACGAAGGCTTGTGAAAGAAGGTGTAAAGAGCCAAGGGGTGCTGTGGCTAGCAGCTGTGCGTTGATGGCCGTCTGTTGAAGGCACGGCTTTGAACATGCGCTGGAGGAAAATGTTCCTGAATGAATAAACCGTTATGCTGCCTGCCAGGAGGCTCCATAGAATATCTGCTTTCCTCCCATATATTTCAGGTGAAAGACGAGTTCCTGGAGGGTGACGTTAAATCTAAGGCTGTCCCAAATGCCAGCTCCCACCCTGCAGCCTGCTCAGCTCAGTAAGTAACCTTAACTGGGGACTTGCTGTTACTTTAAATAAGAACTCTTGCTGCCTCGTGCTGTAAGGTGAGAAATTCTTCTGGAAGAAGAGGACGACAGTGACGCCTGGAGCTTGCTGGCATTGCTGGCCGTTTTGGCAGAGGGCACAAAACAGGCTGAAACTGAGCAAAAGCCCACAGGAACCTTCAGACTCAAATTCTGTAGGGGGACGGTGCCACTGCAGAAAGTGACAAAGCCCTGGTAGTAAGAAGAGCTTTTCTGGATTATATCATCTTTTAAAAACCAGCCCCTCTCTTAGCTACTCTCGCCTTCCTCATCCCCTTAAGCTTCTGTGTTACTCGGTGGTCTTCATCTGTTTTTCTTTCTGCCTTGTGTGCCCCATCACAGCAGTCGTGCTGCTGGAGGACCTGGAGAAAGATGCGCTAAAGTGTCACGCATCAAAGAAGAAAAACTTGGATCCTGTCTTGGTGGCTGCTGTACTGCACGGTGCTGGAAAGGAGAACTAGAGTGAATTTGCTGTAGTTTCCAGTCCCTGCAGCGTTCCCTGCTAGCTCACTGGTTGGTGTCCTCCATTTCTGGACTTTGCTTGATGGGGATCTCTGCTGCAGGAGCAGTCTCTGCACTCAAAGGCAGGCGAGCAGGGATAGGAGAGGTTGCCTTTAGATGCTGGAAAGGCCATTTGTATAAGCTTCTGGCAGAAGATCTCTTCTGGAACAGCTGTTGGCTGTAGACCCATCAAGTCAAGGGTCAGGATAGCCTCTCTGCAGCATGTCTTCCAAGCCAGAGCAGGAGACCCACCAGGCCAATGGGGCTGTGCTGCCCATTGTGCCCGTGGACTGTCTCACCAGTCCGGACCGGGGGCAGCTGGTGGAGCCCTCAGATTTCCTGGGACCTGATGGTGACGGGGTAGAAGCGGTGGTGTTGGAGTCCCGTGCCAATGCTAAAGGGGTGCGAGAAGAAGATGCCCTGCTGGAAAATGGCAGCCAGAGCAATGAAAGCGATGACACCAGCACAGACCGAGGTCCTGAGCCAGCCTCACCCCTCAAGGAGACCTCCTTTTCCATCGGGCTGCAAGTCCTCTTTCCGTTCCTCCTGGCAGGCTTTGGGACAGTTGCTGCTGGAATGGTGCTGGACATTGTGCAGGTAGGATTGATACTTCCCTGGCACGGCACTGGTCTCTGAATGCTGTCTCTGTAGACCATGGCTTGATCCCATTCCAGGAGGGACTGAAATGCCAAGGCTAGGAACTGTGAGGGGAGGAGACCAGTTACCTTGCATGCTGGTCAGGGAAAATGGGGAGACCTCAGTGATTGCAGTGAGGGTAGGGGAGGCTGCAGGCACCTATGCACCGCAGCTGCCTCAAGAGGAGGAGGTTGCAGCTGGCACGCCTGCAGCTGAAGCACCTACCTGGGTACTGAGACTACTCTGTGTATCACAGCTTGAAATAAAGCCTTCCCTGACGGTGGCTGTAGACATCCCAGTCACTAATTCCACGGGTCCTGTGTCCCTTTTCCATCTTTGACGTTTGCTGCGCTGTCCCGGCACACCAGGCTCGTGCCAGCCGGGTTAATGATTCGCCCGGCGCACTGTGTGCGGCACACTTGCATGGCGGCTTGATCCAAAGGTTCAAGGCTGGCTGAGTGGCCGCTGTGCTGCCTTCTTGTGCGGAGGTGATCCTTGGGAAGGGCCAGCCAGAGAGCCGGCTGTTAACCTCTGGATGAAAACTGCCGTGTTACCAGACGTGATCTTTCACGAGGTCTGTTGTGGCAGGTGATGCTGTAGGAACCCAGCACCCATGCAGCTTGTTTAGGCTTTTATATGGGTAAAGCGACTTTGCAAACCGTGGCTCCTGTTCTAGTCTCTCTCATGTGTGTTTTCTAAGCGTGTGTGTCTCTGGCAGCCGCTCAGCTGCCTAACTTCTGCTTTGCTCTGACAGAGTTACTTTGATGCCCAGCCCAGAACAGTGACTGAGGCACAAAGCTTGATCATCCATGCTGTGTAGGTTTATGAAACTGTTTGGATGGAGGAGGCAGCCATTTTGGAGCTGTGGTCAACCCAAAATGCTCTGCTTGAATCTCCTCTGTTTGCTTAAGTGGGGTAAACAAGCCCTCGCGGTGTTGGCATGGACAGACTCGAATGCCGGTCGCTTGTCTGTATTGCTGGCAGTTATGACTATCTCCACCCGAGCTGCGTGCCAGTAGGGTAAGTCAGGCTTTTTTCGTATTTGTGGGTGGTCAAGCAGTCACTTTGCTTGCTTTTTTGCCCCTAATGGCTTATTTCGCTGCATGCCTTTGCATGCTGGTCATCCTTACGGTTTCTCTTGATGCAACCTGTTGAGAGCGAGCCGTGAAGTGACTCAGAACAGGAAAGGCTGGCTGCACTAAGTTAATCCGGGAGAGATTTACCGGAATACTTTTCTTAAAAAGAAAGGCATTTCAAGCATGTTTCCCTTGGTAAGGTCTCTGTGAACTCATGTGTGGCTCTTCTGGTAATTTCCCTGAGCGGGTGGTTTGAACCCAACATAAAACCTTGCCCGGAGAAGGAGCAGCCTTTCTGGCTGGGGAGGAGGGAGGCAGGGATGGGATACTGTGGCAGAGTCCTGTGCTCTCCTGCCTTTTTTTTTTTTTTTTTTTTTAATAGCCATTAGAAATAAAGCTTCGTAAGTCCTCTGTCCCACAGCAGCTCAGCGTGTGGCTATGCAGCTTGTTCTGCCAACTCCTCTAACTCCCTTTAGCCTTGGGATTAAATGAGGCATCTAAATGCCATCGGGTAGAAAAGGGGGTGGGGAGCGTGTGGTCTTGGCTGTCTTGCCTGCAGAGTCTGGGGAGCTGATCTTGATAACTGGCTTTCCAGAGGCTCAAGGCCTTGGATGAAAGGAGATAAGCGTGTGGAGTGGGTAGCTGGTGCACTGGGACGGACTGGAGTCCCATTGCTTTGGATGCAGCCATGGTCTGTGATGGATGGAGGGCTCCATGCACTCAATTTCCTCTCTTTAGGCTAAACGACTAATCAGCCAGCTGTAATTGGTCTCCCCACTGTGAAAACAAGCAGCCCTGGCCTTTGGCCATGCTGTCCCATTACTGTGTCCCTCTGAATTTGCCTCTGCTCCCTTTAGGGATTGGAGAGACCTTTGGGCAAGGTGACATGTGAACGTACCAGCTGCTTTTTTCTGCACTATGGGCACAGTCCCCTCTCCCAGCAGAGCCCCAATTGTTGTTTTCCAGACTTGCCTGCTCCCTGGAGGGTCTTCGGATGGGGTGGACAGTGTTTCGTATGGAGGAGGGAGTCAGCTCGTTTCCACTGCTTGACCACCTCTAGTGTCAGCATCCCTCTGAGGGGGGGTCTTAGCTGGGGCTGGGGGGGACTGCCAGCCCTGGAGCTGTAGTTGTCCTGCTAAGGCCACTTGCTCCTTGGCATTTTGGAGGGAGCACGCTGGGAGAAGCTCGCTATGCAAAGGAGCTGCACCAAGGCAGTCATAGCTCCCACCAGAAGCACAGCCCTCCCTTCTGAGCTGTCATGAGTCACCGTCCCGCTATAATCTGAGCAAAACCACGCTGTTACTCATGATTCTTGTACGCCTTAACTTCGCATGTGGTGACTAAAAATGACAGCAGCTGAGGCAGCTGTTACCCTGGAAATATGTGTTTTCTGCAGGTGCAAAGCTTCCGAGAGGCAGCCAGCCTGGAGGAAACTGCAAAACACCACCTGGGGTTTGATGTTTCTTCCACAACCTCTGGCAGGCCAGGGTCCGACCTCACCCCTCCAGTGCTGCACAGGAGAGCCCAGGCTCTGGTGGCGCTGTCATCTGGGTAGATTTGTGTTCAAAAGGACTGCGGGCTTAGCAGAAAATGAAGCTGAAATAAGTTACACGGAGATTACTTCTGGTTTCTCCACTGCTCCTCCCCAGAGGGCAGGGAGGAGGTGCTGGAGATGAAGTGCCTCTCCCTGTAATTCTCTTCCCCGACTCCACTGAAAGCGAGCTGGGAGCTCCCTTGCTTCCCAGCTCCTTGCTTCCCTTGCACTCCCCTTTACGTGGAGCAGACTGGCCGATCTTGAAGGATTTTGTGTGCCGTGTTAGCTTCCCTCCTCGCCCCTGAAAGCAGCTTAGTTGTGTGCTTCTCGGAGGGACTGCTACAGGGGGGAGAGGGATATTAGCAGCGCAGTGTCCTGAACTTAAATCTGTATTTCCTTTCTCTTTCCCTTTTTTTGACTGCCCCAAACAGTCTGGCTGTGGTTCTCGCCTCGGAGCCACGTCATTGTTCTCTGCAGGAGCCAGGGAGGCCTTCAAGACGTACTGAATGCCCATAGACCAATGTTGTATAATATCTTATATTAAGAAAGTTGGCAGGAGCCCATGGGTCCTGCTCTTTGCAGTGAGCAAGCTGCTGATGTCTGCAGAAATCTCCTTGTTTTCCTTCCCCAAAGATGGCTTCTGTTCCTTTCTCGAGGAACACCCCTGTCTTGCTCAGGGAGCTGCTTTAGCAGGCTCCAGTTACAGCGGCTTCTGGCACAGCTTGCACTGCAGCCGCCTGTAAAGGTTCATTTACAAAGCCAGGGGTGGGACAAGGTGAGGGAGGGCTGTGGACTTGTGCTGGCTATTGCCTGACCCTGCCTCTACCATCTCTGGAGGCAGAAAGAGCCAGGAAACTTTTGCACAGCACTTCCAGCCTGCAGTCTAATGACGATGTTCCTCTCATTAAATGATGCTGGTGACACCCAGCTTGTCCTGCTGGGGAGTGGGAGCGTGTTGCTTGCTGATTGAATTCTAGGTGCTAAGGGAAAGGATTCACCGGTACAAGTAGCAAAAATAATCTTAATGCCTGCCTAAAAATAGTCTGAGGAGAGCCGAGCTCCCCTCTTCTAGATGTGACCTTAAAGCACGGCCTGATGTGCTGTTGTGCTGGATGAAGTGTTTCAGACTGATGCTCTCTCCTGCCCCGTCAGCAGCGAACGCTGAACTCAAATGTCCCCCTGCTCGGGGGGTCGTTCAGAGCCGTACCCTGCCGGCGTGCCCCTGGCTGCGGTGGAAAGACCTCGGAAGCCAAGCTCAGGTTAGCTGGGTGTGGGGTGGTTGGAGCAGGGACTGCAGGAGGTTTCCTTAGGTGCTGCCCATCACCACGGCCGGGAGAGGACTGTTGATTGCATGCAGAAAATCTGGAGACTGGGTACCCTCGAGAGCCTTGTCCTCAAGTAGAGAGAGGGTTGTTGCTGTGCCTGAAATAGCTGAGCAGCTTTCATCCGTGCACCTGGGAGCTGGAGAACACGGTTAGCTTGTCTTACCAAGCTGTCAGAAAGATTAAGGGGATTTTTATTAACTGGAAAACAGTTTTTTCCCTTTGAGGAAAAACGTTCTCAGTTCATCTGTCTAAGCACTTACCTGCCTCCTGTGATCACAGCTTTCTCTCAAATGCTTTTTCAAGTGAGTGCAGCTTGAATGCGGTATTGCAAAGGACCTAGCAGGAAACTTGGAATTTGTTGTCTCAGTGGTGAAGGCAAGCAGCACAAAGATGGAAAAATAAACAAAAATAACTGAAGTCCTTCCCCACAGGAAGGTATTAGTCATGCAGGTAGAGTAACTTGTATTTGCTCTAAGATGCTGGCCGATAGAGTTCCTTGTCCTAGAAAGAAATACATGTCCTGTTGGCTGTGTCACACCACCAGGCTAACTAGCGAAGGAGAGCACTCGGAGAGAGGGAGCCCTTTGCAGGTAACGTTTGCAAAAAGAGAGCTGTGAGAGCCGTGACTGTTAACATGTTCAGGGCAGCAGCCAGCTGTTGAGAGCATGATTCCAGCTGTGCTCGTGTCCTTTAAGGAGTATGGCAGTCGGGCAATGTGGGAAGCGGGAGTTATTTTGGACACAGGGCCTTCTTGCAAAATATTCATGAAACTAAAGAATCGGGCAGTGAGGTTTGTGTAGCTCGCAGGGCTTTTTTTAAATGCGGTTGTGAGGTTTTTTGGGGGTGGTTTTGTGTTTTCATGGAAGCCAGCTGCTCTCCTATAATACTGCTTACCCTGCAATTACTCTGGTTTTTTCTAAATAACCATTTCTGCCTCGTGCCCCAGGGAGCTGACTTGACCGTAGAGCCGGAGTAGTTGGTAAATACCTGAGCAATGTAGGTGCCAGGAGGGTATGGGCTGCTTTTTGGAGCCAGCAGGATCAGGGGACAGCAATGCCTTGCTCCAGAATCTATTTCTAAGACCTACATGTAGGGAATGGTTCTCAGCTGAGACGGACTGAACTTCAGTACTCGATTCTGCCAAAAACTGCAAGTATTGGGCAAAGTCTCTTCATCTTTCCCTATTTTGGCCTCTGCATGCGTAAACATTTTGTCAGTGGTTAATCTTTGGGGGATTTTTAACTGGAAGTTGCAAGCTGAGATCCGGTTTTTAAGCTCAGCAGGAACATCTTGTCACTACTACCTGAAGGTCAAACACAGTGATATCGCTGCAAAAGTCAAAGTGTGGCACTAGGAGGGGACCTGGGTTGTCAGCTCAGGGCCACACATGGGCAGTGCCAGGTTGCAGAGGCAGATGGGTGAGTGATGCTGAGTCCAAAGCAACGGTTTCTAACAGCCATGATTATTTTTTAATGTTCTGTCTTTGTTTTAATCCTGCAGCACTGGGATGTCTTCAAATACGTGACTGAGGTGTTTATCTTGGTACCTGCGTTACTGGGCCTGAAGGGGAACCTAGAGATGACTCTGGCATCTCGCCTTTCGACAGCTGTGAGTATCCAGGGAGTTGAGGGAGGGAGTGGGATACCTGGTTTGGGAAGGGGTGGGAAGGTGCATGTGTGTGGGGGGGCTGGACAAAAATCTCTCAGTCAGTGACCACAGAACCCAGAACCTTTTAGCATGGTTTAGCATGCTGGGAAGGTGTCCTCATCCCACTGGACTGATCAGATTTGAAGGATTAATAGTCCTTAAGCTTTGCTGGCAGTTCACTTCCTTCTCATGGCTGCTTGTGGGCCTGGAGGCGCGGTGTGTGAACTGACTTGGGCAGTTTAATGTCTGGAGGCCTGGATCCAGTTTCCTTTGTGAGGAAGCTGGTGGCAGGCACGTCATCAAAGGAGGCTGAAACAAGCCGGGTTCAGGAGGTCTAGGAGAGGAGAGAGCCTGGAGGGAACCGTACAGCAAAGGCCAAAACGGAGGGGACCTTGCAGTGAGAGCTAGCAGGTGGATTGACAGCCTCTTGAAGTTGATGGAGAGGCATGGCTGGGCATTTCTTTTGCTAGAATTCAGTCTGATTCCTGTGAAACAGTGAGTTCCCTGTGAGAGATGGGGGCAGGCTCTGTTAGCTCCTCAGAATACTGCGTTAGTCCAGCTGTAAATGAATTGCTTTGTGTTTAATGTTTCTATAACACAGCAGTCTGTCTCTGTAGCTGAGCGGCGCTGGAGAGAGACCGACATCCTCTCCTAACAGGGACAATAATACTCCTTCCTTCTGCAAAGCATCTTCTGCTTGAGCGTGTCAGCAAGCGACTGCCTGATGTTTCTGTGTTTCCCATTATGGGAGTGCGTATAGCTGTGACTCCCGGAGCTGCAAGGTGTGAGCTGCCTGCTCCGAGCTCTTCCCTGTCCCTGTGCTGTGAGCTGCTGGAAGAGGGAGCCCTTGGCAGCCAGCGGCCTCGTCTTGGCCTTGACAGTGCAAAGGAACCGATGCACCTTGGCCCAAGAGAGCCCCTCGGGGAGTGCTCACTGGGGTGTGGGGATGGAGGACCTCCTGCCTGGGTGGTAGCACCAAGCATAGCCGGCAGAGCTGCTTCTTGGCATGTTCCCTTCCTCTCAGCCTTCCCCTGCCTGGTTGCTGCAGGAGAAGGCACAGGAGAGCGTTGAAAAGGTCTCTGTATATCTGCTGTCCTTGTTCTTCCATCTTGAGCAGTGGGGTGATGCCAGCTGTGACTCTTCACTCCGCAGCAGCTTCTTGTTGGCCTCCGAGGCCCAAGATTTCTGGTGCCTTCCTGGGTGGCAGCAGAGCCAGCGTTGTGAGCTGCTCATCCAGCCTTTGTCACCGGCCGCCCCCCTTGTCCCTTACGCAGTAGCTCCCTATGGATACCCTAAGGGATGCCATGCTCATCCACGGAACCTGTGGCACAGGAGCGTCATGTTCTGAGAGTCTGAGGTTGTCTCTGTAGTCCCTGGGGAGCAGGAAGGCCAACAGCATTTCCCTGGACTAGCCCCTGGCTCGGCCTCTGCACCCCAGCCCCTGCCTGCCAATTCCTGCTGTGGGGACCAGCTTCTTGGACTCAGGCCTTGCTCTTGGTTCTCTGGAGGAGCGAGGCACTGGGCTGCCCGGGGGGATGCGTGGGGGGGATGTGCCTGGCGAAAGCTGGGCTGTGGCTGCTTCCCCTGGGTAAGGGTCTCCTCTCCCCAGGCGCTGCTGGGGAGGACAAAGCTGCTGGGAGGCTTCGTGCTGCTCCCGGCCCAGCTGCGCTCTGGTGCTGGGGCTTGCAGGGACAGGCTGAGTGCTGCAGCTTGTGTCGCAGGCTGAGCTTTGTTTGCCCCTTCGTTCTGGGAAACAAATCCCTTTGTTTTATTTGCTCTCCATTGTTCGGATCATGTCAGGATCCTTGCTGCCCCAGACACAGGCCGTTCTCCCTCTTGGCCTTGGCCAGCTTGCACTTTCTGAGGCACGGGCTTATCAGGGCGCGTGCTCGGCTCTCCTGGGACAAAGGCAGCATGGCACTCCTGCTCTCTTCTCTTACGGGGCTGGCATGGAGCAGCGTTGGGGCCGGTTTGGCAGAGGAATGAGATGGCAGAAAGTCACGGGAATGCAAAACTTTCCCCTATCTGCTGCGGTAGGGTCACAAGGGAACTGGCACAGGGAGCACCCAGCCGCCTCGCCTGCCTGTCTGTGCCGAGCAGCTGCTGCCCTTACACCAGTTTGGTCTGCTGGTGCCTCCTCCTGCCCCTCAGCTGACAGCTGTGGGGTGGCATTACCCTCGTGGGCCAGCACCCAGGGTTTGTCCTCTGCTTTCCTTTGCCCCAGGAGAGAAGGCTGTGCTGCCTTTACACAACTCCCCGACCCTCGCACTGTACCTCCTTGGATCTGTGCATGGTGGGAGAGCAGGATCTCTCCGGCTCGCTACTTTTTTTTTTTTTTTTCCCCTCATTGTGGGGGACCCACGTGCAGGCGTGCAGAGGGAGGTCCCCTCCGACCAGGGCTTCATGGTGTGGGTCTCATGCTCTCTCTGCAGGAATGCAGCCTGGAGTGGTTTCTCAAACTGCAGGTTTCTAATTAGTGCTGCATTAAGGCACCTCAAAAATTCCTTTCACAATTAAGAAGCAAAACTCTCCCATTAGTTAAAGGATTAAAATCCTGTTGCCAGTGACTACAGCTAGGCTACGTTAATCCCAACCTAATTGCCATGTGGCTGGAATTTTAAGGTCAAGCTTCATATGGAGCTCAAATTCCTGTGCTGGATGTGCTCAGTGCTACTCCAGTCAACCTTTTGTTGTTTTTTTCCCCCATTTCTTCCTCCTCTCCACTAAACTGATCAGAATAAGTCACTCCAGAGATGGGTGCATCTCAGTGCTGCTTGAAAAGAGCTGGCAGCTCTCTCAAGTGCATGCAGGAAGGGGAGCAGAAGGATCACTGCTGCTTTGGTTTTTTGCAGAGGCCAGCAAGGAAATGTGAAAGGATGAAACTGCTGCTGGACTGGTGTGCAGAAGTTTGAGTTTGATGCTGTCAGCCAGTAACTCCCAACATGCATTTACCACTTGAGATTGTTTGAGCCTCTCCCTTGTTTCCTCTTGATGGTCATCCACTTCTAATAATACGAAATTCGATATAAGCTTACACCCTCTGCTTATCCGTTCTTCCAGCTTTCCATAAAGACCTAGAAGGTGCTAGGGAAGAGCAGAACCCTTATGCTCTGCAGTAACTGGCAGCCTGCAGTGATTCTGCTGGGCTATTTTGGATCATATGCCAGGGAATTAAAGCAACTTTCCGTCTCTTCTGGTTAGTCTGATTAGCATCTCCCGCAGCTTGTAGCGGTGCCAGATGACCCGTGTGCCATGGCTGCTTCCCGCTACTCAGGATGTCTCCACGTGGCATTAGCCTTGTTTACTCAGCTTTTAACTGAAGCAGTAGTTGTTGCTGCCAGCTTCCTCTGCCCACATGATGCTGCTCTGGCCTTGGTCCATGTTGGAGCTGGGGGCACATGGCTGACCTGAGAGTCACTGCACCCCTACGTCCCTCCTGGCTGGCTGACCTGAGGGGCAGCGTGGCCCTGTTGGGCCAGAGCCAGGCTTGGCTTGATCACCGGTGGGGTGAATTCAATTAGTAAATAAGCAGCAGTGTGTGACTCTGCATTGGGGCAAAGTATATCTTGTTGTTTTGCAAGATTTTCATCAGATGTTCTATTGACGTCGATTCCCCTTCGTGCTCCCTTCAAAACCCCCTCTGCAGCGGGTCTGGCTCCGCTCCCGCCACGTAGGAGAGCGGCATCCCATTCCTGCAGCTGGGAAGGGGAAGGTGCCGAAACTGGGAACAGCTTTGGTGTTCTGGGGTACAAGACCGGAATAGGCACTGTATTTACCCAGGGTGTACAGCCCAAGTGTCATTCAGAGCTGCATGTCATGGGCTGGGGTGTCACCGCAGGGCTGTGCCCCAGCTGTGCACACGCAAACACACACGCCTTTTCCACTGGATCGCTCTCCCGTAAGAGTTTAGGGTTTGAGGTCATGATTATCTCCTGTTCCTGGCACAAACTTGTGTAGTTGGAAGGCAGGAACGTATTTCACTGTTAACAAGTGCAAAATGCCGTTGGTCTTTAATGGTGTTGCAATGTCCTCTTGCAGGCTAATATTGGCCAAATGGATACACCCAAAGAGCTCTGGAAGATGATAACAGGGAACATGGCTCTGATACAGGTAAGAAAAAGAAGGTGAAAGTGGAAATATTGGTAGCTGGTGCAAGCCCAGCTGTGACAAGTGTCAGAAGGTCTAAACGCCTGGGGTTTGCTATTGACTGTCAATGTTGCATGTCTAATGGGAGGCAAACGGCACGTGTTTGTCCCACGGTCACCTTACTGTAATGGTTTGCCCTGTAGGTTAGACTTGGTGTTTCCCTGCTGGGTGCTAATCCACCTGAAATGGGACCCTTGGTGGTGTTTCCCTCTTCCTTCACCCCGCGACCATTTTGCTCTTTAGTCCTCTTGGTCACTGTCTAGTTTTTGTTTTCAGGTTCAGGCTACTGTGGTTGGCTTCCTGGCCTCAATCGCAGCAGTGGTATTTGGATGGATCCCAGACGGGCACTTCAGCATTGACCATGCTGTCCTGCTTTGTGCCAGCAGTGTGGCTACTGCTTTCATTGCTTCCCTTGTTCTGGGTGAGAGACGGACCCTGCACACCCTCCATGTACCTCTTCCTGAAATGCTGGGCTCCCCTTGGCCTCATCACATTTTCTTCCTCTTTTTGGTTGCAGGCATGATTATGATTGGGGTCATCATCGGATCCAGGAAAATGGGGATCAATCCTGATAACGTCGCCACGCCAATTGCTGCCAGCCTAGGGGATCTCATCACCCTGGCTCTGCTTTCAGGGATCAGCTGGGGCTTGTACAAAGAGTTGGGTGAGGGGCAACAAAAGGCCTTTGTCTCTCCCTGGTCTTTCCGTGCACTGCTGCATCTCCCTCTCATTTCACCCTCTTCCTTTACCCTTTCTGTTCTCGGGGTATAAAGGATGCCTGGCCTGGAAGCTACCTCAGTTAGCGAGACCTAGTCAGAGCTGATAAGGGGAGGAAATGGACCTTCTTACTGCCTTGTAGCGGCAGACAGTCTTGGCAGGGATCTGCATGCTTCCTTCTCACCAGGTAAAGTAGTAAGGGAGAGGTTGTCCCCTTCCGAGTGCCAGGGACTTGACTGTGCCTAAAGCAGTAGGAGAGAAGGCAGCTTTGGATTTTACTTTTTGTGCTGTTGGCACCAGCCAGGGATCCTCAGTGCAGAGCTGCAGCTGTAGCCTCCAGACTTCCTCTTCCCTCCCTCCCACCTTCCTTCCCTGGTGACTGGGATGCAGGGGATGTGACTCAGCCAGGTTCAGCCAAAGGTGAAGCAACGCCTTGAGGTCTTGCCCAGGAGAGGGAAGTGGGAATGAGCAGTTGAAATCGAAGAAGTCTCACTCGAATCTGTTGATAAAGCCCCTGTGAGTACACCAGGAGAAGGAAATGCCGTGTCCTGCAGAGCTGAGGCTGGCCTGGTCTTGTTTACCTGCCCTTGCCGGAGTTTCTGTCTCCAGGGGTGACAGCAGTCTGTAGGCAGGCTGGATGAGCTCAGCTGAAATAGCACCTCGCCTCACTGCAGCAGGATGTGTCCTTGATATGTTGCCTCTGCTTATTTCCCCCTCAGAGAGCAAAGCCTACGTGAACCCTTTGGTATGCGCCTTCTTCATAGCTCTGCTGCCCATCTGGATCATCATCGCCAAGAAGAATGCGGCAACGCGTGAGGTGTTGTACTCTGGCTGGGAGCCAGTCATTATCGCAATGGCGATTAGCAGGTAGGGAAGCACGGGAGAGTTCCTCTCCCCCCGACACAGACGTGCACCCTCTGCCCTGGCCCTTTCAGCCTCTTAGAGCCCTCGGTGGGTTCAGCAGCGAGGGGGAACCAGACCTCTTCTGCTTCCACAGTCAGGCTGCCAGGAAACTGGGGGTCACTGTGTGTTTTCTAGACAAAGACACAGGGCTCTAGGTTCCGAGGCACAGGGGTGACTAAGCACCTGGTACCCAGCGCCTTAGCAATGTCCCAGCTGCTGCACAGGGAGGTTCTGGCATGGCCACAGAGTAAACACGGGTCCTGTTTAGCAGCCCTCTGCACAGGAGCCCTCTGCTCTGCCCTCTGAAGGGCGGGATTGCTTTTGATTAGCGTGTTGCAGTAAACTGCACGTTAGGGGATTTAGTCTTTGATGGTTTTTGGCAGCCATGAGAAAAGATCCTGGTAAAACTGTCTTCTGTTATCAAATAACGACGCTTAAAAATCATGTGCAACAACCGCAACCATAGGTGCCTGTTGATAGAGGTGTATATCACCCTTGGGTGCACACCCTGCAGCAGAGAGAACCCTCGGTGCTTTGTGCGTTTCCTAATGAGCTTTCAGTACTGACCTCTTCCGTCTTCCCTCGGCAGCGTTGGGGGTTTGATTTTGGACAGAACAGTTTCAGATCCCAACTTTGCTGGAATGGCTGTCTTCACACCGGTTATTAATGGTGAGTTCCTTTCCACTCTGGTACTGCAGCTCTTGGCGAACGGTGGAATAGTCCTGCGTGCCTTATTTCAGGCAGGTTAAGGAGACCTAACTCTCTTGATTGCCAGCGAGACATGGTTTGACTTGAGTTTTACATCAGGGTGGCTCCCTCTGGTGCCGGCCACACCAGAGGGTGGCCTGGGAGGCTATTGCCAAAAAGACATGTGTTCCAGGAGCCCAACAAAAACTGTCTTCATGTCATGATTCCTCCGCGATGGTGGAAGACCCCCATTGTCAGAGATGTGCGCCTTGTGGCACCTGCTGACATAAAAGTTTGGATTTGCAACTCAGAGTCAGGAAATAGAATTGCTTCTGGTATAAAGCTTTGACGTCCTTTCTGCCTAATGAACCAGGGAAACTTTTTTTCTTATTACTTTCTGAATAAATGCAGTTAATTCTGAGCCGATGCATCTTATGCTTGGGGGTTCCACAGTTACATTATGCAAAAAATAATAGTTTTAGACTTCCTGTGTCTGTTTTGGCAGCTGACTCATCTTTTTTTGTTGTTGTTTCGCTTATTTCTTCCAATCAAAGCTGCAGTAATAGTTGCATGTATTTTACTAAGGGGCCTAAAGGAAAACCATAGAACAGTGTGCTTTGTCTCGGCTCTTTACATCCTGCAAAAGTGGAATTCGAGTCAAAAATAGACTGTGCTACATTATTCCGGCACCTGGCAATTCCAGAGCTGCAGGCTGCTGCAAACTGTGCTTTCTCCTTAAAGTGTTTGAGATCTCATCTTGCTGCTCTCTCCCTATCTGCAGGTGTGGGTGGCAACCTGGTGGCCGTGCAGGCTAGTCGCATCTCCACTTACCTGCACATGAGCGGGATGCCTGGAGAGAGCTCCGAAACAGCCCCTCGCAAGTGCCCCAGCCCTTGCAGCACTTTCTTCAGCTCAGGTATCTGTCAGGCGTTGACATATAGTGACTTCTGCCAGCAGCGGTTGCTGCAGCTGGCTGGCTAAACTTGGCTGTGACAGTCGCTGGAGCATTGTCACTGGGACTGCTGGGAGGCAGCTGCCTGCGCAGGGATGCGCTGGTCCCCTGGCCTGCCCTGCCCTCTAGAGACCGTTGGACCTTTAGCAGAGCTGCTGTGCAAGAGGACATAGTTCTGCTGGATGAGGAGGACATGGTGCACAAGTCCCATGCCCTGACTGTCTAATGCTGTAAATCCTCCACCCTCTAAATCTTTTCCAGATGTGGTCAGGATGCTGAAACCTGCCTGGAGGCTGCTTGAGTCTTGCAGCTCTGCTGGGCTTACAGAGCTGCAGTTACAGAAAGCTTCTCATTTACAAAGGCTTCCGAGCGGCTCTGTTATTTGTGGCAGTTGTGTGACAGAGCACAGCCCAAGCTTGCATTCCAGCACAGAGTGTGGGCAGAGGCTGTTATTCTCCAAACGTCCTAGACAGCCTTGTTAGCCTGGGTCCTGGCCTTCTGGGCCAAGGCTGTCCCCGAGCGGCGAGGAGGGGCGAGAGGTCCCCAGTGTGGTGGTGATCTCTTAGAAAACCGACCACCAGATGAGGTACACGGCTCCAAGGAAATTTAGTGTTCATGGTAAATTCTTGACAGCTCTGCACTGTCAGAGGTGGGATGTGAATCCTTTGGGCAGCTGAGGTCTGAGAACAGCTTTTGCTCTGGGGACAGAATTAAACTCTCCTGCTGAGCTTGGTGCAGAGTCCTTGGGTGTCCTGACAGCTGAGGCACCATTCAGGGCACTGTCTTCCAGCCTAAATCCGTAGTTCAGGGGTGAGGGTCCAGGGTGCTGGCCCCTGCTTCTGGTTCGGCCACAGCTGTGCTGCCTTGTCCCCTGGAGCCCAGGCAGGCTGCAGAGTTGCTGTGTGTTCAAGCCCATCTAAAGCCTGAAACCCATCTCCGTTTCTTTGCAGATGTGAATTCTCGCTCTGCTCGTGTGCTCTTTCTTCTGGTGGTGCCCGGACACTTGGTTTTCCTTTACACCATCAGCTCCATGCAAGGTGGACACACTACACTCACCCTGATTTTCATAGTCTTCTACATGACAGCAGCGCTTCTCCAGGTAAGCTGGAGCCCCTCGGGGGGAGTAAGGCTCCTCAGGCTGGAGTAAGGGGCTGCTGCTGTGTCATCGGCGGTGGGGACGGGTTCAGCCAGTGAAGTTGTAGATACCCTGCTGAAGGCACAGCGATACGCCCTGTCCCTAGGTGAGAGGTGTATGTACTGGGGAGAGGTGTGCCAAGTAGACTGTATTTGTCAAAAGAACCGGTATCAAACTGAGCAAATCCTCCTTAGTTGGTACCTATACACACTATTTTTCCTTCCTACCATCCTTGGCCAGTTTTGAATCTCTTGTCTCTTCTAAGTCCTCCTGATAGAAGTGCTTAGCTCCGGTGTGTTAATCTGTCCTGTAAGTTGCTTCAGCAATTCTAAAACTTCTGGTGAAGAGAACAGGATGTGGCATTTGCAGCGGCCCTGTGCCTTGTGTGCTCATCCAGCCCTTTCCCTGCCTCCCCTGCAGCGTAGGGACCTGCCAGCTCTGCAGGACGGGGCCCCTGGGCTCCTCGTGGGAGCTGTGAGCACACGGCGATGGTTGTTCTGAGGGACGTACACCGACCGGGGTACTGGTGCTGTGAAATCCAGGGAAATCTGTGAAATCTGCTTGCAGGAGTCTGGCTGCCTGCGTTGGAGGGCAGGGAGAGACGCTCGGGTTAGGGAGTTTGCTATGGAGCCCAGCTTTGCCCTCCCCGGCTCACCCCCTCCGCTTGCGGGAGCTGTGCCTGGTTTCAGTGTCCCCGAAAACCAACAGCCGAAGCCAGCGTGAGGAAATGAGTCAGAGCATCCATCAGAGGCCAGAGCAGAGGGCTGTCATCCAGGAGGCTAAATTTAGGTTGTGAACTTCTGCTGGGCGTTTGGGCGCTTCGAGGGGGCTTCCGCTCGCAGCCGCTCGGCGAAGCCTCTGCTCTGAGCAGCCTGTGGGCTTGGGAGCGCTGGAGCGGGAGCTGGCACAGAGGGACCACCATCTGCTGGTTCCTGTGGGCCTAAGCGAGACCCTCCCAGCCCCAGATTCACCCAGAGGCATCAGCAACAGGCCTGTAGCCACTTCAAATCCTTGTCCCAGGCCTAACGCTTGAGAGGATCAAATGCCAACACATTTCTTCTGTCTCGGGATACAGAATAAGTGCCTCTCGCCGCATTGAAGCAGATGCGGGGAGCATCACCCTCAGCTAGTTTCAGCTGCAGGGCAGCTGCTCTTTTATTTCTGGAAGCCAGGCGCTGCTGTCCCTGCCCGAGCATCCTCAGTGCTGCCAGGTCCCCTCTTTGCCCCATATCTCTTCAAGCTTATTCTGGTTAGATCTGAAAAACAAGAAGCAAAATTTAGACTTTTTGGTGCCTGAGTGCCAGTGCTTTCCCTTCTAAGCCTAAATTTGATGGTGGCGTGTGAAGCTAAAGAAGGACAGGACAGAGGTTGTTAAGAACACGGGGTATGGATGCCCAGGGGCCCGCTGTAGCTCGCCAGCTTCTTTGTGCTGTACTTGTTGCTTTGGGGATGCAGCCCGCGTTAACTGCCTGCAGCGTGGTGCTCAGCAAGGTGGGTCTGAGCTCCCACCAGCTCCGTTCCTCGGGTTGAGGTTGTGCATCTCTGAGCCTGACCTGCCCAGCTGGAATGGCCCCAGCTGGTGCTCCGTGAAGACGGGGGTTGCAGAGGTCGGGATTTGTGGCTGATGTGGCTCTTTCCTTCCTGCCTCCCAGGTTCTCATTCTTCTCTACATTGCTGACTGGATGGTGCACTGGATGTGGGGCAGGGACCTCGATCCGGACAACTTCTCCATCCCATACTTGACAGCGCTGGGGGACCTGATCGGAACAGGTCTGCTCGCTCTCAGCTTCCATGTCCTCTGGCTCATCGGTGACCGGGACTCCGATGTGGGAGACTAGCTCTCCCTGTTTTCCCCCTCCTTCTCACAGCTCTACTCCTCCTCTCATTTTGTTGTTGTTTCTTTTCCTCCACCTTTGCTCTTCTTTGCTTCTTCCCCCCACCCTGTCTTTCTTGAGACTTCATCTTTGATACTGGATTCTCATTATTTTCAATGGGAATTTTATGTGGTTTATATTTCAAGCCGAGTTTGTACAGAAAATAAATCTAGTTTTAGGAAGGACAAAAAAAAAGTGTAACGAGACAATCACCAAGTGCAATTTCATAGTAGTTATGTCTGAACCAAGGTTACAGCGAAGATACTAATCAGTCCGTGCAGGGAGCCCACCCTGTCCCAGTCACTAGAGGTGAAGGGCTGCTTTTTTCGCTTCATAAGCGTTTTAAATACTGGAGGTAAGGTTCAGATTTATTTTACTGAACAGGCACCTTCTAGCAAAGTACAACCTCATGGAGGAGGGCGTGGGGTATCTCCCATCTTCTCTGCCCTGTCGCCCTCCTCCCTTGTGTTCGCTCTCTGAATCCCCTCCTGTGCCTAGCATCCAAAGCGAGTCTCTGGTAGAGGGATTAGCAAAGATGGCGAGGAAGGGTCCTCGATGCCAAAACGCCCGTTCCTGTGTGCCCACGAGGAAAGGGAGCGGTCTCGGGTTGGAGGACTGCAGAGCCCCAAAATCTGGCTGGGAGCAGGCTGGTCTCTGCTGCCAGATTTTGGCTCCCTTTTGCCAGCCACCAGGCAGCATCTTGAAGCGCAGGGTCCTTGCTCTGCCTCCCATCACGAACCGAGTTCAGCTACTGCTGCGCACAGAGGGATACGCGCTGCGCTGTGAAGAGGCTGTGGGTTCTCCCGATCCATCCTTCTCCCTCTCCGCCCGCCGGCGCTCTGCGGGAGGATCTCCTGGAGCTGGCAGGGATGCTGTGTGCAAGCCTCTCCCTCATGCTGGTATGGGCACAGCACTTTTTTCACAGCAGCCTGCTCAGTTCTCTTGACTTTCCTGGAGGGGTAGATGGAAAAATAGATCCTATTTTGTGCATTAAGTTTTTCTTGCACTTGTTAAGTGCTGCTGACGGGCCCACTGCAGCTGGGAAGAAGCCACCCGATAGCTCTTCCACTTGAGCCCCGAGGCATTTCAGACTTGGGAGCATTAAGGCTCTTGGTGTCTGGTAGAAAAGGACATCCATGTTCAGCCGCTGGATTTCTCTGTCTGTGTAGCTGCCAGCGGGAAAACAGGTCAGCGGGCGCCGTCAGATGTCCGAAGCCCTGGTTCTCAGCGCAGCGCTCTGTGCGGGGCTGTAGCAAAGGAACGCGCTTGCCTTTGAGCAGGCACAGAAAATCTGGCATCAGGGTTACAGCCGAGCGCCGTGAGCGCAGGGTTCCCTGCTCTGCTTCTTTCCCTTCTGCTTTTTGTGCTGTTCGGCTCGGTGATGGCTGAGGCGCCTTCTCTTCTGCTGCTCGTGCATGTTGGACGGACTCGCGCAGTTTGCAGTGGCATGAGAGAAAACCTGTTCTGGCTGCGTGACTGAGGCGCTTGTAAACGATCTTCCTGAGCGCTGTCGGCACTTGACGCTTTTTAGTTTTCCCACTTGGATATAAATCACTTCAGTAAACTGAGTGCAGTTTCATGTAAGCAGGTCTTATCGACTGGAAACTTCACCAAGTTTAAATGATGTGCTGAAGCAGACGGCATTATCAAGCAGGCTGTAATGCATGAATATAAATTGAATGTGTAAGTGTGCATGGGGGGAAGCTCTTAACATCTGTCAAGGGGGGAGGAAAATACAGTATATCCCATGGAGCCTAACTTCAGTGCTGCACTGTCCAAAGCCTGGGGAGCTGCCAGTATCTTGCCAAGCACTGGGGGAATGCCCTCGGTGTTCAGCAGAGTAGCACCTTGCATCCTGATCCTGGAATGCCAGCAAAGCTCTCATTTTACTTAGCTGGGCAGGCCCTGGGTGCTGGTTCCACTCCTGGTCTGGGCGCTGCCTGTCCTGCTTATTTGCAGCCCCAGAACATAACCTGAAAGCTGCTGGATCTGTGGTTGTCTGCTTTTCTTCTTGCTTTAAGTGTGTTCCTCATAAAACGTGACCATCCTTCATCGGCCCAGTTTCCTCCTTTAGGGTAATTTCTGTGTTTCTTATGCCAGCCAGTGGTGGTCTTCTCCTTTCAGCTTTCTGTCCCAGCAGCGCTGGGCACCTCTGCTCAGCTGGAAGATGGTGTGCTGTGGTGCTGGGAATGCTGGCCTTCCTGGGAGTGAGGCCGGGCTGCGAGGTCCGTTTGTTACTCTGGTCAATACCAGAACTAAGTGAGCTCCACAAAGCCCTGCCCTGAGTGCAGACGGTTTTGCTTCCTAGGTAAGGAGTGATTTGTTAGGAACAGCTCCTGCCTCCCTGCAGAACATGGAGCTAATGCGCCACTTACGGTCCAAGCCAAGACCAAAGTAAGTCTGGGATCAGGAACGGTCCCAGCCCAGCCGTCTGGTGCAGAGCTGGTCCTTAGTCTAGAGATGAGCATGCTGGAAAGGAAGGTCAGGATTGGCGAGTGGGAAACCAGTTCTGGAAGGCCACGGGAGCAGATGTATCCAAACCAAATGGCAGTCAGGCTCTAGCCTGCTCCAGGACCTCTCTGAAGTTGCAGAAGAATCTTCTCCTGCTTCAGTGGGTGTGCGCCGAGTTCTCCTCCTCCCACCCAAGCTGTTCATGGTGCTCCGGAGGCAGAGAGGGGATCCCTGCCCTGTCAGGCTGCTCGCTCTCAGACCCTCAGGAGAGCAGGTGATCCATTTCAGAGATGGTTTTCCCCTTTCCGCCTTGCTAACGTAACGTCAGCCTTGCTGTCCCCTTCCCTTTGCAACGTGTCCTTCGTGGCAGTAGCTCTGAACCTCACGCGCTCCACCCCTGTGACGTGACTTCTCACAGATCGTGTTTGGCCAAAGCTCTGTTCCAAAAAAAATAAACAACAAACCCCAAATTTCTCACCCTGCTGTACCCAAGCCCCAGGGGCTTCTGGAGCATTCTGCGCCGCTCACCTCATTTTTCTGCCTAATGTTGAGGAATAGATATGAGACTTCCTTCCATTAACACTTCAGCTTTTATGTGTATATATGAGAAACTCGCCTGGTCTTTTAGGCGTCACATCACTGTTTAGTTCCCCAAGAAAAGATTCCCCAGAGGAAGAACCTACCGCTCATGGTCTCCTGTAAAATGAAGAGAGACCCAGAGGTGACTGAGACCTGTCACGGGGCTGGGCTGGTGGCGTCCGTACATTTCTATACGGTCTGAGGTGGGGGAGGGGGGAATGGGTCAGGGAAGAATCTAATTTAAATTGAAGAATAATGATGGTCAACAACTTTTCCCACCAGTTGCACTCAAATGCATGCCTACTATACAGCTGACTGCAAATGAAAAATACTGGTTTACTCTTTTTATTAAAGGAAAAAGACTGTCTTAATTATTTATAGTTCCTATAACTGAATTGACAGATGTCAACTTAACTGATAAATTATATTTGGTTAAATAAAGATGACATTTATTTATGTGGACTGTGGCGTCTTTCCTTTCTACTCACTTAAAGGTCTCTTGCATTCTGCAGCTTTGTTTAGCTTACGCTGAAACTCTTTTGATAGACAGTGAAGTGAGAGTTAAGAAAATCAAATAAAGGGCGGCACAGGCAGCCAACGGTGGTTGGGACAAGTGACAGTTGCCAGGCTGGCCAGGGCCGTGCCCTGCGTTGTTTGCTGCAGCCACTGCGGTGTGCGGGATCCTGCCCCTGTGCCGAGGGGTGTGGGACAGAAGCGCTCCGCATGCTTCGGGGGGCACGCTGAGCCCCTCAATCGGCAGGAATTAGCGGCCGCCGAAGGACTTCCATCCTCCCCAGCTGCAGGATTTGCTCGTGGGGTGTTTTCCTGCAGGGCTGAGCCTCCTGGCCGCTCGCCCAAGCAAGGATCTTGGTGGAGAGTAAAACAAAGCCCTGGCCGCGCCAGGGGCTGCGGAGCTGCCACCGGGACTGTGCTGGCACTGGCTTCTCCAGGCCAGGGAGGTCATTTCCCACAGGCTCGGGGTGGCCAGTGTGACACCATGGTCAGGGTGGCCGCTGTGACACCGTGGTCTCAGGGCAGGAGGGGGGTGTGTTGCCTTTTGCTGGCCGAGGGGAAGGAGCGATGCGGGAAGGCCCTGAGCGCCCATCACCGCGAGAGCCGTTTTGGCGTTAAGACCCTGAAGGAGCCCCCGCAGCGGCATGGCCGTGGCGCTGCTTTTGGAATCCGTGTGTGTGCGCGTGGGGGGATCTTTTTATTTGTCTGCTGGTTGCAAAGGGGCTGGGGGGCCTGGAGGTGTGTGGGGCAGGGGCTGGGGGTGCTGAGGGCAGGGGCTGGGGGTGGAAGTGCAGGGGTACAGAGGGCAGGGTGTGGGGGTGCGCAGGTGCATGGGGCAGGGTCTGGGGGTGAGGGGGGGCAGGGGCGCAGAGGGCAGGGCCCAGGGATGCAGCAGGCAGGGTCTGGGGGTGCAGAGGGCTGAGTCTGGGGGTGCATGGGGCAGGGTTTGGGGGGTGCGGGGTGCAGGCAGGTGCAGGGTGCGGGGGGAGCGGGTCTGGCAGGGGCAGGGTGCAGGAGTGCAGAGGGCAGCGCCCAGGGGTGCAGAGGGCAGAGTCTGGGGGTGCGGGGGGGTTCTGGCAGGGGCAGGGTGTGGGGGTGCGGGTTGCAGGCTGGGGCAGGGTGCGGGGGTGCGGGGTGCAGGCAGGGGCAGGGTCTGGGGGTGCATGGGGCAGGGTGCGGGGCCGGGCAGGGGCAGGGTGCGGGGCCGGGCCCGGCGGTGCGGACTACATGTCCCGGCAGCCCCGCTAGAGGCGGCGGTTCCGCCGCTGCCCCCACCTGACCCTCACATGACCGCGGCGGGGCCGGGGCCGGGGCCGGGATGGGGCAGCGCGATCGCATGTTCAAGGTGCTGGTGGTGGGGGACGCCACGGTGGGGAAGACGTCGCTGGTGCAGCGCTACGCCAACGACAGCTTCAACCGGCACTACAAGTCCACGGTGGGGGGTGAGCGGGGCGGGGGGGGGCCCTCCGGGGAGCCGCGCCGGGGGCGGCCGCGCCAGCAGCGCTGCGGGCCGGTTTGCGGGGCGGGGATGCGCGGAGTCTCCCCCGCGAAGGGGCACCGCGGCCCCCGTTGTGCCGGTGTGAGCGGCGTGGTGCCTGCCGAGCTCCGCCGCTCCGGCTGTGATGGGGACGCTCGCTCCTCTCCCTCCCCGCAAACGTGGAAGCGAGAATCTGCAGCAGGAACAACGGCCCGTCGGTAGCCGCTGTGTTTTGCAACTCCTGTAGCAGCTCGGGGCTGCAGGTCCTGCGCTGCTGGCAGCCCGGCGAGCCCCGGCTCCCTCTGCACGGCAGGCTCGGGGCGCCCCGTCCCCATCCCCCGGCAACAGCCACCCCCGGGAGCTTTAACCGGGAGGGGCCGGGGCGGCAGCCCCCCCTCTGCCCGGCCAGCACAGCAGCAGCGTCGGTCTGAGCCCGATTTAACGGCGTGAAGCAGCGCTGGGTACCGGCGGTGCTGTGCGGGGCGGGGGGGCGCAGCCTCAGAGCGGGGATGCTGGGGGCGAGGGGGAGCGGGGTCTTTGTTTAACATCGGTGGAAATGAATAACCTACAGGGAGCGGGAGGTGCCAGGGCTTTACCCAGAAAATCTCCAAAACTGTGGGGGCTGAGCACGGCTGTTTAAATCTTGTTCATGAGTCGGGAGGGGATGGATTAGGAGTTGAAAACACTGGAGAGCTGCATCCCTCTGGGGCGGAGCCGGCATTCCCAGCAGTAAGAGCTGCAGGTGGTTTGCTTTTTATTTTATTTTTTTTTTTTCTAGTTTGCTCCTGGCTTCCGTAAGTTCCAGCCCTGTTAAGCACGGCTGGCTGCGTAGCTGGAGAGTTTTCCCCCTGCAGTGAAAACCTGATGCATGGCAATTTGAGAAAAAGGCAGCGTTTCCCGCTGGGCTCCCTGCACCGGTCACAGCTGGGGTGTAGGTGGGCGCAGGCAGCGGCTGTGGAGCAGACTCGGAGCCCCACGTACCAACGGCTGAACGGTTTGGGCAGCGCAGAGCAAAGACAGGCAACAGCACCAAATCCAGCATTTCACTGGCACGCAGGGTCGGGCAAGGGAAGATTTTCTTAAAGCTCTCCAAGCAATAAGGTCTCCGGTGTCCTTTTGTTTGCCTGTGGTTGTTCAGGGTTATGTGCAGGAGGAATTCTTACTCCTGAGCATTGCAGTTTCGGCTTCCTCCGCCCTTGGTTAGTGTCTAGTGCTGGCGTTACAGCTCCAGAGGCCGAGCCCAGGGTTGCGCTTGGGATGGTTACAGACGCTGGAGGACCAGGATGCTGAAAAGCCCCGTGATTTGGGGGAGTGGAGCCCACCCAGCGCTGTGTTTGCTGGAAGAACTCCACCTTGCTCTCCTGCTTCCCAAAGGATTGCAGGGCAGCATCTCTGCCGCCCTTGTGAGGGCTTCGACAGCAGATCCGCTGGGCTCCTCCACAAGGCAGTGGGGAGCGCTGCTCCCTTCCTTGCTATTTAACACTCTGATCTGAAATTCAGGAAGGGACAAGCCCAGCGTAGCATCCCGGGGGAGGGATGGGATGCTGATAACCGCCTGCCTTCTGCTTATCTGAAGGCATTTGGTGTGCCTGTGGTCATCCTCCCGCAGGGTGTGGAGTGGGCAGGGTGTGGAGCCCTCTGGATTTAACACTTACCGTGCGGTTTTCTGTGATGGAGGAGAGGGGTCAGCGCCTGCAGACCCTCCTGCTCTGTGGCTGGTCTGTGCTGGTGCTGGTGTGGGTGCTGGTGCTGGTGCTGGCCCAGTACAAATTGCTGTGGCTGTGAGGGCGGTTGCTGGGTTGGCCTGTGCTGGGAAATTGTGAGAGGGTGTGGAGAAACAAGCCCTGTATTGCAGAATGCCTCTAATTCGGTTTCCTTTGTTTGGGGGGGATTCTCTAGTGGATTTTGCTCTGAAGGTGGTCCAGTGGTCGGAATCTGAGACAGTGCGACTTCAGCTCTGGGACATCGCAGGTATGTTCACGTGAACCCTGAAGCTGCTCAGGAGCAGAATTTAAAGCTCTCAGTGGCTTGGCCCATCTTTTTCTCCCTCTATCTCTTTCAGTAGGAGTCTGCTACAAAAATAAATCCTTAAGGCCTGTCGATTCAAGGGGCAGGACTGCTCTGGTTCACAGTGCTGTCTCTAGTTTGCGGTAGTAATTTAAATATTTCATCAAAAGCCCATCTGCAAAGAATGCAGCAACAGAGATGATAAATCCGATTGAGCCTTTCTTTTTGATTTCAAAGCCAGAGTAGAATGAAGAGGGAAACAGGCTCATTTGTAGCTGGAGATGTAACTTCTCAGTCCCGAGTTTTGTGTTAAAATCCTGATTTCTGGCATGATAGGCAGGAATGCCTGATCCTTGTGTGGAGCAGCTCCACTGACCTCGCGCTGCCCTGGCTGCCGGGATCAGGATTGCGATCTGGCTGCTCAGTGACCTGTGTGAGCAGAGCCAGAGGATCCCTGGGGAGCGGTCATGGCAAGAGGAGACTGTAGGGTGCCCCCGAGGCGATGGGTCTGGCTCGGGAGTGGGGCAGGCGTTACATGCGATGAAGTGGAGCAAGGAGCACCTGCTCCCTGAAGAAGTGCAGAGAAACGCGGTTCCCAAGGCTCCCGAGGACAGGTCGGTGCAGTAGCGTCTCCAAAATGGCACCTTTGGATTAGAGGAGTCAGGAAAACAGGGTTGTGGTTTCCTCTGGTTTCGCTGCTCCGACGCATGCATCTGGAATCCTTAAAAAGAAAACAGGAAGGAGAAGTTTGAAGCAAGAGGATTGCAGCAAGAAACTGATTTCAGTTTCAGCCCTGAAAAGGCGTTTAGGTTTTGGAAAGCAGAGGGGCCACGCTGGTCACGGTGCTGCTGTCGTACCCTGGGCAGAAGGGGCTGCAGGCACCGACAGTCCCTGCCACCTCGGAGGTGTGCAGAGAGTCGGATGGCTTGAGGTTACTCCAAGTGCTCAGTTCTCGATGGCTTCAGAGTGAAAAGCCTGTTGACCAGCTACGGGGCTGCATGGGAGCCCACAGCGGAATCTCCCCGGTGTCAGAAATGCTGGTTGTCACCGTGCCGCTGACCCGTGTGATGTGATGTGAATGCTCTGTGCTGTGTCCCCATCCACACAAATGCAATCAAACCGTGCAGCGGCACAGCAGAGTTACTCTCTGGCTGCAGTTTTAGTAGTACAGGCGGGGTGTAAGGTGTAAGCAGCCGTAACAGCGTGTGTGGGGTGTGATGCCTTGTTTAGTATTGGATTTTTCTCTCTGGAGAGCTCGGTCTGTAACGCTGTGCCCGCAGCATGTGTCAGTGCCGGGGGCACAATCCTGCCAGAGCAGGGATGGCTTGTGGTGGCAGGATTCTGCTCGGGGCGAGGTGAACCTGTGTTCGGGGACACTAACATTTAAATTGTTACACTGGCAGTAATGCAAGTATTTCTGGGACGTCGGCGTGTCTGGGTCAGGATTAAGAGCTGCCCAGTTTGTCCCAGTTCTGGCGCTGTGTTGCTGAGGTGCACCAGGCAGGACACATCTCAGTGCCCACGTTTCCTTTTTATTTAAGTGGAGATTGTTAGCGTCAGTTGGGGGAACGATGTACTGTGATAAACCTGTTATTTGCACGAACAAATCTAAAGTGTTAACTCAGGGGGGGGGGCGGTTTTTTCCTTTTGATCTTGAAGGGCAGGAGCGCTTCACGTCCATGACCCGGCTGTACTACAGGGAGGCATCAGCCTGCGTTATCATGTTTGATGTCACCAACATCAGCACATTCAGCAACAGCCAGAAGTGGAAGCAGGATTTGGACAGCAAGCTCATGCTGCCGGATGGGAACCCCGTGCCTTGCCTGCTGCTGGCTAACAAAGTGAGCAGCTCTGGGCGCGCTCTGGGTGTTTGTGTGTGTGCCTGCGTGTGCACGGGAGTGCAAAATGCAAGGAGCTGCCTTTAGCACTAAGCCTTGCCTAGAGCTGCCCCATACCTGTGGTCTTTCTAATCCTTTCCTTAACTCTCCTTGAATTGTCTTCCTTTAGCAAGGAATCTCCTCCATAAGTAGGACGCTGGTAGGACTTAACGTGGGGATGGCACTAGGGAGATGTCAACAGCATCTCTGTCCTGGGACGCGGTGCCTTGTGCCGTGCTGTCAGAGCTCGAGCTCTGTACCTTCTCTTTTTCGGTCTTTAATCTGCAGTAGCCTGGGAAGCTCGTGTATGACGCTGCAGGTCAAGTTTCTGTTCAGAGCTGCCAGAGGGATGTCTGGTTTTCATTTGGATGCAGTGTCAAGTTTCACTGTGTAGATTAGTTGCTGTCTTTTAATGATGTATTATTTTTTTTCATTTAAAAACTACCTCTGTGTTCTTCACGTGCCAACGTTGGCTCGGCAGCCCTTTCCAGATTCAGTTTGAGACTTGCCTGGTTTGAGAGAGCCTAAAACTGGAGATCACCCAAAAACATGATGGGTGGGCAGGAGGGTGGCTTTTCTTCTCCACTTCTCCACAAACAGTGCTCTCCCCCGATAGCTGTTTTAAGGTATTTGCCTCTGCATTAGGGAAATCTGTGTGCCTGTACACACTACATAGAATCTTAGAATGGTTTGGGTTGGAAGGCACCTTACAGACCATCTAGTTCCAGCCCCCAGGGACACCTTCCACCAGCCCGGGTTGCTCAGAGCCCCGTCCAACCTGGCCTTGAACCCTTCCAGGGACGATGCAGTCACGCTAAGACAAGCTGTTAGGGGACAGGTTTCTCACTGCCTCCTCGTACGCCCCGTTGGCGTCAGCCTGGCTGCCTCCCTGACACCACACAGGTAACACATTTCTGTGCTGCTGAGAGGCCGGGTGAATTTTGGATGAGTGGCGATGCTTTCTTGTCCTGTGCTGGCTGAACCTCCATTCCATGCATGCTTGACTGAGGTGTGTCACTATCTCAGATGAGATAAATATATTGCTGCTTGCAACATCCCATTAAGAACCTTGCCCCAAGAACTCTCTATCAGCCTGCGATCTGGGAGATGCGAACGGCTGAGCCTGCCCGCTGCCTCCGTGCCTGCCTGCCTCCACACCGGCAGTACAGGGCTGAGGCAGAGAATTCTCCTCCCGGCTTAAAAATTAAAAGGCTAAACTTAAAATGACTGATTCTTGCCTTACAGTGCGACCTTTCCCCGTGGGCAGTGACAAGAGAAGAAGTGGATCGGTTCAGCAAAGAAAATGGCTTTTCTGGTTGGGTGGAGACATCTGTCAAGGAGAACAAGAATATCAATGAGTCCATGAGGTAGGCACGGTGGTGATACATCTGGGAGTTAATTCCCTCTTTCAGACACAGCCGTTTTGAGGTGAGGGGAAATGCTGTCAGTAAGTAACAAATAGCAGCAATAATACGCAAGTAAATCTCCCAAAGGGAAACTGAATTCCGCAAGGTAAGAAGTTTCTCTCTCTCTGGTTAAGCTCTGATGTGCTTTTAGAAACAGAAATTCTTTCAGCAATACCGGGGATGTTCTTTCAGGTATTGGCCTCTACCAGGAGGACGGGTCTTCTTGTGCAAAGATTTAGAAATTCTTTTATGACACACCAGTCCTTTGATGGAGAATTTGGCCTTTTCTGAAAGATATTAGATTAGGTATTCACTGATGGCGAGGTTGGGCAGGTGGCACTTGGAAGGCTGTTGAGGTGTCCCAGTTCCTATACTGGTGAGGTGGTTGCAGTAGGTGTTAGTTATCCAGTCACTGCAGAGTCTTCTGGTGCTGCCAGGTGACAGCAGTAATGCTGCTGCCAGTGCTACGAGGTTCCTTAACCTCATCGTTCAGTCGTTACAGTTCTGCAGGTTTGTGTCCTTCTAGAATGAATCGCTGTTTCTTTTTTTGCGCTGCTGAAAAACGGTGTGCCCAATGCTGGTTTCAAAAAAAAAAAAAAAACCCAACCCAAACAAACTCACATCTGTTTGTCTTCTAGAGTGCTGATTGAAAAGATGATGTCCTCGTCCACCGGTGATGGAAGTTCCTCTGCTGCTGGGAGTGGGGATTATATTAATATCAAAGAGACAACCCCGCCAGGCTGGGCTTGCTGTTAGATGCACTGACTCCACCATCTGCCTTGGGCTTAGCAGCAATGGCCTTTTGTTATTACCATCATTTTTTCCTAAACTGGCTGTCACTGGTTTTCGGTTGGGTTTTTTTTGTGTGTGTTTGTTGGTTTTTTTTACGCGATCGTGAACTGTCTTCTGTTTAGTGCATATTCGTTCTCAGTAGAGCATTGCTACAATGGCTTGGAGTGAGGAGAGGAAAGAAGAGAGGAGTGAGAAGATTCTTCTTTATCCTGGTGTAGCAGCAGCTGGAGGCTCTGCTGCTAGTGATGTAGCGTGGTCCATGTTCAAGCACATGGCTTGGATTAGTTAATATTTTTAACAAATTTTGAGCACTTCGTCTTCTGACATGTGACGGCCTGTCTCAGGCAGGGCGAAGGATGTCGAAGGTACATTTTTAATATTGTTGCACCTTTTATTCCCCACCACCTGCACCCACCATACATAGGGGCACCAGTCCCAGGTGTTACAGTGACCTTCATTTGCTGCACACGGGGTTCCAGTGGTCTCCCTGAGCCTGCGGATTCCTGGCGTGGGATTACAGCAAACTCGTACTTCATACTCTGGAACTACATACCTCTGCTTACGTGTCCTGGAGAGACCAACACATCTCATCTTTGCCACTAACTGTCCTCACGATGTGAAGCCAGATATGGATGAGCATGGTGTCCCAGCTCTGTAAAATTATCAGCGTGAATATGAGCAACGGTGTAGCACAGCCTTTACTTTTGTGTGTGCTGACTGTGGTGCTTAACACAGCAGAGACCTCGGATTTTTTCAAGAATTGCCCAGTTGCCTTCTGTCCACTCCTTCTCCCTCGCCCTCTGCCTAGCACAATCCTGTGTATTCTGTTCTGGTGCCGCTTTATTAGGGCACGGAGAGCTGAATGAGGAATAGGTTGTAAACTCCTTTGTGTGACAGAACAACAGTCCTTTTCACTTTTAGAACACCCTGTATCCTACAGCTTTGCAATTGCGGATGAATTGCCTTCCCACAACTGTTGTGTAGCGAGGAGCGGATTTGGGAGCGGGGCTGGTGCAGGGCAGGCAGTGCTCTGAAAGCTCACCCGCTGGCTTCAGCGGTGTGGGGGGAAGCAAGGGAGAAGACTTTGCAGGACAAAAGGAAACGAAAAGAACCGCTCCCCGCTTGCCTTTTGATGCCTGCTTTCCCTAGCACGTCCCCAGGTACCCACCGTGGAGGTCTTGCCAACAACACAACATTGGTAGAAGCACACTAGATGGTTATCTGGGGAGAGTTAACGAACTCAGTCTGTGGGGCTGGAGTTACGTAGCGTTGTAGGCCTTTTACATCACCATGCGATGTTCTAGAATTGTCTTGCTTATGTTTTAAGTCAGGATTTGGACAAATGGTCTTCAATAACGGTTTTCCTTTCCCAAGTAGTTTAATTTGAAAACAGGGCTATAAATCGGTTTGTCCGGATTCCTGCTGAATTAGGGTTACTTTTCTTTGGCAAAGTATTGCTTCGGTCTGTCTTTTCTTACTTTCTATAATCGATGGAGGGAGAGGGTGGTAAGAACAGGAGCAGATTGCCTTCACTAAGCACGAAAAGTTCTGAGTTCTCATTTTCTGGAGTTTAAAAGGATCGATGAGTAAACAGTAAGGGCTGAGAAATTTATAACTAGTGTTGTGTTCCAGTGTTTTAATTAAAAGCTAAAATGTCCGGGCAAGGATTCTGTTGTGCAAACACTGCCAAATTTGGGTTTATAGGCACTTAAATATACCTTTTCTGCACTGCTGGATTCACTGTAGAAACATGTGAAACGCGTAGAACTGGTTAGCAACAAAATTGAATTGTCTTACTGAATTCTACTTCCTAAACATTGTATTAAAAAAAGAAAAAGGTATCTTTAGTTCTTTAGGGAACATGGGGGGAAGGGCCTAATTTTTTAAAGGATCTGTCACAAACCCATTAAGATTCATGTGTTATTTATCGATTTCTGTATATGCGACTGAAAGTGTTTCAGCAACGAGGTCAAGTGTTAAGAGCTGTCCTAACAGATGGAGAAGCAGTGGAAAGCTCTGCCCAGGACCAGCTGACTACTCAAGTCAGTAAAAACTTGGCCCTGAAAGGAAAATTTCTAATTCCTGTTCCAATGGCCCAGGCAATAGGCCATGCATCTTGCAGGAAAGCATCTTCGTACCTTTTGCACGTCGGTTTGATGTGTAGCAGTGCCTCTTTGGTGTCTGGACCTTTTAATCTGGACCTTTTTTTTGTAAGTGCCTCTCAGAAACAAGCAAGAAGCCAAAGGAAGATCTTTTTAGAAGGTTTTGTTCTAATATAAATAATTTCTGTTTTGCCCAGTGGTTTCCGGTACCGATGTATGCCTTGGTGGTTGTTGGGGTTTTTATTTTTCCACACTGCTTACTGCTTGCTAACATCTTAATAGACAACAGAAACGATCGTTGCTTGAGATCGGTATAAAAACCCAACCAGACAGGAAAACGATTTTACTGTGCAGATGTGTTTGTTTTTTCAGACCTTGCTCTTGTGGCGCATAAGGTGCTTAAAAAAGCGAAACAAAACCAAAAGAAACGAACCTTGATTTGGCCCTGTAAAACAAACTGATTCAAAAGCCCCATCTAAACATGCTCATTGCTGGGATAGGCAGTGCGGAAAGAATGGTTGCCTGTAAAATTGATTGTGCCCAGCTTGCACTAGCTGAAATAATTCTCATTTTTAAAACAACTGAAAGGGAAACGCCAACTTGAGCGAAGCAGTTTCCAAGACACATATTAAGCAAAGTTAAGTGTCATTCATGCAGACCGATAAAAACTTGAGTCTTTCAAATATGAATCAGAAAAGCCTTGTCTTTATTCGGATGAACTGTGGTTCACTGGTGTCTTTGTCAGGAATGATCTGTTTTGAAAACGAAGGCACCAAGTTTTCCCTTCTGCAGTGCCTACTTTGACTTTGTACTCTTTGTGTGACTCCGGGCCAACTGTACTTATTTCCCTGTCTTCCACATGTTGTTTCTCATTCCTATAACTTTTAATTTGTGGTCGCGGGACTCAAAACCATATGAAGTTTAACGGTGTATGTTATATATTGATGACAGTGCACTATGGGTCCACATAGCTGGAAATTTTTACTGCAATAGATTTTGAAAGCATGAGGGCAGACTATAGTTCAGAAACCAGTCAACAATATCAAAACAGCTTTTTTTTTTTTTTTTTTTTTTTTAAATGCTTGCAGTCACACAGCAGTCTTTAAGACACAGGGTTCTGATTACTGTAAAGCTGCAGTATTACCGTGTTTATGTAAAGACTGAAGAAACTGCGGGGAGGTTTTCTCCATATCAGTAACTACTGCAGTATTGCAAAAGTTTGAAATAAAAGTTTGACATTGCTTGTGTAGTAGTAGTTGTTGTTTTCCTGTCTCAACAGTCCTAACAAATGGGTTGACAAGTTCAAACTAGAAAGTCTTGCTGTCTGTAACAGGGCATGTGTAAAGCATACAGCATGAACTGCCCTGCGTTGCCAGCAAAACAAATTAGATCCTTTTTACTGAAACATCTCGCTGTCTCAATTACTGTAGTTTTACTGACCTACGAGCATGCAAAACTTTTGCATCTGTGAGTCAGTCAGTGGCTTTTAATCCAATATATCTAGCTAAGAGGAGAAAGAAAAGAATTCCTTGATGTGGTTGCTTGTTAATACACCTTCCTCCTTAAGGCTCATTAATTCACAGAGTGTATTTTGGGGCTGGCGATGCAGGCAGGCAGTTGCTCTGAATGCCCCTCTTTCTTTCCTGATGAGCTTGATTTTCATGAGTATTGACTTGCATGAAGGACAGGGCACATCTGAATTGATCAGAAAAACGGCAGTCATTCCAAAGGAGACAAATTAAGCTCAAGCAGGGCATTAAATGAACTCAAATTACTCCTATAATTAGGTAAGAAGCTGGCCATATTTGTATTGTCAAAGCAGTCTTCTCAAATAACTCGTGTAAAGAAGATGGTTTAAAGTACTGTTTTTAATAAAAGGGAGGAATGAGTCTCTTTAGAGATTCCAGTGCAAGGCAAAGTGCCTTGCTGTGGCAGAAGCTGCCATTTTAATGGACTGTGGAAAACTTTTTATTTTTCCATGGCAAAAGCAGCTCCTCCACTGAACAACATGAGCAGTTTGGGGTTTCTAGGGAATTTAAAGACCCAAAACCCTTCCCTGGATGTGGAGTAAGTTGTGCGTGTTCTTTCTGTCTACCGACTGCTCCAGGGAGAAGCGGCGGGTGGCAATAAAATCGGTTCTGATCGTGGAATCTGCACCTGCTTCTTTTCTTATTTTCTGCATTTCTTTGTAAAAAAAATCTTTCATACCGAATCAGTGTAAGAAAAAAAATTAAAAAAACATCGAAGCCCTGTGAAAATAGAGATGCATGCAGCTGTATCGCAAACCCCATGGCACGCACAGCCCAGGGCGGAGCGGGGCCAGTTGCTGCCGGAGCCCCGGGCGGTCAGGGAGCGCTGCCAGGCCTGTGCCGCTGCCCCGGCCGGCCCGGTGCCGTAGCCGGCTGCGTGCTGCTGCCCGGCAGAGCGCTCTGAAGCGCGGCCCTGAATGGCGGCAGCGTGCATGACAAAGGGGCTGCGGCAAGCGGCGCGGCGCTCTTCCCCGCCGGGCCCAACCTCCCCGCCTCAGCCGCGGTGAGCGCTGCCCGGCCCGCACCAGGCCCCGCTCCGGCCCCTGCAAAGGCCCCAGCCCCCGGCGAGCAGCGAGGCGGGGCCGCGGCCGCGCCTCTCCCGTTAGGCGGCCGGCCTGAGGGGAGCCCCGGGGGGGGGGGCGGTGCGGGCCGCGGTGAGGGAAGCCGGCGGGCCGCGGGGCCCTGCAGGCCCGTCCCGAGGCCCCGGGGCTGCGCGGGCTGGCGCGGGGAGCGCGGCGGGCAGGGCAGCCGCCGGAGGGCACGGCCGGGGGAGCGGCGCTGCCGGGCGGGCCCGGGGGCGGTGCTGCGGGGCCCTCGACGCCCCCGGGGCCGCTGCGAGGCGGCGCGCCGCTTCCCCGCGTTTTCCCTCCAAAACCACGCCAGGCCCCTGCGCGGCGAATCTGCCGGCCGGGCCCCGAGCCCCCACCGCGCCCCGTGCGCCGCGGGGAAAATGCGGGGCGGGGGTGGGCCGCGGCAGCGCGGGCCCTGCGGGGCGGGACGGAGCGGCCTGGCGCGGGACGGCGGCCCGGGGGCACCGGGAGCCGGTGGCGAATCTGCCGGCAGCGGCGCAGCCCGCTCTGCCGCTCAGAGCAGCTTGAGCGTGTGGGGCGTCCTCGCCCCTCTCCCCTCCCCGCGGGGAGAGTGGGCAGGGTCTGCACGCCGTGATGGTTCGAACTAGCCAATGGGGCGCGGCGATCCGCCCGCCGCGGCCAATGAGCGGGGGAGGAGGTGGTGCCAGCGGGGTAGGCTGCACCGCCCCCCGCTCGCATCCTCTCGGCGGTGCGAACGCGACCATTTTGCGGGGGGGATCGGCGAGCGGCGGCGACCGCGGCGGCGGTGGAGCGGTGACCGGGGGCGGGGGGGCCGCGCAGCCCTCGCAGAGGAGCGGGTGTCTCCCGCGGCGGGGCGCGGGCCGGCGGCGGCAGCGCCTGAGGGGGAAGAGGCGGCTCCGGAGGCGCGGCCTGAGGCGCTGGGCCCAGGGCTCCCGCTCGCTCCGGGGAGGGGACGGGCGACGCCGAGCCCGCACCAGGCGACCGTTTTTTTTCCTCCTTCCCCTCAGCGCTGGGCGGCGTCCCCCGGGCCGGGCCCGAACCGCCGGGGAAAATGTCCAGGCCTGTCAGGTGAGTCCTTGGTGGAGCGCGGAGGCCCCGCTCCCGCCTCTCCTCCCACCCGCGGCGCCAGCGCTGCCTCCCTCCCTCCCTCCCTCCCTCCTCACGGGCCCGGCCCCCGGCGGCGGGCCGGCGGCGTAGGCCCTCCCGCCCCTGCAGGCCTCGCCGCAGGCCGTGCTCGGGGAAGGGGCAGCCCGTGGCGAAGCGGGCCGGGCCCCAGCGGGGCGGGGAGGCCGGTGCCCCCTCGGGGGAGGGCAGGCGTGCGGCGGGGCTCCCGCAGGGCGAGGGGCGGCTGCGTGGCCTGGGGCGGCGAGCGTGCGCGGCGGAGGGGGCAGGGAGGCTGCGCGGATGCAGCATGGGCCGCTCGCTCTTGTATTTCCCCTTTTTCCTCACAACTTTATATATATATATATATTATTCTTTTTTTATTATTATTGCTGATTCGCTGGCCGGGCGGTGAGCGTGGCCCTGGGCTGGCCGGGGGTGCAGGGAGGCGGCGGCGCGTTTCGCTGCGCCCTTACGGGGGTGCGAGGGGGGTGCGAGGCGGAGGCCTCGATGGAGGCCGCGTCCCGCGTCCCACATTTTCTAACGGGAAGAGTGAACCTTAGTGACCCACTTCGTGCGGAGACAGGCGGTGTGCGCCAGCAGGCCTCTGTCGCAGCCCCCTGCACCCCCTTCCAGGGAAGAGGCGGGGGGGGGGGGGGGGGGGGGGGAACCGGGGAGGGGGGGGGGGGCAGAGCGGACCGCGCTGGTTGGGGGAGGGAGTGTGCCTGCAATACGCCGTGACCAGCGAGGGTCTGGAGGAGAGGGGCTGTGCATAGAAGTTAAACCACGTTTAGGGGAGGAGTTCGGAGGAGCCGCCCCCTCTGGTAGGAACAGCAGTGAACACACGCCCTTTCCCTCTCGCCCGGTAGCGTGACTGCTTCTCCCGGGTCGGTTTCCTCCCGGTGTTTCCCCCTCCCCACCCGAGAAGGCCTATTTTAGATCGTGGAGAGGAGGAAACCGAGGGCCGTTTAGCTAAACGGGCTGTCTTCTCCCCACCAGTGAAGGAGGTAGGTCGGGGTGTTTGTGTCTTTAGTTAAAACGGCGCTGAAGCATGGAGTTGCAGGGTAATCTTAACCGCGTTGCTGAATCGCGGTAACTTTGGAAACCTACGGTGTAGAGAACTTGCCATGTGTCTGAAAGTTTACTGGGGGGCAGGAATGTATTCTTCTTTACTTTTCTTTGGAAAGTACTCGGAGAGCGAACTTGTAGTTTAAGTTGTCTTTATAGAAAAGATAAGAGGTTGCATAAGGTCTTCGTTGAATGCTCTGATTTTTTTTTCGTTCTCAAGATACTTTTAAGTAACTGGTTGTACTTGTGTTCCATGGAAGCCTGATCTGGGATGTGGATCCTAGGTATTTTGGATCTTTTGGAGTAATAAACACAAAATCAGTTGCAGCTGTAAAACTTGACAGGTGTACATTTATAGGTTATAGTCTTGATATTTAAGTAATATCTCTAATATGCTTATTAACCTCTAATATGAGGTTAAAAAATGGAAGCTAGGACTGCTTGCTAAGTAGGTGAGTTTGGCACAGTGATTTGTGAAACAATTGGGGGGTTTATAGCTCTTCCTTAGATCAATAGTGTATACCTGCATGCAGAGGTAAGGGCAGATTAAGCTTAAAGTTCCAGCCTTAGGGAATTGTTTCATGTCAAAAAGGTGGATTAATGGGACTGCTCTGAAGCATCTGTCTTTGGCCTTTTGCAAGGCAGGATGTTGGACTAGTGGTCTGATCTTGAATGACAGTGCCTGTGTTCTGAAATACAGTGGTGATGTGACTTTGCTGCTCAGGGTGACATTTCAGTGTACATTCTGCTGGTGATTTACTTGCCGGCACTGGGCTCTTGCTACAGGTAAGGGAAGTTTCGTATCTTTAGAAGTATAGCTTCTAAGGTTTCTGTATTAAATAACTTCATAAGCGACAGTTTCTAAAAAATAATAATTTCAAAATAAGATATATATATATATATCTCCACAATCTGCACTGTTGTGAAAGATCTGACTTGTTTTACCCTCAGTTGACAGGCACTGGGCTACAGGAAATCAGGTGCCAAAGTCCAGCAGGCTGTTAGTAGCAGAAAACTTTTTGGCTTGTGTCAGGAATAGATCTAGCAATGCGCTGTTTAGCTGTATTTAATAGCCTTTCAGGAGGTAAAAATGAAAATATTCAGTGGCTAATACATTATATTGCTCTACTGGGTAGTAACTGGAGAACTCTTCTAATGGATTTAAACCTAAAACTTTTTAAATTGTATTTTTTGTCCTAGTTATCTCAGCATATTGTTGGTAATACGGAAGTCTGGTGGAAGGTTCCTCATCAGAATAAGATTTAGTGTTGGAAAGGTTTTCCTTTATTCAGAGGTCTTTGAATTGATGTATTACGTCTGCTAGTCTAGTGAATATGTGCACACCTGAAACAATGAACTTAATAAAATCCATCATATATCCCCAGTTTCTACTCCAGTTCTTGGTGGAAGACTGCCTTAAGTCTGAGTCTGGTTGTTAAAGTCCGTTTCTTAAAATTGTTAAATAGTAGTGATAAAGTCCCGGTATTTACAGGCTTCATGTGTCTGGCACTTAGAGCCAAGTACTTTCTACACAATTAAAGTTCTCCTGCGTGGATAATGATGGTATCTGCACTATTGTTAGAAAACAGCAAGAAGTAAAAAGTAAGGGTACTTACAGTTACAGAGCCTCTGCATCTTGTGGCTAACTCTTCTGAAGTACTGCAAAGAACATTTGGAACTGGTGGCTACATTATTACAGCCCATCTATACTTGGATACAAATGAAGTAAAACATTCTGAGCCACTATTTTTGTATACAGCATCAATTAATATGCTTTAATTAAGAATTTTTACTTTAAATTTGATGGAGCTTGCTTCTGCTTTTCCTTGCTGGTCACTTTCACTTGCTGGTACTCCTCTCCTGCAGGCATTGCAAAATGAAACAGTGTGAGCAAGTATGGAAATCACAGGGTGGTTTTGTTTGTTCATTTTAAGATTAAAGCCAGTTAGAATTGATCTATCTCAGTGCTTCAAGGCTTTATGTACTTAATTTTGCTTTATTAGTAACTCTTGAATCCCAGTCTTGCATTGGCACAATGGTGGAAGGGTGGTCCTTTGAAATTTTACTCGCAGGGAAAATATTTATCTATTAAATTTAACTTGTCTTGTTGCCAGTGTTGTACCTGGACAATGTAAAATACAAGTATTGTCATGCTAGAAAACTTCCATGGGGTAGCGGGAAAGCAACACTTCCTTGGGGACTGGCGTTTAACTTGAGTAATAATGTGTGGTAGTGTCCAGGGATAAGCTATAGGCGCTTTCCAGATAAGTAAAAAGATGTGATCCTTGCTCTGAAAGCTTCCAGTCTAAAGAGAAACAGAGAGCAAGGCAGAGGTACAAAAAAAAAAAAAAAAAAAATCAAAATACCAGGAACAATACAGGTTGCAGAATTGATTTGTGTGTGTGTGGTTTTTTGGGTTTGTTTTCCCCCTCCTCCCTCACCCCCTGCTCTGCATCAGAACATTGCTGTATTTTAAAATCTTCTCAATTGTGGTTAGGTTCAAATGGAGGATGGGCACAAGACTGCTTAAACTGTTGCTGCATAAATAATTTAATTACTTTATGGAGTTTCAAGTCATGTGTATCCCTAAAAATTCTGCAGATACCATGAGCAGTGCCTAGTCTTACAGACGTTTGGAGTTACACCAAGTCCAGACCCAAACAATGACCTCTGTAATTGGGAACCTCTAGTCGGTGAGTCTTGTCTGAGTACAGTTGTGCCAATTTTTAAATAGACTAACACCATAGTGACGTGTTTTAGGTACATAACTGTCACTAGTTTTCGATGTTTCAACTCTCATGCGTAATTGTAAGTGAATGTTCATTTAAGGCCTAAATCTAGCACTGCATATTTTGTTCTGCACAACTTTGAAAATACCTCTAAGGAATATATCCTATCTATATCTATTTTTTCTTACCTATGTATAAAAAAGGCAGCAAAGGGGTGCTTTTAATGACAAAACTTACTGATAATATGCTGACCTCAAAGTGGGACAACTTTATCAACCGGAATGAGAACCAGAAAGTGAAAATGACCACTCTTGTCTATGCCAGGCTCGCACTGAGCCTTTACAGTGATGAAGGGTCCATAACTTACTTCATAGATGCTTAGCTTGATGGTTATATTGGTTAAATGCTGTAGTTAAAATAATAATAATAATAATTATAAAAAATCTCAGTAACCATTTAATGTCATTCATTTTACTTGCCATGTTGAGTAAGAGTTGTGTAAGGTTGATACTTCTACTGATAACCATTTGACCTAAACACTCCTCTTCAGTGCACGATGAGATCAGTTACTAGCTTTTTGAAGACTCTGTCTAGCATTGCTTTTCAGAAGTACATGTATATTTTTTAAACACGGTCTTTACCTGTGGATTTTAATGCCTGTGGAAATATCTGGGGATCTAAGCATTCCCATTTTAAAAAAACAAAAGCTTTCTAACTGATTGTTAGTTTGTATTCTGACATGCTGACTTAAAGACTGAAGGTTTAGGGACCTCACTAGCTGACGATGGGGTATCACTATGCAGTCCTGATTCGGTTGTATAGGCGTTAAGCAATCCTTTTACATCATTAACATGCTTTTCGTCATTTCAAAATTTCAGTTTGGTAGGCTCCAAGTATGGCTTGTAGGAATTACTGTGCATTTCTGATTTCTTATTAAATTACTTGAGCATTACTTTGCTAAGTAAATGCTTCTGATGTAACATGTTGATGACTTAATAGATGAGTTATTCTTTATTGCAGAAGGACTGACAGCTGTTATTAAAACTTAAGCTGTCGGGACTTCTCTATATACCTTTCCTCCCCCAGTCCCTTCTCACATGCACGCTTTAAATGTTAAGCTGAATTAACAAGTAAGTTACCTTAAAATTTCAGTGCCTGTTTTAAACCAGATTGAACAATATCCATCCCGGATGTCTACTGGACTGTCTTTATGCTCAGTCTAAATGAATTTAACAAATAGTTTTGTTTTTTATGGCTGGCTGCTTGCCTTAACATTTAGGTTTTGCTAGTGGCTAAGAGAGACTTTTCATTGACAAAACCAGCAACATTTTTTTTTCCTGGCTTTTAACTCCAGCAAACTTAACTCCTGTGTTTTTATCACCTTGGTGTGATGAAAGATGCAGTCTCTCTTTACAGATTCGTAGTTATTAAGCATTGCCCATCATTGCTGTTGACAGTTTTAAAGAAAAACCTAAGTTGATCTACATGGGGTGAAAGACAAGAGTGGAGTGAGGAGAATGGCAGATGCAAGAGCAGTTTGTTTCATGTTTCTGCCTCTGTGAGCTTCTCTGGTTCTGTTGGGAAGACTTGCAAGTTTCTATCTTTAGTAATACCAGTATAGCTATTCCTTCTTTCCTCCACCCTTCTCCTTGCCCTGCAAAACAAGATAAAGCAAGCCAAACAGCCTTCTCTCTTTTTTCTGCTGCCATAGTGTTGGTTTTGTTTGCTTGGGGTTTTTTAATACAAGTGTCACTGCTCCTGCTCATCAGGTAATGAGAGCCTCGCATGGTTTACTTTCTAGCTGAAAACACAGTGCTTAGGAAGAGGAAGGGTGTTTTCCATAGGGACAATGTATGTCTTTAATGTTTTACCGGACTCTTGTTACATTTTCAGTACCTGATCTAGTACGGGTCTGACTGAAATGAGCAAGATGAAGCTGTGTATGACCAACTTGCTACAATGTGGTAATACTGCAATTTCCACCTTGTTTGAGAAGTGATGTCAGAAACCATTGTTTTACAAAGCTGCTAGAACAAAATATCTGGCAGTTCTACTTCCCCCTCCCCCCCCGCCTCCTTCTTTACGCTTTTAGATGAAAAAAACCTAATACCTGATCCTTACACTGAATCAGACATCTTACTTAGTAACTTTATGGTTCTTAACATGCTTACCAGAATAAATTCAGTCTTTTCGCATGTGAGATGGCTCAGGAGGCAATCTTCAGGAAGGCTGCCTGTTGGAATAGAAATTTGAGGCCCTGGATGGTATGCCATAACAAGCTTGCCAGTAGCTGTATTCCTAAATCAGTATTTTACCATATTCGGGCTGTGGGTGAGTGAGCAGTGCTCTCTGTAGCACATTGCTGTTGTACTTTGCTCCACTCACGCCTGCTCTGAAGCTTGGATGGTATTCAACCTGTAGAAATCTAATGACTGGTCTAGCCTTCCTTTTGTTTGCTTGTTTGTTTTGGGGGGTTTTGGTTTTTTGAGGGGTTGGTGGGGGTTTTTTGTTTTGTTTTTAAGAGGCTTGGCCTAGGGTTGGATGAAAAACAATTATATTCCTTCGTCTTTTGAAGGCTACTGCTGTAAGCCATGAACAGAAGTACTTGTACAGGAGGGCAACTTATAATTGATTTCGAATGGATCGACAGCCAGAACAAAACGATGGCTTTTGGGGTGTCTTTCAGCTAAGGGGTCTTACCAGCAATGCATGATGTTAATCACAAATGCAGTTTGGTTATGGGAACAGAATGTGGAATTCAACAGTTGGTGCTCTGCGGTGCGGGACAGGGGAAGGGCTTTGTGGTTCCTGTGCTGGATGGAGCTTGTGTTGGCTTCTCTTTGCAGGTCCTGAAGGCTGTGATGCTGGGTAGGTCACTTAACCTACTGCTTGACTGACTTTTTTAGCTGTGGAGGTGAGATCACGTGCTGATTACTGCAGAATCAGATTAATCATTGGCTTTGGGTCAGAGGGATTGTAAAAAGTATGTGCGGAGGGGTGTCTGAATCTCTGGCGCCTTTTTCATCTGTGCCACCTCCTCCTATTGCACGTCAGCTGTAAGAGGTGGATGTTTGGAGTCTGAGGCGTTACCAGCTAGAACTCGAGTATCATTCAGTTGCGTAGCTCTCTTGGTTCCCTTGAGTAGCTGTATTACAGGGCAGTTATGTCTTGTCAGTAAAGTAGGTGGGACAGGTGCTGAGAAAACAGCCAACGATTACTGACATCTCAGTTTTTAGGTTTCAGAAGTTAGAGAAATGGTTCTAATTTTGTTGGCAAGTGAGGTATTGGTTTCAGTAATAGCTGCTTGTGTAGTTAACTAATTTTGTCCAGAATTGACCATCACATTTTCACTGTTAATGATAGATACCTTGTTGCCTGTGCTAGTTTCAGTTTGGTTAGGGAGCAGAGAAGGTGCTGATGAGGTAAAGAAAGTATTGGTCTGTGCTTATTCACTAGCCAAAAATGCAAGTTGGGTGCAATTCCTATCTTCTTTCCTTGCTGAGCCTAGTGATAATTAAGCATTGTAACAGCTCTCTTACATCTTGTTAGGGCATCAGTGTAACTAATTGAGAAAGCTCCTAGAAGTCCCCAGTGAAAACTTAAAATACTTTAGAAACAGGGATCACATGGGAAAACAGAAATCTCGAGGAGAAGGTAAGAGAGCAGGCATGATTATATTGAGCTGTGAGAAGCAGAAATTAAAAGAAGAGCAGTTCAGACATGTTTATCTAATTAATGATAAGACTGTGTACTTGTTTTATACCTAGAATCCTAGTCTTAAATATCATAGATTTGAGACAGGGAGTTAGGGGGAGCTGTGGCTTAAACTTCAGGCTGATGTGTTCTTTAAATGTGTCTTTAATCTTGGGGTAAAGACATCGCTTTAAAATAGTGTTTTCACTGGTATAGTGGTATACGATGATACATGTATATTTTTAATAATGAAATAACTGCATAGCATAGGTTAAGATGGCTCTTCCTGGCTGCAGTCACGAGCCATAAGAGAGTGCTTCTTACCAGAAAGCACTTTCAAATTCAGAGAATATTCTAATACCTCCTTAGGAAAATGCTAGAATATACTGTGTGTACTAATTTCTGACTTCAAAGGTATAGTTGGCTTATTTGTAAGAGTTTTCATGGGATGTTTTTGGGCTACATATCCTGCACTGGAAGAAGGATATGGCACTTTCTTGTAACTTGAAGAAACCTTTTTGTATCTCTGAGATTATTAATTGCTAATTATTGTATTCCTCCCGGCTTTTTAACAGGAACAGGAAGGTGGTCGATTACTCCCAGTTTCAGGAATCAGATGATGCTGGTAAATGACTTTTTTCTCAACAATATAATATTCTTGGGCTAGAGCAGTTCATTTATTGCTTCACATGTTAGTTGTTTTGCTTCTAGTTACATCTTTAACTTAAATTCTAAGGAGTTTCTGCTCTTCACAGCCTGAACTGTTAATAAGTATTTGAAAATATAATGATGCTCATATGTTTTGTATTAAACAAACAATGGTGATAGAAATCTTATTATTTAATGCTTGTATTGTTGTAGTGCCTTGAGGCTGTTGGCAGCAACTGTCTTCTTCCTTGGTCTATGTTATGTTCTGTGGCAGAATCTCCCTGATGCCACTTTTTTTCTACAGTAAAACACGTTTTCAATTTATTTTAGTGGACTCTACTTACTAATCCCATAATGTCAGGCATTTTTGTGAATTGCATCTAAAAAAATATGTTTATGTTCTGTGTGAATTAACAAAGTTTTCTGGAAACCATATGGAATATGTTTTGTGGTTTTAGAAAATAGACATACCGCTACTGTTTGCAAAATGAGGTTGCACTGATCAATAATGGAAAACAATTACATGTAGTTCTTAATTGCAGTCCTGTTACTTATATCGTATAAGGTGTTGTGTAATAGTTGTAAAAAGTTACTTTGTAAGCTACTATATAATGATGTACTTTTTCCTATTGTAGGATAGTAAATAGTTTTTGCTGTTACAAGCATGTAGAAATATGTATGGATATTAACTTTTAATAGGTTTACAAAATAACTCTGTTCGTGACTAGCTGTAAAATGAGCTACTCTGTCCTTTTGTGAGGCTTTTTATATGTTTCCTAATACTCCTGTGTCAGACTTGATTGTACGCAGCATTTTTATTGTGCTGTTGGCAGAAGAAAAGGTAAATCACTAGTTTAAGACAGGACTTTGCTTCTATAAAGTTTTGTTTGAAGCTTTGTGGTCTGTTTTTTTTTTTTTTTTTTTGAAGGGCTTCTTTTTGATGTGCATGAAATGGTCAGTTTAAGTTATAGCTGAGGAAGTCAGTTTGCTGGGAACTAGGAGTTTGATTCAAAACCATTTTGTACTGTCCCGTCCAGATGAAGATTATGGAAGAGATTCAGGCCCCCCATCCAAGAAAATCCGTTCGTCTCCCCGGGAGGCTAAAAATAAGAGGCGATCTGGGAAGAATTCTCAGGAGGACAGGTAAAAGAAGCACTTAATCTGTTACGAACGTATCTCCAAACCTTGTTCTTTATGTGGGGAGCAGTATCTTCTAAGAGGAACGATTGTAAGTGGAATTCAAGGCCTGCAGTGTAAGAAGATACAGAGCTCTCAATCACAGAGCTTGCATAACCAGCTTGGACATTGAGGTGGTTCTTTCTTATCTGAGTAGACACAGAAATAATGTGTAAAGTACTTATTAGCACTTTGTCATTAAAACAGTTTCCCAGAGCTAGATAGGTGGAATAGGAAGGAGTATGATCCAAGTTACAAAAATTGGCAGCTGGCATAGTTATCCAGGTAAGTTAGCAGCAAGATGCATTTCATTTTCCATCGTTTTTTCAGTATGCTCAGAGCATTCCTGTGGTTAAAGATTAAATGGGATGGTACAGTGGCAGTTAGTAGTTAGGCTATTTGTTAGTTTTGCGGTTCTTTTATTTCTGGGTTTGTCTAATTCATCAGCAAAGTAACTGGCTTTGATAACTGAGTAGCTCCAGCAGTGGGAAAGGGCTCTCTTCTAAGTGATGCCCTACGGAATAGTGAAAGTCTTTCCTGTAGAGTGAAGGTATTTTCCTTTTTAGAATAATTATGGTCAGCAAATGGTTGCTATAAGACTATTAAGCCAATTAACTGCTTTCATGACAGACATCAGCTTCAGGGATGGAGGTTCTGCCAGCTAGTTCTTACACTATAAGCCCAAGGTGTCTCTTTATTCTGTTGCACTGTTTGCTGGGATGTACCTAACTTATTGGCAGGTATGCTTCAGAGGCTTCCCTGTTGTGCTCCTTTTCTATAAATTGAAAGCTGAATGTAGGCATGGGAATATTTGCACGGACCACTTGCTATTGTGAACTGGGAGGGAGAGACTGTATTCACCATGGTAAATGCCTGTAACACCTGAAATCAAAGATTTAATGGGTATGACATATAAAGAAATTGGGCTAGGCAGCTCCCAAAGCAACTAAATAGTTGACCTTGATGTCCTATTAGCTTTGAGGATTTTTAAGTATGTAAGAACATTTCTATGTGTATTACAAACGTTGCAGAGGGCTGGCATGTAAAATGCACTCATACATTTCAGTGACTGAAACGCACAGTTGTCTGTATGAGACTGAAAACAGATGGGCCTGAGGGGCTGTAATGTGGCCAGTTATCTAAACTGAGTTCTTGAGAAACGTTGTGTGTCGGCTCCAACTGCCAAATTTGAAAGTAGCAGAGATTTGATCTATTGTATTTCTTGACCTTGGCAAACTCAGCAGTTCAGCTGTTCCCGAAGCACATGTTGTACATCAGTGGCCCTCGAGAGACTATTCACCATTTCTGTTTAAAACACTTGTTTACTCTCTGATTGGAGTGCATGTTCTTACATGCTGGAAGGAGAACCCTCTTTGGACAGTGGTAGTGAGTAATGATAGAGGTTTGGATAAAAACAGAACATTAGTACCTGCTTGATAGGGACACCCTCTGATGAGGGTTGAAACCGCTAGAAGGGAGCGGTGAAGCTCCATCAGAGCAGATCATCCGAGAGATTGTACACCAAATATGTGCTAGTGAAGTGCTGCACAGCAATGTACACAGAATGAAGGAGTCGGGGAAAACAATGACATAAAGACAAGTGATGGCTATAAATCTATTCAGAATTTATTCCATTTATGGACTCAGCCATGCATTAGCATGTAAAACTTCAGAATTTGAATGGAAAATGGAAGACATCTGGATTATTGGTAGGTTTCAGAGTGAAGTGCATGGTTCAGCTCAACCTTATTATTTCCTGGTTGGTTTACTTGACTCCGTGTAAGTTTGTATGTGATTCAGAGTTTGAATATTATCTTTCCAACCATGATAACTACATGTACAGCTGAGTAATTCTGAAGTATAACGTGGTAATGTCTAGAAAAAGTGCGTATTCCCAGTCTAGAGATCAGTTTGCTTTCTGAAAATTGATATTTTTCATACAGCACTGACTGAAATCAAAGTTAAAACAGCAGTCAGACCCTGTCTTCCTCTCATTTTCAGTGAGGATTCAGAAGAAAAAGATGTGAAGACTAAGAAAGATGATTCACACTCGGCAGGTAACTAACTACATTGTACAGATAGTGTATCTTCAAAATGAAGACCAGTTTGTAAGAGTTACTGGTGTAGGATTTGACATAGGAAAGAAAATACTCAGAGTAGAGAAGCATGCACTTTTCTAATACACTTATCTTAAACTGGGTGCTGCCTTTACTGCTCTTACTTCCAGCCCTGATTTGGGATAACATTTTTTTGTGTGTAATATGATGCTGCTATAGTTTGTCTTCACAGATACATATAAACATATATACATGTTAATCTCTTCCCTGTATGGGGTAACATATTTTTTTTTGGTGCAATATGATGCTGCTATAAAGCTTATCTTCACAGGTAGATAGTTGTATGTTAATCTCTTCCCTGTAGTTCTTGTCCGTATTTCAGAATGATAGAAGAAACTTCATATTTGTACCTTTTCCTTCCAGATGAAGATTTTGGCAGTGAAGATGACGACTTAGGAGCAGATGATGGCAAAGCTGACAGTGACTATGAGAGCTCTCAAAAAAGCAAAAAAGGAAAAAAGGCTAAACCAGAGAAGAATAAGAGAGCAGCCTCCAAATCCAGGAAAAGGCCTGCAGGTAAAAAAAAAGAAGTCGTTGCTAGTACGTGCAGTGGAAGATATTGCACATGATTATTGTTGGGTGACTACAGAAATGTGCTTATTGGGTTTAATGTGACCATGTTCTCCTAGTAGCTCAGTTACTCAGCGAGTGTCTTGATTAACTTTCTTGTGAATAACTCGACCTTTGTCTTGCCCACATGCTACCTCAAGACAAGTAGTTTGTATTCTGTATCTCCATTATCACTTGGTGACTTTTGCTGCAGAGGACAGTGAGGACGAGAAAGAAGACCATAAAAACGTGCGTCAGCAACGACAGGCAGCATCCAAAGCAGCTTCTAAACAACGAGAGATGCTTATGGATGATGTGGGTAGTGAGGAGGAAGAACAAGAGGATGATGAGGCACAATTCCAGGAGAGTGAGTAAATGCGACTGATTTTAACTTTTTACAATGTGACATGGGTATAGTACCACACATGAGCTTATGGGTCTGGCCAGACAGCAGAAGGAGCAGTTTGCTTTTTGACAGCAACAGTGAAGACCTAAGTTGTCCTTTTCAGTAACTTCCTTATTACTGTGTATCTTTCCAACAGATCAAACTTGGGTTTTTCATGTGTAGAATTCTTCTTTGAAGTTTCCAGCAAAGATGTATGTGTGTCTCTATAAGCAGCCCTAAAGGATTATTGTAAAGTTTGTCATGCTTTTTGCTGCTGCTTGCTATCCCATTGGTTTTTGAGGCATTGGTGCTACTTTCAGATGATGCAAAAGTACTTTATCCTTGATTGATCAAAGTAGGACCTTCTGTTTCACAAGAAGAGATGGGTTCAGCTAGTAATGAAACGCAGAAGTTCCTGAAGTTCTGAGTGCAAACGTGATTTCAGAATGGAGTAACGGTATCATTGAAAAGATCACGTAACTTCTCCCTGTCAAGAGATTCTCTTTATTTTGAGATGGGTTATGTATTAAGATGGAGCATATTTTGAGGACCTCAAAACGCTTTACTGTTTGTAACTGCTACACTAGTGCTTTATCCCTACCAGTGTAAAATCTTCTGCTATGTCAAATTTCTTTAGCACAGTAGAAGCAGATAGGTGGAATCGCATAAGGTTGGCGAGTCCTGGTTTCCTGTCTCTGCAGTTTAACTTGCAGATCTCTCAACTATATCTTCTCTTCCCTTTCTTCCCCCCCACCCCCACCCCCCCCCAAACTTAAATTTCTCTGTGCTTTCAGCAGATTCAGGAAGCGATGAAGACTTCCTCATGGAAGATGATGATGATAGTGACTATGGCAGTTCAAAAAAGAAAAACAAAAAGGTCTCCAAGAAATCCAAACCTGAGAGGAAAGAAAAGAAAATGCCGAAGCCCAGGCTAAAGGCCACAGGTGAGTCTATGCAAAGAAAGTTACATGGTTTGCTTTAGGGGTTAGTATTTTTTTTTTCTCCTACAGAAGACTCGATAGAAATCTAGGGGTCGGTAGGCATTCACATGTAATGGTGAAGGGCTGATTCATGTATCGTCGTGATTCATGCCACGATTTAAGGCAGCACTATGAAATAATAAGGTGGCTTTAATTCTTAAATAAGAAATTGAGTTGGTATCTATGTCTCGTTGGCAAAAATTGCCTAGATTGCAAAACTTTCCCTATTGAGATGCTGCAGTCTTGAATTTCTGTGTATCGTAGCCAAATAATACAGTTTGTGGACTTTGATGTTTTCAGGGTGGAGGAAGGTGGAGAAATCTGAACCAAAGGAAAATTTGATTTCTGCAGGAAGTCTATAATCATAATAGCAACGTATGTACTGGTTTGACAGGAGGCTAGTTACATTCATTTATGATGTCATATCCAGTAATTTGTTAGGACTTGCAATTAAGTAGCTTTTAAATCTTGTTAGTTAACTTTTCAGTTCAGCTTTACTAATATGCAGTGCCAAACCCACTGTGTGTGGGGTATGGACAAAACAAAATGAAAGCTGCTACCAAAGTGTCTTGTAAATCCTGTTTATATAAAGTCATGTGATGTTTTAGTCTTTGTTGCTGATCATAACTTTTATAAGCTTTTTCTTTTTTTCAGTGACCCCCAGTCCAGTGAAAGGCAAAGGGAAGGCAGGCCGCCCCACAGCTTCCAAGGCAACAAAAGAAAAGACCCCATCCCCCAAAGAAGAGGATGAAGAGCCTGAAAGTCCCCCAGAAAAGAAAAAATCAGCCAGCCCTCCACCAGAGAAGTCAGGGGATGAGGGATCTGAAGATGAAGCACCCTCTGGTGAAGATTAAATGGCAGTTGAGGAAATCTTTGTTTAAAAAAAAAAAAAGAAAAAAAAGAAAAAGGAAAAGAAAACATACTTAGGGGTAGAACACGGTTTTGGCTGTGGCTTGACTCATGGGCTTTGAATGCTGTCTTTACTTTCAGCTGTTTAATACAGTGTATCCTTTTTTTAATAAGAGGAAACCCTTATACAGTAATATTTTGAAGTCAATGTTCTCTGTTGGCCATTCCGTTCTCCCTCCCCCACCAAATCTGAAAGCCATTTGAGACAAATTAACAGACCATTTAAATATATATTTTTTTCAAGGGATACTGCAGTTGTGAAGCAATAAGGTTTGAGACTGATACGTGGAAACCATACTTACAAATCGTTAAGTAGAATAGATTTCCCAGTGCTGGTAAGAGTTCCTTAAAACTATTCTGTATTTGATTATGTGAAAAAAATGAACCTATGCTTTAACAGACTTCTGTTGATACAAGTTCACTCTCAGAAAAAATGTAGTTGATACGAATTCCAGTTGAGGAAGAGGAAACATGGGGAGGAAACCTGTGTTTCTTGGATTCAGGCACGTTTTTCATGGAAAGCAATCAAGAGACTTGTAGATGGTCCACTGTCTTTTATTTAGAAAAGACCCTCCAATTAGGATGCGAGATCTTTTGTCTTTACTGGATAGAATACTGTTCTGCTTTAGGCAAATTGCAGCTCATCCTGTACAACTCAGATACACAACCTACAAGCTTCTCACATCCATTAACCCTATTTTATTTCTTCCAAGGTTGACTGTAGATGGTCAGAATAGGGAAGAGAAATCAAAAACAATTTTTAAAACTCTGGTTTCCATTTGATATTATGGAAGATGTCCCAAGGAAAAAAAAAAAAATCAATGGGTAGCATCAAACTAAATTCTTTAGCTTTTGGGGCGAGGGATGTCCTTTTATAAATGTGAAGCAAAGGATTCCTGTAATGCTCTGGTCAGTCTCGGATCCCATGAGTCACGCTTAAGTGTTTCTCTTCTCTCCCTCCATCTGTCCTCAGAAAGGCTATGTAGTCATACCTCTCAGCCTCTCCAGCTACAGTGTTGGACAGCAGACTTCCATCGATAGTGATCATCGCCACGATACCACTTCCATTTCTTCATCCTTCCATCCTACAGCGTGGGAGGCTTTTGCTCCCCCATCGACATGTCTGCTTCTGACTGTTGGTCATCATTCTGCTCCCTAAGCCTGAGAAGTGCTGAATAGGGACAGTATTAAAGGATGAAGCTGGGAGGAAGGGGAGTTTGGAAGCAGTGTAGCAGGGCTATCATTTTATTAAAAAAAGCAGGATGTCTCTTGAAATGCAAGACACTTGAGATGTGTGTGGTGGCATTTTAATGTGTTTTTATGAAAGCAGCCATATCCTTTTTTTTTTAACTTCAATTAAACTTCACAAGCCTTGGTTATCAAACCCTAATATAGAGGTTGCTGCCATGTTTGTTGGTGGAAATACTGAAAACTGGACCTGCTGTTTTTCTTTTTTTTTTTTTCTTAAACCCTTTGTGCTTTCTGTATGTTGCTCACAGTTATCTTATAGCTGACAAGCTTTGCATCTTTTTTTTTTTTTTTTTTTTTTTTTTTTGTCACAGAACTACACATTTTGTAACCAGCCTCTTGAAGGTAACATAAGGCAGCTAATTAGTTGAATTTCTGGTGCACATACTACCAGATTTTTAATCCTCTTTGGATTTTAGAGAGCTTTTAGGTGTGATACACTAATATGACCAGAGGAAGGACACTTGGCTGAATGGCGTAGGGAGCCTGAAGATGTTGAGCACAGTGTGGAACCTAAAATGTGGAACGGAATATTAATATAACAGCCGAGTGATTGTCTTGTGTGATTCATAGCCATGAATTTTATTGAGGCTGGTAAATTACTTTACCTTGGCTTATAATAAGTTCTCTTAACATTCTTTACTATAATGAAACTACTGTTGCCGTTACAATAAAGATGATCGGTGTTTCCATTGTAAATCTTTTTTTTTTTTTTTTTAAGTGGTTTAATTTTGCAGAACAGCTTAAGGCTGGAGTCAAGTGTCAGTCTTGGAAAAAGAAACCAATGTAATCCCCTCTCCTCTCCCACACCTCTTCTCACCTTCCAGATTTCTGGGAGAGCAGAGTCTCTTGCATTCCCTCCACTCCTAGTCCAGTGCTTCTTAGGTAATATGGGAAAATAAATGGCCGAATTTTAGAAAAAACATTTGCATTAAATTTGGGGATAGCATACACTTTTGTGAATGTCTGGTCCACACAGTTCCCCTTCAGTCCAGATTGTGTTTCAAGCTATTGTCTGTTGGGTTCTTACGGTTTTTTTGGTATCACAAGTACAAGGATTACTTAAACATAGAATACCTCTAGCTGATCTGGTCAGACAGCTGTTTCTTTACCCGCTAGACGAGATTTTTTTCCTGAAGAGTGTATTTTGTAAGTTCCACTTAAAATATATTCTTTGGGTTTTTTCTAACACAGTTAACTAAAGTTAAGGCTGTGAAAAGTATGTTTCTGTTGTTCTCAGTTCAGGTTTTGGACTGAATTATTTTATGCCTGGCAATTTTGGCCCTTTATCTTACAGAACTGTTCTGCTTTCTCATACGTTCATCTCTCATGGCTGTTACAGGCTGCATGATACTTATCTTTGAGTTTGTCACAACCCAAACACTATGTAAATCCTGTACTGCTACTGGGATTTTGTAACTTTTTCTGTATCTTACTGTTTTGCTGATTTGTGCAAACACTAAGCCCTAACAGTCTCTTGGTTACTCTGTTAGAAATACAGCAGTTTACATTTTTACAGATAGAAGAAAAGTGTGAAGGTTAGTACTTTTTTTTCTTCAGTATGCAACATTTTTCAGTAGCAGCAGACTTAATACTTTTAAATGTCCTTTTTAATTAATTTGTATTGAGCATTCTGATTTCTTGAAGGAGAGCTGTAAAAATGCCTTTCTTTAGGAGTGTGAATAGTTCTTCACGAAGCAGAAAGTTTCATTCACAGAAGAAAATGACTTTGAAAAGATTGTCTTCTGTTTTACAGCTGTAGTTTTGGAGCCTTTGCAGAGAGGTGAATGAATTTATTCCAAAGTTCAGTTAATCTAGTGCCCTGCCCTGGTCTTACTCTTAAAATGGTAGTTCATAACTAAGGTCCATTATATGTCCTTTCCTACATTCTGTTTCCAAATCCACACCACCACGTTCAGTTTTGCAGTTATGTGCCAGTAGTGTTGCGTTTAACTGGCCACAAGGCTTGGTCAGTAAAAAATGCAGTTCCAGTTGGAATTTCGTAGTAAAGATTATTTGCTTCAGTTTCTGTTTGATCAGCATGGGAATGCCGAACATGCCAAGCTACATGGGTTTCAGAATGGATTGTGGGTGAGAGCAAGACATAGAAATGGGGCAGCCAAGAAGCTTTTAATTATGTTGTTTTAACTTTGTCAAAGCAGAAGCGTGTGTGGGGAGAGAAGCAGCACACCTTGGGTGACTTCTGCTGGGGAACCTCACCAGTGCTGGGTAATGGTTCTGAGTGTGCTCAGCTGCTGTGCCACCGCACCACTGCATCCGCAGGTGATGGACAGCCAGGGTAGTGGCAGAAGATGCGCTGCATATTCCTTTTTTTCTTTTTTCTTTTTTTCTTTCCCTCTGGTGATGGTCACAAAGGTACAATAGACACTGAGGCACCCAGGTTAAGGAGGGAGGGAAGTAAACTGTAACATGCTGGAAGCTTTTGAGCTGTAGAAACTGGTGCTTTGCTTTATGTAATTTGTTTGTGAAGTGTTTATTTTTATAACAGATCATGTTGTTGAACACATGGTTCTTAAAAACTACAAACTGATCCATGAGTTTAATATTTGAGAAGTGGACGTTCATCTGTTGGGGGAGGCAGGATATGGAAATGTAAGCAGATGGATATTTAAAGAGACACTGTCACAAAATAGTTGCTGGCATATAGGATATGTTAGTTTGGGGGGGGGGTGTCACATCTGTATGTGGAAATTATATATTCTCTACATATATGAACAAATAGAAAATATTCCCTGAACCTTGAAAAGTTTTCCTACAGTTTTGGGAGGTTTAAATACAAGTTCTGCTAATGAAACTAGGAAGCAAGACTAACAATTATGTTCTTACTGTCCGTGATGACTCTTTTTAAGTACTATGAGGATTATCAGAGCTCTGAAAGATGACAGTGTCCTTCCTTGACCTCCCCAAATCAAGTGTATCCTCGTGTTAGACTTCCCACTTCAGTAGATGACTGGCATTTGAATGTCTCTTCATTGAACTCTTTATATTAAAAACAAACCACCAATATTTCTTAGTCAAGTTCTCACCATGTGCTGACTCTGTGTATCAACCACTATTGGAAACGACTCTCTAGACTGCCTGCCCCTTCAGCCGCGGTGAATCGAGTGGGTCCATCGGTCTGAGCATGCTCAGTGTGACTGCAAACACCATTGTGCATATGCTTTGTATATTGGGGCGAGGGTTTTTTATATATATATTTTGGGAGGGGTAGTGGGTGGGATGGAGAAATACTCAATCAGCTTAAGCCAGAATAATGTGTGTAAAAGCCCCTGAAGTATTTTGTGTGTGAGTGCGCGGGTGTGAGTGCGCGCATGGGAGTGTCTGACATCTTATTCCCTTTGTGTTCTGAAGATTTGTGAGTTTTACTTTTTTTTTTTTTTCCTGCAGAAGCAATTGTTACAAAAAAAAAATTGTAAATAAGAGCTACATAATTTTTGTTTAACCATGAACATCATGTCACAGCAAACCCTGAATATTCACTTTGAAAGTAGAGGAGGATACTCCAGGTAGGGCCTTGGGCCTTTGGCTGTCGGCAAGGCATCGTTATATGGTATGCAATGAATATTTGTCTTGAGTATTTGCAATCCCCCGTTGAGCTTTTCTAAAAATCAGGCTCTTTGCAGTTCCCCTCCCCATCCCTTTTGATTTTTATTTTTTTTTAATCTCAAGAGCAGACAGAAAAAGGGGCAGCTGCAAACAGTGTTCAGTGCTGCTGGCCTGCGGTCGGGGGGGTGTGCAGACACGCTGTCATCACTGGGCCCAACAGGGTTGGTGACTCTTGCGATACCTTGACAATACTGAGATCTACCGCATGGTACTAGGAGTTAAGTCTGAATGTAACATTAATGCTTTATTTAAAATAAAAACAACACTTTTTTTTTTTTTTTTAAGGGGTTGAAGTGAACATGACTGTTGACCATGTTCGTGAATTTATAGATGCAACATTCATTGGTAGAATTGTGTGATGGTCTTTTGTGCTACTTAATTTTACATATTCCAGTCTCTGTATGTACCTGCAAAGAAAGAAAAAAAAATAACAAAACCCTGCTTTGCTTTTATTGAAAGGGTTCCCAGGACTGCATACCTGCTCCTGAGCTCTGTTTTAAGTATGTGTATCCTTCGCTTGTATTTTGTATTAAAAAAAAACACAAGGAAAAAGAACCCTTTATTGTTCAGCATGTTGGAATTGTGTCCCCTCTTTTATTTTTCTCCTTTTTGGAATATATTAAGCAACTCATTCTTCTGTATCTTTTATTTTCTTTTGTAAACTTTTTGGTTTTGTTTAAAAATGGCTTTATAAAAGGGCTTTTATAACCCATAAACATGGCTTGTGTAATTTTTCTGATATTGGAAGGTATTACTTTTTGTTACGTAGATATTGGTGAGATGTAGAAACGTGTTCATCTTCCATAAGGTCCGATAGTTTGGGGATTAATTCCTTTGCAGACCTTGTGCTTTCTCTGGGGAGGGTAGGTCAGATTCTGGACAGAACAGTTGGGCAAACGTGACCTTCCCGTGAGCTGAGGGGAAGATGGAGGATTAAGTCCTAGTGGCTGTAAAGAACTTGCTCCTTGTTTTCACAGGCTGCTCCACCCCAGAGCTGCAAGTTGAGGTTTTCAGGTTCAAATCCAGTTACTAAAAGCGATGACGAGGGGAGAGGGAAAGCCTTTCACCTGTCACGCTTGCCTCCGTGAGCATGCCCCCAGCAATCAATAGCCTTTTGATTTTGCCATTTGTGGCCCCAGCAATGACAATAACTACACAGCCTGTTCTTTGGAGGTGTCAAACCGGAGAGGACAACCGTGTTGGCCAGGAGCGTGTGCCGAGTCATCAGTAGCTGGTTGTCGTTCCCCAGGCAGATGAACCGACCCGGGTCCAGGTCGCTTTCCCCACCTGTCCCGCACGCTGTAGTGGTGTGTAACGAGTTGGTGCTTTTTAAGAAATCCATTAGAGCCGATTTAATCTTAATTTCCTGCAGAATCTTCGTTGTAACGCCCAACGGCAAGCTGGGCAGCGCCTGGAGGAGTTGGCTCTTTTGTGGGGTTCTGCGGTGGGCCAGCAGGGGGCGCTCCGCCCGCGCCGCCACTGGCGCGACATGTCGTGCATCCCGTGGTGACATTGTGTGTCACTCGCGTGTGTCTGTCTTTAAAACCTGGAGTTGTGGTTCTACAGGGTGAACACCTGAAAGCGTTTGTTTCTCATAGGGTTCAGGCTGAAGCTGCTGCTGGGCTCCTAAGGGAGCTGGCTGTGCTAAGGGGGCGACACGCACTCGCGACCTCGCTGGGTGAGTCGTTTGTGTCTCCTCCTTGGCCCAGTTCAGCAGCACGTTCAACCATAACAAACCAGTTTGGTGCCTGATACAGCTGGACAAGAGACCAGATTGCAGTTGCCCCCAGTGGCAGCACAGACTGGTTTGTGTATTGTTTTCAGCGGTTGTTTGGGCAGTTTTGTGAAATGCTGCCTCTTGCCCGACACAAAACCCTCCCTGACAGCCATAAGCTGGTGCCTGGCTGCAGATTCTCTCCCTCTTCTGTTTATTTTATTCCACAGCATGGTAAAATAAGACTACGTAACAGAGGCGTGTGTGGTGGTGGATGCTGCTAATGATGCTCCAGGCTTCTGGGATGGAGCCTTTAATAATGCAGCTTATGGCATTCCTCCCTCCTTTCTTTAAACGTGCCAGCCAATTAACCTTGACAGGTATTTCTACCTCACTGCTATGGTATCTGCAGTTATATGCTGCAGCCTTGACGTGGATTCTTTATCTGGAGCAGCTGTAGGGTTACCTGCAGGTACTGCTGTGCTACTTCAGTTTTAGGATTAATTAGCAGTTATAGGTGTGGCGCTTCTATTGTCTCCAGAAGTAAACACCACTTACTTACTCAAAGAAATGGTGCAATACTAGGATCTGTGAACTCTTTTTCAAGAGCTGTTCTTCTTCTCTGCTGCCACTAGGCTTTGACCATCCTGTCAGTATACCCAGCCTTTGGCGGCTTTTCTCCTCAATATTGCTCTTCTCAACCCCATGTATTTACTGACCGCTCAGTCCTGCAGGCAGATGCTTTGCCAGCATAAGTTAAAAGTTCCCCTTGGCTCTGTAGTAGTATTTACAGGGAACTAATACCAAAACCAAATTATTTGTTTTCAGATTTAATGGATGTGCATCTGAGAAGTGGACACGCATAATGTTTTGTAACTACAGTGAGCGCTGCCAAACCGGGGGGATAAGATTCCCTTGGCAAAGAATACCAGCTGTCAAGTTTAAATCTAACAGAATTTTGCCTCAGGAATATCCTGTTTGTGTTTCTTTTGGTAGCATTTGGTTACAGGACAAAAATAAAAGGTGGAATTCAAGATTAGATCTGTTTTCTGCAATACAGCTTGGTTTGGCCCTGGTGGGCTTGAAAGAGTAAGTAAATGGGATGAAGTTGATTTAAAGAGCTGCTGTTCTGTTCTTGCCCATCTTGCATGTTGAAGGAAACCTAGAAAAATTGTGGAAGTTGAGATTATTTCCCAGCAAATTCCCTGTACTTGGAAAGTGTATTTTTAGGTATAGTTTTGATGCAGCAAACCACAAAGTGAACAGAGTTGGTTTTTTTACTTCTTTCACTGGTATTTGGGGTCTATGTTGCATGCGATATGATAAATCAAGACTAGAAAGATATCACTAATAACCGAAACTCCTGTGGAGTTGACACAAAGGCTCTCCTGGGGGGTAAAGAGAACATAAGAGCTCTGAAAGGTGTCTGTTCATTGTGCATTGATCTACACGTCTGTAACATGTGATATGTTAGACTTGAATTTGATCTGGGAGTACTGCTTGTTAGTTCATAACCACATCCTGGGCTAACGCATGTCTCCAGCTTCAGGGTTTTATGTAGACCAGGAAATGGTTTTGTGTGTTTTAGGGTTTTTTCCTCTTTCCATGGCTGTAGGTCAAGTTCAAGTGCTATTATCCCACTGTGGGGAAGCATCGGAATGCACTCTCCCCCCATGAATGAAAAAGACCAGTAAGGGATAGCTCCTTTTAAGAAAAAGTTGATGTTAAATTAAACTCTCTAGGTCAAATTCAGCCCTTGGCCTTAAACCATATTTGCAGTTTGGTCTCCTGTGTGTGCATGTTTTTGGATGGAAAATAAATGAAAGCAATCTTGCACAAAGTCAAAGCCACTTCCTATTCTGTCTCTTCAATAATATTTAATTTACCCTTCAAAATGATGTTTTGTTTTATATTCAAGGGTTTGCTTTATATTTGCTTGCAAATTCTGTAGCTTGAAGAGCGACTGCTATTATATTTGAATAATCCCTTGTCTTTCAGGTTGAATAACATTTATGTTTTGAGTAGATAAGATAACAGTTCCAGCAGCAATAAATTTCCTGTTGTCACACTGTCTTTTTTTCCTTAAGCATTTCTAACTAAGCAGTTGGCCTTGTAAGGAGGTTTTGGTTAGCATTATCAATTAGTGGCTTTCTTTAAGTGAGGTCTGTTAGCTTTGTTCATTACAAACATTTTCAAACATTTTTGAATTGATTGGAGTGGTTTATGTCTGAGAACTTCTGTCCTCTTGTGAGATGAAGTTAGTACTGATTTTTTTTTTTAATTGTCTCTTCTGTTTGGATTTTTTTTTTTTTTTTTAACTAAATGGTCTTCTGACTTTTATAAAGAGGATATTCTTGTAGTCTCCTAAAGCATGTGCTGTGTTTCTGCTTCACCTCCTGAGAAATGAATGGAATACTTTGAATATAATCCCATTTATTATATAAAGGCATCATTTCTTTTTCCTTAAGCTATCTTTTTTTTTTTTTTTAATTCATTGCTGATGATGATACTGCAATTGAAACAGTTCTTTTCCCAGAAATAGTTCAGTACATTAGTTTTAAACTAACAGGTGACGCATTTCTCAAAGGCAAACGAGGTCTCATTTGGAAGTGACTCAGGTTCTTTCAGTCTCATCCACATGAAACTTTTTTTGCAACTTTAAATGCGTGATGCCACTTAAGCGACTTCTTTAAACATTTTTCCTCGTTTCCTCCTTTTGTTGAGCAAGGGTGCCGAGAGGAAAAAGAAAATACCTTTGGGCACAAGTCCTTGTTCTCACTCTCGTATCTCCCCACGCCACCAAGAGCTTTTAAGTGTAAAAGACCAAGTGGTAGAGTTTAACAATTTGTGTTACCTCTGATATTTCATTTTCCCAAGTCAGTTAAATGCAAACATAAATATTCTTAATGTGAATAGATTACTTTGAAAAAGCGAGTTGTTATATGAACGCTAGATATTGCTATCTTGGGTCAGATCTAAGGTGAACTTGTTGGATATTTGTTTCTTTCCAGAAATATGTCTTCAGTCTGCTTTAAATTCATGGACTCTGCCTTCCACTGGCCAGGTTTCTGCTGGACGGCTGTGCTGGGTGTCGGTGAGGACAGAAACCTTGATGTCTCCTTTCCGAGGAACCCAAGCCATGTTACAGCTTGGACCCTGAGGCAGTTTGGGGAGGAGAAAGCAGCTCCCTTGACCCCTGGCAGATCTGCCTGGCTGAAGGACAGCTCTCTGCCTCTCTAGTATCGCTTCCCCAGGTACAACGTGACGTAGATGCCCCTGAGTCAGTACTCCATATGGCTGGAAAGGGAGCAACTGAGACGGATGTGCCCAACGAGTGCGGCGTGGGAAGTAGGCTGTAGGGAATTATTCTCTGCCCGTTCAGTCATTTTAGTTCAAACGCAACAAGGAAGAGACCAGTCCTCTGATCTGATGCTAGAACACTGGAGTAATTAAAATAAACAAAAATTCCCAAGACTTTAAATGCTTGAAGGCGTTGCTGACACCAAAACAAATCACCAAGCTTTAAACATAAACCTGGTCTATCTGGCACCATTGGCAGAATAGCTGTTGGCATAACATACTTTAAAAAAAAAATGCCATCGCCTCCTTTTCCTCACTGATACTGCAACATTTCTCAAAACTTACTTTGATCTCTGGGCTTTTCTCTGAAGTATGTGGACCTACAACAAGGAAGGGGTGGGAAATGCCATCTCTAGGCAAGTGTTGCATCTGCTCTAGGGGGCTGTGCTTGCATAGCAGGTTAAAAACTTGTTAGTGTAGACAAAGTTTTTCCTGGTGTGTAGTGAGTCTGGATAATAAACTTGGACTCAACCTGCTGCTAGTTACAGCGCATTCCTCATTGGAATATATCTGAAGTTGCTCTGACAAAAAAAAAAAAAAAAAAAAAAAAAAGGAAAGCCACTTGAAACAAGTTGCTCGTGTTCTTGGGAATCTTCTCCATCTAACTTCATGTCAGACCCCGGCAGTCCTACCCTTTTGCTGCAGATGAACGAGAGAGAAGCTGTTGTCTTTGTAACTGGGGGTCATGTGGTGGAAAAGTTGAGAAATGCTGTATAAAAGGAAAAGGAAAAAGAACCTCAAGGAGACTTGCCCTCACGCGGCGCGCTGGGATGCTGTCTGAATCATGTGCACCTCTCAGCATGGGTCTCTGTACACAGCTGGAGCAGTTTAAGATGTTCTTTCTGAATTTTGCTGAGAAGTGGCCATGGCCTGTCAGCTGGTGACTTTGGAGCCACCCTGCTGCAGAGAAGGCATGGTGGCGAGCGGTCCTGAGTTAATTCTGGTGGCAAGGCTGTATGATTTTTTTTTTCCAGCTCTCATGCTTAGGCTTCTGCAAGATAAAAATTCCCATAAAAAAAATCAAGGCAAGTGACAGCTAAATCCACTCCAGAAAAGGTTTCTTGGCTCCTTATTAAAAGGGAGTAAGGGGGGTGGGGGGGTAATAGATCGTTCTCTGTAGTTGATCCCATTCTGACAGTGCTCGTTACATCAAATTTGAGCACTCACTCTACCATATGGAAAAAGGGGGAACTCTGTCTAGGACCACTGCTGGGGCGAGTCTCCAATGATGTTTGTGTGTCTTGACCCCAGGCAATTCCTCCATTCTTCCTTTGTTAAACAAGTGATTTGTTGAATGCCAGTGACCCCTTTGTAGGTCTCCTGAGCTGCTGGGGCTGGGAGTGACACAGAATTGTCAATAATCATTTCGGGTAGGGCTCATCATGGAACAATTTTTAACATTCAGGTCAAAGTCATCCCTAGGATTTCAGATAGTGAGGCTGTGTAGGAGGTGAATTAATCACAAAGTTAGCAATGCACACTCACTATTAATATTTCTTTATTTTGTTTGGGAATAGCAGAAGCAAAGGAGCTGATGCCTTGGCTGGTTCTAGGATACCTCCTTCCTGAGTCCTGGTGCTGTGAATTGCAATAAAAATTCTAGGGAACTGTGACACAGAAAGAAAAATAGCTTTAGCGAGATTAAAGGGAGAGAAGGACAAGACCTGTGAAGATACAGAAACCTGGGATAATGGTAAGCAAATTGGATAGCCGTGATTGCCCTATTCTGTCATTGTGAGATCTGAGTGGAAAACACTCTTATTATTCTTCTGATGATGCTTTTTTTTTTTTTTTTTAAATTAATGAAATAGAATCAAGGTTCTCCCAGTCCTGCAGAATCAGGTTCATGCTTCTTTGCAGACAGGTGTATGGCCTTACTCTCCATCTCTAGTATCTCAGTTTCTCTAAGGGAGGCTTCATCATCTAGCAGCTGCTTCCAACCAGCGCTTTGGAAAGGAGCATAGCCTGGGTGTCTTTCTCCTGCAGTCACTTCCTGGCCATACAGTACAAGTATTTCAGAATAAACATGCTGGGAAATATTTGCACTGTGTGCTATAAACAGGGTGCAAGTTGTTTACCTGAAAAAAATATCTGCCCATCAATTGTATAATAAAATAGTCAAGAAAAGGGAAATGTTAAGCTTGTAAAGTTTCATAGATAATTACTCTTGATCAACTGGTTTGACAAGAAATTCCTTTTTCAGCAAATATGGCTGGGGTGGTTTCTGTAAATACAGTTATTTTCTGTTTCAGGTTTGTGCTTCATCCACTCACGATGAATTACGGCAGTTCTCTGCCACCATTGTTACTGCTCTTCGCAGCTGAGCTGCTGGAGCAAATACCCCTGGAAATCTCCAGCAGTGTCCACAACAATGCGTAGTTCTTCATCTCATGGCTGGGGTTGGATCTCAGTTCAGGCTGTAAAATATATGTTCGGACACACGTAATTTCCTATGGCTCCTTCAGGCTGGGAGCTCAGGTCTTGTTCAGCCTGGCAGGCTGAGAGCTGGCGAGCGGGTTTGGCTCAGCACGTGGGGTGCTGCGCGTGGGCACGGGGATGGCCGCGGGGCTGCTGCGGTGACAAACAGGATTTTGCAAGTCAATTTGCAGTGATCTGAAGTGTGTAAGCACCCTCTGAACGTGGCGTGTTTCTTTCAGGCAATCTGACTTTCTTGCCTGGCAGATAACCTGTTCCTCTACTGGAGAGGCAATTCTGCCCCTCAGCCTGTGTGCCACTGGCTGTGCCTGAAGGTTTTACAAGGCTTCGGGAGGCTGGAAGTCAGAGATTTGAGGGCTTTCCCTTTGGAAACTGATGATGGTTCAGACGGCATCAGGGGCTTTGCTTTAGGGTGGACTTTTATTCAAAATTAGTTTCACCCCCTGCAGATTGCTGCCCTCCTCCTTGCCTGGCTGCGATCGCTTGCCTTGGATGTCTCCTACCACCACAGGGTAACAGTTGAGCAGCACCTTTACGGTGTGAGCACCACCTCAGGGGCTCCAGTACCCCATTTCCCATAATGGTTCCTGTTTGCAGATCCCGCTGTGCACCCTGCAGTGGGAGATACGCCACACAGGAGGCTCAGTGGTCCGATACAAACTGGATTGGAACCCCATCCCAAGCTCTTCTTGGGGTGCAAAGCAATGACCTTGCCCCTCTTCCTGTTTGTTTTACTCGGATCCATCTGTCCTGTCTCCTCCTATGCTCGGATGTCAAGGTCTAGGCTGAGGACCGCCTTTTTTGTTTTCTGTTAGGACATCTGCAGGAGTGTGCACGCCTGGGATGGAGCCAAAGAATTACTCTGAAAGAGCCGACTCCAAGTCCTGCACAAAACTCTGGCAAAGCTGAGAACCGTCCTGCAAGCAGCAGGGCTTGCTGAAGTTAAGAGATGTCGCCTGGAGGAGTCGTGGCTATGTGAGAGAAGGAGGGATGGAAAGTAAAAGAAAAAAATTGAGTCGGGGCAGAAAAGCTAAGGGCTCAGTCAGAACGGGTCTGGGGGCACCTCCAGGGTGAGCTGAGTGCTGTGGCATTAGGTACTGCCTGGAGAAAGGGGTTCTGCCTGGAGAAAAGGTTTGGATTTATAATCAAAGGCAGCATCTCTCATTGTTTAGGCCCTGCTTTATTCAAGGAACTGGAACTTTTTATGTCCCTTTGCAAATAAGTAGAATTTCATTAAAGAAATGAGATGGCCCCCAACTGGAACAAACAGCAAGACCTGCTTTTTCATCTAGTTGCCCTTGTTCCAGAGGGACTTGTATTAGTAAGTTATTGTTTAGTCAAGGTCATCAGCCTCTTGCATACCAGGGCCCCTGGTTTCATCTGTTACCTACCGAGTGTCCCGGGGTCCCGTGGCCGGCGCTCAGCGCTGAAGCTGTCCTGGGAAATTGACTGGATGGCTCATGGGGTGCATCATTTGCAAGTGGCTGAGCAAGTCTGTTGCAGGGAAAGGCTTGGAGACTGAATGGGAGCTGACAGTTTCCTTGGCACCCAAACCAGAAAGAAATCCATTGCTTTGTCTCTAGCTTAGCAGAACTAAAGGGCAGCAAGGCAGAGAGTAGCTTTAAGTTGCCGGTACCAAACGTGCAGGGTGGGAACGAGCTCAATCCATAGGCGGCTTTCTCTAACCAGATTTGAATCAAAATAGGCTATTTCACGAGGAAGACCCTCAAATCTTACCCCGTGGGCTGGAAATTGTAAACTGGCGCCAGCATTGTCTGCTGTGCCCCCTGGCAATGTGACTCTGGGCACAGTGAAATAACATTTACCTCCTTGGGGTAAGAGTGGGAAGGCAGTGGGCAGAGTGTGAGCAATTACCTGATACTCGGGTGGGTGATGTAGCTCAAGATTTTGAGGACAGTGGTACCTTTCCTAACCTGGCATCTGTTGTGCTGCTGCTGAAGGTCCTGGCCAGGCAATTTTTCCCTGCCTCATTTGTAGGACTGAGGTAGGCGAGGAGTGACGTATTGGGGGAGGAGAGGCAGGGTGGTAGCAGAGATGCGCTGTAGGTCGTAGAACTAGGTGTTGCAAAGTGATCTTTATCCTTACAGTGGCCTTCCAAAGTGGTGCCTGGCTGCTTTTGCGATGCAGAAGGTTAAAGAGCTCGCTGTGGCCAGAGGCCAGGTGTGGGTGGCAAGCTTTGCTATGCCAAGGATTGAAGTCCACAGGAGCCAGAGGTTTGGCGAGCTGGAGGCTGTGGCTGCTCTCAGGCAGGGGACTGAAACAGAGCTGTGCTTCCTTTTCACACAGGGGAAATTTGGGCTTACCTGCACACCGGAGGTGACAGCAACAAAAAGAAAAAAGAAAAAAAAAAAAAAGAAGGCACAGAACAACAGCGGGGGAAGAGGGTTCAGCAGAGCTGTTGTTGTTCAGTTCCTTTCTAACTTCCCCTTAGTGAAGGTAGATTTTGTGGTGCTGTTGAGGTTGGCTGTTTCTCCTCGTCTATTCCTAGCAAGGACATCCCTCCCTGCCAGGATCTGCAGTGTCCTGACAGGGCAAGGGGCAACCACAGCTTGCTTGGCAGGTGGCAGAGTTCAAAACTGGCTACATCCTGAAAAGAAGGGAAGGCAACGGAGCACGTGGTGCTGTGTATGGGGAAAGGAGGCTGGCTGGAAGAGGCAGAGGTTAAGAATGCAGCCCAGGGAACAGCAGGGGGAATGCTAAAATGTTTGTCCTGCACTCTGTAAACATAGCAGATATGCCCAGATTTCAAACCCAGTTTAGCAACGCTCATATACACAGTTTCACGGACAGCTTCTTTCTTTCTGCATCGCCTGCAGGGACAGTAACGTTGACACTGAGCGGCAAACAGTGGGAGCTGTTCCAGTATCAATAAGGACTTGGACGAGGGAGCAAGTTTGCTTGTCTGCAAAGGCCTTGGAAACCAGTAAGTGGTACACGGTGACCCCATCTCCCTACCAAACAGGAATATCTCTCTAACCAAATCCAGCCCTTGCAATATGAGACAGGCTTTGCAGACTCAAAAATCATGAGATTGTTTAAGTCTTGAGCTTCCCAATTAAAAAAAACAAAACAAAACAAAAAGCCAAGAACTAATTGCCTTTTGATTTTGGCAGTTTATGGCCAATCATGTTTCCAAGCTTTTCTCTATGAAAGATGTAGAAATGGATCTAGATGTATAACTAAAAGATGTAGAAAAAGAAAAAGAAAAAAAATAATCCCACCTCACTAAATCCATGACTCCAAATGCTTTGATACTAAATATTATGAAACTTACAGCAAAACCGGGAGAATTAAAATTGTGCAAAGCCAGTGTAGTGCTGACACAGTGTCCCCCCTGCAGTCTTACAGAGACAACCAGCTGCTTGCGCGGCTAGCTGGGGATGGTGGTGCTGAGCCAGGAGATAGTAAACCTCTGGGATGTTGCAGCTTTGCTTTGCTGTCAGGGAGGAAGCAAGAACATGTGCTGTTCTCTTCAGTCTTCAGGAGCGGGCACTTTCCAGCCTGGCACTGCTCCGGGCAGAGGTAATGCCTCTATCAAGGAAACCCTATTGCCATGGAAAATGCAATTTCTATAGTTTGCCTGCGCCAGATTCTCCCTCCTCAGTTATGCTGACAGTGGCAGTTTTCACATGCACAAGAGCCGATCTGGTAGCCCCACTTCCATCCCTTTGTTTTCCTGCAGCCGATGTGTCGGATGCCCCTGGTGCCCAGCAGAGCTGGCCCGGCGGTGCCTCGCGTTGTGGTTAGAGGTGATACCCCTGCTGTTCTGGGGACCCACCCGCCACCTCTCCGGGCTCACGAAAGGAGCTGAAATGCTAATTTTTTGGTACCCCACATTCTGAAGGTTTTAGCCTGGTGGCTTCTCCTGAAATGCTTGAGACAAAAATACATTTCCTGTTTAGAAAGAGAGTGAAGATAAGCCCAAAAGTGGAGCCGCCTGCTCTGGCTACCTCAAGTATAAACAGCTTGTGCAGCTGGGCGCTGCTTTTGTTTGTTCTAGTGGCTTTTTCTCTTTAAAGGTGCATTAGACACAGTTACACACAGTCCATCTTTTGGCAGCATCGCTCCCAACTGGCACGAGAGGTCTGGGGCTGTCGGCGTGTCAAGAAAGATCCTTCTAAAAGCCCTGAGCGTGCAGCATGAATTCCCACCTTTGTTTTCGAGGCAACAGCTCTCAGCACCACCAGAGTATGTTTCTGCTGTGCATTTCTCTTAACACTTTTCCACCTTGGTATCTGAGTGCTCTGTACATAGTCACTCCTAACCTCCCTGGGTGGGGTGCTGAGAATGGGTTTATTTTCTCTGCTTACAGAGAGCGAAAGGTTTGTATTGTGAGTCAGCAGACCATCTGCAATCAAGTTCAGGACTCGTTTTTTTCTGTAATTAAGCACGAAATGGGCTTAAAGCTACCTTTGGCCAGGCTGGGGCTGATGTGGCTTCCAGAGTAGATCACACCATCCACGAAATCTCTCTGTGCAGCCAGATTAAGATCCATAGAGGAGATCAGGATTGTGCATTCTCTCTGTGTTGCTGTGGCAGAAGAGCCTGAGCTGTCACAGCGCGCCCTGTGCCCAAGGTAAAGCTGAGATGGTCTCCTGCTCTTTGGCTCCGTGTTTTATTTGCCACTTGTGAGGGTGCCTTACCCCCGTCGATATTCTAGGCAATACCATGAGCTCCACGGGTAGATGAGATTTAGATAAAATGGGGGAAATCTATGCTATGATCTAATCAGGCACGAGCAGCTGGGAGGGCAGTTGACTCTGGATTTCCCCACTTCGATAGATCAGTCTAGTTTGCAGATTCCCATGATGGCTCAATCCTGCAATGTTCTCAGTCTTCTAGTCCTACTTCAGCAAAATGATTAGGTCTATTTATAAGCCTAGGACTGGATCTACTGAAACCAGTAGTAGAAACAATGTCAGGCTCTTATTGCCATGTTTAGGTACCCAACTATATGGTCTAAATTCTCAGAGCTGCTGATCCCACCAAAGATCCCACTGGGCCCTTGCCAAAGTGCTTCTGGGATCGAGGTGTGGGATCCTCAGCAGCCATCAGCATGGAGCCCTGCAACAGGAAAACCTCTAACGTGCTGTGAAATCCTCGGCTGGTTGGTGGATGAGTTACCGGAGCATGTGAGAAGGCTCCAGGATATGCCTGGTCTTTTGGTCTTGCTCAGCTGTGGGGAGTTGTCTGGTAGATGTGAGATCCGTAGAGCCGTGGTGGAAGGAAGGAGGACCTGAGCAGGGAGAAGTGGAAGTTCCACCAGTGTGTGGCTGTATTTTACTTCTTGTGGTGACATGTCCCTTCTTTCCTTCTGGTAACGTTTGTGAAATGACTGTGGAAAGCCTCGGCTGAGGCCCCGTAGGCAAGCATCGGTGTTTTGGAAACTGGCACTCAAACGCTGCATTGGTGCGTGAGCTGGCGAGAGGCAGCGCAGGGTGAAAGCCGCCCTCGCAGCTGCCCCTGCTGTGTTGGGGACCGTGAAACTCAAATTTGTGCTTGCTCACAGCCGTGCAAGTGCTGTCTCTGATGTGCTGCCACCTTAGTCTCTCTTATGATGTCTGGGTGTAACTTCCAGTGCTTATTCCTCTAAAGGGGAGTAATTGTTCTTTTTTTGTTTTCTTCTTTATCTGTGCAGTAGTAGTACCTTGCTGTCAGCTTAAAGAAAGGTATGGTCTTGTCCCAGAGAAGAGCAGGAGGCAATAAATAAAAACAGTGGTGTCGTGGAGAGGAAGGGGCAAAAGTTGTGCAAAGAAAAACCATGTAGAGGAGCTCAGGGTTCCCTCTGTGCTCCTTGTACTGGGAACCAGTGTGAGACGTAGCAGTTCAGCATGGAGCTCGTCCTGTACAGCAGAGGCCAGGTGAGGCGAAGGTGTGCTTTAAGTAAGTGTGAAAATGCCTTGCTGAAGAGGGAGGAACTAGAGGTGTGTTCACCTGCAGCTAGAACTCGTGAATGCTTTCTGTGGAGGAGCAGAGCGTCTGGCTGGAATTTGAAGAGATTATTGCAATAAAGATATATCGCATCAGCTGGAGCCTTTATCAACAAGTTGCCAAGTGCTTGTCAGAGTGCACAAATATTGTTATCACTGCTTTATTAAAGGATAAATGAGACGAGAGATGGGAAGGCTGAAGTATTTGAGAAGCACCTAACTTTTATGGTGCCTCGATGGAAGGGCATTGGTCGTATGCCCTAGGAACATAACTGAAGCATGAATGAACTAGTGTTTGATATAGCAGAGTATCAGTTGTCCTAATCTGCCCTGTTAGCCGTAGTTAAACCCACCTTCTGCCTGGTAAATCTAAAAAATGTGATCTGTCCGTTAACAGCACAGGTTGCCCTGCCTCTGGTCTGGAGCACCGCTTCTGAGCAAGCCCTGTCCATCTCCAGGAGGTATTGCTCTTTGGTACAGCTATGGAACTGTACATGTTAAATCTCCCTCCAGAGTTTTGAGAGTAACAAGCCAGACCTTCCTATGACCTGCCCTGTGTCCTGTTGTGAGCATAGATGATCCTAGGGAGGTGGTATCATCCAGCGGAGCTGCTGGTTTGTTCTCTGACTCGCAGAGCTTCGTGGAACTCCCAGCCCGTTCAAACAGTGCCAGCCCGCTGTGGCATGCGGCGAAACGAGCAGAGCTTCCTCTGCGCGACGGTCTAGGAGTATTCACCACCACAGCCTGCAATTTCTTTTATAAAATTGGCTGCTTGTGCCTGGACCAAGCTCACCCAGTGAGTCAGAGCCGGGAATAGAAGATAGGAAACTCGAATTCATGCTGCTAGTCTAACCACTGAGCCCTGCAATGCCGAGCTCCTCGAGCTCAGTGCACAGCTTTTGGGAACCCACCTCCTGAGAGTCAGACGCTCCAGGGCAAAAAAAGGAGAAGAAAAAAAAAAAAAAAAAGAGAGAAAAAAAAGCAGCAGCACTAATAGCTATTTAATTGCTTTTGAACTTCCCTGACTATAAAACAGGGGCAGTTCTCCCCACCCGAATTTGGACCCTGGCACTTCACCAACTGAAGTCATAGCCTAGCTCTTCAGCAGTTTTTGCGAGTTCCTAGCTGCATCTGGACTGCCAAAAAACTTTTTTCAGGAAACAGTGGTGCCGTTTCTCCTTGTCACCCCCCCCCCACACACAGCGAGAGTGAGTTCTCATCAGTTCAAGTGACAACAAATGCAGGTGCTTCTCTGCTTTTTCGATGTAGGGTAAGTCTTTTCAGCAAACTTTGGGAGGGAACAGCTGCTCACAGTGAAAACAAGACTATCCTGCTGATCCAAGCTGAAATGTGACATGGAAATGGATTTTTTGACCTTGAGAGGTACAAAGTTGCTCAAAGGAGGGGACCCTGCGAAGATTAAAAATAACAAGATCTTTGTAACATTTCTGCAGCAAGCAGAGCTGGATGAATACGTTGCAGAACAGGGGGCCAAATCTTTAAATAGTACAAACTAGTACAAGTCTTTTGATGACCTATCAGCTGAAGAACTGGCCCAAGCATTTGCAAACATTAATTTAAGAACAGCTGGTTTTGTCGACTGCATTCTTGTCTCCTGTTTCCTATCCTCCGCTCGTGAGTGTTCACACAAAAAAAGATATTTCTTGATGCAGATGTTTAAGGAAGGCTGTTCCTTCTGAGGGTCCACATCTTGAGGGCTGTACGTTTGAATAAGAGCATTCATTTTCCTCAACTCACAGTTCTGTTCAGCGATTGTTGGACAAGTTAGATACCGATATAATGTCTAGATCTCTCTGTACAAGCATATATATTCTGTCTGTCGCTCTCCCTCACACGCCATGTGATTTGAAGCAGTCATCTACCATGAATAATGTCCAGGGGCCAGGTCACAAGCTTCCCATAGCATGGGAATCCATTTGCATACAATCCGAGCAATTACAAGTAATGAATAGGTTAGTAAAATCAAACAAAACGGGAAACCATTCACACTGGGTAATACTCGAGGAAGAAGGGAGGAAAAAGGGGGGGGGGGGGGGGAGGGAGATGTTCCTTCTCCAAATGCCAGTGGTTTGCGTGGATGCCCGGTCCCCGCGGGGCTGCTGGCAGCGGCACCGGGCGCGCTGGGGGCCCGGGCAGCCCCGCTCCGCCGGCCGCGGGGGCTGGGGGCTGCTCTGCCCGGCGGCGGGGGGCGGCCGGGCCCCCCCGCGGCCCCGCTCCGCCCGCGGCAGCGCATGCTCCCTGCCGGGCCGCAACCTGCCCATTTAAACGGCGGCGGAGGCGCGGGCGCCGCACCGGGGCCGGGCGGAGGGCTGAGCCCCGGCCGCGCCGAGGTAGGGCTGGGGGGGGGGTCGTTGGGGGGGGGGGGGGCGCGGCAGAGCGCCGAGCCCGAGCTGCGGCGGGATGCGGGAGCCGGAGCCGGAGCTGGGCAGCGCCGGGGGGACGGGAGCGGTGCGGGGGGGCGTTGTGGGGGGGGTCGCGGCAGAGCGCCGAGCCCGAGCGGCGGCGGGATGCGGGAGCCGGAGCTGGGCAGCGCCGGGGGGACGGGACGGGGGGCGGCGGGGGGGGCGGCGCAGCGCTGGTACTGGGGCGGCTGCGCCGGGTCCTGCTGCAGTGGTCCTGCTGATGCTCCTTGGGATCCGCGCTGCTTCCCGGTGGGAGCCCCCCGCCCCGGGCGCCCGGGGAAGCGGGAGCGGCTGCAGGTAGCGCGGCGCTGCGCCCGGCCAGGCCGCCCCGAGCCCTCCCAGGGCCGGGATGTGGCAGGAGAGGTTTTGCCCCCCCGTGCTTCTCATTGTTACAGAGACATCTGCTGCGACCGAGTTCGCGTTAAAGATTCTCGGATGGGAAAGGAGTTTGGGAAGCGTGATGTGACCGCCGGCTCCCAGGAATCCTGAAGACTTGTGGGGACAGGTCAGTGAATCCTTAGAACCGAAGGAGCCAGCGCCTGGCAAAGGGCAGTTTCCATTGCACCCCACCGAGGGCTCTGCCTGCGCTGGATAACTTGTCTCTCCCCATCAGCGGGAGTGGGAGGAGGCTGTTGTCTTAAAAGCGGTGCCTAAAGATCCTAACGGGGACAGTCCCTACGTTACTGACTTCGGCATGACTGGAGACTTTGGTAGTAAAACGCCTTAGCTGTTTATGGTAAACATAAACTAAAAGAATAATTTGTCTTCCTGCAGATGACAGCTTTAGGAGCAAGTGGCAGGCACTAGAATAAACTAATAGTTTTATGCTGGCGATAGCCAGGCTTGGCAAGATGCTTATGTTTAAAAAAAAAAAAAATTTTTTTTGGAAGGGAAATGTGTCAGGAGCAGCTTTCCTGATCCTCATCTAGATTTGTTAGACTCATGAGCAATACAGGGAAAGTGCCCAGGCTCAAACCGTGTCCCATTCTGGCACTGTTCTAGATGTGGGTTGAAGAGAGCAGCCTTTGTATAATGTGAGAATAACTAGAAATTTATAGAAACAGAACATGAGTAAGAACTTCAAAAGTACCCAAATGACCTGGGCATTGAAGTCATGCAGGCACTCCTGAAAAACATGTACCAGCCTTTAAACGTTTTATATTATTCACCCTACCTGCAATTTTCTTTCTGTTTTTCTTAAATGTGCGATGCTACCTGGACTTTCTTGCATCATCTGTAGCTACTGCCCTTCCACTCGGTGGGGAGTGGCCGCGGTGGCGGACCCAGGCATGCCAGATTGCCAGCCCTGCGCTTGGATTCCAGGCAGTGCCTTAAACTCTGGAACTTATTACTGCAAAGCATCGTGGAAGCCAAGAGCGCTTGGCTTCTGGGATTTGAAAAAAAGGATTAGAAATTTGATATGGATAACAAGAATCTCCAGAATTAATAGCAAATTAAATGAGAGCTTTACAAGGGATACCAATCCCTGTATTTCAGGGCATAAACCAATCTTGGGATTTAGTAGGAAACTTCTCCTTGTAGGGAGATTTTTCTTGCGCTGTTTGCTGGTGGGTATATCCCTCTACAGCTTGTTACAGTGCAGTGTCAGCTGTAAGAACATCTTGTCTCCTTGGCGAGGTTCCAGTTACAAAGTACCTGAACCTCAAGGTGTTTCCCACCGTGGAGCTGTTGCTAGAAGGCCCAAGCCCCATGGCTTTGTGTAGAAGCTGCCTGGAGATAGGGATAACATTATCTGCGAACAAAGCAGTGCTCTTAGTGGCTCTAAGATTACTGTCACTGTAATGTAATAAGAGTGATAGTAGATACTGCAATATGTTCGGGACAAACTCCACCAGCAGCGTCGTTGTGGAAGTGGACAGTCAGCTGTTGTGGGCAGTGAGAAATGTTACAGCCATAGCGCGAGAAGCTGAATTCACTGGACTGCTCGCTGAGTTAGAAAATGTAGCCTTTGCTCCGCTTTATCTTTGAAAGTAGGGATGTCTAGCATAAACTCTTGTTAACCTTTTCCCCAAACTGTTTATTTCGCGGGAGCACTGCAGTGGCAGCGTTGAGGGGGGTGTGTGTGTGTTTTTGTTTTTCCCTTGTTACACATCTCTGCTCTTTTGACTAAAGCTTCCATATGGAATTCAGGGTGATGGCTGGGCTCTTGTGGCTGATGGCATTGTGAGTGCGCAGTCCTGAAAATAATTTTAAAAACTGTATATAACGATAGCTGCCTAGTTTTGTAATGAAGTTGCTTGTGGAAGCTTTGTTCAGAGTATGGACCAAAAAAAGCTGGTGCTAAAAGCATTGAATCCACTGTATGATGAAGTGACAAGGCAAAACCTGCATTTTGAACATAACTGCGTGTGTCTCCTTGCGTGTCTTTCTGCAAAGCTTCTTTGGAAATATTCGCCTGTTCGCAGAGTGCCTGCATCACTGTGAAAATCATAACCCGGAGCCTTTTGTGTTGGATCCACCAGAAGCTCTGAGGGTTTGCAAATTAATACTGAGGGATGTACAAGAGCAAAGGAAGACAAACGTTGATGCTCGGTGAAAGTAGTCTTTATAACAGTGATATTTCTAATCTGCTAGATTATATTAGTCTCAATCTCTGGTTTCCATAGTTTTACACTGATAAAAAATGGTGTGAAAAGTTCTGCCTGTGGCAGTTTTCTGACTGTTCCCTGTCGAAGGAGTACTGCAGGCGGTGATGTGGCCGAGAACTTCAGAATACTGCTGGGTTTGTGTGTTCTCCCCGACGGTACTGGCGGTTGGTTGGATTCAAGCTGCTTGTAACTCAGTCAGGTCTGGTGCCAGTCTAGACCAGTGCTAGGAGCTTGCTTAAATGACCAGAGAAAACACGTAACGAACTTTACGAAGCGATTTGCTGATTGTCTCTTTTTTTTATCAATACTCTGTATTCTCTTTTTTTTATCGATGCTCTATATTCTCAGGCAATTTAAGCGTATTTCGTACGCAGCAGTGGATATAGGACTAATGCAGTCCTCTGATTTTAGTCTCTCTGGAGGTTTATACCACTCTTGTCACAGTGGGATTGTAGAGCTTTTCAGATGAGCTATAAGTGTTGTGAGTAACATCTGTTTGTGTTTATCCTCCACCTTTCTCTATGTTGGAGCAGTTCATCCAAGGAGTGTCTTGTTTTGGTAGTTGACTGTTTGGGGTTTTCTTTAATGTGTGAGTTGCTATCTCCTTTATCTTGGCTAAGGCAACATCAAAGCCAAACACTTGACCCATTGGGTGAAAGTTGTGGAGGTTTGTGATGGAGTCAAGGCTACGAGGAAGCCGAAGCAAAAGGACCAAAGGGATGGGAGGAGAGCAACCGCACGTAGTGGTAGGGGGTGACAAAGCAATAATAGCTGTAAAGCCTCGTGCCTGGAGAGAAGGAAGCACCGGGCGGTGTGGAGAGGGATGCGCAGAAACCAAAAAGAGTTCTGTCTGGTGAATCTCCTCCGTTCACTTCTGCTGTTGCAAACAATTCCATCATATGACGGTGTCCTGTGGCTTCTGCGGGGGGGGGGGGGGGGGGGCAGTCAGCCTAAGACAGCTACTTTTAACGAAAACTAACCCTAGACAGCCAACCTGCGGAGTCTTGTGATCCTTCAGCCGTGCGGTTAAACTCATGACCAAGGTTGCGCTGTGAGTGGAGCAAGGGAGTCATGAGGAGCTTGTGAGCACCTGTCAACTGTTTTCAATGTTTACTTGATTTCTGAATGTTTAATATCAGACATCAAACCTCTCCGTGTGAAAACAAGGATCCTAGGGCTCAGCTGAGAGGACAGAGAGCATCACAGAGGAATCCTTGCTTTTATAAAACTGGGAAACTTTAAAGGTGTCTCGGCAAGGTTGCCACACGATATAGATGCTCAGAGAAGACCGTCTGTAAGCATGGATCCGTGTAACATAAAGGAAACCTTGCGCTCCCCACAAAAGAATAGGAGGATAGTAAATCAAAGGTTTCTTTTTGCAGTTCTGTGCCTGATGTTTGAATATGTTGAACCCTTCAAGCCTGTTCTACTTCTTGTGCTGCTGTTGCTCCTCACTGCTGTAAGAATCAGTCTGATCTAGTGCTGCAGGCCTGCAGAACTTGCTGATGCGTCCACAAATGAAGCTCTTGAGTTGCTTGTTCAAAAAACATAACTAAATGGAACTATAAAGGCACCATTTAGTTATTATTATTATTTGTATGCATGCTGTTCCTTGGAGGTCCTCAAATTTGTGCCCTTCCTCCTTGTTTTCATATCCTAAAATGTCAGTTCCTCTTGCAGTTCAAAAATATTTGTTTAACATTTTGCCAGCCTGCAGAAGAGGAGAAACAGACCCCCGTGAATATTGTCTGGCAAAATAAGAAATGTTCTGTAGAAATGTGGTCCGAATGGCTTCTTTGTCTCGGTGCTGGAGGGTGGCTGGAACACACACAGCAATAAGCAGGTGCTTGATTTGCAGCTCTGAAACGTTTTTCTTTTTCCTTGTTACTTTATGTGTACTAAAAGAAACTGCTGCTAGTCCAGATCTTGGGGACCTGGCCCTGTCTTACATTCAGGGAGACCTTCTTTGAGAAACACCTGAAATCAGCTCTGTTGATTTCAGAAGGAACCAGCTTCTGGGGACTTGCAGATGAATTCTCATAATTGCCAGGTTTTGAATACTCAGGTGTAAGGATGGCCTCTGGCAAAACAACGAGGTTTATTTGAAAAAAGAAACTTAAAACGATGATGGGTACTGTGTTTGGTTTGTGAGGTCTAAGGTTTTTCCCTTCAATCAAGGGAGTGGATTTTCTTCCACCTTCATTTTATTGAAAGCTGAAGGTCTCCATGGTGGTTTGTCTCCAGGAGCTAGGACTTCAAGAAAAATGCAAATACAGTGAGTGCATTGACTCAAATCAGTGCAAGCTGTCAGCACTCAAAAGCCATTAATGTTCTTGCAGAGCAGGCTAGAGCCAACTTCAGGAATGATGTGTACATAGTTGTGGATAACATCTAAATCTTGCGCTAGATTTATGGGTTAAGAGTTTTAGTGAAACAGTGCATGCAATAAAATCCATGGATCACACTTTCTTTACCGAATGCTAGGAGTGATTCCTGCTGGAATCTGACCTGCTACGTCAAAGAAACGGAGGTGGTGATCAAACCTCAAATCTGACTCTCTTCTGCCTTCTCCTCCCAGTTGCCTGCTTCTTATTTAGGAGCAATGGGCAGAGCTGGCTCTTCAGTTGGATTCCAGGTGGGTGTAGGTGTACTCACTCAGTTCTCTGTCCTCTCTGCACAGAGGCCAAAAGCCTCCACGTCACTCTGGAACCTGTGTGTGAGTTCCCTGCTGGTGATTTTACACTTTTTCCATCGGCAGTGTGCTCTGCCACTGGTCTGGGAAGTTACACTCATCTTTTTCCCCTCTGCCCAGGGCTGTAGTGCCACTTCTGGTGTGATCCTCTGTTTGGAGAGGGGGTACCCAAAGCATTTTGGTGATCTACAAGACCTGAGCTGACACTGCTGGTGGTGATTATCCCCTGTTGGTGCTCTCCCTGCCCGTGTGGTGTACTGGTCGTCGCTGTGCTACCTCAGTCTGGATTCTGGCAAAAATTCTCCCTTTGCTTAGAGCTGTGCAAACAGCCTGAAGGATTGTTCTGGTCACAGAGAGAGCTTCCTTGTAGGTCTGTGGCGAGAGGCAGTTCATAAATACAAAGAGATGGAGCACAAAGGAACAATGCGATGACAGTGGCTTTCCAAGGCAGCGCTCTGTGCGTACCAGGTACTGGCTCTTGGCGTGACAGGGGAGGGCTTTGTGCGGGCACTGTTGCTGTTAGACTTCAGAGGTGCGTTTGGGAATGTTTATGACAAAACGACTCCTGTGTGCAAGGGGTGGTGGGAGCAGCTGGAGCAATGCTGGAACAAAAGGCTGCTGTGCTACAGCCAAGGCCGACTGAGCAATTAATGGGCCTGGAAGGGTGGCTTTTCGTGAGGACTGACTAAAGCTAGGTTTAGGAAAGTGGCTAAATGTAGTCTGGAGAGGGGTCTGACCATGCATATAAAAAGGAGAGCATAGGAATTACATAGGGGATGACTGGAGGGAGGGAGGGAAGGAAGGAAGGTCGCTTCCCAGCTATTAAATCTCTTAGCCCATGGATATTGTTTCAGGGGAAATTCTTGCAACCTCAGTACTCGAGAGCCATCCATCCAGACTGGACAAATCACTGGAGAATGTGCTGTTGGGAGCAGTCCTGCAGCAGCCCCGGGGAAGATGATTCAACAGGGCCTCTTTCATCTTTGATTTCTGTGAACACAGTCTACGTTTGTGCTGCCCCCAGATACTCCCATTCATCACTGTCTGTGGCCAATGTTGATAGCAGCGTATAAGCCTTTTGGGCAAGAGCAGGGAATGCTAGTTATCCCCTCTGCTAACAGAAGACTGTAACTGAGGCTAGTTAGCACATGCTGATGCACAACCAGAGTGGCCCGAGACGCTGCTGTTGATAAGCTCCTTCCTGGCTCTTCCTGGGCACAGCCAGCGTTGCGCCTGCCCGAGGTGCCCTGGCTGTTTGCCCAAGGCAGCCCAGAGCATGTTGCGGGAATATCAGAGGTCTTTTCTGCTTCATTTGTAGCTCACTGAACTTTACTCCAGTAAACATGGGCAAGCGAGAGCCCAGCGTGGAGAGAAAATCCTGCCTCTACTCGGAGTCTGAAATGCACAAACTTTCATTTATCCGCTGCTTTACAGCAGACTTTTTCAGCAAGTGCTAAGTAATTTCAGCGCTCTGACCCCTTTCCTGCCTGTCCTCCTTGATAGATGCAGTCTGTGCTCTCCGTACCAGAGCAAGAAACTAACCATGTGCAGCAAAAAGCCTGAGCGCCCCTGCTCAGAGTGCCCTGCAAAATCTAGGGAGCTTTGAACTTGAACTCCATGCTTAATTACTAACAAGCTAATATTTGGGACTGATATTCTTTCCAGGGCTCAAAATAGAAGTTAGGTTCCTGTTTGTAAGGAGAGATGGGGTGGGGAGTGAGGGGGATGGTAAAAATGCCTTGCTCCATTCACCTCCTGTACAAATGGCAGCTTTGAGCCTTCTCTTTTGAAAATGGAAAACTCCCCTTCCAGATTCTCCATGCTGCCGTGTGTTTTGTGTGAGCGGCTGCAGCTTAATGTCAAATCCCTGCGTGTTCAGGGTCCATTACACATGAAACTGATAGTGAGAGTGGGGAAAGGAAAAGGCTTCTTAAGTTTCCTGTAACGACCTTCCAGTGAAACTTATCTGTCTTGAAAAATAAAATCTGATTGCTTCTTATCTTTGCCGTTATCCGGACAATTTCAGGCAGAAGTAAAAATCATAGCATCTCATGTTTTCAGACCCAGGCCTTGTGACTGGTCTGTCATGATAAGGAAAAAGTTCTCTCTGCTCCAGCGGTGATCTGAGGGTCCTCATTAAGACAGCAAAGTAGAAGTCGGACACGTAGAAGTGCTGCTTTTATAAGAAAGATCTCGGGACTCCGATATGTGGTCTTTGACCTTAAAGCACCCCAGAGAAATCCTGTTATTCCCTGCACGCGTGCTCTTCACGCGTCCCTTTGGCAGAGGGTGCTTGGCCCACGGCTGCTGTGACTGAAGGGGACAGTCTGGCATATTGGCACAAACCCACCTCCACCGGCCGCTGAAGCCCAGAGGGTAGATGGGGAGCACGGGTGGCTGGAGAGCCAGCAAGCGGGGTGGAAATTGCAACTCTGCCAGAGGGGCAGGCGGCGCGGACAGCGGTGTCTTAAATCAACTCCCAGCCCAAAGTATTTGGAGGGTTTTGCTTTTTTTCTCTCCCCCTTTTAATGCTCCCACCAGAGGTAGCTGCCTGTTGTGCATCCGTTCTTGCACCAGCTCTGCTAGGAGCACTTGCATGATCTCTTCTCTGAGCAGGCGGGTAAAACCCAGCCGTTCCCGGGAGAGCTGCGGGCTGCTGCCGAGCACATCAGGGTCTGATGTGACTGATGGGGGTTCTGTACTCACAGCTGTCTTGGGGCTATTCCTCACGCTGCAAAGGCTCTTTGTCTCATTCAAAGCCATGACCTCATTTTAGAGACAGAAAACAGAGAGGGAGAAACCCACCAACCTGCCAGCAGAGGTCAAAGGGCTCGCTGAGAGATATGTTAGCATCAAACTTCTCCGGCAGGGACACAAATAACTGGAATTGCAGACCAGAAAATTACCATGAAAAAATGGACTAACTACCATGTGATTACAAAAGGGCCCATTAGTTCTGTGTGTGTCTAGGATTCAGAGTATATCCTTTGAGGAAGAGCACGAGGTCACGCTCCCAAAACTTGAAGCAAAAGGGACTGTGGAAGTCTGTGCCTGCTGCTCTCCGGGGACGGCCGTGCGTGGCGCTTTGGCTGCTCGCTCTCCTCCTCCTTTCCTCGGCGCAGCCCTTGGCAAACACGACTTCTGGCAAAACGAAGGAAGGTTAGATTTTGGTGTTAGCTGGCGGCAGCTCCCGCTGGGGCTATATTTGTCGGACCCCTCGCTGCTACTTGATAATCAGCCTGTTGGGGTGCGGGTTGGGCGAAGGAATCCCTTCGCCCCCCTGCCGGGGCTGGGCAGTTTGTTTCTGCAGAGCCCCTGGCAGCTGCTGGCCCAGGAGCCGTGGCTGATGGTTTGGATTTACAGTCTCACGTGTCAGTGCCGGCTGTGGCCTTTGCTCCGGCCCTTGGGTTTTGCTGGTACCTCAGAATGGTCCTCTCCATCCCAAGGTTAGTCCTGAGACTCGGCTGGCCCCGTGACTGTCACAGCTTCCCAAATAAAGCCAGAAATGATGAAGCTCTGTCATGGGGTAGAAGTCCTAGAGCTGTCTCGGAGCCGAAGCTGACATCGGCTTGCTGAGGAGTCAGATGTCCCCTTATGTGGCATTTGTGCTTTGGTTGGAAACAAGAAGTTCCGATTTCACTTCCCATTTCCCAGCCCTGTGAACAGGCATTGCAAAATGGACACAGTAAAGCAGCTAGGGTTTCTGCCTTCCCATCTCTTCTCCGTAAAAGATGGGGAAATTATTCTTCTGGGGCTCAGCACTAGTGATTAAAACGCAGTTGTGTGTCACTTTTCAGTGCTAAGGTGACCTGTGTAGCATGCAGTGGGACAGCTATGTGTTCTCTGTACGTGGTAACAGCCATCCACCAGAACCGGTTTGCTTTTCTCTTTGCCAGTTCCAGTTTGCTGGGGTAAGAGCTTTGCTCTCTGCTTTCCCTGTTTCACCCCCGGTGATCGTTTCCCCTAAGCAGGATTACAGTAATGCAACCCCATGAAATCCCACGTGCTTGCTTAGGCAGAGCTGGTGGATAGAGGACATCGTACCTCCAAATAGGGTGGTAATGACCGGCACAAAAGTCCTTGTGCAATTTAGGTAGCTGTGGAAGAAAATACAGGTTCAATCCAGGTAGACATTCCCAGAATGTTGGTGAGCGTGGGCGTTCTTTGGCTTTGCTTTGCCTATGGGGGCACCAGTGAAGATGCCGTGTGCCCCAGCGTGCCCCAGACGAGCCTGCTGCCAGTGTTAGGTGTGCTGCAGGGTTTCGAAGGACTGTCCAGCCGCAGAGCTCTGGGGACCAGGCAGGTACCGTGGGGTGACAGTGCTACAGCCTGTGGTCAGGGGCACTGCTGGACCCAGCCCTGGTCCCCTGCAGGGCTGGGTGCTCCTCTGCAGTGATGGGTGCAGGCTCTTGGGTGCAGACTCTGCCTTTGCAAGGTTCTCCGAGGAGGAGGACGTGTCCGTGGGTCCTGGGCACAACACACACATCCTCGAGCCTCAGGGATGCGCAGCCAAGTGTTACCGTGGCCGGCACTGCTGGGGGGTCCCGGCAGCGGGGGGGTCTGGGCCACCTGTTGGAGTTTTAGACACGGGGAGGCTGCTGCCCTTTTTAACAGCGTCCATCTCTTTTCCCTCGCTTCCCGGTATTCCCTTTACAACCAGCCCATTGTGCTGTGGGCTACAGCAGCTGGGTGGAGTGTTTCAGGCTCAAGTGTAATTTCAGTGCCTTTAAAAGCCTTTGGAGGGCTTTTTTTTTTTTTTTTTCCTCCTCTCCCCCCAGCCCCCCCCCCCCCCCCTTCCTGAAGAGGACAGCAACGCCAACAAGGGATAATTTGATGGATTACTCTGCGGGGCTGAGGGGCTCTCCTTAATCCCCTTTGTGGGCCTGTTTGACTAGACGCGTAGCAGAAGCCCCCAGCCTCAGGCAGAGAAAAGGCAGCTCAGCAGGGTGGGTTTTACACACTGACATATAAATACGGGCCCTGGTCATGTGGTGCCGGATATAATCTGTGCCCGTTACCACGCTGCAGAGAAGGGGGGCACCTGGAGGGGGCTTATTTTTTCCCTTTCCAGTTCAATTTACATTTTTATTCTTCTGCTAAAAAAAATAATAAAAAAAAGAAGAGGGGGGTGGGGGAGAGGCTGACTCAGACCAAACGCCAGGGCGATGGGCACGGTATTTAAACACCAAAAATGAACCTAAGTGAAAAGCAGAACCAGATCATCTTTCCTTTCCCTTCCCGCTCCAAAACACGGGCTCCTCTCGTGAATAAAAGCCAGAGCCTGGGCCATGCAGTAGCAAAACAAAGCTGTAGCTCTGATGTAGAGCCAGCCAACCTCATCTGGAGGTCTCGGGTTGTTTATAGCAGACCTGACGCTGAGTCAGGAGGGAGCGATCAGAATGAGCGAGGCTGAAACTGCTGTTTCTCAGGTGGCGTTGTGTGTGCTCAGAAGCGTGCGGTGCTTCTGTGCTTAATGAAGTCTGGTGGTTAAATCCCAGTCCCGAGCAGGTAAAACACTGTGAGACCATCCTAAACCGTCCTGCCGTGTGGCGGGCATGAGCAGTCCCGTTGCGGTTCCTTCAGCGCAGTCTGAAGATCCCTCTGCAGTTGAGCTCAGCTACAGGGTATTTACTGGGGTGCTCAGTCCTTCACCGCACCACAGCAGAACTTGGCCCTCTATAGTGCAGTCACCTTTTTGCGGTGTCCCTAAAGGAGATGGGGCTGAGCTGCAGACCCGCAAGGCAAGGCTTCAGCCCTTCAGCCCGGGCTGCTGCCTGCCTGCAGAAAGCCGGGTGCCCAGCTCCATCCTGCGCCGTCTGATCTTGGCCAGGCTCCTCCTAGCGTGGACGGCAGCAGGATCTCCCAGGCGGCCCGAAGCCTGTTGCTGCCGCTGGGTGAACGTGGCAATGACGCCTGCCAACTGTGGGAGAGTTAATGATACCCGCTGGCATCCATCGCGGTGCGCGCTGCTGGGCTGATGTCCGTCCCTTGGAGAAGTGTGGTGAGCTCCGAAAGTGTCAGCGTGGCCTCTGCTGAGTCAGTGACCTCGTTAGACAGGCAGTTTCTGTTTGTAAAGGGGGAGGAGGAGGAGGAGGGTGAGGATGAGCTGGAACTGGCCACTTTTTGCTGCTGTATCCTTTTCACTGGTCAAGCAGGCGGGCACGGGAGCTAAGGCAGCCAAAGCCCGGGAGAAAGCCTCCTGGCAGGGGCGATTCCTTTGTCTGCCAGAGAGAGAAGCAGCTTGTGGGACAGGAGGTCAGTGGAGCCTGTGGGCTGCCCTGCTGTCTGTTTGATGTTCTCATTGCGGGGTGAGGATAAAGCTATTGGCACAGCTCCTGAAAGGAGCGTGAGATACCACAGACGTGCAGGGTGAAGGGCAAGCGGGACAGATCTTTCTCCACCCTGGAAGACATCCTCTCTGCATGGCAGGCAGAGCAAGGACAGTGCTGTTAGCCTGCCAGGCTGGAAAACATCCTTTCCTAACTCCCGTTCTTAACAAATATTTTGACCTCCGCATCCATCTCATAGGGACTTTCATTTGCCTTTCCCTGGTGCCTTTGCTTTAGTCAGCTGGTGAATGTGGGACAGTGACCTGTTTCACGTGCCCCTGCTGCTCACTGTAACACACAGAAGACACTCAGTGGTCACTTGCCCTCACAGATGCACCTTTACCTGAAGGATATCAGCAAAAAATGCCTCCCAGAGCTTTTGCAGAAGTGAACCAGTCCCTTGGGTTGCCTCTGGAACAGCCCAACCCTGCTCACCAGGACTGACCAGCCTCCCAGGTCAGGAGGGCCAAAGGTAAAGGGAAAGTCACCGGGTGGTTTGTGCCCTGCCCCTGCTCCATGGCAGCTGCAGATGTATTCTGCTGGCTCTGAAATGACTTGTGCTCTGTGGTTGAGGCAGTGGGAGCCTGGCAGGACCTGAGGTTGCATCTCAAAGTCCATCTTGGTGAGCCCTAGCCACCTGGAGGGAAGGTGAATGGCTCGGTGGTTACGGGAGACCAGAGCTTTGCTCACTGAGCGGGTGCAGTCTGGTTTAGTGGCCCACAGACGGGGGAAGATGCAGCCTCCTGAAAATCAGCTGCTGGCTGCAGGTGCTTCACATTGGCGGCTTCTTCTCTCTGTGGCTTCTTACTTTCAGTTCACCAAACGGGGATGGAGGTGAGCTGCCTTCAGCCCCGGTGCGTGTCTGTTGGGCCGGGGATCAGCCTGCATCAGGAGAGCAGCAAGCACAAGAGGGCCTGAACTAAGCTCTGGCTTTTACATCACCCTGAAAGCCGGATGATCACGTTGTAGGTGCTGCAGCAACGCAATTGCAGCACGGCAGGAAGGAACTAACCCCAAGTCCTAGTAAATTCAGATGTCTCCCTTTGAACCAAACTGCGTGGAAGGTCTTCTGCGCTGTTGCGGGGACCTGCCCCTGCCTGTAACTCTGGAAGCATCTGTAGCATTTAGTCATAGATTAATATATCCTGGTGTCTGGGCTGCTGCACTGTGGGGTGAGGGAGGGAATTTCAAATGGGCTGGGATGCCCAGGTCTTCCTTGTTCTCGTCGGAGGGGATTTCCACCCACTGCTGCTCTTTCCCTAAGCAGAGCTGCCGAAGCCGATATAATGGAGCCCCCGAGCTCAAAGGAAACGCAGAGTTAATTCAGAGAGACTAAATAAATGGCCGTTCTCCCATCCCTGCTTAATGACCACTCCCCTCTCCCCACGCTGTGAATGGGGTCAAGGAGATTTGGGAGGGGAGGGGGAAGGGGAGAGGGTCAGGAGGGGTCAGGTGAGTTTTCCATTTCATCCCGCGCAAGCCTGCCAGGGCTATTCTCCATGGTGTATTTCACATTCAGCTGCGGTGAATGGACACTGATAGCTGTGAAAGGATCTGGCACTGTATGAACAGCCCTTCCCTAAGCACTCGCCCTTGTGCTCTCTCCCACCCTTTCTTCCAAAGGGCTTCCAGGGAGCGGGGAATTAATAACATTCGTAAAGAGCCCCTTGGAAGGTTGGAAATGTAACGGGTGGTTATGAATGGAAACCCAATGGCCAGCCATACCCTTCGCCCCCTCCCCTCTCTCTGCTCCTGGTGGGAATAGGTTCCTGCACCAAACCTGCCGTGCCGTGGGGAGGGGAGGTGTGGGTCCGTATCACCTGGGGATGGCTGGGCTGGAGCAGCTCCCACCGGAGCTCCCCGCACAGCACCAGCTCCTGCCTCCAGTGCTGGCCAGTACCAGCTGCCTCGTGTGCTTCTCCCCAGAGCCAAGGCTTTGCCTTTTCCTTTGCCAAGGCAAAGGCTTTCGTGGGGAAATTCCTTCCCATGTAAGACAGGGCTCAGATTATTACAGAGCCCTGACGGGTCACAAATAGTTGAATCGAATTCTCTGTTGTCTGACCATTGCTGTGGCTGTTTGTTGAACTGTGGGGTAGGTGCGCGACTGTGATAAATCAGGGAGGCTGCTGCTACCACCTTGAATAACAACTCTTGTCCCTTCTGCACCCGTGTGAGAGACTGGAAGGATTATGGAAGGGTGTGGATTCTTCTGAGAGATAAATGAATTTTTGTCTGCCATGCAACTACACCCCAATTTTATTTTTAAAATATCCGTCCCTCCATCTTCATTCTATTTAATCACTGTTTAGATGCAATTACTTGTAAGATCGAACGTCGGAAAGATTAGAGGAGATTGGGAGGAGAGACTCGGTCTTTGCTCGTTCACGTCCGTCAGCGCCCTGCACGTAGTCCACTCTCTTCAGGTGTCTTGGAGTTCATTCCTTCTGAAAGTGAAAGGTGCGGTTCAAAGTCTGTTCGCATGGGCACACAGCAACGCCTGCGCCGGCTGATGGGAGGCGGGAGGTGGGTGTCTGCTGACACTGGGGTTGCTTTCTGTAAAGGAGCCCGTGCATGTGACATCACCCGTGAATTCAGCCCCGTTTCCACGTGCGTGTCTGTGCCCTTGCTGGGGCACAGCTCAGACCAGGGGTTTCCTCATGCAGGGCCCTGCTGCGTCTCTGTGCCACAGTGAGCGCAGGAAGACATTTGTCAACGCTTCTGCTGTGTGTGAACGAACTCTGAGTAGGGGAAACGTGTGAACTCAACCTGCTGGCCCGTTGCCTTTAGAGAAATGGCCCCTGAGAAGCCGCTTTCCCTGGTTCCATCCCTGCTCCTTCTCCTTGCTCCCTGCTGGTGCTGCTGGGGGAGTTGCACCCACGGAGGCAGCCTGCCTGGCTGCTCCCCGTTCTTCTGGGTGCTTGAGCAGGAGAGGGGAGAGAGGGCAGGAGACACCAGGGCTGCAGGAGGTGCCAGCCTTTCAGCTTTGGTTGCCGTTGCTGAAAAGCCTGCTCTGTGCAGGTGGGTGGCAGAGAGCCCTCTCCCCTCCGGTTGCCTTTGTCCGGCATCTGCTGCTTTGCTCCTGCCCCCAGGACCCGCCCTCCTACCTGGCTGCCAGGTGAACCAGCCTCTCCAAGTTGATCTGTTGTTTCTCTGCAGAGAAAGGAAAAATTTGGTTTGCAAGCTTAAAAGTAAAACAGAAACCCTGGGTTTCAAGATGCTTTACTTCTCCTTGGGGAGGGAGAGGAAGAGCAGAGGAAGAGCCTTAATGCTCAGCAGCAGATGATGTCCCCATGGCATGACAGCTTGGTGAGCAGCTGTGAAAAAGCCCCACATGTGGCTCCCTCCTGCTGCTGTGTGCAGGAAAGCTTACACAGAGGGGTTGCTGTGGCCCTTTCGGGGGGGTGGGTGTTATCCTTGCCAAGGCACTTGGCATTGTGCTCCATAGGGAAGGACAAATACTGTCCCTATGGTAGAAGTTTTGGGAAGCTGAGACCACAGGGCATGAGGTGCTTGCTTTCGTGCGGCTTTTTGGACCAGCCACCCCCCACCCCCTGCCAGACTGTGCAAGGTCTCCCCAGCACAAGATGCCAAATCCCACTGGGCTGGACAGGCTGTTGGGTGTGATGTGCAAATGCTGCTGTTACACCAGGATCTCCCAGTCAGGAGATGTTTCCCTGCCTCCTTCCACACCAGGACAAAGCTATAGAGCACCAGCACCAAACCAGTCCTCCTGCATAGTATGCCAGAGGAATTGTCCTGGGAGAGATTAGTGGTTTAAATGAAGTGTTTGGTTTTGCTGCTGGGGCTGTTATTTAGAGCCAGACTGTTACCTGCAAAGCTGCAGGGAACGTCTCATTATCTATAAAACGAAAATAACAATTCCCTGTACTAAATCTCTCTCTGCTGCCTGTTTGTGAAGTGCCAGCGAGACCAGCGAGGGCAGGTAACAAATTTTAACGGCAGGGCAGTGCTTTGGGCAAAGTTCAGGTGTGAACCCAGCCCTGGAGTTTCCTTCGGAGCTGGAAGCACGGTGCAAACGTCAGCTTCCCAGGGCTGGTGCCTGCAGCGTGTGTTTGCTCAGCGCCTGATGCGAGGGGCTCAGGCGCAGGTGTGGTTGTGGAGCTAATATAATATAGTAACGTGGTGTTATCAGGAGGCAGGGAGGGCCCTGAAACCAAACCCGCTCGGTTCCACCTCTGCTTGCCTGCAAACTACTTAAGTAGCTTTTCCTGAATGCTGTGTGCCGCGCTGGGCTGGCTTTGGGGAGCGCAGGGATCACCTGTCACCGCTCAGCGCCGAGGAGGTGAGTCCCGGCTTCTGCCGTCCTTTCAGCCTGGCCTCCCAAACCCTCCTTTTCCATCCCTCTGCCTCTTCCTTACAGAACAACTTGTTCAGATGATTTTCCTAGTCTGCGCTGGTATTTCTTTCCAGCTAAGCCAATCCGTCTCTCTGTATCCCATGAAGAAAACAAAGTCATTGATGGGTGTTGGGACAAAATGCCATTTAAACAGAAAAGGGTTCAGAATCGGTTGCAACTCTGCGTATAACTTGGTTGCTGTTGTCAGCTTCTCATCTCTGGCTGTATGTGAGTATTGCTTCTGGGTATGCTGGGTTTTATTTTTTTGTTAAAGCCCTCTGAGGGTGTGGGGAGGGGAAGAGACAGGTCTTTTCTTAGCCATTGACAAGAAATTCAGCCCCTCTGCCTCAAAACTGAAATTGTCAGGCAGTGGGGGAGACGGACAGATTCCTGCTTCCTCCCCAGGGCTAGAGGTGACGCTGCAGTAAAAGGGAAGAAACCCATTTTTATTTCTCTGTGCATGTGAGACATCTTTTACTTAACGTTTGGGGTTTACCTTGGGCTAAGCCCCCCTCTGCAAGCCTTCCAGACCCTGGACTACAGCAGGCAGTGGACATTAAGCTAGACCTGGAAAGGAGATGTAAACTGATGGTGGCTCGGTTCACTTTGGTTTGTGAGTCTGCTTCCCCCAGCGAATAGCACCGAGGCTTGCGCTGCTGGAGCTGCAGGGCTGCAGCTTAAATTCCTATCCCAAGGCTGTCAGCCAGCTGGGCACCCATCACAAACGAACAAGGCTGAGACATCCTGTGTCTAGCCCACATCTGAGAAAGGTGGTTGCTGCCCCCAATCGCTTCCTTGCAGATAGAAGGCATCTGAAGCAACACAGAGCCTATCTGGGGTCTCCAAGCGTTCCTTTGAAGTCTTATCGTGCGATTAAAGGAAAGCTGCTGCTGTTCCCCTCTGCCGTTAGCTTGCTGTTTGACCTTGGGCAAGTTATTTAAATGTTCACGGTTATTAAAAGGAGGTATCTTTTGTGACAGTCGAGGTCTAAGCAAGTGTGGAGGGGGAAAGTGAGGGATCCTGGAAGGAAAATAGTATTTATTGTGCGTAATTGGCAGCCCGACAACTCCTCAGCTCAGGAGTGGTGTGTTTCCTCTGCAGCGGCGAGAGGAGAGCGCGATGCTTGCATCTTTGTAAAAACCTCATGGCCACGCTTCCAGCTTCACCCAGTCATCTCTGTATGAGTTATTTGGCTGATGGCAAAGAGGGGAAGAAAGAGAAAAGTGAGAAAGCAGGAAACTGCCCCAACTGTACCTGTTTACTAACACTTGCGCCGTGATGGAGGTCCAATAAACACGCGCGCTCTGTGAAGTTAGGGAACGCTAATTTGCAGCACGTTTGGTGATAACCTGGAGATTTCCCTCTGCCCAGTGCAGCTGTGGCAGAGCTGTGGCCCAGGGCACTGCAGGTTCAGCAGCCCCTCCTGCGCACCCACTGAGCACCCCGCTCAGCCCCCTGACCAGCCGCCCTGCCAGGTCCCACCCGCTCTGCCAGGCATGGCAAAGGCGAGTGTTGGCGGGGACGTGCCCTGTAGGAGCCTTTTCCTCTCCGCTGCAATGGAGGCAAAGAATTTAGTGGGCTGCAAAACTGGATTTTCTCCTCGTTTCTTCAGATGGGTTCCCTCTCTGCAGCTAAGGAAGGGAAACGATGCACCAGCCGGCTGCTCTGGCGTGCGGGGTGCAGGCAGGCAGTTACGGGGGGAAACTCCTCCTGTGTGTCTCACGTTCTGTTCAGTCCCCTTCATCCAAAGACCCCAAAGCACTTGGGGGCTGCACTGTGGTGGGACAGGAGGCAGAAGCGTCTCTGCAAACTGGGAACATGCTGCACAGTCCAGAAATGGGTCATAAGCTGAAGGACATTCAGGCTGATGGGACCCGTCGTGCCTTGTTGCCACAGGGCAACTCGATCAGGGCTCATTTAGGGTGAGAAGTCGGAGGACATGAACCCTGAGAATTAGGCAGCAAGTTGGTTTACTCCTGAATTAATGTCTTGCTAACTCCTTCTACCTTTCCCAGAATAACTACAGACCATCTTTCTGAGATGCTTTTAGCAAAACAGCAGTTTGGTGGGCTAGATGCTGGCAACCTTGCAGGATTTCTTTTGTTCGTAGACTGACATAGTGGCAGGCTCATAACAGGTTACTAAGAAGCATCTGCTTACTCTTGCCTTAGCTGCTTAGTCCCTGTCCTGATCTGGTGGCCTCTCCCCTCTGAAGAAGGCTGGAGAGAGGGAGCATGTTACTGGGCAAATAAATGACTCAGACTAATGAGTAAGGTAATTGCCATTCACTGTTAGATGAGGCTAAAGTGGGTCAGGTTTGTTTGTGAAACTCCATGGAGGCACCATCTGTTCTCTGCGCCCCATCCCAGGGGCTGGAGGCAGGATTGGGGTGAAACTGCTTCCCTGGGAGCCTGCAGAGCAGCACGGGAGATGCCCCGGTCATTAGGAGCGGTGTGGGTCTCTAGAGATGACCCTGTGTGACTGCAGGCGAGTGCCTGCAGCCCTGATCCTCCAAGTGGGCTCTTAATTGATTTCACTGGGAGAGGGGACCCTCAGTCCTTTTGTCTCTCTGCTACAACTGCCCATCTATAAGATGAGGCCGGACAGGACACTGAGAGGTCATTAGACCTCCCTCAGCCCGAAGGCAGGATTGGATTTTCCCAAACCGTGTCTGACAGGTGCCTGTCTCACCTGTCACGAAACCTGGCACCGATGTAGTTTGCATCTTTTAACCCTGCCGCTCTCCCAGATGTCCCCTCTTCATCGTCCTGTGCCTGCAAGCCTGCCGGGAATGGGGAGACTCTCTTTCAGGGATGACATGTCTGCATGATACCTGGGTTTTGCCCTTTCCCCTGCCCTGGACCGCACTGTGCCTAACAAGCTCTCTCTTCTCTCAGACCACAGCACGTGAGCAGGAGGGGAAGCCTGGGGTGGGATTCCTGCCAGCCCACGGCCAGACCCAACAGTGCTGGGGCCACATCTTGCAATAAGAGGAAGAGGAAAAGACGGTTCATTCACCGTTGCTAAAAATGGGAGACAGCATCTGTCCAGCAGACCAGGAAGGGAAGCTCCAGACCTTGCCTGGGGGGCATCCCCGGGAGTGCCACAGCCGGAGCGCCACAGCCCTGTGGCAGTGAGGGGTGTCGGGGCAGCGTGGCTCAGAGGACCTGGCTCACCATGCTCTTCCACAACCGCAAGACCCAGCTCCTGCTGGTCAACTCGCTGACGTTCGGCCTGGAGGTCTGCCTGGCAGCAGGGATAACCTACGTGCCTCCGCTGCTGCTGGAAGTGGGTGTGGAGGAGAAGTTCATGACCATGGTTTTGGGTAGGCAGTTCGTCTCTCGTCTTTGAGGTGCTTGTTTCCCCTTCGAGACTGGAGGGTGTGGGCTAATGAGGGCATGGAGGCTTGCCTCTGCGGGGTGGTTGCAAGGCTGCTGTTTGGTCAAGGGCAGCTTTGGAGGAGGGGGCTGTGACCCTGTGAAGCTTAATGAGGTCCTGAAGCATCCCAGGCTTTTTATACAGAGCATGCACACCAGCGTCCTCCAGATCTGTCCCCCTAACGCCACCTCTTTCTCTTTTCCAGGGATAGGACCTGTCCTTGGCTTGGTTTTTGTCCCACTGATTGGATCTGCCAGCGACCACTGGCACAGCAGCTATGGCCGAAGGCGGCCTTTCATCTGGATGCTTTGCCTGGGAGTCCTGCTGAGCCTCTTCGTCATCCCACATGCCAGCAGCCTGGCCAGCCTGTTTGCCCTCAACACTCGCCCGCTGGAGATTGCCTTCCTCATCCTGGGCATTGGGCTACTGGATTTCTGCGGCCAGGTCTGCTTCACACCGCTGGAGGCCCTGCTCTCAGACCTCTTCCAGGAGCCAGACAACTGCCGCCAGGCCTTCTCCATGTACGCCTTCATGATCAGCTTGGGGGGCTGCATCGGCTACCTGCTCCCAGCCATTGACTGGGGCGGCAGCTTCCTGGCCCCGTTCTTGGGAGGGCAGGAGACCTGCCTCTTCAGCCTCCTTGCCATCATCTTCCTCGGCTGTGTGCTGGCCACACTCTTTGTGTCGGAGGAGGCGGCCACCCCGGCAGATGTTCTGGATGGCCCAGCGCTGAAGGACGCTCCCCCTAAGCCCTCGCCTCCTGCCTGCTGCTCTTGCCAGCTCTCCAGGAGCTCGTGTCTCCTGCAGGCCAGGCATACGATGCAGGCCCTGAGAAACCTCTGCACGCTGGTGCCGCGGCTTCACAGCCTCTACTGCCGCATCCCCAAGGTCATCCGGCGCCTGTTCGTGGCCGAGCTCTGCAGCTGGATGGCACTCATGACTTTCATGCTGTTCTACACAGACTTCGTTGGGGAAGGGCTGTACCACGGCATCCCCAGAGCCAAGCCGGGCACGGATGCCAGGCGCCACTATGATGAAGGTGAGAAGTGAACCAGCTACTCTGAGGCTGCAGCACGTGTTCCCTAGGACAGCAGTGTTTGGTGGAAGCTAGGAATGAGCTCAGCTCTGCTTGTAATGTGAAATAGTTACAGGAAAGTAGACTTTACAGATGGGTCAGGAAAAAGCATTCCCCCCCGGCTCCCAGAGCATTACACAGTGGACCAAACAGGGAAATTTTTTTGTCCTGTGAGTTACCCAGCAGAGAACTGGATCTGGCAGTGCAGCCCTGGCCTGGGGCTGAATTGTTAAGAGGCAGAACAATCTGGCAGGTTGTGCACTGAACAGGATGGATCCGGCTCTCTCTGCAAGCTGTGGCTGCTGTTGCCAGCTCCTTTCACTGCTTTTCCCTCCTTTTTACATGAGGGGTGATGGTGCTCCCCATCTCCTGGAGAGCAGGGGCTGGAAAACCAGGACATGCTCAGTGGCAGTGCGGTGGGCTTTGCTGCATCTTCCTTTCATGCTGCTGTGAGATTCCCATCTCACATCTGGATCTGGGGAGCCCTTGAGCAGCTTCCCCAGTTCTCACCCCTCTCTCCAATGCTTTCTGATAGCGCTCACCGCTGGAATCTGTAGCTGCTGTGTCCACATCATGGGATGCTGCTCACTGTGACACGTTACCTGCCTACTGTTGTTGCCTGCTGTGGTGTGCCAGAGCCTTGACTCGCTGCCCAGCCCTTCTTTTGCTCTCCCTGATCTAAGTCTTTTATTGTCGGTGGCACCTTCCTGGCCCTCCTCCTCCAGCTATATATCTTGCCCTCTGAGTTTTCCACTCACTGCCTCCGTGAGCTCTGCAGTACACTGCCTCTTTGTGCTGAGTGTCTGTTTAAGTTAAAGGGAGCTTAATTATTACTTAACACTTGCACTGTATAGCTTCCAGGAGGTCAGGACTCCATTGTGCTAGCTGTCATAGAAACATGTGTTGAGTAATGATCCTTACTTCAAAGAGTTAATGCTTTTAATTCCCTGAAATCTGATAGATCTTTGCAAAGGGTAAGGTCTGGATTGCTACCGGATAGTGCAGTCATTTAGGGGGTGTTGTATACTTTACCTTGGCTTAAGCACAATTCCTTGCTCCTTTTGTTCTGTTGCTGGTTTTGGCATCAGATAACAGCAGATCCTGGTTCATAAGCAGGTGACAGATCCTGCCTCAAGAGTAGGAAGGTGCAAACAATGGACAACGACTTCCAAAGAGAAGAATGGCACTGGGACTCCCATCTCCCATTGCCCCTCTGGTTAGACTGGGGTGCCCAGGAGCAAGCGTAGGAGATACTCGCTGCTGGTGGAGGGTGGGAGCTGCAGGCTGGCTGCTGCAGCCCTGCGATACGTTAGGTGATGCTGCTCTGCTTCCTGACCGAGCCGTGCGGTTCTTGGGGCTCTTTGCAGCTGTGCTGCACTCCGCAGGGGCTGTACTGAGCTGGGCACCCAAGGAGGGGGAAGGGGACCAAAGGTGTTTGGCTGTGTGACGCCTGGGGGTAGTCACCGTGTGTCTGTCACCATCTCTGCTTACCTACAGGTGTCCGGATGGGTAGTTTGGGCCTCTTCCTGCAATGCATCACATCCATCTTCTTTTCGACAATCATGGACCGGATGGTGAAGCAGTTTGGGACGCGGGCGGTCTACCTGGCGAGCGTGGTGTTCTTCCCCGTGGCTGCCTTCGTCATGTGCCTTTCCCACAGTGTCATCGTTGTTACCATCTCAGCTGCTCTGACGGGCTTCACCTTCTCTGCACTCCAGATCCTGCCATACACACTGGCATCACTGTATCATCATGAAAAACAGGTAGGGATCCGCGCCAGGGGGCAACGTGCCAGGTAGCTGTGGGGACAGCTTGGCCAGCCTCTTTTGCCACTTGTAGCTGGTACAGTCAGTTCAGCCCATGGAAGAGAAACGTATGCCCGTGTGCAAAGGTTTTCCACATGTGCCTCTTCTCTCCAGGCTGTGTCTTCTCTGAAGATTCATCTGAAATGGAGGAGCTAAGAGAGTTTAGCGTCTCCTTCCTTAGGCATCCCCTGCTGGCAACAAGCATATTACGCAATTTTAAAAAGTGGGGAGGCAGTAAGATGGGAGAAATCAGCTAGGGTTGGTGTATCAAAAGGGGCGCCCTGTGATTCTCTGTGTTCTGCATACTTCTAGGGAACCTGGTGCAGGTTAGTTACACCTGTGTGCATTCTGCATCCAAGTCACATCTGTAGCACTGCCAACCTGAGGTGCTAAAAGTCTCCAGAATTTTCAGCCCTTAGAGGTCCTGCCTTCCAATTTTTGTCCGTAGCATGAAGATCAGTAAAATGAAAACCTGAGGTTCTTCCTATTCCCCTAGCTCCAAGAAAAATAAACGTTGTGAAACTTTTGACACCAATACAAAAGCTAGTAATCGTGTCCCACAGATGTTATCCTTGTGGAGAAGTCCTAGGAGGTTCCTGAGTTGCACAGTGGATTAATAGGAGTTTCTCTTGTGCTGCAAATGCAAAATTAATTTGTGGTTTGAGAGCAGCTCTTTCATCCCAATAGCAGGCGGTTCATGAAATAAAGTAGGAGATTTACCACAGGCATCCAGATGTTCACATTGAACAAATACTTGTGACCAACCCACCCCAATTTGCATCAGGCACCCTGTCAAAATAGGGGTAGGAGGGAGTGTTCTGCTTTGCAAAAACTCAGCTTGGCTGGGATCTCCCATGGACATAATATCAAGAGAATGAAAACCAAGCTCCACAGGCTGGGAATGTGAAGGCCACATGCCCAACTGTTTGTCAGAGGCTTGACAGGGAAGCGCTCATAGTACAATGAGGTGTGGGTACAGCTGGGTTTGGCCTCTCTGTTGCCCTAACTCGAAAGTTCCTCCTTCCTTTACCAACTACTTTGCGGCAGGCTGCAGGGAGACCCCACAAGAAGTAGTCCCCAAAATGCCTTTTGTGGAAAGTTGTCCAGCGTCCCCATTTCTGTTCTGTCCTTTATTCTTATACTGTTGGAATCTGTCATCGGTTTTGTTTGCCTTCCCTCGTTCCTGCTTCCTCTCTTCCCTCTCTTTTTTTTACTCCCCCCCCCACTTTAAACGCTCCTCCTGAAGCAAATCAGCAGAAGGGGCATCCAGAGTGGCTGTTGCTTCCACCCTGTGCGGGATCGTTGGGGAAAGCCTGCAAGGCCACCTCAGCTGGAGCTCCTTGCTGTGCACAGGCTGTGTAAGTCACTCTGCTCTCCTGCATGTCCTCTCATCTTCGCATGGCTGCTAAACCTCGTCTGGAACAGGAGGAAAAGCTCTGCATGTTCTAACAGCGCTTGAAAGCTCGGTAGAGGTGAGATGCATGGTGAGCACTCACACCTTCTGCGGGAGGTTGGGGAGAGCTGGGTTCCTTGCTCCCACCGCTCCCCATCAGCTGTAGAGGCAGATGAAGCTCTTGGTTGAGGCACCGGTGGCTCCTGTGGTTGTGTCCTGTGTTACAAGGGGTGGTTTTAAAGCCTAAGTTCTCACCAAGGTCATGCCTGTGAGTATCTAAGTCATTTTCTCTAGATCTAAATTCTCTGCACTGGTATTTTTAGACGCTCCAGCCAGGACTCGTGTATCTCTGAAGTCCTAGTCGGCATCAGTATAGAAACGAAGCAATTGTGGCGTGAGCCTTTAGGGCAGCTCAGCAGGGTTCTGGAAGTGTCAGTGTCAAGTGCAAAGGGCTGGAGCTGCGGGGGACATCCTAGTCTGGCTCACGCTGTGCCCTTTCTGTGCTGGGTTTGAGTTGCTTTGCAGCGTGATGGCAGTAGGAGGCATGTGGGAGGATTTTGAAGCTCCGCGCAAGGTGAGCGACGGTCATGGGTTGATGCATTTAAGCATAAATTCATGAGCCCAGGCAGAACTGAGGAGCTGAGGGTGTAGTGAGCAGCTGAGCAGAGCCCAGGTAAAGCTTTTGGAAGAGGACTGCTGTTGAGTGAAATTGTTCTCGTCTGGTTTCTCTTCTCAGATTGAATCTGAAACTGTTTCTGCTACAGATCTGCAGCCATGGCCTGGGGCGGCATGAAGGGAGACAGGCTGGTGCTGACACACACTGGGGCAGGGCTGGGTGTAACTGGGTGGGTGCCAGGGCTGCGGGAAGCATTGGGATGGCCTGCAAGAGAGCTGGAGTGCCCACACGCTCCTGATCCGTGTCCAGGTCCCACCTGCAAAAGGAAGTTCAGGCAAGCCCCTCTGAGCCCTGCGGGGGGGTACGGTGCTCTCCAACAGGTGCTGTTTTTTCCTTTTTCTTTTCTTTCTTTGTTCAGTCTCGTGCAGATAATGGATTAATGTGTCCTTCGTTATCTGCTGTACCCCATGCAGACCAGCGGTTGTGCATAATTGCAAGTGCCCTGGAGTTTTAAAGCTGGAGCTCTGCAGCATTTTTGCTGTCTGCACGTGACTGCCCATTATTTGTTGGTGTTAACCTGGAGAGCTTTTTGATCCAAATAACTCTGTGAATACTGCTTGAGTGAGCCATGCCCCAGAGATCTCACAGGTTGAGCAGAGCGAGGCTAAAAAACGTGAGAAGAAAAAGATTCTTGTTCTTGCCCCCCACCTTTTCTAGCCTGAGTGAGGAGGCGCAGGTCTGGCAGATGAAGCAGCTCAGCTGAGGTCATGCATGCACGGTCTGTTGCAGAGCTGAGAACAGAGCTTTTTCCTGAGTTCCCAGCACTGTGCCATCCCGGCTGGTGTTGGAAGTGTCCCACGTGCTAAGTAGTGGCTGTGCACCCAGGGCTCTGAACTGTTCGCCTGCCCGTTGGAGGGTTTGGGTTTCCCAGTCAACCGTTTTATAAACGCTCCCGTTTGCACCGGAGGGGACGGTCTGGCTTTGTGATAGCTCCAAGGTGGGCTCTGGCCCTTTGCTCCTGGCCTGCAAGTGTGCGCCAGCGGCTGTCGGGGTGGGATGAGCTGTAGTTGGTGCCCAGATTCCCGTGGCACCCAGTGAGGAGGTGACAACCCAGGGCTCAGCACAGAGCCTGGGCTGACTTTGGGGTGCAGCACTCTGCTGAGCCCCAGAGCTTCAGCACAGCAAAGGCACCACTTGGCCAGATTCCCCCAGGGAGTCAGGGTTGCTTTGAACCCCACGCCAGTTGGGAAAAGCCAGGCTGGCTCCTGGAGCCCATCTCACATGGGCCAGGCTCTCTGCAGGCGCTCCCCACCTCCAACAGCCTGACCCAGTGCACACAAAGCACAGAGTGGTTTTGCTCTCTTGCACAAAAAATGGGGCCCCCCCTGCCCCCCACCTCACTTGCTGGGCTCCACCCTGCCGACTCATTCCTCACGTGCCCTTCTGCTTTCCCCCAGGTATTTTTGCATAAATACAAGAGCAAAGAGGAGGGAGATGCAGCTCGACTGGACAAGAAATCAGCCTTCTCCAAAGGTCTCCTTTCCAGCCAGAAGCTGCCTTACCAGAATGGACACGCTGGGAGCCTCTTCTCTTCTTCCTCCTCTTCCTCCTGCCCTCCAGCTGCCAGCTCGGCTCTGTGCGTCAGCTCCTCCTGCGACGTCTCGCTTATGATGATGGTGGGAGAACCGGACTCGGTGGCTCCTGGCCGAGGGATCTGCTTGGACCTGGCTATTTTGGACAGTGCTTTCCTCCTCTCTCAGGTTGTCCCCTCCCTCTTCATGGGGTCCATTGTCCAGTTTACACAGTCAGTGACTGCCTACATGGTGTCAGCTGCCGGCTTTGGCCTGATCGCCATTTACTTTGCAACCAAAGTTGTCTTTGATAAGAGTGACATGGCGAAGTATTCGGTGTGATGTGGAAAGCGCCGGGGCGGCGCGCGGGTGCCTGCACGTGGCCATACGAGGTGTATGTGTGGTGTTCACGTGGCCACCACGGGAAGCCTCGTGTGGCACCTGCTCTCCCCATGCCACAGCCCCGGGGGCGGGGTAGTTCTGGGGCTGGGGGCAGGAGAGATGCAGCAGGGCTAATCTCAGGTGTAAATATGAGGCATCGGGGCATTGTGCTTCGGGCCATCAGTGCTTTCCAAAGGTGCCTTGATCAGAAGAAAGCACTGCACAGCCAGCACCAAAGGGGTTATACAGGGGAGAGACAGGAAAGGACTTTTCCTTTAATAACGGGTCGTGTTTGTGAACAGGAGAGGCGGTGGTATGGGAAGGGGGGGAGGGAATCATTGGCTCTCCTGTTTTCCAGTTATAGCTGTATCCTATTCCCCCGCTTGTAGTTTTACTCAACTTCTTGAGCAATACTTCTGCAAATAGGACACTGGGAGGAGTTTTCTTTGGAAAAAAAGATGGGTGGCTAAGGTTTGGCCGTGGAGCAAAGGGGGTGCGTATGTGTGCACACACGCTTCCGTCCTTCCCCACCTCTTGTGACTGGGAGAAACCATTTAGGAGAAAAGTTACTATGTCTTGTTTTGGAAAAACAAGTAATGTTTCATTAGGACCAGTTCCAAAAAGTGACTTACCTTTTACCTATGTACCAAGTTGCATCAGAGGGAAAAGACTTCTTAACTTTTTTTTTTTTTTTTTTAATGATTGTTTTTAGCTTTCTTCACACAGTTCTCAGTAGCTCTGACCTCTCACTCCCCAGTGCTCAGAACTGCTGCCTGCCTTGTCCCCTAACAGATCTGTGCCTCTTCCACACCTGGCCACTAAAAGATGCTGCCATATCACAAGGGAAATCTGTTCTCAGGAGGTTTTATGTCCTGTGGCAGCAAAGTAGACCAGAAGGGGTTTGCTGCAAGGCTGCCTGGGAGCAAGCGTGCCAGTCCAGAGGGGCTGGGGGAGTTGCTTCTCCGCTGATGAGTAGCTGGAGCCGGCAGCAGTCACTGCTGGCGTAGGTGCCTGGAGTTGGTCGCTGGCTGCGTCTGTTTTCCCTCAGGAACGTGTCCCCAGAGCAGCTTTCGAGGCCAGACTCCTCTTCCCAGACAGAGGCTGCCAGCTGTGCTTGCCGGCTGGCAGGAGCACACCTTGCAGGGAGCGCAGCCCCCTGCCCAGCACCGTGGCAGAATTAACACCTTGCCAGCATGCCCAGGGAGGCTCCTAAAGCAGCATCATTAACAGGAGGTGGGTGGGATGAAATGTGCCTGCAGCCGCTCTGGCAGCTGCTTCAGAGCCGGGTGAGCTTAGTTCTTGGGGGCTGGACAAACGGAGCAGGACAGAAACTCTTGATGCTGTTTACACCTGTGATTTGCTGATCCAGATTACATATTTACTATGTTAGACTTGTTTGGGCTTTTTGAAATTTGTTTGATTTCTAGACAGGAATCGAGATACTGTTACTGAGGCACAACATAAACACTGTTAGAGTAAGGCAAAGTGCCTCTTGCTCCCATAGCACTGGGACCAAATGCTTCTGGATGGTTCCGTCTGTTGAGCTCCCAGGTGTGAGTCATCTCCCACGAGCAGATCGTGTCCCCTTCTGGCCAGTCCCATTCCCCATAGGACTGGACCAGCTGGAATAATTCTGCTGGTGGCAGATTTCTGCCACTCGACTACTCATACACTACTCATAGTCTAGGGTCCTGGCCCGCAGTCACCACGTAGACTCCAAACTGCCTATGGAGCGTGGAGGAAGGCATGAATTGGTCCTTTGGAGGCCAGGCTGTGAGTATGCAGCTGTTCAACGGTCCTTAACTGTGGCTGCTCTAAACAAAGTGTTTGTGACTAATTTTTCTGCGGAGGTGTGTGGGCAGTGAGAGGCGCTGGTGAGGTTCGGCTGAAGGGCAAAATGTTGCTATTTTTGCAAGATCTTGTCAGACTATTCCTTGGCGTGGAAGCAAGGTTACTCCCCTGCTGTCTGCAGACGAGTCCTGGGAGGGCTTCGAAGTTTTTTAAACATTTCTTTCCCGTAAAGGGTCCCTGTTTTTGTGTTATTTCTTCTCAAATTATATGCCTACCAGCCTCCCTTTCCCACAACAAGGTTTGTGTGCTGAAATGCAGCTGTTTTGGGGATGAATTTGGCAGCTGCTTAACCACCTACGGAAACAGTTTCTCATCTGTACTTCCTACCCTGGTCTCTGTCCTCTTCATGCTTCAGGAGGATGCCTTTGAGGCAACATGTTCTTGCCAAAGGTGGGGTGTTTCTTGGATGAATGCTCCCAGTGGTCAGTAACCTCTGCCTCAAAATTTTTCATGGGTCCCTACCTGAGTGCTGAAGAATCCTTTATTTTTATTTTGTTCTGATGTAAAATGTGGGGAACCTTCACAGGTGGAGGCTGCTGTGCTGTTAAGTGCTTTTGATAATTGAGCCATTTTGTTTAAGTGCCTAAAGAGTACTTCCACACCAAACTTCAGGTGTACGGGTTTGAGGATAAAGGTCTTGGAAACTTCATTACAGCCATCCAAGAGATAAAACGGTGGGCTGGACGGGGAGGCAGCCTTCTTTTATAATGTTCTTCAGTTTGGAACATGAAAGAACGAGATGTTGCAGTTCTTGATCCATAACTTTTGTCTGTCTCTCAAGAGGAGAAAACTTCAGCCTGCCAGATACCTCGGCTGACCTGCCCTCCACGTGCTGAGGTGGCTTTGGTGCAGCTGTCGCTGGTGGATACGCTGAGGTTTGGGCTCACGGCACGTGTAGCCTGTGCCTTGGCTGAGCTGGACAGGTTAGTATTAGTGTGGGGAGGGTCTCAGACCTGTCCTTCACTGAGAGACCAAGCGTGCCTTTGGCCCCCCTGTTCTCCCATCCCCTTCGTGGCGCCAGGTCACGGACTTGTCACCCGGATCTCCTCCGCAAATCTGGTGTCTGCTTCTGGAGTGTGGGCTCTGATCTCACTGGTCCTAGGAGAAGGCAGGCTGGGGTTTTCCAGTTTTCTCATAGATCAGATATGCTTCCAGGGAGGTGCCTGCTTTTCCTTAATTTATGTTCAGAAAAGACAGCTGAGTGACCGAACTTGTGGCTCAGCAGCTGGCTGCTCTTGCTCTTTGCCGCCGTGTCCCTGATGGGTGCCCATCATCTTGCTTTGACCTGACCTGTGCCCGGGCTGATGACGGAGCTCGTTTCTCTGGAGCTGGCTGATCCAGCTGGAGGGACACGATCCAGCCTGAACCAGGGGCTCCTCACCCAGTTGTCCTCTGGCTGCACTGCTTTTGCTTTAGCCAGTTCAGCAAGTATGAGAAGGGCTACTTGATTATCCAAGAGACTCATTTCTCCCCTACCCCTGGCAACCTTCTTCCCATTTCTCCATCTGGAGTGAAACCCTGCAAATTCAGTAATTGCTCCTTCCCTTCTTACCCTCCTGTTCCATCAGGAGATTCGGGCTGTTTGCCCTGGATGGGTGGTAGGCAGCTGGGAGGCAAGGGGAGCAGCTTTCTGCGTGAGAGTTCAGTGGGGAGGAAAGACAAGGCAGCAGCCTCAGAGGAGAACAGAAAGAGATCAGGGTAAGGGACCAGGAGGAGAGGGGGTTCCAGGGAAACCTGAGTTTTGTAGCTGTGTGAAGGACCAGTATGGGACACTGGCTGGAACTGGGCTGGCTGTGCCCCGGACACCGGCCTTTGGCACTATGCTGGTGCCCTGGCAGTGGGTGAGAGCATCCCCCTGGTTACAGCCTCGCCCTGTCCATAAAGCACTTCATAACCCTTCGTGCTTGTAACCTCACGCCAGCGCGATGCCAGCCCGTCGCACGAGCTGGCTGCACAGACTGAGCTCAGGTCTGGAGCTGGGGGGTCAGCAGCTGCCTCCCCCACACCCACAAGGGCCCTCTCCGTGTGCTCTGTTATTACCAAAAGCCTTTCTTCCTAGTCCAGGCTCTCGCTGGGGCTGACAGGAGAGGCATTTTCCAGAGCATCTGTTGAGAAACTCCTTTCTTGGTGAGATTTGTCCTTTCCGCCTAACCCAGCGTGCTGCTGCTAAGAGCGGCTTCTCTGTGTCGGGGTCATGTACAGACCAGCAAGGGACACAGGCACGTTCTAGTAAAGGTAAGCGCATCCCTTACATGTTGTCACTGACAGAACCTGTGTGAACATCGAAATCTCCCCAGGACTTGATGATGCTGTACAAATCACAGGTTGCGGTACGAGCTCCTCGGAGGCGGTTACCGTGAGCTTTTCTGTTTCAGGTAGTAGGTGCACTTCTACGTTCTGCTCACTGGTGAAGCATGCTGTGCCTCTCCTTTCCTTCTGGGAGGGGGGAGCAGAGGGGGGGAGGGAGAATGTCTTTAATGTGAGACTTGTGAATCTCAAGGTTAGGGAAGGATGGATGGATGCTGTTTTTCCTTTTGAGATCATATACTGTCTGCCAGATGTTCATGTTTTATTTATTCAGTAGAGTAAATATTTTGTATAAAATGTAAGAGGAAGGCTATTATAAATTTTTATGAAAAGGAGGAAATAAAAGGTGTTTAAATGGGACAGCTGTGTGTGTCGCTAAACCGATGGCATTGCAGGGAGCGCCGCCAGGTGGCGCCACGAGCGCTGCGGTGAGGGGCGGGGCCGGGGCGGGGGCGGGGCCGGGGGACGCTCGGTGTAGGGCTCCTCCCGCCGGTCACCGAGTATCCCGCTGGTCACCGGGCCCGGTATCCTGCTGGTAACCGGGCCCAGTAACCGAGCATCCTGCTGGTAGCCAAGCATCCTGCCACTAACTGGGCCCAGTAACCGAGCATCCTGCTGGTAACCGAGCATCCTGCCACTAACTGGGCCCAGTAACCGAGCATCCTGCTGGTAACCGAGCATCCCGCTGGTAACTGAGCATCCTGCCACTAACTGGGCCTGGTAACGGAGCATCCCGCTGGTAACTGAGCATCCTGCCACTAACTGGGCCCAGTAACCGAGCATCCTGCTGGTAACCGAGCATCCCGCTGGTAACTGAGCATCCTGCCACTAACTGGGCCTGGTAACGGAGCATCCCGCTGGTAACTGAGCACCTGCCACTAACTGGGCCTGGTAACAGAGCATCCCGCTGGTAACCAAGCATCCTGCTGGTAACTGGGCCCAGTAACCGAGCATCCCGCTGATAACCGAACATCCCACCCGTCACCAGGCCCAGTAACCCAGCACTGGGCCCAGTCATGGAGCATTCTGCTGGTAACTAGCCTGGTAACCGAGCATCCTGCTGATAACCAAGCATCCTGCTGGTAACTGGGCTCAGTAACTGAGCATCCCACTGGTCAGTGGGCCCCATAACTGAGCACCGTGCTCATGGACCGAGCATCCTGCTGGTAACCAAGCACCAGAGCTGTGGACATAGCATCCCGCCGGTAACCGAGCATTCCACCAACCCGCTTCCCTGCCTCTTTCCCCACTGAGCAGGCGGGCAGGTAGGTGCGGAGCCGCCTGCTGTTACCTGTGGCAGCGCTTCAACGCGTTGTGCGTGGAGCTCGGGCGTGAACATCCCCCTCACTCCGCTAGGTGCTGTGCGAGCCTCGGGGAAAACGTGCTCCCTGCTCCAATCCCCAGTAATTCTGTGCCACAGTGTAAATCAAAGCCGGTTGTGTGTGAGCCCTGCGGTGTGGCGGTAGGTACAACCCGAGGGGCTGGAGGAGCTGAGGTGGTCCCTACAAGGGATTTAAGTATTATCAGCACTTACAAAGGCTGCGAAGCGGAGGCGCGGGATAAGTGACACCCAGCGCACAGCAGCGAGTCGGGGCAATGGCAATGGGGGGCCCTTTCCAAATGACCACTCGTCTTCATTGCTGGGGTGGCTTTGTTTTGTTTTGTTTCTGTTTTTCAAATGTGAAGCCTTACTGCAGGTTTTGTTCAGGCTCGAAGTCTCATGCTTCTTACCAAGCGGAGAAACGCTGCGCTGCCTTGTGCTTATGGGGTAGGTAACAGAAATTCCCTCGTTTTGCAGAGGTGCTGCTTGCCTGGGAATGTGCTCCTGCTTGGAAAGATTCAATCCCAACCCCCCGTCGCCATCAAACCCTACCAGTGGTCCTAGGTAAAGGCGCTTCCCCCCTCTGGTCGGTGTTTGCCACGGGCTGGGGCACCCCGCTGTCATTGTTGTGACTCTGGTGCTTTTGCCCGTCGCAGCCGCGTGCCCCTCGTGATGCCACGAGGAACACCGTGCGTTCCCGAGTGACCCCGTGATGCTGCAAGGAACACCGCGCGTTCCTGAGTGACCCCGCGATGCCACGAGGAACACCGCGTGTTCCTGAGTGACCACACGATGCCGTGAGGGACACCACGCGTTCCTGAGTGACCCTGCCAGCCTGGAACGCCGCTTGCTGCTGGCACAGGATCGGTCCCCAGCGGCCTGCGAGCCACCCCTTGGTGTGGTTCTGTGGGGCTCAGCCTCCGTGTCAGAGGGGACCCCAAGGCCACCCTCAGCCCTGTCCCTCAGGAAGCCACCAGCTGCCTGCGAAGCCACGGCAAGGACAGGTGGCCTGGTACAGCTCCTGGTCACCGCAGCCGCCCCCAGCGCCACTGCCCGGCCAGGACTATTCCTTCGGTGATGGAAAAGCCGGGTCCAAACCGTGCCAGCAGCGAGCATCGCCGCTGCCTGCTGGGGCTCGACGCTTTTCTCCTGAAACCTTGGAGACATCTGGGATCGCTTCCTGCTTCCCGCTTCCCACTTCCCGGCCGATGGACGGGGCGAGGAAACGATGGTGAACGGCGGCAGCGGCCGGGGCATCTCCTGGGGGACCAGCCCCAGCACCCCGGGACAGCCCGAATCCCGGCGGCCCGGGCAGGACCCGCACGGGGGGGTTCAGGACCGGGCTGCCCGCTCAGCCCGGGGCCGTGCCGTGCCGATCCGGGCCGTGCCGTGCCGATCCGGGCCGCCCGCTCAGCCCGGTGCCGTGCCGGGTGCTGGCCGCACACTCAGCCCGGTGCCGGGCCGTGCCGGACTGGGCTGATCCGGGCCGTGCCGCGCCGATCCGTGCCACCCGCTCAGCCCGGTGCCGTGCCGGGTGCTGGCCGCACACTCAGCCCGGTGCCGGGCCGTGCCGGACTGGGCTGATCCGGGCCGTGCCGCGCCGATCCGTGCCACCCGCTCAGCCCGGTGCCGTGCCGGGCCGATCTGTGCCGCGCCGGGCACTGGCTGCCCGCTCAGCCCGGTGCCGTGCCGTGCCGTGCCGTGCCGTGCCGTGCCGTGCCGTGCCGGGCGCTGGCCGCCAATGGGGCCGGCGGCCGGAGCCGAGCCCTCGGCGGGGCGGGGCGGGCCGGGAGCCGCCCCCGCGCTGCGGGAGCCCGGGGCCAGCATGGAGCGCAGCCGGGTAAGGGGGCGCGGGGGGCGCGGGGGCTCCGCTCGGCGGCTCGGCCCGGGGGGCTGCCCCAGCCCCGGAGTGGCTCGGTGGGGCGAGCTCGGCCTGGCCCGGGGGGCTTCATCCTTTTTCCCTCCCTCCCCGGGGATGAAGCCAGCCGCACAGCCAGGCTCGGTGCCCTCGGCCCCCGGGGGTCCCAGCCTGCTGCTGGCTCGGTGCCCCGCGCGGGTCTGGGGGAGGCAGTTGGTGCGGGCTGTGCTCACACCGCCTTGTCCTTGGCCAGGGCGAAGCGCGGGGCATCCCTTCATCCCCCGGGATCCATGTGGCACATGGCGCCGGCGGTGTCCGGCTTCTCGAGCGCGGTGGTGGCCCAAAGGGCTTTGGCAGCCCAGGTTTTGCACGGACGCTGTGTGTGTAATTCAGGGCCCTGAGGAGGTTACAGGAGTTTGCTCGTGGCGTTCAGTCACGAGAGGAGAGTTGGAACCCTCGGCTGCATTCCCAGCTCCTGCTTGTTGGCTGACCTTGGGCAAATTACTTTTTCTCCATGCGCTCAAGCTGCGCACATGCTGATTTCATACAGTAATTCAGTGCTCTTGGGGATCTGAAAAACTATAGGAATAGAAATGCAAAGCGAACCTTGAAAACGACATTGACCTTGTCTTGTAGCCTGCTTCACTGAAGGCCAAAGTCAGGTCTGTATTTTCTTGCAGTAGCTTATCTGGGATGATAGTGCTGCTGACGTGCATTTTGCAAAAATTCCAAGTTACAAGGTGCTGACACCTGTAACGGGGATCTGTGAAGTCTGTCGGTAACCGAGCCTGCCACCAGCTCACGCGTTTCTCCTTAGCATTGCTCTGCGAGGTAGCATGTTACTGTTGCCCCCACTTTGATGGGAAACTGAGGACCAGAGCACGCCAGCAACTACCCCAGGTTTGCACGAGAAGTTTGCAGTGGAGCAGACCTGATCCGACCTCCTCAGTCCTGCTCAGATCTCCTTAGTCCCAAGCCAGCAGCTCAACCACCGGACCTTCTTGCCCTCTGGTTGCGCTTTTCTTCCTATTGTTAGTTCAACAAAACTGCTCACTCTGAGTTTGCAAGACACATACTAAATAAGGCTCCCGAGTTAAGGAGTTTATAGTTTAATTAAGTTGTCTTGGGGGCATACTGAAGGGATGGAGACTTCCTGAGCTGCTCTACAAGGAAACCTTGTTGGAAAATCCGGTATTAAGACTTTGTGGAAGAGGTAAACAGAATTGTTTGGTAGCCAGAGGGGGAAGGCTTTTCGAGAGTCAGAGAAGCAGAGATCAGAAGGAGATCATAAAACTGGTGTGGAGGAAGGAGTGGAACTGAGTGCTGCCTTGAAGGTGATGGTTCAGAGCACGCACTTGTGATGAAAACTTGAAGCCTGAAGGTTGAGGTTGGCCCAAACACCTTCCTCACCTCACGTGTGAGCTGTGATTGTCTCTGCTCATCAGGACTTGGTGCAGAGCCATGCTGGAGATGGGCTGTGGGACTCCGAGCAGTGTGGCTTCTTGCTCTTGGCAGATTTTGAACGATGTGGGGATTAATTCTTCTTAAGGGGAAGAGCCTTTATATCACATCCAGGCTACTGCTCAATATTTCCCTTTCCTAGCTCTCAGGACCCTGAGGAGTAACAAGGACTGGCTCGACTGGTTTGCAGCTCCGCAGAGATCTCACGGACTCACTCTGGAAAAGGTTCTTAAGGGACTTTGGCATGGGTTTTCTTTCTCTTGGAAACTCACTTTCTGCATTACATGTAAGAAGATCCTGCGTTCTTGGGTGGTTTAGGTGCTGCAGGAGCAGGATGTAGTCCCCAAGCTGCCTCCTGGCAGGGGCAGGGACGGTGCATGGCAGCTCGGTGGGTGCTGGGGCTCTGTGCTCACAGCCCCGTGACCCGCAGGGTTTGACGTGTTGAATCGTGGGGAGCGCAGCCACCTTCTGGAGACCTCCCAGGTCTAACCTGGAGGTACTGCGATCTGTTTTGAAATGTGGGGGGGGTGTCCTCAAGGGCCCTGTGAGCTGACCCCAGACAGGCTGTCTGCGATGCTCTCTGGAGGTGTGACGGAGCTGGGGCAGACCTGCCTGAACTGGCTCTAAACTCGCTGGTTCAGGCACCCATCACCAGTGTAACCACTGGTGAACGCTCACCGGAGCCCCGAGCAGTTTGGCAGCTGGCACTCTCATCCCTGTCTCGTTATCTGTTCCCAAACTCGTTAGCTTTAATCCAGCCATGATAGATCTGCGTCAGGGTGTGGTTGTTACCAACATTTGCAGCGTGGGGAAACCAGCACCCTCGCAGGGATCTCAATTAACTCCTAGTTGTAAGCCACAAGTCATCCTCTCTGCCATAGCAGCACATACCTGCCCTCTGGCGTAGGTGGAAGACGGATGAAGTGTTTCACTGTGTATTTTTACCTTAATAAAACTCCCCAGAGAAGTTTGCTTCTGGGGGGAATCTAGCTCTTTGCCGCCTGTTGGCATCCTGCGTAGGAAAATGGTAAGCATGTGTTTCTTGAGCAACAGACTCTTTAAAAACAAAGGCCACCGACTAGTTTTGATGTTTTCTTTCTAATGCACAGTCCATTTTATTCAAAGGTTGAGGTTTTCTTCTTTGTTTGTTGTTTGGTTGGGGTTTTTTTGATTTGGAAATAACCTTGGTGGTGTTCCCTTGCAGATGAATGAAGACTTCCCCAGCCTCAGGAGCCCCCGCTGAGCTCTTGCGGAGGCTTCTGATCTGGCCAAGCCAGGAGCTGTGTGTGGGTAGAGTACGTGAGTCAACAAATGGTCTCTGTGAGTTGCCAGGAGCTGCTGCCCTCCTTGACCAGCTCTTCCCTGCTAGAAAATTTTGCCAGTGCTCTGCATCGCAGCATGCCGCCATCCCTTCTGCCAGGGCACGGCAGCGAGAGGGTGTCCGGCCACCTAGAAGGCTCTGGCCACCTCCTTGCGGGCACCACTAGCCACTCTGCAGGCACCCCGCTCCCCCCAGCCGGTGCAAAGGGGGAAGACACAAAACCCCAAGCCACTGTCTGCGAGGCTCACCTCAGGCTGCCTGATTTCTGTAGCAGCCTCTCCCAGGACTTCATTCCCACCCTGGAGGAGATTGAGGAGTTCCTAAGGGAGAAGGCTGAGTTCCTCAAAGAAGAAGCAAGTGAGCTTCACCCAGGTGGAGGGAAGGTCGGCATCAACTCTGAGATCAGCTTAGGTAGCTCTGGGGGACAGCCTGTCTCTGGTGTTGCTCAAGAAGATGTCTCAAACGCTGCTCAGCCTGGAGGGACAACGGATGGTAGTGACCAGGCAGTAGCTTCTGGGAGCATTCCTGTTGTCCTCCAGATCCAGCCTCTCCAGGTGGACAGTGGCATCCCGCTAGCGCAGAGTGCTACAGGTGGTGTGAGGGTGGCCCAGCTGGTTATCAGCTTGCAGGGCCAAAACCTGTCCCTCCTCCCTCAGGTCCAGCCCCCTGTAACCATCATGGACCAAAAGTATGTCAAAATCGCCCCCCTGCCGGTCACCATGAGGCCAGGGGCACCGGGGGATGTGCAAGAGGTGGAGGCAAACCCCAAGCATCACAAAGCCCCCCCTTCCCTCGTCCGCATCCACAAGTGCTCACACCCGGGCTGCGGCAAGATGTACACCAAGAGTTCCCACCTCAAGGCTCACTTTCGTCGGCACACCGGTGAGAAACCCTACACTTGTGCTTGGCCCAACTGCGGCTGGCGGTAAGTGGGAGCCGCGGGACCGTGCGGGTGGGTGTCCCCGCCAAAGGCCTGCCGTCGCTTGCAGGAGAGCTCTTGGCTGGTGGAAAGCCAGGATAAAATCACGAGTTTTCTTTCCCGAGTGAGTTATAGATGAGAGCTGGAAGGAGGCTGAGAGGAGTAGAGTTTGTGGAGCGCTTTGGGGAGTTTTCACTCAGCCCAAAAGTGCTGAAAACCTCCAGCTGGGGGAGGCATAGCTGACACCCTCCCCCTTGAACACCCCAAATCCCCCCCTGAACTGGATGCCTAAACACCCCCTAGCAATACAGCTTTACCAAATGATGTTGGTTATTTATATTACAACAGCGTTGGTTATTTAAATTTAAATTACAACAATTTTGCAAACTTTCTCTGTCTAGTTCAGGACAATTTCTGCAGTTGGGCTACAAAAAAAGGCTTTTCCCATTAATATTTGTCCCAGGAAAGAAGAGTTTCAGTGCTTCCTCAGGAGCCAGTGCATATTCTGTGTTTCTTTAGCAACCCTTTGCTTTCTCTTGCTGTTTGCCTGCCCTGGCTGCTTACATCCCTCAGACACCTGTGCGCTTGTAGCGTATCTCCATGCTGCATTTACTTTTGTTTGCTCTGCACATGACGATGGTTGTCATTTTCTTTCATCTGTCTTCTCTAAATTAACCCTGCTTTATAATCTTGCTGCACTTCTCTGATTATTTTTCTGCTGTGGTGTTCTCTTCCTGGCACTGCGTACCTGTCCCGGCGGGGCAGGATGCTCAGTACAGCCTTTGGCAAGAAGGGCTAATAGTCCTCGGGTCCTGCGTATCACTTTTCATCAGCAGATCTCAAAGCATATCACAAAGCAAACTGGTGCTGGCAGCCCTGAGCTTTCCTGGTTCCTTGTGCAATGCTTTGGCATACACGGCTGCCTTGTTTCCCCGGATGGTGTGTTATGGCTTCTGTCTCAGGCTGGTGAAAGTCTGGAATGTATGAGACTAGATCTGAATGTTGGGACTTCTTCTTGCCAAGCTGCCGTCCCTTTGCCGTCAGCAGTTGTCCTTCCATTTCACTCACAACCGCAGTACATGTTGGCAGCTGTTGGCTCCTTTTCCAGTACCAACCAGTACTGCTGAATCCTCCCGGACCTGACGCTCAAAGCCTGGGGATTGAGGAAGGGGACAATGGCAACCACACAATCAACACTTTTCCCTCTGGAAAGGAGGAAAGGGATGGTGCTAGCCTGTACAATAGCATCCTGCAGGCTGTCCACTGAGTCACTGTGCTCTGCTCCGCTTGCTGCCCTGCCCTCCGTCTCCATGGGAGCAGTTCTGCTGTCGAGTGATGTACTCGGCCATGGCTGGGGTTCTCCGAGCCTTCCTCCCTTTTCTAGATGTGGCCCTAACTGTAATAACATCATTTCTCCTGGCCCTGCTTTCTGTGAGGAGCTGAAACCTTGGAACTCGCTTCTTACAGCAAAGCTGGAAATGAAGTCAGCGGTTTGCATGGAAGAGCTGAGGATGGCCTTGGGACGCGTTTTGTTTTTGCGGAGCCTTTTGTGAGCAGCCGCAGTATTTACCATACCAGGTGTGAGCTGGAAATCCTATCGCTGGGAGTCTGGGGTTACAGCTGAAGCTCCTTGCTTTGTGCTTCTTTGCGTGGGCATGTTTCAGCCAGATGGAAAAACCCTTCCGTCCTAATACTCCTGCCATCTGTGTTGGCTCCTTAGAGGCAGAACAGGAGTAAATCCTGTCCAGCCCCCCTCTCCAGCACTCCCCCGACACTCAACATGCAAAGTGTGCTGAAGTCACACCAGCTCCCAGGCTTTCTTGAGACCTTTGAGGTGGCACTCATAAAACAGCTGCAGACCAGCTTGCTGCAGCTGCCCCCAGGTCTGGATCTGTGCGTGCCAGGAAGGGTGCAGGAGAATTAACCATGGGGACATGCATGTGGTTAAAGGGACTTCCCAGGCTGATCTGCTCCAGGTGTGGAAATTACACAGACCAGCAGTCTGAGCTCTGGGTACTCCTGTGGTCCTTGTTGCTGCATCCTCAGAACAGCAGTCAGCTTGCTTTGGCACGGAAACCTCTGCTTCTGCGCTCCAGGCTGGGTGCATTTTCTTTTCCTCCCTTGTGCTTGGTATTTAAACCAGCTCCTCTCCCCAGCTCCCAGCCCAGCCCAGGCTGACAGTGAAAACTCACTGCCATTCTGAGAAACAAGGGAATGCTCGGAGTCTGCAGGGAGAACCCATGCTCTCCGAGGAACATCGAGCCTTCTCTCAACAGCGATGCTCTTTTTGGCTTGGTGAGGGAATTACAGTAAAGCCTTTCTACCCAGGCTCCTGAACGGTGACCTCCAGTTGCTGCCAGCCTGGGCTGATGCCCCAAAAAGCCATTTCTCTCAGCATCTGGCTTTGGGGCTGTCAGCTTCCAAAAGGTTTCAGCAAGTCTGAAACAACTGAAGGAAGTAGGTGTACAAGTGTCCCTTAAGAGCAGTGGAAAGAAATGAAGATCTCAGTGAATTATTTTCCTCTTCCCTATCTTTCCGTCACTCCTTGGAGGGGTTTCTTTCTTTCTGTTCCTCCAGCAGGAGCCTGGAGTGCCTCACTGGTAGGTGGGATGCAGCAGAGCAGAAGTGACCTATCTAGGGTCACTCAAGAGGCGGTGGCAGAGCCAGACCTCAGCCTCCCACGTGCCAGGGTCCTCGTTCCCTGTCCTGTCTAGCAGCAAAGGCTGGATCCACCATGCTTCCCTTCTCCTACAGGTTTTCCCGCTCAGATGAGCTCTCCCGACACAAGCGCTCCCACTCCGGTGTCAAGCCATACCAGTGTGCCGCTTGCGAGAAGAAGTTTGCCCGCAGTGACCATTTAGCCAAACACGTGAAGATCCACCGAGGCCAGCCGTACAGCCAGCGGACGCTTCATGGCGGCAGCAGAAGTTAAATCTTGCTGCTCATCCTTGTGAGGCTGAGTCCAGGAGCCCTGAAGCCAAGCAAACAATGCAAAACCCACTACACTAACGAAGAGAGGGAAATGACCCTAATGAATTATAGGAGATCCGGTGTTATGCCTCTCTCTGTCCGAGGATGTCACATATTCACAGCCTGTTTCTGGTACCACTGTTCCTCTCTTAAATATACGTGACGGAAACACAAGATAATTCAGGGTGAGCGTGTGTGTGTGTAGGGAAGTGGGGCTGGGGGAGAGGACAGATTTACAAGGTGCCTGTGCACAGCTCGTAGGTGTCACCTGCCTGCAGCAGCATGACAGGCAGCATGTGGCTCCCAGCTGGCTGTCCCCACCGTGGGACATCCCTTAGGCAGCTGCGAGTCACACCGGCATCCCAAGGCTCTGCATCGGCAGCGTTCCAGAGACGGGCAGGGAGGGTTCGTTCTGGACTCACACAGAAATCCATACGATGAGCTCACCTGGCAGGGTGGCATCCAGGCAGAACCGGGGGGGGATGGGGGGTTGTGTTTGTGTCATGCAGCACCTGTGGGGGCCTGAAGGCAGACGTTGGGGACGGCTTTTCTGCTGCGGTTGAGGTGGTGGTTGTGTTGTCCTTAACTCTGCTTTTCTGTGTTGGTGGTTTTTCACCCGGCTGGCACCGGGTGCGCTGGCGTCCTTGGGGATGTGACATTGCGGCTGCAGTTTGAGGGGGGTGGGAAGTGCGTCTGTTCGGCTCGCTCAGTGGTGCGTGTTGAAAGGCCACCAGGAGACACGTAAGTAGCAGCAGCAAACTCCGTGTTTACATGCTGGCGTGAAAAAGCAGCGTTATGGAGAGACACCAGTGCGTATGGAGCCGGAGGGGAGCAGCACGCTCCGGTCAGGGGGAGCAGTGCAGCTCACAGGTTGCTGACGTCCTTTTTGTATTTGACTTCTGGTTAATTAAAGGCCAACTGCTTGCTCCTGTGCCAATTTCCCCAGCCTTTGCAAACATCTGGGAGGGAATTAAGTGCTTGTACAAACAAAGAATAAGCGTCAGGAGTTTAAGCTAGGCAGTGTGCCCTCTCTGTGTGGCTTTGCCAGCATGTCTCAAGCTGATATTTAGCACCTCCAGGCTCTTTTCCACTCAGGTGCGCTCATGCTGTTCTGCTGTTACCCCAGTTCTCTTCCAGAGTAGGACTTCACACACTTCAAGCTGCCCTTGAGCTGACTTCAGTGAGGAGTGTTGGGTTGGACCCAACATAAGGACAGGGAAGTGAGCTGAACTCATTTCCCTGCCCTGTGGAGGGCATGTTTGTACAGCAAAGAGGTTGTTCTCTGGTCCCTGCAGCCCTTCTCGAGTGATGACTCTGGGGAAGGAAACAGCCAGACTGGTGGGGACGGATAAGGTGTCCTGCTCTGAGGGATGGTACAAGCATCTCTGGACGAGACACCAAACTTCTGTGTGAGAAGCACAAGCTCGTAAAGCAATCCGTCCTAGTGACAGTGTCGTGTGGCTGGAGATGTTGGCTGTTGCTGGCTGCTCCTTCCTCAGCGCAGTGACCAGAGCTCTTGGTCCAGCTTTTTTGAGAAGCTACCACAGTGTGACTTCAGGGAAAGGAGCAAGGGAGCTGAAATTCCTTGATTTATTCTTAGTTTAGAATATTTGGGGTTGCTTCTGCTGCCCTTGGAGGAGATGCTGCTGCTGTGGAGGTTGGAGACAGATGGGGTAGGGCACTTTCCACCAGTGAGGTTCTCTGGTGCGCTGAGGGTCCCCATGATGAACTTGTTTCTCCTGCTTTTTGTTGTTCCCGTGCTGCAGGGCCACGGTCCAGCCTGTATAGGCACCAACGAGCAGGGTCCGCTTCCCCCATGCCTTTGGCCCCTACAAACAGCAAAAGTTTCTCCAAAGTGGAAATGTGAGTGCGTGCAGAAATGATGTTAGCGTTGAGGAGAAACGTTAGTAAAGCTGGCTTTGGGTTTAGATTCTGGGTTGTAAAACCAAGCAGGCCGGCAGCTGAAGGCAGGCTGGCTGGCCAGCTTCCAGCCGCAGCGTAGCGGGGAACCGGCTTGTGGCTCCCCCAGCTGCAAGGCTGCAGCGGGAGCCCCAGCTAATGGATCCGCTGTTGGCTTCCAAAGGGCTGGCGTGCCTGCGCGGCGTGTTTCTCGGAGAACACCTGCATTACTTGCTTTCCTAATCCCCAGGCAGGAGAGCAGGGTTTACGACAGAAATAGCTGGAGCCACGCTGCTTGACTTCAGATCCAAGCTTTCCCCAAAGGTCTGGGAGGGCTGGTTTCTGGATCCCAGCTTTAAACTCCTTCATCCTTAGCTCATAAGTGGGTAGGTGTGGATAGGCTGAACAGAAAGGAGCTGCCTGCAGCGGGGTTTCTTTCCTGTGTGCGCAAGTGGAAGTGTCTGAGACCTGCAACCCTGATGTGGACTCTTTGGCGAGAGCTCTCCCCTTTGGGGAAGGAAGGCATCTTTTGCAAGGCTTAGCTGGAGCTCTGGCCCTGCCTGGGGGAGCGAGCGCTCTCCCAGCGCACCGTGGGTGCTCCCACCTCTGGGGTGACCAGATGCCAGCAAGAAACACAGCCCGAGTTCACACGATGCTGAACCTTTAATGATGAGCCAGAGGAGACAGGTATGCAAGAGCCTCTTTGGGGTTGCCTTTTGTTTTAGCGGGTTTTTTCCTGGCTAGGAATTTACTTCATACCCTCTTTGCTGGCGGGCTCTCTTCAGAGGCTGGATGCCAACATGACTCATGCCCGTCTTGTGCTTTTATCTGTGTCCCCCCCCTTTGCTCTTCTCCTTCGCTCCAGACTCTTTCACAGCACTCCCTGTTCATTTTGGACCTGCCCCATCCTGCCTCCCTCTGCTCTCAGCCGAAGGCAACTGGGGAGGTTGCACGTTTCCAAAGTGTGGAGCAAGAAGGGCTGTGCCTCATCGGTAGTGCAAGGCCCTGCTCTGTTCTCCAGCAGTTTATCTGCTGAGCAGCTACGGCAGAGTCCACGCTGCTCCCAAGGTGGATCCGCTGTGGAAGACAGGGCTGGTTTGTTTTGCCATTCCTTTTAAACAAACCGCAAAGGGAGGGGAGAGAGGTTTTTATAAAATAAAATACCCTAGATACGTATCTCTTGTGCAATGTGCATTATAGTCTCACCTGCTTCCCTCTGGGGACTTTGGATGAGTGGCTTAAAAGATTTACTGAAGGCTCTGTAATTACCTATCCTTTGCTCCAGTGAGGATATTACTCCACAGCAGAAACGCTTGTTGTGGAAGTACAGATGCGATCTGTGGCATCAGGAGGGATGGAGACCTTTCTTTGTCCTCCCACAGACAGAAATACACTGGAGCTGCCAAGAGGTGACACAAGCTGCCCTCATGTCACCACGGCTGCCGGGCTGTCAGCCTGGCTCCATCTCGGATGGTTTGTCTGTTGGAGGAGTGGGAATGGGAGGAACTGGTTGCCTTGTGCTCGAAGCGAAAAGGCTGTCAGGTTGCTAAGCAGTGGTTTTTAAGAACCGAAACGCAAGCAGACAGGAGTTGTAGCAGGGCAGGACGTGGGAGAGCACAAAGAGAAATTCAGGCAACGTTTCTAAATTTGCAGCTGCGGCTCTGGATATAGCAGTACGCAGTGCAGAGCCCTCCATCTTCGGCAGCACAAGTGACAGCACTGACAGCCCCAAGCTGCAGCCCACGTGGAGCTCGTGCTGGCTGCTCATCCTCTGAGATGAGGTAAGGGCCAGTGCAAACCCACAGTTTGATTGAAGGCCCCTTTGGAAACATAGCTCTAAGATGGATGATGGCATATAGGTTTTTCTTTTTCTTTATCCCCCCAATAAAATGAGAACTGGATTTTTATTAACAATTGTCCCTTCCAGAGCCCAGTTTTATTTGGGGCAAATGCAATTCTTGGTGTGATTTCTGGTTCAGCAGCAGAAGCTGGCTTGTGGCAGGTAGCAAACTGGAGCCTTGAGTGTTCTCAGAACAGTAAATAGCTTTTTACGGGCACGGGACCACGCAGGCTGGAAAACAGGCAAGTGTTTGCAGAGACAAAGGGGGTCAGTTGAGTGTTCCTCCGCTGCCTGGACAGCTAGCCACCAGCTGGGCCAGATCCTGGCCCTAAGTAACAAAAAGTGGAGCTGGTAATGGGGAACAGGTGGAGAAGGTTTGCAGCGGCTCGGCGTTAACCCTCAGGTGGCTCAGCAGCACATCTCAGGCCTGAAGTTGGAAGCAAAAAGGGACAGGAGCCGCTTGTTGGTTTGCACGTGTCCTGGGATATGGTTCAAGCTCTTCTGGAGCCACGGCTAAGCACAAAAGGCAATGTTTCCTTGCAAAGAAGTGGGGTATGTCATGGCCTTGTGCTGCAGCTGATGCAGTAGCTCCCACCCCATGCTCTGCTCACCTCTCCCTGCTGTCAGCCGGTGAGTGGGCTCTGGGGGAGCTCCCCGGAGCCCCTGCCCTGGGAACAGAGGGGTTAAGGGCACAGCGAGACTTAAGGAACAAACCAGCTAAATTAAAACAGCTGGCTGGCTTGGCCTGGCCATGCTGGATGACTTACCGCTTCATAATCAGCTTTCTAAGAAGGCACAAGTCCACTGGCAGGGAGGCTGGAGCAGGGAAGAACATCTCTGTTTAGGAATAAGGCTAATGAGTGACTGGCTTTTGTTCCTGGCTTGGCCGGCTCCTACCCCCAGGCTGGATGTGTGCTCTTAGCATGGACTTTGGACAGGTTGTTTGCAGGGATGCACCTTTCCTGGGAGCTGCCCTCTGCTGCCTGTGCAGGTAAAACACTGTTTGCTGACGTTTGGGCTGAGCTGCCTTGCTGGGGGAAGGTTTCCAGCTGATGGGATAAATTCTGTGGCTGGAGCCCTGTGGGAAAGGATGGGGGTGATGGTATCTGGTCAGCTGTGCCATTTTCTGTTGTTTGATCCAGGAACTGGGCAGTGGTACAGAAAGGGCTTCTCCTTCCCTGGAAAATCCACCCAGATAAAGCCTTTTTTTGGCTTACAAAGTATGTGGTGGGAGGGGGTGGAAATCAGACGTGCGATTTGATATCCACGGATCTGCGTTCACTTTTGGAAATGTTGGCTTGTCCCTGTGTATTACCAATTTCTCCCCAACTGCAGTTTTGCAGCTCCTTGTTAAGAGAGCCGAGCACCGCAGTCTGCTTCTCACCCCTTCCATGTCAGACCTTGGGTTGTTTGTGCAAACAACAGGCTCTGAAATGAAACTCCAGATGCCATTTAACTGGTCACGATGGGTCCCGACTGCCCTGTTGTTACCACCTGTGACGGTGCCATTGGGTCAGGCCAGGAGGAGAACCAGTGAGGTTTTTGAGAGTTGTTTTCAGGAATTTTGTTCAGGATGTGGGAACGTCACAAGGGGAATTGTGTTTTTAGCAGGAGAAGGGCTGCATAGATAACACGGTGGAAACTAGTTTGGCAACGCTCTGTAATAACCAGAGATCCTCTGGTGCACAGCTTTAGGGCTTAACTTTCATAAGCACCTGAAACCACCTCCAAGCCTATCTGAGTCAGTGGAGACTAGCCCTTCTGAAAAAAAAAGAAACCCAAAACAAAACCAGCTTTTCTCCCACTGTATCTAGTTCCTCACTGCATAGTGAAGTTCTCATGTAACTGGGTAATTTTGCTTTTTCCTGAAATATAATATTATCTGTTCCTTAGAATATTAACAGCTGTTGTATGAGCTGGGCATCATGTGTCCTGTTCAGCAAAGGATTTAACTCTGGAGCATTTGCTATGACAGCGAACTCCCCTGCAGGGTTTTCTGCTGACAAGCCTTGGACTTGTCCCAGTCAAACATCTCCGGGGGACTGGAAATGGAGGCTTTGGACTGGGTTGGCCACCCTGTGCCTGCTGTAGGATGCTGAACTTCCTCTCTCCTCTTACCTGCCCTGAGCAGTGCGTGGATTGCCTGGCCCTCAAGGCAGGAGCTTTCCTGTTACAGACTCGGGAATAACCAAGGTTTGAAACCAGCGCAAATCCATGGCTTTTTGAAAGCATCAGCAAACACCAAAGCAGAGGCAGAGCTGCTCTCTGCAAAGGAAACCCAGACAGCTGAAAAGCCAGAGTGCAAAAAGGCTATATTGGGGCTGAGCAATACAAGACCGTTGGCAGCTTGGGCATGAAAGGGAACACGAGGATGCGAACCCAGTTACTTCTCCATCATCTTCAGGGTGCTCCTTTTAGCTTCAGCAAAGGTGGCTGGTATTTGTGGGCCTTGTAATACTCCATGGGCATCCTGCAGCATCTTTGGGACCTCTGTGAAGCGATGACTTCCTGCACAAGGGAGTGTCACGCATCCAGGGATGCTGAGGGTGGCATCCCTGTGAGGAGCATTGCGTTTCCCTGGGTCGCGAAGCCCCGGCTTTGTGGTGGGTTGTGAGCAGGGTGGGAAGCTGTTCTGAACCAAGTGACAGCAGGTTTTCTGCTGTAAATTTGTCAGGTTGATGACTAGCACCATCTAGGCCTCGTAGGCAAACTAGCAGCACTCATGCCCACTTTTTTGGTAGAGCTTCTGTAGGGGATGGGGGCGGTTGGCAGCCACTGAGCCCAGAGCTGCGTGTCCATGCTGCTGCGTGACTTGTGCTGCTCCTGCTGCTTGTATCCAGCAACCCATCCTTCCCCCAGGCTGCAAGTGAGCGGGGGGCTTGCCTTCCCCCCTTCTACCTCCAAGGATGTCTTGGGAGCTGTGGTTTAAGGTGCTAATATTGGTAACTGAAGCTTCAGTGAACCAACACTGTGTTGAACATTAAGCTTCCTGAGAGCATCTCTCTTGAGAGGCCAACGAGTGGGTTTTGGTTGTGAAACTTTAAAAACAAACAACTTTCCTTGATCTAAAGGCTTTTCCCTTGTGAGTGTAGCCTCTCACTAATGAGGCACAAAACCTCTCGTAGCTGTTCTGCTTATTTCACGACTTTTGGATTCCCAGAACTCTTGCAAAGCTCAGCCTTGGAGTTGGGAGCTGTATTAAAATAGCACCTCCATCTTCTGGAGCAAGGTCTTGTTGGGGTCTGATTAGCTGTTGCATAATTTTCTGGCGTTCCTGGTGCTTGTGTTTCCCCACTGTCTCAGGCCAAGGCCACGTGATGGTAAAGTCAGAACCTTGCAGTAAGATTTCTCTTTTTTGATAAGTCAGTGCTTTTAGAAGCCCCTGTGCTTTTCTGATGGGGTTGTCCTGTGCTTTCCGAGAACTGGCAGTTGGGTATCACCTCATGACTTTGTCCTTGCCTCAGAACTCGCAAAATCTATTTCTAGGTGCTGCTGTCTAATTAACCTTCACCAGAAATCCCAACTGAAATGCATTTGTGTTTGAATTCCTTTGTCTGCTGCCTCTTTAAAATGCCTTTACATGTGAGCTGCCTTTTTTAAAAGGCCTTTGCATATGAGCTTTTTCCAAACCCTGCCTTGTTGCCTGCTTGATTTTTTATTCCATCCCTTTGTCTGTCCTGTATTTTTTCCCTTGTGATGTTGTCTAAGATAAGAACAAGCCCATGCTGGATTGCAAACCCACAGCAGGGGAAGCAGAACAAAGTGAGAGTTGCACAAAGTCAGAAATTTATTATCCCTCTAAAAAAGATGCTTTGATTGTTTCTGAGCGGAGTTACCCTGGCTGATACAGCTGAAGCCCTTTAGGTCCTTTGGATGCTGGGGTGGAGTGGAGTTGATTTTTGTGTGCTGTCCCTCTTCCACAGCAGCTTGCACTGTCTTTTTGGGTTCAGCTCGTGCATTGTTTCTTACCTGAGTGCTAAGGAAATAGGAAAGTTTGGGGCGTGCTGGTAGATTTTGCTGGTGGCAAGTGGAAACAAAGCCAGGGAATAGTCTGGAGTTGTGGTGGCGCGCTCGGAGATGGAGCTCTGCTGGTTGCCTTGGAAAACATGTTGGGACCCCACTGGAGTCTGGCGCGCGTGCTGAAACGCTGGGTTTGCGCGATCGTGTATCTTGTGAAATGTTCCTTTTCAGAGCCGTATTGTTCTCCCACTTTGCAAGTAAGTGATACTCAGTGCCAAATGAGGAAAAGATACCCAAAGAAACGGCACGGTGTGTGCCAGTCCCGTAGGCTGTAGGAGCTCCTGGGGAAGCAGCTGATGTCAGGAGTGCTCCCCAAGTGAGTTGTGCAAACCCAGGTGCTGGTCCTTCCCCAAAGAAATGGATTTAGCTCTGTTTGAGGTACACACATGCAGATGTTGGCAAACCTCCCATGTGTGACTCTACAGGAAGAGTCTGAGAGCGCACAGGGGCTTTCCTTTATGTTCCTCTTTGTTTTTTGATTTGGTGTGGGAGAATGGAGCCCAAGCTCTAAACAGCGAGAGGTTAGGATGGAGCACAGCAGAAGAAAAGAGGGGATGGGTGCAGGGAGATGCTGGAGCAAAGGCTTGTGGTGTTTGTTAGTAAGTCTGGCTCACCCATGGAGCGTTGGTTCTATTTGAGTCATCTGCAGTGCAGAAGATCAGGTAGAGGTGAGGAGGCAACTGCTCAGCACCAGGGGAACGGGGCCTCCTGGGCTCCAGGTCTTTGTTCCTGGGTCAGCGCTTCCTGGCCTGGCCATTCCTAAGGGAAAAGCAGCACCGATAAGGTGAAGTGCTCTATGGAAATAATGACCAATGCTTTCCATGGGGAAAAACAAAAGGAAAAGAGCACATGCTTTCATTTCAGAGGGGCTGTAATTATTTTTGAAAGCTGCAGAAACTGACTCTGGACTTTCGTGGAGGATTTTGCTGCCCTTTCTCCTTACCGTTTTCTTTTCTTCCTCTCCTTGCCCTGTCTCATCTCGCTTTTACTTTTTTGGGTTTTTTTTTTTTGTTTGTTTGTTTGTCTGTTTGGTTTTTTTAAGTGCAGGGTGGGAAAACCAGAAACCATTCTCTTAATGTTGCTTTATAACGCGGTAGTTAACTTCTGTAAATAAATAAATAATGGTCAACTTGGTTAAAACCTTCCTCTCTCCCCGTGACAGAAAGCATGCTGTGGGGGAAACCCCTGTACTACTTCCCTGTAGTCAAAAGACATCTCGATTCCCTGAACTCCCCTACTTTCTCTGCTTTTGTCTCCCTTCTGATCCCCTGCAATAAGTGCTGATAAAGGTTTAAGGGTGTTGTCAAATGCCACACTGCCTTCCTGGCCTTGCTCCCAAGTTTAGAAACCTCCTTACACTTCCTCTGATTGTCATTTGGCTCTGTGAAATGGGACCAGCTGAAGGGGATGACCTGGTGATGATCTGGAATTTGCCTTTATAGCAATGGCATTAATGGCAGCTGGAGCTGCTCAGGCTTCCCCAGGGTCTGAGGATCCTTCTGCGTTGGGGGACGGCGGTGCTTCCCGAACGGCAGCATACCTGGCTGCGCGGTGCTTTGGCTCGTGCCCATGTACCGAGCAGGACTCACGCTTGTTCGAAGGCGATGGATGAAACGCACTGAGCAGAGGTGGTGCTGGCGCAGCTAACCTTTTACCGGCATGTGCCTAGGAAACGGAAAGCTGCGTGTTTTGGCATGTGCCGTCATTGACAGTGCAGCGCTGTTTGTGTTTTGTTTTCTTCTCTGCCAATGGGTGGGAATCTAGTGGTGCAGCAGCGAGGGCTGTTTGCTCACAGGGGGGAAGCGCGGGAGCACTGCCTTCTCGGCGCTTCACCTCCTGCTCCCGATGCCTGATCCAATGGAACGCGCCTCGCTCTCCAGCGGGTAAGAGGAGTGATTTTTTTTCGGTAGGTGCCTCAGGACTGGGGCTGCTGGTCTGCAGGCCAAGGCAGCACCTTCCACCTGACCACGGATGAGCACTTTCCTGGGGACTTTGTGTGCAGGGGTCGCTGTGACGGGCTATGGTGGGGTGAAGGCAGCTGCTGCCTGTGTGGTGTCTGGCTGGTGGCGAGCCCGGAGTCACCTCACCTCCTGCCCAGCCTGGGCAGTGTGAAGGTGCTGTCCCTTTGCCACCAGCGTGCTGGGCGAGGGATGGGGATGGAGGGATGGGGATGGTGTGGGAAGGACCCAGTGATGTGGAGCTGCTGTAAGACTGCAGCCAAACCCTGCAGCTTTCCATGGGGAATACACCCAAGTGGGTGTCTTGAACTGACAGCGCAGTGCCACCTTGTTCCCCAGAAGGACATGAGCGTGTGGCAGCGCTGTTCTCCAGAGAAGGGATATTTTTATGTGCGAGTTGCTCGGCGTAGGAGGCACCTGCGAGGGTGCATCCAACCGTGGGCTTGTGCCCTGTTCCAGCCAGCCCCGACACCCTTGCCTTCACCTTGCCTGAAAACATCCCCGGTTTTCCAGGAGTTCTCATTTTGAATTTTGTTTTGTTGATGTTTTTTGTTTGTTTGTTTGTTTGTTTTGGGGGGGGGCGATTTTAACAAATATTGTCACGTTCTGCAGCTCACTGCAGCCTAAGCCCCTTCCCCTCTCCCGAGGTGCCCCGCTGTGGCTGGGGGCCCCCGCCAGTGTGCAGCCCCGCTCACCCCACGGCCCCCCGTGCTCCGCAGGCCGAGGGGTGGGGGGGGTGTCTGTGTTGTTCGTGGCACCGACGCAAAGGCCCCCCCCCCGGCGGCGCGCAGGGCTCGGGCTCCCGGCGGGGCCGGGCCGCGGGCACATGGCTGCGGGCGGGCGCTAGGCCCGGCGGACTACACTTCCCAGCGGGCCTTGCGGGCGGTGGGCGGGCAGCGCCGTCCCATTGGTCCGCGGCGCCCGCGTTCCGCGCGGGGATTGGCCGGCGGGCGCGATCGCCCCGCGCCCCTGCGGGGCCGTGGGCGGAAGTGTGGGGTACGGCGGCCGCGGAGGCTCGGCGGCGGAGGGACGGGCGCTCCGCGTCCCGCCATGTAACGCGCCGCTGCCACCGCCGCCTCCGCGCCGCTGCCCTGCGCTGCTCGCCCGGCTCCTCCCGCCCGGGATGGGGGCCCGGCGCCCGGCCCGCCGGGGGGGTGCCCGGCCATGAAGGGCGGCGGGGGAGCCGCTCCTAGCACCTGCCCGCCGCGAGGGGAACGCGACGCCCGGGGACCGGCGGGGCTCCTTCTCGGTGAGCGGGGCCGGCGCGGCGGGGGGGGACGCCGGGTCCGGAGCGGCGGGGCTGAGGGGGTCCGGGCTGGGCCGGGGGGCCGCGGCCGGCGGTCACGGAGGGGCTGGGGGGCCGCCGCCTCCGGGCGGAGTGGGGGGTGCGGGCGGGGGCGGCCGGGGAGCGGGAGCGCCGGAGGGCGCAGCCCGCCTCGGGGCTTTGATCCGCGGGCGGCCCGGGCCCGGCTCCGGGGGCGGAGGGGGGGAAGCCAGGGCCGCCCCCCGTGTCCCGGGGCTCGGGGCTGAGCGGGCGGGTGCCCCCGCGCTCGGTGCTGCCTGCCCGGCCTCTCCGCCGGCGGGGGCCCGCGCCTGGCACCGAACGGCCGGGCTCTCTCCTTCCTGACTCTGCGCCTGTTTAATTATATTTATTTTATATACCTGTGCACTCAGTGCTTTGTGCGATGGGTGGGTGCCTGCCCACATCAATAAGCGCATCCACAGAGAAAGTATGCAAATGCCTGCTCTTAGGCTTTTATGATTTTTTTTTTATGCCTGTTTACATGTACACACACCCCTCTGCGCGTACCTGTGCGTTACTTCCACCGTCCTTACCTTATTTTCACAAACTTCTCATCATCCCCACTGCGCTGCTCCCCGCGGGGGGGTGGAACCCAGAGTTCTGGCTCCGGTGGTGTCGCTTTGGAAGTGGCAGCTCCAGAGAAATACGGGAATGGCGTTGGTAGGCAAGTGCTCTTGCAGTGGGTGCGAAATCGAGGCGTTAACATTTCTTTATCTTCATCATATTCCCAACAAACACGATCCCCGCACCAGGCGCTGCCTGCCTGTCAGAGCTGCGTGTGCGTGATTTTTGTCGGCCTGTTTATTTTTAGGGTCTTCGTGCCTGTTTGTAGAGGGTAGTTGTTCCATTGTCATAGCAACCAGGCTGAGTGTATTATAAACATTATTAAAGGAAACCTTTTCTGTCTTAAATGAGACTTCCTTTTCATAATAAAGTTAGTTAGGATTGACATAAACTGTTTAACCTTTTGTTTGGGGTTTACTCCGTAGCGTGATGCAGAGACGTGACCCTTTACTTTTAAACGAGGATGCTTCTACTTTGAGCAGGCGCGGTGTGTCTATTGAAGCTAATCTGATGTGCTGTTGGTAAACATTCCCCTCAGCCCTTTGTGGTGGCAGATAAGGAGGAAGCAAACGTAATCAGCTTAGAGGGGAGCTTCCACGGAAATAAGTATTTTTATGCCTTTGCTCGGAAACAATCGCATCAGTGTCAGAAAACAAGCAGGTTGCTGATCAAAGGCATTTTGCTTTTGAAGTTCACTCCCAGTTTGGCCTAAACCCTCCCATGTTCTCTTAGGTCTCATACGCTATAAAAAAAGAGGTAGAAAAGAGAGACTCTTCTCAAATATGGAAAAGCAGGGAGATGAGGTCTGCTGTGCCTAAAACTGGCTGCACTGGGATGTCAGTCACCCTTAGCCAGGGGTGGAGGATCAGAACGCTTGTAGCAGCTGGAGGAAGAACGTGGTCTGTGCTTTGAAGTCCCCTTACTGGCTTCGTTCGAACAGGTTAAACGTTTTTCAGTGCCAGAGTGTGCTAGGCAAAACCGTGTTAGATAGCAAAGGGGGCACCATCATCTCTATGTCAAGATTGAAAAAGCCCAGAGAGCTGCTTGGCTCATCTGCCAGCTCGAGTCTTCAGCTGTGAGCACGATGGACATCCCGATGCCGCTGTTCTCCTTCATGGCTTGTTTTCTAGTTGACTATTACTAGAGTAGAAGACATGAAGAAAGGGATATACTTATTTCTTAGATAGGAGTTGAAAAGCTGAAACTATTTGTTGTTAAAACCCAAAATATTTGCTCACACCTTAATTTCGTATAAAATGATTTTTGAGCCAAGAACCCAAAATTTATTGCAGTGTTTGTTTTAAGTAGATAAAACTGTCAAACTTGGAGTGGGATTAGGGAATGTAAACTGGAGCAGCTCTTATCATAAGGACATCCTCCAGCGTTTCCTTCCAAGGAGCTTCCTGCCTCGATAACCACGGCTTCTCCTTCAGAACAAGCTGATTTTCCTGGCTGGTTTGGAAACAACGGTGCAGTGAATGCCAGAGCCAAGAGGAAGGCAAGCATTTATTGGAGGCTAGCATGTGTTTTTCTTGTTCTTGCCTGATTTTAGTATTTACTAGGGAAGGTCTAATTCAGCGACTACTTGGAAAGCTGCCAGGGATCGGAATTTTTTAACGGTGGTGTTGCAGATGTAGAAGTCTGCATCGATAGTTAAATTCCTTGTAAGTAGTAACTTTATTTTACACGTGGAACAGGCTTTCAACAGGCAATTCACCTGTCTTTGGGAAGCATGCTAATAAGCAAGTGATAGTGACAGTAGTTATAAGTATTTTTACAATGCTCTGTGTGTTCTGGAAAAGGACTAAATACCCTTACATGCTTCCCACCACGTCGGAGTATGTGATGGGGCGATACTAGCACCCTGAACAGGCTGCTTTTGGGGCAGTAGGTTTCATATGCGTTGGGTGGCAGGCTCTTTCTAAAATAAATCAAAATGGGAAAAAATCCTAAAAGTATTAATTCAGGTGAATTGCAGCCCCAGGAGCTTGAAGATATTTCGTGAAAGGTTTATTAGTAATGGGATATTTTAAGTGCTGTGCTAATGAAATTGTTGCTTGGTTGTGTGTTGTTACTTAATTAGGTACTTCGTCAGCAGTGTTACACCTCTTTGTCCCTTGGCTAAAATAAAAAAGAATAGGGCGGCCATTTAGTTAGTTAGTTGCCTGGACAAAGACACTGAAAAACCTGATTTAACTTTGAAGTCAGCCCTGTTTTGAGCAAGGAGTTGGGCCTGTGACCTCCAGAAATCTCCTTCAACCAGAGTTATTCTGTTGTTTATTTTCTGGGAACAACTGTCAAGGCCTTGTGTCCACAGGAATATTGCACAATGCAGCGGGAGTTATTGTCTACGAATTCCTTCTGTTCACACACCATGGCCGTCTTAAACTATTAAGAAACCAGAAAAATAGTTTTGCGTAGTAATGTCTAAACAGTTGGGCTTTGGTGCAGCGGTGCGGAGCGCCATGTGCTGTACGTGCAGCAAGCCCAGCTGTCCTGGAGCGGTATGAAGGCTCGATCTGCTCGCCTGCTGAAGGTCTGACAAGCACCATGAAGTCTGAGGCCCCCAAGACCATCTCTTAAGTTACTGGTGCTGACTGTTTGTGGTTTGGTGGTGGTGTTTTTTTAACAAAGTGTTTGTGATCTGAGAAGTGGTTTCTTTGTCACCCTATGTGTTTACCTCTGCTCTGGGCTGCTTCCAAGGTCATCTTCTGAGGTGTCACTTCTGTGTAAATACCTGGGCAGCTGTAACCATGACACTTAAATACGTGGCAGTGGTGACTTTTGTCCTCCCTGTGTAACGTCTGTGTGACATCCTTTCTTTCCTTCGCACCATCCTTTGGTTCTGTGCGGGGTGTAGACCCGACGGCTTTATTCCGTCCATGCAGAAGTCCTCAGGCTGCAGATGTTTATAAGAGACTGTTGGAACAAACTGAGGTGACAGATTACTTGAGCTGTTCTTGGTGTTGAGTCAAAGCACAGGAAATCTGCCAGAAAACCTTGAAGACGGGGGTTAGGGCAGACCAGACCCCCCCGGTCCTGCCTCTGCTACCCTCAGGGGCTAGCTGGCTGCCGCCCCGCTGGGGCATAGTGAGGTGCCCTCTCCTTTTTGAGCACGAAGGGATGAACGCTCGAGTTTGTTTTGCAACAGTAAGTATAGCTGCTGGCCAGGGAGAGATTACCATATGCCACTTCCTAAACTGTTCCTCCTGTCTGCTGTGCCACCCAGTGATTGCGCACTCTCCTTCCACAGAAGGTGCAAAGCCTTGAGGCTCTGTAATCAAACGGATCGTGTGGAGCACGCTGTGGTGCAAGTGCGTGAGAAGGCGCTGGAAAAGATACATATCTCCTGTCCTGTGTTTTGGGGTTTTTTTTTGTAAACTCAAAGCTTTGTAAAGTCAAGGCCTCAAACAGAGCTCCAGCAACCTCAAACGAAGCTGCAGCAACATGAGAAAGCTCAAGTTTGCAGCGCTTGTATTTAGAGTACTGCAGCCAAATTCTGTCAGCTACTCAGTATACTTCAAGGGTCATCCGTAGGCGTCAGAGAAGATCTCAAGACAATAATAGTGCTCTATTTTAGCATACTCATTACAAAGTATAACTGCCCTCTGCCTCTAGCAACTATTTTTTCCTTGTACTGAAATGGTGCAGAAGTGGAAGGGCCGTCGTCGCAAGCAGCAGTGTTGCCTCTCTGCCCTATTCCCTCGTCGTCTTTTCAAATGAGACCTTTTTCTTTCTCCAAGCAAGGAAAGTAACCTTCAGCAAAACGATGCTTTGCAGTGGTGTGTGCTTGTAATTATTGGCATATTCATCTTGAAGAAAAAGCAATCAAACTACCAGGCTTTTTTATGCTGACGGGGAGCTGTACTGGGAGATTGATGTCTTTTCATGAAAGGAGATGTAGTTTTGAAAGAAGTTGAAATAATGTTTATAAATCATGAAAGAAGCAACATCTCACCATTGTTAGTGTGGAGTGGGATGGTGTGCTCCTGTCCTTATCTTGATTTCTTTAGTTTCTCTAACACATGGGCCTGTAACATCTCTGGGGAGTGGGGGGTTTGGTGTATATCTTGGTAAAAAGGACAAGAGGGTCTTCTGAATTTCTTCCACTGTCAGTGCAGGAGGGGGATGCTTCTGAGTATGTGGCCCTGACCTGGTGTGGACGGGAGCCTCTGTAACAGCTGGTCCCCACGTGCCAGGGCAGCTGAAGGTGTTCTGGAAGATGTGGATAGCACAAGGAGCTTGAACCGCTGCTCGGTCCCTGCGGTTGCAAGGGAAAGGCTCGTGAAGGGCATCAGCTGCCTTCTGCCCCAGGTGCTGAAGAAGGGAGAACCTTTTTAGTGCGTTAGCCTGTTCTTAAACAAAGAGAAGTGCTCATCTTGCCTGTACTGGTTTTAATTTTACATCTTGTGTGATGGTTTTTTTTCATTCTCCTTTTTCCTGGAGAAGTAACAGTTCTTTGATGTATTCTTATGCCATATCAAAGCAACTTTAATAAAAAATGTTAAATGAGAAGCCTTGATTCATAACACAACATTATCTCCCGTATACATATTATACTTTCCCAGTTACAGCTTACTTCCTGGACCCTGAAGGGGCAGTATCCACCTGTCATCCTGTTGCTTTGACCAGTTTGGAGGGTTATTTTCTGCCCTTCCTCCTGTACATAATCTTCAGAAAAACTGTATACTCCTGGTTCCATTGAGGCAGCTCTCCATTGTTTCCTGTATAGGCATGCAATAAATATTTAATAGAGGGACATTTGTTCTCTCCTATGCAATATAACCTGTCCATTAACAATTCCAGAGTGCTCTCTGCTCCTTTTCTACAACAGCCAGGGAGTTAAGTAAAACTTCACCTTGTTCATGTGTCTAACGTAAGAAAGACTCTTTGAGGTAGAGGGTGCTGAGGGTATGCGATGTATCCTCCAGATGATGGACTGAATCATGACAACCCTAAAGCCTGTAAATACCAGAAGCATCAGTAGTAACTTGATCGGTCTAACACTCCAGTACGGTCTGTAACTGCCCCTGGGAGAAGGATCCTTCCAGCTGGAAAGGTGCAGTATTTGGGATTTAGGCAGCACGAACTCTTATTTTGGCAAGTGCTCCTCGGAACGTAGCTCATCACTGGGAAAGGTGATTTTTTTAAAAAAATAAAAATAATAATCTTGTGCCTTCCATCGTCTTGGTCACTCATGTGGACTGTGTCTTGTTGAACTCTGTGCTGTCAGAGTGTGGGTCTGTCAGCATTGTGCATCTCCAGCTTGATTCAAAACTGGCTTTGACCTAGGCAATAGCGCTTGACTGCGGTAGATGTTGGTGAGCTTTGAGATAAAGGGAAGCAGCCCAGTGAAATAATAGCATTTAAAGTCTGGGGTGAAATCTGCATGGATTTTCAGGAGGAGAAAAGAACCCCTTTGCCACTGTGAAATTCTGCTGCTAATCTAATTTCTATGTGATTGCCTCCCATTGCATCAGTCAGCGCTATTTGGTGCAGTGCTGCTTATGGATTTTGAAAGTGCTGTAGATAAATGTAGCGTGGGAATAATCACTCAACTTCATTTTCCTGCTCTTTCTCTGTTAACACATATCACTAGTATTGACAGCTCTGCAGAACGGTAGAATCAAGTCCTTATGTCTACACAACACCCCGTGCATGTGCATCATCCCGATGGGATAATGAGGAGGCTCCGCAGCACGTGTGCCCTCTGCGGAGCCAGTAGGCAGATGTGAAATGTTATTGGCAAATGTGAACACAAGTCCGAGGAGAAGTCCTGGAAGAGTTTGAGTGTGGTTGCCTGGCCCTGAGTTCCCGTACGGTTCAGCTGGCGTGCCACAGTACGGTGTGGGAAGAGTCTCAAAGCGCAGCATTCAGCAGCTGGTATTTTCTTAGAGTACTGTGCAATTAATTTGGGCAAGCATGGAGTTGTATGCATACAGTAATTAACGAGGAAAGCACCTTAGGCCAGCATAACAAGGTGGTGTGGGTGTCCTTCATTTTGAGATTGTTCTGTGTAATTGCAGCAATTTAGCTGACTTGATCAATGTAACATCCCTGTGTAGTCATGTAAGCATGCCATTAGGCAGGTATTCTTAAAAATAGGTTAAATGCAGTGGGCTGTGCCCAAAAAAGTACCTGCCCTAGGGCACCTTATTTAAATAAGAATGCATAGTCCTGTGTAAACTGTCAGCAGTAATCCTTTTACTGGGCTGACTAAATTCTGAAGCTCTGACTTGTAGATGTTCCCTTCCTTATATAGGGCTGGATAAATGCTGGACAGTAATGAGATTGAAATAAAAGGCTCTGGTAGCAAAGATGAACTGGCTGTCCCGACTGTATCTTAAAACTTATCCCTGCGTAGACGTGGACTTCAAACAACGTGGGCGTGGATCCTGCTTGCTGGAGTTGGACTTGATGCCTCGGGTTTGGACCTTCTGCTTGTGAATAGCGTTTGTTCGCTTGGGCTGCAGATTCACCCAGATGGAAATCCCTGTCCTCTTTAGGTTTGCCTTTACTGAGGTTTGACTGTGCGTGTGGGGGGGAAAACCAGCAAATTAGCAGTTAGTTACATTTTTAGCGTAATTCATCGTGATGGTTCTTATTGCAGGGTGTCTGGGTGTGGGTTTATTTCATTGGAAGGAGTTTAAGTTTGCACTGATGGAACTGTTCTGTTCTGGAATAAGAGAATCCATATGGGATACTGAATTAATGTAGTTTTATCTGGTTTAATTCACAGTGTATCTTATACTTCCCTTGTGCAGACAGGATTATTAGTGTTCTGTTTAAAAATATCGGTGGAAGTACTGTAGTCAGATATGGGCAAGGAAAAACGTCATCTCTGCTGCTTGTCTGTCCTTGGATTTATACATCGACAGTTTCCCTGCAAGAAAACCACACTGGAAGTGCGTGAATCGGCTGCCAGGTACTAGCCCTAGAAAGTCTCAGCCTACATGACGGATGTAGGTAAGACATGGCAGGAGTCAAGGGAAAAGCAAAGGCAGCATTTGAAATAGTTTTATTTACTTTCATGTTTATTTTCTTAGAAGAGACAGGGACGATACCTGGAAAAGAAAGGAGATTTGGAAGAGAGGAGGTTGGTTGGTGATTGAGAGGGCTGCTTACAAAAGAGGCAGCAGAAATGTGAACTGAAGGAAAATTGGGTTGTTCTGCACTGGCATCTTCATGTAGTTTAAGCGGTTGTTTGATCTGCTCTATTTTCTTAAAGATACCGAGGTTGGAGGTGGGTGCAGGTAAGGAAAGGAGGGGGCGAGTGGGAGGTTTGATTTTTACCTGGGTGCACCTGAGCTGTTTCTCATAAAGCAGTACAAGTCAGAGTGGGTGAACATGGAACAACTTAGAAAAAAATTATTTTTTTTTTTGGGATAGTGACTCATTGCAACTTACCCAAAGTGACCTGATTTAGTTAAATGAGGCTAAATATAACCCATGTGAAAAGTACTGACATGTGGGAGGAGACGACAGCAGTTGGCTCTCAGCCTCTCTGTTCTGCAGGGAACATCTTTCACGACTGGTGACTAATAATTTTTACTCTTGCTGGCTTTGGAAATAACATCTCTGCTCCATTACCCCTTTCTAGGGAGATGAAGAAAATGCGCCGTTCCTAATCTGTTGCTTCTTGTCTGCCTTTCTGAATTTCAGCTTACTGCTATGGACAGTGCTATCACCCTGTGGCAGTTCCTCCTCCAACTCCTCCAAGAGCCTCAGAACAAGAATATCATCTGTTGGACCTCCAACGACGGGGAGTTCAAACTGCTGCAGGCAGAGGAGGTGGCCAGACTCTGGGGAATCCGCAAGAACAAGCCCAGTATGAACTATGATAAACTCAGCCGTGCTCTCAGATACTATTACGTGAAGGTAACAAAGTCCATAAATCCACCTCAAATCCTTATCCATCTTACAGCTTCTGCCTAATGAGCTTTGTTTCCTTTTCCATTCTCTTCAAGGGGATAGGTGTCACCAGGCTTAAGGTGTACCAGTTTATGTTTAAAGGTGTTTTTTTCTTCTGTTTATCGTTTGTGCTGCATTTCCTCCCCAGCGGTTATTTTATAAGGCTCTAGATAGCTTTGCGCAATGTTACGTTCTTTGATTTAAGTCTTTGCTAATACCAGTCTGTCTTTGAATGATAATCCCCTTTCCAAAAGCACACACCCTTGCAAGTGTTAAAATCCTCAACACTCCAGTTTAAGCAACAGAATGATGCTGATGATTGAGAATAGTGAATATTGCACCACCTTGAGATCTTTTCTGCAGTTGCCTCTATGAAGGGGCCATCAAAATGAGGATTTTCAGTGAAGCAGCCCGAAGTATTTTCCTTTTTCTCCATGTATTCAGAATTGCACCTCTCCAGCAGAGTAAGGCGCTTTTCTTGTTTAGCTGTTGTCTTTGAATAACTTGCGAGGGCCTTTTGTAAGTGCACAGGTAACGTCAAAAAGCAGAACTAGAACCACCATGTGGGAGGCTCTCACCTTCGTTCCAATAAGCCATTTATCCCACAGCTGTTATTGTGTGGGTGTACCAGATAAAAAATAAAACACTGTTTCTGAGGAACCTGTCAGTTTGTAGCAGGTGGTGTGTTGCTGGGAGTTTATTATTGGGTAGCACAAATCTGACTTTTACTGAGGACTCAGTAATAATAATTGTATGATAAATTAGAATCTTCTTAGGTCCAAATTGTGTGTGGCATTTCACTTGGGAGCAAAACAAGTTCGACATGCTGGTTTGTGGTATTGAAATAGCTGATTAGCCTACATAGCCTGCTGACTAGTTCAGCTACTTACTTTCTTTTATTCTCATCTTATTAAGAATAAACGTGGTTTGATTTGAAGTCTTAGCTCTCAATTCTGCCCACTTGTAAGCTTGAATTCTGCAGGTTCTCCTGTTAGGTTATGCTTACTGCACCCGGGTCAGTGTTCTTTGATGGGGGTAATGGGTCATTTTTGTTTCATAGCTGCTCTTTTAAAACATGTTAAACAGAATTACTTGGCAGTTTTAAGGCTGCTTTTAGTGTACTTAACCTCAGGTTAAGCTCACCTGTTGTGGTGTTCTGTCTGGAGGTGATACTTTGGGAGCGTAACTGAACTGCGGGAATGCAGTGTGTTTTTAAAAAAGAAAAACCATTTTTGATGAAAGATTACGGACTATCCAATTCCTGTCTATTTTAGGCAGTGTTGGTAGGGAGAAAATTAATCCGAAGAAGGTCTAAACATATGTATCTTCTTACCCACAGAATATCATTAAAAAAGTGAATGGTAAGAAGTTTGTGTACAAGTTTGTTTCTTATCCGGAGATTTTAAATATGGATCCACTTGTCGTGGGCCGTATAGAAGGAGACCCTGAAATGACTGGTTTTGCGGAAGTTAGCAGTGCTCCAAAGGATGTGGAAAACTGTGGGAAGGAGAAGGCTCAGTCATGTGCTAAATCCTCCAGCCGCAATGACTATATCCACTCAGGCTTGTACTCCTCTTTTACTCTGAACTCCCTGAACTCTTCCAGCGTAAAACTCTTCAGGTCCATCAAGATCGAGAATCCAGCTGAGAAACTGGCAGAGAAGAAACCCGCTCAGGATCCAACCCCCTCCGTCATCAAGTTTGTAACCATGCCCTCCAAAAAGCCTTCGTCTGCCCCCCTGGTCTCTACCCCTTCAACGCTCTCTGCCACTTCCACTGCTTCTCCCGCTTCGATCGCATCCTCTCTTCCCATGGGATCGGAAGAAACTCTCCAGACGTTGGAGACGCTTGTTCTACCCAAGTTAACTGTCCCTGAAGCTCCAGCACCTTTGCCAAACTTAACCACCAGCTTTACCCCAACTCCACCCATATCCTCAGTTTCTCCCACTCTGCAAGTTCCTTCCACGCCCCCGTCGCCGCCCCTGAGCTCTAATCCTGACCTGGACATTGACACGGACATAGAGTCCGTGGCTTCTCAGCAGCTGGAGCAAGCTCAGAGCCTTCAGCATCAATCCCCAGAGTCCAAAGAGCAGGATTCATCTGTGCTGGAGAAGGAATTTGCCAATCACCTCTCCAGATCTAAAAAACCCAAAGGGCTGGAGTTGGCTCCTACTCTCGTCATTACAGGCAGCGATCCAAGTCCACTGGGAATTCTGAGTCCTTCTCTCCCCACTGCTTCTCTTACTCCAGCACTTTTCTCTCAGGTAACCTAATTCCCTTCCTGTTTTTTGTTGCTTTTTCTTAAAGTAACAATAGTGGTTATGTTATATTTTAAAACAGTAAGGGAAGGCGAGTGGAAAATGAATAGTCAGTAGATTGTGTTTGGAGCTCTGAAACTCAGGATGTCACTCCCTTTTTTTTTTTTCTTTTTTTCTTTTTTTTTTTTAAATAAAACATAAATTTTATTCATAATCGGTATGAGCTTCCCCTTGCAAGTGTGCCCAAGCGGTGTGTCAGCCGTACGTGTCTGTACAGTGTTAGCATGTGGAGGCAAAACCCGGACCAGCACCAGCAGGATCCTTTGTACAGCTTGCCAGGGTGATACTGAATTATTTCAAAAACCCTAAACCCTGCCCTTATCCTCCAGGCTGAATCTGAAAATACTTTAAAAATAGAGAACCACGGAGGTGTCTGTTTAGCAGCTTTCTTTTACTTGGTTCAGTAGGCATTTACTTAAGACCAGAGTATTGGGATTTAACAGGAGTAAGAACAGCTGCTTAATTTGGTTGTTATCTTTGTGTGGGAAAGGAAAGCTTTTATGCCTCATGGAAGATTTGGAAGAGAACTGAATCCAACCAGGCTGTTAAATTGTTCTGTATATATTTAATCTCTGTCCTGTAATAAATAGGAATTTGAGTGAAACTGTAGGGAAACTGCTGATTAAACACTGAAATGGCTGAAGACAGGGGAAAAAATCAAGTGGAGTCGCTTTTTTGGCACCCTTCAGAGTGCTTGGCCTGTGAACCCAGATCATCCCAAATACTCAGAAGCCAGATGGAAATGTCTTCTGGTGTGGCTTAGGTTGTCGGTGTCACCCAGGCCACGCGGGTGCCCGCTGTCTGCTCTTTTGAAATTCGTAGGCTGAGTTTTCCAAAGTCGTGTGCCGGATGGCAGGAGCAGCCGATCCGCTGTAGGTTACAGCGGGATGGGATCTGGCAGCCGTTGGGAAAAGAGGGCTGGTTGCTCAGCCAGAGCTGGATGGCTGCTGCTGGGGTTTGAAGGGAGGAGGAGGAGGAGGTGGGAGGAGGCGGAAGGGGGGAATGGGAGTTGCTGAAATTGGGACCCAGCCCTCTGCAGCTGCAGGAGCTGGGATTGTTGGGGCCGGATTGACACGTGCTCTGCCTTACCGGCCACAGCTGACTCCTTGCGTGTTTTGCAGACTCCCATCTTGCTGACCCCGAGTCCCTTGCTCTCCAGTATTCACTTCTGGAGTACTCTGAGCCCGGTTGCTCCCCTCAGTCCTGCAAGGCTGCAAGGTGCTAATACACTCTTTCAGGTAAGTGCCAGCAGGTTTAGCCAGGCTCTCCGTGCTTTTCAGTGCCTTCCTCAGCAGACCCACAGGAATCAGCCCAAATATCTCACGTAGACACAAAACAGTGATCTTTCAGTTTTCTACCCCCTATATTAGCTTTTGAGAGCGTTGAATTTTAGTGTTTACCCAGATTTATTTAAGTATATTGTAAATATTGGTATTTCAGAAATGCGTTAAGTTAATAACAGGCTGTGTTGGAGTTAGACATTTTTATTTTAGGTTTGTCCTTCCCATAAAACTTGCCTTCCTGTAACTTCACTGGTTGAGATTTTCCTGGAAATTTAATTTTGCTACGGTATTGCTTGTTTTAATCATTTGGTAACAGTCTCTTCTGTTGAAAGACATTAAATCTTGCCACTAGTGAGAAGGAAGACACTGTGCGCAATCTGTGTGGCAATATATAGCACAGTTCTTTCAGATCTGTGTTCTGCTGTTTTCTGTTGTTTGGAAATTCTCAGCTTCACTCTTTTTATTAAATTTTTTTTGTTTAACTAATATATAAGAAAATAAGTCCCCTGTTTTTTAAAAAAATACATGTATCTTTTTAATTGTAATTACTCACGCTCTTCCTTCACCTTCCACTTTGGAACTGGGATACCCGCGTCTGTTGCCTGAGTTTGCTTAGGCAAAGGGTAAAATTTAACAAGTTGTCTTTTGGGTTTGTGTCTGTCATCTCTGTGGAGATGAAGGAAGGAGCTTATATGTGAGGATAGGAATTAAACAAGTAGGTCTGAAAATGCACTGGACATTTTTCTCTATAAATAGGTGATAATTAACTGAAGAACAATGTAGACCGTGGTTTCCCAACAGCCTGTTAAAGTCACCTACCGGTTCAGGATGCAGGCAGCGCTCAGTGCAGAGGTTACGGACTGGGTCCTCCTGGTGGCACTGGTTGTGACAGCTGGATTGTTGCAGTCTGTTATACAGTGGCATTTAAGAAGTACATTACTTGGGGGAAGCCAAGAAGTTTCTTTGAAAGTTTGGGGGTTTTTCTTTGTTGTGTGGTGGTGGTTGGTTGGTTTTCTTTTTGTTTCCCCGGGGGGGAGCTTCTACATGCAGAGATACGAGAGGAACAGTAAATTAATAACGGCCTCTTCCCTAATCATTTTTTTTTGTCTCTTAGTTTCCATCCGTGCTGAACAGTCATGGCCCATTTACTCTGTCTGGACTGGATGGACCCTCTACCCCTGGCCCGTTTTCCCCTGACCTACAGAAGACATAGCACATGAACTCATGGAAAGGACATATTGGCAAGCAAGGGAAAGATATGACACTTGTATTTAACCATGTTTTTTAAACGAGCAATTTATAATTCTACAGAGATTATCAACAATCATAGTTTTTGCCATTCCCAAATGAAATGCCTTTTTTGCAAAATTCCCTTTTTTGAAGACCCAGGTTGGGAATGTATATGCAAACGCCTTAATAGGAGCTGAAGCTCCGGTCTCTTCTCTTCCCTCCTCGGTTTGGAAGACTTCGCTATGGTTAAAGGGAGTTTCGGTTGGTGTGGCAGTAACTGAGTCTGCACCGATGGCAGTAAACGGTATCAGAGAAGTCTTTTCTCTGTGACTCTTGGAAAAACCCTCTGTTCTGCTTCCTGTGCTTGGCAAGAAGAAATCTAACGGTGATCGAAGCTGGCATTCCAGGAAATGCTTGGGAAAGGGGTGTGTGCACTCAGCTTTGCCTTGGGGGCTAGTAACTTCTGCAGCGACAAAACAGCCCGCCTCTCTTCTGCTGTAAAAACATCTTGTCTTTTTGCAGGGAGAAATTTTCAAGGAATATTCAATGATTGTGTTACTGAGATAACGGACAATTTTTGAATGGCATTGTATACCGCCAGACCAGCCCCTCGGAGAAGCTGTCTGGCTAGCTTCTGGATGCTTCCCTGCCCTCCCTTCGGTGAGGAGGCGAGGTCTGGAGACAAATGAATGGTGGGATTAGTTCCTTTCAGTTCTCAGAAAGTTTTGAATGCTGAAGTCCAAACATTTCTTGTGCCAGAGACCTGTTACAAAGCCTGTAATCTCACTGCTAGAAGATTAGCAGGATGGTGGATTTGACGTGCGGTTTTGAGGGTGTGTCGTTTTGGTGAGGTTGCTGCCTGATGCTAGAGTTTCAGACCCAAACAGTGGGCGAGAACACTAACGTCCCACCGTTAACGTTACTGCTCTTTTCCCACAGTTGAAGTGGAGACGCTCCTCTTCTACCAGCTCTTATCTCAAGTTTCGCATTAGGTCTGTTGCTTTATTTTTTTAGTATCTGAGGAAGCACCGGACCCAAAATAAGTGAGGCTCAGCGTGAACAGCTAGCTGAGAGGGGTATCACGGCATATCAACCTTCTGGTAAATTTGCGCTTGCATTCCTGTTCTTGGTGGCCATGTTTGTATGGATTAATGCAAGGTTAGTTTCCCAAGCTGTTTGAAACGCTGACGAAATGAAATTTGTAGTTAGATTTTTATACCTCAGGAGGCCTTTTAAGAACACTGAGGAATGAAAGAAGAGAGACTCGCCTCTCACGGCCCCTCGGAGGCTGGATGTCTCGCTCTGGTGGCGCTGGATGGTGTGCCCCTCCACTTTGGGCATCTGACGTCAGGCAGCAGCTTCTGTTTGCTACTCTGTACATAGAGTCAATGACGTAAGATAATCTTCTCCATAAAATACCCACTAGAAAACAGGTGGAGACCGTCTCTTTCCTTTGGCATCCTCACTGGCTGTCTTCAAAGTTTTAATGAGCAGAGGAAGATTGTACCTTTACAGCAAGAGGAGCTGACAGTGTATGCTGTATATATTGCACCTGTCTTATGGGTAAGCGGTGAACTCGAGCTTTGCAGAGTTCTCCTTTTGCCACTTGTGCAGGCTCTGAATTCACTTTAAAGCGTATGACAATAACCCAAGACTTCATTCACTGCAGTGATGTCATCTTTCTATATTCTAGCATTGAAATATGTAAACCACTTAGTATGTATGTTCCTGACATGACACCTGAGGCAGGTGGGTGTGATGGAGTTGCTTTTTGGGCATTGTTCATCCAGAAAATCCCCTGCCAGGTGGGAGGTGGGAGAGTATGCCTTCTTTAGGTGGATGTAGCAGGGAGTAAGCTCACGTACTGAACCGTCTTCCTGCCCGGTTATGTCAGAGGCATAATTCTGCTTTGCATTTTAGACATCAGCAGATGCAGGATAAAAGTTCCTGTGCCAGCAGCTCTTAAAATGACAATGTGCAATATTGACCTTTTTATTATTATTTTTTTTAAAATGCAGGAAGAAAGCTGCAGATCATAATTAAGAGCAGGCATCTGGAATTTTCTGGTTTGCATGATGGCTTATGAGTCTGCTCTAGAAATATATATATAGCTATATATAAATAGCAGCACTTTTGATGGTTTTGATGGTTTTGATGGCCAATTTTATGCCCACCAAGTGCGTGGACTTGAGAGCAACATTGCAGACTAGGATTAGAATTTAAAAATAATTACTGAGCACTAAAGACTTGCAATTTAATTGCTTCCTTTTCCTTGTCCCCTATGGAGAAAAGCCAATTTATTTGTTTAAAAGTTGTGTATGTGCACACGTGCACTTAATTCTTTGTAAACTTTTATCACTTTCAGCGTAGGTATGCAAGAGAACCAAATGCTAACGTAGCTTGTCACTTGTGCTTGGCCTGGTTTCATGCCTCTTCTCCAAGTAGCTTTGGAAGATTGCACGGCCGTAGTGGGCTGGGGAGATGCGCGTTCGCCACCGGGGATGCCTTCTTCAGAGAAAGCTGGTATGAAATGCAGCCTGTACGTGTTGGTTTCAGTCGGGTCATATCCAGCTTCCTGACAGGTAGCGCTGAGGAGATGGTTGCTTTTGCTTCTTGAGCACCTGGCTAGGAAAATAACAGTCCCGTGTAGGATTATAATCTCAGGAGGCACTTGGGAAAGCGAGTTGAAAGGGGAGGGGAGGTGGGAGAGGAGCGGCTTGCTGCCTTTTCTCCATTACAACTTTCAGGTCACTTAAGGTAATATTATCTTGTATATATGCTGCCTCATTAAACACACATTTACTGACAAGTATATTACAGCCACCTTTTTTGGATCGCGTTCCTGACAGCACAGCGTCGCTGTGACTTCTTGGAGCTTGGTTCTGTGAATTGCTGGTACTCTACCAGCTCGCTGCAGAAGCAGTTTGCAGCTCGTTACAACTTGTTTTTAATTTAGTGTAGGGAAGCAGGGGTTAATATAGGCTCTTTTAATTATCATGGTAGCAGTCTGTAATATGGGTATAGTACCGTGTTGGTTTGAAAAAAAAAAAAAAAAAAACCGCAGCATTACAGAAACATTTTGTTACAATTTGTGTTGCTGAAGTAGCCATGGTATTGTTGAATGCTTGATAATATTTGCATCGGTTAATTCATAGATGGTGGTAGAATTAGACTGGATGAGCATGGAAGCTGAACATCTGTCTTGCTTCTGGAAATTTCTATGTCACTGCTGCTGTATAATAGTACTGCAGTTGGAAAGCTTGCACTGCTGGTGCTGCGTGTGCTACGTCTGGCTTTTTTTGACATCCTGAACTGTCAGGATGCCACTGGCAACACGTGCTGCTAGCAGAAGTAATCCACGGAAAGCAGAAACGTGTTAATAATACCTATGGTTGTAGAACCGTATTTGTTCTGTCTTACCTGTTTCCAGAGAATGTGATCCTAGTAACGAGGGTGATGGAGGAGAGTTGGGTTTTTTTTCTTAACAGCAGCTTAGGTCTAGATTCTTCTTTCAGAAATTGGTCTTCAGCAGCAATGGCTGAATGTAATTCCTATGCACTGTCTTTGGCACATTCAAGTTGCATTTTGCAATAGGTCAGGAAGTGATAAAGTTCCTTGAATTTGAGAATTCGTTGTTTCAACTTAGAGCATCCTAAGACATCAGTGATGCAATCTCTGGTATAATGGAGCATGCGTTCTAATACGAGAGGCTTTGGCAGTTCAGTGGTTTGTTTGGGATAATTTCTCCCTCTGATATGTTTTCAAACCTCAGATACCTAGCAAATAGATTCTTCTTGGGTTTTTATAGTGTTTATTCTAACCACAGTGAAGGCTGCTTATGTGCGTATCTTCCTTTACACAGCTTTTCAAAGTGCAGTGAGGCACGTTAATGTCAGATTCCCTCATGAGTTCAACTTTCACGTGAGAACTTCTGCAGGTTGAGATGGGATGAAAGAGCTAGCCTAGCGCTTTGGTGCAGTTTCTCAGGTGAGCACAGGCACGCAGAGTTCTGATCCGCTTCTGTAGCGTTTTTCTAGTGCTGAGGTCAGAGCCCACAGTTCTGACAGTCTGCAGGCTACCCGTGGTTTATTCATGTATCTTTTAGTTACCTTTTGCTACTGTTTTATAGCATTTTTTGTATGTACTCATGTTTTACTATACGATTTAACCTCTTCCATTTTTAATGCATATTTGTTTACAAGACACATCTCAGTGTTGTATCAAGAGGCTATCTTGGTATTGCCAGTTATGAAAATAAACTACGTCAGTAGTTAAGGAACATTGTCAAAGTCGACAAGTGTTTTAAAACTTGATGCTTGAGTTTTGGGTGTCCGTAACGATTTTGTTCTGTTTTGTTCCTTAGTTCTCCTGTGTAAGAAATAGACGTAACTTCTGGCCTCTGAGGTCATGGGTATGGATAATTTTATTTTCTCTTGGTAATCACGTAGCACGGCATTGCAAACAAACAGCCCCAGCCCCACAGGACCTTACGCTTGGCAGATAAGTTGAAAATCCATTAGAATTGCAATCGTGTTGCTTAGAAGCTGTTCAGAATGTTTTAATGAGGTATAGTGTGTCTTGCCTAAACAGGAATTTTTATGGTTTGATTTGAATTTAATTAAACAGTAATTGGCAATGGCTGCTGTTTAGTCTGAACAGTATTAGCAGATCTGCTTAACGTGGAAGCCTGTGGCTATTGCCGTCAAGTTGAGTGGTGGTTAACATGCGACATGCTAAAGTTGATCTGCTGAAATCAGAGGCTGTCAGATGAAGATTAAAAGATAAAATGCGGTGGTGGTTGTTTTACACAGTCCTTAGGGCTATTACTGCAAAAGGCTTTGTCGTGGATCAGCATCCGTGGATGTGGCATTAGTATGGACTGTGTAGGAGCCCTTCCTAAGAGCTGATTCAGGACAAAGAATTTTTGATGGTAGAACCACCCATCTTGTCTCCACAGCCTGCTTTTGGTCATAAGGATGTAATACAGGAGCTACCAGGCGGCAGTAACGGCAGCGCTACCGTATTTCTGCGATCCGTCGTTATCAACAGCCCTTCTGTTGCATGTCCCGACTGGCCGGGTCCCGTCTTAAGCGGAAGGGTTAAAGCTTTGGCTTTGGGTGTCTGGTGGATCCTGAACTGAGGGATAGTATTCTTGCTTTTATACAAAGAACAAACAAAAATAAGGGAGAATATGTTCACCGCAGAATGTTGATTCTTTTTGGAGGGATAGAGCATTGCTGGCCGTAACCATGCTTTGCCAAAAAAACCCCCGTGTGACCCGCAAGGTAAGAAAGCTGGGCAGGGCCCAGTGTTTCTTCTTGAATGTGTATGTTAATGTATTTCCCTTTGGAGATTGCAAGATGTCCGCTTCCTATAAATTATTCTACCAAAAAAAAAAAAGTTTTTTTTTAAAAAAAAAAGTAAAACGGACTAGAATTTATTTTTATTTACCCCCTCCCAAAGAATGTAGTAGAAGACTTGGACTGTGGAGCTGTTCCAGACATCTGATAAAAAACATACTTGGAGAGCTGAGGACTTGGGTTTTCGATGCATTGTTTGATGGAGGCTGGAATGGCTATCTCCACGTGAACATCCGTGTGTGCACACGCTCGCTGCCTCGGAGGATGTGTGTTCCTTACGTAGGCTGCCTTCTAGACGTGTATCAGTCACGCTTCCCGTGTACACTCAAAGCAAATGCTGCACTATGCAGTTGCCACTTTTAAATGTTTTGCACATGCTGGTGAGGTTTTGGGGGGCTTTTCTGTTTGTTTTTTTATGTAGTACTTCAATCAGTTATACCACAGTGTGGACTAATTAATTGCCAAAGGTTATTTTTAAATGCATCTTTGACGTTGTTGTATGCCACATCTAAAAAAAAAAAAAAAAAGTCTTAAATGTGTCTGAATCGTTTTGTGTTCATGGAACAAAAGTTTGGACTTCTTTTTTTACTTTCAAACACTCTGTTGAGACCATGTGTTGCAGAAGGTTTTCATCTCAAAGTAGGGTTTTTTAGCAGGGGGTGTAACAGGATAACTTACGAACCTTTGGAAGACGGGGGTCTTTTAATGGAGACGGGGAATGAACTGTGAGCAGAGAGGGGAGGAGAGGCTGGAAGGCGTTGTGTTCGGAGCCCATTTCAGTCCTTGAGCAGTACACGCAGCAGTGCTGTACTAATAACTGGAAGCCGTTGGGGTTTATTTTTATTTTGTTTGGGGTTCTTTTTTCTTTTTTTTTTCCTTTTTTTTTTTTTTTTTTTTTCCTTAACACAGGAAGGCTTTGAGGATGGCCTCTGCATGGTTCCTAGTGTGTGCTGTGTGCTGGGGGGGGGGGGGGGGGGGGGGGGGGTTACGATACCTGGGTTTTGCTCTAGACTCCTTGAGATGTGTTGTGTTTTTTTGGCTAGCATGTCTTAAATCTTCAGGCTTTGAAACTGCTTTATAGAATTGTGTTGACTTTTTGTTCTGCTGTTGTTCAGTTGCACAGAGTTTTATATATATGATGTACTAGTTTTAACGTTAATTCTCTGTGAACAGGGTTGAGATTATTCATTGTAGTTTAAAAAAAAAAAAAAAGTTGTATTCTAAAACTCCCTTTTAAAAATCTTGTTTGTATTCTGTTGCAGTGTTACCAGATGGCCTTATGTACGTCACAGTGTTTTGTGATAAGTACAGTAGCACATTTAATGCTTATCTCCTCCCCCCCCCTCTGTTTTTATAGCTGAGAAGTATATTCTGAATAATAGAGGTGAATAAATGGGAAAATTCTAGCAGCATGTACGGTAAGGAGAGTGGTTGTCTCCACTAATGTATATTAGGGCAGCTGGAATTAATCTGGGACTGAAACGACTCTGAATAGGGATCGTTAACCAGCATGAGACTTTGTCTTGGGAATTCTGAGAATCTTTGCACGAGCTGATGGCAGATGTGAATCGTATGCCAGAAGCTTGTAAATCAGGATAGATCCGTTGGCTTCACTGCGACTGGTCTAACTTACAGCGGCTGAGAATCTGGTCTGTGCAGCGTCTTGCCTCTGGCTCAGATGGAGTCAAGGGAGGGAAGCTGAAGTTTAAATTTTAGAGAACTTAAGCAACCTAATCAGCTGTGGTAATGTGTGACAGTTGTTACTCTGTTTGTTTTTTAAAGTGCACATCTGTTCTGGAAAGTGACTTTCAGACGCCTTCAGTGTTTTACTCCTCGATTGAATTTTTAGGTTAACCTGGGTTCTTTGCAAATCAGCAAGAGGATGTCTGCAATGTTTTTTATACTACAGCAGCTCTGACCTCTCTGCTTGGGGCAGACGTTCGTGTCAACTAACTTACTCCTGACCTCTGGAATGGATTCCATTTTACTTTCCTGTGATTTTAGTAGAACTGTCAGTGGTAAAAATTACATTGAAAGCAGCAGAGAGAATGTTTTCAGTTACTCTTTCCAGAACAGAATTGCATTTTTATTTCTATATATACACATATATATATAGTACCAAGTTAAGAGACAAAGCAAGTTATGTTGTAGTGAGTGTCTTAACTTCCTACACTGGAGACTTTTTCTAGACACAGTCTTTTAGAGACAACTGTAATCTCACACCGCTTTGGTGCTCTCGTTACAGTTGGGTAAACTTGCCTGGGAGAGAATAGCTTCTCAGTCTAACTTTTTTTGAAAGTAATACCTTATAATAAGAGTATCTTAATGCCATTGTGTTAAAAAAAAAATAAATGCTGGTATGTAATGCAAGTACATAAATAGCCAAAGTTTTCAGTAATTGTTCAGTGTTACTAAATTTGCTTTTTGTTTAACCTTCCAAGATAACACACTAGGAAGACCTTCAGCATGTTGATAGCATTTTGAAAAAAAAGTCCGATCAACAAGATTCTAGCAGATACGCAGTTATTTGAGCACATTTCAGGTTTGAATACAATTTGGAGGCAAAACTTACTTTAGAGGAAGCGCACTGTAATGACACTTCAAAGCAACAAATGCTGCTTTTAAATAGTGGCGTATTGGCAGTTGTTATTCAAACATAGTGAAGGTCTTTCCTGAGAAATCAGGTGACTTTTCTATTGCTTCGATTTTTGTGCAAAAAAAAAAAATTTAAAAAAAATCAATGTATTGCAATCTTTTTTAAAAATGGGGTGGGAATAGTTAAAGAAAACTATTTTATGTAAGAACTGACAGAGGGATTTGCTTTGTATAATGCAAGCTGGCTTTAAAAAAGCATTGTAGCAAATTATTCAAGTCGATCATATGTTAATAGTTATGTGCAACCAGACATGCAAAACAATTGTATTTTTTTAAATAAATATTTTTAACAAAGTTGCTGATCTTTTGACTGGTTTGGTTTTTTTAGTTGAGGAAATTGAAAGTTACAGCTGCAGGGCAGCTTGTTTTGTGATAATGAGGGAGTTCATCAGACCCTGAGCTAACCCTGTCCCTTCGCAGCATCACGGGCTCTCCCGCATCTTGCTTGCACCGAGACAGAGGTGGAGCTGCTCGTGCTAGCTGGCTGCACAATCTCGTCGCCAAACCAGGAACTATTCTCTTCTGGTGAAAACTGCCTTTGGTGAGTAGCTCTGTGTTATATATAGTGCCAACAGCAAAGTGGAGATCTGAATTGTCTAGTACGCTTCTAACGAGAAACGCTGTTCTGGCGATAGCGTTTAGCTCCGTATTACCAGTCTGCGAGGACATCATAAGAAGAGACTTGTTTTAATAGCAGACAGTCCCTGATGTGATACATACGTAATCTGAGCAGCCTTCTTTCAAAATAAACTCCCTTCTTGTATTGTTTCATGCTCATTTCCTCCGTAGAGGGATGGAGAGAATGGTGTCATGGTGGGAGGGGCTCTATTAGTGACAGATGGGGGGGTTATTGCTGCAAACGGGTTTTGCAGTATCCATTTTTTTTTTTATTTTTTTTTATTTTTTTATTTTTTTTTTTGTTTGGGTGTCTCAAGGAGAGTAACAGTGGCATCCTGTGGTGCTCGGCGAGAATTACAGCACGCGCTGCCCTGGGTGGGAGGCGGGGGGCCTCCTGCAGTCCAGGGATGAGTTAAGCCCAGAATTCAACTGCATTTACTCCCTTCTTGCATTGCACTCAGCTTTAGGTGCACACAGTAAATGCAACAAGTTCACTCCCTTGAGACTTTCTACGGAACCGCCCGTGGGAGCTTGCGAAGATACGTTGTGGAAGGTAAGATCTACTGACATGCTAAAAGCAGTTTGAAGTTGAACAGCCCTTAGTCTGAGTTTGAAAGCTAGAACTGGTGAAGGGAGCAGCTGATAGTCTTGCCCAGAAACAGCTGAAGTTACCTCAGTCCAGTCGTGCCGAGAATCTAGCAACCAATCACCTTTAATTAAACACTGCTTTATATACACACGTACATATGTACATCCACATACAGCAGTTAAAGCAAAAAGTACATGTCCAATCAGTCACTGAAGAAATAGATGTATATAGCTTTACACTCTTCTAAAGCCAGTCCTTTCTTCATAGCTTGTAATAGGGCATGCGTGGGTTATGAGAGTACCTTAGGGAAGGCACCTGTTTATTAATAAAGTATTGCACAGATTAAAGCAGCTGGAGGCTGGCTCCCAAATACCTCTGGTTCAGCTTCAACTGGAAGCTAGAAATAAAACCACCCTAAAAGACACTGCAACTGTAGCAGCTAAACCGGTGACTGAAAGCAAAACAAACCGTCACAACTCATTCTTGACTCAAAAACAAACAAACAAAAAAGCTAATGATTTTAATAATCAAGAGGCCCTAGCATGCGGAATAAGACACTGGCTGTGTGAACGTCTGATACTGTGTCATATACAAGAATCAACTGTGCAAATATAGATAGGTCCTGCTACCACTGTGCACTCGGTGGGTTCTACTAATCGTGTATTTTTTTCCCCTTTGGAAGTATACGTGGAGGTGACATCTACTCATGGCAGTGTTGCACAAAAATGAATTCAAATCCTGTATTGTGCTGTAAATTGTAGGGGCTTCTGTACGTTACAGGCCAAACGAAAAAAACCATTCAGTTCAACAATTGCGTTCCATATGTAAGACTGAGAGAACCTCTTCCTTCCCACCCTCCATCCTGGACCGGTAAGAAAGTTCCTTTGCAGGAGTAACTGTTCTCCCACCATCCCTGCCATACACCGTACCCTTTCGGACACGGGCAACAGTCATCTTTTTGGTACGTGTGCCACGGGCAACTTGTGCTTAGCTTGATGCAGTGTTTTAGGATGTTGTCTTGATTCTGACTTACCCAATCTAATGTGCTTTTGATTGCAGAAAACTTGCATGATTCAGTCATTAATTGTGAAATCATCCTTAACAGTAATGCTTTAATTGTGTGTTGTTTATTGCTTGTCTAGGGCTTGGCCACTTCTTTAGCGCTGATACTGTCCGGTGTCATCCGTTACTGCTGGTTTGTCGGGCGAGGCATCATCCGGATCTGCAAAATTGATGTTAGATACTTCAGATGAAATTCTGCTGAGCTTTAAGGGAATGTGCATGAGCTCTCCCAAACGTGACCGTTGCTGTTCCGTCACCCACCACACCAGCTGGGTTATTTCGCTGGGCATGGAGGAAGAGCTGCTATTCCCAGTAACCTGGACAAGTTTTTTACCTGTCACACAGTGCTCCTTTCGTAGAAGGTGCTTGTAAAACCAAATAGCCTATACGGACTGAGGTGGTAGATAAGATAAATCCTTTATCAGCAAGGCTTTTGTCTGCCTTTGGATGGCATGGCAGACCTGCTCATTCCTTGGATTTTAGCCAGGGAACAGGGAAGCTTGTGCAGTCGGTGCTGGGAGGACGTAGCCCTGCAGCAGCACGCTGCTGCTTTCACAGCTCGCCTCGAATGTGGGCTGCAGTTTCCCTGTGATCCACAGACCATTCCTACTTTTTTCCCTTGCTTCTCCAACAGAAAAGAAAGCAAACCCTGAGCTGTGGCTGCCAAAGCTTTGTGGGTAAGTCAAAGCAGGAAGAGGGGACAGGAAGCAGCAGTAAAATAAACATTTCCTTGCATTTTGCTGAAGTGCTGCACCCTGGTTAGGTTTTGATGCATATGCCACTCTTCCTCTCATTATAAAGCGGGGCTGAGTGACGGTGCTTTCTTACCTGATGAGGGCTTGGGGTACATCCTGTGGAAAAACAAGAGGAAAGCGTAGAAGATAAAGGCCAAGCCTCCAAAGATCATCCCGCAGACCAGGAAACTGTAGCTGCCCTGATCGTGTATAATCTGCAGTTGGAAGAGGGGGGGAAAGGGAGCAGACGTGTCATCATAGCACTAAAATACCTAATTAACATTCAGTAAGAGCTTCACTGTTTGATAGCTCAAGGGTAATGCAGTGCTTCTTCCCAGCAGCTGTCCAAACCCAGGACTAAGGTTTCTACTGAGAAGTTCCAGGTTTTGGCATGCCTTGTCCGCACTCACCGATCCCACCAGCAGCTGTAGCACCATCTCACCAATTCCAGCTCCAGTCACTAACACGGTTGTGGCACAGCCTGCAAAGAAATAGTGCAAGTGATGTGGCATGGAACAGGTGAACCAGCCAGCAGGATCAGCCTGGAGCTCTTTTATGGATCTCTCCATACAAGATTTACAAATACTTAATGTATGTTCCCATCTAGTGTTGAGAACATCTCTTCTAACCTGCGATAGTGCAGAAAGGTTTAAGTTTAAGTCAAAAAGCCATCTCCTGTCACTTTTCTCTGTTGGCAGAGGTGACGTTGCTTCTTGCTGGAAAGATTTTCATTCTTCAGTATCACTGCCCCAGAGACGGAGGTTAGCAGAGACTTCCTCCAAGAGCTGGCCAAACGCTGGGCTTTTCAGTTCCCTGATAATCTGGATGATGTTTTCAAAACCGGCTCTCTGTGAGCCTCTAAAGCAGACGTTTCTGTCAGTCCCTGAGAACCCTAAAGGTGCAGGAAGCTAAGAACCAGTCTGGATCCCTGCCTGGAGAAATTTTTAGTACACCAAAGCTGGGATTTGTGCTGGTTTTCTGACCATAAGCTTGAATAAACATGGTATTCAAAGGTAGGTCTTTCTTCCCAGGCATCCCTGAAGAGGGAGGGAGGCGCTAGGTGTGACTGTATGCCAGCTCTAGTCTTGGAACACCCACCTGCTTCCAAAGGTTTGCCCAAATCCCTGCTCACCTTTGTACTGCAGGATGTCCTCGGTGTAGGCCAGCATGCTGGGGAACGTGCTGCTGAGGAACAGCCCCAGAGACGCTGTCCCCACAAACAAGAAGACGACGCTGTAGGAGAAAATCAGGAGCAGGAGGAAAGTTATCAGGACTCCAACCTGTGAACGACACACACAGAGTCAGTAGAAGGGTATAACGCCAAGCTGCGACAGGCTCTAGATTGTATTTTATCCTTTTTTTGCAGTAAATGGTCTGGAAAAGAAAATAAGTTATACTGGAAGAAAGACCACAATCTCTGAAAAGCTGAAGCAGCTAGCCAAATAAAATCCGTCTGCCTTGACAGTGAAGAATTTGGTACTTTTTAGAACAGGACTCGGTAACATAACTTGGTACTTAAGTCTCACGGTCATTAGGTAGAGACTTAAGATTATATCTGAAAAAAGTACTTTCTTCCTCTGCAGCTTTCATGCAAGAGTACTGCTACTTCCACAACATGTTCATGTCCCAGTCGCTGCTCAGCCTTATCCAGCAGGCTCTGCCGTGCTGCAGTGAGCAAGCGACAGCAAATCCCCCCGGTGCCCCAGGCTCGCCAGGGCACCACGGCAGCGGAGGCAGCTCTGCAATACCGACCCCAGGTATTTTGTCTTAGTTGTTCAGGCCCTGATTGTGAGCATGTGCATGTACGCAAGAGCCATTTGGATTCTAAAGCAGCTGAATTCAAACGGCAGCTTGCTGCAACGACGCCAGGAGCCGGTGTATCTTGCCGTAAGTAGCAGCACCAACTAGCAAGCGTTTCAGAGAGCGTTCTGTGTCGGTCAAGTGAATTTTTATTCTCATGGTGCTACCCCCTTTGCATTTAAGGGGAAGCGAGAAGGTTTCCATGCAAGGCTGGAGGCTGTTCCTGCTTCTCTCCAAATATTAGCAGCAGCTAAAGCAAAACTCCTGTCCTCGGGTTTGTTAATGGTGCAGTTAGGACCAGGGATGAAGTCAGCAGCGTGCATCAAGGAGATGCATGGGCCTGTCCGTACGATCGATCTGCTGACGCTGAGCTTTCCTTGCTCCCCTGTCAGCAGTCGCTCTGTGCCGAAGGAAGAGATTGCACTCATTTTAAAAAAACAGTCGTGTTTTGTTCAGCTGTATCTTTTGGCATTCAAAGCTGGGTTCGTAAAGTGACCAGCAAGAAGGTTTGGAGCCGTCTGCCTCACCTGCTCTGGCCCGCAATGGACACGGGCTGAAATCCTCAAACCCATCTCAGTGGGAACCATCACTCCTGTTCTTTCACCACCCTGCTACCTATTCTTGGCCTCGCAATATTAACTGTGAAACTTGGTACCAAAATAACTTCTGGTTTAAATAAATGGTAAATCAACTGCCTTCTCGCTCATTTCTTTTCTTTTTGGTTTTTGTATGGTTTCCTTTTTTTGTAAGGACTGTGAATGGGAACAACTCCCTTCCTGTTGTCTGCCACATCCTTACATGCATCTTTCTTACATATCCTAAAAGGATTCCCTCCCCTTTCTTCACATGAATGTGTTTTATCAATTTAAGCAACCTCAGATCACATCAGTTTCTTTGACAGCTGCTACAGTCAAAGCAGAGAATTTACAGCACTACCTGCCTTCCCTTTCCGTGGCTAACACAGGCATTAATTTCCCTGTAGAGGCCGGAGAAGACAGCGTGCAAAGTAAATAAAGTTGGCAGACACTTGACTAGGCACTTTCACAAATGTAGCATTAGGTAACTGAGGAGCAAGCTCAGAAAAGCAGTGCAACCAGGTTGTAAGTCTTAGCAAGCTCCTGCATCGGAGCCAGCTGCAAACATGCAGCAACAGAGGTGCAGAGGTCTGCCCCAGGTCTGGCATGAGAGCAGCTGCAGCTCTGCACACCAGAGCTGGACAGCATCTTGGAGGCAAGCAGAAAGAAAAAAAGACCACGGAGTAAAACCCCAGCCTTACCACATTGATGAAGACCATAGTTGCCGGCTTCATTCGGTAGGACACGGGGATGGAGATGAGCCTGCCCAGTGTGATGAATCCCCAGAAGAGGCTGGGCAGGTAACCGGCCACTTTATGTACTACGGAGAGAGGCTCTTCCACGGCGTAGCTGTAAATGAAGCCCGAGTACTCTCCCTGCAGGGAAGACAAAACAGCACGTCACACCGACGGGATTGCCTGCAGGCTTTGCAGCTTCAGCCTGACCCTCAGTTATTCACAATATCGCAACAGTGCCGGAGAGCCCACCTATGGATTTGCTACCATGTCTCAATGAACCTCGTTCCCAAGGGTTGGCAGCTGGAGACAGGCTTCCACCAGAAGTAGATACACAGGACTTAAGCTCTCCTCACAGGGCAAGACTTCACAGCGTTGCTGGGTAAAACACGTGCTAAGCGCTTATCTGCAGAGATGCTCTCTTCCCTAGGGACTGTCTTATCCTTTTGGAATTGCATCCTCTCAAAACCTATCATCACATTAAGAACTCGGAGCTGATCATCCTTGAAGACGGAGGCCCTGGAAAGCTCCCGTAGCTGACAGCTGCTCTGTGTAACCCCACTCACCTCTCGGGACCCTATTGAATGCCCTAGCAAGACCCAGCAGTATTTTACCATGAGGGGACCGAGATAAAACTGTTGAAAGAAAAAGAACAGCAAGGTGCCAGCCAGGAGCGAGCCTTCCTCGCCCGGACAGAAGTGCTACCCACGGCGAAGCCCGTGTGACCGGCGGCTTCATCAAAGAGCCATGGTTTCTTATGAAATAAAATGAAGCTGTTCTTGGCTGAAGCGAGAAGAGACCTACAAGTAGACAATGTCACAACTCCAGCTGTACGCTGGCTAGGTGAGCAGCGATCTAGCTGCAACAACACGGAGCCTAGGAGAAGCCAGGGAACCCTCCCAAGAAGCAGGGCACACGCCAGCCTGACCACGCTTAGCTGTGAAGGAGCCACCTCGGGAAGCATCCTGCTGCGCCGGCAGAGCCTCAGGACCAGCCCACTGCACGCAGAGGACACGGGCCGGGGTTTGGGCTGCTACAAGTGATTTGGAAGGAAGAAAGCCGTATAGCTTTGCTCAGACAAGATCCCTCTATCAGCTGAACTCACCACAATCCCATCAGTCATGAAGAGAACAAGAGCCCCAGTGATGTGGACTGCGAAGTAGGTGTAAGAAGCCCCTCTGAAGTTTTTGCTTTGGCAGCAGCTAAATAAGTCATCATGACCTGGTGAAAAACAATGCAAAGCAAACTTAGCTGGAACGTCCCCCTGGGGCTGGGTGGTTGCCAGCCCGCAATGGGGATTTGTTTTGCGCTCAGCTGCACGACAGAGATTCATAGAGGACCGTGAACAACGTGGAGCACTGCTAACCTCTGCTGGCACAGCCTCTCTCTTTACCTACCTCTAAACTTTCAGAAGGAAGATGGATATGCTTATGGGCTGCTGTCCACAGACTGGGATCCTAGCTGTCCAGGATACTTGTTACTTCTCCTACTGT